>NC_091785.1:42338332-43538332 GCF_029378745.1 Bos indicus
GCAGCTCAGTGGACAACTGGTGGATTTTCCTTGGCTGTGTCTCAGGGACTCAGCAGTCCCCAAGCCACCACTCCCAGAGAAGTGTCCCGTGTAAGGTGAAGAAGCTCAGGGCTCCTCCCTCATCTTGGCTGATGACACTGTAAGACCTAGATGTGTGGCCAAAGTTCTCAGCTTCCTCCAACCTGGCCGACACCAAGAGGGGCTGGTTGCCCCTTACATGTGGGCGAGTCTCTGAACTCGCGACTGTGACTTTTAGTCCAGCCTTGCAGGTCATCTCATGTTGACCCATCCACTGCTGTATAACCAGCCTGTCTTTGCCACAGAAAGCAGTACATCGCTGAGAATACATAGCTGGATAAGTAAATATGTACCTACAAGCATGTACACGTAAAGCCCGCCTTTTCACTTTGGGGAATTTACTTGAGGACTTGCTTCAAGGAACTGGCTAGTGGCTGGGACTGACTGTTCTGAGCAAAGGTGAGACTCAGAATTTAGGTAGAAAAAGAGCAGCAGGATGGCACCTGTGAAGTTTCGGGAGTATCCTCCCGGGGTCCCTCTCAAAGTGAGGGCATTATTTTAAGGTCCTTGTAGAGGCTTTCTAGGGTGCCCATCTGCCTGACCCCTCTGCAAGAAAACTGCCCACCTGTGCCCTCCCAGGATGGAACCAGCATGTGCATTTGCACAATGTTTACACAGTTAGCAGGGGGACACACTGCTGGGAGAACCAGTGAATGCCTGACCCAGAGGGCACCTCTCTATTAATTTGAAGAGAAAATGAGGGGCTGTGGGACCCCAGAAATGCAGGGCCTTAGCTGGCTCCTGGTTCCTGACTGTGTGAGGATGGTCATGTTCTTGCCCTTAGCTGCTGCACATGTGTGCTCAGTCGTGTCTGACTCTGCACGACCCCAGGGACTGTAGCCAGGCTCCACTGTCCATGGGCTCCTCCAGCCAAGTGGGTTTGCCATCACCTTCTGGAGTGAGTTGCCATTTCCTTCTCCAGAGAATTTTCTTGACCCAGGGATCAAACCCATGTTTCCTGCATCTCCTGCACTGCAGGTGGATTCTTTACCTCTTGAGCCATTGGGGCTTCCCATTCTTGCCCCTGGGTTCCATGAATTTCTCTGTGTCCTAGAAAATCCCCCTTGACTCAAACTGGTCTTGATGGGCTTTACTCCTAGCAATAGAATCACCCCTAAGAGAGTTCTGTTTTGCTGCTATAACCTTCAAGATTGGGTGAGTAGCTGTAGGAGGTGAGGGGAGGGGGGATGAGAACAAAGCAGAACTTTTGGAAGTTTCCTAGCCACTCTCCTGTTTTTGAATGGCCATCCCTAAGGGGCAGACATTTAGCATATTTTTAAGGTGAAACACATGCTCTTCCAGAGAACAGCAGGAGTGTCTCTTGGGGCGTGTGTACTTAGTCGCTTCAGTAATGTCCGAGTCTTTGCGACCCCATGGACTATAGCCCACCAGGCACCTCTGTCCATGGAATTCTCCAGGCAAGAATACTGAAGTGGGTTGCCATTTCCTTCTCCAGGGGATTTTCCCAACCCAGGGATCGAACCCGGGTCTCCTGTTTGGCAGGCAGATTTTTTTTTTTTTTTAAACCACTGAAGCCCTTTCACCTGCGAAGCCCTTGAAGGAGCCCAATTTGTGGTAATTTGTTACAGCAGCTGTGGGAAAGTAGTATGATATGGAAAAGGGCTGAGGCCCTCCCTGGAAAGTTGGCATTTTTATGTGATAGTAGAGAAAATGGCAGAGTTTCACACCAAAGTAGGAATTGCAGGCATCGACTCTTCATTTTGGGAATTAGTTTGGGAAAGCTATTTTGGAGTAAATGTAATGCAAATGCAAACAAGTTGAGTCTGCCTGTTCTATTTATACTTTTGACAGAAAGACCCCTGCCTGGTGAGCCCCCACTCACTGCAAGGGAGTCTGGGAAATGTAGTTTGGCTAGTGTCCAAGCAAAGGGAATGGCAGCTGGGGGAGCAGCTCTGTGTCTTCCAAGCCTAGTGAACATCTTCAAATCTGTCCCCTGCCCTGCTCCCACCGAATGCCCCCCACCTGGACACTCCACTCGTCATTAGCACCAGTCCTTTGGAGCTAGTTTCAGAGTTCCTAGAGGAAAGAGGAGCTTCCCAGATGGCACTGGTGGTAAAGAGCCCACCTGCCAATGCAGGAGACATAAGAGATGTGGGTTCGATCCCTGGGTCAGGAAGAACCCTTGTAGGAGGGCATGGCAGCCCACTCCAGTATTCTTGCCTGGAGAATCCCATGGACAGAGGAACCTGGTGGGCTACAATGCACAGGTCACAAAGAGGCAGACACGACTGAAGTGACTCGGTGCATATGGACGCGTGGAGAGGAGACTCTCGGGTGTACCATCCAGGGCAGAGGGAGAGAGGGCCTGGCTCGCAGAGACCCCTGCAAAGACTGGACAGCTGAGGCAAGTGCTGCAGGTCCTCCCGTCTGCCCTGTGCCTCCCAAGAGTGTTGCTCCCTGCAGGCGTCCTCGGTGAGCCTGCCCCAGCGCTGCAGAGCCTGGACTGCCAACAGCTGGCTGATGGAAGCCCCTGAGCCAGCAGCACGCTATCGGGGCATTTCTTGTGCTCTTTGGCTCAGCATCTAAAGTGCCAAGGCTGAGCCTCTGGGCACTCGGATGCCCAGTCATCTACAACAGCTTCCCGGAGTGCCTCGGAGAGTGTCTGGTCACCGCACACCTCTCTCAGGTGGCCCTGGGGGCCTCTGCCTTTGTAGCCCATCCACCTTCTGTGCAGAATCTGGGCTCCCTTCTCTGCCTTGGGGACTCCTCTTCCCACCAGGCCCATTCTAGCCATCTGGAGAGATCTCTCCCCAGGAGGCCCATCCTTTGATGTTTCACCTTGGCCTGAGCCCCAGACCTGCATCACCACCAACACCACCAGAAACGGATGGTTACAATCAGAAGCTGAAACCAGCAGAATTCTCACCACCCGGAACGCTGGGTGGGAAGTTCTCATGGCTTCTCTCCCAGCCTGGCAGCCCTCTCCTCTTCAGCATCCTCCGGCTCGGTGAAATATCCTCAACATTAATTATTACAACTTATGAAATCTGGAGAAATAAAATCTCACTGTATCCCCTTCACCGCTCCTCTACTCCCCCACAAAAATGGAGTATCTTATTTTGCTAACTGCTTAAACATAAAGCTCCAACAGAAAAAAAATTGTCCCCACAGCTCATATTTTTCATCATTTGGTCATTAAATAGTGATGGATATAAACCTATAAAGAACCTAAACTGAACCTTTTAACAATCCGTGAGCAACACTATCATTTCTTTAATAGAACCTGCTGACCGTGCCTTGCACAGACACCATTTGTCACTTTCAGCACGCAATAATCAATAAGTTGGCTTGAAAATAAATAATATAACAGTCACAATATATTATCTTTCAGACTGGCCTTATACTAACCATAAAATGGGACCAAAACAAGAAGGAAACTTTTACATAAATGTTAACAAGTCAGGAGCATCAGAGTTGGGCCTAATGCATGAGTTACATGGGTGCCGAGTCTCCCTCCCTAATTTGCTTTTTACAAAATATTTATTTATCTATTTATTTATTTTATTTTACTGCATTGAGTCTTAATTGGGGCACATGAGATATTCCTTAGGTTATGCCAGATCTTTCGTTGTGGTGGTCGGACTCTCTAGCTGTGGCTCGTGGGCTCAGTATTTGTGGCTCGTGGGCTTAGTGGCTCCACAGCACGTGGGATCTTAGTTCCCTGACCAGTGATTGAACCCATGTTCCCCTGCATCGCAAGAGGGATTCTTAGCCACTGGACCACTAGGTGCGGGCGTGCATGTGTACTAAGTCGTGCCTGATTCTTTACAACCCGATGGACCTTAGCCAGCCAGGCTCCTCTGTCCTTGGGATTCTCCAGGCAAGAATACTGGAGTAGGTTGCCATGCCCTCCTCCAGGGGATCTTCCCAACCCAAGGATTGAACCCATGTCTCTTACGTCTCCTGCACTGGCAGGCGGGCTCTTTACCACTAGCACCACCTGATCTTCCCAGCCCAAGGAATGAACCCATGTCTCTTACGTCTCCTGCACTGGCAGGCGGGCTCTTTACCACTGGCACCACCTGGGACCACCAGGGAAGTGCCCCCTAATCTGCTCTGAGTTCCGTGGAGCTGAGCCTTTGGGGCTGCCCACTGCCGGGCTCAGGCAGTGGAGTTCTGGTCAGTGTGGTATTTGGGGGCCAGTTTATCACAGCCTGTGTCACACAGGTGCAGACATCCTGAGTTTCCTGCCAGGAATCCTGAGTCTTAGCTTCAGAGAGAAAAGGCCTGACTGGTCGAACACCCAGGACCAGAGGGTGTCACAGTCCAGATTCAGCTTCAGGGATATGTATTCTGTGGGAGAGAAATGCCACAAAGAATCCAGGCCACCAGGTAGCCTTGATGGAGAGCGGGTTCCGGAAGCAGCAAAGCAGAGACTTGGTCCCAGGATTCCCCCAGGGGTTGAGTGACCCTTGGCGGCCCCCTCCGTAGCTCACCTTGAGTCTGTCACCATCAGATGCTGCTCCTCCGTAGCAGAGAGCCCCCCAGCCCAGGTCCCTGCTTCCTTTGTTCATTCATTCACTTCGTTCACCAGAATGGCACTGAGAGCCTACTAAGCGCCAGGTCCTGTTCTAGGTGTCAGGGCCACAGTGGAGCAAGCAGACGAAAGCCCCTACCTCCTGGAGCTTAGCTGCTGGTCGGGCAATAAAACAGACACACTGTGTGAATCCACAACAGGTCAGGAGAGGGGCCAGTGCTAGAGAGAACCGCAAAGCAAGGTGAGGGAGTGGGTTCAAGCTCAGACCAAATCTCTGCTGGTTCCCAAGTTCCCAAAAGTCCATCCTCAGATCTACCTTTGATCACTCGGTTTCCCTGGTGACCAGTCTCTCTCTGGGTCCTAATTCACCCTATTCGGGTCCGAGCCAGGCTGCCAGATACCACTCTGTGCGAGACCCTCCCCTGCCCCCATGAGGCAGAAAGCACTGTTCCCACTTCACAGCCGGGAGCCCAAGACTCAGAGGTAGCAAGTCACTGGTAAATAAGCCGACCAACTCTTCCTGTTAACATGAGACTTCCAGTGCAGAAACCAGGGCATGCTCAGTCGTTCAGTCATGTCTGACTGTAGCCTGCCAGGCTCCACTGTCCACAGGATTCTCCAGGCAAGAATACATGGAGTGGCATGCCATTCTCTTCTCCAGGGACTCTGCCCGACCCAGAGACCGCACCCGGGTCTCTGGCATTGCAGGCGGATCTGAAACCAGGGCAGTCCCGGACAAACTGGGATGGCTGGTCATCCTTAGGCCAGTGTCAGAGCTGGATCTCAAAGCCACCACGTTCTCAGGCTCTCCACTGCCCCTCAGAGGAGGCCGCTTGCAATTTGAGGCAGCCACTGCCACCCGAAGTTCTAGGATGACTAGCCTGGCAAAGACAAACTGAGACGATTTGGACTGGTTTTCACAGAATTTGGAATCAAACAGACCTAGGATCCAATTCCAGCCCAGCCACTCAGTAGCTGGGTGCCCCTGGTCGAACTGCCTAACCTCTCTGAGCCTCAGCCTCCTCATCTGAAAAAGGAGGTGAGGACGTGTATTTCAGCAGGGCCTTTAGGAGGATCTGAACTCGCGCACCTAACACAGCCCACGGTAGGCATTCCGCTGGTGGTGGCATTATTAATACAGAGTATTTTATCCCTGGAGTTAATGGGAAGAGCTCCGGCTGCTCCTAGGGGCCGTGTGGAGGTAGGAACCAGCACTGCAACATTTATTATGAATCAGCTGGGTACGTGGAGCCAAAAATACTCTCTGTGGGTAGCGTCTCTGTGACTGATATTAAAAATGACTGATTTAAGAGAAAGTGCTTCACCCCTGTTGCAAACTAAGAAGGTAGGGCTGGAGTGTTCTCAGCCTTAAATGCTGCAGTATTTCATCTTTGGGTAGTCATAAAGTTAAAGGTTAATAGGCTGTACAAATGACAGAGTTTAAAGGGAAAAATGGGGAGGGGTGAGGCACTCTCGGGCGGCCGAGGGCAAGCTGGAGACAGGTGTTGGCTCACCTGCAGGGAGGAAATATGGGGGTGCGGCCGGCTGAGGGGGGCTAGGCCCTTTGGCCCCTTCTCCTATCCACTTCTGTAGGGAAATTCCTAATGTCCAGAGCTCTTCTCCCCAAGTGGGGTTTCTTTCGGGGTAGGACCTGAGGATCCGTGGCGTTGGAGAGGCTGAAGCTGGGAAGGGTGGTGAAAGCCAACCCTGAATTCACTGTCCTGAGAAAGAAGCTCTAGGTGACCTGGGGGGAAGAAAGGGGGCTCAGATGGAAGTGCGCTGAGCCCCGTTTTCCCACAGCTGACCCTGTGGTCAGAGCTGGTTCTCCGGGCTGGGAGCTCAGTGGAATCACTGGGGAGCTTGGGGTCCACACGCAGAGTCCTAGGTGTCAGCTCTGAGGTTGGGGGTGCCCGGAAATCTGCACTTGAACACACTCCCAGCCATCTCCCAAGGTGACCCTCAGGGGATCTCAGGGTACACTTCCAGAAGCCCTCGAACGGTGAATGCATGACGGTCAATTTCTAGATGCAGATTCATAGAACTTGGTGATTACCAAGCCCCACGCTGAACCTGAATCAACCAGACACCTGTTGGAATTTAGCCTCAGGGGCTTCATCTGCCAAACACAGTCTGGAGGATGCTAGTGAGGGCCTGGGGTGGGAACCACTTCCCCTCATCACCTGTTTCCAATGGGGAAGTGGGGGTGCCGTCCAAGAGTGACCTGCAGGCAATGATTTTTTGCACCACAGAACTCTTATCAGCAGGGAATCAGTGCTTCCCCAATTATTGCCATGGAGCCTTCGTATCACTGATTCCTTTTTTCTGCATGTGTGGGGCCGGTTCTGTCCTGGGCTCCCTGCAGACCAAGAAGCAAAGGCTACAAGTGGCCATATGCCGGCTGCAGGTGCACACACAGAACACCCTAAAATTCAGAGTTTACCCCCAATCTGAGGTTTTGGACACACCAGGAACTGAGCTGCCTGCAAACAAGCACTGATTTAGGGAGGGGAAAAAATGTTAAATGCAAGTCAACAGAATCCATCACCAACAGAGGACTCTTTAACCAACTTTATTTAAATGCACCAAAAAAAAAATCTTCTTTCTATAAGGAATTTAACAGATTACAAAACACACTTATTGCTGTATCTCCTTATTGCTGTTGTTCAGTCACTAAGTCGTGTCCGACTCTTAGTGACCCATGAACTGCAGCGTGCCAGGCTTTCCTGGCCTTCATTATCTCCTAGAGTTTGCTCAGAATTTTCGTCCATTGAGTCAGTGATGCCATCCAACCATCTCATCCTCTGTCACCCGCTTCTCCTCCCGCCCTCAATCTTTCCCAGCATCAGGGTCTTTTCCAATGAGTCGGCTGCTTGCATCATGTGGCCAAATCATTGGAGCGTCAGCTTCAGCATCCGTCTTTCCAGTTGATTTCCTTTAGGATTGACTGGTTTGATCTTCTTGCTGTCTATGGGACTCTTAAGAGTCTTCTCCAGCACCACAATTCGAAAGTATCAATTCTCCAGCGCTCGCTCAGCCTTCTTTATGGTCCAGCTCTCACATCCGTATGTGACTACTGGAAAAACCATAGCTTTGACTATACCGACCTTTGTAGGCAAAGTGATGTCTCTGCTTCTTAATACACTGTCTAGGTTTGTCATAGCCTTCCTTCCAAGGAGCTCCTTAGACTCTCACAAAACACCATAAGGTACTGGTTACAGTTCCACCTTAGAATAAAGACTCTGAGGCCCAGAAAGGCCAAGAGACTTGTCCAATTGTGTGGTCAGAGTGATGGCTCCCACAGATGTCCAGATCTTGATCCCTAACCTGGGAATATGTTACCTTCACGGCAAAAGGGGTTTTGCAGATGTGATGAAGTTAAGGGTTTTGAGTTGCAGAGAGTGTCCAATATAATCCTTGCCATGATAGCATGGCAGAAGAAAGACAGAGCTGGGAGACACAGAGCGCCTCTGTGTGAGAAGGACTCACCCCTTCCTCCCTGGCTTTAAAGATGAGGGAAGGAAGTGTGGGGCAGAGGATGATGAGTAGGAGCTGGAGAAGGCCAGGAAACAGATTCTCCTCTAAAGAATCAGAAGAAATCCTGCCCCAAAGACACCTTGCTTCTATCCTGATGAGACTCGTTTTAGACTTCTGAACCACAGAGCTGAAAGATAACAAAGTTATGTCTTTTTAAACCACTGTAGTTGCGGGGCTTTGCAAGAGCAGCATTAGGAAACTAATCCAATCACAGAGAGAGAAAAGAGGGGAACTGAAACTAAAGTCCCTGGCTCACTCCAGGACCCCTCACAGCAGAGGTCGGTTGGGAGGTAGAGATACAGATGAAGGGAAGTACCGTGATCTCGGCCACCTCTCCCTTTGGGAGCAGTGATAACAACAGTGAGATGGTAGCTTATTCAAACTCCAGCTGAAACTCTGCGCAGGCGGTTGTTACATCTTCTCCTTTCTGGTCCTCAGCCCTGGTCTGAGTTTCCTGCCCCACAAGCCAGCCTCCACCTGCCCCTGCCCACGGAACAAGGCTTAGCCTTGCCCAGACCCCTGAGATGTTGGTCCCCATCCACCGTTCCCCAGGGCGGGCCTGATGGGGACCTGTATGGTGAAAGAATCCAGGGACACCCTCTGCTTGCCCCGGTCCTGTCTCTGTCCAGGCTGGGGCAATGAATGACCTTGGACCATTTTGGGGGCTGGGGTCCTGGCTGAACCCCCAGCCAGGCCTCAGCCTCCTGCCTGGCTAGTCTTAGGAAGGAACTTCTTGCGATCAATCTTGCCATGATCTCCATGAATTTTAAATAATAGCGGCTTTGCTCTTTCTCGCTCACTCCCTGGGTGCGTCAGACTGCAGCTTTTACAAGATCATATTTCTTCACATTTTCATACAATTATTTTAAATGGACAAGATAATGTTGAAATTCTTATTTAAAATGTATGCAGGTAGAGAATGAGCCTTCCTGCTTTTTATATTTAACACCAGATGGAGCAATAGAAGGGACTTTTAACAACAGAATTGAAGTGGAAGTGTCTTAGGCGTTCATGATGGACTATGGTTTTAAGCAGCTGGTTTTCTTTGATGAATAAATAATTGCACCCAAAATAGAGAGTTTGGCCATTATTAATCTCATTTTAGACGGTGCACATTTTATTGATTCTTAAGTACAAGAATCTTGCAATTTTCACCAAAGGGTGACTTTCTTAATTAAAATGTAATTTAAAGAAAAAAAAGTTTCCGCAGTCTTGTCAGAGGCGGGGGGCTGGGATGGGCAGGAGGACAGAGGACCTGATTCTTTCTAGAATGAGTCTTTTCCAGACTAATGACCCCAGACATACTTCAGGCAGCCATCACATCCATAGGAGCCGATGAGACCAGCAGAGGCCCAGCCAAACTGGGGCAGACAGACAGCACGACCCAGGGAGCTTAGGTGCCCAGCACCTCCTATTTGATTTCTGTCTATGTCACCCCGGAGAGAGGCTGCCCCACAGCTTCTCTAGTCTCCCCTTTTGTGTGGGTCTCTCTTGCACAAACGTTGAGGCAATGATGTCTTATTTTGTGAAATGCTTACTAGGATTTTATAAACAGAGGACATTATCAAGAAGAAAATTCAATTATCTTATTGCATAGACAATACATATTGAGATTTTTAAAATAAAGGGGCTACTTAACTGGCAGTCCAGTGGTTGAGACTTCGCCTTTCAATGCCGGGGATGTGAGTTCGATACCTGGCTGGGGAACTAAGATCCCCCATGTTTCACAGCCAAAAAATCAAAACATAAAACAGAAGCAATATTGTAACAAATTCAATAAAGATTTAAAAATAAAATAAAGGGGGTAGGTATACTCAGAAAGTTTAGGAAGAAGAGAGAAGTAGCCAATATTTATAGAGCATTCATGTAGTTCTTGGGCTTCCCCGGGGGTTTAAAATGGTAAAGAATCTGCCTGAAGTGCAGGAGACTCAGGTTTGATCCCTGGGTCGGGATGATCCTCTGGAGAAGGAAATGGCTACCCACTCCAGTATTATTGCCTGGAGAATCGCATGGACAGAGGAGCCTGACAGGCTATAGTCTATGGGGTCTCAAGGAATCAAACACGACTGAGTGACTAACTTCACTTCCACATGTAGTTTTCAGTCTACAAAAACTGTGCAAAGCAGCCCCGACCATCAGTTCTGCCTGTGAAGGAGGATGTGAACACTCAGAGCATGTGAGCATCGTGGCCAAGTTTCCCCCGGAGAACAGGGACCAAGGGGCAGCACTGAGTTTTGAAACCAACACCACCTCTCTAGCGCCCTTTAGTGTAACATTATGTTCTGCTGCCTCTTGAATAAAAAGATGTGAAATAAGCAGAAGCCACCGCTCCCTCAGCCCCTCCCACAAAGGGAATCACTGTCAAAACTTTCTAGTAATTTCTTCTGGAAAAAAATTAAATGCTTGCAACTGCATTGCATTCTGCTTTAAAAAAAAAAAAATGTCAGAAATGTGAAGCTGCAGGCACATGTTCTCACGGGTAAAATGGTGGGTTTGTTTGAAACCCACCTCCACCCCCAGCTTCCTCGGGGGCAGCTTCTCTCCTGTCTGTTCCATCTGCTGTGGGTCTGTGTTTGCCTTTAGAGACAGAGGCTCCTCCCTGAGAAAAGAAGCGGGTGCTAATATGCGAGGGCCCTTCCAGCTCCAAACCTTATCCTCTAAGAACCTACATCACCCCAATAGAGACAGGCCCCTAGCCTGCCCCAGGAGGAGACAGGGGTGTCCTGTAGTCACTGCAGAGGCTCCAGACAAAGGCTGGATTTGGACCGTGCCTGTGAATTAGTGGGCAAGCCAGCAGCTCTTCCAGGTAGAGGTGTGAAGGCAGAAGTCCGAAATGAATGGGGTGCCAGGTGACAAAAACACTCTGGTGAGTTCTTTAAATCAGCCTCAAGTATCAATGACACAGCTATCTGCCACCTGGGAGACTGACATGTCCCCCCCAGCAAGCCCAGCTCAGGTGCCAGTGTCTTCCTGGGGCCTAGGGCAGCGTGACAACACGAAACAGTAGGCAGGGGGATAAAGAAATGAAACTTGAGATCCCAGCGTCACGTGTGACTGTGCTCCAATTCTCACACTTGTAGAGGGGCGCAGCAACAGAGCTTCGGAGGCAAGAACAGGGCCAAGTCTTGGATCCCACACTCTGCCAGGGCATGCGCTCGGGCAGAATCAGTCTCTCAACTCTCTGGTTATTGGGGAATATACTTAGGTGGCAAATATACACACATGATGCAGGGCTTCCCAGGTGGCGCTATGGTTAAGAACCTGCTTGCCAATGCAGGAGATGCCGGAGATAAGGGTTCAATTCCTGGATTGGGAAGCTCCCCTGGAGGAGGGCGTGGCAACCCACTCCAGTATTCTTGCCCGGAGAATCCCCATGGACAGAAAAGCCTGGTGGGCTACAGTCCACAGGGTTGCAAAGAGCCAGACACGACTGAAGCCGCTTAACACGCATGCAATTCATGATGCAATTCACAGGTCCACTAGGAAGCCAGCCAGCCGTTCTTGAGGTCATTTACCTAAAATAATTCAACTATTAAAAATTCCAGTGGGTCCCAGATTTACCCTTACAGTAAATGGTGGCAACTCTTTGGTTTTTGGTTTTTCAAATGTGAAATTTATTTCACCTAACTTATTTCCTATACTGAAAGCCAATGAAAAAAGGGAAACATGTTCCAAATTTTACCTGACATATTGCCTACTTAGAAGGGGTCAGGGGGTTTTCTTAGTTCTGTAGCCATTTCTACTTAAGGTGCTGTCTCCAGTGTCTGAGATTTACAACTAATTCTGATAAAAATTTCAGTGGAATTGGGATGGTTATGGCTGTTTTTCTTTGATGGAGAATCAAACGTGTGACTTGAGTGAATACTTGCCTTTTATTACCCATCCCTGTCTGTAAAGTATCTGGTTTATGTGCCAAGAAAAGTATAAACATATGGCACAGTATTGGTTTTTCAGTAACTTGGTTTAAGCCAAAGGCAGAAAAAAATCCCATCCTGACACTATTTATGAAACAATTAATGCTGTCAACAGCCTTTCCACCTGCTGAGTTACACCCAGCCATCTAGACTATGATGACTCCAAGAAGTGTCAACAATTCTAATATGAACTGTTGAGGCAAATCCATTTGAAAGGACTTATTTCTACAACTTATAAAATGTGATGATAGATTGCTCTCTGACTCTAGGGTACAAAAGATGCCTTATTCGCCAGTAAAATCCCTCATCATAAATTAATGTCAAGATTACGAGCCACCATGATGTGCCAGGCATGTCCACAAATAGTATCTCACTGAGTCCTACCCAACCAGGTTGGATGGATATTAATACTATCATTATCAGCTGTGTTACAGCCTAAGCGGCCACTTCTTATCAAGGTAAAGGAACTGTTCAAGGTCACTTTTACAGGCTGAATGAGGATTTTTGCCTTAGTCATACTGGGCTACTGTAACAAAATCCCATACACTTGGGTATCTTAAACAACAGAAATTTCTCACAGATTTGGAGGCTGAAAGTGTCAGATGAAGATGTGGGCATGGTTGGGTTCTGGTGAGATCCCCCTTCTTGGCTTGTAAACAGCTGCTTTCTTAGCTGTGTCTCCACATGGGAGAGAGAGAGAGACAGAGATGAAGAGAAAGGGCGGGGAGAAAAGAGGTCTCTGCTCTCTTCTTTCCATACAAGAGCTCTAAGCCCATCACTGGGGCTCCATTCTCAAGACTCACCCCAACCTGATTATCTCCCAAAGGCTCCGCCCCTTAACATCATCACATTGGAGGCTGGGGCTTCAACATACAGATTTAGGAGAGTCGTAAACATTCCCATGGACAGAGGAGCCTGATGGGCTACAGTTCATGGGGTCACAAAGAGTCAGACACGACTGAATGACTGAGCACAAACTAATTCACCTCCTTGTCTGCTTCCCATATGTCTTAGTGGTAAACAATCCACCTGCCAATGCAGGAGACACAGGAGATGCGGGTTTGATCCTTGGGTCGGGAAGATCCCCTGGAGAAGGAGATGGCAACCCACTGCAGTATTCTTGCTTGGAAAATTCCATGCTTCTCCTTGCCTGGAGGAGCCCGGTGGGCTACAGTGCACGTGGTTGCAAAATCTACTGAGTACACACACACACAATAAACATTCTCCCAGCAAGTCACCCTGAGGGGCATAGGTTGAACCTCATCTAAATAAGTCAGGTATTTCAAAATTACCTTGTTTAAAAATCAGAGTTTCAAAAGCAGTTTTTTAAAAGGAAAAATACCATGAAACACTTCTGAAAACTGTTTGACACTTCCATATAAACTTCAACATAATCCTACCCTTTGGACCCAGCAACTCCACTCCTGAGCATTTACTCAAGAAAAACAGACATATATGTCCACACAGACTTACACGACAATATTCATAGCAGCTTTAACCCGGAAACAGTTCAAATACAAATCGACAGGTAAATAGATAGTGAGTATATCCACACCCTGGTGTACTAGTCAGCAAGAAAAAGGCATGAATGAGCTACTGATAATGGCAACAATCTGAATCAAGATCCAAAACATTCTGTTGAGCCGAAGAAGCCAGACGCCAAAGAGTAGAGAGTGCCTAAGTCCATTTATATGAAATCATAGAACGCGCAAAACTAATCCATAGTGACAGAAAGCAGGTCAGTGGTCGCCCGAGGCTGGGGGAGGGAGTGTGATGGCAAAGAAGTGGCCGGGAACTCTCCGGGGAAATGGAAGTGCTCTCTCTTGATGTGGTGGGGATTACGCGGTATATGCATTTGACACAACCTATCAAGCTGTACACTTTAAATTGCTGCATTTTGATGGTATTCAAATTGTACCTCAATTTTGCTTACTTTTCAAAAGGCAAGGTGGAATGGTACCTTGAGAGGATGTGGTTCCCCAAGCAAAAGGCCTGATTTCATCAGTCTTGCAATTTCACGGCATCCAAACAGGTTGCTTAATCCCTCTGCGCCCCAGCCTCCCGTCCATGAAACGGAGGTGAAGATGCTGAGGCTGTGCTAGAGAGGATTGGGCTGCACAGAACACAAACCTTAAGCAGATTTCCTGAGATGTTTACCACACTTCTGCTTAGACCTGGTTGGTTAAAATCTAATTGCCTGGACCCTCTTAGCTGCACGGAAGTCCTTTAGTCTAGGCAGCAAAGTGCCTTCTAAAAACTGGAGTCTGTTACAGGAGGAGGCAAAAGGATGCTGGGAGAGGCATTTAGCAGCCTCTGCCCCAAATTCCTCTTCTTCCTGAATGATCTGAGACTCCAAAGACATCCATAAAAGCCATTCTATGGAGCTCAGAGCACCTGGTTGCCAGTATTGGTTATTGATTAGATCTTTATTGATTAGATATTATTGATGATTTCTCCTTCTTAATGGAGTGTTTTCTATGAAAAAGCTATCACATTAGAATTCCACTAAATAGCACCCTCCCCTACTACTGCCTTTACAAAAAACTTGCATCACTCTCCCAGAGTTAGAGTTCCTGGGAGGTTCTTCAGTTGTTCAAGTCTAGGTCTCGTGTGATAATTAGTAAAATAATAGTAAATATTTTATAATAATGCTCGTGGCAGGCATTAATGAACCCATCTTGTGTTCCAGGCTTTGTGCTAAGTGCTCCATCTTCATTTTTGCACTGAATCCCCTCCACAACACCTCAGGGTTGTACAGTGGACATTTGCTGTGTTTTGGCCACACAGCGTGGGAATACCAGCCACATACTGGGAACTCCCACCATTGAGCAGATCTTGAAGATGGAGGCAGAGGCTTGCTTCTGCTACAGAAGCTACAGAGGTGCAGCAAGCCTGTCTTCCCTCCCCAGGCAGCAAGAACACGGCATGTGACTCGGACTTGACCAATCCAATTTCCTGCCAGGATTGTGCGTCTTGGGAGGAAGCAGGGCAGTTACTGGTTATTCCCAGAACAGGCTGGTGGCCCTGCCGGTGAGGTCCTATGATGGCAGCTTCAGCAGCAGCCAGCTCCAGCTAGAAAGTTCTGTTAGTACTTTGTGCTCTCGGAGGGTGACTGCAGCCACGAAATTAAAAGAAGTTTGCTCCTTGGAATAAAAGCTATGACAAACCTAGACAGCATATTAAGGAGCAGAGACATCACTTTGCCAACAAAGGTCTGTATAGTCAAAGCTATGGTTTTTCCAGTAGCCACGTACAGTTTTGAGAGCTGGACCATGAAGAAGGCTGAGCACCAAAGAACTGATGCTTTTGAACTGTGGTGCTGGAGAAGGCTCTTGAGAGTCCCTTGGACTGCAAGGAATCAAACCAGTCAATCCTAAAGGCAATCAACCCTGAATATTCATTGGAAGGACTGATGCTGAAGCTGAAGCTCCAATACTTTGGCCATCTGATGTGAAGAGCCAGCTGATTGGAAAAGACCCTGATGCTGGGAAAGGTTGAGTGCAGGAGGAGAAGGGCATGACAGAGGATGAGATAGTTTGATGGCATCACTGACTCAATGGACATAAGTCTGAACCAATTCCAAGAGATGGTGAAGGACAGGGAAGCCTGGCGTGCTACAGTCCATGGAGTTGCAAAGAGTCGGACACAACTGAGCGACTGACCAACAACTGTCTAGACTCCTTTGGCTGCTGCATTTTTCTGAGTCAGGTCTCCAGCCCACCCAACTCTTCTTTTTAAAAAAACAAAACAACTTTTTATTTTAGATTGAAATATAGCCAGTGAACGATGTTGTGATAATTTCAGGTGGACAGCAAAGGGACTCAGCCATACATATACATGTATCCATTCTCCCTTAGCCTCCCTTCCCGTCCAGGCTGCCAAACAATGTTGAGCAGGGTTCCCTGTGCTGTACAGCAGGTCCTTGTTGGTCATCCATGTTAAATATAGTCGTGTGTACAAGTCTGTCCCCAGCTCTTCTTGAATAGCCCCATATCCTTGCAAAGAATCTCTTCCTGCCAGATGCCACCGCCACTTCCGTTGGGGCCTACCAGAAGCCCACGCCTGGGGGCACTGGAGGTCCCCTCTGTGCTGAGGCTTGACTGGCCTCCTCCCTGTGCCTGAGCTCAAAGTCTCTCAAATTCCCTATGCAAACACCTCCTTCACTTTCTGTTCCCAGTTTTCTCTCCTTACCAGGGCTCCAAGCCAGTCATTGGTTGGGAAGAAGGGGACGGACACCATGCTATTCTTTGTCTCTTCTCTCATCATTCTTTCAAGACAAGTAAAACAAAAGTCTTGCTCTTCCTTCTGCCAAAAAACCAAATCAAACCAAACCAGTTCCAACTCCGTCTTCATTAACTTAGTAAAAGAGAGACCACCGAGGGTCACCAGTTTTAAAATGAGCTAAATCCTAAATCCCATTGTCCATTTATCTAGGAACTACAAGTCTACTAAAATAAATACTCTACAGACATATAAACCCACTCTGATTAGTCTGATCCTAGACAGAATCTGCAGGCGTAGACTCATTCACCGTTTAACCGACCTGGCAGATCTTGTCAGGGCGCACCCTATTTAATTTCTTCTTAACCATCAGCTTCACCATTAAGTGAATTTCTGATCTGCTATTATTTGTTCAAATAAACTTACCTGAATTTATGTGACAGTCTTTTTGTCCTTAGGTTTCACCCCAAATGGATGTTAAACAGAAACCCACACTTACTTGCCTAAGTTCATTTTGCAATTTGGCACAAATAGCATAAATACGCTCCAAATACTTTCCTTTAAATGTTCCATTTCAAACATACTTCACTGTTTTTAAAAACATTTTTTCTGATTTCAAAATTATATTTGTAATGTAGAGAATGTGAAAATTATGCAACAGTAACGAAGACTCATCTCATCATTAAAAAAAATACTGGGAAACTTTTAAGTTTCTTTTCCTATACACACAGAAACACACAGTGCTTTTTAAAATGTTCATATTGTGCTTTATAACAATATTTTTATAATATTACTTTGTTTTTGGCCATGCTGTAAGGCATGTGAGATCTTGGTTCCCTACCAGGGATTATTAAACCTGCACCCCTGCATTGGAAGTGCTGTGTCTTAACCACTGAACCACCAGAGAAGTCCCTGGAACAATAGTTTTAACTAAGTTTGTATCATGAGAACTTTTCCTTGTCATTAATTCAACTTCAAAAACACCATTTTTGATGGTTTGTGTGACATTTCATCACATGTAGGCATGTTTAGTAGTGGTGTTTCGTTGCTCAGTCATGTCCAACTTGTCATGACCCCGTGGACTGTAGCCCGCCAGGCTCCTCTGTCCACGGGCTTTCCCAGGCAAGAATACTGGAGTGGGTTGCCATTCCCTTCTCCAGGGGATCTTCCCAACCTGAAGATGGAAGCCAGGTCTCCTGCATGGCACGCGGATTCTTTGCCATCTGAGTTACAGGGAAGCCCTTAGGTATGTCTGCCTATACTCAGTTTTGTTTTTTTAAGCTTTTGCATGTATAGATCATATTACAAAAACAGCGGAATATATATCTATGTGTATATATCTGAGTTTAAGCTTATAATGATTTCTTTAGGATATATTCTAAAGGGAAACTATGCAAAATGTTCAAACTTTTAAAAAGTTCTTAATCATACTGACAAATTATTTTCTGGAAAACTTACAATGATTTATGTCCCCAACTGTAATGTAAGAATATTTCTCTTCATCCTCAGCAGCATTGAGTATTCTCTTCCTCTTAGTTTTGTTAATTTAATAATAATAAAATATTTCATTGCTGTTTTAATTTTATTTGTTTGATAGAGAGTATAACCTCTAATCAGTTCATTATGTCTGAGATTTGCTGATTACATTCTTTGCCTAGATATCTGTACTGGCTAAATATTTCTGCAATGATGCATACTTTACATATTAAGAACATAACTCTTTATCATATTTACAGCAAGATATGTTCCTGATTGTGTTTTTTAGTCATAGGCATCTTTTGATTGCATAATGAGGCCATATACATTTTGAAAAGTCCTAAACTTCCCATGTGATAATCAAAATAAATGCAAAGTAAACTAAAGATACATGACTTGATATACAGACGCCCCAGTGACAGAATCTCATCACGCAGGTAGAGGTTTAACTGTTTAATTTCTGAACTAAAGGCAGTCTTTATGAGAGGCATGTAACTCTGCTATCTGTCCACAGTGGCCTTTTCTTTCCCTGTACTTCCTGTGGGTCCCATTTCCTTCCTCGCCACTTTCTTCCGATGGCCTTCGAGCTCCATAAGCTCCTTCCTCCCTCACCTTTATCCCTGCATTCAGGAACACTTTCTCCTTCTCAACTGTTAAATACATTCTGACAGAAAGGAAAGAGAGGGTCCTTGGAGTCACGTTGACCTGAGTTCAGGACCTAGATTTGCTACATGTTTGCTGTGTGACCTTTGGCCAGGTCTCTGAGCCTCAGTTTCCTTGCCTGTCAAACAAGGTTACTTTGAGAGTTAGGATCAAGCTCAAGTTCAACCTGGCACCCAGGAGCCTAGAAAGCAGCTCCTACAATGATTCTGGCTTCCTAAGTCACATGTCCATCTCATTTTCAAAATCGAGGAAAAGAGGTATCTTTTTTCGTTCTACTTCCCTGGTTCCCCGCCCTGTACCTATTATTAATTTGTGGGTAACTCAGCAGAACAGTTACTGGTAGGATTTTTATCCTATTCTATTAAAAGTGAAGTTTTCTTGTATTATTTAATAATGATACCTTTTTTGCTATTTTTAAATAGTGGAAAGTGTGTGAACTGTGGCTCTTCATAATTATAAATTGTAAAATAACATTTTAGGGAGTGATATTTCTTCTTCAGATCATCCATGAAATATATATCATCCTCATTGTTTAATTGACACTTTATTCCCCCTATTAAGATACAAGCAGAAATAAATTTCACTTCCTCCCCTGTAGATGCAATTTCATTTCGAACACATGTGTCAGCGGGAGCAATAAAGCATCAATTAAGCAATGAATTCCTGACAAATACATGGCATTTGATGCATAATTGCCCCCCTTCAATCTTATTTTCCCCAAGGCCAAGGCTTCCTGGACCATTTACTGTCCAAGTTTCACCCTTTCCAGAATTCCATCGAAATCCAGAAGGAGCTTCCTGTCCCTTTCTTGGCAGAATAGGCATCTCAGATACATTCCACCCCCAGGGAGCAGGGCTCCTGGGGCTCCTGTAATCCCAAACTAGTGGCCTTGTTATTCAAATCAGGAAACTAAATTTCAGGGAGGCAAAAGCCTTGCACAACCCCTCCAGGGTCTCCCCCTCTTATCTCTGGGAATCAGAACTGGGCTTGAAACTCAAGTCAGCTTGCTTTTCACCATACTAACTCTTTACTGGAAATGGGCTCCGCAGGTGGCTCAGTGGTAAAGAATCCACCTGCCAATGCGGAAGATGCAGGAGACTTGTCCTTAGGTGGGGAAGATTCCCCTGGAGGAGGAAATGGCCACCCACTCCAGTATTCTTGCCTGGAGAATCCCATGGACAGAGGAGCCTGGTGGGCTACAGTCCATAGGGTCCGTAAAGAGTCAGGCACAACTGAGTATGTAATTCTTTACTGCAGCAGCAGAGTAATTCCCTATGCAAAGGAAAGGGAGGAAGGAAGGGAAGAAAGGGAGAGAGGAAAGGAGGGAGGGAGGGAGGGAAAGAAAGAGGGAAGGAAGGAGGGATTAGAGAAAGGCCCATGTGCCTGGGATTGTATCTCAGAGAAGGGGAGGGTGGTCCTTGGGAGATCAGGGGTGGTAGGCACCTGGCTGAGAAGACTGCCCTCTCTACTCCAAGCCCCCTGAGAGTGGACGACATTCTGTAGACAAGTTCGAGGGTCGCCTAGGTGCTGTGCTCCATGCAGGCCCTGGGAACCTGGATGACCCAGGGCAGTTGCTCTCAGACACACTGGGGTCAGCTGTGGGGCTGTGGGCAGTGCCAAAAAAAAAAGATGAATAAACGCAGCATGGTGAGAGCCTGGGGGAGTCGGGGAGGGACAGAACACAAAGTAGGCACTCAACAAAGAGTTAGTTACGTGGTGTTTTAGAATCCGAAGCGGTGATCGTTTCACCCCCAGAGGAGCTTGCCTGCCGCCTTGGCTGGAATCTTTGGCTGGGCAGACAGGCCACACGCTGGGTGGCCACTGTTGACAAGCCCCAGAATGTGAACCGTTTGGAGGTGTCTGCCATGCCTCGGAACCCGACGGCAGCTCCTTTTCCAGGAGAGGCCGTCACAGCTGGACCATTGGGTCTGGTGTTGGGGGTGGGGGTGGGGAGTGAGTGGGCCTGAAGGGTCATTTAAGGGGATGTTTAAGTTCCACTCCCTGTTTCTGAAGAGTAATTTTCTGCAGAGACATGAAGACTAATAGGACAAACTTGGCTCATTTCGGCAAATTGCTCCAATTTTCCCACAATCTCGCCCTCCCCCACTCCACCCCCCAGCCCCCGTATCACCTGCCCCCACCTGTCTATTTGGGCCACTTAATGCTCCGCATTCGGACCTAATAGAGGCTGTTTGTTTGGCCCTAGCCCAGAGGCTAGACTTGTTTTCAGGACAGAAGCGGGAAGAAAACCAATCTGGACATCTAAATCACAGCCAAGACTCATTACATAAATGATATATTTACACAATTGATCCTTTTTCCCACTGGGTAATTAATTTGGCATCGGAACTCTTAACGATTTAATTGTCATATGTTTAAACTGAAACGGTTGCCACAAATTTCCAAAGACAAAAAGCAGACTGAGGAGAGGGCCTTCCTTTGTCCTCAGAGTGGGGACAGCCTCCCTTGTTTCAAAGTGGCCACCAAAGCAGGGCAGCGGCTGATAGCCCCTGAAGGGCACCCAGCAAAGACCCTATCTGGCTGCATTAGGTCCTTCCAGAGAGGAGGGGGAGCTGGTGCAGAGGGAACTTAAATCCAGAAGCTACAGGCTGGGGTCCTGTTCTCACCATTGAATAGGATGATGCTGGTGCGCCAGACAAACGCCCAGACCCAGTGAGCACACAGTCTGTGTCACCCCACCCCCACACCCCTTCCACTTCCAGCTGCAAGCCTGTGTGTGTGTGTGTGTGTGTATGTGTTAGCTCAGTCGTGTCCGACTCTGTCCCACCCCAGGAGCCACCAGGCTCCTCCGTCCATGGAGTCCTCCAGGCAAGAATAGTGGAGTAGGTTGCCATTTCCTCCTCCAGGGCATCTTCCCAACCCAGACATTGAACTCGGGTCTCCTGCATTGCAGGCAGATTCTTTACCATCTGAGCAAGCACCTGACTCTTTTGCAGGACTGCCTTGGGGCTACTGGAGCTGTTTTACCCAAATGGCCAGATTTCTGGGAAAGCCTAAGTTTGTGCCCCTCGCAGAGCGGCCTTGACCAGACTGCCTGGAGGAGCAGGAACAGGACAGGCTTGGCATCCTTGCTTCCGACGAGGACGCTGAGGAGTAATTGTCACTGGGGAGCACCCCTCTGCACCCATGGGTTGAAACTTGGCCTGACATTGCACCTGGTTAGGTTTCCTTCTCTTCTCCCTGTGCGTTCTCTTCCCAGGCCCCTTGGGAGCACCTTCGTACTCAAGAAATCCTCGCCTGAGGGTCTGCTCTGGGGGAACCTGTCCAAGGATAACTGCTGTCTAGCTGAGTCAGTTTGGCAAGCCTCGTGGCTTCTCTGGCCTCAAAGCCATCACCTACAAAACAGACAAAACAGTAACACCCATCTCCATTGTCACTGATCCCTGGCATTTAAGGAGGGTGTGTCTGTGCAGACACTTCCCATCCATTGTCTCATTCAGTCCTCTCAGCAATTCCAGGAGGAAGATATGCATAGTATCCCCATTTTACAGATGAGGGTACGGAGGCACAGAGCAGCCAAGCACTTTGTTCCAGCTGGTAAGTGGAAGGGACAGGATTCAGCCTGGACATGCCGTTTCTACCCTTCTCTCATGCTGGGTGGATGCAGCCCACCCAGCGGAGCTATGAGGCAGACGAAGGAGAAAGTTACGAAGCAACGGATAAAGTGCAGAGGGCCTGGGATCATCCCTAGACAAGGGACGCTTGCTCTAGCATTCTGTCTTACCTTAGTCCCCAAGGGAGAGAGGGGAGATTGTCCAGGTCCTGGGCACTGCCACACTGCCATCGCCTCTGTGCAGACCTCATGGTCTTGTACTGCAGGACACCTGCCCTAGCCAAATCCTGCATCTTCTCCTGTCTCAAGAGGCTCATGCTTGGCCGGGGAACTCCCCTCCCAAGACACACGCACAGCTTCCTGGAGCAGTTATTTTGGCTTTCTCCCTTAGTGGATAAAAAACACCTATGCAATGGGAATTCCCTGGCCATCCAGTGGTTGACTCCACCCTTCCCCTGGAGGGGGTATGGGTTCGATCCCTGGTCAAGGAAATAAGATCCTGAATGCCACAAGGCATGGCCAAAGAAACAGACCAAAAAAAAACAAAACAAAAAACAAGACAAAAAAAAACAAAAACAAAAAAAACAAAAAAAACCCCTGTGCAATGAGGGAGTAGTGGTGATATTCTAATGTCACGACCGAGATTTGCTAAGAGAGAAAACAGCCAGGGGGTATCTGCATCATCTCAGGCCTCTCAGCTGGATTGACAGGGAAGGTGCTGGTGGAGATTTGATGCTCCAGGGAGCCCTTTGCTGGTTCCATCTGCCCAGATTCTCCGTGACCCTCCAAACCCAGGCAACCTACAAGGTCTGACATCCCGGGCTGATAGCTTCATACTTATGGGTATGCTCTATCAGGGCCTGGGGGGAAAGTCAGATAACACACACAAAATATTTAGCCTCAGGACTGGCTCCTGGCTCCGTGCTACAAATATTTTAGGGAGTTCTTTTAGTCATATACACTTCAGAAAGAATCAGTCAAGCTCTTCCCAAATCGACAGATAAATGAGAATAAGTTCTCAAGCTAGCCTAAGCAGAAAAGGGAAATTTAGCATAAGGATACACAGAGCTCAAAGACAGAAATACAGCCAGGCCTCAAGAGGTGTGTGTGACCTCTTGAGGGATAAGAAAGTCACCAGGATCAGGCCATCTCTTCTCTACTGGGCTTCTCTCTCCAGAACTACTTCCTTCACTTCATCATTCAAGTGGTTAGTAAAACACATCCAAACACTTCCAATCGGTGGGCATTGTCATGGCTCTGGGAGTGGAGGATGGGGAGGGAGGAGGACAATTCCAAGGCAAGTGAAAGTGAAAATGTTAGTCGCTCAGTCTGTCCGACTCTCTGCAACCCCGTGGACTGTAGTCTGCCAGGCTCCTCTCTCCGTATAATCCTCCAGGCAGAAATACTGGAGTGGGGTGCCATTCCCTTCTCCAGGGCGCTTTCTGACCCAGGGATTGAACCCAGGCCTCCTGCATTGCAGGCAGATTCTTTATTGTCTGAACCACCAGGGGAGAGAATGGGGAGGGAGAAGGAAGGACAATTCCCAGGCAAGGAGGTACCTCAATAAATTCAGGTCCACTTCCTGCTGGGAGTGAAAGCACGAAGCTGTGAGCACAAGGGAAGGTAGCTGTGATTTGCAAAAAGATTGCCATACAGTCTTCCCTCAGTAACCAGGGGAGTTTCAGGACCTTCCCCAGATACCAAAATTCAAGGATGCTCAAGTCCTTTATATACAACTTCCATATAGCGTATGCATATTCTTTGAATGCTTTAAAACATCTCTAGATTCCTTATACCACATAATACAATGTAAATACTAGGGAAATAGCTGTAAACACAATGGGACTGTTCTATAAATAGTTACAGAAGCGTGGCAAAATTTAGTAAATTTAGTAAATTTTGCTTTTTGGAACTTTCTGGGAGTTTTTTTTTTCCCCCTGAATTTTTCTATCCAAGATTGGTTGAGCTGCAGAAATCCACATATAGAGAGGGCTGACTCTACCCAGAAGTCATATCTCAGTTCCACCCATTATGGCTTTGGGTCCTGGGGCAGGTTTGTCAATCTCTGCTTCCAAGTGTGATCTTGCAGAAACAAGAATTCATTCAACACATGCCTAGCACAGCAGGTGCCCTAGAGTAGGCACCCAGGACATTTTAATGAAAGAATGATGGAGAAAAAGGTCAGTCTTTCACTAAAGGCTTGCCCTTACCACTAGGCTAATCTCTAGGTTTGGCAATCTGGAAATTAAACATACAGTTGAAATTAAATTCTGTGGGAGGCTAAACACTAGAATTACCAAATAAGAGAATTAATCTAATTCTATAAGAATTAATATTTCTTATGTTCAACCTTAAAAAAAAATACCATTATCCTGGTTTATTTGTTTCAAAGTCTGAAAGCTTATTTATCTCATGTCCTAGTTTGTCTTCTCCACCAGAATGTGAACCCAGGAGATCAGTGTCCTCTTATGTCTTATTCACATCTGTCTCCCCAGGGCACAGGCTGGAACCCGACACTTAGAAAGTGCTGGAGAAATGTTAATCTTATTGGAGTGTGTGGTTCATCGTGGCTGTGATGCCATAGTGATCTGGTTGACAAAATAGGGCCCAGATGGAATTGGACACGGGAACATTAAAAATCAGGGCAGTTTCGGGACATTTGTAAGTTGGGACAGAACACATCTGCATCAAAACTTTGAAATTACAGTTTATATGCACATATGTGGAAACGTGGGCTTCTCTAGTAGCTCAGCTGGAAAAGAATCCACCTGCAATGCAGGAGACCTGGGTTCAATGCTTGGGTTGGGAAGATCCCCTGGTGGAGGGCATGGCAACCCACTCCAGTATTCTTGCCTGGACAATCTCCATGGACAGAGGAGCCTGGTGGGCTACAGTCCATGAGGTTGCAAAGAGTCAGACACGACTGAGTGACTAAGGACAGCACAGCACATAGGGAAACATACTATTGGGTCATTTGATCAGTGTTGTGTTTGAAACCCCAGAACTATTGTTAGTCTGGAATAGATCAGGCTCGGAATATTGTGGCTAAACCACTGTTGACTCTATCTTATTGCTTTCTCTTATCCTGATTGGTTTTTTCCTACTCAAGATATATAAACCCATTGATATCAATGAATCATCTGTATCCATCAGCTCTTGCTGCATAACAAACCACCCCAAACCCAGTGACTTAAAATAACAACCATTTATTATCACCAGGTATTACTATGGGAGTTGGCTGATCCAGATTCAGCTGGGCTGAGTGACTCTGCTTCAACCTGAGTGTTCAACAGGACTTAGCTCCTCACCAGGGGTTGGGCCCAGGTCTGAGTCCCAAGACAAAAGGGCAGTAGCTACCCCAGGGGACTTCTCTCCATCTCTATGGTATAAAACATCTAGGTCCGCTGTCTGAGCTCATTTCAAGCCTCTGCTGGCAACATGCCTGCTACCATCTCACTGGTCTAAGCAAAGCAGATTAGCCAAGCCTGAAGTCCAGGGACAGCCACAGACACTCATCAACCACAGCAAGTCCAGGGCCAAGCTTGACATCAGTAGGGTGGGAAGGGAAATATTCCCAAGGATGGCTGACTTATTTTCAATAACAATTCAGTCTGTCGCATCCTCAAATCAGGCTTTCCTCTTATGTTCTCTCAAGTGGTGTATTTCCCCTATCTAAGCTATATATGCTTTTGTATTTAAGATTTCTGAAATCAGGATATGAAGGACATTTAGCATGTACACTTTTTTTCCGGCTGTGCTGGGTCTTCATGGCAGTGCTTGAGCTTCCATAGTTCCAACTAAGCTCGGGCTTCGTTGCCCTGCAGCACGTGGGATCTTAGTTCCCTGACCAGGGATCGAACCTATGCCCCCTTCACTGGAAAGCAGATTCTTGACTGCTGGACCACCAGGGAAGTGTGTGTACTTTTTGGTTAGCTATTTCTTGCTTTTTCTTTTGCCCAAAAAGCTGTTATTAAATTGATGGTGCATTTCAAGACTGACACTGTCTTAGAATGGCGGAAATTCAGCAATTTATGATCAACTTCCTGGATATTGGAATCTCAAGTATGTTCAGCTCTTCCCTGTCCCTAACTCCAGTGCTGAATTGGTTACCAGGTCCTGTGGCTCTGGCTCCTCGGTGAATCTCAAGTCCAGCCCCTCTCTTCCCTCCCCATGGCCATGTTCCTGGACCTAATATCCTCTTCCCTCAACTACAGCCATAACCTTCTGCCTGGTCTCCCAGATGCTAGACTCTCCCTGCTCCCATCCACCCTCACTCAGAGGGTCGGTGTATCTCCGTGAATTCCAGCTCTGATCCAACAGTGCCTTTGCTCCAGCACTTTCTCTGGCTCCTGACTGCCACAGAATATCCCAACTCCCTAGCCTGGCATTTAGAGTCTCATGACTTGGACCCAACCTGGCTTTATAGCTAACTCTCACTCCCACTGCCCCCTGCCTCACACAGACTATGCCCTACTTACAGCAGGTGGGTCAGCCCCACCCTGCAGGTGCAAGTCTCTGGGTCCTGCACAAACTGTTCCCTCTACCAGGAATACCCTCTCCTCCCCTCCCATCCACAGTTGCCGAAAGCATCTCCATCTAAAAGTTGTTGTAGTTGTTTAGGCGCTCAGTTGTGTCTGATTCTTTTGGAGATCCCATGGACTCTAGCTTGCCAGGGTCCTCTGTCCATGGGATTTCCCAGGCAAGAATACTGGAGTGGGTTGCTATTCCCTTCTCTAGGGGATCTTCCTGACTCAGGGATCAAACCTGCATCTCCTGCATCAGCAGGTAGATCCTTTACCACTGAGCCACCAGAAAGCCCTGGGTCAGCCCACCCTGCAGGTGCAAGTCTCTGGGTCTCCACACAAGCTGTTCCCTCTAACTGGAATATCCTCTCCTCCCTTCCCATCCATGCTTGTTGAAATCCATCTCCATCTTAAAGACCTGGATTCAATGCCATCGGCCTCCCCTCCCAATAACCATGAGACTTTCCAAGACAGATGTTCCTTCCCCTCCTTCCCTGTGCTCTCTCTTCTGAACTCACCTCCACTTGCTCAGATCTCACCTGGTGCTTTCTCTCTATCTCTGTGCTAGCACTGATCCAGTTCCAACTTGACTTTACTCTTTTTGTGGTCCCTGTCTGCCTCCTGCCCTAGATGGTAAGGTCCCCGAGCCAGAGACCACATCTGTCAAGCTTGCACCCCTTTGGGGGGCGGGTGTTGACATAGAGCAGTTGCTTGATACATGTTTGCCAAACTAAATTCATTTTTCAGCATTCTAGTCGCCCCCATGTTGCAGAAAAAGCACACACAGGTAGTGTCAGCGTGCAGACCCACACAGATCACAGGGGCCTGCACACTTCAGATGACCAGTTTACCTGATCAATCATTACAGCCCTTTCAGAGCTTTAGAAAATGCTCACATCTTTCAGAGAGGAAGCTTCAGAGCTTTTGTTGCTTTCGGACCTCCTATTTAGGAGAAAATTGGGGCAAACTCGTGTCCTGGGATGACTTCCTTCAGGTTGGCGTTCCAGAAAGAACCAGCCTCATGGAAGGTCAATTATGAACTGCACGTGCGAGAATGTGCCCCTCTTTCAATTCTATCTAATCTACAGGAGTTTTTCAGGGAAGTAAGAAAAGGACATGACAAAATCACAGCACTTTTGAGCTGGATCCATCTAGTGTAACCCTTCACTTTACAGATGAGGAAACAAAGACAATCGAGTTCTAGAGGGGTGACACGGCCCAGTTAAACCACTCAGGTGCCACTGACAACCAGGACTGACTCAAAGCCAGGCTTCAAGCCCTTCGCCTCAGTTGTCGAGTGAATGTTTGTGCCCCCTGGCCCCCCACACCCCTGCCCCCACCCACACCCTGAACTCATACGTCAAAGCCCTAACCTCAGCTGTGATGGATTGGGGGGTGGGGCCTCTGGGAGGTGATGAGGTCGTGAGGAAGGAGCCCTCTTGAATGGAAGCAGTGCAGAGAACGTCTCTCCTTATGCCATGTGATCATATGGGGAGAAGGTGGGCATCAGAAGGCAAGAGAAAGGTCTTACTAGAGCCCTGATCTCAGACTTCCAGCCTCCAGATGTGTGAGCTATTAGGGCAGCAGACAACAGTGTTTTCAAGGCAGTCTGAATCAAGACACTCTGTCACCTCCCTCCTGCCCTCTGTCCACCCACAACCTTTAATCAGCTACCACTTACTGAGCATGGACTAGGCAGACAGACCACGCTGACCACTGCTAATTCAGAACCTCATCTCAGCCTCACAACTGCCCTGAGAAGTGGGCAGGGTCATCACCGTAGCTCAGATGACGAGACCGAGACTTAGGGGTAAATAGCTTGCCAAAATGCACACAGCCCATGAGTCCCCGATTTGGGATCTAAAGCACAGTCTGTCCCATTCTAAACTACTTATTCTATGCTTCAGCTGAATCCCTATTCCCCACTCAAGCCCATAATAACCGACAACAAGAGGAGAGAGCTTTCTTTCGTGACCTCTCAGGAGTTCTCTGAACCCCATGTGAAGACCTCGGTTCAGTCTGGCCTGACTCTGCCTTTGAGGGCCTTGTACTAACTTCTAACAGATGGATCTGAGCTGAGTTTTCAGGGAAGGGAAAGGCTGGGCAGATTGGATGAGAAAGAGGAATGCAAGTTGCTCTTTTTTTTTTTTCACCAATATTTTGGCTTTATTTTCTGAAAAGGAATAATAAATATGTCTGATCATAGAGTCATGAGGAAGGTGTGGGAGGTGAGATGGGAAAGGGGTTTTCAAAGTGCAGCACACATATATAAGATTTGGTTAGCAAGGGACATATGTATACCTGTGGCTGATTCATCTCGGTGTTTGGCAGAGGCCAACACAATATTGTAAAGCAATTATCCTCCAATAAAAAAAAAAGACTTGGCTGGGATGGTGGGTGGTTCTCGGTTCACAGGTTCTCCTGTGGGACACTCAGCTCTGACCCTACCCAGACCCTCCCTTTCTTACTGCTATGGACTGAACTGTGTCCCCCCTGATCCCAGCAAATTCATGTGTGGAAACCCAATCCCCATTACAATCATATTTGGAGATGGGGAGGGGAGTAGGTCATGAGACTGGAGCCCTCAAAAAGGGATTAGTACCCTTAGAAGATGAGACATGAAGGACTTCCCTGGTGGTCCAGTGGGTAAGACTCCGAGCTCCCAATACAGGGGGCCTGGGTTCCATCCCAGGTCAGGGAACTAGGAGTTTGCAAGATCTTACGTGCGGCAACTAAGACTCCACACAGCCAAATAGATAAACAAACAAATAAATATGAAACAAGATGAGACATGAGACCTCTCTATGACATGTGGATATATATGGCAAGGAGGCAGCTGTCGGCAAACCAGGAAGCTTGTTCTGATTAGACACCAAATCAGCCAGCGCCTTGATACTGGACTTCCCAGCTTTCTATCCTTCCCTCCTCTGACAAATCCTTCAACTCATTCAAGTGACCTTTCCAGAACTTAAACCTGATCAGATCCTCTTGCTTCCTGTTGAAGAGTCTTCCACTGATTTCCGATTGTTCTGTGCCACCTTCATGGGGCAGAAGAGAACTGATGGTTCCGGGAGAATGGGTCATTCCTCAGGCCCAGAAATAAGGAACACAGACTCCAAGGATGTCCGGGCTGGAAGGGAGGCAGCCAGGACAGCAGTCCTACGTGGACCATGGGGATGGTGAACCGGCTCAGTTCAGGCGACTCTGCTGAAGGCTGAGAGGGCAAGGCTCCCCCATCTTAGTGTGTGAAGAGAGTGTCTCACACACAGGAGACAGAGCCTAAAGTCCCTGTGTCCCTCGCTCCTTGCCCAGCCACCAGCAGAAACAGGAATTGAGTGGGAAGAAGTGAGGGAGCCCCAGGTGAGTCACAGGATCAGCTCCAAGGGACTCACAAGACAGGAGGTTTTGGAAAGTCTGTACCTGTGCCTGGTGGCTGGGAGGTGGACTTTTAAACAATAACTTGATTGGGATACCATTCATGTATCACATGATCCATTCATCTAAAGTATACAGTTCAAGAGGATTTTGTATAGTCAAAGAATTGGGCAACCATAGTCACATCAATTTTAGACCATTTTCATCATGCCCTACAGAAACCCTGTACTCATTAGCAGTCATTCCCCATTTGCCCTCAACCCCCCAGCCCTAGGCAACCACTTTTTCACTTATTGTCTCTATGAAATTGACAGCTGTGCCAACATTTCATATAAATGTAACCATACAATATGTGTTCTTTTTATGTCTGGCTTCTTTCCCTTAGCACAATGCTTTCAAAGGTTCATCCATATTGTAGCATACATCAATATTTCCTTTCATTGATGAATAATATTCCAATGTGTGCATATATCCCATTTTCTCTAATTGTTTCTGGAATGTGGATTTTTTAGGATACGAATCCTTTTGGAACTTGATGAATCCAACACTGATGGGATTTTCTTCTCAGGAAAGGGCTAGCCACTCCAAGGACATTGCATATCATTTTATACAATCAAGCACAGCATAGCTATGACCCATCTCTGAGGCCTGGGCATTTTCTCAGAGTCACAGTCATTGATCCTTTCTTTGGCTGAATTCCTGGCAGCACTGGAACACAAGGGAAAGAACTTTCCAGGAAAGAGGCCAGAGTACATGGAGCCTGGGGCAGTGTCCTCAGGCTAACTGCGGGCTTTTGTCTATTCTGCCTATAGGAACTGTAGGTCAGGAGAGTTGAAGTGTCCCCCTCAGGACCAATGCAAATCCTGGCTATGTTAACAGTGGGAGCCCCTGTGCCTGGGGGCCCTGAAATCTTGGCTAGAAGCCTTAAACAGTCCTTCCCATTCCACAGATAAGCAGGTGGACTATCCCAGGAAGTCGTGTCCGACTCTTTGCGACCCCATGGACTGTAGCCCGCTAGACTCTTCTTTCTCTGGAATTGTCTTGGCAAGAATTGTCTGGAGTGGGTAGCCACTCCCTTCTCCAGGGGATCTTCCTGACCCAGGGATCAAACCTGGGTCTCCTGCATGGCAGGCAGATTCTTTACTATCTTTACCATCTGAGCCACTAGGGAAACCCAGGTTTTGTAAGATGCATTATCCAAAGACTTCAGGTTCTCATTAAACCCTTAAAAAAAAAAAAAAACTGCTTTGGGGTACGAACAGACTATCTGAAGGACCCTAATCAGCTAGGCAAATCGTCTGCAATGGAACCTGAATTCGTTCTTTCACTCAATCATTCAGGCATTAACAAGAGGTTACTGAGCATCACTGGTTGACCAGCTGTGTGCTGAGTCCTGGGAGGAGGAATGAGACAGCCCCACCGCCCTCCACACTTCCAGCAGTTCACATCTAGCCTGCAGACAGCGTGGGAACCTAAGGGGTTAGTTAAAAGCAGGAACATGAAATCTGCCCTAAAACAGGGTCAGGAAAGAAGGGAGGCAGGGGGAGAGACAGGAGAGAGCATTTGCATGGCAATGCTCTTTACCTGCATTGGCAGGTAAAGATCGGCAGAGATCCGCAAGTGTTTCACTCTCTGCTTGTCTCGGAATTCAGAAGAAAAACAAAAGTGCTTTTTTGTTCGCAAGCCAAGACCGGGAAGAGTAAGCCCGCGAGTGTTTTTAAACGCTGTGTGCCCGGACTGTGGTTTCTCACCGGGAGCCAGCAGGTTTGGTTTAGAGGATGTCCCATAGAGGGCGCCGTTTGCCTGACTTTGAATGGAGTTGCGGGCGCAAGTAAACACAGGCTCCACACCGCTCGCCAGAGGGCGAGTGGAGGTCTCTGTTCCCGTCTGGGACCCTATATCCACGAGCTTTCTGGAAGAGACAGGGCGGGGGGAGTGTGTTTTTTTTTTTTTTAAAATCTGTGCTCCTGGCTGTTGAAATTCAGCATTCCTGAAATTTAGGGGATGGGCTGGGGGTGCTGACGCCCGAGCATCTCATCTTTCTGGTCAATACGCGCATACACCGGCCCGCGCACCTGCGCGCCCTTGGCAGGGAAGACACCGTGAGAACTTGGGACCAGACAGAGTGAGGTTTCGGCAGCGGCGCCGCAGGGTGCAGGGTCTACTGTTCCGGCGGACTCTTCTCCCGCCAGCCTGCACCCCTTCTCATCTGGGTCTAGTCCCCGACTGCAATTAGCCAAGAGTCCACTTCCCCAGCCAGAACTTTTCGGCGAAGTCTGCGGAACTCTTCTTTCTTCTCGGGCGATGAGCAGCTTTCCTGCTCGTTTCAGCTTAAAGACCTCTCCTTCCGTCAGAACTTTGGCCAAGTTCTGCACGCTTCTTGCTGAGACTGGAGCGCTCCCGCAACGCGCGCGCGCGCGCAGAGACACGCAGGGGCCACTCCATCATAGTCTCTGCCTCGTGGCGGGTCGGTGTGGGCGGTGCCCACTGAACCGGTTTAGACATAGACGCCTCCAATTATTTCTGTAATTGGGGAGGAAATGACTTCTGGGTGTCCCGCACTGGTTGGGTGACCTTGGCCCGGTCTCCTCTCCAGGAGCATTTTTCTATCTATAAAACCTGAATATTCAAGTCTTAGAGCTGTAACTGGTTCCAAAGTCAGATTTTTGGATGGAATAGCGTTTTATATTCCAGCAAAGCCCTGTGCAAACTCGAGGAAGTGATGATAATGAGGATAATAATTGTTTATGGAAGCACCATTTACAATGATTCCTGGTTCCCAAAGCAAATCAATACAGGGTTCACTACTGCAGGTGAATATTTGCTGAAAGAAACATTAAATGCGCCCTTTGAGATTTGGTGGGGAAAGGTGGGAAGCCCCGGATCGGAAAATAAAACGTGCCTACTTCTCAACTGGGTGGCTAAAGCAGTCGCACCAGCCAATGCAGGGCGGCCTTGAGTTAGGTGAGGGCTAGATCTAACGAAAAAAGAAAAAAAAGGACGATAGTAGAAGAAGGGGCCACCAAAAGACCTCGGGTGTATGGAAGCTCATGGAAGGGAGTGACAGTCACTTTCCCACCTTTCTCTGACCAGGGACCCCGAAAGCAATTCTGGTTTATTTGATGGTTCGAGTCTTAAATGCCTGCCTTCCAGCTTTCTTGTGCAATTTGGAGAGTTGATTTTAAAGTCCATGGAGCAGAGGTAACCTTCCGTGCAGCTCAGAAGTCCAGCAGGGTTCTCCAGGGACTTGACGGCAGTCGGGACGTGCTGCGGTGCCATGCCAAGCCCGTCGCAGAGGAAGGTGCGCCGTTGTGCCTACAGATCGCACTGCCCCCACTGAAGCGTTAGGCGGCTCCAAACGCTGGCGGGAGAGGCTTCCTGGGAGAAAGTGCATTCTCGGGGCAACGGGCTCAGAGTTGATCGTCAAGGTTTGGGCCCCGGCGGCCAGACTAGAGGAACGCCCTGCAGAGCGTCGGTGCCCATCGCCCCGCCGAGTGACGCCCGGGCGTCAGCCGTTTTTCGCGCACACCCGGTGCGTAGAGACGCACAACCGCTCCTGCTCTCGAGGGAAGGCTCTCTCCTCGGTTTCCCAAAGCCAAAGGCCACGGCCACGCGGATTCCTGAGACCGCGGACGCGGTGCAAGGACTTTGAGTCCAGGTCCCTTCCTGTCGACGAGACGGTGGGTGGGGAACCCAAATCCCCGCTTCTTGGCTGCGCCTTTAGCTTGCTTTAGGGAAAATGCTGGACCCCCAAAGGGTAGGCAAGTGCTGAGTTCACCGCAGATCGGAGGTCGCGTCCAGCCTCCTGGGCTGGCGCTGCTTGGCTCTCCAGCTGCGTGGGGGCGGCGGGCCCCTGCCAAACCCCTGGGGGGCGGAGAAGAGGCAGCTGCCAGCGCGGATAACCCCGAGGTGACCCGGGCGGGCCCGGCCCGCCCCTTCCCCCTCCCGCAGGCCAGGCGGCTGGAAGCGGGTCCCCGAGCTGCAGGGGGGAGAGGGAGGCGCGGGCTCCGGGCGCCGCGGCTGTCAGTGCGCTCCGACCCTGGGCGCCGCCGGCTCCGCGTCCCTCGCTCGCCTCCTGCGCTCGCCCGAGCGCTCCGAGTGCCTTTTTAGCAGGAGCCAATATCCTTTTGTGCTAATAGGCTTGTCCTCATTTGCTGCCTAATTGGACTATATAAAGCCAATAACAGGCGGGCTCTTATAGCCCGAAGCCAAAGCGCCAAAATCTGAGGCAAGGCGAGGAGGGGGCGGTGGCGCAGGCGGCTGCAGGGCCCGGCTCGGGCTGCGCCTTCGCCTGCCTAATCCCATTTGCCATTGTACGCGCCCAATCGCCGTATACTCCCCGCATTTAACTTGGATGACATTTTGATTTCATCATTAGCATCCGGCGCCGGATTGACGCAGCCCCAAGCCGGGGACTGCTCTTGCCGCCTCCTCCCCGGGAGCCGCCGCCGCCGCCGCCGCCGAGCCGCCTAGCTCCCTCGGTGCCGCGGCAGGGCCGCTCCCCGCCCCTCGGCACCCCTCCCCCATGCGAGCCCGCCCCGGCCGGGCCCTCACCCCGCCCTCCTGCCGCTGGATTTGCGCCCGGGGCGGCCCCCGACTTTGCGCCCCGTAGTTGAGTTCCGTTTATGGTCTGATTTCCGGCGCCCGTCCGCTCGCCCAGCCGCCCGCCTGTCCCGCTCCCTCCCTCCCGGGGACTCGGAGGAGAGGGGACCATGCCGGAGCCCGGGCCGGACGCCCCCGGCACTGCTAGCGCGCAGCCCCCACCGCCGCCGCCCCCGCCTCCCGCGCCCAAGGAGTCCCCGTTCTCCATCAAGAACCTACTCAACGGAGACCACCATCGGCCGCCCCCTAAGCCGCAGCCGCCCCCACGGACGCTCTTCGCTCCGGCCTCAGCAGCCGCCGCCGCCGCCGCCGCTGCGGCCGCTGCGGCCAAGGGAGCCCTGGAGGGAGCCGCGGGCTTCGCGCTCTCGCAGGTGGGCGACCTGGCTTTCCCCCGCTTTGAGATCCCGGCGCAGAGGTTTGCCCTGCCCGCGCACTACCTGGAGCGCTCCCCGGCCTGGTGGTACCCCTACACCCTGACCCCCGCCGGCAGCCACCTCCCGCGACCTGAAGGTACCGACCTCTCTTTGAACTTTCGTTGTCTTTCCCCACGAGCCTTTCCGCACTGCGTCCCATCGTAGCCCTGGGACCACCTCCTCAACCCCCGACCTGCATTGCAACCCACAAACGCGCTTGTTTGGCCAACTTCCTCCGTCCCCTAACTTGAACTCCTGCCCGCGCGCTCTGTTGCGCTGCCTGGGAATCCAATCCCACTTGGTGAGAAAAGAAGTGGAGTTGGAGCGCAGGCATGGCGCTCCCTAGGAAAAAGGGTCTCGGGCACGAATGGGGAGGAGGCTTCAGGTGGCTGGGACAAGGGGAACCTGGTCTGGATGAAGGGAGTGACCCGGGGGGTGCCTAAGCTGGAGGAGAATTTGTCCGCGGGCCCCGGGTGGGGGAACTGAGGGAAAGAAAGAAACCGGCCATGCCGCCGTCTCCGGGCGGCTCTAGCCTGTCCCCGGGAGAAGGTGGTCGGATGTCTGGCGCGGCGCCCCTCTTCTGGCCCAGCCGGGAAGGAGGCCCTCGGGAATGGTGAGGCCTCGAGGCCTGGGGCCCGGAGGCTGTCGCGGTGTGAGCCTGCGGTCCCCCCAGGCGCCAGGCCTCGCTGAAGGCTGTGTCCTTGTGCGTGCGTGCGTGTGTGTGTGTGTGTGTGTGTGTGTCTGTGGGTCCGTCTGTCTGTCTCTCTCCAGCCTCGGAGAAGGCCCTGCTGCGAGACTCCTCCCCCGCCTCGGGCACCGACCGCGACTCCCCCGAGCCGTTGCTGAAGGCCGACCCAGACCACAAGGAGCTGGACTCCAAGAGCCCGGACGAGATCATTCTGGAGGAGAGCGATTCGGAGGAAGGCAAGAAGGAGGGCGAGGCGGCGCCGGGCGCGGCCGGGGCCAGCGTGGGGGCGGCGGCGGCGGCAGCGACGCCGGGCACCGAGGACTGGAAGAAGGGCGCCGAGAGCCCGGAGAAGAAGCCCGCGTGCCGCAAGAAGAAGACGCGCACGGTCTTCTCGCGCAGCCAGGTCTTCCAGCTCGAGTCCACCTTCGACATGAAGCGCTACCTGAGCAGCTCGGAGCGCGCCGGCCTGGCAGCGTCCCTGCACCTCACCGAGACGCAGGTCAAGATCTGGTTCCAGAACCGCCGCAACAAGTGGAAGCGGCAGCTGGCGGCCGAGCTGGAGGCGGCCAACCTGAGCCACGCCGCGGCGCAGCGCATCGTGCGCGTGCCCATCCTCTACCACGAGAACTCGGCCGCCGAGGGCGCAGCGGCCGCGGCCGCGGGGGCCCCGGTGCCGGTCAGCCAGCCGCTGCTCACCTTCCCGCACCCGGTGTACTACTCGCACCCGGTGGTCTCGTCCGTGCCGTTGCTCCGGCCCGTCTGAGGCCCGAGAGGGGAGGAGGAGGGAGGCCCGGCCCTCTTCCCAGACCCCGGAGGAGACTGGGCCGGGCAGAGGGCGCCGAGACGTCCAGCGGCCTTCGGGAACCGGGGCTCCGGCGCGCGGCCCCGGCCTCCCCTCCCCCAGTCGGTAGCGTTTTTTTGTAAGTATTTGCAATGCATTTTCGTGCAATTCACCCCTAATGGATTTGAGGCGCTTCCCCTCTTACTTTTGGTTTCGGTTTATATTAAGAGAAAGCAAGAAAGAGACATTTCCAGGTCAAATATTTCGGCTGGAAGCTTTTGTAAAATGTGCGATCCTCTCACCGTCCCCCCACACCCCCAGATTCTCATTGCGCTGTGACTTTTTGGGTTTATTTTTATACAAGGAAAGTAAACGCAAAGCCTGAACCCCCCGTTTATTCATTTTCTAAAGAACTATTTTCAGAAGTCAGGAGAGAGAGAGAGAGAATTCACATTGTACTTTTAGTCTGGATCTCTGGGTGTGGCTGTTCCCCTTCACTCCCAATCAATTATTCCCCAATTTTCAGAATCTGAGCAGCTTATCATAAGAACCCAGACTCAGGCCACTTTTCTGTCTCCTCTCTCCAGCAGAGGTCTGTCGCAGTTCACCTCTTCATCGGTCCCTTTTTGTGGTGGATGAATTCTCTAAGTGTTTAAAGGGAAAGGACAAGATAGCCCACAATCAGACTTCTGATTATTGAAACACCTCCACATCTGGCCTGGTGTGAATGGTCTTATTTATTAGTAGCCTCTGTTTGGGAAATTTCATTTGTTGGTAAATTATTATTAATATTCCTATTGTTACTTTGTTCCCTGTTTTGAGAGAGTGATTTCAATATTAAAAAAAAAACAAAAACCTATTTTTTATCCTCTCCCCCTACCTTTTTGTTCTGCAGTAACTATTGTAGTTTTGACCTGTGCAATATTGTACAAAATTTCCTGAGAGCCCTGCTTCTTCCTCTGCGGAGAGAAGCAGATGTTTTCAATGTCTAATCCCAGTCAATCGTTTATGAGGAGGAAATTAAGAAGGAGAAAAGGCGGAAGGAAGGAAACAAGGATAGGTTAGCTATGCTCGAAGGAGTAAGCTAGGCATACTGGAGCGCTTTAAGTGAAGGACAATCAATTAGGAGAATTTTAACTTATTTGATAAATGTACAGATTTCTTGTAAAGTTCACCCTCAACTCCTCAGGGCTCCTGGCTCTGCCACCCAATCTTTTTCCTTTCTGTCGGCTACACCTGTTGTTCCGCGGTAGTTTGTCCCTCCCACCCATCACCCTCCCCTCTGCCCGGATTCAGGCCCTTTTTAAGAAAAAGGGGGGGGGGGTCACAAAATATTGTTACACTTCCTGTTGTCGTGAAATGGAATTAAAAAGAAAAGCGAAGCATTTCCTGTGGCCAGAGTGTGTAACTTTGGACGGTTTTCCCCAGAGCAGGTGTCTCCGAACTCTTTTCTGCCTCGCTCTCTGGCTGCCTCTGCAGACTGGCCGAGTCCGACCTCGACGTACACCCCTCTAATCGGGAGGCGGCGGAGACAGAGGCGGCTTTGTTCGCGACCAGAGCTGCGCTCTCTCCCCGGTACCGTCAGCCTCTTGAAACGCCCGTGTGAGCAAGGGAAGAATGCGGGGCGGAAGGGCTGAGGACCTGGTCTTATCTAGTTCGCGAAATCGAGCGCAGCGACAGCCGCGAGCTGAGATCACTGGTTATTTCCGATCGCAGGGCAGCCGCCTCGAATTCCGTTCCCAGGCCGCGGGGTCCTTTATGAGCCGAGAGCTTCTGGGCAGAACATCCCTGGGCACCGTGGGCCCGAGCGGAGTCGGCTCCTGCTGCCTCCGGGATGCGGGCTGGGGAAGGAAGAAGGGGGTGAACTTGGAGTTTAGCCGGGGGTGGGGGCGTGCAGGGGCCGATCGCGACGTCCAGCTGGGAGCGGCCAGGCCGCGAGAGGGCGACCCTAGGGAGGCAAGCCAGCCCTGGAGACCGCGGCTTGAAACTCCGGTATAGGGAGGCCTCCCCAGGCCTGAAGGCACTGTGGCTCCCGGGGCGGTTCGGGTGTGGACACTGTCATAATGTGTCCAGTGCCAGGGAGCAGAGGCCACCCGACTGCGGCGGCGGCGGCGACCGAGAGGACTGTCTCCTCGCAGCAGATCCTTTTATGTGCGCCGCGCCAACGCCTCGCGGGCTTGCGGTTTCTTTGGGTCCCTCACCCTGATCCCGGCCGCTTCGGCTGGAAGCGCAGCGCTGACGGTTACCAGGCTCCCGCCGGCCCCGGCATCCACGCTCCGCGTGGACCGCCTGCCGAGCGCCGCGCTCCCGGAGCCGCTCCCGAGCGCGGGTCCCGAGGGCGGAGGCAGGTGCTCGCTTGGGCGCCTCTCGCCTGCGCGGCGCGGCTGCCTGCCTAAGGGCTTGTGGTCTGCACGCCCGGCTCCTGGCAGGGCGTGTTTGAAGCTGGGGAGCCAAGAAGGGGGAGATGAGGAGTCCGGAGACTACGAAGATCCCGGCGAGCACACCGCGGGCGCGGCCGCTGGGGAGCGCCTGCACGCGCCCCCATGCCCTCTCCCAGAGCTTTACAGTTGCTCAAGCCCAATCCACACGATTGATTATACTGTGGCTGAAACGTCGAGTATCGTTTTCTATTGACGGGAAACTGCCTCCAAATAAACTGGCATGCGTATTTATGGCAAGATTTAGCCTGGACCTCAGTGGAAGACAGATCTGCCTTTATTTCCCTCTGGTTTGGGATAAAAACGAGGGCATGTGTCACAAGTGAAAAATAAACAGAAATTCGGGGGCCAAATATGTTGTTCCATGTGTTACCTGCAAACACAGTGATGCCTTTTACTGTTGGCAATACTAACTGCGGGACAGGCCAATAACAGCTCATTAAAAATAATGTTGCAATAGCAAACACGTTCTTAGATTTTACAGCCAGAACACGATGTTATCAACCGCGAAAATACTTCTTTATTTGTGTTTGGATTCTAGAAAACGGTTCTTGACTGACCTGGTCTTTACAAAGTCGAGAAATAACTGGTTCTCCACAGGCACAGTTTATTCTATGTCCCCCCTCCCTTTCCCTCCCTTTGAGGACCCCTGTTGCCCTAGGCCAGAGAGTCCTTCCCAGGAGCCAAGGTGCATGCCCTGGGGGAGGAACGTGGCTGGCCTGTGGCTTGGGACTGGCTGAGATGTGAGCCTAGAAGCCTGCCCAGGCAGCAAACCTCCAACTCGCTCCTATTGGGTGGGGGATCACAGTATTTCCCAGGATGCAAGAGACAGCACGGAAGCTGCTCCCTAAGCATGAAGTATCCTAGGCTCTACTGCAAGCCTATATAGAGGCCAAGACAGCACTTGGTGAGACTGAACTGGCCTGGGGTCATCGGCCCCTTGCCCCCCACCCCCACACAGAATGCTTCTGTAGGTGCTGCCTCTGCGGAAATTGCCAGGAGCTGCTGGAACCCCTCAGCAGAAGGGGTTATGTGGGGCAAGTGAGGGTACCTCCACTCAGCTCCTCCAAGACATCTATCCTGGGAATCCAGAGCTGCTGGTATTCCCTAACCTAGGGCACTGAGCCAATATTCCTGACTTTAGCCCTTCGGATGGTGGAATCCAGCCTTCTTTCGGATCCTAACTTCAGATCCTTTCCCCCATGGGAACCCCCAATTAAGTCAGTGCGATAGCATCGGCTTCCTGGCTTAATAGTTTCTGCACCATCCAAACAGACACACATGCAAACAACATACAGCATACACTCACACTCGTAGGTGATTTAAAACACTCACCCCCCGCCACACACACACACACACTTTAGTTAGAGCTCCTGACAGACCCCATATGCAGGGGTTCGCAGGGCGCAACCTGTATATGCATTTCGCATCACATCTGCTTTGTGATCACACAGCATCACAACAGCAGACACAGTCAGGTACACGTTGTTCTGGGTGCCCGGGCAGCTGGTTTTCTCTGATGGCCCCAGGCAAGCTGGGAAGAACCTTGGGGAGAGGATTAGGTAGGGAGCGAGGTGGCACTGCAACCTCTGCTGCAGGAAGCTTGAAATCTTCAGAGCAGAGATGCCTCCTGTTCCCTCCTCACCAGCCACCTGGGACAAACTGTGGACGCTGCCAACATTCTACTGCAGACCCCCACATGCTTATAGGCCAGGACCTCACTCGGAGCCAGGGTCCCACTATGCCGGGCTCTGAGGACCGGCGAGCATCTCCGAGCCCTGGGAGACCAGTGAGCAAGCTCTTGAGCTGTTTCTGTTGGCAACACAGATGTATTTCTTTTATTTGGTAGTAAATAGAGCAGGTGTGTGTACATCAAATAAGAGCAAGACAGATATAAACTGCCCCCTCGCCACTGGACGCTCATTCTGAACCAGGACGTCCTTTGACAGGCCCTGGCACGCCAGAACCCCAGAGCGCGCGCTGGAGGGTAGAGCGGGGAGAAAGAGGAGGAGGCACGCAGGTCGGTGGGATTTGCTTTCTCTTCTGCAAGCGCACGCTGGGGCAGCCTGGGCCCGGGCGATGGGACTGGGGGTCAGAGCAGCGGCGGTCCAGAGGGCTGCGCAGCTTTCGATCCTCGGGGGCTCTGGCAAGAGCTGGCGTCGTTGGGCTGCCTGGGCCCGGGCCAAGCGTTCCTGCTTCTACTGCGCGGGGTACCTGAACTTCCCTAGAGAGGCCCTGCGGGGGCTGGAGACTTATCTGAGAACCTTCCTACCCGCCTCCAGGGCCCCATGTCGCCCCACCCCTTGCGCTTGTCCACGCCCCGGGCCCTGAGATCCATCCCGAAGGTTTCTTCCTCTTAGCGAGCCAAGCGTGGACCGCCAAGCGGCTAGGAAAAGACCCCGCTAGTGGGTCACGGCGACGGGGTCGGGGTGTAAAAGCCGTGAGCCCCATGGAAACCCTCACTTGGTTGTGGGGGGGGGGGGTCCAAAGCACAGCTGAGGAAGCCCCTGGGTTGTCGCTTTCCAGGGCACTTGCACCTGGCCGGGCAGAGGCACTTCTCCGCCCCTCTTCCGGGCTTCCCACCCACTCTCTGCTCGCCCACCCCAGCCCAGCCTGCTGGCCAGTCTCTGCCTTTGGGGTGCGAGCGATCCGTTCGCCTGGCCGCGCGCATCTCGCAGTGTGCACGGCCATGTGTGCACGTGCGCCTGTCTGGGTGCGCGGGGCGAATGGTGACCTTTGGCCTACAGACATTTGGGAGGGTGCTGTGGGCGGGTGGCGGAAGAGGGCAGCAAAGATAACTGGGCGTGCTGTACTCTGGAGCCCCGCCTGGTGCCTCGGACCCAGATACTGAGATCTGGGATGCGCCTGTTCCCGAGGTTGGCGACTCTTGCGGAAGTACCCTGGAGGCTTATTGGGGGTGAGGGGGGAGCTCCAGCTTCTAGGGAATCCTGTCTCAGACAGCAGCGCAGCGGGTGTCCATTTTTCCGCTAGGGATCTTTCCCCACCCTTCTGCCTCCAGGATCCCGTTGCACTTCCACCGTGTGTCCGGGCAGTTTCGGAGACCAGCGACAAGAGATAGTTGGAGGCAGCGGGCCTCCTCGGGCAGTTTCCAGGAGATGCCCACTTGTTGTACTCGTCCAGCTCCCTTCCTGGCTGCTGCTCCAGGCGATGCCTCTTCGCAGCGAAAACTGCCCCCCAAATCTCTGTCGCCGGATTCCTAAAGGATCCCTTCTGGTTGCAGTGGACGGAGAGGAAAAAGAGTTGGGGGAGATGTGAGAGCGAAGAGAGCGAGAACGCGCCGAGAGCGCGTTGCTCCCTTCTTTTAGTCTGGAGCTGCGGGGTGGAGTCACCTGGTGTGCCTCACCCGAGCGCTAAAGTCTTAAAGAAAAAGAAAGAATCCCCTTCTCTCGTGAGCTTCGCCGCCCTCGCCCCCCTTGGTGATGGAGTGCACGCATCAGATTTTCATCAAAGTTCTATTAAGTGAAACATAGGTTGCAGGGCACCCTTTGATTGAAACAGTTTAAATTTTAATTGTGTTTTTAATTTGACATATAGTTGCAGAAAGGAATGACACTGCGTCGCCAAGGGGCGGTCGATTTTCTTAATTTCTCCCAGAGGAATTGATGAGTCTATCAGGCCACTAGATTGGAAACCCATTAAAGCTCTCTGGTTAGGCTGTTAATTGGAACTTGATGGATGTGGGGAGGGGGGTGTTGGGACTCGGCTATGCTGATCCAATCTTCATGACTTTCTGTTTTCCAATAAATTACACAATTCATTTTCCAGCCGCAGATTACATAAATTGTACACCTCTGGGGCTCTCTTTTTCAAATAGGGAGCCCTTTTCCCCAAAAGCCTATTGCAAGATGTCATTTGCACCAAAGAACGAACAGCAGAGGCCCTTGAATGAAAATCGAAACATAATCAACGTTTATACTTAGAAAATTTATTGAGATCATTTTCTCTGGTATTTCCTTATTTTAAAGTTTCGACGCGCCATATATCATAATCCACTCGCGCAAAGAGGGGGGGCAGACTGTGTTTAATATTTATCGAAGCTTGATTCCAAGATCAAACTTGTTTATGACTTCATCTGTCATTTCAGAGGGAGCCTTCTTCCACTATTACCCGGCTCAGCCAGCCTATTTCCCGACTGCCGCAGAGCAGAGAGGATCAATTTTTATTAGGCTCCTCGGCAAGTTTGCTCTGGGCCGCTTTAATATTGAGCAGCGGCATAATCTCGAGACCTAAACTTTAAGCGTCCTTTCAGTCTCGGAAAGTTTATCATTCCTTGAAACTCGGTTATGCCTAATTCCCAGGAAAGGGGGAGTGGAAGGGGAAGCGATCCCAAGGATGACGAGGGGCCTGACTCCCGGGGAAGCGGCTGTTAATCTGGTTGAACTAAGGAGGGGCGGAGCTACCCCAAGACTAGGAGGGTGGGGCGGGAGGTGGGACCGAGTTGAAGGATTGCCACGCTCGAGGGCAGAGAGACGGGGTGTCTGTGGGTGGTGGTTCCTGACGCTGAAGGTTCCTGGCCGTGTGGTTTGCAGCTGCGCTCAGCCCAGGAGAGGGCGTCTGGGCCTCTGCCTTCGCCATGAAGTCTCGGGGACCCACCCCCCCCCCCAAAAAAAATGCCCCCAAGGAAGGGCGGGGAGATTCTGTCCTGGCCCTCTGGCCCCTGCAGTGGAACTGCTGTCCGTAACCGTGGGGCAGCGGGAGACCCCGCCCGTGACCGGCTGAAAGGAGAGGAGGCGTGGAGGACCCGTTTGCCCGGTCTCGCCCCACAGCCTCTCCGCTGCAACCTCCCCGCCTTCGGCCTGCGCCACCACCACCACCATTTCCCGGGCCCGGGGCAGTGTGTCTGTGGCGCTGTAGCGCACGTTTGCGGACCGAATGCGTGCCACGGCAGAATCGTTTATGCAGAAGCAAGCCTGAGGTTTACGGTGTTCGCGTCCGAAGAGGTGCCTGGGAGGAGGAGGAGGCTGCGCAGGGGCGCGCGCCTGTGTAGACCAGACAGTCGAAGCGACCGCAAGGAGCGTAGCACCGGGCCGGAAGGCTCCTTCTGACTTCCCTCCCAAACTAGCCCGCGGAAGCGGGTGGTGGTGGCGGCTGGGGGTCGCGAGGCTGCACGGTTTCTTAAGAGTCCTCAAACCAGGCTGCATGGCTCCCCGCCACCGTCCCCCCGCCCCCGAACCTCGCCGGGTCTGGGAGCTGTTTCTCCGGGGCTCATCCCAGAGGCCCCGCCGCTGCCACACCTGGCCACTGCCTTGGCAGAGGCCAACTCCACCCAAACACCCGTCCGGGCGGGCTTGAGATAGCCGGGGTCCTCACAGTCTACCCCGCAGCCACTCCCAAGCTCAGCATCAATGCTTGCCCCGCCCCTCGCCCATTCCCAGGGCCGCGTACAGGCAGTGGGACAACCTCGGGCTTCCATCTTGCTTACGCTACTTGGGTTGGTCACTTTTTTTTCCCTCCGGGGCCTCAGTTTCCCCGACTGTACATTGGGCTAAGGATCGGCACCACGGGTTTGCTCTGAGAATTCAAGTTTAGAATTATTAGATGAGCTCAGGATAGTCCAGGTTGCCGGCGTCGAGTATTTGCTAGCTCAGAAGGTTTCAACGAAAGCCTTCCTCCTACCCCAAAGACTGTTTTTTCCCCAGGCTCCGCTCGCCGCGTTGGCCTGTTTCCCGCGGGGTGGGCGAAGCCCGGCCGGGAGACCCGCGAGGAGAGGTCGCAGGCGGGTGCGAGTCTGCTGTTGGTTTCCAGGATGCTCCCTTCTACCCCGCAACCGTGCGGGGGCGCGGGGGCCGGGCTGTGACGTGGCCCGGGAGCTCGCGCCGCGGCCGCGCAGAGGAGGACGCGCAAATTGTATTTCAGCACCGGGTCCTTCCGGGTTAATGAGCTGACACCATGATTAAAGCTGACCATTTGTAATGTGTCTCGACCCCGCCGCCGAGCCCTGAAGAGGTTAATGCGGTGACGGAGGCCGGCACCTGCCCCTCGCCGGCCTCCCTCCCGGGCCGTGGCGCACAGCCTCCGGCCCCCGCCCCCTCGCCTGCCCCTGCCCCCGCTGCGCCGCCGACTCCTAATCAATTAGCCCATTAACGAGCCCTTGGAGGAGTTAAGTAGGGAGAGGTTCTGCCACGGGTAGGGCTGCAGTCGGTAACTCACCGCGGCTAATGATATTATAAGCGCTTTACTCAATAACCCGGGCGCGGCGCGGGCGAGGAGGGAACTGCACCGTCATGGGGGCAGCGTCTGGACATTTGTGGGGACTGATTCAGTCTCCTCTCTCCCTTGGCTGCGTTGGCGGGGGGGGGGGGGGGGGGGGCGCACCATAGGGTCAGGGCTCCTGGGATCATTTGGCCGAGCCGTACCGGAGGCTGCAGACCTGGGGCTGAGGTCGTCTGACCGCCTTGGAGTCTTGCCTCACCTTGGGTTCCTCCAGGCTTGTGTAGACAACTATGCCCCGAAAAGTTTTGCCTGCGTCGCGTGGGTTCCGCATCTGGTACCAGTTGATCTGGGAATTAAAAGAGCAAGAATCAGGGCTTTGAGGGGGCCGTGCAAACACCTTAGGGAACTATGGTTAACTGAGCGCCTACCGCAAGCTGTACTCAGAATTAGGCACTTTGACCTCATTTAGCTTCTTCGAGGCAATCTTTGCTTTCCCCTAATTTTAAAAATGAGAAAACCAAGGCTCAGAAAGTTTAAGAATCCTGTTCAAGGTCACCTTCCCATTTGAATACCCTTTGCCTAATCCTAAAACCATGGTCCTCATCTCCTTCTCCCCTTTCCTATAGCAGATCGCTTCTATTTTTGCAGCAATTCCCTGACTTCCAATATTTACGTAAAAATGAGAGTCAGGGAAGACAAGGCCGAGCTTTGGGCTATTTACAGAGGTTTACAGGGCACATTTCATTCCTACCTAGGCTATTCTCAAAACAGGTGAAGGGAAGGGGATATTAATGGGTGCGTATCACCTATGAGAACAGTGAGGCTCTGATTGGGACTTCACTTGTCCAAGTTCACCTAGCGTGTAAATGGTAGTGCTGGGATTTGAACCTGGATCTCCTGAAACAAGATCTAGGGCCTCCCCTACCCCCCACAACGATCATGCAGTCTTGCTGGGCCCGTGACAAGGTTGGGGGCTGTGGGGAGGAAGGGCCAAAGTTGTCTGATGCCAGGCCTCCTAGTTAAGCTTCTAGGAAGAGCATCAGTTCCCATGCGCACGCTCCTAAATCCCACGACCCCCAACCTCCCCCGTGGGGCGCAGAGGCCTGCCAGCCCTACCTGCCTGCCTAGGAGAGAAGGGATGAGAGGTTGGGGAGGGTCATGGCGCAGCCTATGAGCCCTTTGAGGGTGTGAGGACCTGCATCGCCTAAAGGAGGCGTGGGGCCATTCCAGTTCTGAGCCCCGAGCTGCCCCTGTCTCTCGAGAGGGCCGGGGTCGGAGCCCTCAGAGATGCCACAGAGGCTAAGAACCTAGCTGTCATCCATCCTGCTTTCGGTCCAGGCTGGTTGGACACAGCAGATGCCCGCTGGGCTCTTCGCGAGCTCGGGGGAGGACAGGGGCTGTGAGAGCCCGGCCTGTGCTTTTTGAAATTTTCCGGGGCCGCTCGGCGGCGCTGCGATTGGCCGCGTCCGGGTAACCTCTATGCAAATGAGGCCGCGCCACCTCCGCGCCGCCAGGGACCCGGCGAGCTGGCGGGCAAGGAAGGGGCATTCGCGCCGGGGCTGGGCGGGCGCACCTGAAGCCGGGCGGGCAGGGACCCCAGCGCAGCTGTCGGGTGCCCGCGTTTCCCCCGCGCGGAGGGGAAGCCTCGCCAGCTTCGCCGCCCCCTCCCCCTAGCTCCCCTCCCCGCCCCTCCCCCCCCCCCCCCCCCCCCCCCGCCTGCCTGCCTGCACCACCTTCCACCCAGATCATTTCTAAAGGGAGTTCTTGGTTTCCTCCGATTTCTTATGAACCCAGGATGGGCAGCAAGGAAGATGCGGGCAAGGGGTGTCCGGCGGCCGGCGGCGTCTCCAGCTTCACCATTCAGTCCATCCTGGGCGGGGGCCCCTCGGAGGCGCCGAGGGAGCCGGCCGCCTGGCCGGCCAGGAAGCGCAGCCTGTCCGTGTCCTCGGAGGAGGAGGAGCCGGACGACGGCTGGAAGGCACCCGCCTGCTTCTGCCCAGACCCGCACGGCCCCAAGGAGCCCGGCTCCAAGCACCACCCCCCCATCCCCTTTCCTTGCCTGGGTAAGGATCGCACGCCGCCGGGTCGGCCTGGAGCAAGCTCTAGGGGTGGGAAACTGTGCCGGGGCTCTCGCGTCGGGCCCCCCGCCCCCGGCCAGAGCCGCGGCCGCGCGGGGTCCGGGGCCGAGGGTGGGGTTGGGGGGAGAGGCGTGCTCCGCGCTGACTCCTCCGCCCCGCGGGTGCTCGGGAAGAAACCGGGAACACAGATGCCGCGCGGCGCGGTTTGGGGGAAGGTTGGGTTGATGGGAGTGTATTTGTGGGTTTGGCACAGGGCCGGCCGCTCTCAAGGCTCTGCAATATCCCCTTTGCACATCGGATACTTTCTGCACACGATGTCTGGAAGTCGGATCTGAGCGGTCCGCCCGTCCGTCTCTACCGCAATCTCCTTCTGCGTCCTTTTCTTCTCTCTCTTCCCCTCTCTTCGACCTCTGCCTCTCTGTCTCCCCTCCTCCTCCTCAGAATGATTAGCACTCCAAGATGATTGACAATGGTGCCTTTCAGAGATGGTTCCTCTTTACAACATCTGACCAAGGGGAGCCCCGTGTCAGTCCTTAGCGTGATTTCCGAACAAATGGCCTGTGAAACGATGCCACCCTATAAAGCTCAGGGAACTCTTCCAGCTCAGTTACTACAAGGCAAAATCTTTTAAAAAGATGCTAATATTCCCCCTCCAGACCTCCTCCCCCTGTTGCGACACGTCCTTTCAGGAAGCTGGGAGCACAGAGACCCCAGGCTCCAAGTAGTTGGGTCCCTCTCCTGTTGCTTTTCAAAAGCCGGGTGCCGCTTTTTGGGTTTCAGCGAGAGGTCGAGAAAAGTAGGGGCTGAGATCCAGGAAGATGGGAACCAAGGCTGCAGGCGCCAGCCAAGCCCCTGGTCCTGGCAGGAGCTGGGGGTCCATGAGGCTCCCCAATTCCATGGCTCTCTTATCTGTTCTCACTCCCCAGGTACCCCCAAGGGCAGCGGAGGCGCGGGGCCGGCGAGCTCGGAGCGCAAGCCTTTCCTTTCTTCTTCGCACCCGGACTTTAAGGAAGAGAAAGACAGGCTCTTGCCCGCGGGCTCGCCGTCGCCGGGGCCCGAGCGGCCGCGGGACAGCGGCGGCGCCGAGCGGCAGGCGGGCGCGGCCAAGAAGAAGACGCGCACGGTCTTCTCGCGCAGCCAGGTGTACCAGCTCGAATCCACCTTCGACATGAAGCGCTACCTGAGCAGTTCGGAGCGCGCCTGCCTCGCCTCCAGCCTGCAGCTCACCGAGACCCAGGTCAAGACTTGGTTCCAGAACCGCCGCAACAAGTGGAAGCGGCAGCTCTCCGCCGAGCTGGAGGCGGCCAACATGGCGCACGCGTCGGCGCAGACTCTGGTGGGCATGCCGCTGGTGTTCCGGGACAGTTCGCTGCTGCGCGTGCCAGTGCCGCGCTCGCTCGCCTTCCCCGCGCCGCTCTACTACCCGGGCAGCAACCTCTCGGCCTTACCTCTCTACAACCTCTACAACAAGCTCGACTACTGATAGCGGCCCGCCGGCCCCGCGCCGCGCGCCCTCCCGCCCGCTCCCCGCCAGGCTGGCGCGGGCTGCCCCCGCCCCGCCCCTCCCCACTCCGGAGCAGGTGGCGCGTTTCCAGAAATATTACGAAATACACCATGTGTATTCATTATCTCTTATTTATGGCTTTTGCCCTACTTTGGTTTGATTGTTTCTGGTATTTATCGGCATCCCTCCAGCCAGATCATTTGCTCTCTACCCGCCCCCTACCCCCAAACAAACCAATACGTTTTGAAAACCATTTTGGAGGGGACGTTCTAGGGTGGTGGTCGGACAGGGAGTTTCGGTCAGATCGACACTAGCCGGTAGGACAAAAAAAATCAGAAAAAAACCCCACACCAAACCAGATACATTCCTATCCCCGTAAATATACCTGTATATATGTACACGTACACACGGCCGGCCAAGCCAGTCCTTGGGGGCTTTGAACAATGATCTCAACGCCTCTTCATTTCCCTTGTCCCGAGGATGGATAGGGGCGAAAGGCGGATAGATTTCAGATCTGTAAATATTTTTAAAAAGAAAAAATAAAACATTTTAAGCATCGTTGCTAACTTTGGTGCAATTGATTGGCCGCCGTGCTAATGCGCAGGTTTTTGTCGCTTTTCCACGGAGCTGGTTGCAGGCGTGCGTCAGAGGAGGTCTGGCTCTCCCCACGTGGAAGGTGGGGCGGAGGTCAGAGGTTAAGGGTCGGGCGTCGCCGAGATGGCACGTGGCCTGGAGGCGCACCCCATTCCACTAGCGGGTGCCCTAGTCTCCGCGCGTGCGGAGACTCAGCCCGGCCGGAATCCAACTCCCGGGGCGCTGAGAGGGATAGATGCGGGACTGCAGTTGCCAAAGCAGTTGCCTCCTGGAACGAGCTTCTTTCTAGCCCTGGGAGCGGCTTGGGGTTGGCGACAGCATAGGGCTGTGCGACGTGGTCCAGTCAGTGACAGGAGCCTCCTCTCCGAGGGTACAGGGCAGGTGGGGCGGCCCTGCCTGGATCAGGTGTCGAGCCCGGTTTGCTCGTCCCCCAACCTGGCGCGACAAGACTTACAGCCGCTCGCAGTTTCCAAGCCGGTGGCAGGGTTGCGCGTCCGGCGCGGCGCAGGAACAGGGCACAGAGAGGCGGCCCTTCGGCCGAGGAGGGATGAGGCCCGAGACCGGGCAAAGAAAGCTCGGGAGGCAAAGGCTCCTCCCCACACTTTTTGTTGTTGTTGTTCGTGGTTTTGCGTGGTGCGTGGCTAAGTGGCCCGGTGTCGGGCAGGCACGTGGCAGCTGGCACTGAATGGAACCTTGATGCGCTGTCTGCGCGCCCACGGATTTCGGCGCCCCAACACCTGCCGCCGCACCCTGGCTTGGGAGGGCGAGGCATCAAGAGAACAGAGGCGCGCGAGTGTTATGCAAATCGCAGGCTTGCGGTGTTAGACCGCAGCCACCTGTTCCTTGTAAAACGTCGGGAAAAAAAAAAAAAAAATAGCCTGAGCTTTGAGGAGGCTGACCGTTCAGTGTCACGTGAGCCGAGCTCCCGGGTTCTCCGGTCCGAGCTACTCCTTAGCCTCTGCTAAGGTGCCGGGAGTCGCAGCGCGGAGGCCGGATCTCATCCTCTAGAAAGAAAATCTCTACTTGATGGACCGGTCTCTTGGAGTCAAGAGACATGGAAATTATCTGCATTTTGTGAAAGTATGCAGGATATCTGCAATCCGTCTATGTGACCCACAGTATCAGGTCTAAAATACCTGATGTCTTATTCATATTTGAGGTTTCTATTTTTTTCTTTTCACGTTAAATTTCATGAAATTTGCCATCTATTTCAAAATGACACCTGAAGGATGCTACCCAAGAACCCATGTGCCAAAGTTGTTAGGTCAATTGCATTTATTTAATTCCATCTGAGTTCAATATTTACTGAGCCCTAGTAAATAGGGCTGGGAACTATGCTAGATATCGGCCAGTCAGAGAGAGAAAACTAACACTGCATCTTTCTTCTAATATTTTTTGGTACACATATTTCAATGACGTTCTCTCCTTCCAGATAACCCGCTTTAAATTTTTCTTTTCCTCTCAAGTTGCTCTTTGAATATTCTATGCAGATTTAACCAAATTACCTTCAAGGAACTACTTGTAAAGAAATATTTCATCCATATCATTTTGGTCCTCACTTCGATAGATTGTTTTTTAAAAAGAGATGATGGTTTTACCAGTATTAGATCACTATATCTTTCTTGGGCTTACTTCTTTTATAGGAAGTGGTTTTGTGTAGACAGTTAAGGGCAAAGTGGTTTTTGCCCTTAGGATTTTAGGGATGATCCTCTTCGTTTGTCATATAGTGGATACATCACTTTTTTACTAATCCAGAAATTAGGAGTCAAAGGTGATCCAACAGTGTGATTAGTTTCTAGGAATACCTCTTTCTTATAGGTAACTAAGTAGACACACTCACACACACACAGAAACACACACAGCTTTGCATTTGGATTTAAGATGTTGTTCAAGACTCCATTGTGGCCAGATTTCCGATCTCAAGACTATCAATTCATTTGAATAATCAGCAAAATCATCAGCCTCCTTTCAGGCTCTAAACTGGATTTAAAAGATTGACGTTTCTTAAAACTCAAATCGAGTCCGGCTGCAACTGCCTGTCCAGAGGGACCTGAATCATACACACACTGGATAATGAAATACACTTAGATTTTATTAGTGGATAATTCATGCTCAGAATCTTGAACACTAGTAGAATTAAATAAACAACTGGGAGAGGGAACCAAATAAAATTATTTGGAGATAAAATTATTTAGCCAAAATTAGAATGGAGGTAAGGCACTGCACTTTAAAATTCTTAACCTAGCCATTAAGTTGTTGAAAGAGGAGAGAGAGAAAACCAAGTATGAGGACTGGTGAGGATGCTGGGAAAGACTGAGGGCAGGAGGAGAAGGGGACGTCAGAGGATAAGATGGTTGGATGGCATCACCAACTCAATGAACATGAGTTTGAGCAAGCTCCGGGAGTTGGTAATGGACAGGAAAGCCTGGCATGTTGCAGTTCACGGGGCTGCAAAGAGTCGGACACAATTGGGCGACTGAATTGAGAGGGGAAGAATCTGTATTTTGGCAGGAATATCATCACTACTGGGCAGAAGAGTGGTGGTTGTATGTTTACTGTATCACGATTCATAAAAAGAAGTGCATTTGAGTCAGTGTATATGAATGCATGAGGACCAACAACACCTTTTCTCTATCGAGTTGCCTTAGAAATTAAACACTTTAACCTCAACAATTTTCTCCCACTTCATACAAGATTGTATAATAAAGTAAGATTTTTTTCCCACAATACAAAAGGCAGTGAAAAAGATGGTATAGCACGGATTAAATTGAAACATTTCAGCATTCTTTTGATATTCAATAGTAACTGAGTCACAGCATTCTAGTTATTAAGTATTGCTTTTCTTTCATGGAGACCAAAGTATTTCTCATTACAGGAGCAACCTTCTTGATTCTCCTATTTCTGGAGGATTCTAGAAACAGAAAATAGAGCAGAGCCTGTAAGTCTAGAGTGTTGTTGGGGTGTGAGAGAGTGGAATAGAGAGAAGCTTGTGGCTGTCATTTTAAGGTCCTACTTGGACATATGTCTGTAAGAGGCTTTTGAGCTTTAACACACTTAAGAGTAATTATCTGTTTCCCAGTCTGTCCAACCTTCTGGAAAAACAGTTCCTCCAGAGCAAGAACTGATCTGATTAATGCTTTTCCTCACTCTTCTCCCTAGGCCTGGCACGAACTGGGTGCTCAATAAATGTTTGCAGAAAGATGGAATGAAGAGATAAAGCAGAGTATAAGTAAGGATGAGTTTCTCTGAAGTCAGAAGATCTTCGACAATGGGAAATGTGAGCGCCTGCTTCATAGGTGGAAAGTCCAGGAAAATGAGAAAAAAGTGGGGCAAAACATTCGTTAGAGCAAATATTTTCTTCTCCACTTTTGGTTAACTTCACCGGATATGTACGTCCAATGGAAAGGCGACTAATTCAGTCCTATAAAAGTACTGACCAAAATGGAGTTCTTGTGTCCGAGACATGGGGAGGGCTCCAAGAGTCAAATGGAAAGAGCATTTTTCCCGCCTACTATTCAGAGGACAGGATAAGCGTTGGCCACAAGGACTACATTTCCCAGCATGCCCCACACGAACAGGAGAGGGCGTGAGCTCCGCCTTGGCGCGATGCTCTCTGGGAGTTGTAGTTTTCACGCGTCCAGCACCGGCGGGGCGCCTCAGCCTGGTGGCGGAAAGCAGTCACGTGATCGGAAAGGCTGCCGTTTTGCCTTTGTGCCGGAACAGGTTGACTGGGTCGCCCGAGCCCGGGGCCTCGGGATGAACCAATCGGCTGCCTTAGCAGGAGACGTTGGCGTTTGAAATTAGCCAATGACAGGCTTTGGCTGGAGCTTTGTCTCCGCCTACTTCGCACAACGCGCGAGAGCGGCGGAGGGAAGCGAGGTGGCGGCGAGCGGCGGCGGGCGCGGCGGCTGAGTTGCTTCTGAACGGAGCCCGAGGTAGCGGGGCGAGGTGGCCGGGCGGAGGCACGGGCTTTCCGGGGATGCCCCCGGGGTTCCCGAGCCAGCGGAGCAGTCCGCTGGGAACCGGGTTCACTTCCACGGCTTTTCCTTTTTATTTTAGAAGCACGCGGGGCGGCAGTCCCCGGGGGCGGGGGTGGGGAGAGGCTGGCGTGCAGAAGCCCACGGCGGGGGAGGGTGTGGATCCGGCGAGCCAGGCTGGAGTCAGGGGTGTGGCGGCGCGGGCCCGGCCGGTAGGGAAGCTCAGGAGGGGCGAAGGGGAGGGGTGTCGATGAGGCCCGACCGGCGAGGGCGCGGCGGCCCTGCGCAGGCGCAGAGGGCACGTCGCCGGCCTTTCCCTCGGTCCTGCCCCCCCAGAGAGACCCCCACCCCACCTACTCCGCAGCCCTTCTGCGAGTCGAGCCTCGCGACCCCGGCCCCTTGGGGGACCCGCCCCAGCCCCGTACTGCCCGGCCCTTTCTGCGAGTCGAGCCTCGCGACCCCGGCCTCTTGGGGAGACTCTCACCAGGCCCTTGTTCCCTAGATGACCGGTTCTAACGAGTTCAAACTGAACCAGCCCCCCGAGGACGGCATCTCCTCAGTGAAGTTCAGCCCCAACACATCGCAGTTCCTGCTGGTCTCCTCCTGGGACACGTCCGTGCGCCTCTATGATGTGCCGGCCAACTCCATGCGGCTCAAGTACCAGCACACCGGCGCCGTCCTGGACTGCGCCTTCTACGTAGGTGTTCTCCGTTTCAGCTCCTGCATCCTTTTGAGTTTTATGGTGTCCCTCGTGATCAGCGTCCCTTTTGCAGTGTTGGGCGAAGGCTCTTGTCGGTAGAGTCATTTGGACAGCGCCCCTCTCTTTTCACTCCTCCCCCACCCCCACCCCAATAACCTTGAGGTTCCAGTGCTGCTTTGTTTTTGCGTTTTGGCCCTGGGGACTTGACAGACGTCAGGAACTGGGTCTCCCGTTAAGCTTCTGATGGAGTTAACACTGAATTTTTCTGGACAGAATGTACTTGAAACTCACAGCAAGACTAAAATTTGGCCGTCTTACTTATTAAAAGGTTTGTTTGCTAGTAAATGGGAATACGTATTGGCTCTCAGCCAGTGTGGTGAACAGTTCTTAATTTGCTTGCATAGTAGTTTGGGTGACTACTTAGGTCGCTCAGTTTTTTGTTTGTTTACAATGAGTGAGCCCAGCGTACTTCATTCCGAGCATAAACTGAGGAGTTGGCTGGTAGATAGAGGAATTTTTCAATACTTTTTTTTTCCATTTAAAAATTATTAAACGTAAAAGAGTCAACTTTACAAGTAATCGAAGGATGCAATTTAAAACCACAGTTAGATACTGTTTACTCCTAATAAACTCATTGCGATATAAGAAATTATAAGTAATGCTGAGCAGGATGTGATAAGGCTGTCCATACCCTAGTTTTCCTTAATCTTGCTCCTAGAAAACGCTACTAAAAATGCTTATCATGTAGTTGTTTATTGAAATAAAAATGTGAACAATTGTTTGACAATGAGGACATAAGAAAATTGGAAGTTCAGTTATAGTATGGATTATTACGAAATCACTACTGATATTTCTGTGGATTGATTAACCTGAAACTAAAAAGTATCCAGAGTTTGATTTCAAATTTTATTTTAAAATTACATGTTTTTATAAGAAGAAGATTAGAAGAGAGATGGTAAAGTGTTGGCAGTAGTTATCTCTAGGTGATTGGGCTACAGGAAACATTTTCCTTGATAGTATTTTCCAAATTCCATAACCTGTTACACATACGTGCTCAGTCGTGTCCGACTCTTTGCTACTCATGGACTGCCAGCTCTCCAGACTTCTCTGTTCATGAAATTTTCCAGGCAAGAATACTGGAGTGGGTTGCCATTTCCTACTCCAAGGTTAAACACTTTTTTTTAAAGCTTTGTAAGTTCTGAGTGACTTGAAACTTTTTATTTTGTAGGATCCAACACATGCCTGGAGTGGGGGATTAGACCATCAGTTGAAAATGCATGATTTGAACACTGATCAAGGTAACATAGGCACATTTTTACCAGTTTATTGTTTTCCTAGCTAGTGCTTACTTACAAATGTTTATTTAAGAAGAATAGTTCCTGAATTGCTTAGTTCCTGAGTTGCTTAGATAAAAGTAAAAGTGGCTTGAATATAAGACTTTTTTGTTTAAATGATAACCATTAAGTTAGAATCACAAAATATCATGTATGTATTTTAACAGTGTAGCTCATTGTGACCTCCGTCCACAGTATTTACATGAAGAGGCACTTACGTGTTTGACCTTGACCCTGCCCTCAGAAGGGGACTGGATCTTGCAGTGTTCTACCTTGCAGTAGAATTTTTCCAGGATAGTTTCAGAGTTCTCTTTTCAGAAACTAATGTAGTTCAGACTGAAGGAAGACAGGGTTTTAAAAATCTAATATTATAAAATAGCCAATCCTGTCTGGGTACCATAGTAACCCAGCTTGTTTGATTGTTTAGCATAGAACATTCCCATTTACTGAATGAAGGACAGGGTAGCACGTTTTCTTTTAGTTAATTTCTAAGCGATGAAATTTACCCCCATTTTTATCGTGACTTTGGAGTAGAATAGAGATTGGAATGGAACTCAAATACACAGAGCTCTTTAGTAAAGGCTTTTTGTTTATTTGTATGTGCACGTGTTAGACATAGATGTACTTGAAGAACATAGCAAGGCACAGAGATAGGACTCAATGAGGATGAGTTGGACGGTGAGAGAATGGATGGAGGATGGGCGCTATATTTTTTTATCCAGAAAGAAGGATCCAATCAGAAGAGGCTTTTACGTGAAAGCCGTTTTGTCATGTAACTCACAGCTGCGGATGTTCGGTTTTGTTTGCTAGCAGTTTTTTCTAATCAGGAAGTTAGCTTGCAGGTTTAGGTTCTGTTTGTTTGAAAACTCAAGAAAACACCAAAAAGCAAAGATTTTTGATGCTGGAGACCATAATTAAGGGAATTAGCTGCTTATTCTCAGAAGGTCTTTGCTGAATTTTATGAGATACTTTTCTTTCTTGTTTAAATGGAGTGTTTTTAAACAGGTAGTTTTCCTCTTTGAGGATCAGAACCACATACTCTTTGTATTTGTTGTTACCTTAGCATGTGATATCGATTCTGGCACATAGTAGACAGTAGATACTAATTGAATGAATGAATGAGATAACGTGAAAAGTTGAAATTGAAAGGGAAGAAATTGTGTATTAGCAATTTGATGAGCTTCCCTGGTGGTCTAGTGGCTAAGACTCCATGCTCCTAACGCAGGGGGCCTGGGTTCAATCCCTGGTCAGGAAACTAGATCTCACATCCGCAACTAAGACCTGGCATAGCCAAGTAAATATTAAAGAAAGAAATAGAACCACCATGAAAACCAAGTGGTTATTAATCCTGAGCCTCCCTGCTTTCCTCATCCCCAGCTTTCAGGTAATCCTGTTACCACTTAAATCTGTTTCTTTGAAACATCAGCTTAATGTGATACATTTTATCCAGATCCCTTGGACCAGAGTTCTCCACTCAAGTGTTCATTCAACAGGTATATTTTGAACACTTACCATGTATCAGAACATGCACTGCATACAGTCAGAACTATAGAGTTGAAAGAAGGTTCCTGATTTGAAGGAATCTAGAATCGTGACGAAAATAACTGATAGACTATCATTTTAATGTTGTCTGAAACTCAAGGTAGCTTTTCGTATTACTGTGCCAGTGAATCAAGCTATGCCCTGTAAGATGGACAGAGGTGAATGAGTGACTTTGTAGTCCCGGAGAGGTTTTTCTATGTGTAGATACTTCTGTTGAGTGGGTGGAAGTGGATTCGTTACAGTAGAATGAATGTTTCCTTTTGTTGTTCACCTGAGGAATCTTTAGTAAAGCTAGGTGTTGGTTGTTGCTTTATTTTTATTCCTACAGAAAATCTTGTTGGAACCCATGATGCCCCTATCAGATGTGTTGAATACTGTCCCGAAGTGAATGTGATGGTTACTGGAAGCTGGGATCAGACGGTTAAATTGTGGGATCCCAGAACCCCTTGTAATGCTGGGACCTTCTCTCAGCCTGAAAAGGTAGGCTTTTTATGTTCATGACAGGAATTATGGTTCTTGGGGTGATTTGACTTGATAAGTGATGAAGATAATGTTGAATTTAGAGGTTAAGAGTTGATGAGTCTATTTCACAAACCCAACTAAATATGTAAAGGAAAACTAATCTTCATACTTTGGTCAGCTTTTTCCTGTCAGTTGTCACATTTGTACCGGATAGCACTAGTGATAAACCCACTTCCATGTATTGTAATGCTTTAGATCCTAGGGCTGAGAAGCAACTTTTCAGAGAAGTCATTTAGCAAAGACTGAAACTGAGTTTGACTTCCCCAAGCAGGAAGTGGGATGGAGCATCACTCATTTTCACTTAGGCCTGAGCTTTCTCTTTATTTGACTGTGAGAGGGTGAAATGGGTTATCATTTAAAGTTTAGTGAAAAAGATGTCCTTTATTCGCTGGCTTTTATAATTTATTTATTTTTAATACTGACAGAGGTAGTTGAAGGAAGCTTCTTAAAACTGAAATGTTGTGTATTATTCTAACCTTTTGATCTGTACAATGAAAATGTAATTGAGCATTCTTGATGTATCCTCATCAGACTTTATCAGGTGGTAGTTAATTTTAAAGATTGATTGTTTTAGCAGTTTAAAGGTATCCTTCACTTGAGTCTATTTCCTCAGTGTAAATATACTATTCAGTTCCTGTTAGCTGTCATTATATACTGTAGTGCATCCAAAGAGCCATTATTTTTGTCACATCAGAGTCGAATCTACTCCTGGCAAGACCTTTGTTCAGAATAAAATAATTGCATTGTTTCTAGTTTTGATTTATGGTTGTATGTAACATGTTAAGAGCTGTGATAAATTGCTGACAGAATATCATATAATGGACAGCCACACTGAATCAAGCAGCTTATTGGTTCAGCAAGGTTCATTATGTCACTTTTTTTAATACGGTCTTTGATAAATGTATATACCTAGTCGGTAGCATGACAGTGTTTTTACTTGATTTACGATCAGTGGGGATAGAAAGCACTGTTAGAAGCTTGTGTGTCACCTGGATAGTAAAGATTTAAGATAAAATTCCCATTCTGATTGTACTGCTATAAATTGATCTTTTTCTGGATTTGTTTTTTGAATTCGGCGTTTCATGTGTGTTACGCTAATTTGTTTTTCTGCAAATGTTTTTTGAATAAACAGCAGTAAATCTTACTATATCTCTTATTGAAACACACTTGTATTAAATCTACTGTTTTGAGTCTTTTAAATTCTGTGTTTTTTCCCTTGGTCAAATTAGTTGTTGAATTTTAAGGCTAGATTGTAGAAATTATCAGGTTATTATGTTCTTAAACCCAGTCCCACCACCTCTGCCCACTGCCCTCCCTGGGGGGCGGGAAAGGGGGGACGCTTATGTGGTTAATATGTTAGTGATAACTAACCGTAAGCTTTAATTACTGAATGTTAAAGAGATGTCTTACCATGTAATGAGGCCTCTTCATTTTTTATAGTGATTCTTCAGGTTTTAAAATATTAAATTAGATTAAATTAGTTGCTAATTAATTAAAAGTAATGATCAGAACACAGTTATATACCTGAAGTCTAGATTTTTAAAAAAATGATTTAACATGATCAGGAAAATATATTTTATTACTATTTTCATGAATTTCCTATCTCTGTTTGGTCTCCAGATAATGTATTTGAAAGTAAGTCACCTTAAAGGCTTATTTGCAGGAAATTTTGTGATTTATTATAAGGGGATAATTTGTGAAAGTTGTTTTACTATTGAAGAAAAGGAATTTTAAGGGGTGGGGGGAGCAGTTGTTTTTAGGGGATAAGTGCTTTTAAAATTTTCCATAAACATAACTCTGTCTTGAGTGTTTAGTGTGACATCAAGGCGTAAAAATTTGCTTTGTCATATGCCAGACCACTGACCTTGTCTTTTAATTTTGAGTTCGTATGCCACCAAAAGCAAGTAAGCAGGTAATTAATGTTAACTCGCTCACTCTTCCTGGAAAGGCCTATTTATTAAGTGTGACAGGTGGGAAAATCAAAGAGTTACAACTTGAAATCTGTGTCTAAAAGGTGGTCATAGAAAAATAACTTTGAAAATGATTGTCTTATGAAAAGCCAGAAGCCCACTGAAAGGTATCTTGAGCTGTTTTTATGGTTTTATTGTCTATTGTCTCCTTTTTGAGTATCTTTTACACTTTTATATTGTGATTAAATGAAACGAGGGCTATAAAATTATTTAATAATTTACTTTGTTTTAGTAAGAGAATCGTCTTCAGAAATATTTTTGGAGAGTTAATTAGAATGTGCATTATTATGATACGTGGTTAAGTATTAAGAATATCTTGGGTGTATTATTTTGTGCCAGTTACTTGGTTTGTGTAACTGAAGTATTTAAAATTTTGGTACCTGTGTTTGTGAACCTTCAGCTAACTTTTTTTAATGGTTTTATGATCCGTGGACTTTATTTTGGAGCAAAATGCCATTTGCAGGCATGCATTTTTAGCAAGTTTCGGTGTTTTTTGAAAGGTGTATACCCTGTCGGTGTCGGGAGACCGGCTGATCGTGGGCACTGCAGGCCGCAGAGTGCTGGTGTGGGACTTGCGGAACATGGGCTACGTGCAGCAGCGCCGCGAGTCCAGCCTCAAGTACCAGACGCGCTGCATCCGCGCATTCCCCAACAAGCAGGTACTGACCTTGCCTCCCCCGCCGGCTGTGGGAATTTGAACCTAGTAGAATCCTTTATAATAATTTGGTCACTGCGTTTTACGCATTGCTTTCTTTTTTTTTTTTTGGAGTGGTGATTGGAATTTCTCTTAGGTGTATTTTCACAGCCTTTTGTTAAAAGGTAGTGTGTTAACTCAATTTTAGAGAAGGCTTTGATTTTCACAGAGGGTAATAATCTACCAGTAGTTTTCTGATTCCTTGGTGCTCCTCCTCCAGGAAGCTTGACAGGTATACAGTAATCGAAGAGAGTTTTGCAGGTATTTTAATTTACAAACCAGCGAATTCAGGTTTAAATCTGAAAATTTAGAGTTACGGAATTTGCTGTTTGCTCCCCCCCCCCCCCACTTTTTTTCCTTCTTTTTTGTCCCTTTTGTACCCTAATACTAACAGCTTTTTAGCTAGTCTGAGAGCAGAACCTACTTTTTTTTTTTTTTAAAGGAATGCCTCTGAGGTTAGAGGGGAGCTGTGCCTCATATAGTGACTAACTCTTGATGAACAGTGTGGGTCACCTTCCATCATCATTACTAGAAGAGGTGACACTTTATTAGTGCACCCCTGCCCCCAGTCCTGAAAGTTGGAAGGGAAGTTGGTGGTGGGGTCATTTGCTCTGGGAATTTTATAAGAGGAAAGTCATTAAAAACAGCAGATATCTTTGGAATTTTATGGCTGTCCTTCAGAGGTTGTGGAGCTCTAAAGAATTAGGTCCATTACTCTATTCTCTTAGCTCTTTATTTCAAAAGGCTACTATCTCAAATGGTGATCACAATTCTTCTCAGGATATTGTAAATTTCCATTAGAATTGAAGTTATGAAAAACCTTAAATGCGTGGTTCAAATATGGTTGTATTTATGAATATCATGTTTTATATCCAAAATTTTCTGTCGGAGTTTATCTGTAGTTTATAATGGAAGCTTTTTAACTAAAAGTAACATTTTACTGATTCTTTTTTCATTACAGGTGTTAATAGTTTTTTAGGAATAAATCTTTTTCATATCTTGAAAAATTAAAGAAGTAAAATATAGATTTCATATTATCTTCCTTTCTTATCTTCTCTGACCTACTATTTCAAGGCAAGGTGAGGGGAGGTTTGAAATTATAGAGCACTTTTGAGCCTTGCTGAAAATCTGTGTTGTTTGGGTATAAACTTGACTTGCTGTAGTTAAAAGCAAGAGGCAGGATGATAGAGATGGAAGGCTGGTTTTCCAGTTGGTCTGGATTATTGATACACCCTCAGTGAAGAAGATACAGTTCTTAGAGCTGTTAGAAGTGAGGAGACATCAAGCCAAGAAAAATATATTCCAAGTGATGGGATGAATTTGAGTCCCCTTCTGAACAGGACAACAAATAAATTATATTAAAATAATTTAAAAATTCCTGTGAGGTTTGACAGAATACCTAGATGTTTTTGATTGCAATGTGCAGAGTACTGGTAAAGTAAGTGATGGTGGCCTTTTTTGTTTGTTTTTTAATATAACAGATATAAGTGTTTTTAAACTTTTGGAGTGATCTTATCTATATTAGTATTGCTTAAACATTTGTTTAAAATACAGCCGTATTCTCTTTTCATTTTAAAAATAATTATCTTTCTTTAATTTGGGTTGAGTTTGGGAAAGTATATGCCTTGTTTTGGAATCTGGATTCACTAGTTTTGTCTTCTGATTTCCTCTTGCCAGGGTTATGTATTAAGTTCTATCGAAGGTCGAGTGGCAGTTGAGTACTTGGACCCAAGCCCCGAGGTGCAGAAGAAGAAGTATGCCTTCAAGTGTCACAGACTAAAAGAAAACAATATTGAGCAGATTTACCCAGTCAACGCCATTTCCTTTCACAACATCCACAATACTTTTGCCACAGGTAGAGTATGGCATGTTCACTTCTATCTGCTTGTTAATATAATTTTGCTGTTAATTGAATGCTGTATATTTGTACTTGGGCAGGTTTTTTTTTTTTTGGTCATTCTGTGTGGCATGTGGGATCCTAGTTCCCTGACCAAGGATTCTGCCCCCCCTTGCATTGGAAGCGTGGCATATTAACCACTGGACCACCTGGGAAGTGGGCAGAGTTCTTAAAAATTGTGCTTGGTTTTTTATGATATTTAAAGGGAAAAAAAAATCTAGTATAATACTCCCTGGGGAAAATGCAACTTCTGTGATCTTAAAAATTATCAAGATAATGGCTATTTTTGTATCTGCTTTCAAGAACTATTTTTTGAAACCACTTGCAGGTGGTTCTGATGGATTTGTAAATATTTGGGATCCATTTAACAAAAAGCGACTGTGCCAGTTCCATCGGTACCCCACCAGCATCGCCTCACTTGCCTTCAGTAATGATGGGACCACGCTTGCAATAGCATCATCGTATATGTATGAAATGGATGACACGGAACATCCTGAAGATGGTATCTTCATTCGCCAAGTGACAGATGCAGAAACAAAACCCAAGTGAGTATGCTTCACCTGTATTTGAGCCTTTTCTTGCATTCAACCCAGGATTTATTAATTTTTCTAAATTCATGAATAGCATTGTTGATGCCTGTTTGATATTACAGCTGACTCTAGGGCTGGAGTTGATTTTATCTTGTTCTCCCAAGCTTTCAATATCCGTAGGTTGATAGACGTCTGATGGATAAAATTGTGCCTAGTTGTTTTGTAGAGAAGAATGTCAAACTCTCATTCTTCTTGAATAGGCACTATTATTTGAATCTCTGGAGTTATTACTAGCTCATTGCTTCAAAATTAAGTTGAGGAATTCAAGAATAATTTATTTTAGCAAATTCTATTTAAGATATTTAAGAATTTGAACTGCCAAAAATCTTTCCTCTCCACAGAGGTTGTTTCTGTAATATTTACACAGAATGAAATGACCTTCAGGTCTTACTGGAAATTCAGAGTAATATGGCCTTGCTTGGAATACTAGATTTCCTTAGTTTTGAAATTTCTGTAGGTGTCTTTGGCTCTTGGGTGTAACTGTTGACAGGGAAGAACCATTTACATTTTCTCGGTACATGGGGCAGAGCTTTTTACTTGAGCCAGACTTGAGGGAAACCTGATACCTGGACACTTGTTTGACCATAAAATACCAGCCCCCAAGAGTCTTGGTCCTGCTCCTTGTCCCTCTCTCCTCAGGCCCTGGAAGGAAGTCCTCAGTAAATATTTATGGAATAGCTGACTGTTTCCAGGATCCCTGTACTCTTCTGAATTAGAATGGCATAGAGGGCCCTTGCTGAGTTGCTGGAGTCCCTGAGAGAGGGCAGAGTGTGAAGTGTTCAGTACCGGGTGTGCCTTCACAGTTTGTCTTTGGAAAAGGCGTGGCGTGTGAAGCCTGGTGGATAAAGGGCTGGGTTTGCGTTTATCTCTCGCTTCTGTGTCTCTTGTCCTGGCCGGCCGTTTTGATCTCATGCTCTTCTTTTTTCTTTTGAACTTGTAGGTCACCATGTACTTGACAAGATTTCATTTACTTAAGTGCCATGTTGATGATAATAAAACAATTCGTACTCCCCAATGGTGGATATATTACTATTAACAAAGAAGCCAGGGAACATTTTTTAATTTTAATATTATAAGAACCTGAAAATATTGGAAAAGAGGTTTTTTTATTGTTTGTTTTTTTTAAACACTTTCTTTAGCGCATGAGATGGTTTGATGGTTTTTCTGCATTTAAAGGTATTTGGGCAAACAGAAGGGGAGGGCAGCAGCAGCACTTCTGAGAATCAGTTTTGACCTTGATTTTTGTTTCCACTGCGGAAATAAATGTTTGTAAATAAATGTAGGTGATAAAGCCCCCTTTGCATTCTTTCTGGGCCTTAAATGGTAGAGAAGAAGGCTCTTGAGCCATTTGTTTCTCTTGCTGGTTATAGTTGCTAATTCTAAAGCTGCTTCAGACTGCCTCATGAGGAGGTTAATCTACAATTAAACAATATTTCCTCTCGGCCGTCCATTATTTTCTGAAGCAGATGGGTCATCATTTCCTGGGCTGTGAAACAAAGCGAGGTTAAGGTTAGACTCTGGGGAATCAGCTCGTTTTCAATCTTATTAGGGTGCAGGAGGAAAACTAATAAGAAAACCTCCTAACATCATTTTGTGACTGTAAACAATTATTTATTAGCAAACAATTGATCCCAGAAGGGCAAATTGTTTGAGTCAGTAATGAGCTGAGAAAAGACAGAGCATATCTGTGTATTTGGAAAAATAATTGTAACGTAATTGCAGTACATTTAGACAGGCATCTATTTGGACCTGTTTCTATCTCTAAATGAATTTTTGGAAACATTAATGAGGTTTACATATTTCTCTGACATTTATATAGTTCTCATGTCCATTTCAGTTGCCCAGCCGCTGGTGATTAAGGTTAAAAAGAAAAAAATTATAGTGAGAATGAGATTCATTTCAATGTAATGCCCTGAAGCAGAACATGAACTTAGCTTGGCCTATTCTAGGTAGTTCCAAATCGTTTTTTTGTTGTCACACTTTTTGTTTTTTTATTTATATTATTTGCAAATGTATGTATCTGAATGGTACTTGGACCTTTACTGAAATTTGTTTCATCCATGATGTATTTTAAAAAATTTCTTTTGCTACAGAGAGAGGTCTTAGTTGTAAGTATTTTAGTGAAAACTTAGTGTAAATCTGAACCCATCTTTTGAAATGTATTTTCTTCATTGCAGGTCCACCTAACCATCTCGTGAAAGTGGTTTCTCTATGGAAAGCTTGTTTTGCTTCTTACCAATACATGATTGTCCCTTAAGGGATGCGTTTTAGTCATTGTGGACACATTGTTTAGTATGTGAATTTCTCTGTTATCTTGGTGTGCCCTTTCCTCCTGACTGTAGGGTGAGGAGTCTGTGTGTCCTTGTGCAGTAGTCGGAAGAATTGTTTTTCCCTCAGCAAGCCCAGTTGCTGTGTATGTGCAGCTTGAGGCCTTTCTGTAAAATAACCTAAACCTGTTATTTCCATGCTGTCTAATAAATCAGAGATTCAAAACCCTTAAATGTTGGATGTTTTTAAATGTTGGTAATTAATGTAATTTACTTCGTAAAAAGCCTTCTGTAAAGCAAACCTCCCTTCATCAGGGGGCCGGGTGGGGATGACATTGTACCTTTCGGTCCACACTGCCTTGTTTAATTATGTCTATTTGGATGTACTTTGGGGATTCAGTCTTGAATAAAGTGATCTGTTGGAGTTCTGCCATTTCCCTTGTGCCCTCTTGCTGGATCAGCAGGGCCCTCGAGCCAGCTGTGTGGCTTCACGGGACAGGCCCAGCCTGCAGGCAGCTGCCGGACCCCTTCTGGCCCAACTCTCTCTGGGAGTGCCAGGGCCCCCCCGCGCCTGCGGCTCCCAGCCCCAGTGCTGATGCCGTCAGTGGGTGCACTCACAGCCAAACGACAGACCCGTCTGTACTTATCCATCAAATGCTAAATCAAAGGGAAGCCCTTGGGATGGTGAATAATGTAATAGCTGGAGACTAACTGATGGTATTGGTTCTTTAGTGTGATTATGTGCTTTTTAAAGTCATAACCACTTGGTTGAGGACAGAGCATAAATTTAAAACATGGTTTAACTGAAAGAGAATTAATACAGTTTCATAAAAGGTGACCAAGTTAAAGCAGTGAGGGGCCCTGGTTTTGAGGGCATGGTGTGGCCGAGCTGTTTTTGTAGTCTGTCTGTATGTCCTCTCGTCTCTTGCAGCCTAACGTGTCTCACCCTAAGTGTGTCTCCTGCCTCGTCTGCGGACCTCTTCACCAGCTCTTCCTCACAGTTGGCCTGTCTGTCATGGCTGCCTTCCCCTCGAATGGCCCATGTGTAACACCTTAGCATTTTCGTTGGGTTCCCCTGCCCAAATTCTGTTCTGTTTTCAGGTGTGTCTTTTTTTAAAAAGTTCATCTTTCTTTTCTTTCTACTGTTACTATATACCACCGTAAAGGATCCCTCCTGGCCATCTGGGGGTGTGCTGCAGGCTCCAGCCTCTACCCTAAATCCTTCGTCTTCTAGAGGAGTAACTTTCAAACCTTTCGGTTGCAATGCAAGTAAGCATTTGAACCATGATCCAAAACACACAGAGGTCAGTAGTGTGTACAGCGGACGAAGCTGTGGGAAGCATCACTTGTCTTCTGTACATCTGACACATCAGCTCCCTTCCTGCCTGCCTGCCTTTTTTTTCCTTCTTTTTTTAGGAAATGCTGGTTATGGCCCCCTGAATGGATTTTATGACTAATGCCTCGACACCTCTAATTTTAAAAACCATTGTATGCCACATAGAACTTGTTCTTTTTTATCATGCTGTGCTTGAGACCCTCCAGTGCCCCCTGTTGCCCTTCGTTCACTTTGTAATACTGTATGCTGCTTCCAAGGCCTGCAGTTCACCGGGAAGGGACTGCTGACTGTCAAGTTGCTCTTAGAAGAATGGGGGTGGAGCTGACCTTCCTTGGGGAATTCTGGGGGGTAAATGGGAGTGTTCTGGTGGCTTCAGTGTCTGGTTCTGAGCTCCACCATGTAAAAAAGGTACGTTAGTTGTGAGGGGTACTGCTTTGTTCTGAGGGAAACCCATGAGACAGCCTGTATGTTGAAGCCTTTGAATCTTGACTTTGCTGCTTACATTGCACCGTTGGCCATGTTAATTTCTGAGTAGCAGTTTCCTCATCTGTTAAATGAAGGTAATAACTCATGAGGTTATAAATGAATATATAAAATGTTTATTAGGGCATGCCTAACACAGTCATTGCTTTCTTGGGATGAAAAATATTCAATCTATTGCTCTCAGTTACTAGCTAACTTTTCAGTTTGTTTTTTATAAATGAATGCTCAGATATCTGTGGAATTCCTGGTTCTTAAGTTTGTCAATATACTTATCTTTTAAAAAACATTTATGAACTATTTCCAACATTGAGAAAAACTCAAAAGAGTAACACACCTATAAACCCATCTTCCAGATTTTTAAAGAAGACTTATTTTTAATTGCAAGATAATTGCTTTACAATGTTGTGTTGGTTTTTGCCATTCATCAACATGGATCAGCCATCAATATAATATGTCCCCCCTCTTGAACCTCCCTCCCACCTCCCACACCATTCCCCCCTCTAGGTTGTCATCATCCAGATTTTAAAATGTTAGCATTTTGTCATATTTACTTCTCTTTATTATTTTTTAGAATTTTTATTGGAGTATAGTTGCTTTATAATGTTGTTAGTTTCTTGCTGTATATACAAGCTAGTGAATTATACTTTACATATACTTTGCTATACTCAGTCACCTGTATTACGTATATCCCCTCTTTTTTGGGTTTCCTTCCCATTTATGTCACCACCAAGTGCTGCGTAGAATTCTCTGTGCTATATAAGTAAGTTCTCTTATTTATTTTATACACAGTGTATATATGTCAGTCTTAATCTCCCAGTTCATCTCACCTGTGTGTGTGTGTGTGTGTGTGCGTGTGCTTGTATTCAGTTGGCCCCATGGACTTAAGCCCACAAGGCTGCTCTGTCCATGGAATTTTCCAGGCAAGAGTACCGACGTGGCATGACATTTCCTTCTCCAGGGGATCATCCCAACCCAGGTATCAAACCTGTCTTGGGTCTTCTGCGTTGGCAGGCAGATTCTTGACCACTAGCGCCACCTGGGAGGCCCCCATAAATTTGTTCTGTACGTCTGTGACTCTGCAAATAAATTCTACCATTTTTCTAGATTCCACATATAAGTGATATCATACAATATTTGTTTTTCTTCCCTTTGTTTCAAAATAAAACATTGCACATATTTGAAGCCTCATTTGTAACCCCTCTCTCACAAACTTCCCATTTTCCATTCTTAAATGTTATACTCGTTTATACCTTTATGCTCATGAAGCATCCACATACAGGCAAACATTGGCGGAATTGTGGGTTCAGTTCCAGACCACTGCAATAAAGTGAGCAATAAAGGATTCACATGAGTATTTTGGTTTCCCAATGGGTGTACAAGTTATGTTTATACTCTAGTCAAGTGTGCAATAGCATTATGTCTAAAAATACAGCGTGTGTACCTTAGTTAAATATTGCTAAAAATGCTAACCATAATTTGAGCCTTCAGTGAGTTGTAGTTTTTCTCAAAAGTATCATCAAAGATCACTGATCATAGATCACCATAATAAACAGTAGTAATGAAAAAGTTTTGAAATACTATGAGAATTACAAAACGCAAATACTGTTGGAAAAATGGCATTGATAGGATTGGCATAAATCATCAATTTGTTAAAAAAAAAAAAGCAGTATCTGTGAAGTGCAATAAAGTAAAGCATGATAAAGCAAAGTCTGCCTGTAAATGTTTTTTAAAATTCGCAGAAATAGTAATACTGTTTTCTGTTTCTGTCCTGGAATGAAGCCACCCCACTTCTGACATCAGATGGTGGTAATAAGGTGAGAGGGAGAGGGCAAGGCTACAGCAGAGTCATCTGTAGGGAAACGCGACGCAGTCGTACGGTGGACGGTGGAGTGGCCAAGCTGACTGCCTCCCTTTGTATTTTTTTTTTGGCCGCACTACAGTGTCATGTGGGATCTTAGTTTTCTGACCAGAGATCGAACCTGAGCCCCCAGCTGTGGAAGCGTGGCGTTTTAACCTCTGGACAGCCAGGGAAGTCCCCGTTGAGTAACCCCCTTTCTTGAACTGTGAGATCAGTTCCTATTAGAAGAGGAATGCCAGTTCTCTGATGTGTTGGGTCTTCAAGGGTGAAAGCTGCATAATCTTAACAGAAGATCCATAGGAAAATAGGTGAATGTGTTAACAGAACCCAATGGATTAGGTACATGAAAAATAGAACATCCTTGGTGTCACCCAGAAAATAAACCGTAGGACTCGTTTCATGGTTCTTCTCTCCTGTGACTTCCCCTCCTCAGGCTTTGAAACGTCTCTGGGTAGCCCATCTTTCACTTGGTAGAGTACTTATTTAAACTATTAGGACTAGTTACAGCAGTTTCCTTTAAAAATGGCACCTGGCTACATTGCGGTGGGACTAGCGATAAGAGAAATGAGAGCTGCCAGGCCTGGTGACCACAAATAACAATTGGACCATTGCGTACAAAGGCACTTTTCCCTCAGTCAGTGGTGTGTTGCAACAAGGCTTACATTTTTGAAGGATACCCACAGAACTTGTGGAGTTGTAATGGGCATTGGCTTCTTAATCAGGAAGTATTTTTGTGTCATGATAGAAAGGAATCGGGGGGTAAAGACTGGACTGTGATTTATAAAGAACTGTAATTGGGGGAACACACATGAGTTAGTTAGCTCACTTGTTTACTATAACTCAGGGATTTGGCAGCCAGCGTTCAGAACTTATTTTAAATGAAAAGCAGTTGGTGCTATTTTGCTTTGCTTTGTTTGAATACACCACTGGTGGGATGACTTTTCCAATCACCTGACTTGAGTAGGGAAATGGAAAAAGAAATGCATTCCTTTTACTGAGCAGGGTGTCAGGCTGAAGTAATTGAAGGCTCATTTCCAATGGTGTATTTCATTAACTAATTTCTCAAGAAATATTCGTTCACCTCTGACCATCCTAGCTAACTTTGTGCAGTTAACACAAACCTGAAGAAGCCATACAAATTGTACCCACTGGTTTCAGAAGCATCTAAGTTTGCTTTTCCAAGGTGGTAACGAAGTACCTTTCATCCCTTTATAGGGCTCTGTTACAGGCTATTGCAGTAATTTAAAACCTATGTACCCAGACTCCTGACCTTGTTATAACATCACTTTATAATTCTCAAAATACTTGGCTCTTGAAGATTTTCTTAGCGCCAGCCATGTATTCTTAAAGAGCCCAGATGATTTGTCTTTGGTATTACATTACCTGTATCTGCTTAGCTGGTCAGACCTAACAGTCTTACTGTATTGCCAGACAGAAACCCGTCCTTTTTTTTTTTTTCCGTATTTCACAGCTTAACCAGGCTGTCACTTGTTAGCATTGTCCATATAAAGAAATGCCCTTTTTGGGAACAACAGCAGTGTTCACCTTCAGGCTTTGGGTGTAGAAGCAGCCCTGCAGCTGGGTTCACTGTTGGTTCATCAAGATTGCTGGTGACACTGGAGGAGCATAGCGTTCCAGTGACTGTGACTGTCAGGAAGGTGGCATGGACTGGAGGGCAAGGGTGTTACCCATGAGGCCCTCAGCGTGTTTGTTGCTCTTAGTTGCTGCTGTTCATCAGGTGAACGTGGACCTGAGTCCCAGCACAGGTCTGCAATTGCAGCGAACGCTGTTGGTTGAGAGCTTGGGTCTTCCTTGCTTACTTTACTTATGTTAAGAGAATGTGCTAGGTTATGTGTTGGGCTTCACCTTTGCTTTTCAATAAGATCTACCATTTGTGCCATTTCGAAACATTCTGTGCTTATGCCTGCCAATTGTTATCCAGAGGATTTTTTTTTTTTTTTTTTTGACTCAAATCTGAAGCTATTGGAGAGTAAAAGAAATCTCACTTATATGGACTTCACTATCAGAATTTTTGACAAATTGACTTAGGAGAAAAAACAAATAAGATCAGAGGGAATATATTTAACTCTTGAAGGGAGACTCCTTTATGGAGATTAGTACCTTGTTAGTAATATTTGATCTGTACATTGAATAGGATTTCTGCCTGGAAACACTAGAATAACCATCTGCATTACTGAGGTTGAGCACACTTACTATTCCTTTTTTATTTTTTTACAGAGGAATAATTATAAATACTTTTTACTAAGAACTTGCTATATATATGTACTATGATAAATGTCTCATGCATTAGAAGCAGCCAATCCTTATGAAAAAGTGAAACAATTTGGGGACAAACCTGTGGATACATACAGAGAAACTAGCGTCTTGGGATTACTTGGGAAACAGTAAGACTAAGCTGAAACTTAAAGTGGGTTATCAAGGCAAAATTTTAATTTGGCTGAGTCAAAATTTCAGAAAAGATTTCTTACTCATTATTGATCCAAAATGAATGCAGCCCAGAAGAGAGGGTTATTCCTGGTTCCTCTTGGTCAGTGTTTAGAGCTGTGTTACCAACATCCTGATTGATGTCATCTTTTTAATTTAGTTTCTCCTTGGTTGGAGTTTCTTAGTGGAGTGGATGAGAAGAATAAAGATTAGAGAAAGTTAGTTTTAATACTTTGTTGCTTTGAGCAGCTAACAGTAGATTTGCAATAAAAGGAACAAAAGTTCCTGTGAAAGATTCTGCTTTTGTGGCAGCTCAGGAGGAGAGCCTGGCAGGGGAGGGCAGTGGGCATGCTGGAAAGATGACGCCTGCGCCAGAGGCTAAGCCTGTGATGCATGTGGTTGGGATTGCCATCACTTTGGGGAGAAGGGGATTCATCTTTCTTTTTATTGGCCCTCCAGAAATATGGATAAAGGTTAGGAACTGGAAACTGAAGAGACCAGTTTGAAACAAGCCTTCTCTGACATATGTCAGAACTTGCTGAACGATGCGTATTCCAACTCCTTGGGCATCCGGGGAACTGAGATCTGAAAAGCTTCATAGGCCTGACCTCTTAACTGAAAGTTGGGGACCTCATAGAAGACGTGGTGTCATGGACATCCAGCCTACTTGCCCAGACCTCCGTCTCCTGACGTCAAGCCCAGGGCGGTTACCCCTTGGTTCTAACGTACTTGTCCGTCACTGCCAATTGCTCGCTGGGAAACACACTGGGAAACTCTCTCACAACAGCTTCATAACCCCTGGGATCAGAAGCCTGTTCCAGGCCGAATGTAGTGAAGGCACACTCTTCAAGGTCTTCTGTTGGCTGCTGCTCTTGGCTAATCGTTCGGATCTACAGTGTAGACCATACAGTCCTTCATTCTCCCCCCACCCCTTGGTTCCTCTCTGACTCCTTCCTCTTTCCCTCTCTCCTTTCCTTCAATCAATAGGCAGATTATGAAAGCCTTTCGTGCAAAAGTTGATTTAGGAAAATAAGGCCATCGGTGGATTTTGGAAATAGATGCTCAAGGCACCATTGTGCTGTTTGGTTCTGGCGATGCAGGTGGCAGTGGATAACTCAGACCAAGCTTTGGCTCTGGGGTGGCATGCATTATGCCGTAATAATTGGTCTTTTGAGGGTACAGTGAAATAGCACATTTTACTTCCAGTCATTAAAAACACATGCGTTGTGCCAGGCAGTAGTGTGGGATGTGCGCCTGTCCTCACTTCTGGCCCAGCTCACGTTTAAGCAGAACATATCTCTGGAGCTTCAGAAGACAGTGTTTGGGGGCACCACTGGATTGTGGAAAATGCACCTTAGTGAGCTGATCATTTGGATGGTATGTAGACTTTCTAAGTCTAGTCATTTTGAAGAGGAATATATTAGGAAAATATTATGAGCTTATTTGTTCTCAAGCAAAATTTCTACCCTGAAAGACAACTTCTTGGGAAAGTGTGGAGTAGGGGTAACCGCCTTGGGCTTGACGTCAGGAGACTGAGGTCTGGGCTAGTTGGCTGGATGTCTGGGATCTGTGCGGTACTTGAGTTTCTGGCTCTTCCTGAAAGGCTCTCTTGGGTTCATTATTCCCATGCTGACATAGCCTGACCTGATGTCTCTTTGCCTTCAAAAGGCAAAGGTTCTCAGCTTCTGCAACTGTGGACTCGTATTTCTTGAGTCTTTCAGCAGATGAATTTTGAAATAAAAACAGATGTTTTACCTCTTCCTGCTTAGAGTCCTTCAATAACTTCATCATCATCCCTGTTGAGGGACACTGGATCAATTTGTTTTCCATTATTTCCTTCAATAGTGTTCCCTCTCACAGCAAACAAATGAGAGTGTTACTGATGAGGAAACCAAAGCCTCAAGAGGTTAAGCAACATCCTTCAGGTCACACTGCCAGTACCTGTAGGATCAGGATTCATCCCCAGCCTAACTTGAAACTTACTACACCATTTTGTTTCTCTGGGCCTATATAGTTGAGGATGACGTATTATTTTCCTGTCATTTATTCATTCTTTAAATATTTTCTCATACTAAGATCCAGCTTCTTTGCTAGGTAATGAGTTCACTCAGGGCCAGAACTGTGTCTAGATTTTCATTTTCCCTACAGTGTCTGGACCAGAGTAAGTGTTCAATAGATATATGTATGCTACATGAATGACAGCCAGAAGAGGGGGTATAGTTCATGGTTACCAGGGTTTGCTCGACCCATCTGAGTTTGCAGTTTCCTCCACAGGGCTTCCCTCATGGCTCAGTTGGTAAAGAATCTGCCTGCAATGCAGGAGACCCTGGTCTGATTCCTGGGTCAGGAAGATCTGCTGGAGAAAGGCTGGAGAAGGGATAGGCTACCCACTCCAGTATTCTTGGGCTTCCCTTGTAGCTCAGCTGTTAAAGAATCCACCTGCAATGTGGGAGACCTGGGTTCTACCCCTAGGATGGGAAGATCCCCTGGAGAAGGGAAAGGCTACCCACTCCAGTGTTCTGGCCTGGAGAATTCCATGTACTCTGTAGTCCATGAGGTTGCAAAGAGTCAGACATGACTGAGCGACTTTGACTTCATTTCCACAGGGTATGAGTTCTTTAAACCCAGATGTAACCCTTGATGGAAGTTTTTCTTACTGTATTTGAGGATTTAATGATGGAAGCCATGGGCACTCTCCTTGCTGCCGTTTGAAGAGGCGTGAAGAATATTGAAGTTGATCCATTGGGAAGTCATGCCCAATTATTCCCAACTATTTCCTCAATTTATCTTCAGCTGTACTCTTCCCTCCTCCCTGCTTTTTCCTTCTCTTTCTCTCTCACACGCAAAATCCTTTTGATGTCTTACTCCGAAAGGCCGGTTCCCACCTCCTGCAAGGCCCCTTCCTGCAGTCCCTGCATCGTGTTAGCCTCACCTCTTCCTGTATTCCCCAGGGCATGCTTCCCTGTACTTCAGCTACAGCACTATCAAAGCCCCAGTTATTCCTATTTTCAGAATAAATCTTTTTCATGAGTAGTTTCTTTTCTTTTTTAAAATGTCTTTCTTTTTTTTGGCTGCACCGCATGGCATGCATGATCGTATTTCCCTGACCAGGGATTGAACCCACGTCCCTTGCAGTGGATGCGTGGCGTCCTAACCACTGGACCACCAGGGAAGTCCTGTGAAGTAGAATGCAGTTCAATACGGAACTGAAATGACATTTGTCTCGAGATTCTCCCTAAGTGCCATCGTCCATGTATTAGGTGCTGTGAGGGCCTTTAGAAGTAACATAGCATAGTCCCTAACCCCAAACCTGAAAAAATGAAGAAGATATTTTCAAAATGAATGAGGGAGATGAATGCCCTTGTCTTAGCAGAGGCCAGAGAAGAATGGATATGGATCTTATAAACTGGCTACAGTAATTTTTGCCAGATCATAACTTGAGCTGGATATATTCTTTAGATTTTCACCCCATATTCAAAGCTATGTAAATTTCTTTTCTTTTGGGTGTTTCCGTGTCGGTGTACTTTTAAACATACCTGGTAGTGGCGTTTCTTGGGAGATCATGCTTGAAGACCTTGAGTTACCTTCTAACCATATTTCAATCAAGGCTTTAATCACATCCTCAGCCATTAAATTATTTAACATCTTTTTGAGATTACATTTTTTATTCCTAATTATATGACAAAGATATATACCGTGAAATATTTATCATGTAATTATGATTAAAATGTACAGTCTCCCAAAAGATGTGAATAATAACGTTAAGTATTCTATATTTAATTAAAGGAGCCTGGGTGGACTGTGCTAGGGTGCCTTGGTTAAGCTGAGAACTACATTTCCCAGCATCCCCTTCCCTGCCTGTTTCCGGGTTAGAGTTGGCCCAAAGAGGAACATACAGGGATCTGGAGAGCCATTACTCTTCAGGGTTTTGTTGGCTATCAGGTGAAGAATGGATGGCAGCGCAAGTCTAATGGGTTCCTTGCTGTCTTCTGTATCCAGCATTTCTTTCTGACTCTTGGCTCTGAGGCCCCCCTGGAGACTGAGGCTCACCACTGGATTGCGGGGGGTGGTCTGCAGAGGGATAGGATCTCAGCTACTCAGAGGCTTTTCCCCAGCTTCCCCGTGATGTCCTTTTGGTGGCCAGACATGCCTGCCTTCTCTGATAGATTGCTTGGTGACTGTTGATCCTCCAGCACCCCGCTTCCAGACCTTTACCCATCCTCCTTGGCTCTTCCCACAACTGTGCACATTCAGATTCCTATAATAAAGCCCTGTTCTGTGACTCGCCCCTCCCCCCTCCCCCGCCCAATGATGTCTCTTTTCCCCTGGCTGAATCTGACTGACATGAGTAGGAGAATTAGAAGCAAGTGAGAAGTTTTTTTCAAAAGAGATTTTATTTTTTCAGAGCCTTTTGCTTTTAACATTGTTGTTAAGGGCAAATGTTTAGAGGTGAATGAAGGTGCTAAAACCTTTCTGACTCACTTCTGTGGTCTCTAGAGCCTAATGGGATGTCTTTGTCATGTGAAGATGACCCTGCTGACCCACTAAGCATTTGTAAAAGTGGGTTTGTGCTGATCTAGACAAACGCAGATTTGTGAAAGCTCCTAAAAGAGGACTGACCTGTTTATTTCTGTCCTTCGTCCCTTCCTCCTAGTCTCTCAGTCTCTCTGTCTATCACCTGTATGCTTTTAGGACCAGTGGATGGTTTTTTTTTTTTTTTTAGGGGTTCAAGTTTTAGCTAGACTAGGAACGGAACAGATCTTACTTAAACTTACTCAGGAACATACCTTAATGCTGCTAAGATCACTGACCACCAAAGTATTCCCTTTGAGGGTCATTTTTTGTTTCCCTAAACTTCATTCATCTACCACTCCCCCACCCATCCATCAGTCCATTCCTCCATCTATCCATTTGCTCATCCATCCATCCATCCACCTACCTCCTTATCCTAACACTTCCAAATGACCTGATATGGACACAGTGTTGTGTTCAGAAGGGTGGGCTGTGTAGCAGACCTGTTGGGTTCGAGTACAGTTGCTGTAAGTAGCTAACTGTGGAATTTGAGGTTGTTATTTGACCTCTGAGCCTCATGTCCTCAGCTGCTTCTGTGGAAATAATAATGTGGTGCCCATTTTATAGGGTTAGTTCAGTTCTGTCGCTCAGTCGTGTCCTACTCTTTGTGACCCCATGGACTGCAGCATGCCAGGCCTCCCTGTCCATCACCAACTCCCAGAGTTTACTCAAACTCATGTCCATTGAGTCGGTGATGCCATCCAACCATCTCATCCTCTGTCATCCCCTTCTCCTCCTGCCTTCAATCTTTCCCAGCATCAGTGTCTTTTCAAATGAGACAGCTCTTCACATCAGGTGGCCCAAGTATTGAGTTTCAGCTTCAACATCAGTCCTTCCAATGAACACTCAGGACTGATCTCCTTTAGGATGGACTAGTTGGATCTCCTTGCCGTCCAAGGGACTCTCAAGAGTCTTCTCCAACACCACAGTTCAAAAGCATCAATTCTTTGGCTTTCTTTATAGTCCAACTCACATTCATACATGTCTACTGGAAAAACCATAGCCTTGACTAGATGGACCTTTGTTGACAAAGTAATGTCTCTGCTTTTTAATATGCTGCCTTGGTTGGTCATTACTCTCCTGCCAAGGAGTAAGCATCTTTTAATTTCATGGCTGCACTCACTATCTGCAGTGATTTTGGAGCCCCCAAAAATGAAGTCTGCCACTGTTTCCCCATCTATTTGCCATGAAGTGATGGGACCAGATACCATGATCTTAGTTTTCTGAATGTGGAGCTTAAAGCAAACTTTTTCACTCTCCTATTTCACTTTCATCAAGAGGGTCTTTAGTTCTTCTTCACTTTCTGCTATAAGGGTGTGTCATCTTCATATTTGAGGTTATTGATATTTCTCTCAGCAATCTTGATTCCAGTTTGTGCTTCATCCAGCCCAAGCGTTTCTCATGATGTACTCTGCATATATGTTAAATAAGCAGGGTGATGATATACAGCTTTGATGTACTCCTTTTCCTATTTGGAACCAGTCTGTTGTTCCATGTCTGATTCTAACTGTTGCTTCTTGACCTGCATACAGATTTCTCAAGAGGCAGGTCAGGTGGTCTGGTATTCCTATCTCTTTTCAGAATTTTCCACAGTTTATTGTGCACACAGTCAAAGGCTTTGGCATAGTCAATAAAGCAGAAATAGATGTTTTTCTGGAACTCTCTTGCCTTTTCAATGATCCAGCGGATGTTGGCAATTTGGTCTCTGGTTCCTCTGCCTTTTCTAAAACCAGCTTGAACATCTGAAAGTTCACAGTTCACATAGTGCTAAAGCCTGGCTTGGAGAATTTTAAGCATTACTTTACTAGCGTGTGAAATGAGTTTAATTGTGTGGTAGTTTGAGCATTCTTTGGCATTGCCTTTGTTAGGAATTGGGATGAAACCTGACCTTTTCCAGTCCTGTGGCCACTTTATAGGGTAGTTATAAGGATTAGATGAGATAATGAGTATGAAGTGATTAGCACTATTATATGGCCTATTTCCTGTATTATTAATTGTTGCTATTGAGACAACTTTGTCAACCCTTTATTCAAAGCCAACTTTATTGAGACATAATTGATGTATGATTGTTGTAATTAATCAAAGGTGAATTTTTGTCTTTGTCTTCAAGAAGCTTTTGGTTTACAGAGTTGGGAAGGCCAAATGACATGGCCTGAAGCTGAGAGGAAAGAGATAAGAATTAGATATTTTTCTCTGAAGCCTAGAGATATTGGAAGTGTAGTGAATGAACATTATGTGGATACATACCAAATGTAAATATATTACATAATCATAATAATAATTATTAAAAAGAAAAAAGTCTCTCAAATTATCACTCCCCAACATATCTTCTGCACAATTACACTTTCAGTCCTGGACCAAAGCCCTGTGAGACAGACCCAAAGCCACAGGACTGTGTGTATAACCCCAGTTCACACTTCCACAGAACATTTAAATGGACTTCATGCTTGACTCGAAGGCAGCTGACTTTCTGGTCGTACCTGGGGTAGTGACCTTGGATTGTTGTCGTCTTGTTGAAGAAAGATGAGTTGGATCACGTGGAATTCACTCGTACTATATGAAAGAGACTGAGGCAATGGTGGTGGGTGGATGGACAGTCCTGCACATTTAGGGAGGGGGAAAGCCACGTCTGGTCCATGTGTAAGAAAGTAAGTTGAGGAGGGAACAGAGGTGTGCACTGAGGGGCGGGACCGTGGGACCCCTGAGAAATAGAGACCTTGCTTCCATGGAGACATCTGGCCTGGGGATATTTTTTGCAGTGCTGTGTGGGCTGTGTCTTCTGCATTTCTTACATTAGGTGCATTTCTTGGAGTCTCTGGGATGCGGGTACAGGTTCATTTGTTCTCCTTTGTACTGACTTTGTCCAGTTTATCAAGTTTTATACTCACTTTATAAAGTAAATTGGGAAGCTCCCTTAATTTTTATAGTCTCTGAAATGATTTAAAACAATGATTGTATATTCCTTGAAAGTTTGGTAAAAGCTGCCTAGAAAAATCATCTGCATCTTGTGGGTTTTAAGTGTTAGGGGTGGTAGACAGTCTTCCTTAGCAATTCAATGTGATTTATTTCAGCTATTTCTTTTGAGTCAGTTTTGGTAATTTTGAACATATGTATTTTAGAAACCTATTTATTTCATGTAAATTTTCACGTTTATTGTTCATAGTATTTTCTTATGATTTAAAAAAATCTTTACTGTTTATTATTCCTGATATTGATTATTTGTGACTTTTATTAATCAGTTTTGTTCTTTGGTTCTGTTTCATGCTTCTTTAGTGGAACACAAAACTCACTAATTCTTAGTCTTATTTAAAAATAAATGTATATAAATCCCTATATTTACTTTTAGGTACATTCTTCATTGTATCTCACTAGTTTTGATATGAGTTATTTCATACTTGTTTGGTTCCACATACTTAATAATTTTCACTGAGTTTTCCACTTTTACCTCTGACGTATTGAGATGTACATTTAAAATTCCAAACATGTGGGCTGTTTTTTACTTGATTTACAGCTGAATGACAGCATAGTCAGGAAGAGTGGTCTAAATGATACCGATTCTTATGATTTGTTCAGTTTCCCATTGTGACACAAATACATTTTGATATATCTACAAAAATTTTCCTCTATTTGTCAGGTGCATGGTTCAATTTTTATACTTATTACATTGCTAATTTTGTTGTTCAGATCTGTTATGCTCTTATTAAATTTTGAACTGTATTATCTGTCAGTCTTCTGATGTGTTAAGCTCTCCCACTATGTTGATTTGTCAGTTTCTGCTTGTAATTTTGATTTTTCTCATGTATTTTTTTCTTTTGGCTTTATGCATGTTTATATATTTTATGAATTACTATATCTTAAGGCTGTGTTATCAGATATATACAAGTTTACTATGAAGTATGTCTCTTCATCCCTGTGAATACCTTTTGCTTTAAGTATTATCTAATGTATTATTACTCTGTGAGCTTTATTTTAGATAGCATTTGCATTTAGGTACTTTTACATATATGTATATTTTCAGTCTTTCTTGTGAATTTCGTTTATGTCTATTTTAAGTGTCTTGTAGTTGGATTAAAAATGCAAATGCAGTCTCATAATTTGTTGTTCAACTGCTCAGTTGTGTCCAGTTCTTTGTGACCCCACGGACTGCTGCAAGCCAGGCTTCCCTGTTCTTCATCATCTCCCAGAGTTTGCTCAAATTCATGTCCATTGAGTTGGGGATGCCATCCAACCATCTCATCCTCTGTTGTCCCCTTCTCCTCCTACTTTCAATCTTTCCCAGCATCAGGGTCTTTTCCAATGAGTCATCTCTTTGCATCAGGTAGCCAAATTCTTGGAGCTTCAGCATCAGTTCTTCCAGTGAATATTCAGGGTTGATTTCCTTTAGGATTGACTGGTTTGATCTCCTTGCTGTCCAAGGGACTCTTAAGAGTCTTCTCCAGCACCACAGTTTAAAGGCATCAATTCTTAAAAAAAAAAATCTAATAATATCAGTCTATGATCACTGATACATGTGAATTTATTTCTACAGCTTCTACTGTCTTATTTATTTGCACATTTTTGTTTACTATGCTTTTGTTTTCTCTTTCCTCTTTCTCTGCTCTCCGTTGGATTGATAGTTTTTCATATTCCTCTGTATTCCCGTACCTCACTTCTTGTTTGGAAAAGTTGGTGTGCAGCTCAGTCATGTCCAACTCTTTGTGACCCCATGAACTGTAGCCTGCCAGGCTCCTCTGTCCATGGCATTCTCCAGGCAGGAATACTGAAGTGGGTGGCCATTTCCTTTTCCAGGGGGTCTTCGTGACCAGGGATTGCACCTGAGCCTCCTGCATTGTGGAAGGAGTCTTCACCATCTGAGCCACAGGGAAGCCCAGAAGTTGGTAGTTGATCTTAAAATTTTAACACTCATAATTAATTATAAAATTTTCTATCACACTCTATTCAGTAGTTCTAGCATCTTCCCATCATCTACAATGGCCTCTCACATGTTACCCACTCACTGAGCACTTCACTCCACTATCTTATAATTGATGTTTATAGTTTTACCCAATTTTAAATTATCAAAGTTTTTTTTTATAGTCTAGCAGTTAACTAAATGTATTAACATATATTATGTATATATATCTTTGTCCAAAGTTGTTTTTCCCTTTTGTTAATTTTTCTTCTTGTTGAAATATATCCTTTTGTTTTATTTTTCCTTAGTAATCCAAAAATATGTATGCATTCTAGATGATGTTTTTATTTTGTCCTCACTCTTGAAGGATAGTTTATCTGGATATAAAATTCTAAGTTGAAAGTTACTTTTCCCTCAGCATCTTTTAAAAACATTTTTGTCATCTGTATTTCCATTTGACAGGTCTGTTGTGAGTCTAACTATTGTTCCTTTACAGAACATCTGTCTTGTTTCCCCCTCTGTTACTCAGGGTTCTCCAGAGAAACAGAACCAATAGTGTGTGTGTGTGTGTGTGTGTGTGTGTACTTGTTTTAATGAATTGGCTCTTGTGGTTTTGATGGTTTGGTGAATCCAAAATCTGATAGGATAGGCTGCAGACTGGAGACTGAGGAAAGAGTTACAGTTCACATCCAAAGGCAGCTTGCTGATGAGCTAGAAAGAGCTGATGTCGAGCATAGAATCTGTGGCACAGCCTCTCCTGCTTGGAGGAGGTCAAACTCCTGTTCTGTTCAGGTGTTCTGCTCATTAGATGAGCCCTACCCACATTATGGAGGGCAATCTGCATTACTCAAAGTTTGCTGATTTAAACATATATTTTATCCCAAAACACCCTCACAGAAATATCCAGAATAATGTTTGACCAAGAATCTGGGCATCATGGCTCAGCCAAGTTGCACATAAAATTAACCATCACATTCTGCAAACTATTGTCTCTTTATCCTTTATATTCTGTAGTTTTCATTGTGATGTTCCTAGGTGTGGATTTTGTATTCCTGCTTGATACTCAAAATGTAGGAATGTTTATTTCTTATTTTGGAGTTTTAATCTGTCTCTTTTTCTCCTCTTATAATTTAGCTGGCATTGCTGTGGTGTCTGGACAGAGGGGTGATCAAAATGTGAGCTTAATGTGTTGTCAGCTAGCGCATGTGGTTTAAACTTTTAAAAAATTTTTTTGTATTACAAATGTCACAAGATAGATGACCTAACAGGAAACCATTAGAAAAACAAAAATAGCAGTTGAAATATTGAGAATGTCCTCATATTGTCTACAATGAAAATAAATGTCTGTTTGCAAGGGGTTGTTTTTGCAAATCTTAGGCCAAGTGGGTCCTCTCTCAGAATTTATTCTGCCAGCACTGCTATTATGATCACCAGGTCAGGAAGAAGAGCCACTCATCTTGGTTGGCTGATGGCAGCATGGTTTTGTTCAGGTCATTTCATGTTTTGGTGTGAAATGGAGATTGTGCCATCCTGACTTACCTCACTGGAAATAACAGCTGTGAAAGCACTTTGAAAAACATTTTGAAGAGCTAAGCCACAGTGAGTAGGATTATTATTAATATTGTTTGTTAATAGTTCTCATGAGAGAGGGTTGTGTGGCCTGTGGAAATGGTTTTAGAAGCAGGGGGAATCTGTGTTCTTATCAATTGTGTGATCTTAGTGGGTAGATCAGTTAATCTGACTCATCTTTAGAAGAAAGAGATAATAGCTGTCACTCCTCAGTCCTTTTACTTTATTCTGTTAGTTTAGGATCAGAGGTCAACATTCCTTTGTCTCATCTGGAAACCTCAGTAGGGCCAAGTTTCATGTTGGAGTTAAATGGTGGACTTGAGACGCCCAGGCACTTGGCCCTTTATCAACCCCCAAAGTGGTTTCTCTTTTCAGAACTTCAGCTATATGAAGCCATTCTCATCCCTGAGAAAACCAACCAGTTGCCTCTCATTATTATTATTTTTTAAATGTTCAGCTCCTCTGCCCCTTTTCTTCATTCATTTTTGGCTGCACCGGTCTTTGTTGCTTACAGGCTTTCCCTAGTTGTGGCGAGCAGGGGCTGCCCTTCGTGTGCACGGGCTTCTCGTTGCAGTGGTTTCTCTTGTTGAGAGCACAAGCTCTAGGCGCACGGGCTTCAGTAGTTGCAGCTCAAAGGCTCAGTAGTTGTGGTGCACAGACCTTGTTGCTCCACGGCTTGTAGAATCTTCCTGGGATCGAACCTGTGTCCCCTTCATTGGCAGGCAGATTCTTATCCATTGTGCCACCAAGGATTCTGCCTTTCATTATTTTTTGATTCCTTGGCTACAGGGCCCTAGAACTTCAAAGAGGTTCAGAGGGACATGTCCACAGGGTCCAGGGAGGCAGATCGGGCCCAGCCATTCCCTATCCAGCACCCGCCCCTCCTTGCCTACCACCTCCATGCCTCCCCAGGGCAGGGGCTTGTGATGAGCATGCTCCCAGTGCTGGTTCTCTGTCCTTTTCTCTTCTTACTGTCATTCACGAGGGCTGCACCAGGAAGGAATGCATGTGGACCATGGAATCTCCAAAAGGACAGAGGATTCTGACGTGGTGTAGGAGCACCATTCCTGCCCAGCTGAGAGGTGACTGTGATTTGTGTGCAAGAACTTGGACTTGGCTACTAGGAACCTGAGCGGGGAGCTCCGTGGCCTTGGGCTGATTTTAGCTTCCTCACTGGCAAAATGGGAGGGGCGTTGCAGTTGTCAATGCTCCAAAGTCCATAGCAGAAGGAATGGTACGTTTTGTTACTCTGATTGTGCCTATCTCAGGAAAGGGGCCGATCCTCACTCTGGGGCAGCTCCTTGATGGGTCCTGGGGCAGAGTCCTCAGCATGATACTGCAGTATCCCTGACTCTGGTTTCTTCTTTAAAGTGGCTTCTCTAGATCCTTCTTTGACTGTTTTCTAAGAATCTCAATTCCTTTCTGAATTCAACTTGCTCTAAAGTCAGGAAACTCTATACTGTTAAGTCTATTTGTAGGGCAGCAATAGAGATCCTTCCCTGGTGGCTCAGATGGTAAAGAATCTGCCTGCAATGCAGGAGACCTGGGTTTGATCCCTGTGCTGGGAAGATCCCCTGGAGAAGGCAATGGCTACCCACTCCAGCATTCTTGCCTGGAAAATTCCATGGATGGGGGACCCTGGTGGGCTACAGTCCATGGGGTCACAAAGAGGCAAACACGACTGAGCGATGAACACAAAACAACCCACAAATAGAGACACAGACAGAGAGAACAGATTTGTGGACCCAGTGATGGAAGGAGACGGTGGGATGAATTGAGAGAGTAGCTTTGAAACAGGTACATTACCATATGTAAAATAGAGAGACAGTGGGAATTTGCTGTATGATGCAGGGAGATCAACCTGGTGCTCTATGGCAACCTGGAAGGGTGAGGTGGGAAGGAGGTTCAAGAGGGAGGGAACCTGTGTATACCTTTGACTGATTCATGTTGATGTATGGCAGAAATCAACACAACATTGTAAAGCAATTATCCTGCAATTAAAAAGAATAAATTTTAAACAAGAGAAGGTATTGTAAACTGAAAAAAACAACAAAGTCAAGAAACTCAGATGAAGCCACCAGGATCAGTACATGTTCTTCTTCTAGTTCCCTGTATGAATAAAGGTTATTGTTGCAAGCACTTGGCATGGTTAGGGACTTCCCTGGTGAAAGGCTGGAGTCCACACTCCCAATGCAGGGGGCCCAAGTTCTATCCCTGGTCAGCTGACTCGGATTCACATACTGCAAGTGGAAGCCTCTATGCCACAACGAAGGTCTCGTGTGTCACAACTAAGACAGCCAAAATTAATAAATAAACGGTAGAAAACAAAACAGCGTTGGGGTGGTCACTTAAATCCACCGCTTTGATGCTAACGAACATTAAAAGTGAAGGGCATGGGGGAGGGGATCTCAAGCAAATCCAGGAGGCTTTTGAATGGCTGGAAAAATCATTGCATTAAGCCACAATAGACATCAATCTACAGGTATGTTATAGTTTTATGTTTTTAAGAGAACATTGAATAGCTGTAACTGCTTTTGTATTGGAGCAGGAAGGCTGGACCCAAACCTGAAAATCTTTCATCTCTTCTCCCTAATACATCCTCACAAGTACATCACAGTCTTGAGGAAGTACAATTAAAAAGGGGGTAATCCTTTTTTCAAGTCCTCAGCTTTAATTTTCGTGATTACGGTAGATTATGAGTCATTCTGCGTCTCCGTCTCCGGGAGAGACAGCGCCTTCTCTTCAGTCCCTTTCAACAGTTGTTTATGGCAGTTTCAGCCTCTTTCTGCCTCTCGGAGGCTCTTTATTTTTAAAGCAAGGCAGACAAGGCCTAAAATTATTCCATTAAAGAGGGGCAATTTTTGTAATGGGACTTAGAGTGCTTTGCAGAAGTGCAGGCAAGTTTCTTCAATATCCTGAGCATTATTCGCTCATTTAGTTAAATGATGTTTCTAATTCCCTGGTAATTACGTGTAATGAGGCACTTTTTCTCTTCTTGATGAGACTTTAGCCTAATATGAGATGGCGTATTTTTTTCTTTTTTTTTTTTTCCATGGGGATAATTACCCCTTCCCAGGAAAAGCAGGGTTTGTTGCACAGAATATAGCAAATTATTTTATTTCCTGCCATCTTGACTGCCAGTAAATTATAAAATTAAGTTTCAGTGGCGCATTAGCACCATTTTGGAAAAAGCTCCAGACTATTTTTCTTTTTCTTTTCTTTCTTTTTTTAAAAAATTCATGTACTGCTGTCCTCTGGGACTGTAGAGGCTATTATTCACAGAATAGATGTTTTTCTGCCAATTCCTAGTATTCAGATGTATTGAAGCAGCAACATAGGTTTAATTTTTCTGGCTGATATCCAATGTAGAATGTTCTTGTAAGCGTCTTTGTGTTCACATAATTATCATCACTAAGTTAAGTAATATGTCCCGTCTTTGCTCTTCCCTCCTCCTTTGGATGTCAAATTACCATTTTTTTGTGTAGAGCTTCAGTTAGATGCAAAGTAACTAAATTTGAATCACAGGAAGGTGGTGACACCAACGATTAAAAGGCAAGAAATTCAGAGTTAATATAGTCATTCTACTTAAATCTTCCTGTTGTTAAAAGGCAAATTTGAAGAGAGAAAAATATGAACAGAACATCATTAATTAAGGACAATGTCATGTTGAACTTTGGTTTCCCGTATTCAATTTTTTTACTGACTTTAAGACAAGTGTGTGTGCATGTGTGTGTGTGCATGTGCGTGTGTGCGTGTCTGTCTGCTTCTGCTTTTTTTGGTCTTTGTTTCTGGAGAAGAAAACATGTCTTAGGAAGAAGAAGCAGAATGGGATGGGAAGAGAAAAAGAGAGCCAAGGACTGGGAGTCAGGAGTTGAGTTTTAGGGTGGGCTCTGCACCTAACTCGGAGAAGGCAATGGCACCCCACTCCAGTACTCTTGGCTGGAAAATCCCATGGACGGAGGAGCCTGGTAGGCTGCAGTCCATGGGGTCGCTAAGAGTCGGACACGACTGAGTGACTTCACTTTCACTTTTCACTTTCATGCACTGGAGAAGGAAATGGCAACCCACTCCAGTGTTCTTGCCTGGAAAATCCCAGGGATGGGGGAGCCTGGTGGGCTGCCGTCTCTGGGGTCACACAGAGTTGGACACGACTGAAGCGACTTAGCAGCAGCAGCAGCAGCTGCACCTAGCTGGGCTTTCCTGGTGGCTCAGACGGTAAAGAATCTGCCTGCAGTGTGGGAGACCCAGGTTTGATCCCTGGGTTGGGAAGATCCCCTGGAGAAGGGCTTGGCAACCCACTCCAGTATTCTTGCTTGGAGAAGTCCATGGACAGAGGAGCCTGGCGGGCTATGGTCCATAGGGTCACAAAGAGTTAGTCACGACTGGGTGACTTTTTCACTTTCTGCCCTAACTGACTATGTGGTTTGGGCTTGACTGCCTCTTCGGGTCTCAGTTCCCTCTGGAAAATTCATGGGTTCCAGCAGATGAGCTGGTGTTTAGGAACCTGGAAGTTCTTCATTCAATTAGTGAAAGGCTCACGTAGGGGATTGCTCCAAAGCAACCTAGACTTGTGTGTGTGTGTGTGTTTTGTGACTCTTCTCTGCTCCACCACTGTACTTTCTTGATGATGCTAATTCCCACGGGTCCAATTGCCCCAGGGCCATGGCTTGCCAATGGCCTGGTGGGTCCTATCTGGTGTCCACTAAGTTCCTGCTTCGTGTGTGTCCACTCAAGACAAGTTTTTTACATCAACCAGGATGCTTCAGCCCAGAGGTATTTCCCTTTGGTGAGAAAATGTCTCTGCAACTTCTCGTTGGTGTCCCAGCGTTTTCTCTTTATTGAGGATGACCAAAGACTCTTTATTTGTCCTTTTTGGATAAATGGAATGCACCTGCTTGACATGGGCTGACCTCCTTGTTTGGGGAATGTTCACTAAATTGATGTCTTTCTCACATGTGTATCAGCCTGCAATAAAAACCTCCCGTCTGGAGTTTTTATTTTAAGAAAGTGCTATTTGGGGCACTTCTCTTTCAGGTGTCTGTGTGGCTTGCCTCACTTCCCCTTGGGATCGCCGAGGAGTGCGTGTGCTGCTTTCTGATGGCTGTGCTTGTCTCCTGCGTACTGGATGGCTCCATGCCCAGCCAGGGGCCTGGCGCAGGCCAGCACCTGTGTCCTATGGGACTAAGTACCCCTGTGTCACAGTGAGAAGCGCATTCAACACTGGTGCGTAGAGTCCCCACAAAATGTATGCCCACCTAGAACCCGTGAAGGTGAACTTGCTTGGAACTAGGGTCTCTGCAAATACAATCGTCACTGTTGTTATTTTGATTTCATGTTGATCTGCCAACCCCCAGGCTTTGAAAAGGACACATGAACACAGAATCAGTGTTGTAATCTCAGGTTACAACTCTGGAGCTTTTACTGAAAGAAGAAAATTTTATATATAAGAATGAACAACGGTAGAGGAAGCCTACGTGGCATGGGGTAACTGGCCTCTGGCACTGGGAATGCTTCCAGTAGCTCCTGCAAACTTTGAGTTCCTGTTCACCAGAGTGACCACCGACTACTTGCTGAGACATCTTCACTAAGGCGCAGGTGGCCGAGGTTGGAGGCTGAGGGAGCACGCAGAAAGAGAGGGCTGAGCAGTTCCTCTTAGCACTGGAATTCACACAGATTTGAATATTCAGTCCTAAGGGCTATAAATAATGTGAGTTTTCATTGACGGGAAAGCAGTGCTACATTTAGTACAATAATTAGTTATTTGATTACTTTTGCTTTAGCCTGAAGTAGAGGACAATTGACAAATGTGAATACCTCAGAGACTGATGGCGCGCAGTAAACTCACTTTATTTATGACAAAATGCAATTTTATTAATATGAATTGACAGTAATTAATTTGCTAGTGTTGTTAATAATTGCATGTAATTTATGAAATATTCATGCTAGAGCAGGATAAAATAATGCACAGGTCCTCTGGCTTATTTGTTTAAAAGTCTGAATATTTCAAAAAGCCTTTCGAATTCAATGTGTTCATATTACAGTGGCCTGAAATCCCACAAAATAACAACAAGTATTTTAGTTGCATTGTGCCTTTACAGTCCTTATTTTAGCCGTTCTTAACTTGACTTCTAGCCACTTCCAGGGATACTCTGCCTGTACTTCAGGGCACCATGACACTCCTGAAATTAAATAGGAGGGTGTAATTTTTATGAGGGCTTCCCTGGAGGCTCAATGGTAAAGAATCTAACTGCTAATGCAGGAGACACAGGTTTGACCCGTGGGTCTGGAAGATCCCCTGGAGACAGAAATGGCAACCCATTCCAGTATTGTTGCCTGGAGAATCCCATGACAAAGGAGCCTGGTGGGCTATAAACCAGGGATTCAGAAAGAGTCAGACACGACTTCATGACTAAAAAACAACAACAATTTTTTAGGAGCCTCCTCCAAAAGATTAAGTACTTACTACATCATCTATCTATTAAAGGTCCCCAAATAGTTCTTTTGTCCCCATTTCACAGATATGGAAACTGAGGCTAAAGAAGCCTTAAACTCTTGGTAGCCGCACGAGGTCAAGTGGCAGAGGCGAGCTCAGCTGAGGTTCTCTGGCTCCTTCTTCCAGGACCCACAGAGTAAAATCTAATTTTGCTTTTATTCCTTTTTTTTTTTTCCCTGAATGAAAGTATGGGCTGTTTCCCCCTCCTAATTCAGTTTGGCCCTCTTGTTCCTAGAAAAGGATTGTAATTAGAGAGAATCACAATTGAATTGAGCTAATGCGATCAGCGACATGGGGCTGGAGTCTGTGACCCGGCTCTGTCCAGGCCTTTACTCACCGTCTCGCTTCACAGAGCCCCTCCCACGCTGGGGGCTGCAGCGCGGGGACCCCAGGGCAGCTGTGTTTAGGGGCTGGGAGAGGCAGCTGTTGGGTTCCGGAACATGCGCGCAGGAAGCCCTGGCTCCGTTCTAACTCCGTGGACTGACTGCACCAGCCTGTAGCCCATTCCTGTGTGCAGAAGGGCCCTGCGTCTGGTTCCTGTTGTCGCCGTCTGAAGATTCTGACGCACTTTTGAACAGGGGACCCCACGTTTTCATTTCGCACTGGCCTCAAAAATTATGTAGCTAGTTCTGTGCTCCCTCTGGAACCCTGAGACCAGTCGTTTTGCCCCTCTGAAGCCTCAGCTCTCCATCTGAGAAAGTGAGATGTGCTTTACTCCACAAGGTCCTCGAGGAGTTAAGTGAGAGCATGCGCATGAATGCAGCCCAAGGTCGGTGCCAGCATCTGTATTAGAGATCGTCTCCCGGCATCAGCATCTCCTGGCCCTCACTGACCCTGACCGGAGGTGTTTCCAGAAGGTGGGCAGAGGGGGTCTGAGTCCAGTCCAGGGCTCCTCCTGAGCACCTCCCACCCCTACCCCGTCTGAGATCAGAGCTATCAAAACCTGACAAAGACCCAAGTCCATAGATGATTCAGGGTGATAAGTTTGCCCTGCATTCTTGTCTGGGGTCCTTGGAGCTCAGCGCTGAAGATAGCCTAATGGGGGAGGGTCGTTTAGGGTTCAAAAGACCACCTGCAGTCTACCTCTTTTCACTCCGCAGGCATGTGCCCGACTCATTTTGAGAAGAAAAGAAAAATGTTTTCTGCACGAAGTTGTCAACTCTTAGTTTGTTTTTCTACACCTGTGACCTCGGACACATTTTCCTCTCTGAACTCAGTCTTGTCATTTGTAAAATAATAATTTCAGTTACCTCCCGGGGCTGTGAGGGGCATTGGACAAGAAAACTCAGGTGGAACTCTGGTACAATGGTTGTCTGAAGGACGCACTAAGAGGTTTTCTTTGCCTTCGTTGTCTGATGATTATTAGTTAATAACATTCATGCAGCCAGCAGACCTCAGCCCTCTTTGACAGGGTGGATGAAGGGTTAGACTGAGGGCAGAGAAGTCACTCTAGATCTGCCAAGCCCCCCTGGCTGCCCCACTTCCCCCAGTTTCTCCCTCTGTTCATCCCCCATGAATAGGCTGGGGCCAGCTTGTCACCTCTGCTGTCTCCAACCCCCCAAACCTGGGGAGAGATTTCAAATGGGAGCCGGGCGAGTGTACTGCAGGCTCCTTTTTCCTTGAGCCTTGCATTTAACTCCCCAGACAACATTGTTACGACCTCCCTGAACTAGGATTGTGATCTAAGTGTCTGTGCCCAGAATCCATGTGAAGGTGAGCTCCTTGTGGACACAGAATCCTTGATTTCATTCTGCCCTGGAACTGGTTCCTAGGGAACTTGTGCTGAATAAAAAATGAAACTGAACCTTGAAAGGAAAGGACCTTCTACGTCTAGACAGCAATTTTTTTAAACCATTTTAATCATTTTTAAGTATACAATTCAGCGGCATTAAACAGAGCCATGATTTGGGCCGCTGCCACCACCATGATCCACGTCCAGTACTTTCCCATCATCTGGTGCTGAGACTCTGAACTCATTAAACAATAAGTCCCCGTGCCCCCTGCCCCCAGCTCCCCTGTCCCTGGCACCACTACCCACCCTTCTGTCTCTGAATTTGTCTGTTCTGGGTGCCTTGTCAAAGTGGAGCTATACAACACGTGTCCTCTTGTGTCCAGCTACTTTCACTTAACATGTTTCCAAGCTTCCTCCATGCTGTGGCATGTATCAGGATTTCCTTCCTTCTTAAGGCTGAAAAACAGTCCTGTGCAGGGATAGACTTGGTTTATCCACCCATCAGTCAGTGGGCAGATGGGGCTGCTTGGGTTTTGCCCAGCTTTGGCTAATTGTTAATAGAGTGCTGCTGTGAACACGATGTGAACATGATCTTTGAACCCCTCCCTCCAGTTCTCCTGGATATATACCTAGGAATGGAATTACTGGGTCATATGATCATTCTGTTTTTGTTTTTTTAGAACCGCCAAACTGTTTTCCATGCAGCTGCACCATTTCACAACCCGGCCGCCCATATGTGAGGGCTGTGTCTCTACATCTTTGCCAGTACCTGTTATTTGAGGTAGTACTTTTAACCACGAGGCAACCATCTCCTGTTCTTCCTGTAAATATACAGGCATCTTGGCTGAAAGCAGACTCCATTCTAAGCGGGGAAGAACTGGCGAAGGGAAGGGGAGAGTCTGGGAGAGATGGTCATTAACGGTTGCTCGGCGACACGGAGGACCGTCCCGCCCTTTAGTAATGAACTGGGCGATCTCTGTGGCTGGGCCACTGAGTGCTCCCTCTCCTCTCTGTTTTTCCAGGGACAAGTGCTTTAGGGAAATGAAGAACATAATACAGGGAAGGTGGTGGCCCGGGCTGCCGTGTTTGGTTAATTCTGACCGAAGAATGCAGAGTGAAAGTATGTCTCTGCCTGACCTGCAGCAAGTAACAAACCGTTCTTTTTTGAGCAGAGGTGTGGGCGAGATGGGGTGGCTGGGCCCACATAGAGGCTCCCATGCATGGTGTGCCAAGGAGCCAGGCATTTCAGATTGTAACTTGAATTGTTTTAGCGAGCCACAAGCCTCATGAGGTCGCTGAGCCGTCCAGCGCCCCCTGCTCCGCCCTTCCAATGGGACCCCAGGGAGGCTACTCTGTGGGGACCATATCCTGTGATTCCAGGCACACAGCAGCTCAGCCCACCAGGCCCTCTCTCTGCAGCCGAAGGCCAACAGCCTGGAGGGGAGATGAGGCTTCCCGGGTTCTCTGGGCTGAGAACTCCTGGATCTGCTAGAGATCCCGACCTGTCCCCACAGAGACCGAGGCCTGGGGAGGGGGCTCGGGTCTGTTGCTGTAGCTGGCCATCTTCCCCGGTGGAGGGCTGAGGACAGCAGGAGTCTCTGTGCCCTGGGGGTCGACCTGCAGGGCAGAACCTGCACGCAGGCATGCTGCGCTGTGGTGGGACTGACAGGGACAGAGGCTGGGTCCTTAAGTGAAGCCCAGTGGAGAGAGAGAGTGCATGGCAATGACCAGTACTTCCCGAACACTCCAGGCTCAGCACCAGTGAAGGGGTGATGGGCCGGACCACCATCTTCTCCTCCTGGGCAGCCAGTGGTGTCTGCAGTTATTTGAGTGCTTACAGTGTGTGTGGCATCGTACCACGTACTTGGCAGGCCCCTCAACCCATGGTGGGGATTCCTAGATCCTCTTTGCAGCATGACTTGGGTGGTGAGTATGATATTTCTCAGTTGCCTGGCTTTGGGAAAGTCAGGTGATCTCTCTGAGCCTCAGTTTCATCATCTGAGAAGTGGGGATAACAGTATTCATGGGGAGAATAAATATGAAAACCCTCTCTGTAAAGGTGAAAACCTGTTTTAGATGTTGACGCTCTAAGGGGTGCAAAATCAGTGTGTTACAAAGTCTTGAAGATGTTGCTGCTGCTGCTGCTGCTAAGTTGCTTCAGTCGTGTCCAACTCTGTGCGACCCCATAGATGGCAGCCCACCAGGCTCCTCCATCCCTGGGATTCTCCAGGCCAGAACACTAGAGTGGGTTGCCATTTCCTTCTCCAGTGCATGAAAGTGAAAAGTGAAAGTGAAGACCCTCAGTCGTGCCCGACTCTTAGCGACCCCATGGACTGCAGCCCACCAGGCTCCTCCATCCATGGGATTTTCTAGGCAAGAGTACTGGAGTGGGGTGCCATTGCCTTCTCCGCTTGAAGATGTTAGGAGATACATTAATGAACAAGGAGAACTTAGAATGTCTTACATGCGCAGGTGCAAATATTGAAGGAGTCCCAGGCAATTAATTCTAAGTCATGCCAGCAGAGTAACCACTGCCCAGCTCGTGGAAACTGAACAGGGATCCCCACTCTGGTCTTTCAGAGACCAAAGTCCTTTTTTTTTTTAAAAATAATTGGATCATTAAGATATTTATTTATCTGGCTGCATCGATCTTAGTTGCGGCATTTGGGATCTATGTTGCATCATGCAGGATCTTTGGCTGCAGCACTTGGACGCTCTAGTTGTGGCACGTGGGCTCAGCTGCTCCACGGCATGTGAGATCTTAGTTCTCTGACCAGGGATCGAACCAGCATCCCCTGGACTGCAAAGTGGATTCCCCAAAGCCATGTTTTTAAGCACCACACTGCAGGGCTCCTGTGACTTATGTGAGTCCACAAATCACCCTGTTCAGCAGGCCAGGGAAGAATAATCCCATTAAAAGATGGGAGACTGAGATTGGAGAGAAGACCCGATATGTGGAGAAATTCTAGAGGCGGGAGTTTGAGGACATTTATTTTCAGAAGCTAGGGTCTGGAGTTCCTCAGTTTAGTTCAGTCATTCAGTCTTGTCTGACTCTTTGCGACCCCATGGACGGCAACACGCCAGGCTTCCCTCCTTCAGTTTCTCCCATAGCTTGTTCAAACTCATGTCCATTGTGTTGGTGGTGCCATCTGACCATCTCATCCTCTGTCGTCCCCTTCTCCTCCTACCTTCAATCTTTCCCAGCATCAGCGTCTTTTCTAATAACGAGTTGGCTCTTTGAATCAGGTGGCCAAAGTATTGGAGTTTCAGCTTCAGCATCAGTCCTTCCTATGAATATTCAGGGTTGATTTCCTTTAGGATTGACTAGTTTGCTCTCCTTGCAGTCCAAGGGACTCTCAAGAGTCTTCTCCAACGCCACAACTCAAAAACATCAATTCTTTGGTGCTCAGCTTTCTTTATGGTCCAACTCTCACATCCATACATGACTACTGGAAAAACCATAGCTTTGACTATATCGACCTTCCTAATTTGTTCATTTATTTAACAAATGTTTATTAAGCAGGTATTAATACTATGTATAAGGAACTGGTCTCGGTGAGCAAAACCAGATACAGTTCCAGCTCTCATGGAGCTTCTAGGCTGTGGATCAGGTGAAGCAAGTAATCTGGGCCCCGGAAGTTTCACTTTAGCTTCAGTGTGGAGAATACACTCAGAGCAAAACAACTCAAAATGGCAAAAAAAAAAAAAAAAAAAACCCCAGAGAACATATATGTTGAGTAAAATCTTAAATAGATGACTCATTAACTAGACTAACAAAATCAAGAAATGCCCCCACCCGCTTACCTGCACGTGTGCACGTCACCTGCGCGGCCTCATGACCGCACACCTGGGCAGACGGGCCGGATGGAGGACACCGCTGAGCCGCGCGTCTCTGTGCCTGCAGCTGGCCTAGCACCTGTACCTTGTCTTGAGGCGGGCCCTCGAGACATTCCTGCTGGCTAAACGGACACATGAGTGACGGTGCCCTCTTGCCAGACAGGCTGTGAGATCTGAGTCCACCCTCCGTGAGGTGAGAGGTTTCTGAAGGTTCCTGTTTCCAGGGTGTAGTCTCCCGGCTCATCCCTCTAAGCTTGGGGCCTGGTAGGCTGGTCCCTGAAGGGCTGGGCGGTGGAAGTAGGAGGTGCCAGGGGGAGGAACAAGGAAGTCCCTGCTCAATACTGAGAAGTCCAAGGGGAAGGAAGGCCACTTAACACACACCCCTGCACACTCAGCCCCATCCTTCAAGGAGACTCTGAAGGAAAGAGAGTGGGAAGTTAATATTGAGCCTGTAAGGCTTATGTTTAAAGATATTTTATTTACTTTTTTTTTTAATTTTTAAAACTTTTACTGGCACATAGTTGATTTACAGTGTGTTAGTTTCAGGTGTACAGCAAAGCGATTCCATTACACATATACATATAATCATTCTTTCTCAGATTCTTTTCTCATATAGTTTATCCCAGAGTAGTGAGTGGAGTTCCCTGTGTTATACAATAGGTCCTTGGTGGTCATCTATCTTTTATACAGTGGTATGTGTGTATGTTAGGGACTTGCCCAGTGGCTCAGCAGTAAAGAATTCATCTGCTTTACAGAAGCCCTCGATCCTTGGGTTGGGAAGATCCCCTGGAGGAGGAAACGGCAACCCACTCCAGTATTCTGGCCTGGAACATCCCATGGACAGAGCCTGGTGGGCTACAGTCTGTGGGGTTGCAAAGAGACACGACAGAAGCGACTGAGCATGCACACACGCACGCACGTGTGTGTTAACCTCAAGCTCCTGGTTTATCCCTCCCCTGAGCCTGAAAGATGAAAGACTCAGGGTCCCTGAAAGCGGAGGAAACCTGAGGGTGGGCATGGGGGCTGGGGGTGGGCTCCTTCCCGTGCGCATGTGCCCCTCTCCCTGGAGTTTCCACGGTGTGCACTAATGGGGCTATTTCTCAAACTTGCTGCCTCAGAACTGGAGGTGGGCCAGGTGAGTGACTTTAACAGGAGCCTTGGCTTTTCCCGCAGCAATCGGTGAAAAGACATCAGCAGGAGAGAGATTGGTGAGAGAGAGCAGGAGTTTGCCGGGGTGAAGGGTTACTCTTTTACAGCTGGATGGCCTGAGCCGTGAGATACACCCTTCCTGCCGGCTTGCTGCAGCCCGTGCCACTCCGCTTCACCTGACCTGTGATTTGAGATGAGCCAAATCGTAATTCCTCCAGGGTGATGGAGAGAATGAACGTGTCACGAAGCAATTTGGTGCCAAGTGTCTGAAGGCGGATCGGCAGCTAGAGACAGAGGAGCGGGGGAGGGCTGCTGGACGGGGGTCCCTAGGGCCCGAATCAGAGCTGAGATTCTCCAGTATGGAGTTGAATTTGCTCCGCCTTGTGATTTCTGAGACGAGTCAGCCTGGGTAGGTGTCCTAGACTGTCCTGCTGTATATGTATTTTGGCCACACTTCGTGGCATATGGAATTTTAATTCCCCCACCAGGGATCGAACCCAAGACCCACGCAGTGGAAGCACAGTCTTAACCACTGGGCCGCCAGGAAAGCCCCTTGCCCAGGTATATTATTTTTTGCTATCCAAACAGTGGCTTCAAACAAAAAAATTATGATTTCAAATAGCCTGTGGGTCAGGGATCCAGGAGAGGCTTATCTGGATGGTTCTGGCTCAGGGTCTTTCAGAGGCTGTAGTCAGGCTGTTGGTGGGATGGAGCTCCACAGGCATCTCAAGACTCGACTGGGGCTGGAGACCTCACCTTCCAAGATAGCTCACTTGGCTGCCTGACAAGTTACTGCTCGCAGCTGGCAGGAGGCCTGAGCTTCTTACTGTGTGGACCTCTCTGCAGGGATGCTTGAGGGTCCTCACAGCATGGCAGCCAGCTTCCCTGAGTGTAAGCATCCAAAGAGGGCAAGGCCAGGACCAGCCTCAGAGTCCCACTCTGTCGTTTTACAATGTACTGTTGGTGTCACAGGGCAGCCCTCTTCCATACACAGGGGACCATGCAAAGATGTAATACCCAGGGATCTCCCTGGTGGTCCAGTGCTAAGGCTCTGTGCTCCCAATGCAGGGGCCTGGGCTTGATCTCGGGTCAAGGAACTGGCACCATCGATTGAATGGCATCACCCATTCAATGGACATGGACTTGGGCAAACTCTGGGAGATGGTGAGGGAGACAGGGAAGCCTGGTGTGCTGCAGTCCATGGGACGGGGAAGAGTCAGACTGAACAACGACAACAAGGAACTGGATCCCCACGTGACGCAAGTAGGAGCTGGCGTGCTGCAGCTAAAGATCCCGTGTGTCGCAAGGAAGATGGAACGTCTTGCAAGCCGCAACTAAGACCTGGCGCAGCCAATAAATAAATAAATATTAAAATTTTTTTTTAAAAGATGTAAATACCCAGATGCCAGGATCCCTGGAGACCATCTGGAGGTTGGCAATCCCACCTGTGAGAGAGTAACCATGTCCGCCCACCTTCTTGCCGTGAAGATACAAGGAGATCTTATAAGAAAGAGCTCTGAGAAGCAGTGGGTGGGAAGTGTCGCCATGGTTAGGAGCCCGGGCTCGGGGCACGACAGGATGACATGTCTGAAATGAGAGGTGCTGTAAGGATAAAATACACTTCAGATTTCTAGGACTTAATAGGAAAAAGAGAATGTAAATGATCTCATTACATGTTGAAATGATATTTTTGGATAGTGTGCTAAAGACATTTTTTTATTAAAATTAATTTTACTTGTTTCTTTTCATTTGCTAATATGGCTACTACTAGAAAATTTAAAACTATGGATGTGGCTGGCATTTTATTTGATGGGATGGCGCTGGTCTATGTTGTGAGACCTAGACTGGAGTCCTCATCCATTTCCCCCGAGAACTTCCCTGAGCCCGTGCCCTGAGTACAGTACACATCCAAGGAAAGTTGCATAGGCAGCTGGGAGAGGGAATACTGGGAACATTGGAGTCAGACAAACCTGGATTTAAATCCTGGCTCCATCTGCAAGGTTCCTAACCTCTGTGATCAGAAATTCCACATCTGTAAGATGGATCCCCTGGTCTCTGCTTAGCTTATTCTGCTCAACTCAGATGAAAATACAAATGAGGTATGACCTTGGCTGATGGGTGGGTTCATTACGCAGGTTCTCCATATATATGCATCCTGGCCCTGGGCTGGAAGCACCTAAGGGCCTCAGTGAGACACCAGGCTAAGGAATGGTTAAGGAGAGTACTGTCTTCCCTGGTGAGGCAGTGGTAAAGAATCTGCCTGCAATGCGGGAGATGCAGAGGACGTGGGTTTGACCCCTGAGTTGGGAAGATGCCCTGGAGGAGGGAATGGCAGCCCACTCCAGTTTTGCCTAGGAAGTTCCATGGACAGAGGAGCCTGGTGAGCCAAAGTCTACAGGGCTGTAGTGGGAAGCTCAGTGAAGCGACTGAGCACACACACAGGAGAGCACAGACACACAGGCCTGTACCGCCAGCCACACGCCAGCCACAATCCAAGGTTGGCAGAAGCAGCTTTGGATTTCCTAATTTTCCTGTTCTACTTCTGTTTCCCACTGTGCCCTTGTCTTGATCCCTGATGGAAACAGAGGCTACCGACCAGGGAGTGAGAACAGATCAGTCTGCCCAGCACTGCCCCATGCCCTTAGCCCATCACGGGCGACAGCCTGGAGGAGGCGCCTCTGGACAGGGGAAGCTGGTCCCAGGGCAGTGGAGCAGGGACGTGTCAGAGGGGCAGCCCACCTCCCCCCAGTCTCCTCCGCAGGGGCCTCCCTCCCACCCCTCCCCTGAGAACCAGCTCTGAGCTCCACAACCTCTCTCGGTTCCCAGAGGGACTGGGGACAAACAAAAGGGAGACGTGCTTGCTGTTATCAAGACACAAAATCCTTCTACTTAATTGAAACACGCCATGGCAACCAGCGTGGTGTGGGCGGCAGGGCTCGGGGTAGCCGTTGCTGCTGAGGGTGATACCCACGTGCGTCTCTTTGTTCCAGGAGAGGCGACCACGCTGTGCCTTTTGTGCACATGGCCTTCGTCTGCAGCTCCAGGGGCGGAAACTTAGGGTTTCAGTGGGGCTGACGCCCACAGCCACTTTTGGGCCAGTGTCCCCTCCAGGCTAGGAAGCCAGGCAGCCCCAGGACAGGTTTAGACCCCACCCCCAATAATCAGCTGAAGGCTGCACTGGGAACAAAGTTGTGACCAGATGCAGTCCCCATACGCAGGATACTGCTGGCTGGGACACATACAGCCAGATTGTTACTGGACAGGGGGTACAGACTTTGGTGGGGTGTGGCGGCAAGCGACTGGGGGAGGAATCAGAGAAGGCTTCCTGGGGGGGGGGTCACATGAGTGTTAGGAGTCGTGGGAAGAGTCAGAATCCAGTGGAAGGAGTGGCACAAGCCCAGGAGGGGAGGGGAGAGAGAGCATGGCTCGATGGGGCTGACACAGGTCTGTGTTCCTAGACCATGAAGTGCCAGGAGGAAGTTGGGGGACTGTGGCTGAGAGTCCTGGACGTTCCTGGGCATGGTGACAGGGAGCCGCAGAAGGTTGCTCAGCAGCTGAGTTGGGTCAGAGGCTGCTGAACTGGGTTGTGCTAGAGAAACCCAGATGGCTCTTCTCTCCCTGTGAGGTCCGGATGTGTGCTGTGGGCACACAGGGGCTCCTGCTGGGGAGAGGGGCTGACCTCAGAGCACTCTGATGCCCACTGCAGGAGGACCCGGCAAAGTGCACGCCCAGTGTGAGGCAACCCAGCGTCCAGGGACAGGAGAGGTCTTGGAGTCAGGTATCAGACAGCTGTGTGACCTCAAGCAAGTCACTTAACTCCTCTGAGCCTGGGGTTTCTCATTTTTTTTAACACAAGGAAAGGATAAAATCACTCATGTGAAGCACACAGCAAGTGCTCGCTGCATAGACATTCTTCAAAACAGGATGCCTGTTGTTTCCGGTTCAAAGCTTCACAGAAGTGAATTGAGCCCAACATGGTTCACTTACATCGTGTGTTCATGCCCAGTTGCTAAGTTGTGTCTGACTATTTTGAGACCCCCATGGACTGCAGCCTTCCAGGCTCCTCTGTCCATGGGATTTCCCAGGCAAGAACGTTGGAGTGGGTTGCCATTTCCTTCTCCAGGGGATCTTCCCCACCCAGGGCTCGAACTCGCATCTCCTGCATTAGCAGGTGGGTTTTTTACCACCGAGCCACCAGGGACACCCTTACTTATACTTTCACTTACATCAGAGTCCATCAAATTCAGATTTCTTCAAGACTCTGAAGGCTTTCAGAGGTGGCTGTGAAGAGAAAGGGACTACTTTCGGGATGCAAATTCCTTCTTTAATAGTGGTAGAAAACCCTCTGAGGCACTTCCCTGATGATCCAGTGGCTAAGTCTCCGCATTCCCAATGTGGGCAGTCTGGGTCTGATGCCTGGTCAGAGAACTAAATCCCACATGCTGAAACTGAAGATCCTGTGTGCCCCAGTGAAGACCCAGCACAGCCAAATATTTGAATAAACAAGCAAAAAAATATTAGAAAATAGAAAACCTTCCAGAACTCAAGGACAGGATGAACATTTCCTTGACTAAATTCTCCCCCGGAAGGGGAGTGTCTGCAGCTCTAGACTAGAGCATCCCAGGGCATCAGCTTCCTCTATTGCCCATGCACAGGGGGCTTCAGGTACTAGTGCCAGGCCAGGGCTGATGGCATTGTTTGTAGCCAAGAGAGTCCTTAGATTTAAGAGCCAAATGCTTAGACTTGGGTTTAAGATACAGCTACCTCAGATGGTAAAGGATCTGCCTGCAGTGCGGGAGACCTGGTTTGATCCCTGGGTTGGGAAGATCTCCTGGAGGAGGGCATGACAGCCCACTCCAGTATTCTTGCTGGAGAATCCCAGGGACAGAGGAGCCTGGTGGGCTAGACTCCATGGGATCTCAAAGATCCATGGAGTTGGACACAACCGAGGGACTAAGCACACAGCACCGTATCCTCAAGTTCTATTAAAGTGTCTTATGTGTTCAGATGCCTTGAGCTGCTGTTTAGGGAATACAGGCTCTCAGGTCTTGTGTCTCATGGCTCTAGACTAGGCACGAGATGGCACAGTCAGGAATGGTATGCATGGGTCAGATCGGGAAGCCCAGATACCTCATTCTGGGAACTTCTTGGTCCAGTGACAGAATCCATCTCAATACAAAGGCTGTTGCTTGCAAGGGAGGGGGTAAATTTTTAGGGTCTATAAAAGCCACAGATACAGAGGCTCTGATTTAAGAACCTTATGGACAGTGATTTTCTCTTAGGTCATTTATTAAACAGCTTGAACCCGGTCTCCTTCCATCCAGTTTTACCCTCTGTCTTCTCAAGACTAGCCTGGAAAGGAGGAACTGGTTTCCTTTAAATAAACCTGGGCCACTACATCCGATTCAGATGGGGGCAGTTTAAGGACCCCAGTGATGCCTCAGTTCTCTTGTAAGGGTTAGGACTTCGGCATGAATTAAAATACCAAAGGCAAGAAGCCTGGAAGGGAGAAATGAGGATTCCTGCTGGTTCCTCCCAGCACCTGTGGTGCCCAAGGCAATCTGCCCCACGGGGAGCCCGAGTCAGTGAGAGGGAAATGGTGCAATTCAGGACTGGTTAGAAATTGGGCTCATATATCAGCCATTAGGGAACTTTACTCGATGAGAAAATGAGAACTTTTTGTGGTTGCTAAAAAGAGCACCATTCTTAATTTGACCTCTTCTTGGCCGTGGAGATGGGCACTTTATCTGAAACGCAAGTGCATAGAAAAGGAAGAAAAAGAAAGCCTTCGATGAAAGGAGGGGCGGCCAGGCTTCGTCCTGTTCCCCTGAGGCCACTCGTCTACTTTGGTCCCTGGAGCAAGTTAAAGGGATAAGACAGGATCCCTGTCTCATGGCTCTGAGAGGTGCAGGCTCTGATGGAAAAATGCTTTGTTAGGCAAAACTAATACAATTATGTAAAGTTTAAAAATAAAATAAAATTTAAAAAAAAAAGTGCTTTAAGACGCAGTGGACCTAGAGATTATCATGCCAAGTGAAGTAAGTCAGACAAAGACAAGTATTATATGATAGCGCTTATATGTGGAATCTAAAAAAATGATACAAATGAACTTATTTACAAAACATAAATAGATTCACAGACATAGAAAACATAATGGCCTAAGGGGACGTGGGGGAGGGATAAATAAAGAGGTTGGGGTTAAAATATAAACACTGCTAAGCTGCTGCTAAGTCACTTCAGTCGTGTCCGACTCTATGCGACCCCATAGACGGCAGCCCAGTAGGCTCCTCTGTCCCTGGGATTCTCCAGGCAAGAACACTGGAGTGGGTTGCCATTTCCTTCGCCAGTGCATGAAAGTGAAAAGTGAAAGTGAAGTCGCTCAGTTATGCCCAACTCGTAGCGACCCCATGGACTACAGCCTACCAGGCTCCTCCGTCCACGGGATTTTCCAGGCAAGAGTACTGGAGGGGGTTGCCATTGCTTCTACCCATTTCCCTTGTTCCTTACAGAACTGGTCTAATTGTAGAACAGTGTTATACTTAAGAGACCCTCCAACTGGCCACAGTTCGCTGTCCTCCAATGGATATCCAATGATGTCCTCCAGTGATGCTGTGGCCATGCAGCATCACATAGGAAGACCAGGTGTGTCTCCTTTAAGCCCTGGGGATCAAATCTATCCCAGTTTTTCAAGATACAGTTCAAAGGAATGAGGCTGGAATTGTTAGCTCCCATCTTGTCCTGAAGGATCCCGGACAAGCCCCCATGATGAAAGTTTGTTGTTGAATCACGAGAAGACACCGGGATTCTTGGCCCCCGGAGGAGAAGAATTCAATCCAGGGCCAGAGACAAGGCTTGATCGCTCAGAGCTTTTGTGTAATAAAGTTTTATTAAAGTATAAAGGAGACAGAGAAAGCTTCTGACATAGGCATCAGAAGGGGGCAGAAAGAGTAGTATAAACACTACTAAATACAAAATAGATAACCAACAAGGACGTACTGTTTGGCATTGGAAACTATACTCAATATCTTGTAGTAATGTATAATGGAAATGATTAGAAAATAATATATATATAGAATCTATATATAAGAATAAAATATATAAATTTAAGAATATATGTATATGTGCTTCCCTGGTGGCTCAGCAGTAAAGAATCTGCCTGCAGTGCAGGAGATCAGGGTTTGTTCCCTGGGTTGGGAAGATCTCCTGGAGGAAGGCATGGCAACCCACTCTAGTATTCTTGCCTGGAGAATTCCCATTGACAGAGTAGCCTGGCAGGCTACAGTCCATGGGGTCACAAAGAGTAGGGCACGACTGAAGTGACAAAGCACAACATGTGTGTGTATATATATATATACACACACACACACACACAGACTATATATATATTTATATATATATAAAGACACACACACAACTGAATCACTTTATACCTGAAAGCAACACAGCACTATGAATATCTATATTTCAATAAAAATTTTTAAAAAGCCTAAACCAAAAAAGATGCTGTGTACACTGGGCCAAAGTGATTTAGTACTTGTACCAAATGGCCTTCACAAAGTTTGAAAGATGCAGTTTTACAGTAACCTGAACAAAGCCCAAGAATAGAAGGGAAAGAGAAGTTTGAGGGGACCAGAGTGGTGGTCAAAGTGGTTGCTTCAAAGAAGAATTGGAAAAAAAAAAAGAGAGAGACTTCATGAATGGCATTTCTAATCCTGAGACTTTGTGATGTAAAGTAGGACATTAGCTTTAATAGGATGCCTACCAGAAACGGCTTGGAGGACGGTTTAGAGAAATGAATTTCTAATTTCTCAAATGATACACTTCTAAGTTGTGTGGAGACCATCACTATTAGAACTGGTGGTGAGGGATGAGTGGGGGCCCCTACCCTGGAGACCAAGCCCCCCTCCCTTATGACAAAACAGGACCCTTTTAGCAGCCCGGGCCTGGGCACTAGGTGTGTAGGGATAGTGCACCGTGGCTTTTTTGTTTTTTGAGATTCATTTATTTTTGGCTGCGCTGGGTTTCCGTGGCTGCGACTGGACCTGCTCTAGTTGCGGAGAGAGGGGTGCTACTCTTTGCTGTGGTGCATGGGCTTCTTTGGTTTCCCTGGTGGCTCAGATGGTCAAGTTTCTGCCTGCAAAGCAGGAGACCTGGGTTCCATCCCTGGGTCAGGAAGATCTCCTGGAGAAGGAAATGGTTACCTACTCCAGAATTCTTGCCTGGAAAATGCCATGGATGGAGCAGCCTGGTAGGCTACAGTCCATGGGGTTCCAAAGAGCTGGACATGACTGAGCAACTTCACTTTCACTTTCATGGGCTTCTCTTGGCGATGGATTTTCTCATCGTGGCGGCTTCTCTCGTTGAGGCTCCTGGGCTCTAGGTGAGCAGGCTTCAGGAGTTGGGACACATAGGCTTAGCTGCTCCGGCCATGTGGGATCTTAGTTTGGGAACTAAGATTGGCAGGCAGATTCTCAAACACTGGATCAGCAGGGAAGTCCACCCACTGACGCCTCCCCCGCCACCCCGCCTTGCCCTGTGGCTTTAACTTGAATTTCTTCTTTACCTTCTCATATCTTTATTGGCATTTGGGTTTCTTCTATGTGAAATGTCTCAAGTCCTTTGCCCTTTAGAAAATATTGGATTGTTTCATTTTATCAAATTGATTCTGGATCTGAGTTTTCCTTGGTTTTAAGGATTGCACATTTTTTTCTGCTCTGCTCTGTGGCTTCATTTTTTTCTCTCTTAAAGATAATGTTGTTCTTTTAAAAATATTTACTCATTTGGCTGCGTTGGCTCTTAGTTGCGGCACATGGACTCTCTAGTTGTGGCACTCAGGCTCAGCTGCCCTGTGTCATGGGAGATCTTTGTTTCCCAGCCAGGGATTGAACCTACAACCTCTGGACTGAAGGCAGATTCTTAACCACTGCACCACCAGGAAAGTCCCTTAATGGTATGCTTTGATAAGCAGAAGTTTTAAAATTTTAATGCGGTCAGTTATATCAGATTTTCCTTTTTATGGTTAATATTTTCTGCCTTGCTTTATAATTTTTTCCCACAAAGATAGTCTTCTATAGGATTTTGCCATTTACGTTTAGGTCTGTAATCTGCCTAGAGTTGATTTTTGAGTATGGTATGAGGTAGGGGTCCAGTTAAGTTTTTTTCCCTATGGATGCCAAATTATCCCAGCTCTATTTATTATCCTTTTTCATTGCTTTATGGTGCTACCTTTAGAAACAACCACATGTCTGTATATGCACAAATATTGGTCTATTTGTGACTTCTAAAGCCAGCACTGCAATAATAACTTTATAATAAGTTTTCTTTTCTGCTCTTAATTTCCGTCAGGACAAGATCTCCCTCTTGTTCTTCTCAAGAGTTTCATGGCTGATCTTGGCTCTCTGCTTTTCTACAAAAATTTTAGAGTCAGTTTTCAGTTTACACAAAGTATCTGTTGAGAGTTTGCTTTGAATCTATAGATTTGATATTTTGCAATATCGAGTCTTCCAAACTATGAGCATGATGTATCTCTCCATTTATTTAGGTTCCTTTAATTTTTTCAAGGTATGTAGTTTTGTCTATGACTTGAGTATCTTTTGTTAGCTATACTTGTAAGTAGTTGCTATTGTTGAAGTTATTGAAAATTGTATCATTAAAAATGTATCTGTACTGTATATAGAAATACAATTACTTTTTATATTGATTTTTAAAAATTGCATAACCCTGCCAATTTCACTTATTAGTTACAGTAATTTACCCAAGTTTTTTTGTAGATTTTTTAAACGTAGACAATAATAGCTTCCACAGATGCTGGCAGTTTGGCGGTGTCCTGACCCTCACACTATGTGTTTGCCTTCTGGCCTTACTGCTCTGGCTAGGGCCTCTATTAAAATACTGAATAGAAATGGTGATAGTAGACATGATTGTCTTATTTGTAATCTTAACACTGTCATCATTTTCCCAATTAGTATAATGTCTGGTGAGAGTGAATATCCTTTATCCGTTTAGGGAAGCTTCCCTCTATTTCTGGTATTTCTGGCTTACTACAACTCTGTTTTTCCATCATGTAGGCATAATGAATTTTATCAAATGCTTCTTATGAATTCATGAAAAAAATCATATAATTTTTCTTTTTGAGTGTGTGAAGGTGGTAAAATACATTCACTAATTTTCTAATGATAAAGCAACCTCGATTTACTGGTATAAGCTCAACTTGGCTGTAATATAATATTCTTTTTTTACATTGCTGGATTTAGCATGATGATATTCTATTTAGGATTTTCGTTGTTGTTCAGTCGCTAAGTTTTGTCCGACTCTTTGCCACCTCACGAACTGCAGCATGCCAGCCTCCTCTATCCTTCACTATCTCCCAGAAGTGGAAAATTCATGTCCATTGCTAAAATGTCCATTGCTAAAATTCATGTCCATTGCTAAAATTCATGTCCATTGAGTCGGTGATGCTATGTAACCATCTCCTCCTCTTCCCTGCCACCCTTTCTCCATCTGCCATCAATCTTTCCCAGCATCAGGGTGAGTTGGCTCACCTTGAGCCAACTTTCCAGTGAGCTGGCTCCAATGAGTAGCAGTGGCCCAAGTACTGGAGCTTCGCCTTTAGCATTAGTCCTTCAAATGAATATTCAGGATTGATTTCCTTTAGGATTGACTGGTTTACTCTTGCTGTCCAAGTGATTCTTAAGTGTCTTCTCCAGCACCACAAATTTTACATCCATGTGAATGAGAGAGATTAAAATGTATTTTCCCTTCATTGTACTGTCTTTATCAGGTTTTCATATCAATATTACACTAGCCTAATGAGTTGGGGTGGAGAAGGCAATGGCAACCCAGTCCAGTACTCTTGCCTGGAAAATCCCATGGACGGAGGAGCATGGTAGGCTGCAGTCCATGGGGTCGCTAAGAGTCGGACATGACTGAGCGACTTCACTTTCATTTTTCACTTTCATGCATTGGAGGAGGAAATGGCAACCCACTACAGAGTTCTTGCCTAGAGAATCCCAGGGATGGGGAAGCCTGGTGGGCTGCCGTCTATGGGGTTGCACAGGGTCGGACACGACTGAAGCGACTTAGCAGCAGCAGCAGCAATGAGTTGGGGTATAGAACAACTATGTTTTTTGTTTGCTTTTTTTATCTATTTATTTTTAAATTGAAGTACAGTTGAGCAACTATGTTTTGATTGTAATAGTCTGGGCAGGACACTGCTGCTTCTGCTGGATACAACTGCTACCACTGCATTGGAATTTTCACTTTTTCTTGTATATCCTCATTTGCTCTGTGTTCAAAGTCCTGGGTGAAGGTGTCTGATTGGCTGAGCAGGCTGCCCGGGATGGCGAAGAGGGAAGCTCTGATTCCCTTACTTTCTGTGCTGAGAGAGGATATATTTCTTTCCAAGACTGGAAGGAGGCTGTATGGTAGACAAATGATTTCTCTTCCGTCCTCCCCAGCTAAAAAAGACACGAGTCCTTGATAGTAACCCTGTGCTTACACTCATTAAAGACTGAAAGCACTGAGTGGACCAAAGGAAAGGATGAAAAGGAAATGTGTATTTAGTTGTTTGGGTATTCACACTGCTCTACATTTCAGATAGTCTGAAATTCCTGAGGGCGAGTGGGAATTGGGTATTCTACAGGTTTGTGATAGTCTGCAGGATTTAACCTAATTTTAACTCAGTATCAGTCGTGTCTGTCTCTTTGCAACACCATGGACTGTAGCCCGCCAGGCTCCTCTGTCCCTGGAATTCTCCAGGCAAGAATACTGGAGTGGGTAGCCATTCCCTTCTCCAGGGGCTCTTCCCGATCCAGGGATCGAACTTGGTATCACTCTCTCCAATCGTCATCTGTACACACATTCAAGCATCCCTGAGTTTTGAGGACTCAAGGAGGTGATAAATGTGAAAGCTCCATGCGTGGCGTCCAGTGCATAGCACATACTTCATACTTGCTTATCGTGAGTCTAAAACTTTTAAAAAACAAAATAAACAAGCAAAATAAATAAATAAATAAATAAAACCCACCCCAAATAGAAAACCCTGAGAGGGTCTTGTGTTTCAACTGTTATTTCTAGGTGGGGAAATTCAACTAGAAATACACTTTTTTTTTTTTAAACAAAAGTAGCATATTCTTTGTAGAAAATTCAAATAATATATGCTGCTGCTGCTGCTGCTGCTAAGTTGCTTCAGTTGTGTCCAACTCTGTGCGACCCCATAGACGGCAGCCACCAGGCTCCGCCGTCCCTGGGATTCTCCAGGCAAGAACACTGGAGAGCATCTGAAATAAAGTATGTGTCTTTTTGCCTTCTGCTCTAGTCCCAGTCCTCAAGGGTTACCATTGTTAACAGCTTGATGTATATTATTCTAGACTTTAAAATAGAAATATAAACTTCACGCACATCTCCATGTACACATCTCCAATATAAATTTCACACACACACACACACACAGCATATGCTGAGATTCTTTTCCCCCTGAATGGACATTCCATCAGGAATGGTTTTCAGTCGACTTTTTTCGATTTCCCCAGATATATCATGGTATGATAGTATGTCAGGCGCTGTACATTGATCTCGTTCTTTAATGGCAGTGTATGTAATAATCTATTTAGCCAATCTCACTGTTTTGCCACAGCAAAGGGTGCTGCCGCCCACTCCTTGCACAGCTGTGCGAGTACTTCTTTTGCCTAGATCCCTAGAATAAGATAGGACCTGAATAAGATAGATCCAGGCCTCAAAGGGCTCCCCCATAAATACTGGCTGATGACAATGCTATGTTGTCGTATTAATTAGAACAGGAAGAGAGCCATCAGGGCCACACATGCACATTCATAGGGCAAACTGCTTCTACAGAAGGCGGATATAACGCTTCACGTTCTCATCTTTGAAAAGACAAACCACCTTAAACGTAATAAGTGGCAAGTTGCCTGTGTATCAGCGTGTAAAATATTCCCCAGGGAGTGTTAGCTTGACAGAATGCATAAAGATATTGCATTAAAGATAAAACAGAGGGAATATTTACCCAGCATAGTTACCTGGAAAATATACAATTTGATCTAGATAGAGGCTTTTACTGTATAAATTATTGTGGCCTCTACTTCAATCACAAACAGCCTTCAAGTTGGGCAATTGCTTTGTAAAAAAAAAAAAAGCAGAAGAGAACAGTTTCCAATTGTGTGGAATGAGCTTCATTCCAGGCAGCTCGGTTCTGATAGAACAATTTAAACTGGCCGTCTCCTTATCTGATGTGGACATCATTTTTCAGAGGGGCAACCAGCTCAAATTAAATAGTTTTCCCGCAGACAGTCTGTCTGTCTTTTTTTTTTTTTTTTGCCTCTTTCCTTCACCAGGCAGGGTACTGTGGGACTCTGCTAATTTAGGAAGATTGCTCTGGGCAATGCCAAAGTGAGATGGATAGAAACAACTTTAACAGAGAAAAAAATGAGTGATATTAAAAAATGATAATAAAGGATGGTCAGAAGCTGATCTGACATGAGAGACTGCATTCTTGCCTGGTTGATTGCCTCAGAAACCCCTGGAAACCCTGGGCTTTATTTGCAAATGATCTCTGCTGTGGACCAAAGAGTTCAATAGGAAAAGTAATGAGCAAAATCGATGAGTTGGCTCGAACCAAATAGGGCCATGGCGCTGCAGTGGGAAGAGGTGAGCGAGAGCGTCCCTGGGACCATTTTGATCAAATTGCTGTGAAGGAGGAGGGCTGTTACTTCCTGTCTCCGGCACTTACCGGGGTTCCCCCTGCACTTCTCTGCTCCTCCTTCAGACACTCGGAGCTTCAGGCCAGTGAGCTGCATCTCTGAGGACGGGGGCCTCTTCCCATTCGGGGAGTGCAAAGAGCGTGGCCATGCATTTAGAGACCTTAAGAAAATCCAAAGAAGGCATTTTCTTTTTTGGGGCTGGCTGCAAGATGCCGCAGCTCAAAGCCTGTCCTTAAAATGTCTTTCCTCCCAGAGTCCAAATGTAATGCTGCTGCTTCACTTCAGTCATATCCGACCCTGTGCGACCCCATAGACGGCAGCCCTCCAGGCTCCGCCATCCCTGGGATTCTCCAGGCAAGAACACTGGAGTGGGTTGCAAATGTAATACTTGTGCATAATTTTTAAACTTTTAATTTTGAAATGATTCAAACTCACAGAAAGAACTCCTAAGTACCAGTCTCACCTAGATTCATCTGTTGGTACCATTTGTTTTATTTGTGCAATTCCTCTTTGGCTCATAGACACTTCAGTGTATGTTCCCTGAGAACCAAGACGTTCATTCTCTTACCCAACCACAGTAAGAGTATCAACATCAGGAAATGGGACGTCGATCCATGCAGGCTATTATTTAACCCACAGTTTATATTTAAATAACTACAATTCCCGAGTAAGGTCCTTTACAGTAAGTTTCTACCTCCCCTCATCCCACCTGCTTGCTCCATCTTGGGTCTATGGTCCAATCAAGGATCATACATCACATTTATTATCCTATCTTTTTAATCTCCTTTTATGTGGGATGGTTCTTTAGACTTTCTTGGCCTTTTATGACCTTGCCATTTTTGCTTGGTTCTTTTTTTTTTGGCTTCACTGCATGGCTTGTAGTATCTTAGTTCCCTGACCAGGGACCTTGGGCCCTTGGCACTGAGAGCACCTAGCCCTGACCACTGGACCGCCAGGGAATTCTGACCTTGGGATTTTTTTTTTAACTTTTTATTTTATATTGGGGTTTAGCCAATTGACAAATAATGTTGTGATAATTTCAGGTGAACAATAAAGGGACTCAGCCATGCATATACATGTATCCATTCTCCCTGAGGGCTTCCCTGATAGCTCAGTTGGTAAAGAATCTGCCTGCAATGCAGGAGACCCCAGTTCGATTCCTTGGTTGGGAAGATATGCTGGAGAAGGGATAGGCTACCCACCCCAGTATTCTCAGGCTTTCCTTGCGGCTCAGCTGGTAAAGAATCCACCTGCAACGCGGGAGACCTGGATTTGATCCCTGGGTTGGAAGAATACCCTGGAGAAGGGAAAGGCTACCCACTCCAGTATTCTGACCTGGAGAATTCCACGGACTGTGTATAGTCCATGGGCTCGCAAAGAGTTGGACACGACTGAGCAACTTTCACATTTTCCCTGAAACTTCCCTCCCATCCAGGCTGTCACATAACCTTGAACAGAGTTCCCTGTGCTATAAAGTATGACCCTGGGATTCTGAATCAGGTAGGCTAGTTTCATTTTGAAGACTATCCCTCACTTTGGGTTTGTCTGAGGTTTCCTCAAGTTTAGATTCAGATTGCTTTTGGCAGGAAACCACAGGTGCTGTCTTCTCAGGATGTTGTGCCTGGAGGCGTGTGACACTGATTTGTCCTATGACAGTGACATTGCCTTGGATTACTTTGTACTGTCTGTCACTGTTAAGTTACAGTTTTTCCCTTTGTAATTAATAACTAAGCTAAGCCTTGTAAGTATCTTATTCCCCATCAAACTTTCACCCAATAATTTTAGCATCTGTTGGTAACTCTCATGTTTTTTTTTTTTTTTTTTTTTTTTTTATGATGAGAGGCACACATAAGTTGTATTTTTAGAGATGCAGGCATTGGGTGAAAGTTTTTCTGAGTAATGAGAATGGGTCCAGACAGACCAGAGGTAATCTGGGTGACCTGAAACTCACCCTACTTTTCCTTGCCTTAGGCTGAGTGCTTTTCTCTCACTGGGCCGTGGTGTTCTGTGTTGGGGTGAGCTGGGGTGAGGAGCAGGATGGGGATGTGCTCACGCCGCCCCCTTCTTCCCCTTCCTCCCTGGCCGCCCACACCTGACCATCTTCCTCCCCCTCCCCCAATGCAGTCCAGAGATGGGGCAAATCCTGCAGGATGAAGCTGTGGGACAGTGCAGAGAAGGTCCCAGGCCACCACCAGAGAGGACAGGGGCCTCCCTGTGGTCCTTCAGCAGAGCGTCCATCTATAAAAAGAGACCAGCTCAAGAAGAGCCCATTAGAGTGGGCACCCTCTGGGCGTAGGCTGCCTCTACCATTTCCTGGGTGTGCGGCTTTTCGGGCAAGTGAGTCCCCCCCACCCCCACCAAGCCTTAGTTTCCTCATCTGTAAACTGGGAGAATCACATCCCTACCTCATAAGGCTGCTAGAAGGCTGATATGCCCCAATGGATATAAAGCATTTGTTAGAGTGCTGTATAAATATTAATTCTCATCATCCTATTAATGATAAGTGAAAGTGCTTTGGGAATTTAAGTTGCCGGGAGAAATATCAATAACCTCAGATATGCAGATGACACCACCCTTATGGCAGAAAGTGAAGAGGAACTAAAAAGGCTCTTGATGAAAGTGAAAGAAGAGACTGAAAATGTTGGCTTAAAGCTCAACATTCAGAAAACTAAGATCATGGCATCTGGTCCCATCACTTCATGGGAAATAGATGGGGAAACAGTGGAAACAGTGTCAGACTTTATTTTTTGGGGGCTCCAAAATCACTGCAGATGGTGACTGCAGCCATGAAATTAAAAGACGTTTACTCCTTGGAAGGAAAGTTATGACCAACCTAAATAGCATATTGAAAAGCAGAGACATTACTTTGCCAACAAAGGTTCGTCTAGTCAAGGCTATGGTTTTTCCAGTGGTCATGTATGGATGTGAGAGTTGGACTGTGAAGAAAGCTGAGTGCCAAAGAATTGATGCTTTTGAACTGTGGTGTTGGAGAAGACTCTTGAGAATCCCTTGGACTGCAAGGAGATCCAACCAGTCCATCCTGAAGGAGATCAGTCCTGGGTGTTAATTGGAAGGACTGATGCTGAAGCTGAAACTCCAGTACTTTGGCCACCTCATGTGAAGAGTTGATTCATTGGAAAAACCCTGATGCTGGGAGGGATTGGGGGCAGGAGGAGAAGGGGATGACAGAGGATGAGATGGTTGGATGGCATCACCGACTCGATGGACGTGAGTCTGAGTGAACTCCGGGAGTTGGTGATGGACAGGGAGGACTGGCGTGCTGCAATTCATGGGGTCGCAAAGAGTCGAACATGACTTAGTGACTGAAATGAACTGAACTGAGACACACAAAAATTGTAGGGAGGAGGAATTTTGTTGAGAGACTCAGGGCTGCCTTAACACTGTGCCGATCATTTAGTAGCCAACTGAATATGTGTTTCCAGCCTTAGAAGCGGTCATACAATACCTCCTTCTTCCAGGATGACCAGTGCACAGGACAGGCAGGGAGAAAGCGGTGCTGATACCATCTGCTCTGCTACCAACCGCACAAGGGACGTGTGAGCCACTAAGAGTCACATGCGTTACTGTGGGGCTCACGGGGAGGGCGAAGCAAGAGTTGGAAAGTGTCTCATCTGCCATCTTTTTCTGCTTGCCTGGGCTCTCACCTCGTGGCTGTGGATGGCTCTCCCATAACCATGAGAGGCACCAGGTCTCCACTGTTGCCAGTCTCAGGGACCAAGGCTATCACATCCCAGCTTGGATTGTAGACTCTGTCCTGAAGCCAGTCGTGCCTGGTTGGAATGGAGTTACGTGTTCCCAACAAGGCTGCTGGACCCCTCCTCTTGGGTTGGGGGAGGTAAGTCACACGGACGAGGGTTTTTAGTGAGTCTAGGAGATCTCACTTTCAGTTATCTATTGCTGTGTTGGAAACTACCCCCAGAATTAGGTTGCTTCAAACAACAGGCCCTTAACTATTTCTCATGATGCTGTGGGTTGTGAATTTGGACAGGATGCAGTGGGATCAGTCTGCCTCTCTTCCGCTTGATATCTCCTGGGGCAGATATGTGTCTTCTCTCCTGGGGCAGATATGTGTCTTCTCTACTCCTGTGTCTGGTGGCTCAGCTAGAAAGGCTCCTGGGCTGGGGCCTCCAACAGGTCCACTGGGGTCACGTGTCTGGGGCTCAGTGTTGGCTGAGCTCATTCCTCCTCCAGGTGGTCCCTCCTGGAGGGCCTTTCTCTTCCTGTAATGCCCTCCTTGTGGTCTCACCACATGGTGTATCCTGGACTTCTTACATGGCTCCTAAGAGATAAAAAGCAGAAGCCTCAAAACTTTCTATAGGCTGAGGCTCAGAACTGGTGCAAAGTCAATTCTGCTGCATCTTATAGGTTACACCTGGAGTCAAGATTGTTGTGAGAAATATCAATAACCTCAGATATGCAGATAGCACCGGACCTATGGCAGAAAGTGCAGAGGAACTAAAGAGGCTCTTGATGAAAGTGAAAGAAGAGAGTGAAAAAGCTGGCTTAAAACTCAACATTCAAAAAATGAAGACCATGGCATCTGATCCCATCACTTCATGGCAAATAGGTGGGGAAACAATGGAAACAGTGACAGACTTTATTTTTTTGGGCTCCAAAATCAGTGCAGGTGGTGACTGCAGCCATGAAATTAAAAGACAGTTACTCCTTGGAAGAAAAACTATGACCACCCAGACAACATATTAAAAAGCAGAGATATTACTTTGCTGACAAAGCCCTGTCTAGTTAAAACTATGGTTTTTCCAGTAGTCATGTATGGATGTGAAAGTTGGACCATAAAGAAAACTGAGCACTGAAGAACTGATACTTTTGAACTGTGGTGTTGGAGAAGACTCTTGAGAGTCCCTTGGACTGCAAGAAGATCAAGCCAGTCAATCCTAAAGGATATCAGTTTTGAATATTCATTGGAAGGACTAATGATGAAGCTGAAGCTCCAATACTTTGGCCACCTGATGTGAAGAACTGGCTCATTGGAAAAGACCCCAATGCTGGGAAAGATTGAAGGCAGGAGCAGTAGATGACAGAGGATGAGATGGTTGGATGGCATCACCGACTCAATGGACATGGGTTTGATGGACAGGGAGGCCTGGTGTGCTGCCGTCCATGGGGTCACAAAGAGCTGGACACGACCGAGTGACCGAACTGGATAGGTTACAGCAGTGGCAGCTCGCCCGGAGCCAAGGGGAGGTGACTTCATACATGCAAGGCCCCTGGAGGTGTGGTTCGTGGGGGATTTCCAGGATGACTCAAGAGCTCTGCCACAGAAAATGATCAGGTTGCTTATTAATACGGGTATTTAGTTAACCAGCTGTTGCAAGGAGGTGTGCACATTCTAAACATAGAACATTTATTTATTTATCTATTTTGGCTGCGTTGGGTCTTAGTGGTGGCAGGACGGATCTTTTCATTGTGGTGCATGGACTCTCTAGTTGTAGCACATGAGCTTAGCTGCTCCATGGCATGTGGGATCTTAGTTCCCCAACCAGGGATCGAACCCATGTCCACTGCATTGCAAGGCAGATTCTCAACCACTGGACCACCAGGGAATTCCCAGCGCATCACATTTAGCTAACTGCCTTGATCCTGGAGACCAGCACTAATCTGTAGTCCTGTTCTTAGCCCAGAAGGCAAATCCCCACCTTGAAATGACGCTGAGTTGCTTACATTGATCTTCCTGTATCTTGCCTAGGCCTCCCACCTGGTGGCCTCCCGCTTCCGGTGTATCTTTGTTGTAATCTGTCCTCTACCTCACTGCCAGGCTGTGTGTGTGCTCAGCTGCTCAGTCACGTCCAACTGTTTGTGACCCCATGGACTGGGACCCACCATTCTCTGTCCATGAAATTTTCCAGGCAAGAATACTGGAGTGGGTTGCCATTTACTACTCCAGGGGATCTTCCTGACCTAGAGGTCAAACCCTTGTCTCTTGAGTCTCCTGCATTGGCAGGCGGATTCTTTACCACTAGCACCACCTTAGCCCTATTGCCAGGCTAATCTTTCTAAAATGGTGCTTTCACTGTGCCACTCTCCTGCCCTCACACTTTCAATGATTTCCTTTTATCCACCAATAAGATCTGAAGTCCCAACCTGGCATCCAGGGCTTTCCATGCCGTGGCCCAGCCAACTGCTCTGAATTTATGGCTCCAACTCTACTGGTCTTGTAGCCACTGCAGATTCCTCTCCAGTCCTTGTTCTGGTTGCAGCTCTTTTCTCTCCCCTGTTCCCTTACACAGAGCATCCTCCCCTCTCACCTGCATTCACATCAACCCCTCCCACAAGACTGTCGTTCTTTCCTGCCATCCCAGGCCACACGGATCTCACCTTTCATAATTCTTTCAAGAGGATCCCTGGATTTTAGCATAATTATGTTCAGTTTGGGAATAGGAGAAATTTAGAAGCTGAATAGCATCATGAGTTTCACCCTCCACTGAAAGTAGGAATCCCTTCTAGGGCAGACGGGGCTGGGCCGCCTACTTAAACACATGCACTTGGACTTGGATGAACAGGACCAAATCTGGGCTCTGTCAGTCAGTTACCAGCCGTGTCCTTTATTTCCTCTTTTGAAGTTGGGGATGATGTCACTACATCCTTAGAAGAGTAAATGAATCTATGCCTGTCAAGTACATAGCAAAGTTACTTGGAAGCAAGTAAACTCAACACAGGCCACTGTCTTCATCCCTTTGTCATCTACCTGTAGCCGCTGCTGGAGTGATATGAGGTCGACTCCTGTTTTGCAGTAGCTCACTCCTTGTTTTGGTAGCCTGAATTCCTGGAAAGTTCTTCCTTTGTTGTTCAGTCGCTCAGTTGTGTCCGGCTCTTTGTGACCCCATGGACTGCAGCACACCAGACTCCTGTCCTTCACTGTCTCCGGAGTTTGCTCAAGTTCATGTGCGTTGAGTCAGTGATGCTGTCTAACCATCTCCTTTATGGAGCTGCAACTTATCTACTTCTCCCATTGGTCCTTGCTCTGTCCTCTGAAACAACACAGAGAACTGGATAATCTCTTTGCTGAAGGACAGTCTTTCAAATACTGAAGGTAGTTGTTATGTCTTCTCCAGGAACAACTCCTGTTTCCCTTCATGGCTGCTCAAATGAATGGCTCTTCAATCCCTGGTCTTCCCTCTGGGCAAAACCTGAGTCAGAACAGACTATCCTCTCCACTCTGCTTCTCGTTCCTTTGGGATTTAAAACTCAGCAGATCTTTCTTCAGCCACTAAAAGAACACATCAGCACACTAGGTGCTCTTGGATTGCCTTCCCCCTGCAAAAAGGGAAGTGTCAATTTTAGAATACCACATAAAGGACACATGGTCCGTTTAACCCTCGGGGACTTCTAAATTCTTTCTGTATCATGTTGCATCATCAGAATGGCTCCCTGATAGCTCAGTTGGTAAAGAATCCACCTACAATGCAGGACACCCCAGTTTGATTTCTGGGTTGGGAAGATCCTCTGGAGAAGGGATAGGCTACCCGCTCCAGTACTTTTGGGCTTCTCTTGTGGCTCAGCTGGTAAAGAATCTGCCTGCAATGCAGGAGACCAGAGTTCGATCCCCGGGTTGGGAAGATCCCCTGGAGAAGGGAAAGGCTACCTACTCCAGTATTCTGGCGTAGAGAACTCCATGGACTGTATAGTCCACGGGGTCGCAAAGAGTCGGACACGACTGAGCAACTTTCACTTTCACATCATCAGAAAGTGACATTAGCATCTACTTTGTAGAATGTCCTTTCTGAATTATGTTGAAAGTCCATTTATCTCTCTTTTTTATATGAAAAGCAGTATTATCAAATTCTATTTATACTTTCTGTGAAATCACAAAGCCACTTACAATAGTTCTCTGCTCTTTACCCCTCCAGATTCACTCCTTGTCTTTCTCCCCACTCCCCTGTATCCCAGGAGGCTGCTCTGTGAGGACTGCATCCAGGGGGCTCCTTCTGACTTCTCCCTGGGCTCAGAGGGGGCCTTGGCAGGGGACTGGAGAGTGGGAGGAGACAGAGCCCCATTCTGGGCTGATTGCATCTCACTGTTGTCTCTGCCAGCCCAGGGTGTAATGGCCCCAGCGCCAGCAGCCTCCAGGATATAGCACTGGTCCTGTGGCTTCCTGCACCCTGCTCTTCCCTTTGTAAGGAGCCCCTTCATGAAACTCTGCAAATTATCCTAAACGGAGTGTACTGAGCATTTCTTGCTGGTATCCTCACTGAGGGCTTCCCACGTGGCCCTAATGTGAAGGAACCCACCTGTCAATGCAGGAGACGAAAATGATCCCGAGGTCGGGAACATCCCCTGGAGGAGGGCATGGCAACCCACTCCAGTACTCTTGCCTGGAGAATCCCATGGACAGAAGAGCCTGGTGGGCTACAGTCCACCAGGTCACAAAGAGACGGACACGCCGGAAGCAACTTAGCATGCACACGCCGTCACTGAAGACATTGCTGTGATAGGCTTGGTCAATGTATCCTGTGTGAGGTCCCAACTGATAGATTTCTCTCTTGGTTTGGTACCAAGATAAAAATGCATCATCTTTCTAGGAGCAGAAGTGAAACTAATCATGCTTCCCTTCTTGCCTTGGCTGCTGAGAAGGTGAAGGTAGATTTCTCTCTTGGTTTGGTACCAAGATAAAAATGCATCATCTTTCTAGGAGCAGAAGTGAAACTAATCATGCTTCCCTTCTTGCCTTGGCTGCTGAGAAAGTGAAGGTGAAGTCGCTCAGTCGTGTCCGACTATTTGCGACCCTGTGGACTGTAGCCTACCAGGCTTCTCCGTCCATGGGATTCTCCAGGCAAGAATGCTGGAGTGGGTTACCATTTCCTTCTCCAGGGGATCTTCCCCATCCAGGGATCGAACCCAGGTCTCCCACATTGGAGGCAGACGCTTTAACCTCTGAGCCACCAGGGAGGCCCTGGCTGCTGAGAAACGCAGAGTCAACTGTAACGCTCACTCTTGGAAACATTTCTGGTTTGAATGTCCATCTCTTCTTCCTTTTTACAGTCTTGATTTTCTGATTCTATTTTTAATAACCTGCTTAACATACCTTTTATTTATTTATTATTTTTTTTAATTTGTTTATTTCAGTTGGAGGCTAATTACTTTACAATATTGTAGTGGTTTTGCCATACATTGACATGAATCAGCCATGGGTGTACATGTGTTCCCCATCCTGAAACCCCCTCTCACCTCCCTACCCACCCCACCCCTCTGGGTCATCCCAGTTCGGCATATCTTTTAAAGTTGCCTCAAATACATAGGTAAACAGACAGACAGACAGACATGTCAAATTTTAAAACATGATGCCATTTTGATGAGGGTGGGCCCAGGTGGTCAAGCCTTCCCACATTTACCACCAGGGCCTTTCGAGGCTGGGAATGACAGAGGGACCAAGATTCTGGCCTTGGGTGCTCACCTCACCATCTACCATCATCAAGGCACGTGATGCATGTTCTCATCATAAGGCTACAAAGGAAGATTAGAGATAGCATAGGACCATTTCTGTGTTTCTTCCTAATCTACTTGTCTAGCTACCCTGTGTCTGGAGTGAATTCTTGAGGAAGTTCATGTTGATTGCTGGTAATCAATGCTTCCTTCCTTCCTTTCTTTTCTCAATTTGGACATACCATCTGTTTATTAATTCATGTATGAATTTTGTGAAGGTGTAAATTCAGCAACCCCAAGTTTCCGGGATACAACCTTATTCGAGAATGGCAGTGGTATTTGTCGCTTTCTAGGTTTCCCATTTTAACCTGGTTTCCAGGGAATGCTGATAGCTGTCCTTAGATTAAATGCACAAACTCTTCTTTCATCTCAGGATGTTTCTATTTGGGCTTAAACACTTGAACCCATTTGAATGATCCTGAGCTCTTCTATGATCTCAGTTATGTTGGGTCTCAGTTTCTTGTTTACCATGAATAATTTACTGTTCCTTTTTTAAAATCTCTGTTTTTCTTTAAGTTGGAAAACAGTCCCTTTGTCCATCTCCTTTCCTCCCGTAGGTTCCAAATAGAGTTAAAAACACATGTGGTATCTTTTTTCTTTTGAGGGGAATTCTTTCCATGGTGGGGGAATATGAGACTGGGCCTTATTGGCAGAGAGACTGGATGAATTCCACAGCTCTATCCACCTCTAGGGGTCAACAGAAGGGTCACTGCCTCACAACTTTATAAGCATCACTCATTTTATATTTAATGACCGTCAGCAAGTCTTTCTTATAAGCTTAGGACATATTTTAAGTTCATGTTTTTCTCCTTGGCTCTCTACCTCTTTTGTTGTTGCTGTTTGTTTTTTTTTTTTTTTTGGTTACGTTTCCCTCCCTTCTCTTTGGGAATAATTGTTTTTTTTCTTTTGGGTAATTTTTTTTGGCCATGCCACATGGCTTTCAGGATCTTAGTTTCCTGACCAGGGACTGAACCTGGGCCACATCAGCGATAGTGCCAACTCCTAAACTGGACAGCCAGCGAATTCCCCTTCAGGAACAATTTGACTGCAGAAATAGAACTGACTTCTTCAGGGCCTCTCATATGTCCTGAACTGATTGTCAAACTCATCTTTTCTGAGAACTTTTTGAATTCCACTTTAATAGGTTTTAGTGGATCTCAATTTGGGCTGTCAGTTGGAATTATAAAAAAGTAATGCTCGTTGCCTTGGCTCCATCCTGAGGGTTTTGAATTAATGGCTCTGGGGTGTGGTTTGGGTGTTTGTATTTTTAAAGGTTCTTTAGGTGATTCTAAGGTGCACCCAGGCTTACTGACCACTAGTCTAGGACACTCGGGGTCTAATAATTTTTATTGTTATTACTTCTGACTTAAAATTGTTTTTCTTCATTTTATTTCTGATTAATTTTTATTAGAACATAATTGTCTTACAATGTTGTGTTAGTTTCTACTGTATAGCAGAAAAATCGTGAATCAATCATACATATACACATACCCCTCTTTTTTTGGATTTCTTTCCCATTTAGGTCACCAAGAGCATTGAGTAGAGGTCCCTGTGCTGCAGAGTAGGTTCTCATTAGTTATCTGTTTTATACACAGCAGTGCATATACGTCAATGCTGACTTTAAATATTAATGGTTACGATGACCAGATATTGAAATATCTCCTGGGTGTAGGTGCGGAGAGCTCCCGTAATCCTGTGAGTGCAAGCTGACTCTTTCCTTAGTTGACTGCACTTGGTGTGGCTCTGGGGGCTCCATCCTGCACGGACCCCGAAATGTGGATTCACCATGATTACTTAGCCAGTTGTGACTCCCGGGTGTTCAGTTTGTTTCCACTTATTCCTGCTTTGGATGCGTACCCTTGCACGTGAGTCTTTATGGGACATTTCTGGTCGTTTCCTTGGGAAACAGTCCTAGAAGAGAAATGACTGAGTCAGGAGGATGGGCCTGGCTAACTGGTCCCCAGAAGTAAGGAGAGATGCAGCTACTCTGTCAGGCCCTCTGCCGAGCCCCTCCACAGTGAGACCAAGTAGTTCCATCGCCACTGCCCATTCCCCTGAGGAGGAAACTGAGGCTGGGGCGGCGGGGTGGTGAGAGTCATTCACATGAGGTCACATAGCTGGTAAGTGCTTGGAGCCAGGCTCTGCCCCCGTTCTGTAGCTTCCAGTTCTGGAACATTCCACCCATCACCTCAACCATCCATCTATAAGAGAGGCCTCACCTCCACCCTCCTTCATTTATGGACACGGGATATATATGATTTTTGGAATGTTTGCCTCTGAAGGTTTTCGTGGCTATTTGGCTTCCTCTGGAGGTCATGGCTGTTGGGCCTCTCCTGGGGGAGGGGAGCGTTGCTGCACTGAACAGGTCAGGGAAGAATGGGAGAGCTGTGAGCCCCACTGGCCGATGTGATGGGGGAGTCTGGGAACTCCTCTGGGGCCTCAGCAGTGAGTCTCAGCGATAGCCTTCAGCCCGAGTCTTTGGAGGAAATGGACAGACTGGTCAGTTCCTCTAGGAATCTGCTCAAGACCATGGAAACCTCCCACCACGAGAAGGCACTAAGCCTTCAGTGCCCCCTTGGCTCATGCACCAGGTAGGCTCCCTGACCCGACAGCCAGAGCACACCCTGACGGGAGCTGTCCAGGGCTTCCTTGTGTATCCAGTGATGGAAGTAAATCGCCCACTTGCATTATTTTTAAACCGCTTTTTTTTCTTAGGTTAGCTTCAGGTAGAAGGAAAGGACATGTTTTCATACATCTGCTGGATATCTGAGGACTTGGAATTTCTTTGGGATCTGTGGAGAATTTGGCATTTTATGGTATCCTGTCCCTTCTGGATCCTCAGGTTTATGCGGGTTCTCATTTGCTGTTCTTTATGTAACCAGTTAAGCACATGAACAGTTAATTCCCTCCAGGCGAATAGTCATACCCCAGATGAAATCTGTACAGGTGTGCCACCTCCAGACAGGATGGTGAAAGTTTGTCTTTGCAGAGCCGGGACAACCTTCGTGCTGAGATAACCAGGAGGAAGGCAGGGAGTGCCTGTGCCCGCAGGATGGGGAAGGACCTGGAACAGGCTGGGACTCCACAGCTGGGAAGCGAAGCATTTCCAGAAGGAATCTGGTGTTTCTTCCAAAGGAACAGGCTGGCTGTGGTCCCTTATGAATCTTAAATGCCTTAGCTGAACTAGATATTTTTGACCTAATAGAAAAGAAATCCACGATTGTCTGGATAAAGAAAACTCTTTGATATCGTGAAAAGGGAGGCCTTGGGAGGTGCCCCCCCCCCCACTCCCAGTTCATTCCCACCCCCTCCTCCCCTACTTGCCCCCAGCCTGCGCCTTCCTCATTCTTCCCCCTCTTGAAAACCCATCTGTAACCATTATTTCTGGTGTCACGTTGGGTGATGAAGTGCATTCTCGCCCTTTGCTTTGGTGGCTACAGGCTGGAGCAGGCCTGGCCACGGAGGTGAGCGGAGGGCCAGCCTCCCTCTGCCTGAGGCCCATGAATCACGGCAGGCTGCCTGGTAACCTGAGCCCGGCTCGCCCCTCGCCACAGGCCTCCATGACACTCCTTCCAACTTAATTTCAGCCTAAGGGATGCTTTTAAGAAGATTTTAGAGCATGGAAACATCTCCTTGAAAGAACTGTAGTTACATTAAAAACTAATTATCGGAGCTTAGGGGTATAGATCCACTGCCATATTTTACACAGAGAGCAATTTATCTCCCAGACCCTGAAATATCATTACATAATAGGTTAAGGACACCCACCCAGGGGACACTGGGGAAAAGGTAGTAAAATCGCCAAATGCCTGGAAGTGACGAGCAGTATGATGATGACAAAATAGCCCTGCCCTCCCGCTACAGCAGTTTCTAATAGAACACCATTTCCAAGTAGCACATCCTCACTGAGCCCCTGCATTTAAGTGTGGTTCATCTAGAGCCCTGAGGCTAAATGTGATATTTATTTTTGAAAGACTTGGCTTTTTTTGTTAGCACAAAGAACCAGACTTTACAGTGAGACAAAGAGGTTGAGATGATCCCACCCAGCCATAGGTGGGGTTGAGGGCTGGTCAGGAATAGGACAGAGCCAGGAATCATGTGTGATACCTCCTTTGAGCCTCACAGCAGACTTAGGAGGGTGATTATTATTGCTGTCCTACAGCTGAGAAGTTTGGGCAGATTGATTGGGGTGTTTTTGGTTGTACTGGGAAACCCGATTCAAATTGGCAGAAACAATAATCTATTATTTCAAGTAATTGAGAGTCAGAGTTAAGGGCAGGTTTGAGTCAGAGTTTCAACAGCGATATGGGGGGGGGGGGGGGGCGGGGATCCAGGGGCTCTCCATGTGTCACTCTGCCTTTCAGAATGTCCCCTTCTTCCTAAGGTTGAATCCCGTCATGGACCCAAGATGGCTGCCGCCAGCTCCTAGGACTTTGTGCTTCCTGGTTCACACACGGTGGGAGGGTTTTGTCCCAGCATTCCCTGAGAGAGTCCTGGGGTTCCCTCTGATTGGACTAACGTGGGTCATGTGGCCTTGACTGACTCCATGACATGGCCTGAGGGATGGAATGAATTGATTGGCTTAGCTTAGAGTGCTTTTGCTGGGCTTCCCCAGTGGTCCAGTGGCCAAGAATCCGCCTGCAACACAGGAGACGCGAGTTCAGTCCTTGGATGGGAAAAGATACCCCTGCAGAAGGATATGGCCACTCACTCCAGTATTCTTGCCGGGGAAAATCCCACGGACAGAGGAGCCTGGCGAGTTATAGTCCATAGGGTTCGCTGATGGGGTCGCTCATACCACAGTGAGCGAGATCACTTTTGCTACCCTGGGAGCTGGCAGTTAGAGGCAGTGTTCTTGTATTCATGAGGACCTCAAAATAGAAGGCTGGGGAAACAGAGACAACCCCTCATGTCCACCAGGGGCGGGGCCATGAAGGAACTGGCCCATGGTTCACGCAGGTTTTAGTGACAGAGCCTGAGTCTGAACCCAGGCAACCTTAGTTAAGAGCCCTTTCTCTGAGTCATGGACCCTCTAGCATTCTCTCACTCTTGAAGTCTTGCAATGAATAGCTTATGCACATCTCTTGTGGTTTCTTTGCTAACAGTGTCACTCTGCACCTAAGTGGTGTAAACTTTGGGCAAACAATAATTCTAGAAAACCATAGTATGTATCGTTTTATCACATGAAAGGATAGAAAGAGCATGGGAGTAAGAACTGGTTTTTGTCACCCCATTAATCTTGGATAAGTCACCTCACCTCGCAGTGCCTCTGTTTTCCTTGCTGATAAATGAGGGGTGATGTCTCCCTTTATGTACCTCGAGGAGCTGTTCCAGGGTTCAAAGGAGAAAGTACTGATTGAAAGAGCATGAAAAGCACTAAATATTTGTGTGCACATAAATTACTATGCATAGGATCGTGATCAGTTTTATTCTAAATATGAGAAAACTGACATTTTATAACAGGGTCTCTTTTAATCCTCAGACACATACTCTAACAAAGTTTTCATTGATATAATCTATCAATATCACCCAAACAGAAAATTAGCCAGTGTTAAGGATGTTTCATGAAACAAGGTGGCAGGATATGCATTCATAAGGAGCTTTTAGTTGCCTCTTGTTGAGATGTAATGATTACATATGTAAATGTTATTCTATCTCCAATTAAACTACAGCCTCATTGAAATGGGAGGTGAAAAGATCCTGACCAGCTCCATTTCAAGATACAGTCTACCTATTAGGTAGAAAAAAGCACTTGGAAATAGTAGATACTGAATGGCACTTAGAGATGAGAACTTCATCTTCTCCCAGTCCCGTTGCCTGCCTCCTCGGAGGCTGAATTACAAATGAAGGCAGGCAAGCAATGCCCACACTCACAACAAAAAGATTGACATTGATTCTCAAGCAGGCCATTTTAAGGGTACCTGGTGACCTTTTAGGAATAATGTAAGTGCCAGGTGTGTTTACGAATCTGTGTTATTTATTGTTTTTTTTTTTTTTTTTTTAGTTTTTGTTTTTCAGGTTGCTCGGTGCAGCATGGGGGATCTAAGTTCCCCGACCAGGGATGGAACCCGTGCCCCTGGCATGGGGAGTGCGGAGTCCTAACCACTCGACTGCCAGGGGAGTCCCTATTTGTTGTTTTTTGATGAGATGTCCACAAAGGGGACTCAGGCAGGGAAGTCAGCGGTTTCCTTCCTCCTTGCTTGCTTCCTTTATTTATTCCACAGTTATTTGTTGAAAGCCTACCATGTCTCAGGCCTGGGAGATGGGAGTGAATGAAAACAGATGACAACCCCTGTCCTCTGGGAGTTTATAGTCAAATCGTGTTTCATATCCTTCCTTCAGGAAGATGTTAGTTCAGGCCTCCTTTGGGATCTTCGAGACAATGGGGACACCCTGGGTTGAGTTATAATCCCACTCGAAGAGCAGCGATTCATGGCCTGGGTGGGTGAGGCCTCCGGAGGTGTGCCAAGGGCTCTGACCTGTTTTGTCCAGGATGAGAGCACGGTTGAGCCGTCCTCTGGGCTCCGGCCACACCCAGCTTCACGCAGCACCTCTTATCCCTGAGCTCTGCATGTGCCTCCCTCTGTCTGGAACTCGGCTCCCTTTCCAGCCCGCCACCTGCCTGCCCAGCTCCTGTGCCTCCTTCCAGTGTCAGGTTACCTGCTACTTCCTCTGAGAGCTTCCCCTGAGTCCTCAAGTCTGTGTTAGTGTCCCTGCAGCTTGTTCCCAAGTCTCCCTTATCATGGTACTTACACACGTGCCCACTTGGCTGTCGGCTGTCCCACTAGACTCCAGCCTCTAGCCCGACCTGGTTGCCACTCTATCCCAGGATCTAGTACCTGGCCTGACAGGGCTGGGGTCTTGATAAGTATTTGTTGATTGGTAAAGAACCTGCTTGCCAATGCAGGAGACATAAGAGACTAGGATTCAATCCCTAGGTCGGAAGATCCCCTGGAGAAGGCAAAGAAAACCCACTCCAGTATTCTTGCCTGGAGAATTCCATGGACAGAGGAACCTGGAGGGCTACAGTTTATAGAGTCACAAAAATCAGATACAACTGAAGCAACTTAGCATGCACGCATGCAAGCAGGTACTTACCTTCCTCGTCATAAGGCCCAAGATACTTTCTAATCTCCAGTTTTATTTGACTGTTATGTGGCACTTAACGCTGGTAACCACCTCTGTTTTGAAGCTCATTCCTTCCTGGTTTCAGATAACCATTGTTGTCTGCTGGTTTTCTTCCTGGCTCTTGGGTGGTTCATCTCCTAGCCTCCTTTCTGAGGGTCCGCTGACCACGGACACTTGTTGGTGGCCCCTTTCTCTCTCTCCCAACTCTAACCTCATTGGTCCTTGCAGTTCAGGAAAGCTGATAGCACCCCAGGCTCCCAGGGTAGGGCCCATGACCTGGGTTAAGTGAATCGGCACATTCCATACCCCTGGCCAGGGAGACAGATTCATAAGTGGGCCTCCATCTGAGCCGGTCCTCAGGGAAGGAAGCTCAGGACTTGTACCAGGGCAGAGAGGCACTTATTTTTGAGGAGAGTGTAGCTCTGGGAGTCAGCCTTGGGATGAAGACAATGCTGGCAGAAGCTGAGCAAAGAACTGGAAGGAAAATGGGTCCCTGAAGACCTGGCTGCATCCTTGGCCCAGGCCAGAGATTCCCTCTGGGCTTTCCAGTTTCATGAACTGATTTTATTGTTTGAGTTGACCATCCCGTCACTAGTACCCGAAAGCACCCTCAGCAATGCTTGCTTCTCTTCCATCGCATGGAGGCTGGTGCTCTGCAGGGTGTTATCATCAGTTCTTTTCTTCTCACTTCCACACCTCCTCTGGGCCCTTTGGTTCTCCTTTATGACTCAAATTATAGTAAGATTACAGTTAAACTATGGCTTGAAATCACATCTGTCTCTTGAGCTCACCACCTGCAAACCCAGGTGCCTTCTGCACGTGGCCGCATGGCTGTCCAGGTGGCACTGCTACCCTAACAGGTCCCCAGGTGACGAGGACTCACGTTCACCTGCAGATCCTTGTCCTCTCGTCTTCTCGTGATGAGTGGCATTGCCACCCTCCTGGTTGCTTGAGCTGGAACTTGGTGAATCCTTGTCCCCACCTCTCCCCCGCTCCTCACCCTGCCCCTGAAATCATTTGTCAAGTTTGGCCAGTCTTTTTCTCCCACCTCCCGTTGTCTCTCAAGAGTGTCCGTCTCTGCCCCTTTTTACCACTGGCTTAAGTTGGAGTTGCACAATCACTGAACCTGCTCAGTAGCCCTACTGTCTAGGCTATAGTCACCCCATTTATCTAAGAGCCAGAGGGGGCCCTCCCAAAGTAAGGCATGATGTCCCTCTCTTGCTTAAAGTCCCAACTTCCCAGAAAATCCACAGGGCCCCTCGTGATGTGGCTGAGACCCGGCTTCAGGGTCTCTTCCTGCTTGTTCCTCCCACACCCCTGCTTGAGCCGCCAGACATGTTGCCATAAGCAAGCCCTGCTCTCCATGACCTCAGCACCCAGGACTTTGACTGGAGTGCCCTTCCCACCTCCTTCTTTGGTAACCTTGTTTGATATTCAGGTCTCAGTTTCTCTAAAGAGAGGTCTCTTCCATCCCTGGAGAAGGGAAAGGTTACCCACTCCAGTATCCTGGCCTGGAGAATTCCATGGACTGTACGGTTCATGGGATCACAGAGAGTTGGACACGACTGAGCGACTTTCACTTGCCAGGTCCCTGCTCCAGGTTCGGGTTTGGTGCTTTCCCTAAGGGCCCTCTGTCATGCTAAGAGTCCCCTCCGGCCAGTGACATTCAATGTGTGCTGGCTCACGCTGGCTCATGCTGGCTTGTGAGAACCAGCACCAGGCATCTCCCCAGCTCCAAGTCCAGCGCTCTCACACAGACAGCTTGAGATCGGCACAGTGCAGGTATTTATTGTGAGTGCTACCCATTAGGGCCTTTTTGTTTGTGTGTTTGTTCCCAGAGGACCAGTTATCCAGCATGTCTCTGGGCATGCTGCCTGCTGACCCACCCCGTCCCCTCTCCAACCTGTAAGAGCCTTGGCACAGCCCCCGAGGCCCACATGCCCTCCACCTGGTCTCTGCCCAGGGATCACCCACAACACGAGGTGGGTGTCCAGTGTGCTGTGGGTACCATGCCCTCCTCCCTGCTTGCTACTTGACCACACAAAAGCTAAATTTGATGCTCTTCCTCCTCTAGATTCTGAAGACCTGGAAGGGATGTGACAAAATATAATATTCTGGACCCCTTCCTCATTTTATTGGTTGGTGTGCTCTATCCCAGTTGCCCTTCAGTTCAGTTCAGTTCAGTCGCTCAGTCGTGTCCGACTCTTTGCAACCCCATGAATCGCAGCACGCCAAGCCTCCCTGTCCATAACCAACTCCCGGAGTTCACTCAGACTCACGTCCATCGAGTCAGTGATGCCATCCAGCCATCTCATCCTCTGTCGTCCCCTTCTCCTCCTGCCCCCAATCCCTCCCAGCATCAGAGTCTTTTCCAATGAGTCAACTCTTCGCATGAGGTGGCCAAAGTACTGGAGTTTCAGCTTCAGCATCATTCCCTTCAAAGAAATCCCAGGGCTGATCTCCTTTAGAATGAACTGGTTGGACCTCCTTGCAGTCCAAGGGACTCTCAAGAGTCTTCTCCAACACCACAGTTCAAAAGCATCAATTCTTCAGTGCTCAGCCTTCTTCACAGTCCAACTCTCACATCCATATATGACCGCAGGAAAAACCATAGCCTTGACTAGACGGACCTTTGTTGGCAAAGTAATGTCTCTGCTTTTGAATATGCTATCTAGGTTGGTCATAACTTTCCTTCCAAGGAGTAAGCGTCTTTTAATTTCATGGCTGCAGTTGCCCTTAGCATGGTTCAATTTTCCAAAGGAGACACGGTTCCAAAGAAATGTGTCCTTTGTTTCCAAATGAGAAAATTGAGAGTGAACATTTTTCCATCTCTATGGGGTGAGTGGTTTAAGCAGAAACAAATGGAGTTAACACAAAGGGCATTAATTAAACAGACCATCCAAGGCCAATGCTTTCTCAAAAGGCAACGTAATTGAGTGGTAAAAAGTAATCTTGGAAAATTGTTCTGTTTCTGTTTTTGGTTATGTTTTGCCCCTGACTTGTTGAGGGACCAGGGTGAGTGCTTCATACATTCTTGATTCCTGGGAACAGCTTCCATCCTAGGCAAACTGACAGATAATTGGTAAAAATAAAAAAATAAATTCAGTTTATTTGCCTCAATAACTTAAAATATTTTTTTTTTAACTTAAAGTCTTGGTTTAAAGACTATAATTGGCATGGAGTTGCTTATTTATGGGGCACATACTCTGTGGTAGACAGGGCAGTGGATACAATTCAATAAGACATAGTCCTTTCTTGGAGGAACCTGTGGTCCAGTCCAATGGGTGGCATACATGAGCATCTGCTATTTAAGAGGTTAGCAAGTGCTTATAGAGGAGTCATAGGTAAATGAAGTCCAGGGAGGCTGTGGACTTCATTTATTTATAATATTTGTTTATTTGTTTGGCTAAGCTGTGTCTTAGTTGAAGCATGTGGGGCCTAGTTCCTAGACCAGGGATCGAACCTGGGCCCGCTGCATTGGCAACACAGAATCTTAGCCACTGGCCCAGCAGGGAAGTCCCAGGCTGTGGACTTGAATCCACTGAGCACATAATGGTTGAATGTCCCCCATGTGCTAGGCTCAGAGTGGGCTCCAGGGGTAAGGTACTGAGACACAGGGCTGCTGCTGCCGCCAAGTCACTTCAGTCGTGTCTGACTTTGTGCAACCCCATAGATGGCAGCCCACCAGGCTCCCCTGTCCCTGGGATTCTCCAGGCAAGAACACTGGAGTGGGTTGCCATTTCCTTCTCCAATGCATGAAAGTGAAAAGGGAAAGTGAAGTCGCTTAGTCGCGTCCGACTCTTAGTGACCCCATGGACTGCAGCCTACGAGGCTCCTCTGTCCATGGAATTTTCCAGGCAAGAGTACAGGAGTGGGTGCCATTGCCTTCTCTGGAGAGAAAGGGCAGGTATATAAATAATCACAAGATGGGCCAGTATTTGCTGTAATAGAGGTTTACACTCAATGTTCTGAAGAAGTAGCTCTGCTAAGATTTCTGGGAATCAAGGAAGGCTGCTCATAGGAGGTGACCATCAATCTGTGATAATAGCTGCCAAGGAGAGATGCTGCCATGAAACAACCAAATAGAAGAGAAGGGAGGGAGGCAAGTGTATTCTCAGCGAGTGAACCAGCAGGATCTGAGGTGTGGAGGGAAGACCTCATGTGTGGTGTGGGGACGGTGGCCAGGTTGGGTGACAATGGCTGGGTGTCTGGAAAGAAGACGTCCGATGGACCCCCTTCCACGAGATGCTCAGGAGGCGAGGCTGTGGACCGTCCACATTTCTGCATCATGGTCACTATGATTATCTTCCAAAGCCAGAGAAAGGATCTCCAGGGGCAACTTGTGAGTCTGGGTTCCACTGCCCTCGGCTGATAGAGCTAACTTAACACCCATGGGCTTCTGGACAGCCCACTTGGGATTTGTCTGGCTGTGTGGACCCTCTGGGAATTTAAACATCTGTCAGCTAAACCAGAGACTCAGATACAAAGTTGAGAACTGGGCACATTAGGTGGATTTGTGATGCTTGCTGGAGGATTCTGGGCACTTCAAAGGATGAATGGATTTTGCCGGGATATAAATACAGCCTTTTCATTGGTGATAGATATGCTTGCAATCCCCCATCAGCACATGATGGCCACATTATTGTGCTGAATTGTTTTCAGAGAAACTAGCTTTTAAAGAGAGATTTGCCAGGCTCAAGGCAAGGTCCTGGGAAATTCAAGAGCAATTAGACCCTGGGGAGGGACAGGCTTCAGGGCAAGAAGTGCTGCCTCAGGACAGAAACAAAAATAAAAAGAAACCAACAAGCAATAAGTGCAGATGGTCCCCTGTGAAGGAAGGCAGGCACCAAGGGAACAGTGAGAGTATTTATTTAGTACCTGCTGTATACCAGCACTGTGCAAGACCCTTGGCATGTGTTATCTAGTAGAGTAACTGGTGACAAAATTCCCTACACAAAAAACCACTTTGCCACTCTGTGTTCACAAGCATTTCTCAACTAAGAAATGAAATTCTGCAAAACAGTGTACTTTACAAATTTGGTTTGCTCAGCCAATTTCTCTTTCCTAAAGTGTGTGTGTTCATTTGCTCAGTCATGTCTGACTCTGTGACCCCCATGGGCTGCAGCACGCCAGGCTTCCCTGTCCTGCGCTATTTCCCAGAGTTTGCTCAAACTCATGTCCATTGAGTTGGTGATGCCATCTAGCCATCTCATGCTCTGTCGTCCCCTTCTCCTCCTGCCTAGCATCCTCCTGTCTTTCCTAGCATCAGGGTCTTTTCCAATAAATCAGCTCTTCACATCAGGTGGCCAAAGTATTGGAGCTTCAGCTTCAGCACCAGTCCTACCAGTGAATATTCAAGGTTGATTTCCTCTAGGATTGACTGATTTTTGATCTCCTTGCAGCCCAATGGACTCTCAAGAGTCTTCTCCAGCACCATAGTAGGGGGTGGCAAACTTTTTATGTAAAGGGCAGATAGTAAATATTTGAGGTCTTGATGAACAGTTTCTGTTGCAACTACTCAGTTCTGCATTGAAGGGTGGGAGCAGCCACACGTCACATAACAGTATGCCTGGGGGAGTGTTTTCATAAAACGTCATATTTGGACTGTGAAGTTTGCATTTCAAAAAATTTTCAAACATCTTGAAAAGCTCTTCTTTTGATTTTAAAAAACTTTTAAAAATGTAAAACTGAAAACCATTCTGAGCTAGCAGCACCTATAAAAATAGGTGACAAGCTACATTTAGATTTTGGCTGGTTTGCTGAATGTTGTCATAAAGAAAATCTAAATTTTATCTGGGTAGAAATCAACTGTGAGTAATAATAAGCCTTGAAAGGAAAAAGTGAGCTTTTAAATACATTTTTGTAACTCTGGTCCATATAGTCAAAGCTATGGGTTTTCTAGTAGTCATGGACAGATATGAGAGTTGGACTATAAAGAAGGCTGAGCACTGAATAATTGATGTTTTGAACTATGGTGTTGGAAAAGACTTTTGAGAATTCCTTGGACTGCAAGGAGATCAAACCAGTGAATCCTAAAGGAAATCAATCCTGAATGTTCATTGGAAGGACTGATGCTGAAGCTGAAGCTCCAATACTTTGGTCACTTGATGTGAAGAGTCGACTCATTGGGAAAGACCTTGATGCTGGGAAAGATTGAAGGCAGAAGGGGACAACAGAGGATGAGATGGTTGGATGGCATCACTGACTCAATGGACTTCAGTTTGAGCAAACTCCGGAAGACAGTGAAGGACAGGGAAGCCTGGCGTGCTGCAGTCCATGGGGTCGCAAAGAGTCGGACACAACTGAGCGACTGAACAACAACAACAACAACATCTCCTCGTGACTCTTGGGAAATGGACCATCCTCTATGAAGTCAAATATTTATGTACAATTTCCATATTGACTGAATTGTTTTCAGATTATTAGCTGGATCAGAGGGCAGGTTGAATAACTTGTTTTTCAAGTCCTAATTCAGACATATGTGCAAATGGCTCTTTGAATATGTTTAGGATTTTGATGAGACAGGAAGTTGAGCTTGAATCTGTCAGCCAGCTGTCGAGATGCACGTTGTAGTCATTACATGGATTCCAGAAGGCGTTAGTTAACGGTGGGAGACGTGTGTGAGCTGGTGATAAAAATTTAAATCTCCATGTGTACTTCATGGGCTGTTTGTATTTAAGTTTACCTTTCTGTGCAGATGCCAGGATATCTCACCTGCCAAACACAGCGGGGAGAACCACTCTGGATTCATTTCTGTCTCTACTCTTTCTTTTCCGTTTAGGGACAATCTGTCATTTCAATACCTTGAACACCAGCAGATTTGAAGAGAAGACAGAAGACAGAAGACCATTATTAAAAGGAAAGAAAATTTAGCCAAGAGAAGTATGGAGGAAGTGGGGATATGGGGAGGCAGAAAAGGGGGTAACCAGCAAGCAGCTGGAGTTTCTGCTTCTTTGAAGGAAATTTCAAGATTAAAAGCATTTTTATCTTCATGGAAAATCTAATGGGCCTGCCTGATATGTGAAAAGCCAGCTCTCGGATCACTTAGCACACCAAATGTTCTAGTTTCCTACCAGCCACCCAATCTTTGTGAGGAACAGAGCTTTTTCTTAAACAAACATTTAAAGGCTAATTGGATCATTGGTGTGGTGTCACGGTAATTAACACACAGCTTGGAGTAGTTACATAAAAGTCAGTCTGAGCAGCACCAAGAGCCGCTGGGGAGTCAGAGAGCCCGTGGGGTCCAGCCAACCAGACTCGCACACAATTGTTCTTGGGGATGAGGTAGAAATAGCAGGAATATCTCCAGGATACATGGAATGTTACACAGAGATTAGGGGGAAAAAAAATCTCAACAATGGCTCACCAGCGATTAGGGGTTTATTTCTATGCTTGGCTAAGAATAGATTAAAATGACCCCCAAAGAGAGAGTGCAGCGTTCTCATTGATTTTTATGTCCTGTTCATTGGTGGAGGCTGGAATGCAGAAGCCAACATGAGCTAGTTTCCGCCTAACAAAGGAATTTAGTGTAAGGCTGTGGGGGTGTTTTGTTGGAATCTGAGATCAGTACAGCTCCACCCCTGGAAAGGAACAGCCTGAGACTAGGAGAACTTGCGCACTCTCTCCACACCTGTCTCTGTTCCCTGTAGCCCCTGCCTCATTCCCTCCCCACTCCTAGCCCCCACTTAGAAGTTTTCTTCATTGCTGTTCTGTCTTGTTCATTTGCTCACTTGTGTCTGACTCTTTGAGATTTCATGGACTGTACCGTGCCAGGCTTCCCTGTCCTTCACTATCTCCTGGAGTTTGCTCAAACTCATGTCCATTGGGTTGATGATACCATCCAACCATTTCATCTTCTGTCATCTCCTTCTCCTCCTGCCCTCAGCCTTTCCCAGCATCAGGATCTTTTCCAATGAGTCGGCACTTTGCATCTGGTGGCCAAAGTATTGGAGCTTCAGCTTCAGCATCAGTCCTTCCAATGAATATTCAAGGTTGATTTCCTTTAGGATTCATTGGTTTGATCTCCTTGCTGTCCAAGGCTGTTCTAACAACCAGCTTTCTAGCTGGGGAGAAACACTTCGAGTTGGAGTGTTTGCTAGTGGTATAAATATTCCCACTGTGGGGCTTCCACTGTAGTTCAGTGGTAAAGAATTTGCTTGTAATGTAGGAGATGCAGGTTTGATCCCTGGGTTGGGAAGATTCCCTGGGGTAGTAAATGGCAACCCACTCCAGTATTCTTGCCTGGAGAATCCCATGGACAGAGGAGCCTGGTGGGCTGCAGTCCTTGGGGTCACAAAGAGTTGGACACGACTGAGCGATTAAGCATACATGCATATTCTGGTTTGAAGCTGCCGACGTGAAGGTGGAGTGGGCAGAGATGCCTGGGAGCATACCTTTGGGCAGCGTTTCCATCCTGCAGATGCAGGGATGTCAGTAATCTCAAGACCATACTTAAAATAAGATAAAAAATCATCACAGTACTGTAAAATAATAGGAAATCATGAGGAAGTGATGAGTGTTGCGTATTCACTACCTTTGTTATTAATACAATTTATTTACTTGTAAGTTTACATAATTTAATTTTTAATAATGGTTGTGTTAACAATCTTGGCTCAAAAAATGCCCTATGATTTAATAATCAGCCCATGGGGATTATTAATGGTACAGATGAGCACACATTGGTTTTTCTTCCTTCTCAGTTCAGTTGCTCAGTCATGTCCAACTCTTTGCGACCGCATGGACTGTGGCATGCCAGGCCTCCCTGTCCATCACCAACTCCTGGAGTTTACTCAAACTCATGTCCATTGAGTCGGTGATGCCATCCAACCAGCTCATCCTCTGTCGTGACATAAAGCACTAATGGCCACCACATGGCTTCCATCCCTAACAACCTCAGGCCCAATTTCACATTCCAGGGAGAGAGGATCTGATTGGTTGAGCCCCAGCCAGGTATTCTTACTCGGCCAATTGGTTCTGGTTGGGGGTGGGACAGAGGCTCTTCTTCCTAAGATGGGGCAAGGATGCTGAGTGTGCTGCAAGTGTAGAACACTCTTTTGGACTCTGTGGGAGAGGGAGAGGGTGGGATGATTTGGGAGAATGGCATTGAAACATGTGTAATATCATATATGAAACGAATCACCAGTCCAGGTTCGATGCAGGATACAGGATGCTTGGGGCTGGTGCACTGGGATGACCCAGAGGGATGGTACGGGGAAGGAGGTGGGAGGGGGGTTCAGGATGGGGAACACGTGTACATTTGTGGCAGATTCATGTTGATGTGGCAAAACCAATACAATATTGTAAAGTAGTTACCCTCCAATTAAACTAAATAAATTTAAATTTTAAAAAAAATTAAAGAAAAAAAATATTTCCAGCAGCTCCCATGTCTGTGGGAAATATTCAGAAGGTAGCATTCGGGATTTCTTATGTACCACACACTTTACAAATATTTTTTCACTCTCTCTTCAGAATTCTGTGATCTGGACACTAATTGTTCCCATTTTAAGAATGAGGAAACTGAGGCCCAGAGAGGTTTGTGACTTGCTTAAGGTCACACAGATAGATTACAGAGCTGAAATTCACATTCAAGCCTATCCTTACTCCAAAGCCTTCTTTCCACCAGCCAGCTGGCTCTCATGTGGAAATATCCTGCAAAATGGGACACTTGACCCACAGACTAAAGTTCCTGACCCTGTGAAGGAACTGCCACAGTTGGGATAGAGAAAGAGGGGGTGAAAGAAGACTGGTTGAATAAGACAAATGAGAGCAAAAGCATGTATTATTTTTGCCCCCAAACCCAATATCTTTGTGGCTGCCTCTCTTTTTTCTTCGAGTCTCTGGGGGGCAGGAGGCACATACTGGCTTCATTGTAATTTAGGGTTTTGCTGCAGATCGTGTTGAGTTGAATACGGAAGTGGATGTTCATTTTTACCTTTTCCATTGTTTGTCTTTCCCAGTCACTTTTGTGTGTTCCTGCCCCCAGGTATTGGGCACAGTTAATTCTTCCTGCAATTAGTATTCATGGTCAGCTAAGCAGAACTAATGCAACAAACCGTTTTTACTTTGAAGGTTATATTACACATTTCCAAGCTCCTGTGGAAAGGGCCCTTTATGAATAAGATATTCTTGACTATCTCTAGGAATTCAATTTTCCCTTTTCTGAATTTTCAAGCCTGTCTATTGAATTCTTTAATGTGATTCCCCAAGAAGAACCCAAGCCAGGCAGACAACCGGATATAGCCAAATTGTTAGCATTTTAAAAATCTTTTCTTCCTTGGGGGCAGAAGTCAAGAGTACATGTCCCTGCTTGTTTTAGAGTGGCACTTATCTCTTCTGCTGGTTCCTTTGATATATGTGTATCATTACTATCAATCGCATTGGTTTAAAAAAATATGCCTATTTATTCAAAATAAATGCAAGGAGGATGCTGAGAATTCTGAGTTCTGAACATTTTGAAACTGTATTCAATTATTGTAGGTAATTTCCCAGATAGAAGAAGTAGCAAGAAATATTCTTTTAAAAAAAGATTCTTAAAGACATTTTTAGAATAGCAAAGTGACTTCTTATACTGAATGCCTGATACCAATTAACACTTTAAATGGCCAAAAACGGTCAGAAAATTCATTTAGCAGCTTTGGGAAAATTCTAATGACTCCAAAATGATGGTATAAATCAGCTAATTTAGAGTTGCTTAAATGTGCTTTCAGAGAAGGCAATGGCACCCCACTGCAGTACTCTTGCCTGGAAAATCCCATGGACGGAGGAGCCTGGTGGGCTACCTCCACCCAGGGTCTCGAAGAGTCGGACACGACTGAGTGACTTCACTCAATTTTCACTTTCATGCATTGGAGAAGGAAATGGCAACCCACTCCAGTGTTCTTGCCTGGAGAATCCCTGGGACGGGAGAGCCTGGTAGGCTGCCCTCTATGGGTTCGCACAGAGTCGGTCGGACACGACTGAATCGACTTAGCAGCAGCAGCAAATGTCCTTTAACCTAGTATATGTCTTGTGTGTGTGTGTGTGTGTGTGATCAGTCGCTCTCTGGTGTCCAACTCTTTTGAACCCCATGGACTGGAGCCCAGTAGGCTCCTCTGTCCATGGGATTTCCCAGCCAAGAATACAGGAATGAGCTGCCATTTGCTCCTCTAGGGCATCTTCCTGACCCAGGGATCGAACCAGAGGCTCCTGCAGTGCAGGCGGATTCTTTACCGCTGAGCCACCTGGGAAGCCTGGCTTTAACACAGTGCACACACGGTATATTCCAGCGGCTCGGCTTTTACGATATGTTAACAATATGATTTTGTTCTATTTTCTTTGTTTTTTATTCTCTGTATAGTTAAAGTTAGCGTCAGAACTTCAACTGATGTGCTTCAGTGGTTTATATTACATGAAACAACAACAACAACAAAATTAGGAAAGAAGTAATACCTGATTTTTTAAAAAATAGATGCCTTTAATTCTTGATTTCTGAATCCTAACATCAGATTTTGCTTATATTTTTCTTTTCAAATGAAAAGATTTTTTTTTACTTATTTTTCATGAATTTACATTTCTTTTGCTAACAGTGAATCTTATGTTTATAAGATTGTGTTTTTCATTTTGCTTTGGCCACTAGGAAGCTCTGTGCCAAAATAGGTTCCAGCAATTTGGAGGGGTGTGGGAACCCAGTTCCCCTCTAGGTCACACCCACTTAACCTTTTCTCTTTTAATTGGTAAAATTTGTTTGTGGATTCCTATAAGCTATATGGGGCTTCCCAGGTGGCACTAGTGGTAAAGAATCCACCTGCCAAGCAAGAGACACAGGAGACAAGGGTTTGATCTCTGGGTTGGGAAGATCCCTTAAAGGAGGAAGTGGCACCCCACTCCAGTATTCTTGCCTGGAGAAATCCTACTTACAGAGGAGTCTGGTGGGATACAGTCCATGGGGTTGCAAGAGTTGGACACAGTTGAGTACACATGCCTGAGATAAGTCATATACCTCCTTCCTCCACTTCTAAAAAAATGAAATGAATTATTGAGTTGGCTAAAAAGTTCATTTGGGTTTCTGTAAGAGGTTAAGGAAAAACCTGAATGAACTTTTGGCCAGTCCAATATATAACGTGGGACTTCCTTGGGGGCTCTGCCTGTCAATGCAGGAGACCCAAGAGATGTGGGTTCTATCCCTGGATCAGGAAGACCTGGAGAAGGAAATGACTACCCTCTCCTGTATTCTTGCCTGGAAAATGCTATGGACACAGGAGCCTGGTAGGCTATGGTCTGTGGGGTTGCAAAAGGTTCGGACAGGCATGACTTAGCGACTAAACAGCAACCACAAAATATCTGACATATAAATAAAAAACATTGTTTATTGAGAAAATGGTGATGCCCCTGAGAAGGCATCTCCCATTCGTCCACTGGGGTCTCCCATGGGAGCATCTCTGCTTCCTTTACATCTCACCCCAGGCTTTCACCCAGAGTTGGGACCACTTCTTTTTTTTATTATAATTTTTTTGGGGGGACCACTTCTGAAAGGGCTCTTAAAGTGAATGAGAGGGAGCCTTTCTGCTATTTGTGAGTGACATCTTTTCATCAGGGCTCTGGAGCATGGCCTTGGCATGTGGGACAGGGCCCTTTCTGTTGGTGGGTTAGGATTCTGTCCTCAGTCTAGAGATCATAGTCTGCAAATCCTCTTGTGGTGAAATGTGCTGTTTCCATCTTTATATACATTGTTGATGTTGTTCAGTTGCTCAGTCATGTCCAACTCTTTGTGACCCCACGGACTGCAGCACACCAGGCTTCCCTACCCTTCACCATCTCCTGGAGCTTGCTAAAATTCATATCTATTGAGTCAGGATGCCATCCCACCATCTCATCCTCTGTTGCCCCCTTCTCCTCCTGCCCTCAATCTTTCCCAGCATCAGGGTCTTTTTCAATGAGTCAGCTCTTCACATCAGACGGCATACGCAAGTACAAATGTTAAAAGTGTTGTCTCTCTGACTTCCCTTCTTCCCCACCAGTTTTCCTATGGGGGTGGTTCCCCACCAGAGTCCCTGGAGAATATATTCACTTTGAGGGAATATGCCCAGAAGCATCTACCTTCAACCAGGGCAGTGCAGTGCCCTTGCCTCAGGGAAGAATGGGAAGTCTCCTTTGAAAACACCTGTTTTCTCTAGAGGATTCACATTAAAAATGGTGGAAAGCTACAGCTGCCTCTGGAGGAAAAAGGAAAGTGGAGTTTTCTCTCTTAAAAATCTGTTTAGTTAATAAGACACCTAAATAAGCAAGCACATACAAGGCAAGATCATTTTTTCGCTCTGACTAAAATACAAAATCTCTTTTTTTGAACACACCAAATGATCATGGCTTTTTTCCTTCCCGAGAATGCTTCAGATATGTAATCCTATCCATCAACTGTTCATTTCTGGGGAAAAAAAAGAGTCCGTTGGTGGGTTTCTTCTCAAAAGGTGTGCTTAGGACAGCAGAAATTTCTGACAAGTCAAGTACAGGTGATTAGAGATTGCAATGTAAATCAGTTAACATCTATAATTTCCCTTGTTCTCTAATGCTATTAGTTATTTAAAGGGTAAAAAAAAGGATGTTTTACTTCATTTTTTCGAATCTTACTAGGTACCCGTAGCTTAACTTAATGATTTGTATAAGTGATAGTAATTGCTGGGACTACAGTTGAGTATTATTAGCTATAAAATGAACATGGTTATATGTCCAACAGAACTAGCAAGGGACAGAAATGCAGTTGTATCCAAGAGAAAATAATTACAGCAATAATCAGTGTAATTCATGATAATGGCTGAATTGAATTTCACACCATAGCTCCAAGCACTTACATTTAATGAATGTAGTTTGTGCTTGTTTACTAAAAAGGTTTTTAGCAGAAAATCGATAATGTAACTTCAGTGTTTCTAATTGCAAATGCAATTATTTTTTTTAAGGTAGTGGTTCAATAAGGATTTTGTAGAGAAAATTGAGGTATGTGAGTGCTGCAAATGCTGGTGCTTTAATTAGCCTACCTGTACATTAGTGCCATGTGCCTTCATATCTATTTATTACAACGTATTGATTAAAATGGATTTGTATTCAATTTTAAGGCTAGCTAATGTAATGGACATTGAAACTTTTCTGGAAGCATTGGTTGGGATTACAACATGTCACTGGGTAATGAGGCTTTCCTTTGAGAAGTGATTTCAGAAATCATCCCGCGAACCCGATGGTGGGGTGAGGAGGGGAGGGCCAGGACGCGTGCCCGGCCAGTTTCCAAAGATCAAGTGGCAGGGACACGTGTGGCCTTCAGTAAAACAGGAGGTGTGTGGATTTTTAGTACTGTTACAGGTTCTTGCTTACTTGGGTTAGCTTCTGTCGGAACCTTTCCCAAGTCCAAGACATGCCTAAAATGGTTATGTTGGGGTGGATGATCTTCAGAGCTTATCCTTTTGACAGATCTCTGGGTCTGGCGATCTACAGCTAGCCTAGACGGAGCTCTTCATTCTGAAGAAGCTGGAAAGTGCATTCTCTCAGGTTCCAGGCCCACATTCATGACTCACCTTCATGTGGATTGACAGATCATTGTCCTTCACCTGCCTGGATCTCTTTCTCAGAACCAACCCTGAGCATCCTCCTCTTGCACAGTTGTCATGGTTACCATTACATCGCCACGACCACCACCATCATCACCATCCTCTTTCTTGATGTCTTATCTCTGCAGCATGTACATTTAATGTGTGATACGGTCTTGTGAAGCATTATTGGAAGTTTATTCCACAATATGGAAAGATCCTGGAGAAGGAAATGGCAACCCACTCCAGTATTCTTACCTGGAGAATCCCATGACAGAGGAGCCTGGTGGGCTATAGTCCATGGGGTTGCAAGAGTTGGACACGACGTAGCGACTAAACCACCACCACCATTGAAAGATCCAGCTCTTCTCAAGCTGAAATCCCTTAATAGCTTAAATTCTAAATATATTCACGGGACTGGGATTTCTAACTTTGCTTTAATGATATATCCTGGTATTGTATTTCAAAACCAAATTAATTTTAAAGTTGAATATTTTGAGTGGGGGAAGGAGCCAGATTGTGCATTACAACTTTATAACCAACATGGGTTATACCAATGAAATCCAAAAGTCCAGACTCACACCATGTTGCTAAGAGACTAAGTGGGAAGCAAACATATCAATAAACCTAGAGGGTCTTCTGTAAGGCTTTTTATTAGAAATGAGCCCCTGGCAGGAGGCCTCTTGAGTTTCTGTACTCCCAGGACAAGGCCTGGGATGCTGCTTTGTGGAGAATTGCCTTCTGTCCTCCAAGGACCAGCTAGTCTCCCGCCATCTCCAGGAGACCTTTCCTAAGAACCAGAGACCATGGATCACTCTGTCCTCTGGCTTCCTATGGGGTATCAAAAGGGGGGCACCTAATAGTGCTTCTGTGCGCCCTGCACTCTGCTGGTGGCATCCGTGGGGCAACTACTTTTACAACAGCCCTTGGATACAGGCAGTCTTGTTACTCCCATTTTCCAGATGAGGACACTGAGGCTTAGTGAGGTTAAGTCAGTGGCTCAGTGTCAGATTGCTAGAAAGTCAGTATACGTGCTTCCTGGAGACACTGGTTCCCTGGCTGCCTGGTGTCTGTCCTGGGTGTTTCATGTCGACTCTACCAACTATTATGAGGTCGAGTCATTCACAGTTGCATTTTTCTCATATCTGGGCTAAAAATTAGATTTCATTTTATTTCCGCCATTCTCCACTCCCTTCCCCTGCCGCCTCTTTCCATGCCTGGTACCCAGTCTGCAGATCAGTTGGTGTTAGGGAAGTGAATGATGCCAAGACCTAGGTGACTTGATTGTGTCCTTCTTTACACAAGTAGCCTGGTTGCCTTCCACACCAGGTGTGAACCTCTACCCCACCTCCCTGCGGTCCAGAGGCTGAGTGTGTGACCTGCTTCCGTGTGTTGAGACCTGGTTGGCACCTGCGCAGCAGCACCTGGTGAGTGACTTTTATCTCCATGGGCATGTCCCACAAAGCCAGTGAGATGGAGAACCAGGTGCAAAGCAAGCATTTTGTCAGGGCAGGATGATGGCACGGGGAGAAGGTCAGCTGTGGGACCTTTGGGGAGCCCCTTTCTTTCCTGAACCTCCATTTGCACATCTGCAAACTGGAGCTAAAGACTCCTGCCCTGACTCCTTCCTGGACTTGTTGACAAGACTCAGCTGGGGTGTGTTATTCTCCGTGCATTTTGGAAACTTTAAAGTGCTTGACAGCCATCTAATTAAGGAGGAGGATAAACACAAATCCACCAGATGAATGGGCTTCCTGATGGTTGGAGGGGGGTGGTGAAGTCCCGTCCATGGGGAAATGGGCCCAGATGTCTCCTCTTTTGCCATCCCTAATGAGAAACAGCCCCATCCTTTGACAGAGCTAGAGTCATCAATCTATGGATTAAAACATAACGCCCAGCCAAACTTTCTTTATCCTTTCGGGCACATGGTGTATTTTCAATATGGCTCCACAGAGCCAGCCAGCAGCCCCTGCTTGACGGAATGATCTCTGTCGGGCTGGAAAAGACAGACACCCTAATGTTTGACCAACAAATGTATAGAAAATAGTGGCCGGTAAGTAGCAATTACGTAATAATCTTATCCAAAGAAAATGTGGGCTCAAATTAAGATGATTTCACCAGGAAAACATTAAGGTATACAAAGAGTTCTTAATAAGTAGAAATAAATAGTGCAGGGTTTGCGCCGTGGTTATTTTCGATGGTTATCTGCTCTCACTGTCGCTGCTCTGGCTACATTTTCCACGGGGCTCAGAGCGGCATTTTGCTCTACAAAAACAACTAGCTCCTTTCCAGCCAATGATTACTTGTAATTATGCTTTCCCCTGCTATTATTCTAATAGACCTGTCATGTTGCTTGAAGGACTCTGGCGTTTGGAATATACGACGGCTTTTACGGATGGACTGCTGGAACACTTAATATAGCTCTATTTTTGAATTATCAAGTTCTATCCTTTTGAAGTCTGTGTTAGTGGAACTCCTATTTATGAGATGTGCTGTGCTTAAAGGTTTGCTATTGATGCAGAGGTCCAACAGAGCCTTTATCGTAAGTACGGCAGCGTTCTCCCTGAGAGATAAATAGCCGTGCTAAAAGGTATGTTGTGTACCTAGGCTGCAAATTACTAGCCAAGTACCTCATAACAGTGTACTTCAAAAATACCTTTATGCCTCTTGTTTGTTCTCTTTTCCATAGAGATGAATGGCATTTCTTAAAACCTAGAGGGGCAGAAGCATGCTGCTCATCATTGGTCAGCAACATGACTTGGGTTTGAGGAACGTGTTTGTTCTGGCATGGGGTGTCCGGGTATATGCCTTTGTATGGCTCACATCCTCTGTGTTTTGATCTTTCAAGAACTAGCTTTTCTTTTTGTGCCATGCTCAGTTGTGTCCGACTCTTTGAGACCCTGTGGATTGTAGCCCGCCAGGCTCTTCTGTCCATGGGATTGTCCAGGCAAGAATACTGGAGTGGGTTGCCATGCCCTCCTCCAGGGGATCTTCCCACCCCATCAGGGATCGAACTTGCATCTCTTGCATTTCCTGCACTGGCAGACAGATTCTTTCTTTAAGTTGCTCCAAGCAGTTTTTGGAGGGGTACAAGGGTTTATGAACAGGGCTGCCTGTTCTGGGGACTTCGGAAAACACTACTGAGGACGGAGCAAGTGCCTCAGCTGAGATCGTCAGGTAGTGATAAGTGCAAAGAGTGGGCAGTGGGGTTCAGCTTCCAGCAGGCTGGGCAGGTGGGGATCTTAGAAGAGGGTGGCCTGATGGAGAAGGTGTCACCAGTAGCGGTTCCCAAAGGTCTGATGATGTGGGTAATTTGATGAGCACCAGCTGGGGTGAGAGTTTCCTTTAGCAGTTCAACCAGGTTGTTCTTTTGTGAACCCAACGTTGTAGGCATTTGCGGCGAACATAATCGGACAGTGCAGGCGCTCTCTTTGGCCTTGGGTTGCCACCACACTGAAAAGACATCGTGTGATTCACACACACAGAAATTTGTGGGGATGCGTGATCTGGCTGCCTCAGGGTGTCAGAAATGGACTCGGGATGCTCCAAGTTTCTAGCGAGCATCCCAAAGGCAGACAACGCTCCCTTGGCAGCTGACGTCAAACACACAGAAGCAGGACCACCGGGCAGCTTTTGACCATGTGGCAAGAATTTGCATCGATTCCCCACAGAAGGCAGGCTGCTGCTCCAGCATGTGCCTGGTGTTTTTCTTTTGGAGCCTTCATGCATCAGAATCCTAACTATACAATGCCCGTCTAATTCTTCACCCATATATTTTACCATTACAGATAGCCTTCCCCTTAAGCTTGTCTATTTACTAGCTGATGTGACAGATGACAGTGACTCCAAGCCGTGTTAGATGGCATTTGTATGGCTCCGATGCCAGAAGCATTCTAAGCGCCGGTGTTGCATATTTATTGATCTCCATATTCCCAATAATCTGATGCCCGTCACATTTGACAACATTATGTGGAGAGGTCAGCTAGATGGGGCTAATGAAACTGTTTCCAAGATGGATGTTGTTTTCCACAACATTACCCTTGCAAATAGCTGTCAGTGGGGCCTTTCACTGTCGGGCCAGGCATTTGCGAACCTTTTTTTTTTTTTTTTAATAGTTGACGCTAACATTAAACAAAACCTGAAGCTATTAAATCTCAGTATTTATATACAATAGAAAACATAGACGCCCTGGCATCTTTCCAAATGAAAATCTTATTAACAGACATGGTGCTTGTGGCAAAGTCCTTAGCAATTGGAAACTGGCTTGGCTGTTTGAAATGTTTGACAGATTAACCTGAGATGATGTGAAGGACCGAATGGGAAATGGCTCAAGTCTGGAGGATTAAACCAGCAAATGGAAAGGCGTGCTGCAGACCAGAGGCACATGGTCATTTTGTGACTGCTTTTCCAAGGGTCCACACTGACGTGAACAACCAGCTCAAAATGTGCTCAGATTTAAAGATTTACAGGGAAAAATAAAGAATATAACGTAGTATTTGCAAAGAGAATCCCATTTAGTGAAATGCCAATGTGAATTAATGACACTGGAAATGCGTCGGAAGCAGTAATGAAGATATTAAAGACAGGTCTCCCCGCGGCCGAATCCAGAGCCCTTTAAAAGCCCTGCGATGGGACATTTACAGACTTTCCCACTGTCCTGAGGGTTCTTATGTTGGACAGTGATCTTGATGGCTCTTCTAAGGAATCCATCCTGGTTTAATTCCAGGTGAATATATCTTGGTTAAACATTCACTGAACAATTGTAAGCAGCCATGTGATTGATGTGCCAATGTGATTTTTGAGAAACTTGTTGCATGTCTCGGTGGGGCCACTGAGAATTTTGGGTTAAGAGAAGCATAGCCAATCTTTAGTTTGAAATGCATTATTTTACAAAGGTAGGTATATTTCATGGGTTTCTTCATGACAACGTTTCTCTCCTGGCTCTATTCCAGAGCAGACACAAATAAGAATATATAACAGAATTAATAGGACTTAGCTACTGACTCATCTGGAACATTCTGAACAATGAATTCATGTATTCACTGCTAGCATTTAGGAACATTAATCCACCGTATTGCTTGCAGTCACAAAAATCAAAGAGCTTCTCAACTTGTTTATTTTGTAGGGTTGAAGGAAGGATGTGAGAGAAGAGATGATTAACTATTGTGCCTTTTCCTTGAGTGGGTCTCGGTACCTCTTTCCATCACACCCTTTTTTAGGTTATGCCTTTTATACTGCGTTACATCAAGAGTTAGGAAAAAATGGACGATTTCAAGAGCAGTGAAGTTCATTGCTGGGTAGATGCTCCTGTTCCTTTTGGATGGAAAAGTTGTTTCTCCTTCATAACCCCTCCTCCACCCTCTTGGAATAAATATGCCATTAAGAGAGCTTGTTCTCAGATAACGAATGAGCACCTACCCTATAGTGCAGGGAAATCTGTCCAGTGCTCTGTGGTGACCTAAATGGGAAGGAAATCCAAAAAAGAGGGGATACGTGTCTATTATAGCTAATTTATGTTGCTGTACAGTAGAAACTAAGACAACATTGTAAAGCCACTATACTCCAATAAAAATTAAGAGAGAGAGATTAAAACGTTAGGATAAAAGAGTGCATGTTCTTTCTTTGAGGAATACCTACAAATCACGGGGGAAACTAAGTCAGGTCACTGCAAAAGTTAGCTCTGAGTAAGGTAGAGGGTTACAACATGCTGATTACCATCCGAGAGACATGATTCTCACTAATGAAAAACACGGACAAAAAAGTCATATGTGAGAGATGTAAGTTAAAGCTACCCTAGGCAGGTTTAATTTAGGCATGAGCAAATTACATGAATGTAGTTGCTATAGTAACTAGTAGGTAATATGCTGTTTATGTTGCTATTGAGATATCTTGTACTTTACTGGAATAAGAAAAAAAAAAAGATTTCCAGGAGCACACAGACATGACAAGAAGGGAATGTTTCTCATAACCATTTTATTTTTTCTATTTTGCTGTTTATTTAGGATGAGGTGGGCATCTGTGATTATAATACACAGCCCTTAGGTTGGTTTGTTGTTACTGGCGTTTTCCTCATTGAGATGCCCCTTTAGAAGCCCAGTCCTGGCAGAGTCTCTGAAGGCGCCCTGGCTGCTGTCTTGGATGCTGCTGGGGGAAGATTCTGTGGTTAGGAATGGCTGGCGATGAGATGTAGGCCAACATGGGTCAGATGAAGTTGAACTCAAAGGCCAAGAATGTTCAAGAATTCAGGGCCGGGCAGATGCTGCCAGAGGGTGTGGTATTACAGATTTAATGCTATGCTTTATGGGTATTTGGTAGTTAGTGCGATTTTTAAAAAGCAGTTGAGGTCCTTTCTGGAGACAGTGACTATGTCTCGAAGGGGACTTGTGATAGATGAAATACAGTTGTCTCACATCTAAGGCTGCAGCTGACGGAGAGGCGGCAGAGAACACAGCAAAGGGTGCAAGTGCCACTCTGCTGCAGCGGGAAGCTGGCACACAGACCCCAGTGACTCAGGTCCCAGTTTGGATTTGGGGGTCTGGTCACTGATGCCATGGCAATTCACCCAATAGTTGCTCTACCTGTCACTGCTGTATATCCTCACTTGCAAAACTGGTTTGGGCAAACTCAGATGCTTCCAGGCCATTCAGGCTCTCTGCGACCCTATGGGCTGAAGTGGGTTGCCATTTCCTCCTTCAGGAAGCTTTGTATTAAAAACAATTATTTAAGTTTACAGACCTTTCAAATTCTTAAAGCAGCATTGGTTTATATTAATTAAATTAATTTAACTGAAGAACTCATGTCGATTAGGGCCTTTTTCTCTGGGAATGGAATAGGGGATTCTTCAGAAGGGGAAATACAGAGGTCGAGTCCCACCAGCCCCAGATGACGGTGGTGATGGAAACAAGCCTGAACGCACCAAGGTGCCTCCATCTGCATCCTCTTCACTTCACACTCCCCTTAGCACAAATCTATGTGCAAGCTTCCCTCCAAAAGATGACACAGAATAGAAGAAGCATTGTCTTTGAAGCCAGGAACCCTATGTTCTCGTCACGGTTCTGCTGTGTCCTAGGATTGGGGCCTAAGGGAAGTAATCCATGATTATTTCTCACTTGTAAAATGCTCTTGACAATGCCTACCTGATCAGTGGGGACCCGATGAAGCTGGAACACTGACTGAGCTTCTGGCTATGACCTCCGTCTCTCAACAGCTGTTCCTTAACTGCACATCTGTTTTGTCCAGTCCCAGATGCAGGCAACTCATTTGCTTTCTCTGGCCTCAGTTTTCTCCTCTGCAAAATGGCATCATTGGCCCTGTCATCCTCAGAGATGCCCTGCTGGCCTCAGAGATGCCCTGCTGTTTCTTATACTCTGAGATTATATGGCATAAGCTTTTCCAGGTTCCTAAATGTCCTTTCCTTAAGAAATGTGTGCAAAGAGTCTTTTGATTCTTCATGGCTAAATGCAAATTCCTCTTCTCTTCCTGAGTTTGAAGAGCTGCTCAACTGAAAAGTCGGTTTGGCACGAAGCCTTGTGTATATTACAGGCATGGCTTTTGGGCTGGAAGGAACGGAAGACATCCATTTGAGCTTTTTGCCTTGAGGCTGATAATGTGTTTTAATTCCCATTTTACAAATGAAACGATTGAATTTTCAGGAGCTTAAGCACCAGTGCAAGGCCTCACCACCTTCAGTATTTTGGTAGCCTCTACCTGCTGTATGTTAATTTTCCCAAGGGAGTCACCAGAGGGGGGCAGTTCCCAGGAAAATGTTGAAAGGTGGGAGAGCCAGTGCATGCATGCATCTTTACTCAGTTTCCATCAAAACAAACACTGCATGACAAGAGAAGCAGATGGTGGGCCAGGAACCCACAGGAGGTGGGAGCGGGGAGAAGGAGGAGTCCTGAGCTGTGGAAGAGCAGTATTTGGTCACCTGATTCATAATTCCCATCTGGCTCTGAAGCCCTCCGTACCGGAGACCCTTCAACACTTCACCTGCACCATTGCCTCCAGATTGCAAAACTCATTAGACTGTGAAGTAAGCCGAGTAGGAATCAATTTTTTGCCTAACCCCAGAAGTTCTTTGAAATAATATGTCAAAATGGTTATCTCGTCTGTTGCAATTGGCTTGAAAATCTCAGAATTCCTATGGATATTTATGAGATTACCATGTACCATCTGGCTCCCTACATGCGAGTGTGTCTACACAGATGCCCGGATAATATATAGGGAGCCAAGCACATTTATTTTTACAGAGGGTAATTATTACAGTCTCTCCTTCCAGGAATGAGCCTTTTGTTTTATGTTTTCAGTGAGAACTTGTGAAATATTAAGATATTTTACTGCCTTAATGTTCTGAATTGTTTGCCTCTCCATATTGCAATCTAAAACTCATTAACAGTCGAACAATTTAATCAGAATGAATCAAGTTGTGAAATGGATACACGGGCAGTTCACGCAGCCATAAAGCATAGCTGAAACTTTTCTGAACAGCTTAATAAAACTTAGAAGGCAGCAGGAAATAAATGATTATCCTGGACAGTATCAGGGTAAACAGAACCTGGAGTCATGAACTTGGTAATTGTTCTTCCTCACTCAGCACATTTGCCAAGGCTTGGTCTTAATTCATGGGATGGACCAGTGAGTATAGGGAAATAAGTTGCCAGCCCATCTGTAAATTTTTTCTCTTAACATTAAGCATGAGCAAGGAAGCAAATTGAGGGTGGGTGAATAAGGGAGCTTCCTGGCAGTCCAGTGATTAGGACTCAGCACTTTCATTGCTAAGGCTTCGGGTTCAATCCTTAGTCAGAGAACTAAGATCCCGCAAGCTGCGTGTGTGACTATATATATATATATATATCTATATATGGTCCTTGGGGACATATGGAATATTTTATAGCAAATCCCGATATCATGTCTTACCACTTAGAAATACTTTGGCTGACAAAAGCTTTTCCCTTCTTAATATAATCACTGTGCAAACAAAATTAGCAATAATTTCTTAATATGATCACCTATCCCTTCCATACTTAAATTTCCCTCAGTAACTGTTTGCAACCCTATAGACTGCAGCACACCAGGCTTCTCTGTCCATCAGCAACTCCCAGAGCCTGCTCAAACTCATGTCCATCGAGTCGGTGATGCCATCCAAGCATCTCATCCTCTGTCATCCCCTTCTCCTCCTGCCTTCGATCTTTCCCAGAATCAGGGTCTTTTCTGATGAGTCAGTTCTTCGCATCAGGTTGCCAAAGTATTGGAGCTTCAGTTTCAGCATCAGTCCTTCCAGTGAATACTCAGAACTGATTTCCTTTAGGACTGACTGGTTGGATCTCCTTGCAGTTCAAGGGGCTCTTGAGTCCCAACACCACAGTTCCAAAGTATCAATTCTTTGGCGCTCCGCTTTCTTTGTGGTCCAACTCTCATATCCATACATGACGGCTGGAAAAACCATAGCTTTAACTAGATGGACCTAGTTGCCTCAAAAAATCTCTTTTTACCAAAGTTTTTTTGAATAAGTGGCCAAATAAAGTTTGCATGTCACACTGACATTTTGAAGAAAAGGTAAAATGCCCTATGGCCTGGACTTTGCTAGCTGCTTTTGCTAGGTGTCCTATAATTTGATATTTTATTCTCTGAAGTATTATAAACTTGTGTTTAAACTCAGTGACTATTTTAAATTCAGGACTTCTTGTACGATAACACTTCAGAGATGTTGGTGTGTACTGACTGGATCACCTCAAGAGATGCAGAGGTAGCTGGTATCCCGTGGTTTTATTGATACCAAGACTGATCAGAGTTCATATGGTAACAGCAACATCTCTCACCATTAAGTTTTCCAGAAAGCTTTTCATGTAAAATTTTTTTTCTGAAATTATAAAATACACATAAAACCTGTCATTTTAACCTTTTAACATCCCACCTTGACTTTTCACTATCTTTATTTTTAATTTATTTTTGGCTGTGCTGTGCAGCAATTAGAATCTTAGTTCTGTGACCAGGAATTGAACCTATGCCCCCTGCAGTGGAAGGACAGAGTCTTAACCACTGGACTACCAGGAAAGCCCTTGACTATTTTTAAGTGTATAGCTTTGTGGCACTAAGCAGATCCACAATGTTGTATAACCATCGCCATTACCTGTTTTCAGAAACTTTTCATCATTTGAAACTGAGACTATGTACTCATTAAACAGTAACCTCCCATGTCTCCCTCGTCCCCCCGCCCCCCACTGGCTCCTGACAGCCAGCATTCTCCTTTCTGTCTCTGTGAATTTCCCTCTTCTAGGTACCGCATGTACGTGACTGGCTTGTTTCCCTTAGCATAATGCCACCTGTGTTGTAGCGTGTGTCGGAATTTCCTTCCTTTACACGGCTGAATACTATTCCATTGTACAGATGGAACGCATTCTGCCTAGCCATTCATCTATTCATGGACACTTGGCTTGCTTTTGGCCGTTGTGAATACTGCTGCGGTGAACATGGCTGACCTCACTTAATGCGTTTTGGGCTCACTGATATTTGTCTAGATCCACTACGGGCATGCCTCACTTTATCGTGCTTCACTTTGTTGCATTTTTCAGATGCTGCAAATTCACAAACTGAAGTTGGGCAATATTTGGTCACTTTGTAACACTGTGTCACATTTTGTTAATTCTCAGAATATTTTCAACTTTTTCAATATCATTATATTTGTTATGGTGATCTGTGATCTTTGGTGTCACAATTGCCATTTTTTTTTTGGATTTAAAGTATGTACATTGCTGTTTAGAGCTAACACGGTTGCACATTTAGTAGACTACAGTATAGTGTAAACATAACTTTTACTTGTGGTGGTAAACCAAAAAATTCATGTGACTCACTTTATTGCAATATTTGCTTTGCAGTGGTAGTTTGGAACTAAACTTGTAGTCTCTCGGAGATATGTCTATGTTTTATATGTTGCACAATGGTGATTTTCTAGTCTTTTCTGTTTATGTACCAATTTTCAGAATAATGATTTAATGTATCAGTATCCCACAAAAGTGACCAGTGAAGTGTTTGGTTTTTATTTTTTCCTAAAGCCAACTTTTTTTTTTTTTTTTTATAGCTCCTCAAGTTCGTGCTTGTGTCCTTTGACAAAGCTCCAGTAGTCTTTTGCTACTTTTTTTGTTTCTGGAACAACAAGGTGTCCCGGACTCATACATTTCCTATCTGAAGGGGGGAAAAAAATCTCCTTTTCTCTGTTGTACTCATGACTCTGCCCTCAATTCTTCACTTCTGGACAGCAAGTGTGTGCATTTTCCCACACCAAACAGTTCTCCAATTCGCTGTGGATACTGTCTGAGTGTCCTACAATTTAATTCAGTTCTGACACTACCTACCTGGAGATGGCATTAGGTCTCCCAGTCCCACAAGGCTGCCCCTCCCTTCTCCCACTTCACACACCAACGGCCAGGCCAGCTTGTCACCTGTGCCTCTGACTGGCTATAAACTGGAGCCTGGAGGTTCTCCTCACCCTTCCTCATGTTCAGTGTTGACTAGAATGGCTTCCAGAACTCAGGGAAACCTTTATGTTTGTCTGTTGGTTGTAAAGGATGTAATTCAGAAACAGCCAGGTGAGAGAGAGGCACGAGGCAGAGCGTGGGGGAGGAGCATTAGCATCCACGTCCTCTTGAGGCGGGCAGGCCACCCACCCCCGGTACCTCCATGTGCTTGCCACGCAAGGAACTCACCAAGTCCTGTACTTGAGGGATTTTCAGGGGCAGTTTCTTATGTAGGCACGATTGGCCATTGTTGGGGTGAAGCTGAAAGTCTCAACCCCAAATCACATGGTTGGTTCCTCTGGTGACAAACCTCTATCCTGTGGTTATCTGGGGAACTTTTAAAAAACACCTCATTAATACAAGCTCAGGTATGGTTGAAAGAAGTTTGTTAAGAATAACAAAAGATACTCTTTTCACCTTTATAATTCTTTTCACTTAGGACGTTCCAAGGCCTTTAGGAACTCTGTGCCAGGAATGAGGATGAGACAATATATATTTCTTATTATAAATCACATTATCACACCACTCGCTCTTCATGGATCACAGCCTTGTCATGTCAAAGGGGCTTGTGTAGCTCAGTGAAGCTGTGCAGGGCCACCCAAGACCGACAACGGGTCACAGTGAAGAATTCTGACAGAACATGATCCACTGGAGGAGGAAGTGGCAACCCAGTATTCTTGCCATGAGAACCGCATGGACAGTATGAAAAGGCAAAAAGGTATGACACCGGAAGATGAGCCCCCCCCAGGTCAGAAGGTGTCCAATACGCTACTGGTGAAGAGCAGCTGTTAGCATACTAACAGCTTCAGAAAGAATGAAGTGGCTGGGCCAAAGTGGAAATGATGCTCAGTTGTGGATATGTCTGGTGGTGAAAGTAAAGTTTGATGCTGTAAAGAACAATATTGCATAGAAATCTGGAACATTAGGTCCACGAATCAAGGTAAATTAGACATGGTCAAGCAGGAGACTGCAAGATTGAATATCAACATTTTAGGAATCAGGGAACTAAAATGGATGGGAATGGGCAAATTTAATTCAGATGACCATTATATCTACTAATGTGGGCAGGAATCCTTTAGAAGAAATGGAGTAACCCTCATAGTCAACAAAAGAGTCCAAAATGCAGTACTTGGGTGTAATCTCAAAAATAACAAGATGATCTTGGTTCATTTCTGAGGTAAACCACTCAACCTCACAGCAATCCAAGTCTATGTCCCAACCACTGATGCCAAAGAAGCTAAACTCTTCTATGAAGTCCTACAAGACCTTCTAGAACTAATACCAAAAGAGATGTCCTTTGCATCATAGGGGATTGGAATGCAAAAGTAGGAAGTCAAGAGATACCTGGAGTAACGGTCAAGTTTGACCTTTACAGAGTGAAGCAAGGCAAAGGCTAAGGGTTTTGTTACGAGAACACACTGATCATGTCAAACACCGTTTTCCAACAACACAAGAGACAACTCTACACATGGACATCACCAAATCGTCAATACCCAAATCAGATTGATTATATATATTCTTTGAAGCCAAAGATGGAGAAGCTCTATGACAGTCAATAAAAACAAGACCTGGAGCTGACTGTTGCTCAGATTATGAACTCCTTATTGCAAAATTCAGGCTTCAATTGAAGAAAGTAGGAAAACCACCAGGTCATTCAGTTATGACCTAAATCAAATCCCTCATGATTATACAGTGGAGGTGACAAATAGACTCGGGGGATTAGATCTGGTAGACAGAGTGCCTGAAGAGCTAAGAACATTGTACAGGAAGCAGTGACCAAGACCATTCCAAAGAAAAATAAATGCAAGAAGGCAAAGTGGTTGTCTCAGGAAGTTTTACAAATAGCTGAGGGAAAAAGAGAAGCAAAAGGCAGGGAGAAAGATAAAGATATACCCAACTGAATGCAGAGTTACAAAGAATAGCCAGACGAGATAAGAAAGCTTTCTTAAGTGAACACTGCAAAGAAATAGAGGAAAACAATAGAATGGGAAAGACTAGAGATCTCTTTAAGAAAACTGGAGATACCAAAGGAACATTTCATGCAAAGATGGGCACAATAAAGGACAAAAACAGCAAGGATCCAACAGAAGCAGAAGAAGTTAAGAAGAGGTGGCAAGAATACACAGAAGAACTATACAAGAATGGTCTTAATGACCCGGATAATCACAATGGTGTGGTCACTCACCTAGAGCCAGACATCCTGGAATATGAAGTCAAGTGGGCCTTAGGAAGGATTCCTATGAACAAAACTAGTGGAGGTGGTGGAATTCCAGTTGAGCTATTTCAAATCCTGAAAGATGATGCTGTGGAAGTGCTGCACTCAGTGTGTCAACAAATTTGGAAAGCTCAGCAGTGGCCACAGGACTGGAAAAGGTCACTCTTCATTCCAATCTCAAAGAAGGATAATGCCAAAGGATGTTAAAACTACTGCACACTTGCACTCATTTCACATACTAGCAAGGTTATGCTCAAAATCCTTCAAGCTAGGCATCAGCAGTGTGTGCACTGAGAACGCCCAGATATACAAGCTGGATTTAGGAAAGGCAGAAGAAGCAGAGGTCAAATTACCACCCTTCATTGGACCATGGAGAAAGCAAGGGAGTTTCAGAAAAATGTCTACTTCTGCTTCATTGACTATGTGAAAGCCTTTGACTGTGTGGATCATGATAAACTGTGGAAAATTCTTAAAGAGACGAATTCCAGACCACCTTACCTATCTCCTGAGAAACTTGTATTTGAATCAAGAAGCAATAGTTAGAACGTTACATGGAACAACAAACTGGTTCAAAATTGGGAAGGGCTTACAAGGCTGTATATTGTCATCCTGCTTATTTAACTTATACACAGAGTACATCATGTGAAATGCTGGGCTGGATGCATCACAAGTTGGAATCAAGATTGCTGGGAGAAATATCGACATCCTCAGATATGAAGCTGATACCACTCTAATGGCAGACAGTGAAGAAGAACTAAAGAGCCTCTTGATGAGGGTGAAACAGGAGAGTGAAAAAACTGGCTTGAAACTCAACAGTCAAAAAACTAAGATCATGGAATCTGGTCCCATCACTTCATGCAAATAGAAGAGGAAAACGTAGATGCAGTGACAGACTTTATTTTCTTGGGCTCCACAATCACTGTGGATGGTGACTGCAGCCATGAATTTAAAAGACGCTTGCTCCTTGGAAGGAAAACTCTGACAAACCTAGACAGCGTATTAAAAAACAGAGACGTCACTTTTCCGACAAAGGTCCACGTAGTCAAAGCTGTGGTTTTTCCAATAGTCATATATGGATGTGAGAGCTGCACCATAAAGAAGGCTGAGTGCTAAAAAGTTGATGCTTTTAAAATGTGGTTCTAGATAAGACTCTTAAGAGTCCCTTGGGCTGCAAAGAGGTGAAACCAATGAATTCTAAAGGAAATCAACCCACTGGGAGGACTGAAGCTGAAGCTGAATCTCCAGTACTTTGGCCACTTGATGCAAAGAGCCGACTCACTGGGAAAATCCCTGATGCTGGGAAAGATGAGGGCAGGAGGAAAAGAGAGCAACAGAGGATGAGATGGTTAGAGAGCATCACCGACTCAATGGGCATGAATTTTAGCAAACTCTGGGAGATAGTGCAGGACAGAGGAGCCTGGCATGTTGCAGTCCATGGGGTCACACAGAGTTAGACAGAACTTAGCGACTGAAAAACAGCTATGGTTTTGAAGGCCCTCTTTAATTCTTCTATGTGGATATTTCCCTTTCTTTTTTTTACAGTCCATCTGTGTGTTGGATTTTCTGGTTACATTTTATGTACATATTTCTATATATAATGAAGGGAGAAAGTTCTTCAGAATCTTAAGTCTTCATGTTGCTGGAGGAAACTCAATGCAGATTTTTATAAAAGTTATTCCAAAGCAGGGAGGTAAAATGGAAATTGGGAATGAAGTCATTATTTGCTATGCAGAAGTATCCTTTACGAGTAGACTTCTCTTAGTGTGTTGAAACTGAACTTTTATCTGTAAGCAAATTGAGTTTGTAAATATTGCCCCAAACCGGGTATATGTGTTACACAAAGTTGTTGTCTCTGTCTCAGATGTGAGGCACTGGATCATGGGTTATACATTTTTGCTGTGTAGGCCTGATCAGAGGGGGAAAAAAAAAATCACTAAATTATCCTTTTGGCCTTATTCCAAAGTTCAGAGTCCAAACACACCACAAAACATACTGTATCAGGTAGGCTTCTGGGAGGAATAGATCATGAAGAGAAAAGAAACCAGGATTATCCCTAATGGGATAATTAGGAAAATCTTTTAGTCAATACTGTTTAATTTCCTTTCAAGTTCCTAGTTGCCCTGCTGCTGCTACTGCTGCTAAGTTGCTTCAGTCATGTCCGACTCTGTGTAACCCCATAGACGGCAGCCCACCAGGCTCCCCCATCCCTGGGATTCTCCAGGTGAGAGAACTGGAGTGGGTGCCATTTGCTAGCAACATAATCAGTGCCTTCTGATAATTTCTGAAAAGACCTAGAGCTGACCTTTCCCCTTTGAAAGGGGTGGGTCTTTGGTTCCTCTATTGCAACTCCAGATATTTCTAAATGCTGGGGTCTGTTGGCTGTGGTTTTATGACGGAAATCACATTAGATTGGAATTAGCCCAGATGGTGGAGAATAGAATACAATATGCTAAGGTTTGCCATGATGCAAGATAGGCTCAGCTTGTATGGTGATGAACCTCGTGCGCCAGCAAGAGTGGCGGCTCACAGATGATTCCTTTTATAAACAGAGAAGAATAGGTTTCGGTGTTACCTGTTGGGCCCCCTAACCTGCCAGTATGTGTCCTGTTAGGCATGGAACTTTTTTAATCCTCTCTTTTTAAGAAGAGTTTTTGGAAATCGTCTCTAGTCTGCATAACTCCTAACTGGACTTCTTTCCTTTGATTTCTCTCATACTTGCAAGGAGATCAAATGAGTCCATCCTAAGGGAAATCAGTCCTGAATATTCATTGGAAGGACTGATGCTGAAGCTGAAGCTCCAATACTTTGGCTACGTGAGGCGAAGAACTGAGTCCTTGGAAAAGACCCTGATGCTGAGAAAGATTGAAGGTGGGAGGAGAAGGGGATGACACAGTAGGAGATGGTTGGATGGCATCACCGACTTGATGAACATGAGTTTGAGCAGGCTCCAGGAGTTGGTGATGGACAGGGAAGCCTGGCACACTGCAGTCCATGGAGTTGCAGAGTTGGACACGACTGAGCAACTGAACTGAACTGAACTGATACTTGCTACATGCTCAATGCACAGGATTTTCTAAACAAAGACCTGATCATATCACTTCTCTGCTAAAAATCCTTTAATGAGTCCCCTGAAGAATCAAGTCCAGTCTCCAGGCCTGGTTCTCCAGGCTCTTGAATGAAACTGGATGGAATTCTCCTCCCGCAACCCCTGGTTGGCAGCCCCAGACGCCCCAAGTTCTTTCATTTCTTCCAGGATCGGCTTGTAGTCGCTATTCCCTGGGCCTGTGACCTCCTCCCCATCAGAGGCCGTGCAAATTATCCTTGACACATGGGACCCCAAGGACAGCTGTGCCAGGAGTCCTGGTCACAGGCTTTGAGCCCCTGTGATGGCTCTGTGGCTTCACCTCTCCTGTGTATACACTTGTGTGGCTCTTCCAGCTTGCTGTGGCCCTCTGCTGGGACTGGACTTCTCAACTCTGCCTATCACATTCCTACCTACCCTCTGCACTTGTTGCTCTGCCTCCCAGAGCATGTCATCCATATTTCTCTTCCTGAGCATTTGCAGCGTTAGAATTGTAAGCCTTCTCCAATTTTTGCTTGGGATCCATGTCGGAAGATGCATCTTGCCTGGTAAGAGGGGATTTTAATCGGTGAGATGAAAGTATAGGTTCAAACAGATGTTTTCAGTTAGGTACATGTTGTCTGAAGGATATTGGACCAGAGTATGTGGTGGGGCCCCATCCTAGTGTGTGAACAAGGGGTAGGTCTCATTATGTTATTATCAGTTTATTGCCCTCACTCTGGCCGGCTGTGCCATGAGGCTTAGCCATGAGGGCTAGTGGGGAGTTAGAGTCAGTTCAGTACTTGCTGAGACTGGAAGTATCAGACTGCAGAGACTGGAACTTTTCAATACTCTGTAAGGGGAACTGTTCCTATCAGAGAAGATGTTGAGGAAGTTGATGGATGAATCAATGTGAAGCAGTGAGAAAATCCATTACCATGATGAAAAAAGCAATCTATGGGAGCTTCTGGAAAGGACCCAAGGACCCAGTATGAATAAGCAGGGAAATATGAGATTACCTCAGTCTAAGGAAAGAGATTGAGCTGAGTTATGTGTGCAAAAGAGACAACTGCATTTATTAGGGATGGAGTCAAGGAGCCTGGGCTTTGCTCCATTGTGATCTTAGGTCTTTGGTACCTAACAATCTAGCTGCCCATTCATTTGTCTATCTATCCATCTATTCAGCCATTTATCTATCCATTTAAACACCCGTCTATCCTTCCATCAACTTATCTATCCTTCCATCAATTTATCTATCCATCCATCCATCTAAACATTCATCTGCCTGTCCATTCATCCATCCATCCATCCATCCTCTGTTCCCCTGTCCGTATATCCATCATTACCAAACACCTAAAATTACTAGAGTCTAGAAACCTAGAAATATGAGAAAGACACTGTCTCTTGCTTCATGGGACCTGGTGTGTTATGGGAAGAATATCACACAAATAATTACTGTGTAATAAGATAATGACTTCAGAGGAGCCCTCTTGCCTCCATGCTGGGAGTGAGAGCACCTTCGTTTGTCTAGAATCAGGCACTTCCCAGAGGAAGTGGTGTTTGAGTCCAGACTTGAGCAAGAAGGTGCCCCGTTTCGCCTCACCTGTGCAGGGATGGCATGGGGCCCAGTGGCATCCATCTAAAGATTTCCTTGTTTCACGAGTGGCAGGGGTGGAGTTTTGTACTGAGCACCAACGAGAGGCCTGGAGGGCTAGTGGGGAGTTAGAGTCAGTTCAGTACTTGTTGGGATGGGGGCACCCTGTCTTGAGAGGACCCCCATTCTAAGAACTGGTTACTGCCTGTGGGTAGTTAGAGGAAAAGCTCTCTGCCCCCAGTTACTTGTTTCCTGGACAAGGCTAGAAGTGGCCTTTCCAGGCTTGTTCTGGGCTCAGGGCCCATTGTCTGCCGTGTGCCAGGAACCCCATGAATTTTAATAGCCTCCATTCAGAGTGATTAAAACCTTAATGAAATTTAATTATCTTGATGTTAAGCATTTTGTGTTAAGTTATTGCATTCTGACCACTCATTGTTCGCTGCAAGCTCAGGGCAGCTCACCTACCTGAACCTTAATGGAAAAGAAAACTGAATATGTTTAAATGAAATTTCCCCCCAAATAATTGCCTTCAATGAAACACCATGCAGGCGTCAGGACTGAATTTATAAATCAGGTGGCTGCCGATGAGAGCTACCATGTTTGGAATGGTTTTCATTAATCCAGGGTCTCCAGAAGGAGTGATGTGAAAGGTTCAGACTATAAGTGACAGGTGTTTATGGTCCGCAATTGCATTAAACAGGCTCTTAAATGCAGGTTAAAGGCCTCCGTGAAATACAGAATATACCTGAAAACGTGGCCTAAATTTTTGCCATTTTGGACTTTGCATTAGTTACCTACAGAATTAGCAGAGCTTTCGGTTAATCAACTGTCAGTGTAAATTGTGGTTGAGCAAAATGCTTATAAATACCGGTAAGCACAGTTTGCTTGGCCTGTTGCGTTTTTTTTTCTTTTCTTCTTCCCTTGGGCCTTCCAAAGGCCTTCAGCTGATGGAGAGCTTTTAATTTCACATTTTGGCCCCCACCGCAGGTGATAAACAAAGGTTTCCCCGCTGCTCTGGCTAGGGTCAGTTCTCCCGCCTCCCTCCCCGTAATCACACACAAAAGGTGCCCGAGATCCACAGCTAATTTGCAGCCTCTGTTTAGCAGAATTTAATAGCAGGTATTACTGCTGCCGCGGTAATTAAGGACCTTTGTCAATAAGACGGAATAGATGGCCACACTTGGTTGTAATCAGTGGGCTCTCGAGAGCCAGAGGAGTGAAAAGGGAGAGAAGCAATCCATTTTGTGAATAACACAGTCCTCCCCGGCCTCCCTCCCTCCCAGATCGGGCAGTGGAATAATAATTCCCCAGGCAATGAAAGTACAGGAATAAAAGTACTTACCCTCCAGCCGGTGATTTTTTTTTTGACTTTTTATTTACTCTACTGAGCTTTCTTATTTGCTCCAGGCTGCATTTGATGAAGTATTGTTTAAACAGCACAGGAGCAAAATGGATGTAGGGAGGTGGGGAGAGGAGGAGGAATTTTAACCAGGTGGCAGGGAGGCGCCTGCTTTAAGGTGGACAGCCATTCGGTTTATCAATTATTTCTCCAGGATACAGGCGAAAAAAAAAAAAAAAGACAAAACCAAGTGGCTTCGTGAAGAGGAGGAGGGTGTCATTTAGAGCTGTCTCTGAACATAGTCATTCAGCTCTAAATGGGTCGCCTGTAACAAGCGAGAAGTGAACTTGGGGGAGCACCGTCACCCTCCTCCCTAATGTACCACTGAATGGCCCGGTGGAGGGGGTGGCGAGGGAGGGGAGAGGGCAGGGGCTGGCGGCCGCAATTCAAAGAGACCTTCGAGGTGTGTGCCCCTCATAGTAATTGGAGAGGAAGCTGCCTTTCCCTCGCCGATTCCCTGCCTTTTTACTGGTCTTAACAAGCATGATGCTTTTAATAGTGCTTTGAGCACCATCTCTTTATACGCCTCTCCCTTTCTAAAGCAGCTTTAACTATACTCTTTCTGTCGCTAATGTCTGAAAAACTTCTACCTTTAATCATTCCCGGATGAGGCGGCAAACAAGCGCCTGTCTCCTTTAGCAATTATGGCTGGCTGGGTAGTCACTGCTGGCTGGAAAGGGAGTGGGTGGCAGGCCAAGGGAGCAGGAAGGCTCTGAGGGTGTGGATGGTGGGGCTTGAATGCCAGGTCCAGAGCTTGGGGACATCCAAGGGGCTTCTTGGGAGGGGAGGGCGGGGAGTCAGTTTTAAATACCCATGCCTGCAAGGTGGAAGACAAAAATCCGTTTGACCACTATTAACAATGGACTTGGATTTGGTTAAATAAAAGAGATTGAAATTGGTTTTGTGGCTATACTAGACACCTCCCCCCTCCCCACTTCCAATCCAACACACATATTTAGGAGCCGTCCCAAAGGGGGCTGATGGGTGAGGTCTTTCTGCCAGATGAGCTTGAAGGGTTTCACACACTCCTCTGGGTTGGGGAGGGATTCAGGATGGGCTGGTTCCAAGTGCAGGCTCAACCTTGCCAAAAAAAAAAGTCTTTCCCCACTAATTTCATTGAGAGATAATCGACATATAACATTTGTATAAGTTTAAGGTGTATAAGATAGTGATTTGGTATGTGTATCTATTGTGAAACGATTACCATAACTTTAGTTAACATCCATCCCCTCACAAAGTTACAAGAATTTTTTTCCCCTGTGAGAAGAACTTTTACTGCCTACTCTCTTAGCACTTTTCAGATATATAATACAATGTTGTCAGCTATGGTCACCAGGCTGCATATTACATCCTCAGAGTTTACTCATCTTTTAACTGAAGTTTGCATCTTTTGATCACCTGTACCCATTTTCCTACCCTTACCTCTGTCAACTACTAATCTGTTCTCTATTTCTCTGAGTTTGGTGTTTTAAAATTTTACATGTGTGAGACCGAACAGTACTTCACTCAGTGGTCTATTCATGTTGGCACAAATAGCAAAATGTTCTTTTTTCATGGCTGAATAGTATTCCCTTGTATATATACAGCACTTTTTCTTTATCCATTCATCTGTCAACAGACACTTAGACTCTTTCCATGTCTTATGTATTGTAAGTAATGCTGCAATGACTTGTGGGAGTGCAGATGTCTCTTTGGAACGGCAACTTTGTTTTCCTTGAAGTGGGATCCTAAGGTAGTCCTCTTTATAGCTTTTTGAGGATGCTCCATACTTTTCTCCATAGTGGTTACACCAGTGTACACTCCCACCAACAGTGCCCAAGCATTTGTTATCTTTTCTTCACATCCTCACCAGCATTTGTTATCTCTTGGCTTAAAAAAAATTTTTTTTTTTGATGTGGACCCTTTTTAAAGTCTTTATTGAATTTGCTATAATATTGCTTCTGTTTTATGTTTTGTGTTTTTGGCTGCAAGGCATGTGAGACCTTAGATCTCAGTCAAGGACTGAACCTGTGCCCCTTCACTTGGAAGGTAGATTCTTAACCACTGGACCATCAGGGAGTCCCTTTTCTTTTCGATTACAGCCATTCTGACAGGTGTGAGGTGAAAAAGAGTCTTTTCAGATGCGGTTAAGTTAAGGACTTCCAGATAGGGAGATTATTCTGGATTATGTGGGTGGACCCTAAATACAACCACATGTGTCTTAATTAGAGGGGTAGGGGAAGAGTCAAGCAAGACAGAAGAGCCGAAGACAGTGTGGAGATGGAGGCTGAGATTAGGGTGATGCTGCCACAAGCCAAGGAGTGCCAGCAGCCTCCAGGAGCTGGAAGAGGTGAGGAATGGACTCCTTGGAGTCTGCAGAGGGGGCGCAGTCCTGCTGATCCCTTGGTCTTGGCTTTCTGGCCTCTAAAACTGTGACAGGCTAGATTTAATCTTGTTTTAAGCCCCCCAGTTTGTGGTAATTAATATAGCAGCTATAGGAAACTAACACAGATTCCTTGTGGAAGGTCCTTTTCCATAAATGAGTCAACTGAACACTTGAAGAGAAGGAGGAAAGATCCTGTGCTCTGGCCCTCCTGGCCAGGAAGGCAAGGTGACCTGGGGGTCCAGGTGTGTGGCTGGTGTCCTGATACGTGTGGAATTGTGTGGTGGTGTCCCTCAGGGACACTGACTGTGGGGTGCGTTGCACTCCAGCCCCCAGGGAATGGGATGCTGGCAGGCATGGATGACCCTGGGGAGGGGGCGCTAGGTGACTTCAGAGTTTCTGGAGCAGAGCTCTGCCAGCCCTGGTTCTCAGTGGCTCAGCTGCAGAGGGGCTGTGGGCTGCAGGTCTTAGACCTGGGATGCCTCACTCCATTTAGTGAAAAGGACATATGGAAAAACGCAGCAGAATATCTAGCAACCTCTTTGTGGGCAATTTCTTATGCACAACTGAGTATGTTTCCTCATGTCTTATAAAGAAATGTTGTCACTGGTCTGCTCAGCACTATTTTTGTAGATCTCATTTCTTTACACAATAGCCTCTCTACTGTGGCATACATTGTTTTGGTTACAGGGCAGACTGTTTCCACTGTCAGTTGTAAATGCAACTTTTTCATATCTGGATGTTGAGTCTAATTGATAGCCCAACGGAGTTTGCAGTTCAGTTTGGGTTTACTTCTTGACTGATTATCTGTTAAAAAATAGATTTAAGGGACTAGATCTGATAGACAGAGTGCCTGATGAACTATGGATGGAGGTTCGTGACATTGTACAGGAGACAGGGATCAAGACCATCCCCATGGAAAAGAAATGCATAAAAGCAAAATGGCTGTCTGAGGAGGCCTTACAAATAGCTGTGAAATGAAGAGAAGTGAAAAGCAAAGGAGAAAAGGAAAGATATAAGCATCTGACTGCAGAGTTCCAAAGAATAGCAAGGAGAGATAAGAAAGCCTTCCTCAGTGATCAGTGCAAAGAAATAGAGGAAAACAACAGAATGGGAAAGACTAGAGATCTCTTCAAGAAAATTAGAGATACCAAGGGAACATTTCATGCAAAGATGGGCTTGATAAAGGACAGAAATGGTATGGACCTAACAGAAGCAGAAGATATTAAGAAGAGGTGGCAAGAATACACAGAAGAACTGTACAAAAAAGGGCTTCATGACCCAGATAATCATGATGGTGTGATCACTCACCTAGAGCCAGACATCCTGGAATGTGAAGTCAAGGGGGCCTTACAAAGCATCACTACAAACAAAGCTAGTGGAGGTGATGGAATTCCAGTTGACCTATCTCAAATCCTGAAAGATGATGCTGTGAAAGGGCTGCACTCAGTATGCCAGCAAATTTGGAGAACTCAGCAGTGGCCACAGGACTGGAAAAGGTCAGTTTTCATTCCAATCCCAAAGAAAGGCAATGCCAAAGAATGCTCAAACTACCACACAATTGCACTCACCTCACACGCTAGTAAGGTAATGCTCAAAATTCCAAGCCAGGCTTCAGCAATACGTGAACCGTGAACCTGCAGATGTTCAAGCTGGTTTTAGAAAACACAGAGGAACCAGAGATCAAGTTGCCAACATCCGCTGGATCATGGAAAAAGCGAGAGAGTTCCAGAAAAACATCTATTTCTGCTTTATTGACTATGCCAAAGCCTTTGACTGTGTGGATCACAATAAACTGTGGAAAATTCTGAAAGAGATGGTAATACCAGACCACCTGACCTGCCTCTTAAGAAACCTATATGCAGGTCAGGAAGCAACAGTTAGAACTGGACATGGAACTACAGACTGGTTCCAAATAGGAAAAGGAGTACGTCAAGGCTGTATATTGTCACCCTGCTTAGTTAACTTCTATGCAGAGTACATCATAAGAAACGCTGGGCTGGAAGAAGCACAAGCTGGAATCAAGATTGTCGGGAGAAATGTCAATAACCTCAGATATGCAGATGATACCACCCTTATGGCAGAAAGTGAAGAGGAACTAAAAAGCCTTTTGATGAAAGTGAAAGAGGAGAGTGAAAAAGTTGGCTTTTTCACTCAGAAAACAAAGATCATGGCATCTGGTCCCATCACTTCATGGGAAATAGATGGGGAAACAGTGGAAACAGTGTCAGACTTTATTTTTTTGGGCTCCAAAATCACTGCAGATGGTGACTGCAGCCATGAAATTAAAAGACACTCACTCCTTGGAAGGAAAGTTATGACCAACCTAGATAGCATATTGAAAAGCAGAGATATTACTTTGCCAACAAAGGTCTGTCTAGTCAAGGCTATGGTTTTTCCTGTGGTCATGTATGGATGTGAGAGTTGGATTATGAAGAAGGCTGAGCACCGAAGAATTGATGCTTTTGAACTGTGGTGTTGGAGAAGACTCTTGAGAGTCCCTTGGACTGCAAGGAGATCCAACCAGTCCATTCTGAAGGAGATCAGTCCTGGGTGTTCATTGGAAGGACTGATGTTGAAGCTGAAACTCCAATACTTTGGCCACCTGATGTGAAGAGTTGACTCATTGGAAAAGACCCTGATGCTGGGAGGGATTGGGGGCAGGAGGAGAAGGGGACGACAGAGGATGAGATGGCTGGATGGCATCACCAACTCGATGGACATGAGTTTGAGTGGACTCTGGGAGTTGGTGATGGACAGGGAGGCTTGGTGTGCTGCGATTCATGGGGTTGCAGTCGGACATGACTGAGTGACTGAACTGAAATGAACTGAACTGATATGGGTTATGACGATGAAAAAGAGACTGTGCCTCCTCTAGACAAGAACCTTGCCCAAGACACCCAAGGTGGTGGCACCAGGTGGTGCCTGCACACACAGGCTTGATCTCTGGCCTCCCCTGCTCTCGGAAGCAAAGGGTGAGAACCACACCTTGGACTGCGATGTTTTGTGGAGACCTGTGCAGACGACACCCTTCCTGGGCCTGCCTGCGGCCCAGCTATGTCTTCTCTGCCCAGTCTGGGCAGCATGCTGGGCACGTGGGCCTGAAGGAGTACTAGCAGTTCTGTGTTGAATTATCACCGGGAATTAGAAAGGCACCAGAGAACTCCTGCTAAATGTGACCTCTTAGGAAGCATCTCTGAACACAAGCAGGAGTCCAGTTTGGCAGGTCTTGGAGGCAAGAAGCATATTCTTTTAGCTCCTATAAGGAGAACTGTCCATTTGTTCTAGAAGCAAGATAATCAAAAAGGTTAATGTTCATCTAATGGACATTATGGCTTATGGCAGTTGTGTCAAAATTCCTAGCAAACCTGAATGTTTTCAGAATGGAGAAGGGGCGAGAGAGGATTTCTATAGTTAGGAGGGAGCTTGTGGGCTGTAATCCACCACGTCCGGGGCCCTCCCTGTCTTTTTAAAAATAAATAAAACCCAATATTTATTTATTTGACTGTGCCAGGTCTCCCATCTTCATTGGGCCTTGCAGGATCTTTAGCTGTAGCATGTGGGACCTAGTTTCTTGACCAGGGATTGAACTCAGGCCCCCTGCATTGGGAGCTTGGTGTCTTAGCTCCTGGTTCACAAGAAAGTCCCTCCCTTGATGCCTCTGCTCCACAGCAGGCTTGTTCTGAGGAGGGTTCTCGCTATCCTGCAAGTCCAGGCAAGAGGACAAGGCCAGAAGGGAGGCCAGAACAGCATTATCTGAGTCCTGCCTTCTGCTCAGAGCCCTGGAGGGGGCTTGGCGGTGTTTGTATGAACTGCAAGCCCTAGGCGGGTGTCTGGATGGTGAGGTGCTGCAGAGGGAGGCTCAGGGCTGTGTGACCCAAGGCAAATGTCTTCACTGCTCTGTGCTGCGCTTTCTCTACTGGAAAGTGGGCAGAAGAATCTGTCGATCATATACGGTCGTTGAGAAGCTGAACTTTGATAAACTCCCACTGTGCCCGGAGTGGTGTCTGGCACGCGTAGTCATATTCCAGCCAGGTTTGCTGCTGTTATGAATTCTGTGGACAGAGAAGTTCTGAGTCACAGACCTGGGACGAGGCCCATTCCCGCCACTCTGTGAGGCCCTGTCTGCACTGCTGTGTCCTCATCCGTGAACCATGGCAGGTAATGAGGCCTGTCTTGAAGGTTGATGGGACCCTTTGTAGAAAGTATCTGAATCATTCAGCTCCTTACCACATGGTCACCTCCTTCCGTCTCTCCCTGCCTTCTATAACTTAAGGAGATTTGCTCTTTCAGCGAATTTGTCTGTCTCCAGTCTTGATCTCTTAGGCTGTTTAAGCCCACTGACTCCATCTACCATGGGTTCAGGGCTATGGGATGGGGGGAGAGAGGTATCATCAGACTCTGTCCCTGTCCCCAAGAATGTGGATTTCAGATACTCAACGAGCATGTTTTATAGTTTAACTCTGCCCCCCAAACCATGTGAGACATCCTTATACTAAGAAAATATTCACTGTTTTGGGCTTCCCAAGTGGCTCCATTATAATGAATCTGCCTACAGTGGAGGAGCTGCAGGAGACTTGGGTTCAATCCCTGGGTTGGGAAGATCCCCTAGAAGAGGAATTGGCAACCCACTTCAGTATTCTGACCTGGGAAATTCCATGCACAGAGAAGCCTGGAGTCCATGGGGTTGCAAAGAGTCAGATGCGACTGAGCACATGTGCATTCATTGTTTATCTAAATTAGAATGTAACCAATCACCCTAAATTTTTATTCACTAAATCTGACAACTCAATGGCTTCTCCTGCTCCATGAAAATGCCACGTTGGGGTCACCACCATTGGTTTGGGAGAATCCCTCAAACCTAGGTTGGTGCCTAGCATCTGACTTTGCTGTGTCCCTTCCTTGGTCCTGGGACCCTGGACAAGTCCTCCCCTCTCCCGTTCTGGCCCTTTGGCTTCCTCCTCCCCACGGTGATCTCTCCGTGGTCCTTTCTGGTTTCTTTTCTTTGACTTCAGGGTTGGTAGAAGACATCCGGCCAACCTGGCATTTTGGTATTGTGTAGACACAATAACCCGCTAGCTTGATTGCATCTTTCACTTCTCAAACACTTGTTTTGGCTTCATGTAGACACAATCCAAGTGCCTCTGACCTGCCCTTGCAGTCCCAATTCTCAGCACTTGTAAGAAAAAGTCTCCTTGTAACACAGACCCCAAGCTGGGTCTCTAAAGGGCATTTTGAAGCCCTTTTAATTTCCAATCCATTAAAAAAAATAAATCTTTGGAAGGTTTGCTTCCTACATAACAGTATGCTTTTCGGCTCGACAGCTGTCAAACTGAAAAACATTCCATGAATTCTCCAAGTAATTTAAAAGTTGCTCCAACTGAAATACGGAGTGCTATCCATTCAGCTGAAAGGGTGCCATTTGTACGTAGGTAATTCTGTCCACTTGATTTTTTTTTTTTTCAGGGAATTACTTTCATAAGGAGAAGGAAGACAAGTACATTTTACTCAATTATTAAATGGATGTTGGGATTTGACTTGTGATTCTATTTCTAATCAGTACTACCTTCCACCGGGCCTCTGGGAAGGGCGATCTCTTATACCATCGCTTGTCTTTGGCAATAATTACTTTTGGATGTGAACAAAAGGTCCATTTTGGGCACTCTGTTCTGTGATGCCTGTGTATATATATATAAAACCCTTTTAAAATCTAAGCCTCCCACGCACATATGAGTTTCCTTCTCTTTAGAGATTAGAACACTGCAGCCACTATTTGTTTTGAGCAAACAGAGTGCTGTGAAGTCCTGTAATAGCTCATTGGGGGATTTGGAGCCACAGATTTTCTTATTAATCTCGTGAACACCCTAGAAATTACATGATGACTCCCAGATGCAAAAGCTTCATTCGCTTTAATTTCTCAGCAATTTCTCCCGCTGCCTTAAATTATGATTCTGTCGGCTTTGTTTTCCACTCTTATCTCTCTCTCCCCCCTCTCTCCATTTTCTTTCCTTCCTTCTCTTCCTTTGTGGATTCAAACTTTTTAGTCTCAATAAAAGGGCTGATGTCTGCCATTGGGAAACCTTACTTCCATTTTCCCCCCCAGAAAAATGGAACAGGTTTCTTTTAACTAGTGCAAGGCTCTCCTCTCTAAAAGGTTTTTATTATTGAGTGCCCGGGGTCCTTAGTTTCAGACATTTATCTTCTAGCTAAGCAGGAACAAAAGAGGGAGGCAGCCGTCTGCACCTTCCGCACCCCGAGTTTCTGAGTTATCACCCAGCGGTTAAATTGGAGCGGCCACGACATCTTCTTCATGGTGTCACTTTGGGCTTGCTCGTTAATTTATGAGCTTCGACTGTCAAAATAGTTTGTGCAACGGACCCTAAAAATGGTGATGGATCATATCAATCAATTGGGTTTTACAGCCCTCCTTTCCCTCGAAGCGGGCCTGCCTGCTGTATACAGCAGGTAAAGAAGAAAGCCACATACACAGTAGATGTGCCCAAGATGAATACACAGTACCCCGAAATACACCCCTTCCTGGAGGGCCGTAGGATGCTTCATGCACCAATAAATCTCCACCCCTCGTCCTTGTGATGACAGCCGGGAGTTCTTGGATCCCTTGGGAGGGATGTCCTCACCCTGGGGTACCCCGTTATTTCAAGCTTATTGCTTCCCATTATTATTATAATGAGGTCATCTCAAAAGAGCATCTCTGAAGGCCAGCATGTGGTGAGGAGGTATGGCAGGTGGGGGCAAAGTTCAACTCTAATGGGATGGAAGTTTTAAAAAATCTTTGTGAGTATAGAATCTAAGGATCTACTCAGTAATTAATGAAACCTCTTTGCAGATCTGAAGTGCCTTCAGGTCCTGGCCTGTTTTCCTGAGTATGTTTGTCAGGGGTGGGTCACTTGATAAGGTGGGGGCTCCTTCCTATATTCTTTCTGTGTTTCTTCTGGATTCTATGCCTTGGCTAGGGTTTGTCTTATGCGCATCTTTTTCACTTAAAAAAATCATAAATGCAAGTTCATTATAGAAAAACTTGAAAAATACAGAGAAGTATGGAAAAGAGAAGAGCCTTCTTGTCTATGCGGGGCCCACTCTGGTAGCAGGTATTGTATTTCCTGCTTTCTGTGCATGTGATTTTACATACATGAGATATTCTGTCTATACATTTGTGTCTCTTGCTCTGAAACAATTCTCTGAGCATTTTAATGTTATGTGTTTGATCCCATTAGTAGTTTATTTGGTCAGTTCTTTGTGTTGAGTGCTTTAATAGTTGATCATATTTTGTTGTTAGCAACAAAACAGGCCAGATTGAGAACCTTTCTGAAACAATTCCAAATTTAATGACCTATTGAACTGGATACTTCCTGGTCTCCATATATCGTCTCTTATTCTGAGGAGAGCAAGTCCCAGTGCCCTCTGGATATGAACTCTCACTAGGGGAACCTTTCCTACTCTTCTGTGTGGAGCTGATGAACTCCTATTCATCCTTCAATGCCTGGCTGAAGCAGCCTCTATCTGTAAATGCCTGATTCTCCCTCCTCATGGAATTGGCCCCCCTCTTTCCTGTGTTGTCCTTTGTGTTAGCTCATGCAGGACTCCCTGAATGGTATTTAGCCTTCTCTCTGGTCTCCCTCTGTGGGTCTGTGGAGGCACAGAGCGAGCTAAGTTGTTGGCTTTGGTGATTCTGGCACACTTGGCAGCCCAGGCCCGCCTGGCTTGCATGGATCCTCCAGTTTCCTGACCTGTGTCTGGCATGCTCACAGACACACAAGGCATGCAGAGGTACAACTCAGGTGTTTGAAGGACTGAAACGAAGCAATACTAAAAAAAAAAAAATCCCCCTTTCAAGCTCCCAGGACTCGTCCTTGGTTTCCACTTTGGGCACGAAGACATTTCCTCCAAATGTCCCCGTTGTTGATGGCTGCTGTCAGAGTTCACGTTGGCATTTGCACAAAATTCCTAATTTGATATTTCTCTAGTGACTGTAATGAGGATGGAAAAGTGTCATTTAGAGCTAGTCTTCTCTTTGTGCTTTGAAAAATGAAGCGCATGCGGTTATCTGTAAATGAGATAATTACCTGCCTACTTCACTAAAGGTACCTACTAGTGATTTTTTAGCTTGTTTCACTTAACGAAAGCTTTACAAAGTGGGGAGCCCAGAGCTGTTAATAGACTTGTTGTAATAGACTTTGAGAAAAGGGTGAAAAAAACCCAGTTGTTCCAAACTAGTCAGAGAAATAGCCTGATGAAACGGCTGGTAGCTCAGGCATAAATTTAAGTCGTGATTGCGTTGAGAGCAAATGTAATAATAGCCACAACCAATATTTTTTAATATTACTGATCTTTCAGCAATAATTACCTAGAACTTTTAATGTCTGCAATTAGAACGCTAGCAATTCAGTGGTACAGACCAGTGGTAAATGGCACGAAATTGGATACTTGCTGTAATTGGTAATTAATCACTTTTCATTACCAGGAAGGGATGTTGTAGTTATTCTGAATAGATACAGCATGCTAATTATGGGAAAACACAAACCTACACATTTGAAGTTAGAGCTTTCAGGGAAATAAGCAATTCATGTCAATATTTTATATCTGAGAGGAAATTTGCTTCCCCCAATTAAATGATGAGGGAACAGCCAATGTGTTTTGATAAGAACCTATAGGGCAAGAGGTCTCCTTTTCCTAAGGGTCTTGGTCACATTTCCATTCATTTCTGTGTGTAATTAAAGTTTTCCCCCTTTATGCAGACTTAGAAATGGTTCCAAGTAAATATTTACGTGTGTGTGCCTCGTTTGGTCAGCCCGTGGGATCCCAGGGCTCCTCTACAGGGTCATCATCACAACTGCGGCTCCCGCCTAGACTTTTCTCTCTGGGCCAGTTCTCCCCTGGGATGCCCATCAGCAGCATGTCCATTTCTGTGGTTTTCCTCTGTTCCTTAGGAGATGGGACCATCATTTTCCCAGACTCGAGATGTCAGTATTTTTCTGGTCTTCCCACTTTGTCCCAAACCTCCTCATCTGTTATTAGACTGTCACATCTACCTTCAGGCCTCTGCTGCCTTTGCAGCCCACTCCCCGCCCCCCACTCCCCCCTACTCCCCCACCCCCCCACCCCCACTGCTGCCACTCATTCCAGGGGCTCAATAGGATCTATTAAGACTGCATCCCAGGAAACTGCAACCTATGGAAAAAGGACTTCTAAAGAGAAAGTATGTCTATGAGAATTAGTGTAAAAAACCTTAGTCTATGACTAGGGCCCTGTTCCCTATTAATACTACCTCTGACAGTCCATCATATAGAACATGCCTTCCATGTTCATGCTTTCCATGAAATAAGGACCGTGGGGACTAGCCAAGCTGTTTCACCAAAGTCATGGCCATAAAAGGATATCCCTGGGGTGGAGTCCAGGGAGAGGGTGGGCTTATCCAACTGTCCACCTTGGTCACCTTCACACTTGCCTCTGGAAGCCCTGTACGAATGAAGAGCTTGTCAAGGGTCTAAAAGCCCTGGGTTCGCTGTGTTCTTCTTTAGAGAGTAAAGAAGGAATGAAGCATTGACTGTTCTGTGAATACTAATATCCATTATACGCCTGCTCTCTCCTGGCCAAAGCTGCCCATGCCCTAACTAACAATATCATCGCCAAGTTGGGTCACGATGGAGAAAGTGAAGGTCGCTCAGTTGTGTCTGACTCTTTGCGACCCCATGGACAGTACAGTCCGTGGAATTCTCCAGGCCAGAATACTGAAGTGGGTAGCCTTTCCCTACTCCAGGGGATCTTCCCAACCCAGGGAGAGAACCCAGGTCTCCCACATTGCAGGCGGATTCTTTACCAGCTGAGCCACAAAGGAATGGGGCCTATATAGATAAACCATTACAGCAAAATGTGTACATGGAGGCCAACGGAAGCCACTGGTCCCATACCTCTCACAATGATCTTCAGAGCCTCTCACCTGTTCTCCCATCAGGAGAAGATGTCAAAGGTGTTTCTGAGCCATGGCAGTTCCACTTCAGCTCCACTCGTCTTGATTTAGATTCAGAGGGTTCCTTTCCTTTCTCTTGCTATATTTAAAATGTACCAGTGTGTAAATGTCGATCCCAAATTCCCTAACTATTCCTCATAGGCATTGAACAGGAAGGGTGGGGAGACCTGATTTTGAAGTTGCAGGTGGTGAACCTGGCCTGCCCTTGAACTTTAGTAACGGACACTTTACCATTTCTGCCCTGATGACCAGTTGCCTTTACAGACAGGCTCATCAATGGCATCCTGGAATCAAGTAGATATACAGACAGAATTCAAAAAATCAGATGTGAAATGAAGAGCCATCCAGATAAAGCAAAAACCTCTTCTTCCCATTTCCCCCTCAACATGACCCATTACACGGCACTTCTTTACCCAAATTTTATCCTGCTCCCTCTTCCATCATGGCCAGGGTCCCTGAATTGGTTCCTCGCCCCGCTGCACACTCTCAGCCTCAGAACTCTCTCCTCTGCCTTTGTCACAGAGCTGAGTAATGATGTGACAACATGTGATTGGGCGATTGATGTCAAATGTTAGCTGCAACATTCATTTTCCCCTGAAATGGACAAAGAAGAGGATTAGTCATTTAGAAACTTCATCTAGAAGCTACACCTCACGAGTGATAGTCCAAAATTGAATGGGTCTGAAATTTAAAGTGGCTTTTAAGTCCTCTCCTTTGATTGCTCCTCAGGTCATGCAGCGTCGTGAGAAGCCGAGGGAGCAAGTTACTGATGGGAGCTGGGAATGTCATTTGTTAGCTCCTTGACTCCTCCCAGAAGCCCATTCCTTCTGTGACAGGATGCTCCTGAGACCTCGCGAGAGGAATCTCGGGCTTGGGAGGTGGGCAGATCTGAGCTCCAGGGTCAGCCCTATCACTTCTTCCTTTGTGAGCCTCAATTTCCTCATTTACGAAACAGGGTTCATAAGATGGACTTCCCTGGTGGTTCGGTGGTTAGGACTCCATGCTTCTACTGCAAGGAGCACAAGTTCAATTCCTGGTTGGGGAACTGAGATCCTGCATGCTGTACATCAGTCAAAAACAAAAAGAAATCTCCAAAAAAACATGAAATAGGGTTAACAACAATGATTATTACCATCCTCATTTTGCAAAAATAAGAAAATAATATTTAGAGAGGACCCAAATACACAGTGAGTGGACAGACTACAACCCTCTCTGGGGCCATCAAGTCCCCAGAGAGATGGTATCCTGCCTTCCAGCCTCACCAGGAGAGCACCAGGCTGTTCACATCCACTCCCATGTGGAGAGCAGCCCTTCCAACAATAACCAACCAGTGTGTGTCTGTGCATGACCTGAGTTCAGAGACACGGCTCCCCCAGGGTCCCCCTGATGGTCCTTCCAGTGGAAGCCAAAATAGCCCTGGATGAGAGCTTAAAATTCCCGCTCTCTGTGGTCAGCATTTTTCAAGGAAAAGAAATATGCAGCAGTCCGTGCAGGTTATTTAACATCTGGGAAGGTTCTTGCTCACTCTGAGCCCTCTGTGTGCTCCCAAGTTACTGATATCATCGTTAGAAATGGCTTCCACCTACGGCTCTGATTCATGGCCTGGTTACGAGTGTGATTCATAGGCTGCTAAGAAGCAGGCAGAGGCGGCTGTGTTACCTAGAAGCGGTGCCTGGGAATAGGATCACCGATGTGATGCGTCAGATATGCTAATGAGATCAATGCGACATTAGGTTAAAAAACCCAAACCTCATTTGCAAGTGAATGTTAATAAGGAGAAAAGGCTCAGCTCAGGTTGGACTGGAATCACTGGCGGGACTAGTTCTTCCTCAGTTAAGTAACATAATTTGTTCAATTTGTTTTATGTCAGTAAGTGAAGAACCTTTTTACTCACTTTGATTCATGGAAGGAGGTTAGACAATGGTACAGTAGAAAGGAAATTAACATTTAACCTGCCTGGCTGGGTTTTCTAAGGGATGTCTCAATATGACTGAGGCAGCGTGCGTAAATTCTCCCGATAAACCAGAATGAAACAGCAGCTATTTAAATCCCAAAGAAAATCTGGATGGCAGATATTATAGTCCAAAGAGAGACCTGATGGGTGTTGGGTCAGGAACGGGAAGACTGGAATCCTATTCTCATCCATTACACATTACTTTGAGTCACAAACTTTCTGGGCCTCAGTTCTTGTATCTGTAAAATGGAGTTACTGCAAAAAAAAAGTTGTGAGTTCATACACTGTAATGTACCCATCTAACAATGATTTATGGAGCACCTACTATGTGCTGGGCACTGTGCTAGTTGCTGGGGTTACAGTGATGGATAGAATTGTCAGGATCTTTATTGTAAGGGAAATTACGTCCTGGCATCCTTTAAAATGTTTTATTATGAAAAAATTCAGACCTTCAGGAGAGTGGGCAGAACAGATAATGAGCTTCATCTACCCATCACTCAGTCTCAAGCCCAAGAAAGATTTTGCTACGTTTGCTTTGCCTGCCTCCCGTGTTTTTTACTGAATTATTTTAAAGCAAATCATAGACACTGTGTTCCTTGTCCATTGCTATATCATAAACAGCCACAGATTCAGCTGTTTGAACAACACACATTTGTTATCTCCCACTTTCCAAGGTTTAGGAATCGGAACACAACTTGGCTGGATCTTCTGCTCTGTTTCACAAAGCTGCAATCCAGATGTCAGCCTGGCCTGAGGTGGCCTGGGCCTAGTGTGGTTGTTGGCAGAATTCAGTTCCTTGTGGTTGTAGGGCTGAGGCCCTCAGCAACGAGAGGCAGTCCCATAGGCAGCTCACTGCACTGCTGATTGCATCTCCTTTGAGGCCAGCAGGAGTATTTCTTTGACACTTTACCCTTGGCTAAGGGCTCACTTGATTAGACCAGGCCCACCCAGGGTAATTTTGCTTTTGATTAACTCAAAGTCAGCTGATTTACACCCTCTCATGGGAGTGCTACGGCATCATATTCACAGGTTTTCTTCCCACTCAGATTGTTTTTGTTCGTTTGCTAAGTCATGTCTGACTCTTTGGAACCCCATGGATTGCAGCATGCCAGGATTTCCTGTTCTTCACTTTCTCCCAGAGTTTGCTCGAGCTCTTGTTCATTGAGTCCATGAGTGCTATCAAACCTCAGGGGGAGGGCGTCATTCAGAGTGGAACCAGCAGGGGGTATGGATCTTGGGGGCCATCTTGGAATTTTGCCTATTGCGTGGGCATTTCATCCCTACCATCTTAAATATGCACTTCTACAAATTATGGGCATTCTTTAATAACTACAATTTCATGTTAATATTTGATAGGGATTGCTGTTACTCAGTTTAGGACATGTTATGCTGTCATAACAAGTTACAGCCCCCCCCTCCCCGCCGCCCGCCGCAATCTCAGTGACTTCCAACCACAAAGGTTTCTTTCTTGGCTCACATTCCACCTGTGTCACAAATTGGTTTCAGCACTTTATCCTCAGGCCCAGCTTGAAAGAACAGCCCATTTCTGGGAAAAGAGATGGAGTGACATGCCTTTGCATGCATGCATGCAAGCTTCATCTGTGATGTGTCCACGGCCCATATTCTTACCTTTCCTTTGCTTGTCCTACTCCCCAGGGGTTAGGAGTCCAGTCCTTCTACAGAGAGGAAGGCCATTAGGAAAGGTTTGGCTGGGGGTCTACGTTAAAGCAAATAATGAAACCTCCCAGTTATCTCTTAAGTATCTTTTATTCTAGAATATTCTCACTCACAGACCTTATTTTTCACAGGTTATTGACCCATTGGAGAAAGTGATCTGTTGTCATCTGGAGTTTTCTGCGTCCTGAGTTTGTCTGTTTGCTCCTTGTATGTCCTTCCACTTGCATCGTTGTGTGCTGTATTTCCTGCAGGCCAGAAGTTAGGCTTAGTGAACAGCTGGGGGCCAAGGATACTGCACAGGGAGTGTTTGGTACTTTGTATTTTATCACATCAAAAAGCACTTGATATTTGCTGAGGACATCTTTTTAAAAACTTCATATTTTTAAATGGAAGTTCTTACTCTTATATCCTTACATCCACTTAGATGCTTATTACTACTAGTTAGGCCCTGTACCATTTGTGTGAACTGCCCAGAATAGGCAAATCCACAGAGATGGGAAACAGACTAGTGCTTGACAGGTGCCGATGGAGCGGGAGGGGAGTGGAGAGCAGCAGCTAATGGGCACAGGTTTCTTTTTGGGGTGATGATAAATTTGGGGGAATTGACAATGGTTGCTATACAACTTTGCAAAAATAAGTGGCTGCCAAGGTCTTCCCCAACTGCTAAATACCAGTTCAACCCACAAGGGACAGGGACTAACTCTGCTTGGGGGTGTCACATAGAAGTGACCCTGGAGGAGGCCCACAGAGGATGGGGAGGAGCTCAAGAGAGCCAGGCAGCAGGTACAGATTGCAAGATCCAGACCAAGCCACATGTTTACTTAGTACTCGGGCTCTCCAGAGCTGCCCTCATAGGAGCTGCTAGGGACAGCAGCTGGGCGATGGGCCCTGGGCCCCTCACTTCCTCTCCAACCAAAGCAGCTCTGCTCCCACCTGTTCACAGGTGAGACTTCTAGGTAAGACTTTGTTCCAATGAAGAATTCTGCGATGCAAAACCCCTGACTTGAGTGAACACTTCTCAGCACTGTCACGTATTCCATTAGAATATTAGTGAGTCTGCATCTAATAATGAAGACGATGACATTGGCAACAAGCATCACTCACAATCACAGCCACCATCCAGGGGACAATAAGCGTACATCAGGCTCCACTCTAGGCATGTGATATTTGTCATCTGATTTACTTTTCACAAAACCCAAATGCGGTGTATAGTCTTAATCTCATTATACAGGTGAGGAGACCCTCCGTGTCAAGTGTCTTAATTGAGTTCACACAATTAGGCCTGTTGATCTGGGAAACGAACTCAGATCTTTTTAGTTCAGAAGCTGGTGCCCGTGTTATCTTCCTCCCTTGTGCTCGAACAGTGCTTTACAGTTTGCAAAGGCCTTCACAAGCCATTTCTCTGTGGAGAGCTGTAGCAGCCCTTGGAAGAAGAACTGCACAGTTATCCCCCTTCTGCAGTTGAAGAGAATGAGGCTTCGAGTCTTAGTCTGGGTTGCAGAACGCTGACATGGGGCAGGTGCCCTGGGCTACCGTGAATCTACCCCATTCCCTGTGCCAACTGCTGGGGAGCCACTGGAGCACAGAGATTTGACTGGTGCTCAGTGTGGCCACCCCTCCCTGGCCATCCTTCTCAGTATACATGAGATGCTCAAATGATGATGTTTTATTCTAATGACAAAGAGTATAACAAGCACAGGAAATGGCCTGGCATTAATCTCCACTCCATCTTGTGGCAGTGACTGCAATGAAAATGAGAAATAGTTTAAGCTTAACCCATTCTCATTACAATCATAATTACATTTTGTGGTCATTCTTAGTTTCTAGCAGAACCCAACTGCTCTCCATGTCAATTTGAAAGATACAGACAGCCCTTAATTTTTCTCCAGCATTCATCTGCCCGGCCATCTGCCGAGGACTGATCCTTGGGAAGCTGAAAATTAGGCTTAAGGAACTTATCTGTTTTATGTTTTAAATGGTTTGGCACGGACCTGCTAAACATCTGGACAAATGTAATTTACATGCATGTGCCTCAAAAATACATTGAATCAGGCAACTGATTTATCTTTCTAATAACATGTTTAATTGAGAATACTCAAACTGGGGCCCTGATTATACAGCTAATCTCACTGAAAGCTGGCCAGGAAGTGTGCTGGGTGTCACCAGAGGAGAGACTGGGGACCAAAACTTGCCAAGGTCAGCCCTCCAATTCTCAAGCCATCGTTGGACTCCTGAGTGGCTATGTCCCCATAGACACTGTGTACTGATGGCATTCTCCACAATGACTTCCTGGCACACAGCTCTGCAATGTTCTTCTGTGGCTGTTACATAACAACTCCATTTACCAATAAATACCTTTCTTAATGGTTCATCCTTTTTTTTTTTTTTTCTTTTGGTATGTGTTAATTGAGCCCCTGTGATGTGCTAGGCATTGGTTAGGAGCTGGTGACACAAAGACAAATACCTTCAAGGAGTCTGCTTTCTAGAGATCAGCACAGAAGGCTTTGGGGGTACAGAGGAGTGCCCTAATCTCTGCCTACCTCCTGGGGTGGAGAGTGGACTAGGAAGACCCTGCCGGCCCTCAGCCTCCTAGCCCGGCCTTGTCTGTGGGGCAGCGGATGAATCACCGAGCATCTCTGGGCCTCAGTTTTTCCACCTTTAAATCAGCTTCCTGGGGCCGCGGACAACAAAAGCAGGTAATATCATCCATGTGCTTAGTACAGAGCTTGGCATCTGGTTGTCTACCAGGGGCTCATAGGTAGCTGGTAGGGCTTTGCTAGGGGTGGGGATGGGAAGTGTGTTCCAGGGCAAGGGCTCAGCCTGTCCTAAGATCCAGCACAGCGATAGAGCATTGAGCGTGGTTGGACCACAGAGGAGAGGCAGGGGCAGCAGCAGAGGCCTGGTCCTAGAGCCGCCTGTGAGCCAGGTTAAGATGGTGGACTTTGCCCCAACGCCACGGGGAGCCTCATGGAGAGGGAGGCAGGGGAGAGGGGGATGATCAGACGGGTGCTTTAGAAACATCATCTGGCCACAGAGTGGAGACTGGACCCCTCAAACTCAGGGCAAGACGAGAGCCTGGGTGGTTGACAGCAATTCCAAAGAGGACCTTGGTGGTAGTTACAGTTTGATGGATTTTGTCTCATGGATGATGTTTTACAGTTTTTTTTTTAAGGGCGCTTTTGGAGAATTAAGCTTCAGGCTGCACTTTCCATGCATGTGCCCATTTTGGGCAAGGGATGGAATATGGTCCCCTAGAGCTGGGGCCCTGGGGGCTGTGGCCCAGATTGTAATCAGAGTCCTGGGTGTGCGGGCCCTTCCCACCTCCTCTGCAGACCCCTCACCTGGCCCAGCGACCCGGGGCTCTAGGTGAACACAATGGGGTGTGGGAGGGGCTGAGGCTATGCACCTGTGCTATGGGTCCCGGCATGGAACCCGAACAGCTGTGGAAAGAACTCCCGGAGTGGTGGGTTTTAGAGCAGAGTCTCCTGCTATCTCTTCCTGACTCATGGACTGACTTTTCTCCGATGGCTGAGTGGCCAGCAAGTCAACATGTGTATCACTCACCACCGTGCCTCACTGGTCCAGACAGCATCCTGTTGTGTTCTGGACTGGTTTTGAAATGTAAGGGCAGGCCTCTTAACACTATTTAAAAATAAATTCACAGGTACAGGCAGGGCAGTTGGCAAAGGAGATCAGGACTGTGAATGAACGCTGAAAGGGAAAATACCGTGATAAAAGTGGAAAAGCAAATGAGACATTTGCCACGAGACCTGCCAGGAAACGAGACCGGCCCTAATTGATGCAGCGGATCTCTGCACGAACCCGCAGTCGCACATGGGGGCCGGCCCCTGCCTCGTCCAGCTGTCTCGTCCCGCCAGCCTGAGTCATCCTTCGCTGGCTCCGAGCTGCAGCCTCGGGTTTGGCAGCAGAATTAGATCTGACCTTTTCAATCGTGGCTTTTAAAAAAATTATTAAATTTAAAAATGGTTAAACCTCAAATGAGCTGAAATCTTTTGTGCAAAGACCCCGTCTATCATTTCTTTTGTCCATAAAATATATTTAACCTCAACCATGTAATTAACGCTAGTGAATCCACCAGGCTGGTTGGGTTTATTATGTGCTCAGGGAGCTCAGCTGTTCTCATATGAAAAGGGCGGTGCCGGGCATTTTCTTGAGTTTCTTGGCAAAAGCTGTAGGCGGAAAGTTGAAGCTCATCTGGAATAGTTTCCACTTTGCCTCCTTCTCTTCCTTCCACAATCCAGGTTGAGCAGAAAAGGCTTCACAATTAGAGAGAAATGCTCAACAAAGGACAATTAACCAGGCTCACAGCACAGTCTTGGGGTAGGGGGAGGCGGTGAGGTGTGTCTGGGCAGTAATTCAGAGGAGCCAAGTCAGCTTCACCAAGCCCTCAGACACCCAGATGCGGTTTCCAAGCCGGGCAGAGAGAAGGTGACAGTCTGGTGGCATCTAAAGCGGAGATTCTCAACACGATTCCGGGAACCTTGGCTTCCCAGTGAAACTGAAAGAGCACTGGCTTGAGAGTCCGATGGATTTGAGTTAGGATTTGCATCTCTGCTGCTTATTTGGTGTTTGAATCTGGTAAGTCATGAAGCCATTCTGAACCTCGCTTTTCTTATTTATAAAAATAAGTATCTTGCAGAGTATTGTGGTTTAAATGGGATCATATATGTCAGATTCTTAGCACAGAGCTTGGCACATAGAAATCAGCTTCCATTATTTTTTTCCTTTTATTCCTCCTCCTCCTTCTTTTCCCTACTGGAAAATGGGTCGACCAAACTGAAAATAGCTAAATACATGTTGTGTGTGTGCGAAGGAGTGGGGAATGCCTGCTCAATCAAGCATCAGGATAGATTGTACAGCTGTAATCATTGTGATAGTGTGGTACTGGCCCAGCAATAGACAGATGTCTAATGGAATTGAATAGGAAGCCTGGATGCAAACCACGCACAGATGACGCTGCAGGCCATTGTGGGGAAGCATGAACTACTCAGTAAAAAGTGTGCAAGCACTGGTTAGCCACACGAGAGAAATGAAATGGGCTTCCTACCTCCATATACAGAATCGCTCTCAGGTAGATGAAATGTGAAAGGCAACATTTGAGTATTTTAAGAAGAAAATAAGGAGATCTCTTTGTGACCTCAAGGTAGGCTAGGGTTTCTTAGCAAAATGCAAAAAGGTTGATAAGTTAGACTACCTTAAAATTCAACCAAAAGCTGGATAAGATATTTACCACATAAATAACTAATGATAAGTATTCAGAGTATAGACAAATGGGAAATAATAAGACACAATGTGATAGAAACATGGGAAAAAGACTTATTTATAAAGACATTTTATGAAATAGTAGAAAAGTTTGGCCAGTTACATGCAAAAAGATGTTCAACTTCATTTGTAATTAGGAAAATGCAAATTAAAATCACAAAGAAACAACATGACATGAACGATGGATTAACTAACCTTATTGTGGTCATTTCACAATATATACATAAATCCATTCATCACAAACATTTGAAATATTTGTTATATGTGAATTATATCTCAATACAGCTTAAAAAAACTTATCAAGCCACCAGTAGCCTACTATGAGTAGTCTTGCTTTTTCCATATGATCACTTAACTGAAGTTTTCTTTGATTTTTTTCCTGACTATTCCTCATCACATCAAGATAACAAAGATATATCTCTATTTAGACACACACACCGATACATACACACACCCCCTCACAGAAACCTACCATTTGTTCTCACTGGGTTGACAAAAACCCAAGAAGTCTGACACCATGCATACATGAGGACGTGGCAAATGGGAACACTTACATGTTGCTGGACAGCATAAATTGGAAAACTATTTTGGAAAATAAACTGACATCATCTTGTAAAGCTAAGTACGTACAACCCAGCACCTGACTCATTGGTGTCCGCTGGACCTCAGAGAAACTCCTGTTGGTGTGCAGCAGGACCTGCGCTCTGAGCACTCTCACAGCAGCACTGTGGGTAAAAACAAAATATTGTAAACCATTTTAACATCCTTTGATAAGAAAATGGTTAAATAGACTGTGAGCATTATAGGCATATGAAAATGAACGTGCTCCAGCTACCCACAAACACCTGCATGAATCTTAGAAATGATTTGCTGAGTGAACCAAACATCTTGCAGAAGAGCATATAGAGTAAAATGCCATTTTTATAAAATGCAAAAACCAATTAACACTGAAGAATATTGTTTGAATGACAAAATGATAAGCAGACAATTCAAGATCCTGGCTACCCCTTTGAAAGAGGCAAGGGGATGAACGGGCATGGAGCAAATTGATAACATTGCCTGTGTTGGTGACATTCTGTCTCCTGGTGGGTGCTGGTTTCACAATGTGTATGTTATTATTATGCTTCATAACTCACACACATGCTCCATCTATTCTTTTGTGTGTTGAGTATTGTGAAATTAAAAACAGAAATAACAAGAATGTATGGAAGGACTGGGACTTGACTGGCTGCAGTTACTGTTGCTGGTAGACTCCCTGGAAGGTGAAGAGTGAGGAGGCCACTGTGCAATGTACCCAGACAGGCTGAGCTCATGCTGGAGGGAGAGAAGAGGTGACTCTCATAAGAGTAAAGCCTGACAGGGGTTCCAGGAGACCACCTGCAATGCAGGAGACCAGGGTTTGATCCCTGGGTCGGGAAGATCCCCTGCAGGAGGAAATGGCAACCCATTCCAGTATTCTTAAAGCCTGGGAAATCCCATGGACAGAGGAGCCTGCCCCATAGCTACAGTCTATGGGGTCACAACAGTTGGACATGACTTAGCGAGTAAACCACCCCACATGGGAGTTGGTGCCCTGCAGGCATGGTCATATATGAAAGATAAGAGCCTGGAATTCCGGGGAATGGGAACTGGTTTGGCCAACTGTGATCTCTTGGGATTTCTCTTCCCACGTGATGTCTGATGGTAGTGTTGTACAGTGTAGGCTGTTATTAGACTCTTTAACATAAAAATAAAAGCACTGCCATGGGGTAACGTCGGCAAGTTTCAGTCCCAAGACAGTTAACTTTTCTGCGAGAATGTGGTGCTGTCAGAATCAACTATGGGCCATTCTAATTCCTACATGTCTGGGGATACGGTGGCTTTGAGTGGGAGGGAGCTAGTCTATCAAAACGGCAATAGTTCTGGAAAATTTTCAAGGAAGAAAATTAAAGAATGGAAGTGCAGAGTATTCTTTCAATTTCAAGGCATGGGTAAAGGCTCTTTGCCCTGTGCAATTAGGTCCAGGTCTTAGCGGGAATAGGACATGGCAACCCACTCCAGTATTCTTGCCTGGAGAATCCCATGGACAGAGGGGCCTGGTGGGTTACAGCCCATGGGGTCACAAAGAGTCAAACATGACTGACCACACATGCCCCGTGGGGGAAGATGAGATGCCTGTTTCTTCTGCTCCCAACTCTCTTCTTTAAAAATGCCTTGCTTCTCAGTACAGTAGACCTGAAGGAATGTGGATGGTCCTGTTTCAAGAGAACGTGGATTAACACTGTGGAAAGATGCTATGGCCAGCCGACAGTAATGCCTTTTATAATGCCAGAAAGACATTGCAATGACCCGGAAATCATGGGTCGGTGAAAACATCTGGATTTTGGTGTGTTGTTTTCCTATTTGTTTATTCAAAAGCCCTCACTTGGGATTCTGTCCCTGGTCATTTAGCAAAGGTCCCCAGTATAAGCCATTGTCTTATATGCCAGAAGACTTGTAGAGAGTCTGTGTGACCAGCAGAAGGCTAGTCTGTCGGGAGTCTCAGTTTTCTGCTTATTCCAACACTGTTGAAACCACGTCCTTTAAAAAAAAATTGCCATCCTGTGGACATTGCCAGCAGGGAGCAGCAGGAGTAGTTTGCTGCTGACCATCCTATTTTTATCAATATTGGGAATTTTGCTTAATACTGTGAAGTTAAAGGAGAATTCTGCTCCCTCCCTCTGTCATTTTCCTATCTTTCATATTATTTATTTTAAAATTTAAAAATTTTCCTTTGGCAGTGCCACATGCATGGCATGTGGGATCTTAGTTTCTCAATCAGGGATTGAACCTGTGCCCCCTGCCCTGGAAGCGTGGCATCATAACCACTGGGCCACCAGAGAAGTCTCTTCCATATTTAAGACTGGTTAAAAATTTCTGCCCAAAATTGACTGAGCAGAACTCAAGGTTCAAATTGCAAGTCCTAACTGGATAGTGCCTGGCTTCCCTGTGCTTTACAAAGACAGGTTTTTAAAATACCTGTCACATCAGAATCTGGAAAGCCTTGGCCATCCCCCACTGCCTACTTCCCTGTCCCAGTCTTGAAACTTTCCATTTACCCAGTGCTTAAATATGGAAAAGGTAATAATTAACATTGTGCTCTCACTGCAGGTGATGGCTCTAAATAGCTTACAGGCTCTATGGATGTCTAGAAGCAGTGAAGCCGTGTTCGTTGTTATTGCATGAAATGAAAGAAGCACCTTGGATGATTACAGACAAAGATCTCTTCCCAGTGGCCAGCAGAACCGAGGGGAAGAGCCACCTCTCATTCCCTTTGCAGATGGCCTAGGAGCTGGGAGGATGGGCAGAGAAGCCTGGAAAACCGGCTGGCTTCTAATTGTGTCTTTACAGCCAACTAGGCTACCAAAATGATTATCTTTTTCTCTCCGAGCCTTACTGACCTGTGGCTAATGAGATTTGTGCTTCGATTAGTTGTAGAACATAAATTAGCTAATCAATGGCAATGGATTCGCATTATTTCTCATACATGAGTTCTGCTGCAGTGATCTGTACTGAATATTCAAATCAATTTCGGATACTCTGAACGACTCCGTTAATGTGACCTGCTGGAATCTGGCTGCATGCGTAGCCTCCTTGGGAGCAGATGAAGACCATGCTGAGCCCAGCTCATACCCCAGCCGCTCAGGCATCCGGAGCTCTGCAAACTACCTTGCTTTCCCTTTCACACAATGAGGGTCAAAGAGGATTGGGGAAAAAGTCGTGCGGCCGGTGCGGGGAAGCAACAGAAACTCCAGAGAACTCACAGCCCCACGTGGCCTCCTTTCCTGCAAAGGAACCAGGCTAAGTGGACATCAAAAAGCAGGGAGCTGTTTTCAGGTTTCTGGGGTACAAACTTTGCCAAGGGCAGGATCCTGGGTCGTCATCTTCAGTTTTCAACCCGGGGAAGAAAATCTTCACTCTTTGCTACAGTTGTCTCGTCTGTACAATTACCCAGCATCTTGGCATAAAACGTGGAAATTTGTACAGTCTTCCAGGCATCTGTGGGCTTTATGGTACAAGTTCTGTTAGTACTGAAGCCACAGAAAATTAAATGTTCCCCAAAGAACTTCCAGATGTGCTTTATTCTAATGGGGTCATTATGCAGTAAATTAAAAAGCAGGGTAAATGGAACTGTAAAATTTAAATTACTCTAAAACCACATCTCTTTGCTTTGAGCATTCATTTGTGGGGTTGCATTTGCAATAAATGTGAATTAGGCAGCTGCAATAACTGTTAATCATATATTTATAAAATAGTAATGAGGAAATGAATAGCAGAGTAAGACAGCTGCACATTTGTCTGAGAGTGTGTCAACTGTGAACATAATAAGATGTGGAACATTGTTTGGAGCTGGGCTGATAATACAGTGAATGTAAGAGATCGCTTCAGCCTCTTAACTTTACACGAAATTATACATAAAATCCATAAAAGCCCATAATAATGCATTATGCCCCTGAATTGTATTCAATATTTTTCTTTGCTTTGATTTTCTGAAATGAGCTCTACTTTCGCCAAAGTCATCTTCCAGGCATCAGTGAGGCTTTTGTTTCAGGCGATGTCGGGCTTCTGAGATTGCAATTGGATTTAAAGGAAGCAGGGCCGGTGCTGGCAAGGAGTTAATGGTGGTGCTTTGTTTTGTTTCCTCGGACCTGCTGTACACGGCTGGAGGCACGCCTTGTCCCGGGTGGAGGACAGAGGGGCTCCAGGCCTCTGCAACTGACCCCTGAGATCAAGATGGGGGACAGAGGCCACTGCCAGTCCACCAGAGCGCCTGGGCTGCACACTGGACCTGGTGAGAGCAGGGACACAGCTTTCAGCCACTGTTCAGATGAGCATCTCCTTGGGGCCCACGGCTGGGAGCTCCAGGCAGGTCTAGTAAAGGTCTGTGGCCTTGTGCTTGGGAAGGATGGTTATCCTGATGGCTGAAGTGATGATTGTTACTTGGAAACCTCCTTGCCTGGTGTTTGAACCAACCCCTCTGAAGGGAGCATCTGTTGAGGCAGAGCTTTCCTGAGCACGGAGAGGCAGGGAAGGGGCCAGTGATCGAGTTAATCCTGGCTGTCCTTGTATCCTGTCCTGTCCAGCTGATCCTGTCTCTCCTCCTGTCCTTGTATCATGGGCATGACCAGGATGAAGCCGGTGCCCCTTACTGAGCATTCAGGGCTCTGCCTGGCCTGGCCCAACCGCATCTCCCCCACCCCCACAATAAACACCGGCGGGGTCCCAGATCTGCCATGATCTCAAGTTTGGTGGCTCTGAGTATGTGGTTCTCTTGACCTGGAATATTCTTCCCTGTTTCAAAGATTCCGGTTGCTCCTTCATGTCCCTTGTGAAGCTGCCCCAGACTCCTGGACCCCTTTCCCTATTCCCCTGGTGCTCATCATGCTACGCGCACCTCACCATGACAACAGCTGTCTCATCGCGTCTCTGGGGTACTGTAAGTTAGTGTCCATGTACCTGTCAGACTCAGGGCTCCCTGAGCAGACCCTCAGGTGTGGTGCTTTGCTACATCTTGTTTTGGGAGATGCAGCCACTGCATGTTGGTGTAGGATTAAGGACAGTGGCCTGGGAGGGTCCAGCGTGAGCTCTCTTGGCATTTCTACAATTAGGCCAGGTCTCCCTTTTCTCTGGGCATCCCCCAGCTCTTGGTACGAATGACGATTGTCTGTAAGGAGCTGGAGAAGGAGCAGGTCTAACAGGAAGACTGGAAGTTCAATGTGGGGTGTTTCAAAATAGAATGTTGAGTTCATAACCGTCCTCCCCTCACCCAGGATTTTGAAGACCCTCACTGAAGGCAGTTTATTGTAGGAAACTGGGACTCACTGTTCTTTCTGGGAAAGAAGGAGGAGGGGGAGAGAGACAGAAACAGAGACAGAGGCGAGGAAAGACACAGAGACAGAGAAGAGGAAGAGGAGGGGGAGGGAAAAGCTTGTTATACACACGCGCAAAGAACGTTCTGTAAATCTCTTCCCAACCCACGTTCATTTCCCAGTATTTCAGTGTCATTTTTCTTTAACCAACATTTTTTTTTTCTTGTTACAAAAATACTATATGGTCATTTTTATAATGTGCAGCATAAAGAATTTCATAATTTATTTAACCATTCCCTTATTTGTTTAAAAATTCCTGTTTATTTAACCATTCTCTATATGTTTATTCTTTTATTGTTTATTGAATCATTCTTCATTCATTGAGTACTTATGAATATTTTTTGCTCCTTTAAATAATGTTGTTAAAGTCCTTAAAATCTTTGCCAATTTCATAAGTATAGTATGATGCTTCATTATTATTTTAATTTCAGTTTATTTCTGGTAAAGTAAAATTTCTCTCTCTCTCTCTTTTCTTTTTTTTTGCTTATTTATGTGTAGTTTTTCTCCGGAATGATTAAGTACAGCTTCACTGACAAGGGAGCAGTGTCATCACTGAATGTCTTATGGGGTGCATTGTTTCATTTCACCTTCATATTAACCCCGTTCATAGACCCTATGGTCTGTGCGAGCTTTGGTGACATTGAGGAGCCCCCCTGAGGTGCATGGTTAGTAGGCGCTGGATCCTGCTGCACTGCAGGCACGTCCTTTCATTTTTCTACTGGGGGCTGACAGCTTCCTCTTTAACTTACGGGAGCTGTTTGCATATTGAGTGTTTAATTCATTGTCCGTGTACCTATAGGCTTTTTCTCTTTTAATGAAGTATAGTTGATTTACAATGCTGTGTTAGTTTTGGGTATACAGCAGAGTGATTCGGTTATATATATATGTATATATAGAGGTTTCCCAGGTGGTGCCATGGTAAAGAATTCACCTGCCAATGCAGGAGATGCAGGTTAGATCCCTGGGTTGGGAAGGCCCCTTGGAGGAGGAAAGCAACCCACTCCAGTATTCTTGTCTGGAGAACCCCATGGACAGAGGAGCCTGGTGAGCTACAGTCCACAGGGTCGCAGTCAGACACGACTGAGCCTGCACGTATATATATATATATTCTATTTCAGGTTCTTTTCCCTGTAAGTTATTACAAATATTGAGCAGTGTTCCCTATGTTATATAGTAACTCCTTGTGATTATCTGTTTTATATATAGTAGTGTGTATCTGTTAATCCTAAGCTCCTAATTTACTTCCCCCCTCTTCTTTCCCCTTTGGTAACCATAAAAAATATGAACACTTTACAAGTTTGCGTGTCATCCTTGTGCAGGAGCCATGCTAATCTTCACTGCATCATTCCCGTTTTAGTATATGTGCTGGGGAAGAGAGCACCGGCATGGTCTTTTAAACAGAGGGCTCATGGCCCAGGGTTCCCATCAAAGAAGGGGAAATGGCTCCCCTAAGCAACCCACTGCTCTCCCCGTTTTGTCTTCATTCAGAGTCACCTCTTGGTGGCTCTGCTTCCAGGTTTCTCCCCTTTCGTTGTCTTCTGATGTCTCCACCCTTTGGAAGGTGGGTGGAATGATGGCTGTTCGTCGTCTTACTCGTTTGAGAAAGCTGAGGACTTCCCCGGGTAGGAGAGACGGCAGGGACGCTGATAAAAAACAAAACCTAAACCAGCATTAGTAAAACCAGACCAAATCAAACCAAGCTGAACAAATATCCCAACATGGTGAGTCAGTCCGTTTGGATTTGGGGTGGAGTTGCCAGGTAAAATATAAAATGCCCAGATAAATGAATTTCAGATACATAACACTAAAATTACTAAAAATATTTTAAAAAAATGTCCTATGCACTGTTTGGAACATACTTATTCCCCCAAATTATTTTTTGTTAGAAATTTCTTAGGAGGCTTTTAGTCTTTTTTCAAACCTAATTTTATTGGGATACCTAACATCTGTTATATAGATAGAAAGGACAGTTTAGCAGTATAAATTTATTTTAGAAGTTCAAGTGAACAATATTTAAAATCAATCAATATGAACCATAAAACTGTTTTGAATTTGAGTCTATGAGTTACCTTTGCAACCTACAGCAGCCTCAGCTCCAGTTCAGGTTAGGTTATTTATTTATTTATTTGTAGCAGTGAATAAATCCTGCTTGCAAATGGTAAAAAAAAAAAAAAAAAAAAAGGCATACCTTAAGATTTAAGCATAGCGGTGAAACAGCCGAGAGGATATACCCCACGTCCAAGGTAAGGAGCAGCAGCTGCACTTTGCTGGAGCAGCTGTGAAGAGCTACCCCACATCCAAGGTAAGAGAAACCCCACAAAGACAGTAGGCGCTGAGAGAGGGCATCAGAGGGCAGACAGACTGAAACCACAATCACAGACAACTAGCCAATCTGATCACACAGACCACAGCCCTGTCTAACTCAATGAAACAGCTATGCCATATAGGGCCAGCCAAGATGGACGGGTCTTGGTGGAGAGGTCTGACAGAATGTGGTCCACTGGAGAAGGGAATGGCAAACCACTTCAGTGTTCTTGGCTTGCGAACCTCATGAACCAGTATGAAAAGGCAAAAAAATAGGACACTGAAAGATGAACTCCCCAGATGGGTAGGTGCCCAATATGCTACTGGAGATCAGTGGAGAAATAACTGCAGAAAGACTGAAGGGATGGAGCCAAAGCAAAAACAAAACCCAGTTGTGGATGTGACTGGTGATAGAAGCAAAGTCTGATGCTGTAAAAAGCAATATTGCATAGGAACCTGGAATATTAGGTCCATGAGTCAGGGCAAGTTGGAAGTGGTCAAACAAGAGATGGCAAGAATGAACGTCAACATTGCTTATTCTAGGAATCAGCAAGCTAAAATGGACTGAAATGGGTAAATTTAATTCAGATGACCATTATATCTACTACTGTGGGCAGGAATCTCTTGGAAGAAATGGAGTAGCCATCATAGTCAACAAAAGAGTCCAAAATGCAATACTTGGATGCAATCTCAAAAACGACAGAATGATCTCTGTTCATTTTTCCAAGGCAAACCATTCAATATCACAGTAATCCAAGTCTATACCCCAACCAGTAATGCTGAAGAAGCTGAAGTTGAATGGTTCTATGAAGACCTACAAGACCTTTTAGAACTAAGACCCCAAAAAGATGTCCTTTTCATTATAGGGGACTGGAATGCAAAAGTAGGAAGTCAAGAAACACCTGGAGTAACAGGCAAATTTGGCCTTGGAGTACAGAATGAAGCAGGGCAAAGGCTAATAGAGTTTTGCCAAGAGAACACACTGGTCACAGCAAACACCCTCCTCCAACAACACCAGAGAGGACTCTACACATGGACATCACCAGATGGCCAAAATAGAAATCAGACTGATTATATTCTTGTATATAAGAATGGAGGAGCTCTATACAGTCAGCAAAAACAAGACTGGGAGCAGACTGTGGCTCAGATCATGAACTCCTTATTGCCAAATTCAGCTTAAATTGAAGAAAGTGGGAAAAACCACTAGACCAGTCAGGTATGACCTAAATCAAACCCCTTATGATTATACAGTGGAAGTGACAAATAGATTTAAGGGACTAGATCTGATAGAGTGCCTGATGAACAATGAATGGAGTTTCGTGATATTGTACAAGAGATGGGGATCAAGACCATCCCCAAGAAAAGAAATGCAAAAAAGCAAGATGGCTGTCTGAGGAGGCCTTACAAATAGCTGTGAAATGAAGAGAAGTGAAAAGCAAAGGAGAAAAGGAAAGATATACCCATTTGAATGCAGAGTTCCAAAGAATACCAAGGAGAGATAAGAAAGCCTTCCTCAGCGATCAATGCTAAGAAATGGAGGAATACAATAGAATGGGAAAGACTAGAGATCTCTTCAAGAAAATTAGAGATACCAAGGGGATATTTCATGCAAAGATGGGCACAATAAAGGACAGACATGGTATGGGCCTAACAGAAGCAGAAGATATTAAGAAGAGGTGGCAAGAATACACAGAAGAACTGTACAAAAAAGATCTTCATGACCCAGATAATCATGACGGTGTGATCACTCACCTAGAGCCAGACATCCTGGAATGTGAAGTCAAGGGGGCTTTACAAAGCATCACTACAAACAAAGCTAGTGGAGGTGATGGAATTCCAGTTGACCTATCTCAAATCCTGAAAGATGATGCTGTAAAAGTGCTGCACTCAATATGTCAGCAAGTTTGGAAAACTCAGCAGTGGCCACAGGACTGGAAAAGGTCAGTTTTCATTCCAATCCCAAAGAAAAGCAGTGCAAAGAATGCTCAAACTACCGCACAATTGCACTCACCTCACACACTAGTAAAGTAATGCTCAAAATTCTCCAAGTCAGGCTTCAGCAATACGTGAACCATGAACCTGCAGATGTTCAAGCTGGTTTTAGAAAAGGCAGAGGAACCAGAGATCAAATTGCCAGTATCCTCTGGATCATCTAAAAAGCAAGAGAGTTCCAGAAAAACATATACTTCTGCTTTATTGACTATGCCATAGCCTTTGACTGTGCAGGTCACAAAAAACTGGAAAATTCTGAAAGAAATGGGAATACCAGACCACCTGACCTGCCTCTTGAGAAACCTGTATGCAGGTTGGGAAGCAACAGTTAGAACTGGACATGGAACAACAGACTGGTTCCAAATAGGAAAAGGAGTATGTCAAGGCTGTATACTGTCACCCTGCTTATTTAACTTCTATACAGAGTACATCATGAGAAATGCTGGGCTGGAGGAAGCACAAGCTGGAATCAAGATTGCTGGGAGAAATATCAATGACCTCAGATATGCAGATAACACCACTCTTATGGCAGAAAGTGAAGAAGAACTAAAGAGCCTCTTGATGAAAGTGAAAGAGGAGAGTGAAAAAGTTGGCTTAAAGCTCAACATTCAGAAAACAAAGATCATGGCATCTGGTCCCATCACTTTATGGCAAATAGATGGGGAAACAGTGGAAACAGTGGCTGACTTTATTTTTCTGGGCTCCAAATCACTGCAGATGGTGATTGCAGCCATGAAATTAAAAGATGCTTACTCCTTGGAAGGAAAATTATGACCAACCTAGACAGAATATGAAAAAGCAGAGACATTACTTTGCCAACAAAGGTCCATCTAGTCAAGGCTATGGTTTTCCCAGTGGTCATGTATGGATGTGCGAGTTGGGTGATAAATAGTGTTTATAGTCCAATGGGTGTTCATTGGAAGGACTGATGCTGAAGCTGAAACTCCAATACTTTGGCCACCTGATGTGAAGAGCTGACTCATCTGAAAAGACCCTGATGCTGGGAAAGATTGAGGGCAGGAGGAAAAGGGGACAACAGAGGATGAGATGGTTGGATGGCATCACCAACTCAATGGACATGGGTTTGGTGGACTTCAGGAGTTGGTGATGGACAGGGAGGCCTGGCCTGCTGCGGTTCATGGGGTCACAAAGAGTTGGACATGACTGCATGACTAAACTGAACTGAACTCCTTGGAAGGAAAGTTATGACCAACCTAGACAGAATATGAAAAAGCAGAGACATTACTTTGCCAACAAAGGTCCGTCTAGTTAAGGCTATGGTTTTTCCAATATTCACATATGGATGTGAGATTTGGACTGTAAAGAAAGCTGAGCACTGAAGAATTGATGCTTTTGAACTGTGGTGTTGAAGAAGACTCTTGAGAATCCCTGGGATTGCAGGGAGATCCAACCAGTCCATCCTAAAGGAGATCGGTCCTGAATGTTCATTGGAAGGACTGATGCTGAAGCTGAAACTCCAATACTTTGGCCACCTAATGCGAAGAGCTGACACACTGGAAAAGACCCTGATGCTGGAAAAGATTGAGGGCAGGAGGAGAAGGGGACGACAGAGGATGAGGTGGTTGGATGGCATCACCAACTCAATGAACATGAGTGTGAGTGAACTCCGGGAGTTGGTGATGGACAGGGAGTCCTGACGTGCTGCAGTCCATGGGGTTGCAAAGAGCTGGACACGACTGAGGGACTAAACTGAACTGAACTGAATCAATTAAACAGTAATGAAAGAGAACCTTTTTTCTGAGATGTGTTCAGAAACAAGTTGCAACCCTAGTTGATGTATTAGTGTCTCCACTGCATTTCCCAGGTGGCCCAGTGGTGAAAGAATCTGCCTGCAATGCAGGAGATTCAAGAGACGTGGGTTTGATCCCTGGGTTGGGAAGATCCCCTGGAGGAGGAAATGGCAGCCCATTCCAGTGTTCTTGCTTGGAAAGTTCCATGGACAGAGAGGCCTAGAGGGCTGAAGTCCATGGGGTCACAAAGAGTTGGACACAACTGAGTACACACACAGACTGCATTCAATTTTGGAAGGCGTGTGGTTATGCTAAAAAACTATATATGATAAAAAGCTTAGTTTGAGTCAAATATTGGAAGGCCCCCTGAGAACACAGAAGAGCCCTGAGCTAGAGCAAAGCTGGGGATATCCTGGCCCTGTCCCTCCCTCTTAGACAACAAGAGTGTGTTGTGAGTCAGGCTGGCCAGTGCCCAGTCCACAGTGGTTGGTCATGTTGGCACCAAGAGGCTCTTGTTGGAGCCTGAGCCCAAGGCTTGGTGTGAAGGCATCAACACGGGCCCCACTTTGGCCGCGACTGCTAGGAGCCTGTAGGTTGCTCCGACAGTGTTTGTTTTCCCCTTCGTAACAGTAATGGGTCTTCTCTGCTGACTCAGCTGGTAAAGACTCTGCCTGCAATGTGGGAGACCTGGGTTCGATCCCTGGGTCGGAAAGGTCCCCTAGAGGAGGGAATGGCTACTCACTCCAGTATTCTTGCCTGGAGAATTCTATGGTTAGAGGACACAGTGGGCTACAGTCCATGGGGTCGCAAAGAGTCAGACATGGCTGAGTGACTAACACTTTCAGACCTTTCGGAACTGTAATGGCTGCCATTGATTGAGAAACCACTAACGCTGGGCCCTGTGAGGCGACTTCACACTGATGGGAACATACTGTGAAAGAGAAATTCAGGGTTCTTACACTGCTCCCAGGCAGAGGAGTGAATGCAGCTGGAAGGAACACTCTGGAAAGCCTGCCGGGGTCGAGTGTGTGTGTGGGGGGGAGGGGTGGGGGGGGGCGGCAAATCTGAGTGACCAGAGCTAATGAACTTTCTGGGAGGGTGGGTCTGGCAGACCACACAGCCTTGGTTTTGACAATGGGCTAGTCCAGTGCATGGGCTTCCCAGGTGACCTAGTGGTAAAGAATCCACCTGCCAATTTAGGAGATGTGAGTTTGATCTCTGAGTCAAGAAGATCCCCTGGAGAAGCAAATGGCAACCTACTCGAGTATTCTTGCCTGGAGACTTCCATGGACAGAGGAGCCTGATGGGCTACAGTCCGTGGCATCATAAAAAGTCAGACATGGCTGAGCAACTAAACAGCAACTCGTCCAGTGCAGGGTGTGATGCTGTCTCATGACCTCCCTTCTCTCCCTGGCCACGACGGACCTCTGGGCACAGTTGTTGAGGGATGAATGAATGGGGTAAAACATTAGCCTGCCAGGGTGCATACACACACAGTCCAGCCCTAATAGGGCATAAGCAGGGCAGTAGCTTGAAGAAGATTGATGTTAGAGGCCACCCCTCATGGCTGTGAGCCTGGCATGTAACCTTTCTAAGTTCACTTTATTCAAGTTAAAAAAAATGGGGTAAACAAAAATAATGGTGATGATAGTCAACAGTTGTAAGGAATACATTCCCAATGCTATCTATTTAGATGTAGTTCTAAAAGTGTTTCCTCTATTAGCTCATTTAATCCCCACGTTAACCTTCCCTGTAAAATAAGGGGGCACTGGTGGTAAAAGGCTATGGTTTTTCCTGTGGTCATGTATGGATGTGAGAGTTGGACTGTGAAGAAGGCTGAGCACCGAAGAATTGATGCTTTTGAACTGTGGTGTTGGAGAAGACTCTTGAGAGTCCCTTGGACTGCAAGGAGGTCCAACCAGTCCATTCTGAAGGAGATCAGCCCTGGGATTTCTTTGGAAGGAATGATGCTAAAGCTGAAACTCCAGTACTTTGGCCACCTCATGCGAAGAGTTGACTCATTGGAAAAGACTCTGATGCTGGGAGGGATTGGGGGCAGGAGGAGAAGGGGACGACAGAGGATGAGATGGCTGGATGGCATCACTGACTCGATGGACATGAGTCTGGGTGAACTCCGGGAGTTGGTGATGGACAGGGAGGCCTGGCGTGCTGTGATTCATGGGGTTCCAGAGTTGGACACGACTGAGTGACTGAACTGAACTGAACTGAGTGGTAAAAACCCACCTGCCAGTGCAAGAGACCTAAGAGATGTGGGTTCAGCCCCCAGGTTGGGAAGATCCCCTGGAGGAGGGCAACCCGCTACTCTAGTATTCCTGCCTGGAGAACCCCATGGACAGAGGAGCCTGGTGGGCTTTGGTCCACTGGTCACAAAGAGTCAGATAAGACTGAAGCGACTTAGTACAGTACACGAGATAGGTGACTTTATCACCCCGATTTACAGATGAGGAAACAGAGGTACACAGGGGTTAAGACCCTTGCTCATGATCACACAGCTGGGAAATCTGGCATCTGAAGTCATGCTCTTAACTTTTGTGTTCCCCAGCTCTGGGCAAAAGATGCTTTTGAGATGTCTTCCAGGCCCTTCTCCCCTTCTCTGAGGATTACCCCCATCTTGCAGCCACATTTATGTAATGTGATCTGTTCCCTGACCATGGATTGGACCAAAGTGGACATTAGACCAAGCTGGGTCTTCAGGTTCCCTACAATTAGGAGCTGGGATTCTGAGAGATGTGTTGATGTCCATTGTCTCCTTCAACATGTACAGTCAGGTGGTGGGGGTGTCCCTGCTTGCCTAGGAGGTGTCCAAAGCAGAGAAAGGAGAGAGTGGGTATCTTTTTCTTTCGAGAAAAGGGGCTGTGATGTGAAGACCACATTAAACAATGTCTGTGAAAAATGTTTTGTATACTCTGGTCTTGAGACAAAATATCATTTATAATGCTTTACAAGTTAATAGGTATTAAACCTTGGCATCCTTTATAATTTAAGTTTGGCCAAGATCAACCCTCAGCACTGCATTAATGTGCTAAAAATTTCTTTATTTTATTGAGGGGATAGTATGCCCCCAAGGCCATTTTGCCACATGGGGTGGGTGCGGACACCAATGAGACTCCCTAATAAAGCCCGTCTCCCCAACAGACTCTTCAGCACGTGGTCTGAGTTCCATTAGTAATGTTCTGGCTGTAACAAAGAATGAAGGATAAGTAGGTGGTGTGGGCCCTTTGTGGAGGACTGTTAATCTCCCCAGATTATTGTCCTTTGAATCTCAGACTGTTGCCAGCTTTCTTTTTGTATATCGGCTCCAGTTAAAGTGATTAAAGTAGAGATCTGATTGGATAAGGTCATCCAAATTCTGTAAACGCCACTTCCTCACAAATGAATGCTTGCAATCGATTTAATTTTTCAAGTAAAATGATTAAATTGCTATTATTGTGGAATCATTTTTTTATTAAGAAAACCTTTTAAAATGTTAATTATTGGGCCTCCTGAAACACTTTTATCTCTCCCGACTTTGCTGTTGAGAGGAAAGTGTCTGCTTGTTTCCAACACCCACCCACGGGAAATGCAGGCTTTCCTTTTTTACACCTGCAACATTTTCCTTACCTCTAATATTTGTGTGAATTTAACTTTAATTTTTCTGCCTTTCATCTTCTGAATTAGTCGTATAATGCACAGATCACTCCTTCACTGCTTCTTTCCTGTTTATTTGCCTTAAAAATAGATTCATTAACTAGATTTGGGTGCTCAAGCCATGAGACCACATCCATTTCAAAGGAAGATTTAATGGCATTTCATATTTTTCTACATTAAGGAAGATTAAAGTATATTACAATACCCTTTACTGCCCTATTTTCTTCATTTTAGAAGTGGTCAGTTTTAAATTTTTTTCCCCTCTCTTTCTTTCATCTGTAGTGTTCGATAAATTGTCCAGGCCTTTCAGATGACAGTCCCAGCAAATTGAGTTCTATATTACAACTCAGATGCATTGTTTAGCCCATCAGCAGTCAGATAAAGCAGCCCTATTCACACCGGACATCAAAAGAACAAATATATGTTCGAAGTGGCTAAAAAGAGCACTGAGACTCAGATACTTCATTTTCTTAATTGTCAGTGATTATTTGGCTAGTTTCAGGGCGATCACTGCTGATTCTGAACCATACTTCCTTGCCTGATGTAATAATGGTGTGAAATCTACATGCTTATCTGCATAGATCTCGATTTGGAATGCTGCCCACAAATCACAAATTTGTAGACAGGTCAGGTGCATCATCTTTAATAGCCCAAGGGGCAGATGCAGTAACATTTTAACAGCAGACAGTATTACGAAATGCAAGATCTGGACTTACGTCTTTTTATTTCAGCCATGTACCATCGTGTGAAATAGTTGGAAGACTTTAAGGCATTTACAAGCTAGAACAAGGCAGATATTAAGATTTAAGCTTTTTTATTTTTATTTTTCTGTAGAGGTAGAGGAGGTCAAAGTTGGCAGGTGCCCCTTGGGCTGAAGTTTATTCGGTGTGCCCCCCATTGGCTTAAATCATCTCAGGGAACCCTCCCCCATCTCAACAAATGCAGCATAACCTCACAGGACACTCAGACTTTCTCTAAACAAAGTTTGGGGATGTTGATCAGATGTGGGAGGAAGGAGCAGAAGACAGATTTTACAACAGTATGATCATGGGGTGTAGGTTTTAGGCAATAAGCAGGTAGCCTAGTTTTCTCAAAAGAAAAAAGAAAATAATGGAAAAGTGTAACATTCATTCGGAGGCCTCAAAGGCATAAAAAACCCAATTCCAACTGTTATAGGTCCCTGCAGGAGTCTACAGAAGAACTAAGCTTTTTAAGTAAGAAAACTAGATTCTGGCCCACAGGGCCCTGTCACTGCTGCTTAATGGATGAAACTCTTTGGATATAAATATGCTGTTTACTTCCCAGCTTCAGCTTTCATAAAATATAACCTTTCTATGATTTACGACCCACAGAAAAACCAGAGGATGGATTTTTAGCTCTGAATTGGTTGGATGTCAACAAGAAAAATATAGATAACATATCGAAGTAGCGGGGTGTTAATGCCACACAAAATGATGAAATTATTTTTGTTTAGAAAAGTTAAGTTTGTTCTTAAAGTTGTTGTTGGATGGCAGCTGTGAAAGGCAGGGCTGAGGAAAACCTCTGAAATGTCTCTCATTTGTAAGTCCTTGTCCAGTGGCTTATATGTTTGGGTATATTGACTTCAGTTCTCAATCAATAATGTCTTGTTGAAAAGTTTGGGCTAACCACAGATTCTTCACAAGCAGAAATGGTCGTTCTTTGTCTAAATCACTTAGGTTTTTCAAGTGCTAGATTTCCGTTACATCTTTCAACATCGAATATAGAAGCTGTCCCCGATCTTGCTGACAAGAGATGACAGAGCCAGTCTTTTCTTCACAAAGGAGATTGGAAACCGTGAAAAGTAAAAAATAAATAAACTAGTCCTGCAAATAAGCAAGCAAGCAAACAAGCAAAAGCAAAACTCTCAAATTAAAAGCAACGGCAAAACTCTCCCCACCATGCACTCAACAAAAGCCAACCCCATCCCTGGATGCCGGGCTGGAAAAAGATTGCATGCCAATTTGTCATTCAGAGATCTGTATTCATTTTATAGCTTTCCGGTCTGGTCTGATGCTCCAAAGAGCCTGATTCCAGATGAACTGGCAAGGAAGTCTGCATGTACCATCACCAGCCAAAGGGATGAAGCTGTTAAAACTGAAAAGGTTTTCTCGTTTGATGGTTCTGAGCACTGAAGGAAGGGAAATTACTCTGTTTTTCAAGGCTGCACTCGGCAAATTAAAATCTCATGCACTAGACGCTGGAAGGCCAGATCTTTACTCTTCCTACAATCTAGAAAAACCAGAGGTGTGAGGCCATGCTAGGCGACTGTCTCATGGTGACCAGAATGAAAGGGGTCCTTCTTAGCCACGGTCTCTTGGTTTTAGATGAAAGGGTCCTCTGAGAGGAACCTTAATGTATCCACTCCCTTGGGTGGCCATGTACAACCTCAGTATCTGAAAAGACATGTAGCCTCAGAAGGTAGAACCTCCATAGGCCATATGGTTTATGGAAGAAAGAATATGGGTCAGAATTTTTACATTGAGTTTCAGCATCAGCCTGAAGAATATCTCAACTCTCCTGTGATCGTCCATCAACCAAGGTACAGAGGGAAACCTCAGGGATTCTGCTGGATTGCTGTATTGCTTTTCAGAGAAACAGGTCTCCCATCTTCATGCTGTTTATCTTTGGCTATAAGTTTCCCAAGTAGAAAGAGGGCCTGTGTATTTTCAGGCAGGACCACTCAGTCAAGTCAAGAGTCATTCTTGAGTTCTTCCAATGTTCTGTGAGCAGCATGGAGTGCCCTAGGGATCCCAGGGTCTGAATTGCTTGTTGGGAAGATGCTATGATAAATTTCCTCATATACTCAGTCTGTTTTGTTTTCTTGGGCTCCAAAGTTACCATGGATGGTGACTGCAACCATGGAATCAAAAGATGCTTGCTCCTTAGAAGAAAAGCTATGACAAACCTAGACAGAATATTCAAAAGCAGAGACATCACTTTGCCAAAAAGGATCCTTATAATCAAAACTATGGTTTTTCTAGCAGTCATGCACAGATGTGAGAGTTGGACCATAAAGCAGGCTGAGCATTGAAGAACTGATGCTTTCAAATTGTGGTGCTGGAGAAGACTCTTGAGAGTCCCTTGGACTACAAGGAAATCACAGCAGTCAATCCTAAAGGAAGTCAGTCCTGAATATTCATTGGAAGGACTGATGCTGAAGCTAAAGCTCCAGTACTTTGGCTACCTGATGTGAAGAGCTGACTCTTTGGAAAAAACCCTGATGCTGGGAAAGAGTAAAGAGAAGGGGATGACAGAGGATGAGATGATTAGATAACATCACCACCTCAATGGACATGAATCTGAGGAAACTCCAGAAGATAGTGGAGGACAGAGGAGCTTGGCATCCTACAGTCCATGGGGTTGCAAAGAGTCAGACACAACTTAGTGGTTGATCAACAATAACATATTCAGTCTATAGAGACTGCTTTTTTTATTGTTGTTTAGTCGATCAGTGTGTCTGACTCTTTGCGACTCCATGGACTGTAACCCACCAGGCTCTTCTGTCCATGGGGATTCTCCAGGCAAGAAATCTGGAGTGGGTTGCCAAGCCCTCCTCCAGGAGCAGAGTGGAAAGCAACTCTGGGTACCGGTGAGGGATGAGTCTTCTTGGGTCAGACCATCATTTATTTCTCTTGTTCATTCCTGGGTGTGGTTGGAGCGATAAGGTGGGGCTGGGAGTGAGATAACTTGTTTCAAAATAAAAGTCTCAGTTCTTTCTCTTTTCCTCCTAGAGTTCTTTCATCTTGGCGCACAGGGAGTTTTTGGAAGCTGGGGCTCAGATTCCCATCGTGTAAGTCTCCTTTGTTTGAACTTTGGGAAAACCTGTCCGCACTGCTCTCTGACCTTCAGCTGTCCTCAGAATCTCAGGCCCGATTTCCAGGATAGCTCTGACATGTCTAGCTGACACCCAAAAGGAACAATTGGTAGGGAAAAAAAAAATCTTGGTGCTTTAATTAAAAATCCATGTTTGGCTTGTGTTCAGAGGCATATTTTTGCATCTTAAAATGTTTCTTTTCTCTTTGTAGTTGGGCTTTGCTTATAAATAGAGCTGGCTTGGAGTCACATTAATTTAATTTTATCTGTGATCCAGATCAGCCTAGAATGCTATTAATTTGGATTTGACTGCCAGCCGAAAACAACATCCACTAACATCCACTCTTTAGCTAGGTAATCGTGTAGTAATTAGGATGTGTGTTGTACATAATCTTGATTTAAATAATCCTCGCTTAGTTTTTTGTCTACATAGATAAAAAAGCTATTTTGTCAGTATTTTGGAAGTAGGAAATCATCTTGATGATTTTAATCAAAATCAGCATTTGTGAATTGGGGCATTCTTTTAGGAACAATTAATGTACAAGACAGAGATTGGGCTCTTTGCACCATGCTGTAGATCTGTCGTGAATGCATGAAGATAGGTCAGAAGTGAAAGTCCTGGGGCCCAAACATGCCCTGGCTTCATCTCTAGGTCTTGGCGGCCTGAGGATTCGCTTTAGAGGAAATACTATGTGGTCTCAAATCCCAGCCTGGCCACTTAGGCGTTGGGACCTTGGGCAGCACTTGAATGATTAACACCTCGGTTTCCTCATTTGTAAACAGGGAAACTGATACCTGTGTCGGGGGTTAGTTACAGCCTGCTGGACTCCCCCACAGTACAGTTTCTCTCTGGTTTCATCACCAAGAGGCAACATCTCAGAGTGATCGAGAGCAGGGATGCCCAAGCTTTACTGAGAAGAGCTGGAAAGTAATCATTTTAGACTCTGCAGGCCATGAGTTCTCTGTTGCAGTGACTCAACTCTGCCCTGGTAGCACAGAAGCAGCATAGATGATACATAGATGAACAGGCCTACGTTTAGTTCACAGGTCGTAGTTTGGTAAGCCTTGATCTAGAGTGAGGTTCCAGATCAACAAAGATAGTTTGGAATTGGAATTTGGTAATTGGAATGACCAAACAAAGGTAATTTGGAATCTGCCTGACACTCAACTATCAAAGGTGACCTTGGACAAAGTACATCACTTCTCACTTTTGTGTATCCAGCGCAAGGCTAGAGATGATTAGATCAAGCGATGGGGGGAGCCCTCAGCACAGAATCAGGCACACCTCTGTAGTCATCACTCATATTCTCACCTGTGTCTCTTTTCTTGTGCTTCCTCCCTTTCTTTCATCTGCTTTAGTTAATAGGAGGTGAAGTAGGGGAAGTCTCAGGGCCAGTGGTCTGGGGCTGGAGAAGCTGGAGCTGGAAATGTGAACAGTGAGGCTGCTCCCAGGACTGCTGCCCGGCTTGGTGGAGTCCATGGTCACTTGTAATAAGTGTCCTTTTCCATCTATTTAGTGCCATGATTTTTACATTGTTTGTGCTTTGGTTGGCGATCGTAAAACAGCCTGTGAGTTTGTGCTGAAGTGTGTGTAGGGTTCCTAAGTGCAGGAAAGCTATGATGGGCCTTACTATGAAAGTACACACGTACGGTACATTGCATTCAGGCACGAGTTATAATGCTGCCGGCCATGAGTTCAGTGTTAATGAATAAACCATATGTATTAAATAATATGCTTTTAATCAGAAACACACATACAACAAGGCTGTGTTTATACTGATATTTGAAAATGTGCCCAGAGGCTTGCAGGAACCTAACTCTGTATTTCTCATAGGAGCTGTGATTCAGTATTTGCTAATTCAGTATTCATAGTGACTTCATGGAACATAACTGTCACAAATAATGAGTGTATACTGTATTCAGTTGTCATGTACCTTGGCAAGAACGGTCCTGGTCACACAGTAAGAGTAGGGACCAGACGATGGTGTTTTGAGGATTGAATGGCAAGTGTAGACACAAACTCCAAGAAGCAGGAGGGAGACAGGGAGACTAGAGAGATTGTCTACACGTGGGCAGCGCCTCTTTGTTGAACTGAGAGACAAACCTGAAATTTAGCTTTCTTAGTAGATTTTTATGTCACTTTGGAGACTGTTTCACCTTGAGTATATAACTAAGTTCCTATCAAGAATTACCCGAAGCATCTTATGTAGGGTTGCCCATGTGAGAAGCAGTTTGGTTTCAAAATGACAGTTTGGAGCAGCTATTTTTGTAGCTTTCAATTTGGGATTTACATTTGAATGTTGTATTTTTAAAACCTATTTGGTTAGGGTTGTCAGATGAAATGTAGAACTCCCAGTTACATTTGAATTTTGGCAAAACCACGAATACTGTTTTTTAGTATATGTATATTTCATGTACAACTTGCTACACCTGGAAACTTGCTGCCTATGACTTAATATGTTTGACTTCATAGGTTTGACCTCACTGCCTGGGTTGGTGTTCCCCTGACATCCTGTGGGACTCCTGCTCAGTGGATAGCAGGAATTGGGGTTTCCTCAACACTTCCCCCTGAGTAAATTTCAGTCTCACATAGTCCACCTATTAAGTCAGACGATTGCAAACATACTAAAAGTCCAGCCTGCCAATTGTGGGTGATACACAAACATTCAGAAAGAAGCCTTATTTCATTTTCCTTCCCAAGGTGCTTTTTTTTTTTTTTCTTTCTGGCAACACAGTAAGAAATGAGACAGTATATGGTGGATCTGGAAGCCTGTGGTTCAACTCAGGTGCATCTCTAACAAGCTATGTGACCTTAGGTAGGTCACTTCATCCTTTTGGGCTCTGGTTCTTTGGATCTGAAAGTTAAGGCATTGAGCGAGATGGTTTCCAAGGCCCTTTCCAGCTCTAAAACCGAATGAAACATTGGAAAGAAGGCAGATACGATGGTCTTAATTTACAAATCTAGAGTTTTTCCATCTGGAGGGGAACTTACTAGGTCATGATTAAGAAAAAGAAAAAAAATAGATGCATTGTATTTCTTTCCTAAATGCTTCAAAACATGATTAACTGTAAGAAAGAAAACCCACAAACCCTTAAGGAAATGTTATATTTTATAGTGTATCCTCTTTCCCATTGAGGAAAAATTTGCAATCTGTTTAGGGTAGAGGAGTGTCTGAATCATTACCACCCCTCTGCACCAAAGGCAAGAATTTTCTCCTGCTGAAGAATGCCTGGAAACAGATGCTGATGCCAGGGGGCAGCCATGCAAATAGATCCTGGTGGAGCAGCCTGAAAAGGCACCAAGGCCGAGGGCCACACACCACAAATCGTTAGCACGGAGATGGGACCAGCAAAGGCTTCCCTGTGCCCGGCTGACTTCGTACTGTTCCAGTACGTCACTGCAGTCCATGGGATCGCAAAGACTCGGACATGACTGAGCGACTGACAACAAAAGAAGGCACTCTGCACGTGTTTTCTCCTGTTCCCACAACAACAGCCATCACACAACAATCCACAGAGCACCAGCCTGGTTTCTTTGTCTTTCCTCTTCGGGAAGTAGAGTTGGGTTGGGAGACAAAGGAAGGGAAGAATGATTCATCTTCTAAGGCTCTGAAAGAGAGACAAAGTGATCATTATCTTTGTGTTTTACAGATGAGGAAACTGAGGCTCAGAGAGTTGCTGCTAGGACCTGTCAGTCCCATGATCACCAGCAACAGAGCAGGTGCTAGAACCCAAGACTCTGGCTCCAAAGCCCCCTTGTCTCACCTGTATCTTCAGCCTGCTCACAAGTAGGGGAAAATTCAAATGGTCTTTCTGATGTTGATACTTTTCTCCTAGGACCCTTAAGAACGAAGAGCTGTGAAGTCAAGAGTGTTGACTTGATGACCAGCTCCAGGAGATGAAAGCCTATTTGTATTTCACACACAGGTTGAATTTCTTGAATCAGACCTGGCAAATACTTTCATGGAGTTGGACTCTGATTTAAGGAAGAAAGCTGTAATGAAACATAACGATCCTTGTGAACCATGACAGACATACAGTGTGCTAATAGGTCTCTCCTGGGGTGTGTACTTTGCATCTTTAAGGATAACTGGTGCCACATTTGCATTTATTTGCATACCAACTTGAGCTTGTGAAACATTGCATTGCCTCAGGGATGAATTGCCTCAGGGATGGATTGCCTCATTCTCAAAGACTCTAGTGGTGCAAATGAAGCCATGTCTTCCATTTTGAGGAGGTAATAATAAAGCCAAGAATAGTGCTCATGGGGCCAGGACCTGAAGGTCTGGTCTTGCCTTGGGCCCTTCACCTCTCTTAAGCTGGACAGCATGGACTTCCGCCTCCAGGCAGGGCCTTTGCACAGGTCCGTCCCCTGGCCTGGGATGCTCTCATCACATCTGCTCTTGGACATTCATGGGATGAGGAAGGGGTGATCCTGGGCTGAGCTGAAGGAATCTCTTCCCCATATCACATTAGCAGGCTTTCCCTCTGTCTCCTCAAGGGGAGCTGACCTGTGTGCTCTGAGAAGGCAAAGAGGACTTACTTCTGAAGCTACCAGAGGTCAGGCTCAAGTGAAGGAGGGGACCCTTCCTCCAGAAAGAGCTTCCAGCTGAGAGGAGATGAGGTGCAGGTATCCAGCTAGGGGAGGACAGAGGGGAGGAGAGAGGAGTCCTTGGAGATTTGGAGAGGGGGTGCTGGGTTCACAGATTTTACCCAGGGGCCATTTCTGTCTATGCAATTAATTGTGAGAGTGTGACTCCTCACTTGGAAATGTGAGAAGTTGGCTAGATTCCTCTGTCAGGTATAAACCTCCTATAGAAGACATGGTTCTATGTAATCCGAAAACCCAAGGTATGCATCTGGCTTAATAAACATGATCCAATGGAATTCCAAAGAGATCACGCTGATAGTGGGGGCTAGACCTGCTCAGTGCTTCACAGGAGGCATCTCACTTCTCACCACACCTCTGAAGACCCAGATGCTTATGTCCATTTTATGGGTGAGGGAACTAAGGCTCAGAGGATCAAGTAACTTTCTCAAGATCACACGGCTAAGTAAGTAATGAAGCCAGGTTAGAAACTCAAGTCTGGTTCCTAAACTCAAGCTCTTTATCACTGTAGTAAACCACATTAAAAAAGGTGCAGAGGTTGATTTGACAAAATATGCAGGGCTCTGCTTGAGGTGGAATCTCTAAAAATCACCATTATGAAGTGCATTTAAGAGTTAAGAGTTTACATTTGACTTCTAATTTTTAGATTTTAATTTATTATATTATTTGGCTTCCTTGGGTCTTAGTTGCGGCATGCAGGATCTTTAGCTTCATCAGGTGAACTCTCAGTTGCAGCCTGTGGGATCTAGCTCCCTGACCAGGATTGAACCTGGGCCCGCTGTGTTCAGAGCCTAGCCACTGGACCACCAGGGAAGCCCCCAATTTAAATTAAAAACAAAACAACACAACACAACAATTCTGCCGAAGGTGGAAAGGTTTCACCCACAGTAGCAGATTCTCTAAATTCTCGTCTAGAGGCAGAGTAGACCTGGAGAAGATAACTCATCCCATCAGGACTCCTCCTTCTAAGAGGCAGCTAAGCTGCAAGGAGCTTCAGAACCTTGGGAATCATCTTGTCCTGTGGGTCCCAAGGTTTTCAGCTCAGAGATGCCCTTTGAGCATCAGCTTTTTCCTGGGATGATAGCTGCCGTTTCATTTAGTCTCTAGACAAGGCTCCATGAGTTAGTGGTTCCTGAGCCCTACCACAGTAACTCTGCAGATGCCCCAACCCATTGGGAGCCTCAGGAGTCCAGTCCTTCTGAGAGTCCAGGGGAGGGACTGGCTCAGGGCCAGGGGATGCCATCCTTAGAGCCACTCAAGAAAGTGTGGGCAGAGCTGGCTTTCCATGCCTGGTTTGTGGGCTTTCTGCAATATCACACGGACACCTAATAAGCACAGCAGACAACTAGGAAGGAGCTCACATGCCTGAGTTCCTGCAGAATTGGGAGCTCCTTCAAAGACAACATAGGGGTTACTTGTTTGCTTGTGAGTTTGGAAGAGTCAAGAGCATCCTCCTTTTGTTGACTCTTGAAAGCCTTGAGAGTGGTTACCAGAGGCTTCTAGGCTTTCCTTCTCCAGGGTTAAGTTTCCATACTTTAGATGAGGGTGGAATGATGAGAGACACGGAACATGCCAGAGGAAAGAAAGGGGATGGTGAAGAATCCAGGAGCCCAGAAACACATAAAAACAGAGATTGCCCTGTGTGGCAACAACTTGGGGTAGCTGGTTGGACACAGTGGTTCTCTTCAAGTACATGAGTGGATACTGCAATTCAGGGGACTTGGTTTATTACTTAATGGCCATTTAAGGGACTGAACTGGGGCCCCTTGTAGACCAGGTGAGCCTTGAACTACCTCTCACGTCTGAGACTGTGACTTGTGCTTTGCACAATTTCCATATCTTCCCTTTAATTACTCTGTTCTTCTTCTTCAGACTCTCTCCCTCCCACCCCATAGAAACCAGCATGGATCCTCATCCTCTAATGTCTGATTTAAAATAAAATAAAATAACCAGAGATGCTATTATAACTGGCACAGGAGCTACAAGACAGCACAATCCAGCTCGTTCATTTTCCTAATAATGAATAAAATCACACCGGCAATTTCCCCTTGAATGCATTTGTCGATCAAAGACCCAACACTCAGAGAGCTCCCCCTCCCAAGAGTGTCCTCCAGGTACTATCTGTAAGTGCGAGGAAGCGTACTCCTCAGCATGGTTATAACTGGAGCAAATAGGCTGAGAGCTTGTTTAATTTTTTAAAAGAGGGTTCTCCAGCTTTTGGCTGGTCTAATGAACACTGGTCTGGGTCTACTTTGACTGAATCCTTTGCACAATGACACTGCCCCTGGTCTATAATTTCTGCTAATTGCCACTTGAACGAAAGCCACATTGTATAGCGTTGTGGCTGCTCTAGCGTCTCAGAGTAGAACTGGCCGGCGTGTTTAAAGCTGTCCTATCGTGAAAACTTCTTCCCCAGAACTGGCAGTACTTCTCTACACTGCAGAATCTGAAAGCACATTTTCTAACTGGGTCTAAGTGTGTTCCAGAAAAGAAGAATTTAAGCAGAGACCGTGAGTTGGCAACTCAAATATTTATACACTGATGCCATCACATTTTAATGTCTCATTAGAGTAAGAATAATTGTGACTTAATAAATGAAGTGTGGGAGAGTTTCTGTTCTGCGATGACCTCATTCACTCTAGGAATTTAAGAGATTACTCTGGAGTTTGGAGTTTTCAGGGAGAGTCTTAGGTGGGAGGAAGTTAGAGAGAGGTGGATCTCCTTTATACCCTTGGCTTCTCAGTGACTTCATGAATGTTCTCTGACTGTCCAGGGCTTCCTAAGTGTATTCAGATAACTGTCCATGCACAGAGAGCCATCCATACTTCAGGTTTTGAAAACAGTTGGAATTGTAGACCTGGGAAGAGATCTTAGAGGTCATTTCAGTTCAATCATTCAACCTAACTTCCATATTCTCAGACTAAATTAGGGGTTGGTCATCTTTGAAGATCTGATAAAAACTATGAAAACTATTCCCTGGTTTAGGTATTTCACAGACAGGCAGCAATCTAGACATAAACTGTTTCAGTTCCTCCCCCCCACCACCCCACTACCCCATGGAATACACTTTAAGAAGATCTAGTTCAGGTAAATATAATTTGTATCTGTATAGTTGCTAAGTCATGTCCCACTCTTGGTGACCCCATGGACTGTAGCCTGCCAGGCTCCCCTGTCCATGAGATTCTTCAGGCAAGAATACCCGAGTGGGTTGCCATTTCCTCCTCCATAAGTTGTATACAAGTTGGTTGATACAAATACAAGGTCCTCATGGTGACCTAGCTAAGTGGCCTGCTGTACACTTTGTATTTTACAGAGCAATAACTGGGACTTCCCTGGTGGGGTGTGGATAAGAATCTGCCTGTCAGTGCAGGGGACGTGGGTTCGATCCCTGATCTGGGAAGATTCCACGTGGCTCAGAGCCACAAAGCCCGTGTGCCACCCCTACTGAGCCTGTTCTCCAGAGCCAGCAAGCCGCGACTGCTGCACCCACAGGCCACAGCTGCTGAAACCTGTGCGCCTAGCTGTGCTCCGCAACAAGAAAAGCCACTGCAATGAGAAGCCCCCGCCTCACAGCTAGAGAGTATTTTCCACTTACTGCAACTGGAGAAGACCTGCAAGCAGCAACAAAGACCCAGTGCGACCAAAAATAATAATAAAATAAAAATTAATTAATAACTGTAAAACATGAAAGTTTGAGAAAGAGTCGCCAATTTTAATTTTGTTGGGTAAACACATAAGGACAAGATCATCTACTATCACCAATATTCCATAAAAGACATTTCAATACCAAGTGAAAGCAGTAAGGGCATAATCTCGGCATAAAGGAGAATCCTTTAAGTGAACAAATTTGATTTTATGAAAGACAGATGGGATAGTTCTATTTTTAAAAATTCACCAAAACTTTATCAAACATTCGTCCTGGTGTTTGGCAACCACAGCTGTAAGGATTTGGGCCATTTTTCTTTCCTGGGCAAACAGTGTGGAAGCTGCACAGAAATGCTTTTGTTCAAGGAGTGGTTGACAGGCGTGAGGCTGTCAAGAACAGGGCTGGGGCAGCGCGTGAAGTATTTAGCCAAAGCAGATTCAAATTCTCTATTCGGCATCCACCATTGGCTGGGCTACCTCTTCCTGAAATCGGGCAGTGAAGGGAGACTTACTACACCTGAGACTGAGTTTTGGGGTGGCCATAGTGGTTACAAAGCCCTTGATCTACCCTCTAGGGCCATAGGAAACAAGTTTAATTCCTTGCCTTCATGACCACCCTTCACAAACCTGAAGACAGCCAGCCTGTCCTTCCTCCTCACTCTCTTGCCCTTTACTGTGGGAACATTTCTGATCCTTTCATAATTTCAAGGCCATTTGTCATCCTGGTGGTGGTACCCTGGAATTCAGTCCAATTTGTCTTTAAGTGTGGTGTACAGATCTGAACTCTGGACCGTGGAGAGATTCAACTGTTTTAGAGGAAAGGGGAGTTAATTATTGCCTTCTTAGTTATGGATGCTTTTTGTTTTGTTTTAAAGTAAAACCAGTCCAATATTGAGTTCATATTTTAAAACTCAAATTGAAATTGTAACTAAGTGAAGTTTCCGTTTATATGTGGCCATTCAGTTGGGTCTCATTTTATAAATGTGCTCATTTCACCTTGCTTTCCCGTCCCTGTTTCTGCCCTTATCACTCCCTGATAGCTCAGTTGGTAAAGAATCCGCCTGCAATGGAGATCCGAGTTTGATTCCTGGGATGGGAAAATCCCCTGGAGAAGGGATAGGCTACCCACTCCAGTATTCTTGGGCTTCCCTTGTGGCTCAGCTGGTAAAGAATCTGCCTGCAATGCGGGAGACCTGGGTTGGGAAGACCCCTTGGGGAAGGAAAAGGCTACCCACTTCAGTATTCTGGCCTGGAGAATTCCATGGACTATATAGTCCATGGGGTCGCAAAGAGTCGGACACGACTGAACAACTTTCACTTTCACTCTCATTATCCAGATTTATCTCTCATTAAACTGTGGTTATCCTGATTAAAAATCAGACGAAGACATTATAAGAACAAACCAAAACTACAATTCAGTAATCTTTATGAATATAGAGGCAAAAATCCTTAACAAAATATTAACAAATTGAATTTAGCAATATATAGAGAGGATAATGCATTACAATCAATTGGGATTTATACCAAAATATAGGATTAGTTTAACATTAAAAATATGTTAAACTGGAACTCACCTTTTACATTGCATAAAGTAGAAAAGTCATAGGATTCTCTCAGAAGATGCAGGGAAAATATTTTTTAAAAATTGAACACCCATTAATGATGAAAAATTCAGTATAACATTACTGATAAATTTTTAAAAACTCTAAATAAGTGGGGAGATATACCATGCTTATGGATAGAAACTCAACATTGCCAATTCTCCCCAAATAAATCTACTGATTCAGTGGAGTCATAAAGGCTCACAGTTCTTTTTTTCTTTTTTAAAGAAATGGACAGTCCAATATATATATTTTTTAAAGAAAAAAGTTGGAGAACTTGCATTATTTAATTTCAGGACTTATCATAAGCCTACAGTAAACAGGAGACTGCAGTATCAGCACAAGTGTAAAAATAATGTCAGTATTAACAGAATAAAGAGTCCAGAAATACACCCACATATTTATGGTCAACTGATTTGGCAAAGATACCTAAAAAATTCAGCAGGGTAATGGCAGTCTTTTTCAACAATGGTGTTGGAAGAGCCTGATATTCACATGGAAAAAATGGACTTCAACCCTAACTCATACCATGACAAATTATTAACTCAAGTGGATCTATCTAAATGGAAAAGATAAAACTTCTAGAAAAAAAATACAAAAAAACTTTGTTATTTGGAAGTAGGCAAAGTTTCTTGGGCCACACAAAGTGCAGACTTTAAAAAATATTTGATAAATTGAACCTCATTAAAATGTGAAACTTCTGCTCTTTGAAAGACACCATTAAGAAAATGAATAGACAAGTCCTAGACAGAAAATATTTGCAGCATATGTGTTTGACAAAGGTTTAATATTTAGAATATGCAAAGAACTCTTACAATTCAATAATAAGAAGAAAAATAAATTTATTATTAGTTTTTCAATTTTTTGGCCTTACCACGTGGTACGGGGGATCTTAGTTCCCTGACTAGGGGTTAAACCTGTACCCCCTGCAATGGGAGTGCAGAGTCTTAACCACTGGACCATCACAGAAGTCCCACAACTTACTATTAAAACTCTTTGAAAAGCTATTTGACAGAAGCAGATGAGTGAACCGTCAGTAAGTGCATCAGAAGCAGTGCAGCTTCATTAGTCCCCAGGGAAGTGCAAATTAAAGTCATGAGCCACCCTACTCATTCACTAGAGTGGCTGAAATGAAAATGACTGACAGTATTACTAATAATATTACTAATATGTAGAGAATACAAAAGCGACTGGAACTCTCACACATTTTTGGTGGGAGTGAATAATGAACTCTTTGCCACCCCATGGACTCTGGCCCGCTAGCTTCCTCCATCCATGAAATTTCCCAGGCAAGAATACTGGAGTGGGTTGCCATTTCATACTTCAGGGGATTTTTCCAACCCAGGGATCAAACTGGCATCTCTTGCATCTCCTGCATTGGCAGGTTGATTTTTTACCACCAGTGCCACCTGGGACAACCACTTTATAAAATATCTTCAACAAACATTTACCTTATGACCTCAAATTCCACTTCTTAGTATTTATGAAGGAGAAATGAAATCGTATGCCCACAAGATGACTTTTCCAAGAATATGCACAGAAGCTTTATTCATAATAGATTCAAATATCCATCAAAGGTAAATGGATAAACAAATTGTGCTGGATCCACACAAAGGAATACTGTTTAGCAATAAAAATACCGTTGGTCCAGGCAACATGGATGATGCCGAACAGAAGAAGCCAGACACAAATAGTACCTAATGTGTGATTCCATGCACTTGAAATTCTAGATTAGGCAAAGCTAGTCTGGTCAGTGGTTGCCTAGGGCTGGGGCTTTGTGTTCAGACCAACTGCAAGGTCACAAAAGGAAACATTTTGGGCTGATGAAAATGTTCTAGCTTTAGATTTTGATGATGGTTATTTGGGTGTATATACTTATCAAAATTCATTCCAGGGTACAGTTAATATGGGTGTATTTTATTATATGTAAATTATGCCTTGATAAAGATGCAAAAAAACTCTTACATCCCCCATATCTCAATTCACCTGAACTCTTACTGTAGGAGAGAGTGGTAAATGGTTAACTCAGTCAATCAATCCCTTAATGTGAGTTGTTTAATTTTTATTAGTCACTCAGTCGTGTCTAACACTGACAGTACCTCTGCCAGGCTCCTCTGTCCATGAAATTCTTCAGGCAAGAATACTTGGTGGGGGGGGGGGGTGTCATTTCCTTTTCCAGGGAATCTTTCCAACCCAGGGATTGAAGCTGGGTCTCCTGCATTTGCAGGCAGATTCTTTACCATCTGAGCCACCAGGGAAGCCCAACATAAGAGTTAAAAGAAAGAAAGAGCAGAGTTTTGGGAGCATTATCTGGCTGGCCAGGGTGAACACACAGGCTTGGTTGGTCTGGGATGGTCTTGCTTTCCTCTGTTGTCTCTGCCTTAAAAGTAATGGTGCTGTTTCACGCTCTCAACTGTTTCTGGTTTGGGTGATGAGTCATTTGGCTTTCCATTTGTCCCAGACCCATCCTTAAGGTGCTGCTGAGAAATCAGGTCCTCAGCCAGGTGATGACGAACCTGTGGGCTACTGACGAACTTCTCTTTGGACGCCCTTATTCAGACACAAGAACTGCGACTCCCTTCTACCAGCTCATGACTACGTGTAGCTGGGCACACCATCTCTGAGTGCTTCATGTGGCCTGATGGCTTTCGGTCCTTAAACCCCACTTTGTAGACCAGGATATTGAAGTTCAGAGATGCTAAATAGCTACTCCCAGTCATCACACAGCTAGGGGTGTGGTGGTGGTGGTGGTGGATGCTGGATTTGAGCCCCAGGGACGACATGCTTGATCATTCAATATATAGCACACTCTGTTTTTTTGGCCTCCGTATGGCATGCAGGATCTTGGTTCCTTGACCAGGGATCAAACCCTCACCCCCTGCTCTGGAAGCAAGAAGTTTTAACCACTGGATTGCCAGGGGAGTCCCATAACACATTCTTTATTCAGACAGAAATGCACTCTGATTTGCTGCAGTCATAAGATTATTTTTTAAGCAAATTAATCTTGTGCAGATAACAGTGATATCATTGGATAACAGTGATGTCATAATGACCTCTGGGTCAAACTCCTCAATGTAGTGTTGAAAGTGCTGGTTGCTCAGTCATGTCTGACTCTTTGCAACCCCATGGGCTATAGCCTGCCAGGCTCCACTGTCCATGGGATTTCCTGGGCAAGAATACTGGAGTGGGTTGCAATTCCCTTTGCCATGGAATCTTCCCGACCCTGGGATCGAACCCTGGTCTCCCACTTTGCAGGCAGATTCTTTACTGTCTAAGGCACCAGGGAAGCTCCCACTGCTCAGTGTAAACCCTAATCAAAGTCTCCCTTTGGGTTTGGGGCTCAGAAGTTCGGTGACTCCGTGCAACGGGCTGAAGGGGACCCAGGCAGGGAGGAGGATGCATCTGGGGTTGTGTGGAGACATAATTCTTTTTCCTACTACAGTGAGAAATAGAGAATTTCCTCTTTTTCTTTTTTATTAAAAATCTATTTTTTCTTTCATCTTGTTTGTTTTTATCCCCTGGGCTGTTTGTCTTTCCTGCCAAGTGCTTTCTGCATGCTAAGTCACTTCAGTTGTGTCTGACTCTTTGTGACTCTATGGATTACAGTCCTTCAGGCTCCTCTGTCTATGGGATTCTCCAGGCAAGAATACTGAGTGGGTTGCCATGGCCTTCTCTAGGGGATCTTCCCAACCCAGAGATCGAACCCGAGTCTTTTACAGTCTCCTGCATTTTCATTGCCATCACACAGACAGCATTTTCATTGCATCTCACAGACGGAAACGCACTCCAACTTGCTGCAATCATGAGATTATTTTCTAAGCAAAATATTATTATTGTCCCTCCTCCTCATGGGAGAATAACTGCCCTTTGGGATGGGAATCCCACTTTCACCCTGAAGAGAGAGAAGGTGATTCTATGCCCTGCTTGCTTAGCTCCTGCAAGAATGGTCAGTCCATGAGGGTCAGGCTGGACACACGGACACGCTGCAAGAGACACCTAGCTGCCGGTCCTGCCAGGGTCCCCAGAGAGTGGGTGCGGGCAGGACAGTGGGGTTTGCAAGCGTCCCAAATACATGCATACGTGGGGAAAAGTTGTTCCCTTCTTACTTTTCTCTCAAATTTTCTGATCAGCTTAAGGAAAAAGCCTCAGTTTGGGCTGCCGTGTCTCACCGTTTTGTTTGTTGTTCTTGCTTTTAAACAAAGAAAGAAGCCTCAGGTCAGAGCCTGCCTCCAGTATTCCCCTCGAGCTAGAATTTTCAGTCAGTTTTATGGCTTTCTGGGCTTCCCTGGTGGCTCAGACTGTAAAGAATCTGCCTCCAATGCAGGAGACCCAGGTTCAATCCCTGGGTTGGGAAGATTCCCTGAAGAAGGGAATGGCTACCCACTCCAGTCTTCTTGCCTGAAGAATTCCATGGAAAGGAGCCTGGGAGGCTGCAGTTCATGGGGTCGTAAAGAGTCAGACACGATTGAGCAACTAACACTTTCATTTTCACTTTATGGCTGCCTGTGATTAATAAAACCACTTTTCAAAATTATAGATTTTTTTATACATATGAAAATAGTGTTGATATTTTAGAGAAAATGAAAAGTATAGAAAAAATAGAAGAAATATAATCATTCATAAGACCACCCACTGTAATATCTGAATTCCTTTCTTTTAAATACAAAAATCGAAATCATCTTTTTGTTTTTTCCACAATATATAACTGCACACCTATTTTTACATATCATAAGTGCTCTGTAAATATAGTATTAAAGGCTTATTTCTTTTTTGACGGTAAGGATGAAATGTAAAAAGGTCAAATAAGAATATAAGAAATAAAACTGATACAAGTTCTTAGTGAATGCCATTGCTAGAATTTTAATGTATTTCTTTTTCTTTGTGTTCTTTTTTCTTATATTTGTGTATTTATAGTAAACACATGTAACTAAAAAACTGAATCTCACACACCATTTTACAGTTACTGTTTTCATGGTTGCCTAATATTTTATTATATTCTATTTTTTATGTGTTATATCATATATTACTTAACCATTATCTATTATTGTGGCTTGGGGTTATTTCATGTTTTGTGTATATATATTGCTGTAAATATGATTTCATCAAACAAAGTTGTAAACAAAGCATTTAAAAAATTTCAGATTATTTGCTGTGTGGGTTTGTATAGGTGGCTTGTCATTTTGATATATGGCAAAACCAATACAATATTGTAAAGTTAAAAAATTAAAAAAAATTCAGATTATTTGGTTGGGTTAGGGCCCCAAATGACTTATTGATTCAAAAGGTGAGCATTTTTAAGTTTCTTTTATGTATTACTTCCGGGGTGGTTCAGATGGTAAAGAATCCACCTGCAATGCAGGACACTCGGGTTTGATCCCTGGGTCTGGAAGATCCCCTGGAGAAGGGAATGGCAACCCACTCCAGTCTTCTTACCTGCAGAATTCCATGGACAGAGGAGCCTGGTGGGCTACAGTCCATGGGGTTGCAAAGAGTTGGACATGACTGAGCAACTGACACACTTATGTATTGCCAAACTAGTCTCTAAAAGAGATGTACTAATTTATTTTCCCACAAGCAAAGTTTATCATTTCCTTTCAGTATGTAGTCCTATTATTTATGAAATTTTTACTGATTTGATAGATAGGCAAAAATCCTATTTTCAGTTTTTTAATTTGCATTTTTTATTACTACTGTGGCTGACCCTTTCCCCTCAAGTTTGCACTTTTTTCCCTTAATATATGCTAGTGCTATAGGTCCTTGCTGGGCTTTTCAGGCCAGGAGCTTGGGGTTTGTCTTAGTAACTGGGTAGAAATGTGGACTCATGGGAAGATACCAGGAATGCAGGGAGCTACCTTTGGCTTCACCATGTTTCATATCACCAGTAAGTGGTCATGACCTTTGCCTCTTCACCTAGAGTCTCAAAAGCAGACATTTCAAACCACTCTTTTTTGGTATCCTGTGATGAAGAGGTGAGACAGCAACGGGTGAATGAGCAGAAGTGACAGATACGTAGGCTGATGAAGATTTATGAAAACAAAATAAAAAAAATCCTCCTGTGATAGAAAAAACTCACTATTCCAGGCTGTGTAAGGGTTGGTATGACTTCTTCCTAAACATTGGCATATTCTAAGGAGATAGAGTGGGTTGGAGGAGAATCCCAGGGACAGGGGAGCCTGGTAGGCTGCTCTCTATGGGGTCTCACAGAATCAGACATGACTGAAGAGACTTAGCAGCAGCAGCAGGATGTATAGACGGACCTGGGTTAGAATCCTGATGCTTCCACCACTGAGTTGCATACACTGGGACTGGTTATTTGACCTGAACCCAGACTCTGCAATTGTAAACAGGCTAATGACCCTTCCTCTCAGGGCTTTGGGTAATTAGGTCAAACAACCTTCATTAAATGGTTAAAACCAAGGCTAGCGCATGTAGGCATTCAATCGACAGGCTCTTTAAAACAATTTCAGGTCCAGGGTTTTGTGGTGTTAATAGTGGTTGCCTGGAGGAATGATAAGTTTTGAACTGTGTTCTGATTTGTCTAAGGGGCTTCCCAGGTGGCTCAAATGGTGAAGAATCGACCAGCCACTGCAGGAGACATAGGAGACTCTGTTTCGATCCCTGGATTGGGAAGATGTCCTGGAGAAGGAAATGACAACCCGCTGGAATATTCTTGCCTGGAAAATCCCATGGACAGAGGAACCTGGTGGGCTACAGTCCATGGGATCGCAAAGAGTTGGACACGACTGAGTGACTGAGGGCGCGCACGCACACACACACTGAATTATCAAAAAAAGAAATAAAAGGAGCCCATTGTACCTTTGTAATTTAAGTCTAAATATCTTCACTGTATTTTGATACTTGAGCAAATTGGTGAGACACTGATATTAGAATTTTATATTCTCAGGCGCTTTCAATTTCGCCATCGTGGATAAAGTAGACATATCAATATTTGTTCCAAATCTGCTGGAATTTTCAGGAGATGACTTATCACTACTGAGAGTAATTGCATTTAGTTTTCTTGAAACCCCAGGCAAGTTACTTTTTCTAAAATACTGTCTTTTTAATCATTCAACTGACCCACGTTGTGCCCTTAAATTGCCTTCATTACTAGTCAGGTTTCATTAAGTGGAAGAACGGTATTTCCTGCTGGCCACATCCCCTCCCCCCAACACACATCCACTTACCTCTTGGGAACTCACTGAAGTCAGGATAACAAAGGGCATTTAGTAATGCCACTCAAGGCAGAGCAAGATGCATCCTAGGACTCAGCAGAGGTGTTCATGGGAGCCATCCTTGTGGTGTTAAAATCTGATGGTCTGGCAGGTGTGACCTTCAAAGAGCCCCATCCCCTCTCTGCTGGGTCTCCTTCCCTCCCCTCAGCATGGGAAGAGTTGGAGAGGAGTCAAGGCATCTGGTGTGCATCAGGGGCTGGGAAAAAGAAAGGGGTGGGGTCCAGGGAGAGGAGGGGAAGGGGACAAGGAGAAGAGAGTCTCCTGGAGGAGGGCGTTTGGTTTCTAGTGACTGCGTAGGTGTGTTGGGCAGGGGGCCTGAGACGGAATAGCCTACACCCCCCAAGGGGCTGTGAGTCCAAGAGAGCCGGGAAGCCTGTCTCAAGTCCCCACCTGCCCGGAGTGCTGTGTGCGTGGAAGGTCTGGATGGAATCTAAAGGCAAGGGCCGCTCCACACCCCCAGAATTAGCCCCTGGAGTTAGGGTTTGGCAGATCCACTGGATTCTTTCCACTAAGATTTTGGGGCATCTGCCCTGCAGCAGGCTAGGGGTATACAACACGAGAGCCTCGGGTGGGGCACAGACACGAATCTAGCACAGTGAGATAGAGGTGGCCTGGGGGACTTGGGGGAGGTGCTATGAAAGACAGGACTAAGTCAGCAAGTCTGTAAGGATAAATTGGTGTTCCCCATGCAGATGGGGACATGGGACACACTTCTTTAACTTTGCAGAGCTAACGGATGAGAGACATTCCTCTGGAAGCAGATGGAGGTGGGTTGGAATCTGTGGGGGCCTCTGTCACTAGCTGTGTGACCTCAGACAAATGACTTAACCCTCTGAACTTTAGTTTTCTCACCTGTAGATTGGTTGCCGTCGGGTCGTTTCAAAGACTCTGGAACTTGAACTACAACACACAGCACACAGCATCATAGTACATGGTCGATGGAAGAGCTGTGGCTCTGATTATCCCACAGTCTAAGCAAGTCACTTTGAATCTGATTCCTCATCTGTAAAATGGCCATATTAGAGTAAATGACCTTCAAGCTTCTTTCAGCTTGAACGTCTTACGATGTATTGCTTTGCATTACTAATTATCTTCTGCTGTAGAATCTTTCTCTCCAAGAAGCTCTATGAGCCTTTGTTTGAGCCTAGTACAGTGCCTTGCTCACAATTGCAGCTTAATAAATATGAGTTGAGTAATTATCACAAATTTGCTATTTGCTTAAATACCCAAGATCATAAACATTGTTCTTGTTTAAGAGTTTCTGTAATTTTTAACATTTATTTTATCAAACATAGTTGATTTATAATGCTGTGTTAATTTCTGGTGTACAGCTTAGTGATTCAGTTATACATATAAATATCATACTGTTCATACGGTTCATGGGGTTCTCAAGGCAAGAACACTGAAGTGGTTTGCCATTCCCTTCTCCAGTGGACCACATTCTGTCAGACCTCTCCACCATGACCCGTCCGTCTTGGCTGGCCCCGCACAGCATGGCTTAGTTTCATTGCCTTAGACGGGGCTGTGGTCTGTGTGATCAGAGTGGCTAGTTGTCTGTGATTGTGGTTTCAGTCTGTCTGCCCTCTGATGCCCTCTCTCAGCACCTACTGTCTTTGTGGGGTTTCTCTTACCTTGGACGCGGGGTAGCTCCTCTTGGCTGCTCCTGTGCCGTCGCAGGCAGGTTCGTGACCTTGTACAGGAGACAGAGATCAAGACCATCCCCAAGAAAAAGAAGTGCAAAAAAGCAAAATGGCTGTCTGAGGAGGCCTTACAAATAGCTGTGAAAAGAAGAGAAATGAAAAGCAAAGGATAAAAGAAAAGATATACCCATTTGAATACAGAATACCAAAGAATAGCAAGGCGAGACAAGAAAGCCTTCCTCAGTGATCAGTGCAAAGAAATAGAGGAAAATAATAGAATGGAAAAGACTAGAGATCTCTTCAAGAAAATTAGAGATACCAAGGGAACATTTCATGCAAAGATGGGCTCAAAAAAGGACAGAAACGGTATGGACCTAACAGAAGCAGAAGATATTAAGAAGAAGTGACAAGAATACACAGAAGAACTGTACAAAAAAGATCTTCACAACCCAGATAATCACGGTAGTGTGATCACTCACCTAGAGCCAGACATCCTGGGATGTGAAGTCAAGTGGGCCTTAGAAAGCATCACTACGAACAAAGCTAGTGGAGGTGAGGGAATTCCAGTTGAGCTATCTCAAATCCTAAAAGATGATGCTGTGAAAGTGCTGCACTCAATATGTCAGCAAATTGGGAAAACTCAGCAGTGGCCACAGGACTGGAAAAGGTCAGTTTTCATTTCAATCCCAAAGAAAAGCAATGCCAAAGAATGCTCAAACTACCGCACAATTGCACTCACCTCACACGCTAGTAAAGTAATGCTCAAAATTCTCCAAGCCAGGCTTCAGCAATACGTGAACCGTGAACCTGCAGATGTTCAAGCTGGTTTTAGAAAAGGCAGAGGAACCAGAGATCAAATTGCCAGTATCCTCTGGATCATCTAAAAAGCAAGAGAGTTCCAGAAAAACATATACTTCTGCTTTATTGACTATGCCATAGCCTTTGACTGTGCAGGTCACAAAAAACTGGAAAATTCTGAAAGAAATGGGAATACCAGACCACCTGACCTGCCTCTTGAGAAACCTGTATGCAGGTTGGGAAGCAACAGTTAGAACTGGACATGGAACAACAGACTGGTTCCAAATAGGAAAAGGAGTACATCAAGGCTGTATATTGTCACCCTGCTTACTTAACTTCTATGCAGAGTACATCATGAGAAACGCTGGTCTGGATGAAGCACAAGCTGGAATCAAGATTGCTGGGAGAAATATCAATTACCTCAGATATGCAGATGAGACCACTCTTATGGCAGAAAGTAAAGAAGAACTAAAGAGTCTCTTGGTGAAAATGAAAGAGGAGTGAAAAAGTTGGCTTAAAGCTCAACATTCAGAAAACGAAGATCATGGCATCTGGTCCCATCACTTCATGGGCAACAGATGGGGAAACAGTGGAAACAGTGTCAGACTTTGTTTTTGGGGGCTCCAAAATCACTGCAGATGGTGACTGCAGCCATGAAATTAAAAGACGCTTACTCCTTGGAAGGAAAGTTATGACCAACCTAGACAGCATATTAAAAAGCAGAGATATTACTTTGTCGACAAAGGTCCATCTAGTCAAGGCTGTGGTTTTTCCAGTAGTCATGTATGGATGTGAGAGTTGGACTGTGAAGAAAGCTGAGCACCGAAGAATTGATGCTTTTGAACTGTGGTGTTGGAGAAGACTCTTGAGAGTCCCTTGGACTGCAAGGAGATCCAACCAGTCCATCCTAAAGGAGATCAGTCCTGGGTGTTCATTGGAAGGACTGATGCTGAAGCTGAAACTCCAATACTTTGGCTACCTGATGCGAAGAGCTGACTCATCTGAAAAGACCCTGATGCTGGGAAAGATTGAGGGCAGGAGGAGAAGGGGACAACAGAGGATGAGATGGTTGGATGGCATCACCAACTCAATGGACATGGGTTTGGGTGGAATCCGGGAGTTGGTGATGGACAGGGAGGCCTGACGTGCTGCAGTTCATGGGGCTGCAAAGAGTCGGACATGACTGAGCGACTGAAATGAACTGAACTGAACTGATAAATATAATTCTTTTTCATATTCTTTTCCATTATAGTTTATTACAAGATACTGAATATAGCTCCCTGTGCTATACAATAGGACCTTGTTGTTTATCCATATTGTATATAATAGTTTGCATTGTGCATGTGTGCCCAGTCGATTCAACCATGTCTGATTCTTTGCAGCCCTGTGGACTCTTTGCAGCTCAGGCACACACTATGATGATTACTCCACAGCTTGGCTTCCCAGGGGGCACAGTGGTAAAGAACCCACCTGCCAATGCAAGAAACACAGGAGATGTGGATTTGGTCTTTGGGTTGGGAAGATTCCCTGGAGTAGGAAATGGCAAACCATTCCAGTATTCTTGCCTGGAAAATTCCATAGACAGAAGAGCCCAGCAGGCTACAGTCCATGGGGTTGCAAAAAGTCGGACATGATTGAGCACGCACACACTATGGTCTGTAGCCCGCCAGGCTCCTCTGTCCGTGGGATTCTCCAGGCAAGAATACTGGATTGGGTTGCCATGCCCTCCTCCAGGGACTCTTCCCAACCTAGGGATTGAACCCACATCGCTTAAGGCTCCTGCATTGGCAGGCGTGTTCTTTACCACTAGCATCACCTGGGAAGCCCATCGTTTGCATCTGTTCGTCCCAACTTCCAATCCATCCTTCCTCCCTTCCCCCTCTTGGCAACCAGCAGTGTGTGCTCTATGTATATGAGACTGTTTTGTAGATAAGTTAAATTGTGTCATGGTTTAGATTGTCTGTATAAGTCATATCACATGATATGTTTGTCTTTCTGACTTCACTTAGTATGACAATCTCTAGGTCCGTCCATGTCGCTACAGACCTTTTAATGGCTGAGTAATATTTCATTGTATATCTGCACCACGTCTTCTTGATCCATTCATGTGTCCATGGACATTTCATTTGTCTCCATGTCTTGGCTATTGTAAATAGTGCTGCTATGAACACAAGGGAGCGAGCATCTTTTTGCATTTCAGTCTTGTCTGGATATATGCCCAGGAGTGGGATTGCTGAATTGTATGGTAGCTTTGTTTTAGTCTTTTTGAAGACCCTTCACACTGTTTTGCATAGTAGCTGTACGAGCTTACATTCCCACCAACTGTGTAGGAGGGTTCCTGTTTAAAGATTTCTTAAGGCATATGTCAAACTTCAGCTTTTAAAACAGACTGAATATGTTCGTTACCTGACTGAAAAGAATGTGAAGTTTTGAACTTGAAGAGTCTGATATATCTATATCTGTATCTATCTTATCTATATTCTCAGGGCCAATACAGGCAAAATGCTTGTTTCTGGAACCCAGAGAAACATGTGAAGAAAAGCACAAAAATGGTGTTGATTGGAGGTGCTGTCTGTTCTGTTTGAGGAACCGCATGGGAACTTTGAGTAGTAGCTGGCATCACCCCTCTGCCTCCACACATGCAGGGTGGTGACCTCTGCTCCCTGGTCATTTTCCCTGGTCCACTCACGTGCCTTCTGAGCTCAGTGTGTAGGTGTTTCAGGCTCTAAAGGACTATTTATGGGTTTCTGGGCACTGTCAAGCCAAATTTCTATGTTCTTGACCATGAATTTTCTTTTTTAAAAAATATTTTTATTGGAATATGGTTGATGTACAATATTGTGTTAGTTTCAGTACAGAAAAGTGAAGCAGGTATACATATACATATAGCTACTCTTTTTTTGAGGTTCTTTTCCTGTATAGATGAATGTTCAACCAAAGAGAGCCTATAGCCAAAAGTTTTCAAAAGCAGCAATCTCAGTAAATGAATTAGGTCTCACAAAAAGTTGATGGGGAATAATATCTGGATTAGGAGCTTTAAAGAAGCACACAAAAAGGAGAATAAAGTTGAGATGGTTGGTATTGTTCAGATCCCACCCTTTCCAGATCCCCTATCAAGAGACACGGAGTGGGGCTGGCCTTTATTTGAATGCTCCGAGTCACCTACATGATTTCACTATGTTTGCAGGTGGATGAAAAATGCATCCTATTAACGACTGTTCTTGGACTTTATTAAAATTGATACCACTTTCCCCTGGATAAGAATAGAAAATGACCTAAATTTGAATCTATTCTCATCAGGAAGCTTGTATCAAGCTCTGAAAATGGAACAAACTTTTCTCCCCCTCATCCCAGGGTTCACATTTTCATCTTGAGGACATCTTAGGGTCCTGTCGTTCCTTCCTTTCTCCCAGTCACTGCGTTTCCATGCGATGCAATGATACAGTTTTTCTCTCTTGTCATTGCCCTGACATCTCCTGTGTCTGGGAGGCCTCAGGGCATCCTCCAAGTTGAATAACTCTGCAGTAGGTAAGAAAACACTCTGCCATTCCTGGGATGCGACTTTGCATTAAATGGCTACTGAATAATCCCACAAAGAAGCAAGGACAGGATGAGTTTTTAGGTGCAGGTGGCCATGTCTACTCATAGCATTGGGCTTACCGGGATTTTTGGGTTACGCGGATACCGGGTCTCTTGGCTTTAAGTAAAAGCAGAGGGGAGAAACCCACCAAAATGCCTAAAACCTTTGCGACATCCGTAATGTCCCATTTCTGCCAACCAGAATCTCATGCCAGTGATTTGCTCAAGAGCTGGGTGATGACATGCTTTTTGGGTACGATATATACACTAGGCCATTAGTCTGCAAGCAGCAGTTGTCAGCTTTGTTCCCATTTAGAGTAATTTTCTCACTAATATGGCATATTCTTCAGGGCTAAAATGCATTTTCCAGCCAGATATTCCCCCTAATAGTCAAGTTGGTTTAATGATCAAATTTCAGCCAAAGGAAGGTAAGCCTGTGATTGCTGCTGGTTGTATATTGAAGCTACCCAAAATGAAAAGGCTTATTTTAAAACACATTCACATGAACAGATTCCTTTCCAGATGAATGAAGCTCATTTGAGGGAAAACTGAGGCACAAATTTCAGAGCTAAGTAAGGTACTTAGAACCTTTTGGTGCAAAGCCATAGATAGGTCTGTATTTTTGAACGGTAAGGATGGATGGTGGGGTTTTAATAGGGTCAGTGATCACCAGCGAGCTATGAAAAGGGCAGGTGTCTTCAGGCCAATCGTTCCTAAAATGGCAACATATTTTTCTTTCCCCTCTGCGTTTAAGTCTTGAATATTCAAATCAATTAAACAATTAATTCCCACCCTGCAAACCTGCATGTCAAGCTTCAGCCCATGGCCAATTTATTTGGTTGAATTATAGTCCCCCGGAAGAGCAGCGGTTCCTAATGGAAAAGCTGACGGAGTCTCAAGTACATGTGGCTAGTGGAGCTGCTATAATTAACTCTGTTTCAGATTCCCCTCCCCCATTAATATTTTAAAGATTTTTAATTAAAATAATTACATGAATTTATGAAAAATACTCAAGCTCCTAAACTAGTTTTACATCGCCCCAGTCTCTGTGGCTCCCTTTCCTTATCAATATTACCCTGGCTTCCCAGGTGGCGCTAGTGGTAAAGAACCCGCCTGCCAAAGAATGATACGTTAGAGAGGCAGGTTCGATTCTTGGGTCGGGAAGATCCCCTGGAGGAGGGCATAGCAACCTGCTCCAGTATTCTTGCCTGGAGAATCCCATGGACAGAGGAGCTTTGGCGGACTATATAGTCCATGGGGTCTCAAAAGAGTCGGACATGGTAAGCAAATCAACAACATCATACATATTAATGGTAAAGAACGTGCCTGCCAATGCAGGAGCAATCCCTGGGTTGGGAAGATCCGCTGAAGGAGGGCATGGCAACCCACTCCAGTATTTTTTTTTTACTTAAAAGAATACATTTATTTTTAATTGATTGATGATTGGTTTATAATATTGGTTTGATTTCTGTCATACATCAACATGAATTAACCTTAGGTGTACATTTGTCCCCTCCTCTTGAATCTCCCCTCCACCTCCCGCCCATCCCCACCCCGCTAGGTTATTACAGAGCCCCAGTTTGAGTTCCCTGAGTCATACAGCAAATTCCCATTGGCTATCTATTTATGTATGTTAGTGTGTATGCATCCATGCTACTCGGTATTCTTGCCTGGAGAATCCCATGGACAGAGGAGCCTGGCGGGCTGCAGTCCACAGGGTCACAAAGAGTCAGACATGACTGAAGTGACTTGGCAGGCAATATCACCCTGGTCCTTTAGTTAGGAAACTGTGACCTTCTTCTTCCTTTACATCTGAAATTTTGGTGTTAGGAATGACGTGTCCACAACTGGCCTTCTTGTCTTGTTCAACATAGATAGTTCCTTTTCTGTCTCTGTTTGTTTCTCTTTCGCTTTTATTCTCACTTCTTTTACTCTCCTGGGATGATACTCTGGAGACAAAAGCCCTTTCTTTTCCCTTCATCACTTTGCTAACAGAACTTCCGAGGCAGTGTAGGGATCACAGACTTTCTCTGTAAAGGGCCAGATAGGAAAGGTTATAAACTTTATGGGTTCCCACTGAACCCTGTTGCCCCAGCACAGAATCAGACATAGACTATACATAAATGAATGAGCCTGACTGTGTTCCAATCTATTCACAGACTTGGGCATTTGAATTTCATGTAATTTTTACATGTCGTGCAATATTCTTTTTAAAATATTCATGCAATATTCTTTCAACCATTTACAAATGTAAAAACTATTCTTTGCCCACCAGCCATTATGCAATATACAGCAGATGGAATGTGGCCCTTGGACTGTAGTTTGCTGACCCTCTGCGGGTACTAGCTTGATTTATTTTTGAACTTCATCAGGGGTCAGACTGCTTGGCTGTTCTAAGCTTCTCGCTGGGCGATGAAGGACCAGGGGTTAGCCCTCTCTGTGCCTTGGCATGCTCCTATAGAACCTGGCTGTGATGATGATGGCGAAACCCGGCAGTCTGGGTTTGATCATTTGATGTGATGACGTAAGGACAGTCCGGCAGTACATGGCCCAGCATGTCCTAAAGCAACCAGAGGGCTCACTGAGGGGACATCTCATCTTACTCTGGCTTTAACTTGCTGTGTGACCTTGAATAAGTGACCAGATGTTTCTGGACCTTGGATTTCATATTCATTAAAACAAACCAAAGACCCCAAACCAAAATCCCAGGCTGGGACTAGAACATTTGGGGGGGTCACATCCGGCCCCAGGGGACCTAATCCCTTTGGATGAGTTAGTGGCATCAGAATGGTGGTCCGTGGGGAGCTTTGCTTCAAGATGTGTTCCAATTCTGCCACTGTTGATCAAATACGCCCCAAACACCAGACACTGAGTCCTGACCTGACATCTCCGGGACGCTCTTGGGAGAAAGCCCTGGGGTCTCTGTGTTTGCAACTGGCCCTGTTTGCTGAGCGTCCCCAGCCATGCAGGTATTCGAATGTCTCCCTTGCCGTCATCCCAGCCCTGGGTGATGCACGAGGAAATAAACTCAGAGAGATAAAGACCTACCCCAAAGCAGGTGGGAATTTGAACCAAGGTTGTCCCGACTCTAAAACCCAAGCTTTCATCATTCGTTTTATGACTGTCACCTCTATACTATCTGTACTGCGACTTGAAAGTGAAAGTGAAAGTCTCAGTCATGTCTGACTCTTTTCAACCCCATGGATATAGTCCATGAATACAGGCGTGGGTAGAACACAGGCATGAATACAGGCGTGGGTAGCCTTTCCTTTCTCCAGGGAATCTTCCCAACCCAGGGATCGAACCTAGGTCTCCCACATTGCAGCCGGATTCTTTACCAGCTGAGCCACAAGGGAAGCCCAAGTGTACTGGAGTGGGTAGCCTATCCCTTCTCCAGTGGATCTTCCCGACCCAGGAACTGAACTGGGGTCCCCTGCACTGCAGGCAGATTCTTTACCAACTGAGCTATCAGGGAAAACTTACTTAATATTTTAAAAAATAGACTAGTTTTACTTAGGTTTCCTTTTAAAAGACTTTCTTTAAAACCAAATCTATTTTGTACTATGGATTTGATGTGCTATTTATAGCTTTATTAGTAAACATTAAAATAAATAAGGTAAGAATGAGTTCGCAATGTGGACCGTTGGAAAAAATCATCTTAAGGACAGTCAGTCGTATATGTGTGCTCTTTAGAAAACATTGCACAAGGCTTCTGTGCTCTTGGCTAAATGTGGCCAGAGGCTTGGCATCTGGCCGGCCCTTTGGGTGGCCCAGACCTTCCTATGACCTCAGCTGCCTCTCCCAATTCATGTCTGTCTTGTGCTGGGACAAGCACTTGTCAGAGGGCTTCCTCTATGTTCTCACTGGCCTGTCCCCAAAGCCAGCTTCTACAGCTGCCAGTTAGATGAGATCCCTTGTCACCAGGCTAGATTCTAGAACTGGTCCTGCCATCCTTCCCACCCCTACCCCCATCCCCAATGCACACACAATACACAGTCCAGACAGGAAGTTCTTGACTTCTGAGTGGCGGAGGACTGTGTTTGGTTCCAGTTTGTGCCATGGAAAGATGTCCAGATTTCCACTGAAACCTGTGTTCTGATCCCACCTGGCCTCTTGCCAGCTATGGGGTCTCACTCAATGCAAGCCCAACCTCCTCGAAGCCTCAGCCTGTTCAACTGGGGTATTAATGGAGAGGGTATTAGTAATACCTATTTCCCAGAGATATCATGAGAACACAAGAGAAAAATGCTTGAAAGTGCTCTGGAAGTAAGAGGAAGCACTGCAGATTAATAAAACGCTGAGGCTCTGGAGACAGTAGTGGGATCCACTCCCCACCCCCTTCCTACCCACTGCCTGCCCCTCCAGCGATGTAACCTGCAGGTGATAATGTTGATGATGGTCTGACAATGGACTAATAGATGCCCCAACACCTCCTTTGCCATCTTCCTTTCCCCCAGGGCACTTCTTTGGCTAAACATGACTCCTCTTTGGATTCCCCTGGAACCCTGGAGACATCCAAGCCACCAAGTGGAGCCTCCACAGCCTCCCACCTACCCATCCCCACCCACCCCCCTCCAATCTGAGAAAGCAGGCGAGGGCATCCCTCTGCCGCTCCACTTGGGCCAGACCCCAGCCCAGGGGTACCATTGACTCATACTTGAATCCAACTCATCTTGATTTTATGAGAACCATCCCCGGAAAAATCCCCATGTTCGAAAGACGACACCGGGGAACCATGGAGCAGGCTGGTGATTTGAATAATCAGCCATTTAGTGACATGTCTAGCCTGGTTTAATGACTGAATCAGTGAAAGTATGACCCCGAGTGCCGGTTAACTTTTAAAATAGCTGTGCCTACTGCATGACACAGCCAACAGGAAGCCATTAAGGCGCTAGCAATTACCACTTCCATCCATCGGCGAAGTCCCTATTTTATTTTAATCTGTGTAAGTGCATTTTCTGCACGAGGTTAAAATATAAATCCCTTCTCCTGAACAAGACTGGTTTTCTGGCTGACTTGAGAGCACAATTTACAACTGATTTAATTTGTTCTTCACAAACATTCCTAATGACATTACCCCGGTGCATATACAGACTGCCTCCTCTTATTCCATTAACTCCCAAATCGGGTTTAAAGACCATATTGATGCTAGATGTTATTATGGGTGATTATCAAAACAACAGACAACTCGGCAAAGTGTTTACTAACTGGTTTATATATAATTTCTGTAATAACGACAACAGATGGTAATGCTACAAGCACTAAATCACGCTTTTCGCCGCTGAAACAAATTGGCAGGCTGCAGTACAGAAATGGTGTACAGGAGCTATACCCAGATGCTTCACTCATCAGCTATAGTGTTCATCTTATTAGGAAATGGGCCTGTTACCGCTATTACAGGTAATCTTTCCATTTACAATTACAAAATGTATATTTTCAATGAAAATGGTTTTCTGCGGCTAAGCTGCCTGAAGGATACTTCCCTCGCTAATTACCACCCGGGTGACTGCGGGCCCGGGGCCAAGCCACGCGCAAGGCCGTGTTTGTCCTAGTTAATGGTGGCGGCTGCATTTCAGCTGCGTGGAGACCAGTCTCCTCGCTAAGATCCTTCACCTCCCGTCGGAAAGGCCACGATGAAGCGGGTCCATCAGGGGTTTAGAAGCGGTGGGTGAGCCGGGTGAAAAGCAGCTGAGCACAGAGGGGATGCTTGCTCACGTTAAGTGTATGTGGTCCGCGATTCTCCGATCCCCAGAGAAGGAGGTCTTGGATGTGGGCGGGACTCCATCCTTGATAAGCTCCGCCCCCACCATTCACGGATGGGAACCGGAGGTCCAGAAGGCCTGGGGCAGAAGGGACTTGAGTCGGTCTTGGGGTGGCGGGGCTAGGATGCTCACCACAGTCCTCGATTGCCAGCTGTGGTGTTTCTCTTGCCCCACGGGGGTCCCTCTGCCCTGCCAGGCACTGTGGGTGTTGCCTCGGGGCACCCAAGGGTAAAAAAGATGGCAGCACCCCGAGCTTCCCTGGCCCCATCCTGAGAACCGCACATGTGTTTTTTCACTGAATCCTGCAGCCGGTCCGGGCAGGTGAATGTCTCTGATCCCCCTTTCCAGGTGAGGAAGCCACAGGACCCCAGGGTGAAATCAGTTGCCTGGGCTCCTGTGAAGCTGCAGGGCTGGGATCTGAACTCAGACTAGTAACTGATTCCACAGTCGGTGGGCCCAACCTCTTAGCAATACTGCCTTTGCAGAGCTGGGCCTCTGTGCTTCTGTTCTCCTAGAAAAAGCAAAACAGAACAAGGTGGAGTTAAACCTGGGGTCAAGGGCAGCCCACCCTGGGGGCCTATCCTGCCGGGTAGAGAGACTAGCCCTTAGTTCACTGACTTTTTTGTTTTTCTGCATCAAGGTGTCAGTTAATGCAGAAGCCAAGTGTGCGGCTGGCGGGAGAAGAGGCCGTGGGAACACTAAGGGAACAGAGGATTGAGAGAGGAGGTTAGGGCCTGCCCGCCTGGGTCCGATTAGGCTACTGGCCCACAGTGGTCCCTTCTGCCCTCGCCTCCACCTCTGAGGCCTCGTCTGCAGAGAGGGGCTGACTGGGGTCCCCACTCCTAACAGCAGAGGAGGAGAGAGGTGGTGACCCCCACAGTTCATGAGCAGGATGTGGGCAGGGTCCTGATAGTTCGTAATGGAGTGGACTCCTTTGTGGGGTCTGTGGGGATAGTTTAGGAGCTCAGGGAGTCAGAACAATACCCCGCCCAGAGCAGGGGCTCCGAGGGTATGGCCCAGCTGCTGTGACCACCCTTGGCTGGGATGACCGTCTTGGCTTCCGACGGCCCCTCTTGGGGTTGGGGATGCTTGCCTCTGCTAGCGTGCCCTCCATTTCTTGCCACCCGCCCCCCCCCCCAACCCCTGGCTCCTTGGATCCTATGTTAATCTTCCGTGCCTTTTGGTGACTCAATACCTTTCTTTCTTTCCTATTTGAGGTCCTCCCTGGTTTGACTCCGGATCCCTGGCCTGAGCCCAGGATCAGGAGGAGACAGGATAGAGCCCACTGACTGTGGAATCAGTTACTAGTCTGAGTTCAGATCCCAGCCCTGCACAAGGAGCATGTCTCAGGTCACAGACGCAGAAGGTGTCGTGGAAACCATTATCCAGATGAGGAAACTGAGGCCCAGAGTAGAGGTGGCTCACTCCAGGTCCTGCAGAGAGGGCCCCAACCTTCCCCCCCGCCCTGCCCCGCCCTCCAGGTGTCATGAGGACAAAAGGGGACCACGGATGAGCGTGCCTGGGCATTGTGGTCACTGGGGAAGTGTCCAGCCCTGGACCTCTTCCTGCCAGCATGTAGAGAGTGGCCGGTGGGGGTCCTTGTGGAGCCGGGGCTGCGTCTGCTGCTCTCTGTGGCCCACACGGCCTGAGTCCCCGAGGTCCTCAGCAAGATGCCCAGTTGCCAGGTCAGCAGGGTTCCCCTCGGCTGGGGGAGCAGCTTCTTTCTCATCTCTGGAGCGTAGGCCGATGCATCTTGGTCCCTCCCACAGTCCTTTCTGGAGGCAGCGACGTCCCTGCCCCTGAGCCAGGACTAAGAGTTCAAAACAACCCCCGAAGGAGATACCAGAGGCAGGCGAGTCAGAGAGGCGTTTCCTGGCACTCCAGGCACTGACCCTCACTAGGCCCAGGTGACCAGAGCCTTCAGTCGGCCCCTGGCTGTCTTTTATCTGGGAGGTTCTTATGTGCCTTTGTGTGAAACACATTTCTCAGCCCCTCCTGGGCAATGAGGGTTGAAGGTGATTAAAAGCTTCCGGTGTTCAGCTCACGCACCCTGTGGCTGAGGCACAGGGGGGGCCCTGTGGAGTCGCCCTGAGGATTGACCCTGGACAGGGCCCCACCACGCTCCAGCGATGAGCACTTTGTGAAGGGATCATGAATCGTCTCCTCCCTGTAATTTTCTGCTTGGAGGTCTCCCTACTGTCCCCTGGCCACTCCCCTCTGACCCCGGAGGTGACTCTGCACCAGTGCCATGCGGCACCTCCGCTCAGCTGCACAAGGAGCTGCTGTCCTGAGGGTTTGTCACCAAAGAGCGGTGCTGTCCACAGGGGCGAGGAGGAAGGGCCTGGTCTGGGTAAATGCCTGGAAGGACCCGGCCTGGGCCTCCACCTGGGCCAGGGCTTTGCCAGGAAGAGACTGGACTCACAGGGTGGGGTGCACAGGCCTTCTCTCTCTTTCTACTCTGGAACTGGTCATTTGCTTTAGGAGGGCCCTACAGCTGGTGGGAGAAACTCTTTGGCACTGAATTTGAGTTTAAAGGCCAGCTCGTGGCTTATTTGACCACGGGCACATGACTTCTTCTGAGCCTCAGTCTTTTCATCTTCAAAGTGGGGATAATAGAACCACCATGTGACAGACAACTCAGCATAAAACAGGATCTCACCAAATGGAGCTCTTATTGTGAGCCACCTCCCTGAGATTCTTGGCATTTTAATGCATGTGTTCTCAGTTGCAGTTGCATTCAACTCTTTGTGACCCCGTGGACTGCAGCCCACCAGGCTCCTCTGCCCATGGAATTTTCCAAGCACGAATACTGGGGTGGGTTGTCATTATTTGACTTTTTCCTCCCAGAATCCAAGCTAATGGGAAGGTCGTCTCTGCCTCCACTATTGTTCCTTCCACAGAAGGCGTGATCTTGAAAAACTTTCCTTGGCCCCATCCTAACCAAACTCATAGTCATCAACTGATTTTTGAGGGGAGGAGCCTCTTTGTATTAAATGTTAAATGTAATGTATTACTGTGGGGCATGTGAAATCATTACCTGGGTTACTTGAATAGCTGGGTTACAGGACATAACTTGTAGTGAAATTTAATCCCGTATGACAATATTTTCTTTCAATGGTAATGGTTTCCATGAGATGCCACGGTATGAAGTATTATGACAGAGTAGACTGGAATTTGCCCAAAAAATAGATCTGGAAAAAGTCCTTGCTGTACTCTCTTCTAAGCTGGGGACCTTGGGCCTCAGTTTCCCTATCCATAAAATCGGTAGACTATTTGAGACCTAGGGATCTTGAAGCTCTGACATTTCCTGTATCAGTGACTGTTGGGAAGTCTAGTAAAATTCCAGTCGGCAGAAGCTGCACTTGGGACCCACTGTCTAAACAGAAACCAGGTTCTGTGACTTTTCTGGGCCGCCCCAGCTGGCTGAGAACAGCCTTGGACAGATGGCATGAGATGGTTGAAGTTCTGGCCTGGCCAGTGCCGTGTTGGCATAATTAAGAGTTGTTGCAAGGTGTATGTAGCCTATCTAGCAGACTTTTTAAAATACCACCCAAAGATGGTAAAAGACTGTAATTAGAATCTCACAAAGGTGGAGTCTGAGGGTTTGCTAATTGCCATTCCAGATTTTTTTCCAGTGCTCGGCGTGGCTTCAGAGAGGACAGAGCGAACCTTGTTTTAAGGCCACGGCACAATGTGACAACAGTGACAGATATGCTAATTTCTTCATTCACTCCACTCCACTTCTTTTATTCTTTCCAATTAAAGCAAATGCTACTGAAACTGTAATTAAGCCAGGGCTGGGCCCTGATTGCCTGCTGTTTTAATGAAGCCCTATTGATTTTTCTTTTCTTTCTAATGGCCACACGTGGCGCTCCATGGTCAAACACATGCCCTGCTGTAGTGTCCCCAAATTTGATTTTGGCCTGGTAAGATGGGGGCCTTTACTCGGTGTGCAAGGCTCCACGTGGGAGCCTGCACTCGGAGAAGAAATACCCACAGCTCTGACCATCCATCCGGAAGGAGGAAAGGCCTTCGCAGGGAGCTCTGAGGTCCATCCTTCTAGTGCTGTTTCCACAGGAAGCAGCATGTTAGTTAAACTCTAGAGGCTAACTAAGCTGGGTGTTAAACTCTGAGTGATTTGGAGCCCTGGAAATATATATTCTTGACAAGATGCTCACAAGCCAGAGAGCAGTTTGAGAGACGAAGTATTGGAAGAACATGTTACTTCTCTTTGGCATTAATTTGAGACAGAAGTTTTTCAGGAAGTGTGTTTCTGCGATGGTTCTTTCGGGTACCCCCACCCTCGCAGTGTATCCTTCACTGCTGTTGTTCAGTCGCTCAGTCATGCCCAGTTCTTTGCAACCCCATGGACTGTAGCTGGCCAGGCTCCTCTGTCCATGGGATTTCCCAGGCAAGAATACTGGAGTGAGTTGCCATTTACTTCTCCAGGGGATCTTTCTGACCCGGGGATTGAACCTGTGTCTCCTGCATTAGCAGGTGGATTCTTTACTGCTGAGCCACCAGGGAAGCCCACCGAATCTGTAGAATTAATGCAAATAAAATGGGGGAGGGTATCGGGAATTGAGAGCTTATTGTTTAAGGGTGCAAACTAATATTCTGATCAGAAAGAATGATTTCAGATAGTGGTGGTTTTCTACACTTAGCAACAGAGTTCACCACGCAAGTCTTGAATAGAAGCATGAGGCTGTGTTTTCGAAAGAGCCCAAAGTTGCTGATGGATCAGGGTCATTGCTCAGGGTTATGGGCCAGATTCAGGCAACTGCAAGCAAAACTCACCCCTTGCGTGGCCCCATGAGCTGGTTCCCATCAGCTTTGTTGATGCCTCTCTGGGTGGGGACCACGTGGAGCCTGGAGGAGGCCCCCACACCCTGACAACCTTTTCTCCTTCTCTTGTGCCTCTTCCCATCAGATTCTCGCAGGTCTCTGAACTTCTTCCCATAATGGGACAGTTGCCGGAGATTCCTAGCGACTTTGAGTAGACAGATGCTAGGTGTCCTGACCAAGAGCTGCTGGATCATGAGACTCACGGTCTCCTCATCTTGGCTGAAGCAGCAGGTGGCAGCCTTGTCATCATCAGATTCCAATTCAGTGACCGCCCCTTGTGTGCTGGGTCCTGGCTAGGTTATCTCACTGTGTTCCCATTACACCTCCACTATTATTTACTATTTAGATTTATTTATTATTTATTTACTATTTATTATTTACAATACACTGGAAGGACTGATGTTGAAGCTGAAACTCCAATACTTTGGCCACCTGATGCAAAGAGCTGACTCATTTGAAAAGGCCCTGATGCTGGGAAAGACTGAAGGCAGGAGGAGAAGGGGACGACAGAGGATGAGATGGTTGGATGACATCACAGACTGGATGGACATGAGTTTGAATAAACTCTGGGAGTTGGTGATGGACAGGAAGGCCTGGCGTGCCGCAGTCCATGGGATTGCAAAGAGTCGGACACGACTGAGCGACTGAACTGAACTGATTTACTATTTACTACACCTCCACTGTTTACTGTTTAGACTAGTAAACAGAAGAGTGAACAGGCCAAGGGAAGTCGACACAGTTATTAAAGCTCTGCAGCAGAGGCCAGGAAAGAGGGTATAAGCCGGTTGCTCTCCAGGCATTGGTGACATGGCCCAGCCCTTTCTCTCTTACAATGTAGTCCTCTCCTCTCGTGAGTAAGATGTAAGCCCCCTGAGGGTAAGCTGAGGCAGGGTTGGGGGGCTAGATTTCGGTGGTCGGGGGGCATTTGCTGTTCTGTAGGCTGCAGCAGGAGCCACACTCCAGGCTTCAACCCATTAGATGCCAGGAGCACACCCTCCAACATGACAATAGAGATGTCCCAGACATTGCCAGATGTCTCCCGGGGGAAGAAAAGAGCTCCCCCTTGAAAATCACTGGTCTAGACATCTATGTTTCATTTGCTTGAAACACAGGACCACTTAAAAACATGCACAGCAAGTGCTTTGTTTTCATCTAATGGCCTATGCCAAATAATTGTGGAGCAACGTCCTTGTTTTAAATAAAAATGGAAAGTCAAAATTCAGATTTAAAGACTATAAAGAAGACCACTCTGATTTTTTGGGGGGGATGGACCTTAGGAGCTTCTTCTGGGCTTCCCAGGTGGTAAAGAATCCTCCAGGAGATGTAATGAGATATAGGTTCTATCCCTGGGTTGGTAATATCCCCTGGAGGAAGGCATGGCAACCCACTCCAGTATTCTTGCCTGGAGAATCTGATGGACAGAGGAGACAGGCAGGCTACAGTCCATGGGGTCACAAAAAATCGGACACAACTGAAGGGACTTAGCAAGCACGCACAGAGGAGCTTCTCCAAGGAAATGTTCGGGGAAGAGCACGGACCAAGTGTTGGAAGCCTTGTGCAGCCTTTGTTTGCTCCATCGCCAGCTGGTTGGGATTGAGTCCTGAGTTGCTGGTGCCATGAGTTTTTGTCATTCATGAGAGGAGGAGGATGTTGTAGTGATTCATCCCTGAGGGTCCTGGTAGGACTGACATCCTTAAGAACTGAACAGAAGCATACGGGTAGGATAAATGTAGAATCAGGGAATTTGCAACTAGGGGCAAGATTCATAAGGTCTGAGAGAGGTAGGGAAGGAGGGAGAGAGGTGGGGGAAGGGCAGGAGAGAGATGGACTTCACTGATGGGAGAAGCTGCATCACAGACTCACTACAAATTATGAGTATTCACTCAAGAACCTGGGCTCCAATCATCTCAAGATTTCCATGCAGACTCCTAGATGCCCACATCTCTCTGCATAAAAAATGTCGTACAGATGATGGGGTTCACTTTACAGAGATTCACTTTACTGCTCTGTCAGGAAGGCATAACTTGTTCAGAAAACAAACAAATAAACAAAACAATGCGTTATTTCTTTATGGTCACCCACATCCCTGCCAGCTCTGCACAGGCTCGGGAAGATGCCTGGTTCTGAGATGTTGCAAGATTCTGGAAGTAAAGAAGCAGATGGTACCTTGAGAGTGGTCACCGGGGCAAAATTTCCCCAAAGAGAGGAAATTTGGAATTATTTAAAAAACAAGGGTAAGTTGTCTTAAAGCTGCTATTCCAGGGCTGACCCCTCAACAAAAGTAGAGCATTTAAGGCTGCTTCCCCACTAAGTATGGGTGAAATGGAAGGAACGTGGCTTCTCTTTCATAACTTCTATTCGGAAAGAGCCCGACATGGGCAAAACAAACCCTTGCTCTGCTTGCTCTGCCTTCATTTCATCTTTCAGAATCCACACCTATAGGAACAAGCCATTTCTGAAAACCCCTCAGAGCCAGAGACCTTCTTTTTTACAGATAAAGAAGAAAGCCAGATTTTTTAATTGGTTTTTAAAAAATTGCATGTACTTTTGGCAGAGACGAAAGACCCTTCTCTTGGGTGTTACCTCTGACATCTTGCTTGTTAGGACCGGAGAGAGAAAAAAATGGACCCCAGGAACAGAGCTGCAGAGACCTTGGAAAAAGGGGACACCATCATGCCACTGTCGAGTTCTGTCAACTGTCAAGTTAATTAGAACGAAATTAAAAACACATTTGCCAAGATGTTCCGCAGCCAAACCAGTTAAATAGAGATTTTAACAAAATTGAAAGCATATTATACTGAGATTTGTGGATCCTGGCCGGGTGAGTGAGTGCTGAAAGTGTGATAAAATAACAAAATTGCTGCCTAATAATCTATAGAATAATATTGTCAACTAATGGATTATAATAAAATAAAAGCTGTTATTAGGGTAAAACATTATAACAAAAAATCCAACTTTTATTTGCAGCACCTCCCCCTTAATGGTTTTGAGCATTTTGAAAGGTAATTTAAACAAGTACATTGTATCCTTATTGAAACTGCTTCATCTCGCTGACTGCTGAAAATGGCTTTAACCATCTCTCTGAACAAAAGCACCCCTAATAAGACAACAAAAAGCCCCAAGCAATGGCCCAGCAGCTTCGTGCTCTGCAGAGGAGCTGAGCCTCTAAGGCGGCAGCTTTCTCCCTGCATGTAATTAGATGAATTAAAAGGACAAAGTGGTTAATGTAACTGTTGTGGGGGTGGGGGGTGGGGGGTGGGGCCCAGCCCTTTTCATCCCATCCATTTCAGACAAGAGCCCCGTAGCTTTTGCTTCAGCAATGCAGAGAAGAATGTTGGCGGGGAGGGAAATTAACAAGCTTAATCTGCGAGGAATCTGCTCTGAGTCATGGATGAAATGTATCTCGAGCAACGAAGGGCTAGTCATTCCTGCTTCCTTTTATATGCCTAATAAAACTTATAATAAATTAACTGCATTCTAGTTTGCAGCCAGGCTTTAATCAGGGATGAGGCAGCGGGTAGTCAAGTTACGAGGAGCCTTCAACTGGTGCATCTCAGCTATGTCGGAAGGAGGGTAGGGGTCCACACTAATTAGTCTTCCTTCTGCGTTTGATATTTCCGAATACTGCTTCATCCTCGGGGTTCGTGTCTGTCAATAACAGGGTAGTGAGAAGGCAGGTGTGTATTATCAATCCAGGTCACTTGACTGAGGGGCGTACAGTTCTTGGGAGGAAACCTTTCGGAGACAAATTGATTCTCTTATACTTCCACATCTAACTGATTCTATGACGTCACCTTGATAACTTTACACATTCTTTTGTATGAGCTACTCCTGTTCTTCGTGTTGACCTATTGGCAGTGCTACCGCCGTGGTAATATCTCATGGGTAAAAAGAAAAATGAATTCTTGTCCAGGCACTGAGTTGCATTCTCTGTAGAACTGAGAAAGTGATCCAGCTGGGTTTAGTGCTCGAGAAACAGCAGTAACATTGGTGGGATTATTGAGAGGGATCGACTCCATCCTTGTCTCCCATTTTGTACTCTTGGCCGAACACTGACTCAAAAACAGCAACTCGGAGCCTTCCTTGACCTGTGGGCAAATTATGACTTTGTTTTATTATAAAAAATAGAAAGTGGAAAATTAAATTCATTTGCTCCAATTACTAAATGATTCATCTGGCTGGTTAATGAAGCTGCACATTATGCTAACAAGATAAAGGCAAAGGATAACATGTGGGGATCAGGGCTACAGGCAAGCTGTGCACGGCGCCATTGGAAACCAGAGCTGAAGAGCCTGTGCCTGGAGATGGATGAATGGTACACGTGGTGTGCTGGGGCTGGGAGACAGGGCGGGGACACAGCCTGGGGGGGCCCCCGTCTGCTTCTCAGAGAGACCAATGGCCATGAGATAACTCTCATTATCCCCATGGCTTTAATAGAATCCATCCGATGCTCATCTATTAAAAAAATGTCATCAAATAGTAAGAATAACCTCCATTTTATTTTTTATTTTATTTATTTTTGGCTGCACTGGATAGCGTGTGGGATCTTAGGTCCCCAACCAGGGATTAAACCCATGCCCCTCGCAGTGGAAGGGCAGAGTCTTAACCACTGGGAAGGGAAGTCACAGAATAACCTTGATTTTAGAGGCAACCTGTTTCTTAGCTGCATGGTGAAAGGAACCTATGATTTTGAGTTTGAATTTGGACCGCATGACTTTGGGCAAGTCCCTTCACTTCCTGAGGACTGGTGACAATGATGTGTCTTGCTGCTGTTGGGTCATTGCGAGCGAGGCGCTTGTGAAATAGCAAGGTGTTCGATGGAATGTTCATGTCTGCAGGTGAGTTCGCTTCCCTATTTTCCAGAGTGGTGGGAAAGTAGAGCTTGTTGTATGTCGATCAGGCGCCTGCTTCCTAGAAGCTGGGCCCAGGAACTGGGCCGGCGTATCTCAGCTTTGATGCTCCCTGTGCCATGGGCCCAGCACCCAGCACAGCCAGCACCGTTGCTCATGCAGAGGAGAGCCTTCTCCCTGCCCTTCACCCACCTGGACGTGTCAACCCTGCCACTCCCCTGCCCCTGGAATTAGCATCTGTACTGCTTCCCTTGTCATCAGAACTGTCCTAACTCAGTCATGATCATCTTGGCCATGATTGGTTGAGCTTTACTACGTGCAAAAGACTTTCCAGATATGATCTCCCTTTAACCCTCAACAACAAGTTAAGAAAATTCAAACATTTCTTGCTCCCAGTTTGGAAAGATTTCTTTTTGTCTGTCTCTAAAAGGTGTCACATAAGCAAGACATCTTAATCCTGGGAAGAGTGTGACTCTGAGAACCTTTTGGATAACTGAGGTTCACATGCCCCTCACTGCCATCACTCTTGCTTGCAGTCCCTACTCCAGGTGTGGCAAGACCAGGATGGCAATCCAGGGGCAAAATCTGGGGCTGGGGTGGGGGCTCTCTGGACAGTTCCGAGTATGGCCAATCGTTTGTGGCAATCTGGCTTCTGCAGACATGAAATATCCTTTTACTAAAAAAAGATTATAATTTTGGCAAAGGGTGTTAAGCCAATTAGCAATGTGAATGGACTGAGGACGTTGTGTAAAATGGTCCTTTTAAAATCGAAGTTGAGTTGGAATGCAATATTATGTTAGTTTTAGGTGTACGACATGGTGATTTGACATTTATGTACATTACAAATTGATCACCACGATAAGTCTAGCAACCATCTGTCACCATACGAAGCTATTACAATATTATTGACTGCATTCCTTATGCTGTTCATTACATTCTCATGACTTATTTATTCTGTAACTGGAAATTTTTACATCTTAATCCCCTTCATCTCCTTTGCCCAACCATCACCCTTTCCCCTCTGGCTACCACTGGTTTCTCCTATTTCAATTTCTGATTTTATTTATTTGGTCCCACTCTCGTTTTTCTTGATGAGTCTGGCTAACATTTTATCAATTTTGTTTATCTTTCCAAAGAATTAGCTTAGTTTGATTGATCTTTTCTATTGTTTTTAAAGTCTCTATTTCATTTATTTCCTCTCTGAAAAGATCAGAGAGGAAATAAATGAAATAGAGACCAACCTAGATAGTATATTGAAAAGTAGAGGTATCACTTTGCCAACAAAGGTCCGTCTAGTTAAGGCTGTGGTTTTTCCAGTGGTCATGTATGGATGTGAGAGTTGGACTGTGAAGAAAGCTGAGCACCGAAGAATTGATGCTTTTGAACTGTGGTGTTGTAGAAGACTCTTGAGAGTCCCTTGGACTGTAAGGAGATCCAACCAGTCCATCCTAAAGGAGATCAGTCCTGGGTATTCGTTGGAAGGACTGATGTTGAAGCTGAAACTCCAATACTTTGGCCACCACCTCATGGGAAGAGTTGACTCATTGGAAAAGACCCTGATGCTGGGAGGGATTGAGGGCAGGAGGAGAAGAGGACAACAGAGGATGAGAGGGCTGGATGGCATCACCGACTCGATGGACATGAGTTTGAGTGAACTCTGGGAGTTGGTGATGGACAGGGAGGCCTGGTGTGCTGTGATTCATGGGATTGCAAAGAATCAGACACAACTGAGCGACTGAACTGAATTGATCTTTATCATTTCCTTCTTTCTACTATGTGTTCAGTTGCTCAGTCGTGTCCTACTCTTTGGGATGCCATGGACTGTAGCCTGCCAGGCTCCTCTGTCCATGGAATTTTCCAGGCAAGAATACCGGAGTGGATTACCATTTCCTTCGCCAAGGGATCTTCCTGACGAGGGATTGATCCCATGTCTCCTGCATCCTGCATTGGTAGGTGTTTCTTTACCACTAGCGCCATCTAACTTTGGGTTTTGTTTGCTCTTTTTTTAGTTACTTTCTGGACAATGGGGGCTTCCCTAAAGACTCAGATGGTAAACAATCTGCCTGCAATGCGGGAGACCCCGGTTTGATCTCGGGATTGAGAAGATCCCCTGGAGGAGGAAATGGCAACCCACTCTAGTATATGCCTGGAGAATTCCATGGGCAGAGGAGCCTGGAGGGCTACAGTCCGTAGGGTTGCACATAGTCGGACATGACTGAATGGCTAACACTTGTAGGTGTTACGGTTAGATTGTTGACTTGAGATTTTTCTTGTTTGCTGGGATAGCCCTGCATCACTATAAACTTCCCTCTCAGAACTGCTTTTGCTACCTCCTTTGTATTTTCATTTTCATTTGTCTCAAGATATTTTTTGATTTCCTCTTTGATTTTTTTGTTGACCCATTGGTTTGTATATATCTATTAAATTCACTTGATTTAACATGCTTAAGGCCAATGTTTCTTTACTGATCTTCTGTTCGGATGATCTGTCCATTGATGTAAGTGGGGTGTTAAAGTCCCCTTAATATTATTGTCAATTTCTCCCTTTATGTCTCTAAATATTTGATTTATATATTTAGGTGCTCCTATGTTGGGTGCATAGACAAGCGTTATATCCTCCTGTTGGACTGATTTTTTTTATCATTGCATAGGACCCTTCTTTGCCTTTTGTTACAGTCTTTGTTTTAAAATCTGTTTTGTCAGATACAGGTACTACTACCTGGCTTTCTTTTCATTTCTATTTGCATGGAATAATTGTTCCCTCTCTCTTTCAGTCTCTGTGTGTGTGTCTTTAAGTCTGGAGTAAGTCTCTTGTAGGCAGCATGTATATGAGTCTTGACTTTTTAAAAATCCATTCAAGCACCTTGTGTTTTTTGATTGGACCATCTAGTCCATTTAAGGCTTCCCAAATGGTGCAGTGGTAAAGAAATGGCCTGCCAATGCGGGAGACCAAAGGTACATGGGTTCAATCCCTGGGTTCAGAAGACCCCCTGGAGTAGGAAATGGTAACCCCCTCCAGTACTCTTGCCTCGGAAACTCCATGGACAGAGGAGCCTAGTGGGCCACAGTCCGCGGGGGTCGCACAGAGTTGAACCTGACTGAGCACACACGTGCTTGTACTTACTGACATGTTATTGTATTCTGGTTGCTTTCTAATTCTTGTCTGTTCCTCTCTTCTCTTGTTCTCTTCCCTTATGATTTGATGACTTTCTTTAGTGTTATGTTTGTGTTCCTTAATCTTTATTTGGTGCGTCTCTGTTATAGGTTATGAGTTTGTGGTTACCTTGAGTTTCATATATAACAAGTCATGTATGTAACTGTCTATTTTAAATTGATGATTGCTTAAGTTGGAGTGTACCATAAAATCACTACATTTTAACTCTGCCTCCATATTTTATGTCTTTGACATCATATTTTATGCCTTTTAATTTTGTGTACCATTTAGCTGACTGTTTTAGATATAGATGATTTTACCACTTTTGTCTTTTAACCTTCAAGCTAGTCTCATAGGTTGTTAATCCACTCCCTTTACTGTATTTTTGCCCATACTAGCAAGACTTTTTTAATTTCTTTCATAGTTTTCTTGTTTCTAGCTGTGGCCTTTTATTTTTATGTTTAAATTCTTTACCAGATGAGCCACCAGGGAAGCCCAAGGATACTGGAGTGGGTAGCCCATCCCTTCTCCAGCAGATCTTCCTGACCCAGAAATTGAACCAGGGTCTCCTGCACTGCAGATGGATTCTTTACCAACGAGCTATCGGGGAAGCCTGTTTAAATTAGCCCCTTTCATATGTCCTGTAGGATTGGTTTGGTGGTGATGAACTCCTTTAGCATTTGCTTGTCTGGGAAACTCTATCTCTCCTTCAATTCTGCATGATAATCTTGCTAAGTAGAATATTCTTGGTTGTAAGTTTTTCCTTTTAGTTCTTTGAATATATTATGCCAGTCCCTTCTGGCCTGATAAATTTCTACTGAAAAAATCAGCAGATAGTCTTATGAGGGTTCCCTTGTACATAACTGTTTTTTTTTTTTAAATCTTGCTGTTTTTAAGCATTAACTTTATTGTTTATGCTTTATCTTTAACTTTGGGCGTTTTCACCCTACCATGTTTTGGTCTCTTTGGGTTCATCTTGTTGGGGACTGTCTGTGCTTCCTGGACTTCATGTCCATTTCCTTTGCCAAGTTAGTTTTCAGCCATTATTTCTTCAAGTAGGTTTTCTGTCCCTTTCTCTCTCTCTTCTTCTGGGACCCTTATAATGTGAATGTTAGTATGCTTGTATAGCGCTCTTAAACTATCCTTGTTTTTAAAAATTATTTTTTTCTTTCCACTATTCTGATTGAGTGATGTCTGCTACTCTGTCTTCCAGATCACTGATCTGTTCCTCTGTGTTGGATAGATCCTATAATCTTCTGATGATTCCCTCTAGCGTATCTTTCATTTCAGTGATGTATTCTTCAGTTACGATTACTTTCTCTTAATATTTCCTGTCTCTTTTATGAAGTTCTCACTGAGTTCATCCACTCTTCTCCCAAGTTTGGTGGGTATTCATACGACCATCCCCAGCTGGGGATCCAGACACGGGGCTTGGACCCCTCACTGCTCATCAGGGACCGTCGTGATTCTGACACCCCTCCCAGTCGTGGGTTTCCACCATGGGGATGTGGGTTCTGACTAGGCTGCCTCTCTGCCCTCCCTACCCATCTCCTGGGGCCTTTTCTTTGTACCCCTAGCTGCAGAGAATCTGTCCTTCTCATCTCCAGGTTGCTCCAGACACAGTTGTTCTATGTACATGTCATTGTAGTTTAGGTATGACTGTGGGATGGCATGAGCCCAGGGTCTTCCTGCTCTGCCATCCTGATGCATCCTCGCCTCAACATGCACAGTGTGTGTGTGCACGCTCAGATGAGTCTGACTCTTGCAACCCCTTGGACTGTAGCCCGCCAGGCTCCTGTGTCCATGGGATTCTCCAGGCAAGCATACTAGAGTGGGTTGCTATTTCCTGCTCCTGGCAATCTTCCCAACCCAGGGATCAAACCTGCATCTCCTGCATGGCAGATGGGCTCTTTACCACCCCAACATAATTTTTAATATAAACAAGTGCTTTACAGGGCGAAACCCTTCATGTCCCATATTCCTAGAAAGTCAGCGGAAAGTGAAACTGATATCTACGTGAACCTTACAATTAAGAAGCATAAATAGTATGCTGCTTTGGAGTGTGGGGTTTTACTTTGATTGTTTTTATTCTTTTTTTCTACTCCTTGGTAACAATTTGATATCAAGATTCATTTGGAAGATGGAGGAGCCTCAGGGGAGGGGAAGGCAAAGAAGGGGCTGCCATGAACGATTCACGGGTGTTGAGAGAGGATGTAGGTGAGAACTTACGGGGAATGTGCTTTTGCACATGCAGCAGGGGTTAGAATCTTGGGTTGGATCCCTAGGCAGGGCTCTCAGGGAGGTTTGGGTCCAGAGTTTAAGTTCTGAGCAGCACTTGGGCCTTCAGGCCAGTCCTGTAGCCTAGGATGTCTGCACACAACCCGAGAGTCAGAGCTTCGGGACAGAGTGAGCAGTGGGTCTGGGGCAGGGGGTCAGGCAAAGGCAAGGCCAACCAGTTGGTGAACCCCGGAGTGTGGAGACTGCTGCTCTAGAGAGTGAGAGGTTGGCCTCCTTGGCTTTCTCTCTGTGTGTCCATGACCTTCAGCCTACAGGTGTGTGCCAGGGTGCTGGTCCCAAACAGGGGAGCCTGGGGCCATAGGAATCCATGATTCTGGGAGGCAGGGAAACATGCTGACTTCCTATACCTGCTTCTGCCTCCTGATAGGAAGGCAGATCACCAGATCTTTCATTTCAGAGACTGGGCTTTTAGGAGGGCAGGGAAGAGGAGTCTGCAGACTAGAGCAGCCACTCTTGCACAGAAGCAAAATCAGGACTGGTAGAGGGAGCAGTGAATTCCTTGGTGAATTTAGTGTTCACAGATTTGAAAAACATAGATGAAGCAGATGCTTCTGACTGAAGGCCCTGCTGCTCTGATACATCATTCCAGAAACCAGTCGTTAAGGCTCCGATGGTTCATTTCTGCTGTGGACTTGCTCGTTCCTCTGCTCCCAGTTAGAAAGCTCAGGAACCTGGAAGGCTGGTTGATTGGAGGTGGGAGGGATGGAGGGTGGGTGTAGGCAGTGACTCAGCAGTTCCCTGAGGCTCTTGTGCAGGCCTACAGCTGACTTCTCTTGGGCTGATGTCATCCATTTGTAGTTCTAGAAGTTTCAGAAGTGTCTGCTGCTGGTCTTTCCCCTCTGTTTAAGAGGTCTTTTCTCATTGCCTTTCCTGATGTGGAGGTTTCCCTCTGGGATGCTCTGGAAGCAGGCACTGAGTCGCTGTTCCTTCCCTTCCCTCCTCTGCTCACCCGTCAAAGGCCACCAAGCAGTCAGCTGGGAGCTCCCCAAGGCTCTGGAAAAGATGGGCTCCAGGCACGCAGGTCTTCTGAACTCTCGGTTGGCATGGGCAGTCCACCCCTTTGGCTTCTCTGAATGAATTGATAGCCTCACTTTCGGAAGAGAAACAGCAAATGGAGGGGGGTTGATTTTGGAGGGGGCTGTTGAGAGAGAGCTGTTCAGACACAGGGAACAGAATCCAGGGAAGGCCCGGAGATGGGAAGTATCCTGGCATAACTGAGGAATTAAGCAAAGACAGCCAAAGACAGCCATTGCTTCCTTGCTTCCAGCCTGGTCCTTGTTGGAGACTCCTGCTTCTTTCTCTGAGGTTTGAAGATGGACTTGCCTTTCCCCACACTTCCTGAACTTGGCTGTTTGAATCTTCCAGAATGTTCTTGACACGTTTTGGAACTCCATGCCTTCCTTAGACCCTTTGTGGCTGGGAAGCTCTATGCAGGGAGGAACTGGTAGCCAGAATCCTCTCCCTGGATATCTTTCTGTCTCTGCACCACAGCCCAGAGCTTCTGGAAATCTCTCCAGCGACACCTCTGCTCCATTTCTTGAGGAAATGTTCAATTAAAGGGTTATTGTACTGGAGGTGTGAAAACTAAAAGCTGCCAATGGCTGACACAACAATACCCCTTTTACTGACGGAGTGATAGAGCATGGAATTGACATTCTAGAGCTTCTAACATAGCATGCCTCTTTTAATATGTAAAATATAATATCCCAACTGTATGCTAATTATTTAATAATATAGTTAGTTAGGTCTGAGTTGTGAAAATCCTGACCTGGGTAATTACAGTGCATAATGCTGTAATTAATGGCTTTAGAAAATCTGTTTTGAAAAATTAGATTCTTTCTGTGACTGTCATGAGCAATGACACTATGCTGGTGGAGGGACCTTGGCAGTTATTTCTAACTGATTGTCCTTAACCACCTGGAGGGGAGGAGTAGCTGCCCCACAGACTACCTGACTGCCAGGCTAGAGAGCATCTCTAAGTCACAGTGTCATCTTTCTAGTAAAAGGGGAGTGATGATAAATGACATTCTGCCTGGGTCTCACCTGCAAAGCCAGGCAGTGGACTCCTTCATCCTACTACAGGAATCAGCAGCAGGGCCTGTGTTGGTGACTCATGCCTGCAGGTGCTGAAGGGCAAACATGTTCCAACGTGTCCCTGCTTCTGAAGAGTGCCCAGCAACTCATTCCCTGCTTTCCCTGGTGGCTCAGGTGGTGAAGAGTCTGCCTGCAATGCAGGAGACCATGGTTCAATCCCTGGGTCAGGAAGATCCCCTGGAGAAGGAAATGGCAACCCACTCCAGTATTCTTGCCTGGAAAAATCCCATTAATGGAGGAGCCTGGTGTGCTACAGTCCATGGGGATGCAAGAGTCAGACATGACGGAGCAACTAACACACAGAGTCATTCATTCAGGGCTTCCCTGGTGGCTCAGTGGTAAAGAATCCATCTGCAATGCAGGAGACGTGGGTTTGATCTCTGGTCCAGGAGATCCCCGGAGAAAGAAATGGCAGCCCACTCCAGTATTCTTGCCTGGAAAATCCCATGGACAGAGGAGTATGGAGGGCTACAGTCCATGGTTGCAAGAGTCGGACACGACTGAACCACAACCACAACCAGCCATTCATTCATTTTGCAAAGCTATTTTTTGAGCTTCTGCTGACTCCCAGGCTCTACCCTGGGGTTGCTTCTTGGTGGTAGGAGAAGCTGAGCTCTAAGTGTGGATACTGGGCAAGCATGGCCACATCTCCATCCTGAGCTCCGCACAGACCTGAGAGTTGCCCCTGGCCCCTCAGATATCCAGAGCCAAGGACGTTGAATGAAGTTGGGAGAGAAAGAGGAGGATGGGAGTAATTCCAGTATTTCTAAATCCTTAATGGTCAGCCCACATTTCCTGCTGTTAAGGGGGCCCACACTGGTGGACATGTTATAAAAAAAAGTTGGAGGCTGAAAGTAGATTAATTCAGTTTAGTCAGATGGGTGACCCCCATCTAGATCCTAACTTCAGAAGGCCTTGTTGTACACATAGTTTTTGAAAGGATCATATCAGGTGGCTAATTTTTCAAAATAAAGCTGGCATGAATGTGGACAGGGCACATCCACTCTAAGTCCCGTGTCTCTACTGGAGTTCTCCCTTCTCTGAACTGGACAAGAATCCAAAGAAACCAGACCTGCTTCAGAGGAGGCGCAGAGACTGCTGGAGAGAGTGCTCAGCCCGTCAGGGACCGGAAGGAGGGGTCAGTTCAGGACCGCGGGTGCTTCCATCGTGGCCTCTCGTGTGTGTGTTACCACTGGATCCAAGCTGTCTGGTGCCTTTGTCTGTGGCTAAAAACAAGCCCTCAGCTACATGCCTGTGGTTACAGCTCCTCAGCGATGCTCAGAACTCCACAGGCTTGGGCTTCCCAGGGGGCGCAGTGGTAAAGAACCCGCCTGCCAACGCAGGGGACACAAGAGACGCGGGTTTGATCCCTGGGTCAAGAAGATCCCCTGGAGAAGGCAATGACCACCCATCGAGAATTCCATGGACAGAGGAACCTGGGGGCTACAGTCCACGGGGTCACAAAGAGTCGGACGCAATTGAGCGACTGAGCACACATGCATGCCACAGCCTTACCCACAATGTTCCTCTCTCCGTTCATCCCAGCTCCTGCTCCTGGATGATCCTCAGAATCCTTCAATTCTCAGCCCAAAGGTCACCCCTCCCCTTGTCTACCTGTGCCCTGAACCCTGCCCCAGGTGTCATGGATGTTATGAGAATCTGTTGTAGACAGCTGCTCTTAAGACACGCCTTCCCACGGTGTGCACACCCTGTCTGGTCAGGGCCAGTGTTAGACGTGTGCTGATGTCTTCCAGCAATGCCTGGTTCACAGCGGTAAGGCCGCTCTGAGCCATGTTTCCAAGCCATTTGGGAGCTAGGGAACTACCAGGCTGATGTGTGGCACTGAGTCCCTTTTCTTTCTAAGAATAATGAGAAATTAAGCATGAGTAGTTAAATCCCCTCATTCACATACATGTGGTCCCACTGTTTCCACCTGAGCATCATCATCTTTTTTTTTCATATATACTTGCTATATTTTCAGACCATGATGCCTAAGCAACCCATGACCGTTAGGAAACCCTTGGTCACAGCTGACTGGCACTCAGGAGGCAATGCTTTTGTGTAATGAACTTAATTTTTCACTTTTAAATTAGCTGTTTTAGCATGGTATGGACAAAACTCCAAGAGAAGCAAGAACTGAGTCTTGAATGACCTTCTGCCCTGATGCAAGCAGCCTTGGTGAGTTCAGGGTTCTGGACCGTGCCATTGAATGGCTGGTTTGATCATAAATCCTCCTTGTCCAAACAGAAATACTCATGGGGGAAGACTCAGGAAAAGGACCTGTTTGTTCAGGCTAGCAGCTGGTGATCCAGTTCAGTTCAGTTCAGTTCAGTCGCTCAGTCATGTCCAACTCTTTGCGACCCCATGGACTGCAAGCAGGTGCCCGAGTTAATATGGACCACCGTTTAAATTCCCCTTTTACAGGAGAACATACTATAGATGGAAGCAGACCAGCAGATGTCTTTGACATAAGGACAGAATCCCTCCCATAGCCTGCTGCTGCGGCTAAGTCGCTTCAGTCGTGTCCGACTCTGTGCGACCCCAGAGACGCAGCCCACCAGGCTCCACTGTCCCTGGGATTTTCCAGGCAAGATCACTGGAGTGGGTTGCCATTTCCTTGTCCAATGCATGAAAGTGAAAAGTGAAAGTGAAGTCGCTCAGTCATGTCCGACTCCTAGTGACCCCATGGACTGCAGCCTACCAGGCTCCTCCGTCCATGGGATTTTCCAGGCAAGAGTACTGGAGTGGGGTGCCATTGCGTTCTCCACTTCCATAGCCTACTATGTGCAAATTCAAGATTTTCGCTGTCTTGTTTGAATAAAAGCTAAGATAAACGGAAGTGGTGAGTCACCATGAGGCTTCGTTGTACATGTTTCCTGAGAGGGGTAGTGGTCAGCTGTGACTATTGGTTGTCTGTCCACCTCCTTTCCTTCACTTTCCTTTTGTGGAAACAGTCTTTCTTTTAGGGATCCCCTTCTCCACACTCCCTGAAGTCCTAGTAGGGCTGGGACCCCTTGAGTGCTGCCCCCTCCTGGCCACGGGGGGAAGTACATGACCCAGGAGGTCCAGCTGTGGCAATGTACCTTTCTCAGTTCAGTTCAGTCGCTCAGTCGTGTCCGACTCTTTGCGACCCCATGAATCGCAGCACGCCAGGCCTCCCTGTCCATCACCAACTCCCGGAGTTCACTCAGACTCACGTCCATCGAGTCAGTGATGCCCTCCAGCCATCTCATCCTCTGTCGTCCCCTTCTCCTCCTGCCCCCAATCCCTCCCAGCATTAGAGTCTTCTCCAATGAGTCAACTCTTCGCATGAGGTGGCCAAAGTACTGGAGTTTCAGCTTTAGCATCATTCCCTCCAAAGAAATCCCAGGGCTGATCTCCTTCAGAATGGACTGGTTTGATCTCCTTGCAGTCCAAGGGACGCTCAAGAGTCTTCTCCAACACCACAGTTCAAAAGCATCAATTCTTCAGTGCTCAGCCTTCTTCACAGTCCAACTCTCATCCATGCATGACCACAGGAAAAACCATAGCCTTGACTAGACGGACCTTTCTGACAGGTGATAAATCCCAGCAGGGGACGTGTGAGTAAGGCTGGTTGCCCCAAGGTCCTGCCCCAGCGCTGATATAAAAATGGGAGAAAAGAGAAACTCTGTCTGTCTCTCTCTGTCAGGCTAGCTTGGCTGGGGCTGCTGGGGGTCATGTTCCCCACTTGTGGGGAGGGGCCATTATGGCAGGAGTGAGGGGGAGCAAGGAGAGGCAGAGGCCTTGTGGCTGGCTGGGGGCGTTAGGATGGAGAGAGGTACAAAGGAAGACGCACAGAAGCCGAGGAAGCCCCCCCAGCTGTCCTCACCCCTCCAGTTGCACTCAGCTGGGGTGCACATTCAGTCCCCAAGGTACCAGTTCTGTTTTTATTTGAGTATGCCGCTGCTGCTAAGTCACTTCAGTCGTGTCGGACTCTGTGCGACCCCATGGACTGTAGCCTGCCAGGCTTCCTCTGTCCATGGAATTCTCCAGGCAAGGATACTGGAGTGGGTTGCCATGCCCTCCTCCAGGGGAACTTCCCAATCCAGGGATCGAACCCATGTCTCCTATGTCCCCTGCATTGGCAGGTGGGTTCTTTACCACTAGCGCCACCTGGGAAGCTGTATTTTTTTCCCCCTTGGTGACTTTTAAAAATTAATTTTTATTGGAGTGTAGTTGCTTTATAATGTTGTATTAGTTTCTACTGTACAGCGAAATGAATCAGCCAGACATGTACACATAGCCCTCCCCTTTGGACTTCCTCCCCATTTTGGTCACCACAGTGCATTAAATAGAGTTCCCTGTGCTATGCAGTATGCTCATTTTAGTTATTTATTTTATACATAGTATCAGGAGTGTGTGTGTATATATATATATATATATATCAATTCCAATCCCATAGTACCAATAGTGTATATATATTCATCCCCCCCCCCGCCTTCCTTCTCCCCCTCAAGGTACTGATTCTTTAGCCCAGACTTAATTTTTATATTACTCCGAATATTCCCTATATTCTCATAGACCTTTATTTGCACAGTCGTTTGAAGAAGGCTGTGCTCACTTGAGAACAAAGGAGTTCTAACTAATCTGAGGAGGGAAGTCACAAAACAGAAAATGTCTTTTACTTGAAACATGTCACAGACACCTTCAGAAGGGATACAGTGCTCCAAAGATTCTAGAGCATCCTTGTTGGAAAGGACCAGGGCTGTGCCTCCTATACAGCAGCCTCGTGGGATTTAAAAGATAGTTCTTGAAAAAGCATTTGGTGGTCATGGCAACGGGAAAAGGTGGATGAAAGAAGCTGTTTAACCAGCGTCTTCACTGCAGGACTTCTCAGAGCCTTTACACTGCTAAGAAGTGCGAGTCTGCAAGAGGAATAGAGAATGCAGTGTTTCTTAAAACATTTAAACATGAGAGTCTTTTATTCATTTATTTTTGTCCACACAATGAGTGGGATCTTAGTTTCCTGACCAGGGATTGAATCCACCCCCCCTGCCGTGGAAGTGTCGAGTCTTAACTGCCGGACCCCCAGGAAAGTCCCTAAACATAAGCGCCTTTTAAAATTCATGGGCTCTGCACAATCGTAACGTAGCTCAAGTCAGTACATTAGTGGCTGAGATGTGGATTTTGAAGCTACACAGCTAGAACATAGCTATCGTCTGATCTGGAAACTGGGGCCTTTCACCTTTTCTCTTGCAAATGCGTTGCAGAAAAGAAATATCCAGACTTGATGAGGAATGCCTGGCTGCCAAGACCCTGGCTCTGAGCATAGGTGGTATGTGTCTCTGGCAACGACAGGAGAGCATTGGCTGGAGCCCAGAACAGCCAGGTCTAAAACGGATTTCACCAGTACATGCTCATCTCATGCTAACAGCATTCTAACAGCGTGGTGGGCCCCCGGAGAGCGTGGTCTAGTGATGTATGGCCACTGTTACGGCACCCAGTTGGCCAAATGTCTGTGATGGTGATGGACGTTCATCTGGGAGGTCATCACCACAGGCACTGGAAATGCCCCCTAATTTTAGGAACACTAAATAATTCATATTGGCCACTGAGAAAAAATTCAGGGCCAGTCTGTATTAATTTGCCCAAAGTGAATTTTGACTTATTACTGTTGTGGTTGTCTGGTGCTGTGGAACGTTAGAGGAAAACAGTGGAATGGTTTTTCGTTTGTTCTCCTGCAGGTGAGAAATTAGGAGACCCCTCGTGATGGTGCTTGTTGTCATTCAGTCGCTCAGTCGTGCCTGGCTCTTTGCAACCCCATTGATTGACTAAACTGCTGTTCAAATCAGGAAAACACCAGTGCAGAACCCAGGGTTTTTTTCTAAGTTCAGTTCAGTTCAGTCGCTCAGTCGTGTCCGACTCTTTGCGACCCCATGAATTGCAGCACGCCAGGCCTCCCTGTCCATCACCAACTCCCGGAGTTCACCCATACTCACGTCCATCGAGTCAGTGATGCCATCCAGCCATCTCATCCTCTGTCGTCCCCTTCTCCTCCTGCCCCCAATCCCTCCCAGCATCAGAGTCTTTTCCAATGAGTCAGCTCTTCTCATGAAGTGGCCAAAGTACTGGAGTTTCAGCTTTAGCGTCATTCCTTCCAAAGAAATCCCAGGGCTGATCTCCTTCAGAATGGACTGGTTGGATCTCCTTGCAGTCCAAGGGACTCTCAAGAGTCTTCTCCAACACCACAGTTCAAAAGCATCAATTCTTCGGCGCTCAGCCTTCTTCATAGCCCAACTCTCACATCCATACATGACCACAGGAAAAACCATAGCCTTGACTAGATGGACCTTTGTTGGCAAAGTAATGTCTCTGCTTTTTAATATGCTATCTAGTTTGGTCATAACTTTCCTTCCAAGGAGTAAGCATCTTTTAATTTCATGGCTGCAGTCACCATCTGCAGTGATTTTGGAGCCCAGAAAAATAAAGTCTGACACTGTTTCCACTGTTTCCCCATCTATTTCCCATGAGGTGATGGGACCAGATGCCATGATCTTTGTTTTCTGAATGTTGAGCTTTAAGCCAACTTTTTCACTCTCCACTTTCACTTTCATCAAGTGGCTTTTTAGTTCCTCTTCACTTTCTGCCATAAGGGTGGTGTCATCTACATATCTGAGATTATTGATATTTCTCCCGGCAATCTGGATTCCAGCTTGTGTTTCTTCCAGTCCAGAGTTTCTCATGATGTACTCTGCATATAAGTTAAATAAGCAGGGTGACAATATACGGCCTTGACTTACTCCTTTTCCTATTTGGAACCAGTCTGTTGTTCCATGTCCAAGAGAAAATAAAAGATTAAAATTTTTGAGTCAGTATTTCTCAAAGTACTACTTATATTTATGCATATATGTGTATGCAGTTCATTGGTGGTGTCCTAAGATGGTTATTTGAATGTTTCTTTAGAGTTTCTAGATAGAGAGGCCAGAAAGGCCATTAGAGTTGGGAAAGTTCCAGTTTAGTTGCCCTGATGCCATTCCCTAACAGTTTTCAGGAGTGGATCTGAATCAGTTGGCCAGAACACCCATCATAAAAGGGCCAAGAAAACGAGGACCATCTTGGGGGTCCACCTGGAAGTCAGAAGCCTTATATGGAATAGGAGCAACCTATGGCTTGATAGTGCTGAAGAATTGATGCTTTCGAATTGTGGTGCTGGAGAAGACTCGAGTGTTCCTTGAACAGCAAGGAGATCAAACTAGTCAATCCTAAAAGAAATCAACTCTGAATATTCACTGAAAGGACTGATGCTGAAGCTGAAAATCCAGCAGTTTGGCCACCTGATGTGAAGAGCTGACTCACTGGAAAAGATCCTGATGCTGGGAAAGACTGAAGGCAAAAGAAGAAGAGGGCAGCACAGGGTGAGATGGTTGGATGGCATCACTGACTCATGGACATGAATCTGAGCAAACTCTGGGAGATAGTGAAGGACAGGGAAGCCTGGCGTGCTGCAGTCCATGGGGTCACAAAGAATCAGACACGACTGAGCAACTAAACAATGGCTGGATAAGTACATCTTAGATGCTGTTGTGGGTCCCTGTAGAGGCAACCAGGATATACAGTGAAAACAGGTACGATAAGATAACAACTACAACAATAACAACTAACAAGAAAGAGGCTCTTTCTCTGTGGCCCCACGCAGTCAGTACTGGGCACTTCCTATGGAGAGAACCTGGCCTTTGGAGCAGGGGGAGCTGGGCTCATATTTCATCTCTGCTCCTCCTATCAACACATTCACTGGCAAACCACCCAACTTCTCTGAGCCTCAGTTTGTTCCTCCACAAATGGAGATTAAAATTTTCCTTGTAAGTTTATTGTCAAATATAAGTCCATGCATGTGAGACCAAGACATGTCCCAAGCTCATCCCAGAGCACCTGGCACAGAGCAGGTGCCTACTAGGGACTTTTCTTCTCTATGGGGAGACTCTACGAGGGCTGATTCTCAATGTCAAATGGAGCTCAGTTTGTGCATGTTGCAAGATTCCACCCCTGAATGTGCCTGGACTCAGAGCTTGGATCAGCTTTGGCAGCATGGTTTGGCCTGAGCTTGATACACTGCAGCTGTAGCACCAGGGGGTCTGGGTTGGTGGGTTTTGTTCAGTCCAGTCCAACCTGAGCCAGTGTGGAGGGCCGGCACCCCCACTGGGTATGGGGGACTTGGGGGTGAATCAGCTACGTGGTCCTTGGGTGATGTTGATGGATCCGGCGAGACTCTCTCCTTTGGTTCTGGCCTTGAGACCTCTAGAAGACTGAGGCTGAAGTGTGGACTTGTATCTACAAGAAGAGGGGCGCCGATTGTCTGGATCATTGAAACAAAAGTGGATTTTTTTTTCTTCTTCCTGTTTTTTTGGGTCCTGAATAGTCCAAGTCACTGGGGCTGTTCTCCCTGCTCTCAGAGAAGGGAGCACCAGAAGCTCATCTGAGTAGCCTTTTGTTCACCAAGGGCCCAGCTCCTGTGCCTTATCAGGGCAATAAACAGAGATGGTGTATCATAGAGGCTCTTGTCCCCCTGCCAGCGCTAAATCATTCTAGTAGCTGCTTGATGGGGTAAAGCAATTACGATGCATTTTTCATTCAATCAACTGAATCAATTAATTGCTTTACTCACATAGGAACAACAAAAAACAAATCCCAAAGCCTTCTTGTGAAACAGTAAGCATGCTCGAACGGCTGCTTTTAAATCCAACATTTACATGAAATTATCTTCTTATATAATTAACAGCTACCAGTTAATAAACATGCCTCAGATAAAAGAGTAGCCCTATAAATGAACAAAATGAAAAAGCGCCATTTAGCATGCTAAAGGTAATAGGAGCAAGTAGGCTCCATCAGGGCTGGGAGAGGTTTCCGGAAGAGCTGTTCTCAGAGGCCATGTGGACCATTGAAAATTGAGAGAAAGAGGAAGAGGAAGCCTAGCATTTAAAAATCTCTTGGATGAAGAATATAGTGCCTTCCTTGAGAGACGGGGTGGGGGGATGTTCCCTGAGAAGAGTACCTCATTTGTTGGTAAGATATTTTGTTCCCCCCAAATAGGAAAAGGTCAAAAAGGGTTTCTCGGAGTGCCCACAGAAAGGGAACGTGAAGAGTGACGGTGAAGCAGAGGGCCCTCGCTAAGCAGTCCTTTGGTGAGGCTAGTCAATTACACCCTGAGAACTGCTGCAGGATCTGAAATGAAAGGGCCAACATTACTTCTTGGGAGATTTTTGCAAACGAGCCCGTCAAGAGAGCAAGGCCACTGCTGCTATGGAGATTTTACCCAAGGGGATCCTGCAAAGTGGGAGGCAAACCATTCCACCTCTGAAATGCAATATTTATACCTTCATCAGGCGAAGGCTCCCGACCCTTCTTTTTCACTGTTAAGGGAAAAAGGATATATATTAACATTAAAATGAAATCTCTCTCTTAACGAAGAGGGGAACTCTCAAACACCAAAATGGAACCCAAGATGGGGCACCCCATCTGGGTATTTTGAAGACGGTGCTTCCTCTGCTACCAACAGGGCCTGGCAGAATATTCTAGATACTTGGCCGGAAACTGGCTTTGTTTCAGATTAGGATGAAGTTGACTGGTGACTCCGATGATAAAGAATCTGCCTGTGATGCGGGAGACCCGTGTTCAATCCCCTGGGGTCAGGGAGATTCCCTGGAGAAAGCAATGGCAACCCACTTTGGAATTCTTGCCTGGAGAATTCCATGGACAGAGGAGCCTGGTGGGCCACGGTCCATCGGGTCGCAAAGAGTCAGACGTGACTGAGTGACTTCACTTTCACTTTCTGGTGCGGTTATACTTCAGGCCCTCGTCTTATCCCAATAATTCAGGGGCTGTGGGCAGAATGGCAGGCCCCCCTTGCAAACTTGAGAGACGAAATCGCATGAGTCACAGGAACCCCTGCTTAGTGGGGCCTGGTCCAGCAGCCCCATTTTGGGAGGAAGTGTCTTCCAACACCGAGAATGATGTCCAGGCTCCGGGTGTCACACAGACACGGTGACTGCTTAGGGACTCTGCTCCCCAGGCCCTAAGGACAGGGCCCTACCCCCCAGATCCAGAGCAGAACTGCCTTCCCACTGCAGTGCAGGAAGTGAAAATGGAAGTGTTACTTGCTGAGTTGTGTCTGACTCTTTGCGACCCTATGGACTGTGGCCCGCCAGGCTCCTCTGTCCATGGGATCTTTTGGGCAAGAATACCGGAGTGGGTAGCCATTCCCTTCTCCAGGGGATCTTCCTGACCTAGGTATTGAACCTGGATGTCCTGCATTGCAGGTGGATTCTTCACCGTCTGAGCATGAGGGAAAGCTTCCTTCTAAAGAAGTCATGCTCTCCCTTTCCTGTGGGGAAAAAATGACCACAGTAGGGAGGGAGGTGGTCCCCAAGCTTGTACCCAGCTGTGAGCTCCCGAGATAGGAGTCCCTCGTTTTCATAGTGTGATTAAACGAGAAAATGGAAGGCAAAGTGCTCGGGGAAACTTCCTGGGCCACCACAGTGGAACGTAATTAGTGTCATCATTTCCTGTTGGCAACGCAAACTTCCACAGGTGATGCGCCTGATGCCGCTGTGAAGACGGTCGCTTCCCTGGTTACGTCAGCAGCTTTGTTTCTCCAGAACCAGCTGGAAATGGAGGGTGGGATCTTTCTGCTCATCTTCGAGGCTTTATGTAAAGATGTGCACATGTGTTCTCCTGCCAAACACGGCCTTGGGATCCAGGGCAAACCACGGCTCTACCATCTGCTCTGTGGAGACTATATTATAATAGCTTCCCCCGAGTGCTTCCTATGTATCTGGCACAGAGCTGAGCATTTTAACACCTATGATGGTTCCTTACAACAGGCTCATGAGGGCAATTGCTATTATCATCTCTACTGTCTACAGGTGAAGAAACTGAGGCTCAGAGACATTGAGCAATTTGCCTGGGGTCACACAGCTAGGAAATGAGCTGGGATTCACACCTTTCAGAATACAAATATATAACCCTGTGTTAGGTAGTTATACTACCTAATCGTTGTAACAAAATTTTAAATATAGGATTACCTTATACTTGTATGTTTCACTTCGGCAAATCCTCTGATCACTGTTGGATTCCAGGACTTATGCAGGAGGAACACACAGGAAAAGCCAGGTTTGGTTGTGGCATTTGAGAGGTGGTCACTGGAATGGAGGAGTCAGGGGTGTAAAGGAAAGATTATACCACAGAGTGGTGGGTGGGGTGGGGTGGGGGGAAGCCTAGAGGGTTGGAAGCTCAGAGGGAAAGCGGTGGCTGGTGAGAGAGTGACTGTGTGTAGGAAGGTGAATGTGGCTGGGTGAGGGAAGGCAGTAAGAAAGAGGGTGCATTTAAAACTGGTCCTGAAGGGATGGAAAGGGGACTTCTTTCCCATCAGAGGAGGGATGGGTATGTATTTAAAGTGGAGACAGAGAACCATGCAAGCCGTTGAGACATCTGTGGAAGGAAAAGAAGTTCTGAGGTCCCGGAGCACTGGTGGGGTAGAAACCAGCAGGAAGGATGGACAGCAGGTGGGGTCTTGGGAGAGGCAGAGATTCCTTAATAAGCACTCATCAAAAGGGGGAAACTGACATGTGGACTGTATTAAGGCAGAAAACTGGTCTTAGCTCAGGCTCTATTACAAATACCATAGGCTGGGTGGCTTAAAAGCCAGACATTTATTTCCCACAGTTCTGGATGGCATCTATGCTCACTGCTATACTGCCAACACTATTTCCCACAGTTCTGGGAGCTGGAAGTCTAAGATCAAGGTGAGGGCAGGTCTGGTGTCTGCTGGGCACTGGCTCCTTGGTTCATAGATGGCCATTGTCTCTCTGTGTCCCTGCAGGGTGGGAAGAGATTCTCTCTCTCTTGTCTCTTCTCTAAGGCACTAAATCCACATTATGACCAGATTGCCTCCAAAGGCCCCACCTCCTAATGCTGTCACATTGAGAGTTAGGGCATCAATGGATGAATTTAGGGGGCTACAGTCAGTCCACTGAAGGCAAAAGGAGAAGTGGGTAGCAGAGAATGAGATGGTTACATAGCATCACTGACTCAACGGACAGGAATCTGAGTAAACTCTGGGAGAGAGTGAAGGCAGGGGAGCCTGGTGTGCTGCAGTCCATGGGGTCGCAAAGAGTCAGACACGACTTAGCAACTGGACAACAACAAGTTCAGTCCATAGCAGACTTTATATTTATCAGAAGACCCTCTAAAACGAGTGAAAAAGCAAGCCCCTAGCAGGGCCGAAATCTAAAAGATGGAAAGTCCCAGGAGCTGATGTGGATGGGAGAACTCTCCTATTCTGCTGGTGCACGCGTAGCTGGTATCACCACTTCAGAATGTGGCCCCGCTGTATCTTCTAAAGCTGAAGACGCTCCATGCCCAGCACACCTGCTCCTGCTCCTGCAGTGGTGCCGTGTGCAAAGAGGAACACAGAGGAGGGTATTCTGAGCTGCCTTTGTCATAATAACCTCAGACCAGATTGCTCCCAGATGCTCATCTACTGTAGAAAAGATGAATATGTTGTGGTTTCCCCACACGATGGAATACCCTATACAGTGCAGAGGCATCATCTACCATGACGTGCAACACTGTGGACAAATCTCAAAACTGATGCACACAGAAGCCCGGCTCGGAAGAGAGCACAGGGTATGAGCCCATTTATATAAATGGCAAGAGCAGGCAAAACTACGCATGCCTTTAGAAGTCAGGAGGGCACGTCTTCTTGGGGAGGGGACGGTGGCTGGAAGGGGACCCCAGGGGATTTGGGGGGGCTGGGAAAATTCTATTTCTCTATCTGGGTGCTAGTTGCATGGATATGTTCTGTTTGTGGAAATGTTGAACACTTGTGATGTGTGCTCTTTCCTCGCCTCTTGCAGCCTCTGGTGGCCCCAGCATTCCCTGGCTTGTGGCCACATCACTTCATTCTCTGCCTGTCTTTATACAGCCTTCTCCTCTCCCTCTGTGTGTCTCTCCAAAGGGAAGTTGTCATTGCGTTTAGGACCCACTTGAATAATTCAGAATGATCTCACCTTAAGATACTTAACATCTACAAAGACCCCTTTTCCAATGAAGGTTGAGTTCACAAGTTCCAAGTGTCACATGGCCACTTTTTAGTCACTGCAAGGTTGTGTGCCAGTCCAGTGGGCTGAACGCTGGCCCCCAAAACGGCCATGTCCTGACCCTTGGAACTTGTGAGCTCAACATTCGTTGGAAAAAGGGTCTTTGCAGATATGATTAAGTGTCTTAAAGGTGAGATCATCCTGGATTATTCAGGTGGGTTCTAAATGCAGTGACAAATGTCTTTCAGAGAGATACAAGAAGTAAAGACAGCTTAGTCCTTTACTGCTTGAGAAGCACGACTTGAGAAAGTATCAATTTCTTTTTAAAATCTGATTTTCCTCTTTGATCAAAGGTAAGGGGGTGGAAGGTAAGAAAGTGGCCAGGACCTCTCCTGTTTGTTCACCTGGACGGTGCGAGGCATGTGGCAGAGTAAGGACTCGGTCAATGTTGTTTTTTAATTTATTCCTTAACTTCAACTTTACTGACGTATAATCAACATAGAGTAAGAATACAGATTTTAAATACATTCATCGATAGTTTTTGACGAATGTAAACAGTCATGTAACCAACCTGTTACTGAGCATTTTCATTACTCCACCTCCTGTACCACTTACCCACTGATCTGATTTCTTAGCATGGATTAATTTCCCCTGTTCCTGGATGAGCATCATAATGAAGGAAACCATACATTTTGTACACTTGCTGGCTTTCATTTAGTATAATGTTTTTGTGATTCATTTATGTTTTTGCTCAGCACTTTGGACTGTTGCTGAATAGTATTTCTTTGAATGGCTATAGCATGGTTTATCAGTGCTCTTATTGATCTACCTTTTGGTTATTTCTAGTTTTTGCTGATATGAATCAAGCAAGTCTTTGTGTGGATATATGACTTTATTTCTCGTGGGTGATTGGACAGCAAGGAGATAAAACCAGTCAATCCTAAAGGAAACCAACCCTGAATATTCATTGGAAGGACTGATGCTGAAGCTGAAGCTCCAGTACTTTGGCCACCTGATGTGAAGAGGTGACTCATTGGAAAAGACCCCAGTGCTGGGAACAGTTGAGAGCAGAGAGAGAAGAAGGCGACAGAGGATGAGATGGTTGGATGGCATCACTGACTCAATGGACAAAAATTTAGCAAAATCTGGGAGATAGTGAAGGAGGGAAGCCTGGCATTCTCCAGTTCTTGGGGTCGCAAGAGTTGGACATGACTTGGCAACTGAACAACAATAGCAATGCTTTTATTTCTCTTGGGTAAATGCCTGGGTTGTTAAGTATATGATTGTAAATGATAATTCCAAAGTGGTTTTGTCAGTTGCTTCACATTGTTGCCAATATTTGGTATTATCCGTCTTTCATTTTAGTCATTCAAGTGCTTAAAAAGTGGTGTCTCATGTGGTTTTAATTTGCATGTCACTGACAGCTAAAGATATTAAATACCATTCCATGTGGTTGTTGGCCACTCGTATGTCTTCTTTTGTGTCTGTTCAAGTCTTCTGTCCATTATATTTCTGTATTAGTCATTTTTCTTGATTGATTGGTCTTATTACTGAGTTGTAAGAGCTCTTTATTTATTCTGGATGTAAGACTTTTGTCAGATATATACATTAAGATCAGTTCAGTTCAGTCGCTCAGTCGTGTCCAACTCTTTGCGACCCCATGAATCACAGCACGCCAGGCCTCCCTGTCCATCACCAACTCCCAGTGTTCACTCAGACTCACATCCATCGAGTCAGTGATGCCATCCAGCCATCTCCTCCTCTGTCATCCCCTTCTCCTCCTGACCCCAATCCCTCCCAGCATCAGAGTCTTTTCCAGTGAGTCAACTCTTCGCATGAGGTGGCCAAAGTACTGGAGTTTCAGCCTTAGCATCATTCCTTCCAAAGAAATCCCAGGGCTGATCTCCTTCAGGATGGACTGGTTGGATCTCCTTGCAGTCTAAGGGACTCTCAAGAGTCTTCTCCAACACCACAGTTCAAAAGCATCAATTCTTCGGCGCTCAGCCTTCTTCACAGTCCAACTCTCACATCCATACATGACCACAGGAAAAACCATAGCCTTGACTATATGGACCTTTGTTGGCAAAGTAATGTCTCTGCTTTTGAATATGCTATCTAGGTTGGTCATAACTTTCCTTCCAAGGAGTAAGCGTCTTTTAATTTCATGGCTGCAGTCACCATCTGCAGTGATTTTGGAGCCCCCCAAAATAAAGTCTGACACTGTTTCCACTGTTTCCCCATCTATTTCCCATGAAGTGATGGGACCGGATGCTATGATCTTAGTTTCTGAATGTTGAGCTTTAAGCCAACTTTTTCACTCTCTACTTTCACTTTCATCAAGCGGCTTTTGAGTTCCTCTTCACTTTCTGCCATAAGGGTGGTGTCATCTGCATATCTGAGGTTATTGATATTTCTCCCGGCAATCTTGATTCCAGCTTGTGCTTCTTCCAGATATTTCCTCTCAATCTTCAGCTTGTCTTTTCATTTTAAAAATGGTTTCTTTTAAAGCATAGATATTTTTAGTTTTAATGAAATCCAATCTATTATTTTATTCTTTCAGGGCTAATTCTTTCTGCACCCTGAGAAATATTTGTCTACCTTGAGATTATGAAGATTTTTCTTCTGTGTTTTCTTGTAGATTCATTTCAGTTTTAGTTTTTGCATTTAGATCTGTGAGCCATTTCAAATTAATTTTGTGTGTGGTGTGAGGAAGGTGTCTAGGTTCATCAATACTTTTCCAATGAATTAAAAGTCACAACCATCCAGGTGAAGAGGGCAAGCTAGAAGAATGTTGGTTATCAACCATAAACTAATTGAACATTTATTTTGAGAATTTACTGGGTGCCAGTCACTGGGCTAAGCTCTAGGTTTACCTTATAGTATCTAAATAGATACATCTCCTGCCTCTATGGATTTTATTTTCCAGTGATTAGATAGGCAGATGTGAGAGAATTACACAAATAAATGTGAAATGACTACTGTGGTAGGAACTACGAAATAGACGTCATTTGTGTTACTTATTTTGGGGGGAAGGTTTTCCATGAAGACACATAGATATTATAGCAGAGTTGAGGTCTGAAGGATAACTAGGAGGTAACGAGGCAAACTGGGGCTTCCCAGTTGGCACTAGTGGTAAAGAACCTACCCGCCAATGCAGGAGACACAAGAGATGTGGATTTGATCCCTAGCTTGGGAAGATCCCCTGAAGAAGGAAATGGCAACCCACTCCAGGATAATTGCCAGGAAAATTCAACAGACAGAGAAGCCTGGTGGGGTGCAGTCCACGGGGTCGCAGAGAGTCGGACACGACTGGGAGACGGAGAACACCCAGGCAGACTGGGTGGTGACTGGAGGACCAGCATGTGCTGTAGCTGGTTGGAGTTCCACACGTGGGATCTGGCAGGCCGTGCTGAGTTTTGTTTTTATCCCAAGGACATGGGGGGACCGCCAAGGGTTTAAAGGCATGTGTGTGTCACATGAATCTGTTTGCATTTTGCACATGTTCTCCTGCTGCCCGAGGGGTCAGAGGCACAGAGCATGTGACTCTGCAGGGTCCCGTGCTAGGCTTGTGTGGGCGATGGTGCGGTTGTTAGGGAGACCTTGCATTTCACTGCAGGTCAACCTAGTCTTGGAACAGGAACTGTAGTTGGTGCAGTTGTAGTGTCTGCACCAAAGTGGGACCTCAGACCCCGTGGGGACAAGGTGACAGGGCACTGGGGTCAAATTTGACGGTAGAGCTGTTTCATATCCAAGATCTCACTTCACTGCCCAACAGTTTGACCAGGGAAGAGTCATGGCTATTTTATCTCATATTTTCCTACTTTACAGAGGAGGAGACTGAGGATCAGAGAAGTTGGGGACCTTGCTCATGAATGCTCTGCTAGGCAAGAGTCAACCTGGCCTTCCTGCTCCAAAGCCCCCTAATTTCCCCAACATCACCCGTAACCAGGAATTATGACCAGTTAGATGTGTCTTTCCTGGCTTCCGTGGGCTCCTGCTGTGGGGCCATTTCCAGATCATCAGTGAGTCTGGGGATTGGGTTGTGAACAAACCTTGGTTCAGAGCAGGTGCTAACAAGACCAGGTCTGGGGATTTAGGGCTCAGCGACAGTCTTTTTTTCTGACAACTAAAAACCTACCCAGTGATCTCAACTATTCCACAACAATACAGAGAGACCTGTACATGAGCATCCTCGATGGATCCCAACAGATGTTGGTGGAGAGAGCCTTGGATTTGAGTCAGACCTACATCCCAACCCTGGGCATCTGCTCAGCAACCTTGACGCTTGGGCACGGCTCAAACTCTCTGAGCCTCCATCTCTTTCTTTGTAAAATACAAATCATAGTAGTTGTGGGAAGAAAATGGGATAACCATTTTATGTGAAAATATTCCAGTTCTTGGCTCATAGTAAGAGCTTAATAAATGTGAACACTATGGCAGCAGCATTAATCTTTCCATTACAAGGGTGGTGGGGGGAATTAGTTCTGTGGGTGAGGGGATATTACACCATTACTAAGGGGAAAAGGACAGGTTGATGTATTCCTTGGGAAGTTCTCTTGTCATGCTGGCCAACTGCCTATTTGGATCACCATGGCACTCTGAGTGTACTTACAGCTTCAAACCATAATACTGATTGGCGGTCATCATCCTTTAGGCACAGGTAGCATTTTTCTCTTTTCAAAGCTACTGTCACCTCTCTTATTGCATTTTTATCACCAAACAACCCTCTAAGGTTGGCCAGGCAGGCATGCTGACCTTGCTTTCCAGATGAGGAAATGGAGAATCGGAAACGAGTCTCAGGATCGAAAGCAAACCCAGGATCCCAAGGGAAGATGATGATAAAGGCAGGATGAGAACTTGGCCGGCTCTTCCAGCTCATTCCCAGCAGCCTGTGGGTAAGAGGCACAGGTCTGTACAGTTCTCCCAGGAATAGTCTTGACAGCATCTTTTATCAAGCACCTACTGCATACGGGACCCCGAGGGTAAGTTAGGTACATTGTGTGTTTATTCACTTCATCCCCTCTGGCTTCCCACGTGGCTCAGTGGTAAAGATGCAGTTTCGATCCGGGTCAGGAAGATCCCCTGGAGGAGGAAGCAGCAACCTACTCCAGTATTGCCTGGAGAATCCCATGGACAGAGGAACCTGGAGGGCTACAGTCCACAGGGTCGCAAAGAGGTAGACCTGACTGAGCATGCAGGCCTACAGGTAATCCCCTGAGGGTGATGCCGTCCTCATTTTACCTATGGGGAGGCTTATCTCCCAGAAGTTAGGGGAGTGTCCTGAGATTGCCCCGGTGGGAAGTAAGGGCTGGTTTGAAATCCCCATCTGAACCAGCCCAATGGCAAAACTTCCTAACTGCCCTTGAGAAGAGAAAGGAACCGCAACGCGACGAGCTGCAGGAGCTGCCAGGATGGACACGGGTTTGAGTAGTTTCCTATTTTAACTGGGCTAAATGAGGCCTTTATCTTCATGACCATTGCCATCAGGGCTGGGTGGATGTCTGGGTATCTGTTTAGGAGCTAACAGGTTTAGTTTTATTGTTTTGTCAAAATACTGCAGAAATCAATATATCTCCATAATTCAGTGTTATACCAAGAGGCATTTTTGTGCCATATATAGCAAAAATTGTATTATACTTTTGAGATCATAGGTAATGATGACAAAGTGTTCTGTGTTCAATTCCAGCATTAACGTCTGGTTTGAACAAAGCTTGAAATATGATCTCGGAGCTAAGAGGCTTTAATATTAAGATCTTTAACGGTAATTTATGTGACAGAAGATAGGGTTTAGCATAATAAAATGTAATGGGCTCCTCAAATGAAGAGGACGAGAGACAATTGAAAACAAGGTAAAAATGGTAAATTATAAATAACGGTAAATCTACCTTTATGTTGTTACTTCATTTATTTTTGATTTGTTAGATAGGTTCTATAATTTCTCATTTTCCCATGTTTCAGAACAGGACATTTCTCAAATGGTGCCTATTGGAAATGAGACCCAGAATCACCATTGGCCTTCGCTCGCTGTTTAAGGGGATATGAAATTTCTACCATGGCTCTTTTTTTCCCCCTGGTGCTAAGGTCTGATCTGTATGTTTCTATTAATCTACTTTGTTGTCCTTTTCCTCTTTGTCTCCTTTTCTTCCTGGTACTTACGGCTTGGTTTATGTTTTAAAAATCAGCCTCGACTTGTGAGTGCCCTAATGTAAATTTCTCTGTTAGGTATCCATGAAAGATTGTAGACCCCAAACGAGCAAATCAAATTCACAGAAAGAAAGAAGCAGCAGCAGCTTTGTTTATCACAAGGGCACAGGGAGCACGTGGCCCTGTGTGTTCAGTTTGGTTTTGAGCTTCCTGGCTGCTGAGGGTGTGATTGTTTATGGAATTTTTATTACCCTATCGAAAGAAAAAAGGTGGCAATTTTTCAAAAGAATTACCTGGAATTTCACCTGTGAGATCTTGGATAATAAACTTTTATTTTTTAGTCATTCCTGTATTCTCAAAACTTGGCTTGCTCTCAAGATTTGGAAATAAACAGGCAGAGGTGGCATGGAGAATGCAGGGAGGCCTTAGTATGAAATCTGGCCTCTGGGACGAGGGTATCTGGGCGGGAGGAGCCTTGACTCAGTCTGAATCAGCCATGATGAGCTGCACCCTCGTGCTGGCAGTACCCTCTTAATGGGATGGGCTCCACTCTGAGCAGAAATCATACCTCCTGGAAGAAAAGTTGCCATGAGAGAGACTAAAATTCACTCTCACCCATCCCAGTTGCTTGGGAACCCATTTTTGAAGCCTTCTCTTTGACTTCAAAGTGATGAGAAGGGAAGTAATTAGCTTGGATTCCCCTGCTCCTTCCCTTGGGGCTGAGATAGGTCTCAGCAGCAGTAGCCTACAGGTCAGATTCAAATGTGGTTTTGTCCTGGACCAGTTGACCTGTCCCCATAGTATCAGCAAATGCATTTACGCTGCTTGCTCTTTATGCATTTACTAAAGGAAGTGACTTCTGTGACACTTACCTGAAGATATCACCCCTGCCCCACCCCCACATCTAACTTTTCAAATGCAAACATCCTGGGAGAGAAGCAGTGAGTCCTTAGGGGCTGCAGTCTGGCTGGCAGTGCTTTCAGATCAGATCAGATCAGTCGCTCAGTCGTGTCCGACTCTTTGCAACCCCATGAATTGCAGCACACCAGGCCCCCCTGTCCATCACCAACTCCGGAGTTCACTCAGACTCACGCCCATCGAGTCAGTGATGCCATCCAGCCATCTCCTCCTCTGTCGTCCCCTTCTCCTCCTGCCCCCAATCCCTCCCAGCATCAGAGTCTTTTCCAATGAGTCAACTCTTTGCATGAGGTGGCCAAAGTACTGGAGTTTCCGCTTTAGCATCATTCCTTCCAAAGAAATCCCAGGGCTGATCTCCTTCAGAATGGACAGGTTGGATCTCCTTGCAGTCCAAGGGACTCTCAAGAGTCTTCTCCAACACCACAGTTCAAAAGCATCAATTCTTCGGTGCTCAACCTTCTTCACAGCCCAACTCTCACATCCATACGTGACCACAGGAAAAACCATAGCCTTGACTATATGGACCTTTGTTGGCAAAGTAATGTCTCTGCTTTTGAATATGCTATCTAGTTTGGTCATAACTTTCCTTCCAAGGAGTAAGCATCTTTTAATTTCATGGCTGCAGTCACCATCTGCAGTGATTTTGGAGCCCCCCAAAATAAAGTCTGACACTGTTTTCACTGTTTCCCCATCTATTTCCCATGAAGTGATGGGACCGGATGCCATGATCTTTGTTTTCTGAATGTTGAGCTTTAAGCCAACTTTTTCACTCTCCACTTTCACCTTCATCAAGAGGCTTTTGAGTTCCTCTTCACTTTCTGCCATAAGGGTGGTGTCATCTGCATATCTGAGGTTATTGATATTTCTCCCGGCAATCTTGATTCCAGCTTGTGTTTCTTCCAGCCCAGCGTTTCTCATGATGTACTCTGCATATAAGTTAAATAAACAGGGTGACAATATACAGCCTTGACGAACTCCTTTTCCTATTTGGAACCAGTCTGTTGTTCCATGTCCCGTTCTAACTGTTGCTTCCTGACCTGCATACAGATTTCTCAAGAGGCAGATCAGGTGGTCTGGGATTCCCATCTCTTTCAGAATTTTCCACAGTTTATTGTGATCCACACAGTCAAAGGCTTTGGCATAGTCAATAAAGCAGAAATAGATGTTTTTCTGGAACTCTCTTGCTTTTTCCATGATCCAGTGGATGTTGGCAATTTGATCTCTGGTTCCTCTGCCTTTTCTAAAAACAGCTTGAACATCAGGAAGTTCACGGTTCACATATAGCTGAAGCCTGGCTTGGAGAATTTTAAGCATTACCTTACTAGCGTGTGAGACGAGTGCAATTGTGCAGTAGTTTGAGCATTCTTTGGCATTGCCTTTCTTTGGGATTGGAATGAAAACTGACCTTTTCCAGTCCTGTGGCCACTGCTGAGTTTTCCAAATTTGCTGGCATATTGAGTGCAGCACTTTCACAGCATCATCTTTCAGGACCTGGAACAGCTCAACTGGAATTCCATCACCTCCACTAGCTTTGTTCATAGTGATGCTTTCTAAGGCACACTTGACTTCACATTCCAGGATGTCTGGCTCTAGGTCAGTGATCACACCATCATGATTATCTGGGTAGTGAAGCTCTTTTTTGTACAGTTCTTCTGTGTATTCTTGCCACCTCTTCTTAATATCTTCTGCTTCTGTTAGGTCCATACCATTTGTGTCCTTTATCGAGCCCATCTTTGCATGAAATGTTCCTTTGGTATCTCTGATTTTCTTGAAGAGATCCCTAGTCTTTCCCATTCTGTTGTTTTCCTCTATTTCTTTGCATTGATCACTGAAGAAGGCTTTCTTATCTCTTCTTGCTATTCTTTGGAACTCTGCATTCAGATGTTTATATCTTTCCTTTTCTCCTTTGCTTTTCACTTCTCTTCTTTTCACAGCTATTTGTAAGGCCTCCCCAGACAGCCATTTTGCTTTTTTGCATTTAGGTATCCCAATAGAAAAGAGATTTAATATAGGGGAATAGAGTTTTACGCAGCCTTTGGAAGGGCTGGGGACAGCTGCTCAGAAGATGCCCAGCACCTGCCCTAGAAACGATCCATCCTGGGCATCCTTAACCTCAGTGGGGACCCCTCCTCTGCCAACCTCCCTGCCTGCGGCACCGAAGTGGGTGTGCAAACTTCAGGCCATAGACATGCTGTCTGTCTGTATGTCTGCCTGCAGCTGCCCCTTGGAGATGAATAGTGGCTCCTTTGTCCTTTCCATTTTTCAAATCTCGCAGAGCAAGCTTATCAGCTGACTCTAACCCAGAGCCACGTGGGCAGAGGGATTCTGGACTCACTCTGGCTTCGCCCCTGTGGTGCAGGGGGAATGCGCTGGGGGCCACAGAGAATCCAGGATGTCCCTTCCCCTCCATCCAGGCACCGAGGCCCTCTCCTCCCCGCTGGCCGCCAGCCCACAGGAGCTGGGCTCTGGGGCACCGAAGGGGACTGCTGTTGGCCATGCCATGGTCAAGCTCCTGATCATCCACCCCTCCTCCAGTTTTCTGGATCTGATTTTCTTTCCTGCCTCGCTGTCCTGAGCCGCTTTGCTGATCTCACTTTCCCCCTCATCTCTCCTCCCCAGGTCTCAGCTTCAGTGTCTCTCTTTTAGGGACACCTGACTCCTACACCCGGGCAGCCACCATTGTTCCCTCTCACAAGACCCGGCACACTTCCTTCATGGCTTGTACGTGTGTAATTAAAAGCCTGTCTGTGTAATTACTTGTTTACTCTTCTGGTCCCCTGCCAGGCTACATTCCATGAGGTCAGGAACTGTTTCTTGGTTCACTGCTCTGTTCCCAGAATTCCCTGCAGCGTGGCCCTCAAAAAATATTTGCTGTTTATATGGAAGGGTGAAGCCGTATTTTGTACTCTTTCAAAGCTGCATCATTGCTTAGGAAGCTTTGTAGAACACTCGATTGTGAAATTAAATTACAGTGAACCCTCAGCCCTCCTGAGCTGCGGAGGACTTTACAGGGTACCAATCACTTTCTCTTCATTCATTCATTCTCATGCATCCATCTGGAATGCCTACTGTGGACATGACACAGAGTAGGTCCGCAGTTCACCTAGAATTTTACAAACTGACTGCTGAGGCTCAGGAGGCAGCAGCCCATTTCTAAGAGGCTGCGAATCAGTCTGCATTCTCTGCTCCCCGAGGTCATGGTGATGGTGCAATTACCTGATGGTGCAGGAAGATGTCAATGAAAACAGAACATGGGATTATAGTAATCCGTCACAAGCTGTTCTGGGCATGCCATCTAAGCAGTATTCTCATCACCAATGAGTATGAGAAATACAGTTATTAGTAAGAACTACCAGGCACAACACGATTTTTGGCAATCTTCCCCCACACCACCCACCTGGTACAAACAGCTTAAGAACTGACTTTCACACTTTCAAAAGTTATCAGCCTGCGGCTGTTCCTTGTTAGCAGGGGCCCATGGTGGATTAAATGAGATTCTGCAGCCCAAGGAGACACATCTGTAGGCCAACAGTCCGGAAACATTGGAAGTCTTACTCAGGAAAGGTGATGTATGAATACGTTTTCTGACTTTGCAGCTGTTTTCTTTGAATCCACTAATGCGGGGCACTTGGGCAATAGTCTAAGTGTGTGCGACTGGCTGGAAATGAACTGCTGAACCAAGTGCTGGGTGTGGAAAGCAAAAAGCAGCTGGGCCGACGTGGCCCCAACCCTGGTGGCCCACCTTTCCCGACCTTCTCCCTCCCAGTCTTGCTTCTGGAGGGTCTCGGAGGGCCCAGGCCTTTGCCAATCCCCGCTTTGCTCCTCTGGGCCAAGCGAAGGAGGAGGTGCTGCCTGACGACGCTTCTCAAGAGAGACCTGGCAGATCCCTGAATCCTGCAGTGAGCCAGGACCTCTTCACTTCCAGAATTCCGTCAGATGCAGGAGGTATCCGTCAGATGCAGGAGGTATCCGTCAGACTTTTATGGCTTTGTTGAAGAGCAGTTAAAAGGATGGTTATGTGATTCAGACAAAACAATCTTCAGGGTCTGTCTTTGGCTTATTCCTCAGGTAACCTGGTGGTTATATTATGGAAGTTTCTTCTGTGTAGTCACGACTTCCAGGGAAATAGAGCCAATAGGATATGCACACCTAAACCCGTGTTGTTGTTGTTGTTTAGTTACTAAGTTGTGTCTGACTCTTTGCGACCCCATGGACTGTAGCCTACCAGTCTCCTCTATCCATGGGATTTCCCAGTCATGAATACTGGAGTCGGTTGCCATTTCCTTCTCCAAGGGATCTTCCTGCCCAGAGATCGAACCCATGTCTCCTGTGACTCCTGCACTGCCAGGTGGATTCTTTACCACTGAGCCACCAGGGAAGCTAATCTATATCTATATCTATGTCATCTGTATTTATATCTACATATACATCTATCTTTACCTCTATCTATTTATCTCTATCTATTCTGAGAAGTCCCACACTCTGCCCCCTGCAAGCTGAAGACCAGGAAAGCTGCAGGTGTCATTCTAGTCTGAGTCTCAAGGCCTGGGAGCCTTGAGAGGGAGCCAGCGGTGTAGGTCCCAGTCCAAGGGCAGGAGAATACCTCTGTCCCAGCTCCCGCATCAGGTGGGAAGGGGCTGAATCCTCCCTTCCTGGGAGGACTGTTCTATTCGGACCCTCAGAGGATTGGATGAGGCCCACCCACCTTGGGGAGGGCAATCTACTTTCATGAGTCCACGTTCAAATGCTATTGTCATCTGGGAGCACCAGCACAGACACACAAAAACAGTGTTTCACCGGGATTGCCCCTAGATCGGTTGAGTTGACAACAGGAAATTACCCATCATGGGTTGCCGTTGCTCACTCTAGCCTGGAGGCATCTGAAGGGCCCAGCTGTGCCCTAGCTCCTCCTCCTTCAGTGCTGCTAAGAGAGACCACCAGGAGTGGGGCTGCTGCTGCTGCTGCTGCTGCTAACTCGCTTCAGTCGTGTCTGACTCTGTGCGACGCCATAGATGGCAACCCACCAGGCTCCCCCGTCCCTGGGATTCTCCAGGCAAGAACACTGGAGTGGGTTGCCATTTCCTTCTCCAATGCATGAAAGTGAAAAGTGAAAGTGAAGTCGATCAGTCGTGTCTGACCCTTAGCGACCCCATGGACTGCAGCCTTCCAGGCTCTTCTGTCCATGGGATTCTCCAGGCAAGAGTACTGGAGTGGGGTGCCATTGCCTTCTCCGGGAGTGGGGCTAGTCCTGGCCAAAGGTTCTGGGAGAACTTGTGTCCTGGGACGCCTGGCACAGACGTGAAGATTAGGGCTGAGGATGCTACACAAGAGGCTGCTGGCCACTTGCATTTGGTAGAGAATCATTCTGGCTGACTTCAAGCTTTGGATGTTTTCATCCACGGCTGACTCACAGAGTTCTTTTGGTCCTAAACCTCGGCCTCATTTTTTCAGTTATAAAAAAGTTCATTTCTTTGAGGTCCCTGGCTGACTGTGGGATTCAACCGTGCCACAGCTGAACAGGAGGGAGAGGCGGCTGAGTCATGAGTGTAGAAAGTGCCCCCCTGAGAAGGTCAGGATGAAAGTGCTTCTTCAATGGGTTTGCCCTGCTCCCTAGAGAGAGGAGTCTTGCTGACAGTAGCAAGGCTCTGTAGCTTTGTAGCTGCGGGTGCATGGCCTCAAGTTATGGTTTTTATAACAAGCCTGTGACACCACAGCTTGGTGACCCATGGGAAGCTCATGGTGGCAGCCCCACGGGGACATGCCACTGTGTTTCTGGTGAGGAGTTTAGGGGGTGGGGAGGTGGGCCTTCCTGCCTGGGCCCATGTCCTGTGGAGTCTGTGCTCAGAGCTTGTCCCTTGTCTTTGAGGGAAGGGAAAGAGCCCCCAGGGAAGCCCATCTATATATCTATATCTGTTCTCTCCGTGCCTCCCGCCTCCTGACTGATCACATTCTATCGGACCTTTAGGTTCAAGATCAAGATTCATATCACCCGCGAAGTCCTCCCAGCCTAACTACGTCTCTGAGATGAGACCAGGGTCAACTGAGCAGCTGCCTCTTCATGGAAATATACATGGTCCCAGCATCCTCCTTGTCCCAAGCTCTACTCCCAGTGATGCCTTGTGCCCCTATCTGGGTCCAGCTCATCACTGTCCCCAGGAATCAAGCCACCACTCAGCAATCCAGGTGCCTGGCCTAGACCCTGACCCCAATTCCACCCTGACGACTTTGGAATGGCTTGTAAAATTCAGGCTTGTAAAATGCAGGCACTGTCTCAGGAGCTTTGGCGACTTGTCAGCTAGTCAGTCATGAGTCTGAAGCCCTGGAGGGACTTCTACATCTTTTTGAAGATGGCTCGGTACTCCTAGGGTTGCTGGAAGCCTGGCAAAGCCAGCTGGGGCAGCTGAGATGCAGGAGCCGCATAGAGCCCCACGGGTGCCAGAGTTGCTGACCACTGAGTGTGTAAATCCACAGGCACATCTCCCTGCACACTTCTGCCTCCCAGCCACTGGCAGCTCACCCCTCTATCCCCCTTGCCCAGCTGTCCACTGAACAACAGGCTGTGGTCAGGTGTTTTCCAGGGCTTGGTGAGGGTTTCCCTCACCTCTTACTGAGGGATCTGGGCCACTCTGGAGAAGAGCTGGACTCAAACAGGCCCAGAAGAACTCTGCATCGGTCCAGCGAGGCACCACTAGCTCCAGAGACCATGCTTCTGAACACTCACTTCCCAACCTACTCCACTCCAGTCCACTCCAGTTCAGTTCAGTCGCTCAGTCGTGTCTGACCCTTTGCGACCCCATGGACTGCAGCGCGCCAGGCCTCCCTATCCATCACTGACTACCAGAGTTTATTCAGACTCATGACCATTGAGTCGGTGATGCCATCCAACCATCTCATCCTCTGTCGTCCCCTTCTCCTCCCGCCCTCAATCTTTCCCAGCATCAGGGTCTTTTCAAATGAGTCAGCTCTTTGCATCAGATGGCCAAAGTATTGGAGTTTCAGCTTCAACATCAGTCCTTCCAATAAATACCCAGGACCGATCTCCTCTAGGATGGAATGGTTGGATCTCCTTTCAGTCTAAGGGACCCATCCCCAAATCCCAGGATAGTTTCTCATAGACAAACTTCCTTACATGACGAAAATGCATATGAATGATTTTTGTTCTCACTGGGGTGGAACTAAAGATAGCTCAGGGTGCCACCTTAGTATTCAGTGTGGAAAGGGCCTTTTCACAAATTTTCTTGGTATTTCCAAGGCACCAGTGTGTGTGAGGAGCAAGTCCTTTGGTTGAGTGGCACTGTGATCACCCAGTCTCACTGGACTGGCTCCTTGAGAGGCAGAAAACCCTCCCAGCCTGCGATTTCTGGAAGGAGGCCTTGCTTTCATCATCAACGTCATCATATCCTTACCCAAACTGAGGGAAATGGTCATCTGGTTCCAGAATCGTGAAAGAATTCATCCATTTAACTGTGTACCTTTGATTCCAACAAGCTGTCCATTCGCCTCACTTCCTCTGTTGATGCTGTTTAGCTGCTAAGTCGTGTCTGACTCTTGCGACCCTGTGGACTGTCGCCCGCCAGGCTCCCCTGTCTGTGGGATTTTCATTTCCTCTAGTACTTTTCTAAACATCTAGTGTAACAGGTTTTAGAATTTGATTACAGCACCATCTACTGGGGGCCAGGCTTCTCATTTTTCTAGGCCTTCCCTGCACGTTGGGTTTTTGTCCTTCCTGTTTTCTCCTCTCTCCTCTGCTTTTTCTTCCAACAAAAGTACTGACGTTTAGCTTGAAAAGATGCCATCAGTTAATTCAAAAAAGTGAGGCTCTTCTAAAATGACGAAAAGCTTACCTCCTTTGCCAATAAATGCTTACAGACAATGGCCCACGTTTACCTCGATGCATCTCATATGATTATTTCCTGGGATCAATAATCTCATCAGTAGGCTGGGTGATGGGGACGTCACGGTAATGAATGGCTGGGCACTGCGGCCATCAGAAGTGCTGTCCTTAGCCCCGTCACCTCGGAGCTGCCCCAGGGCATGATGGGAGTCCAGGCCATGCCTGGCCAAAGGATTAATCATAGTTATCCCTAACTCATATTCGTGTAATTTGCCTGCCTTATGCGGCCTGCCCCGCATTGATCAGCATGGATTTCCTGTTGCACAATAGGTCGCTCTGGCAGCACTGAGGCAAGTGGGAAGGACTCTGTGTAGGTGGCAGAGAAGGGACAAATTGCATTAGTCACGCTCAGGAAGTAGCAAAAATGGAGCACTCCAGAGCCTCGCTGGAGCGTGCTTCTGGAAGCCAGGCCAGGAGTTCTTGGGACTTTAGGAGGGAAGACGAGGTGGTTCTGAGTGCTCAGAGGTGCTATGTCCAGGCTGGGCCTTGCCATGGGCCTCCCCGGGTCACTTGCAGCCACTGGAGGAGACTGGCCAGCTTGGGAAGGGGCATCTTCTCTACCCCATTTCCTGCAAGGCACTGGCTGTGCGTTCTCAGAGACCTGGTGAAAAAGTCCCAGGCTTTGGTTTCCCCTGAGGCACTGACCTGTACGGAATATTCACTGACAAAGGCCACGGCTTTGTGGTCACAACTCAGGGCTCCAGTCAAGACGCAGAACCAGCCATATCCTGCCATTGGCCGTGGCACAGGCAACTTCATCTCTGAGCTGCTTTTACTCTGGATGGGTGTGGAGGTGATGGGCTGTAGAGGCAGGTCTACACTCTCAGGATATCTCCTTCTTCTGGACAACTGGCTTTAATTTGGCCCTGGCCGGTCCTCTGGGCAAGGAGTGGCTCTCCCCCTTCACACATCCATAGGAACTTTTCTCACCTCCAAACCTGTTTGGAGTCTCGTCTCTCTGCCTGGAAGCCCTTCTCTCTGATCTTTCCCTTTAAACCTCTGAGTTGCATCCCTGCTGACTCTCCCCTCTCCCAGTCTTGTTGGCACGGTTCATCCAGGGTTTTAGACGTCTGTCCACTTGCCTTTCCTACTGAGTCGAGAGACCAGGAGACCCTGCCTCAGTTACCCTGGATCTTTGTGCCCCTGTGGCCTGGCACACAGGCTCTCAATCATTACTTCACTTGTATTCAGTGTGCTGAGCACTGGCTTTTTTCTAGGTGGTAGGACCGCAGTGCTGAGCAAAGCAGCCTGATCCTGTCGTCATGGAGCCAGCAGTCCAATGCGAGGAACAGATGGTAATCAACTAGTCCCACGGTGAGGATGGGGACTCCAGAGACATGGGCGAGTGTGACCAACCTCAAAGATCAGGTGAGGCTGCCTGGAGGAGAGGGTGCTTGATCTGAGCTGCCGGATGGGGCAGGGGGATGGGATGATGAAGGTGGATGGGAAGGTGGGCAGAGGAGCGTGTCCCGAGGGAAGGACATCACTGTCGCCTAGAGCCTTTAGAGGGAGCGTGGTCCTGTCAACACCGTGTTTTTTGGTCTTTTGGCTCCAAAATGTGAAAGAATTCATCCCTGTTGTCTTTAGCTGCCCAAGTCATGATGCTTTGTCATGGCAGCACTTGGAAAGTCATGCAGTGGTTCTGAGGAAACGGAGTGCTGTCATGAGGGGCTGGTCTTCGGCCAAGATGGGAGAAGGAGAGGGAGGCTGGCGAGAGGATGGCTCCGGGCCGCGGAGTCTTAATCTTGCTGGAGGTGTGTCCTGTGTCCCGAGAGTGGTGCATCTCAGCGAGGCCTCCCCGGCATGAAGGTAGGGGGTTCCCAGAGGGGCAGGCAGGGCTGCGGGAGCCTGCTGATGGTGCCCCAGAGGGGTGTGGAGGGGTGGATGCAGAGAGGGAATCAGAGGGATTCTCTAGATACAAGGTAAATGGTCAAATGTTTGAATAATGAAGGAATGACTGGGGCCAAGCCACCTACAGGGGAAGAGAGGAGACCAGCGTTGAGCTGAAATCCTCTGTGTACATGGAGCAGAGATGGGCCAGGTGCCTGGGAACAGAGGATGTGTGTGTTAGTCACTGAGTCATGTACAACCCTTTTCGACCCCATGGACTGTAGCCCACCAGTCTCCTCTGTCCATGGAATTCTCCAGGCAAGAATACTGGAGTGGGTTGCCATGCCCTCCTCCAGGGGATTTTTGCAAACCAGGAATTGAACCCGGGTCTCCTGTGTTGGCAGGAAGATTCTTTACTGTCTGAGCCACCAGGGAAGCCCCTGAGACAGAGGAAGGGTTGTGCTATTTTGAACTTGCACAAATAGGATAGGACAGTGAGCACAGGCCCAGTTTTGAGACTGAGTCTTAGGCAGATGAACGGGAAGTGTGGGCAGTTATCCAATGGCCTGAGATCCTGTGGGCGGGGGGCTCTCGGTTTCCCACACCAATCCCTGCTCAGTGCGGGGACTGGCTTGAGTTTTCTGTATCTCTGGCTTAGGGAGTACACTTTGCTGTAACTTGCTGTTGCTGTAACAAATTATGAGAAACTTTGTGACTTAAAACAGCAGAAGTTTATTCTCTCCCTGTTCTGGAGGCCAGTCTCACAGTTTGAGGTGTGGGCCGGGCCGGCTCCCTCTTGAGGCTGCAGAAAAAGAGCCATCAATGCCTCTTCCAGTTTCTGGTACTGCCCGCACTCCTTGGCTTTGGGCACATCCCTCCAGTCTCTGTCTCTGTGGTCCCATCACCTTCTCCTCTGTACACCTGTGGGTAGAGTCTTCCCCTACCTCCCTCATTTAAGGAGATGTGTGATCACATTTAGGGAACATGGAGGACACTAGAATGATTCCCATCTCAAGATCCTTAACCTAATCATACATCAAAAGATTTTTTTTTTAGATCAAAGTATAGTTGCTTTACAATGTTGTGTTAGTGTCAGGTGTACCCAAAGTGAGTCAGTTTTATATATATATATATATACATATATATAAAGCTGTGCTATACTGTAGGTCCTTGTTGGTTATCTATTTTATATACGGTAGTAATTTATCCCCCTCTTCCCCTTTCCTTTGGCAGCCATAAGTTTTTTTTTTGTCTGTGAGTTTGTTTCTGTTTTGTAAATAAGCTCATTTATATCGTATTTTTAGATCACATTTATAAGCAATATCATATGATATCTGACTATCTCTGGCTTACTTCACTTTGATTACCTCTAGGTCCCTTCATGTTGTTGCAAATGGCATTATTTCATCCACTTTCTGGCTGAGTAATATTCCATTGTGTATATATATGTATATACACCACATCAAGTTTCTTTATTAAAATGCCATATAAGATAACAATTTTCAGAGATTAGGTTGTGGATTTCTTTCAGGTGTGAAAGTGTTAGTCAGTCATTTCCAACTCTTTGCAAGTCCATGGACTGTAGCCCACCAGGCTCCTCTGTCCATGGGATTCTCCAGGGAAGAATACTGGAGTGGGTTGCCATTCCCTTCTCCAGGGGATCTTCCCAACCCAGGGGTCAAACCCAGAGGAGGAAATCATCCAGAATTTTCAGTTTAGAAAGTGTTTTTATGTGCAGTTTCTGGGTCGTCCTCCAAACTTTGGTGAGGGGAGAGATGCTGCCTTGCTGTGCCCACTTCACGGGTGCGGGGCTGTGACTGTGAGCTCTGAGGGCGTCTGCTTCAGGTCTAGAAGATTCCTTAGAGGATGACTCCAGGGCGAGTTAAACTGTCTCTGAAACCAACGTCATTCCAGGTGCCGGCAGCTGGAGCACTGGATCCCAGATACTAGACAGGTTCATGCTCACTGGTCTTCTACCTGAGAGAGGAAGCCCAAGGAACACATTCTTTGTAGTCAGCAAACCTGCATCTGACTGTGCATGCTGATCTACTCCAGATCTGTGAACTTGGGGCTATTATGCACTTTCCCTGGGCCTTAATCTTCTCATCTGCAAAATGGGAACAATAGAAGCCACAACATTTAAGGTTAGCAACATAAAACAATATAACATTTGTGAGACAAGAATCACTCCCTGATATTTGACATGTAAGCGATATTTTGTTTCTTTATGTTTCTGCATCAAATCCCACCTGGCCCCTACTTGTCCTCTTCGCAAGAATTCCCCAACAGTCACCTCAGAGCCACCTTACCTTCCTGGGGATTGTGTTAGATTCCAGGGCACAAGCAGCCCATTCTGATCACCACCATATAAGCCCCTGGTCCAGTTCCACTGGACAGTTTCTGAGTGGTGATGCTCCTCCCTGCCCTGAGGCCAGAGAATTCTGGCAGCAAGGCCAGGCTGGTGGTCGCCCCGCCTGCAGGTGATCTGCCGTCAACTCTCCACCAGACTCAGCCCTCAGCATGTTGCAGGAAGGTGGGCTCCAAATATCCCCCCGAACCTTCGCAAGTAAATTCTGTCCCAGTCCAGGTAGGCCCACCTCCTCTCCCCATTTCTTCTCCAGAAGCCAGAGTCACTCTCTCCCCCACCCCATTCATAAATGAGGTCTGCTTAGGGTGGCCTCTGAGGTCCTGATAAACTTCCTTCCTTGCAGATATTTAAATCCCTAAAACCTTTACTTACCCCTCGGGGAGCAAGGAACGTGTGTGTGCTCAGTCGCGTTTGGCTCTTAGCAACACTATGGACTGTAGCCCACCAGGCTCCTCTGTCCATAGGATTTCCCAGGCAAGAGTACTGGAATGGGTAGCCATTTCCTTCTCCAGGGGAATCTTCCCAACCCAGGGATAGAACCGGGGTCTCCTACATTGGCAGGCGGATTCTTTACCACTGAGCCATCTGGGAAGCCCTAATAAGGAAGAAAGGGCTCTAAACAAACCTGGCTCACCTGGGAGTGGAGTGGGTATAAAGAAAATTCCTTTTATTCCCTAGAGTTTATAACAAAGAAAAAAAAAAGAGAACCAGATGCAACTCACTTCTCAGCAGTGCCTGGAGTCCATCTGGGAGAGAGGATTCCCCTCCCCGCCCCCTGAACTTCCATGGGCTACTGTCCACCCATGACACAGAGTAACAGACATCAGAGGCCCGTCCCTGACAGTGACAACCGCGGGATCAGTGCCCCTACCTGGGACTGCCTGGAGAAGGAGGCGGACGGGGCTGGAAGCGGAGTCCGTCAAGAGCTGGCTCAGTTGCTGAGACCCCGTTGGGGGGCTGTGTGGCCCTGGGTGAGGGAACTCAGCACACAAAGGAGCCTCGCTGACTCCGCAGGCAGTGCTCTTCCGGGCTGTGCAAAGACAAGACCAAGGCCGGCCGCTGTCCCCTGGAGAGAGCCCCAGAGGCTGGGAGGAGCCTGCGAGAGCAGGAGGTCTCGGGGAACCTGTTGGAAAGCACATCCAAGGAGAGCGAGGACCAGGGCATCTTTCTTTTCCTCTTCCAGGAAGTTTGGGGAACACAGGTCAGGCTGTTCAGGTGACTGCGTTATGCTCAGAGAAGCAGCAGCATTAACACTTGCGCAGGAAGTCTCTGGAAAGCTGGAGGTGTGAGCGTGATCTCCTGGATACCATTTAGTCTCATCCACAGCCTCGAAGAAAGGAATCTGGGACTGTTTGTCCCTGGCTGCTCTGAAATGGAGTGGGAGTTGCTGGGAAAGGAGGTGGAGGTACCTTTCTGGAGGCGGCGGATGGCTTCCATGTGGTCCAGTCCTTTCGCCACTGCCCGTGTGAGTGATGCTACGGAGAATGGATGTGGAGCAAACAGTGCATCTTGGCTCTTTACAAGCTTCTCGCATTGATGCCCACTTAGGTCATTTTTCTTTCAGCCGCGGTCCTGGAGAAGGACGGTGCTGCTAGGCACCCAGGGGTGCTGAGGGTAGGAGAGGCTTGTTCTGGTCACGCAGGTAGGAAGGAGCCACATGGGTTCGAACCCAGGCGTTGCGGCCCCAGGGCTCCCCACTCTCCTGCCCACACCAGCGCCAGCACACGGCGATGCAGGGGTGTCTAAGGCAGCTGCCGGGAAGCACTGCTGGCCAGGTTATCTGTGTAAGCCCAGGAAGCCAGGACTCATCATGCAGCCATGGAAGGCTGCTATTTTGTGAGATTAATCACAAAATTAGTTCTTTGGCATTTCTTGCTACCTTCCTTCCACCCTCTAACCGAGGCAACAGAAGAGCGAAAAAGTCAAAAGCTTTTGACTTCTAACAGACTAGGTCTGAGCACAGAATCGTTTGAAACAATGTACATCAATGTGCTGGAGAAGACTCTTGAGAGTCCCTAGGACAGCAAGGAGATCACACCAGTCCATCCTAAAGGAAATCAGCCCTGAATATTCATTGGAAGGACTAATGCTGAAGCTGAAGCTCCAGTACTTTGGCCACCTGATGCGAAGAGCTGACTCATTGGAAAAGACCCCGAGGCTGGGAAAGATTGAAGGTGGGAGGAGAAGAGGGCGACACAGGATGAGATGGTTGGATGGCATTACCAATTCAATGGACAGGAACTTGGGCAAACTCCGGGAAATGATGAAGGACAGGGAAGCCTGACGTGCTGCAGTCCATGGGGTCACAAAGAATTGGACATGACTGAGCGACTGAACAACAAGGACGCATCAACCAAAGCCAGTTTTTCTTATCCTGTGGCTAGATAAGTTGAAGGAGGAAGTGAGAGGGAGGAGAAGGCTTTGACCTTCACAGGAGGGGGAGGATAGTGGACCCTTCTCCAGATTTGGGGACTGAGAACAGAGGGTACCTGCATGTCCCATCCCTGGGATGAGGTCTGGGGAGCCGGTGGGATCCCCTGAACTGCCCATCACTGGGCCAGAGCTGTGAGCAGAAATAGCCTGGCACTGGGTGTCTAGGCAAAGGGAGTTTGAGTGACCCCAGAGCGGTGTGGGACTGGCCAGATGGCTCTGGGTGCTGACTGGATGCTGGTGGGAGGAGGCCTGGGTGGAAGGGGTCAGGGGGAGAGACGTCGGGATGAGTTGGGAGGCAGAGGGCACAGCGGAGTCCTCCCTGGACCAAGGGAGTGGGTCATTGCTAAAAACGGCAGGAGGGAGGACTTATCAGCAGCCTCGCGGGAAGATGACAGCGGCCTGGACCAGACCTGGCTGCATGTAAGCCTCAGCCCAAACCTAAGTAGGGCCCCAGGGATGGCTAAACCAGCGCTGAATCAGTTGAATTAAAAACATGTTTTTTATTTGTTTTTGGCTGTGGTGTGCCACATGTGGGATCTTAGTTCCCCGACCAGAGATTGAACCTGGTCCCTGACATTGGAAGTGCTGAGCCTTACTGGACTGCCGGGGGGAAGTCCCTGAACTAGTTGAAAATTATTTTCAGGCATGGTTCCCCCAGTGGCTCAGCAGTGAAGACTCCACCTGCAATGCAAGAGACTCAGGAGACTGGCCTTCTATCCCCGGGGTGGGAATATCCCCTGGAGGAGGAAATGGCAACCCACTGCAGTATTCTTGCTGGGAAAATCTCATGGACAGAGCAGCCTGGCGAGCTACAGTCCATGGGGTCACAAAGAGTAGGACATGACTGAGCGATTAAGCATGCACTTGCAAGTTTCAGGGAAATGAGGACTCAAAATAAAAATTAGGTTCACATATGTTAAACAGACGTTACCCATCTCACTCACCTGGCTTTGGAACTTGAGACATCTTCCTGGTCTGGCAGAATCTCTGATTCCTCATCCCTAGATGTTTATGGCTCAATTTTTCCAGTAGAAAATTAATTCGCCTCCTCCAAGGAGAGAAAGGACAGAGTAACAGGACAGGCTTGCTCTTCTTCGAGTTTCTGGAGCCATAAGCCTGACCATGGAGGGGCCAGTTGGGTAGGAGATTGGAGTTTTAAACTGGACTCAGCTGAAGTTTTAACAACTGAAATAACCTGAAAAGTTTTAGAAACTGCCCACTAGCCCCTTATAGGATATACTCTCCACATGGAAGGAGGGACATCTGGCACCACAGTGTCGGGGGTATTCGGAGAAATAAAACGCTTTCGCATTTGCATGCTGCTTGGTGGGGATGGTCGATAAACCACTGTGTGTGCCTGGCGGTGATTGCTCTGCCTCGGGTTGGCTTGGAGGGTCTGGCTCTGGGACACCAAGGATTCCCTCTGAGCCTGCTGCCGGGGTGCTCAAGGGGTCTGATGGCCTTAATTCTGCTCCCTCTGAACGGCCACAGACAGTTCAAGGTGAGATGGCAGTGTCTGCTTGTCACATCCCCAGGTGAAGGAATGAGGGCAAGGCTGTCTCTGTTTTGGGTGGACCTTTTGAGAGGGTTGTGCGTGGACACACATGGACTCTGGGCCTCTGGGGTGGCTCCCTTGCCCCATCCTTGACCTGGCTGCCTGAGTTTATCTGGTTTTTGAAGCCAAGATTAAGTAGAAATTAGTTACTATCTGTTTGCAACACAAAGGTAGACTGTTAAAAGCATAAACACTTTTATTATCCCCATAATAATAAACGTTGTCGTTTAGTTGCTCAGTTGTGTCCGGCTCTCTTGCAACCCTATGGACTGTAGCCTGGCAGGCTCCTCCGTCCATGGGATTCTCCAGGCAAGAATACTGGAGTGGGTTGCCATTTCCTTCTCCAGGGAATCTTCCCTACCCAGGGATCGAACTGGAGTCTCCTACGTTGGCGGGCGGATTCTTTACCATTGAGCCACCTGGGAAGACCTATAATAAAAGTAAGGCTATTTTTAAAAAGAAAATTTGATGAACGATGCCCAGTGCATTTGAGAACGAGGAAATACCTCCTTCCATATGTATGACTTTTACCCAGCCAGTAATCCACAGTTTAAAGAACTTTCTTAATTTAATAAAGAGGCTATTTTAAACATAGATCTGGAAAACCCTCATACCTCCAGCACATGGTTTCGGTGAAATATCCCTCAACATGAAAATATAGACAGTTAGTTTTTTCTTCCAAAGTGAAACCCTGCGAGCTCCCCATTCCTGGTTTATTATGCTTTCTGTATCTCTGCTCATTTTTCACCAGTATTGCATTAAGTATTGATATTGATTTCTTGTAAATGGGACTGAAATAGATGGCCCACAGTTTTTTGTTATTGTTCGGTGGCACTTGTTTGTAATTTATTATGGCTGCAATGGAAGCTGCCCCGCGTTGCCATGGCTTAAATTAAATGTGCCACGCTCTGGCCTCTGCTCATCACCTGCATCCCTCATTCGATATCAAAAATTACTATGTATAAAGTTTCTCTCCCCCTCTCCCCTCATAGGAACACTTACTGTGCCCTCTCTATTGTTTTTGAATGTTTGTGCTGATAACTTGTGTCATTAGTGATGCTTAGGAAGGTGGAGGGAAGGGGAAGTTTCCTCCTGGCAGTTGTGTTTCATCTGAGAGGCCCGGAAGACAGGAGACCAGATTCTGGGCCAGGTTTAACCCTGTCCAGCTGGGTAAGCTTGGGCTGGTCCGATTCTCTGTCTGTGTCGTGGAGAAGCATTTGTATGCGGCTGTGAGGATGAGCCCGGCAGGCCCAGGGCTGGGAGCTGGTGCCCTTGGCATGTGTCTCCAGAGTGGCTGGGGGTAAGTGGGAGGGGCTGGCAGGATGTTCCAGAGTGGTTCTGGTGGGCCGAGGGCGCCCCTTGAAGGCAGAGCAGCTCACATTTTTCTTCTGGGCACAAGCAGCCTCAGGGATCCCATCCAAGGAGTGATGCGGGGTTGATCTTGAGGCCAGAGAGTGGCCTTGTCCCGAACAGGAGAGGGCGAGGGTGTGTGGGGGTGTCCTGGCAAGAAAAGAAAGCCAGAGTTCTCTCTGTGTGTCTGTCTGTTGGGGCTGCTCGGCTGGGCCAGGCCGGAAAAGCCACATGAAACAATCTGGGAGAAAAGGGGTGACTGTGGCCTCCCAGCAACCACCCCGCCCCCATCTCCTCGTGCCGTGTGGCTGAACTTCGAGCCTTTTGTGTCTTGAACTGTGTTGGGTGCAGTTGTCAAAGGACAGAAGGGCCAGAGTCTCCAGGAACTGCTATGCCTGGGGGAAAGGATGGGCCCTGTATTAACATGCAGTGTGTGTGTGTGTGTGTGTGTGTGTGTGTGTTTGAGTAGCCCCTCCAGTGTGGGCATCTTTATCCCTGCAGCATCTCTTCCTGGAGACATGTTCAGGTCACCTCCTCTGAGACCCACGTGGTTGTCACTCCAAATGATTTCCCATTAGGTGCGAAGGATTCTATGAGACAACTTACAAACTGCCTCACACAAGATGCCGGCCGCCTCCACATCCTCTGCTTTTGAAGGTACCGAGTTAGACTTTTCTGCATTCAGTCCGGGGCAAAACAGCATCTATTACTTAGACTTCCATCTCTATTGATACTGGGACTCATGGGCCCGCTGCTGGAGTGGACGTGGCCCTTTTGTGGCGCGGAGGTCTCGGTGCTGCTCATGTGAATTAAGCCTGATTGCGGCGTGAAGGGCCCCTCTTGAGTCTTCCGCTCAGACCTGATGACTGCCATTCTTCCTCCAACCACTTAAGGAGGCTGGCTGCCCTTCTTTCTTCCTGTCAGCTGGGCCTTTCTGAAGGAGCCTCTGCTCTGACTGAATTTGGGGCCTCGCGCAAACTGCAACATTTTCCCAACATGGGAGCCAAAAAGCCTTCTCCTCCAATCTCTCCAGTCCTTGGGTCCTTCCTTCCTCCATCCATCTTTCCCCCCCTCTCTTTCTCCCTCCTTCTTTCATTAAAAAGTGAAGGAGTTAGTTGCTCAATCATGTCCAACTCTTTGCGACCCCATGGACATGTAGCCCATCAGGCTCTTCTGTCCATAGGAATCTCCAGGCAAGAACACTGGAGTGGGTTGCCATTTCCTTCTCCAGGGGATCTTCCTGACCCAGGGATCGAACCCAGGTCTCTGGCATTGCAGGCACATTCTTTACCATCTGAGCCACCTTTCATATTAAAAATTAAATGATGAATGAAACATATTATAATGAAATAAACTGTATAAAAAAACAGAAGTAATAAACACTCAAAACTCAAGATTGCCTCATTATTTTACAACATTTTATCATCTGTGTCAAAGGTCAGTGACTTTTTTTTCTCTAAAAGCCCAGATGGTAAATATTTTGAGCTCTGCAATGTATATGATTGTTGTCCCAGCCACTCAGCTCTGCTGTTCTAGGGTGAAAGCAGCCTCAGACACAAGCTGGACAGGCGTGGCTGTGTTTCAGTAAAACTTTATTTCCAAAGCTGGTGCCATAGATTTAGCCCACAGCCTGGGCTGTAGTCTGCCAACCCCTGATCCATGCCCTTGAGGTTGTTTATGTCTGCTGCATCTGCCTGGTGGGAATATTCTGTAACTGTGTTACTGTTCATCTCATCCCAACTTCACTTTCTGTGGTGGCTGGAAATCGGCTGTGGTGGCGGTATTTACACCACAGCAACCGGCAATTGCTAAGAATCACGGCTTCTTTTCCCTGAGACCTGGCTGAGCACTCACCGGTGCACGATGGTGCATCTGACTCCTGACTCTTCAGCGCATTAGCTGGGTGTTCTCAGGTGTATTTCTGAACTCTCTGCGCTTTAGTTTCTTTGCTTGTTGATCCCCTCCTCTTGGGACTGTAAGTAATAAACACTTCTTTCAATGGCACTGACCCCAACTGAGCATGGCTCAGTTGTGGAGACAATTTAAACACTAGCAAGGTGCCATCATGAAACACCCCCCACTCCCCTCCAGCCTCGTCTCTGACCCTGCCCCCTCTTCACTTCACTGCAGACGCACTGGCCCCCTTGCAGCTCCTCAGTTACGTGCAACATGGTCCTGCCTCAGGGCCTTTGCACCTGCTGCTTCCTCTGCTGGACTCCTCCTCCTCCAGATGTTCTCAGGGCTCGTCTCTTCACATCCATCAGACTTCTGCTGCCTTAAGACTCAAATAACACACACATCCCTCTACACTCCCTATTTCTCCAACCGGTTTCATTTTCCTCTTTCTGTCTTACCACCACCTGACATGACACACATATATTTCTGCCCCTGTTTGAGCGCCAGCCTCATGAAGGCAGTGACCACGTTTGTTCAGTTGGTTGCTGCATCCCTGGTCCCTAGAACAGTGCCTGGAGTATCACAGGAGCTCGAGGAGTATTTGCTGCCTCCTAAGTAGACCCTGATTGGAGAAGGAAATGGCAACCCACTCCAGTTCTTGCCTGGAGAATCCCAGGGACGGGGGAGCCTGGTGGGCTGTCATCTCTGGGGTCGCACAGAGTCGGACATGACTGAAGCGACTTAGCAGCAGCAGCAAGTAGACCCAGAGCCCCTTGCCTATGCCCTCAAACCTGCACAAATCGCCTTGCTCACAGCTGTTACGTGTCTTACCCACTGGGGTCGGGCACTGGGTCCCTGGTCCTGGCATCTCCTGGCCACGGGGTCAGGTGGGGAGTGGCAGCCCAGTGCAGGTTTGTGGGCAGGTCAGAGTACCTCTCAGCAGGAGGGACTCAGCATGGGGAGAGAACATTTGCAAATGAAGGAATAAGGAAGCTTCCAGAGGAGGTGGCATACGGGTTGGGTAAGGGGAGAAGGGAAGTGATGCACAGGGCTACTGGGCAGAGGGTGTCCCATGAGCAGGTCGCTGAGACAGGTGAGTGCCCTCTGTGGACTGGCCATGCCCCGTCCCCAGCCATGTCTCTACTAGAGCTCCTGGGGCAGGCTGCCTCTCGCACATGTGTCTACTCTGGCCTCAGGGCCTTTGTACATACTGCTCCCTCTTGTGGAACATCCTTCCTGCAACCAGACTCCCCAGGAGCACTCACCTCTTCAACTGTCCTTCTCTCCCAGCTCAAAGATGAGAGAAGAGGCCCTCCTTGACCCCATCAGGTCCCTCTGTCACCTACTCCCATGACCCTGTGCCTTTCCTCTATGATTTATCATATATTACAAATGGAGGTGAGAGTTTGTGTCAAGATTTGAGGAAAGTTGCCCTTCCCTGCCAGGTGAAAAGCACAGGGGTATGGGAGCAGGGTCTGTGTCCAGTTTGGTCAGCAGTGGGCTCCAGATCCACACCTGGCACGTGTGGGCACTCAGCACACCCAGAGGACTGAGTTAGGTCCAGCTGGGGAGTCACATTCTAGCTTTGGGGTGTTATGGGGCACCTGCTAGGCAAAGCAGGGGGGCCACACCAAATGGGTGGAGGCCAAGCCCACGGAGCCCCTCTAGCCAAAGACCCAGGGATTAGGCAAGCACGTGGAGGTGCCGGGGGTCCTGGGTGCTGGTGGTGGGACAGGCCCCCAGACTCTTCCCATTGACCCTTCCTGGGAGAATGAGGATGAATTAAAAAACCAAAGCCACTTAGGCAGTGGGTTTGTTTGTGGCTATAGCAAATTAGGCCTTTTAAGATCAGAAAGCCAAGTAGCGTGGCCCCAAACCAGAGAGACCATTTTCCTTTAGCTTCTGGGAAATAGCTTTGTATTGAGAAAAATGTAGCGAAGCCTGAGAAGGAGCAGAACACAGGTGGGGACTCCAGATCCACCCAAACCTGGAAGATGGAGAAAGCGTCAGGGCCTGCGTGCAGCGAGGCCAGTTCTGGCGCCAGGGCTGTGGCCTGCCTGGGCATGACTGCATGTCTTGAGTCTTGATGGCTTTCAAGTTTTGGGGAGGGACCCACGGCAAGGCCTGGATGCCTCAGCAGTACCTAAGGAGGCTTGGCATCTAAGATCAATGCCACCTGTGTTTGGTGGGAGGTGCTCACAGACTCCTGTGAATCTTCTAGGAGAGATTCTTAGGTTCCTTAAGAGTGCAGAATAAGCTACTGGTTTAGCACAGTATTCCAGGGCCTCAACCAGCCTCTGTAGGCCTTTAATGCAAGAGGGAGGGACAGATGGAAGGAAGGAAATGTGAGGGACAGATGGAACACGGGGAGGGCAGATGCCTCTTCTTCCCTGGCCCCATATTCCATGTGACACAGTGTTCTCACCTCTACCCTTCCCACGAACACTTGCCCAGTGGGGTGAGCCATCTCCTGCCTGCCTTCCCGGCCTCCTCCTCACCCCTCTTCCTTAACAGCCCCCTTTTCTCGGGGGAAACCTCTGTTTCCTCATCTGTAAGAAGGATGGCCCATTTCTTCTCTCATCACTTGGACTGTAGAAAGTTAGAAATAAAAGGAACCAAAAGGGAATAAGGGCAGGTCAGGGTCAAGGTGAGTCTAAACCTCGATATCCCAGGAGATGAGTTTTCTCTACTGCTTCAGCCAAGAAAGAAGTGAGTATTTTGTCCCAGACTCTCACTGCCTGTCTTGTTTCTCTGCCTGACCTTGAACAGTAAATCATATCCGGAGAAACACAAACCAGGAGAAAGTCTCCTGTCTCTTCCTTCCAGCTGGAATGTGTTTCTGTGTAAGACAGTGTGCAGGGTCTGTGAGCCTTGGCAGTTTCACCAAGCACAGCTGGGGCGTGGACGGTCACGGCAGCTGGTCAGAGAGGATCCTGGTGTTTCAGCCTGACAGCATCAGAGGGAATCTGTCAGGTGCCACAGTGGGCCGTGGACCACCCCGTGCAGGCTTTGGCCTCTTTCACAGAAGGCCTGCACGCTCTCCATCCTCTGGTGTCCCTGTTGATGTGATAAGAATGATGGCAAGTCCATGGTCACCATCACTCTGCAGGAGGGTTCATGCTGGACCAGGCGGGAGTCAGCGATAGGGGGCCGCAGTGGTGAGAAGCCCTGGGGCTAGTGCTGAGTTGCTGATGTTTTGATTGTTACTAGTTGTGTAACCCTGTATGAGTTGTTTAGTGTTTCTAAGCCCCAGGTATCTTACTTGTAAAGTGGGAATAACAATAATACCCACCTTAAAGGTCATCATGAGGATTAAATGAGCTCTCTCATGGATAGACCTGGAGATGATCATGGGCTACATTCCTTCAGTCATGTCTGACTCTTTCTGGCCCTACAGACGGCAGTCCATCAGGCTCCTCTGTCCATGGGATTCTCCAGGCAAGAATTCTGGAGTGGGTTGCCACTTCCTCCTCCAGGGCATCTTCCAGACCCAGGGATCAAATCCACGTCTCTTACGACTCCTGAATCAGCAAGAGAGTTCTTTACCACTAGCACTTCCTGGGAGCTGTTCTTACTAAGTGATATAAGACAAAGGAAAACAAGTATCAGCTTCCCTGATGGCTCAGTGGTAAAGAATCTGCCTTTAATGCAGGAGACGTGGAGACATTGGTTCGATCCCTGGGTCAGGAAGAATCCCTGAAGAAGGAAATGGCAACGTATTCCAGTATTCTTGCCTGGGAAATCCCATGGACAGAGGAGCCTGGGGGTCACAAAAGAGTTGGACATGACTGAGCAACTAAAAAAGAATACATGGAATCTAAAAAAATGATACAAATGAACTTATTTATGAAAGAGAAATGAGACTCACAGACTTAGAGAATGAATTTATGGCTATCAGAAGGGGAGGGACAGAATGGGAATTTGGGATTGACATGTACACACTGCTATTTCTGAAAGAGAGAACCAACAAGAACCTACTGCATAGCACAGGGAACTTGGCTCAATATTCTGTAATAACCTAAATGGGAAAAGAATTTCAAAAATAATAGGTACATGTGTATACATAACTGAGTCACTTTGCTGTACACCCGAAACTAACACAACATTCTTAATCAATTATAGTCAAATATAAAATAAAAATTAAAAAAAAAAAGAGCTCTGATTATAAAGCCCTTAGCCGACTGCAAGGCTGTAGCGAGTGTTTAGCAAATGTTAAGTTTCTGTTAATGTTGATGGGTCTCCCACAGCCTGTGCTGCGGATGTAGTTTCTCTGCATGTTCTGTGTGAGGAGGCCGAGGTGCAGAGAGCCTTGGTACCTTGACCAGGGGCTCAGGGCTGCAGAGGGTTGTTGCTGGGCAGAAAGCAAGCTTTCCTTTTGTGGGAAGAAGACTGAATAGTTTACAACGTCCCATTTGGCAGTGTCCTTCTCAGTGAACATTTCTGTACGCATCTCCCAGGGCAGATGCACAAGAGTTTCTCTAGGGTGTGTACCCAGGAGTGAGACATGGGTCACAGACAAGATGACAATGTATTATTCAAACCAGGACACTTTTGAGAGTGAAAGGGGCTGGTAATAACAGTTATTGGGCTAACAGATGTTTTCCCAGAACAATCCTAATTTTAAAATGTCCACCCATTTTTAGCAAAATCTTTAATGAAAAACACAAGGCTTTAGAAAAAAATTTTAACCCATATACGCTTCCACCCTCAGCCATTTCTGACCCACTTTGTGGTTTTTTGGTATTTTTGTTCCATATTTAGTTATAACAGAAATGTGCTTGGATTTACCTGTGTGCTTTTCCATTTTACTTGTTCACCATTCCTTCTTGCAGCAGAGTCGTGCCTTTTGTCATCTTTCATTTATTCCCTAATAAATGTCTTTAAGATGTTTCTGAGTGAAGACGCTCCTTTAGATTTGTTGGTAGCAAGCCTCTTTTTAAAAATTTATTTCTGCTTATAAAATTATATAGACTTGATTCTTAGTTCAAACCTTGTTATTGAAAAACAGTTTTGTTGGGAACAAATTTTAGGTTAACAGCTATTTTCTCTCTGCGCGGAAATGCTGCTATTCCATTTGGTCTTCTGGTTTCCTTCATCACAGTTGCAAGATCTGCTATCTGCGTGTCTCTTTGCAGGGGTCTATCTCTTCTCTCTGGCCATTTTTAACGTTGTCCCTTTGTCTTTGAAGTTGTGCGGGTTCACTATAATACATTTAGATCTATCTCTATTCTTTTCTGTTCTTTTTGGGTTGACACTTTCTGTATCTATGGATGCATATCTTTCATCAGTTTGGGAAATTTCTCAGCTATTTTCTTTTTTTAAAAAAATTCCCCTTTCCATTTTTTGCATTCTTTTTTTTTTTTTCCTGGGATTTTGATTAAGTTGGATTTAGAATTTTTAACAATAACCTTTACAGATCGTAGCCTCTCTTTCATGCTTTAAATCTCCTGCCTCTTGTGATGCATCAGTACTATCTCCCAGTTCACTAATCTCTTTTCTGTTGTGGCTCATCTATTGTTTAACATCTGTTGTGTTTCTGATTTCAACAATTTTATTCCTAAAAGTTGTATTGGGTTATTTCTTAGATAACCTTGGTTGTTTTGATGATCTTTTATTGCATGTTTATTTTTATGATTCTAATTTTAATTTTCTTAAATAATTAACATACAGATATTTCATATTATATCTATCTAATAATTCCAATTTTTGAGTTATTTGCTATCTGAGTTTATTTTTGGTGTTCCTTTCTTCTGGTCCCCACTGACATACGCTAACTTGTTTTAATTTCTGCTATAAAGGAAAATGTGGGAGGGAATGGAGTGGGGAAGGGAAGTATGTGTGATTTATAAATAAAAATGGATGTTGAAAGATAAAGCAAAACACCCCTTCAACTTATCAACCCCAAGCATCAACCCTCATTTTAAATCATGGGACTTAATTCCTTATGTGTTTGGTGGTCTTCTATTGCAGAGCCAGATTTGCAGGCTCTTAATTGGTAGGAGATACATTGCTTGGGAAAGGCGCTATGTTAGTTTTCTTTCTCATTACTAAAAAAGGGCTCCACAGGTGGGGTCACCTTAGCCTCTGTCGAAGGCCTCTAAATGGGTATGATAGTATGTTTCGTTCCTCCACCCTGATGACAGCCCAGCCATAGTATGTCAGTTGCAGAGCTGGTGCTGGTGCTTGTGCTCAGCGTGGTGCCATCTTATTTTCTTGCTGCAGGTTATATTTAGCTCAGGGTTTTTGTTTTTGATTTTTTGCAGGATGGGTGATAGGTAGGGAAGGGAGATCCCTGGACATTGAACTTACCTAACTCTATCAATGAAACAGATGCAGGAGGACAGTCCAAATCCGTGCATTTCTCATGGATGAAGTGCTCACATCTGCACAAAGAGCATGCCAACACTGGTTCTTTCATGAGACTGGAGGACAAAGTAACTTAACTGAAAGAACTTCTGCTTTCAAAAGCTGTCTATCCATCACCTATTCTGCTCACCCATTCCCGCTGTTTTAAGGATCCCCCACCTTTTCCTCACATTTCTGATGAGCCACATCCCAGGAGGCCTCACATTCTGGGGTTTTCTGGACGCTTGCTCCAGATAACCGCTCCTCTTTCCTCAGCATCCTTCAACTCCCCACAGCTCTTGGCTTTGTGACTCTGGACTCTCTCTGCCTTTGCTTCCTTCAGTCCCTTTGCCTTCAATGTGTTAAACAGCTTTTTCTTTTATTGGTGCTTAGACCTCAACTCTCCCAGCCGCTGTCTTAATCAGTCTCTCCAGTTTCATCATCTCTTATTATTTTGGCCACAAACTCCTTGCACCAACCTTACCCTGGGGACCCAGTGCTCACTCCATTCTCTCTGTCAATGCACGGTCCAACCAATTCCAGGGGAGTGGGGAGTTTATACAAGAAGAACAGAAATTGAAAATGTTAGTATCACTTTTATGATTAATTTCTATTTGGAAATCACACTGTAGTTTGAGGGTTGGTAAGTTAGAAAGGGCTTTATATTTCAGCACCCATTTTTATTTATAAATAACACATTCCTCCCTTCCCCCACTTCATTCTGCCCCCTATTCGCATTCATAGAAGAAATAATTAAAATGAGTTACAGTAAGTTAGTGGGGTCCAGAGGAAAGGGCTCAAATTTTAGAGCCTGATAAACCTGCATTTAGGAACAAAGAGGCTTCTAATCCTGGGTAAGTAAAAGGCCTTAAAGACCTGTCAGTAGCAGAAACAAAAGAGTACATCTTAGTGATTTTCAGATAGGCGTGACTTCTTAGATAAAGCACAAGCAACAGAAGGGGAAATAAACAAATTGGCCTATGAAAATTACAAACTTTTGTGCTGAAAATGAAGCCAGCAAGAAGTGAAAAGGAACTCGTAGAATGGGAAAAGACATTTGCAAATCATATATCTGAGAAGGGACTTGTATCTAGAATATATTAAAAACTCTTACAATCAATAGTAAAAAGATAAATAACCCATTTTTTAAAATGGGCAAAGGATCTCAATAGACATTTCACCAAAGAAGATATATAAATAGCCAAGAAGCACATGGGAAGGTACTAAAAATCATCAGTCATTAAAGAAATACAAATCAAAATGACAATAGAATACCACTTTACATCACTAGATGGTTAGGGCCCTGAAGACAGACAATGCTGAGAGTGGATGAGGATGAGGAGAGGTTGCAGCCCCCAGACATTTCTGGTGTAGCCACTTTGGAAAACAGCTTGACAGTTCCTTAAAAAGTTAAATGTCAAGTTTACATGCTGATGCTGAAGCTGAATCTCCAATACTTTTGGCCGCCTGATGCAAACAGCCGACTCATTGGAAAAGACCCTGACCCTGGGAAAGACTGAGGGCAGGAGAAGAAGAGGGCAACAGAGGATGAGATGGTTGGATGGCATCACCAACTCAACGAACATGAGTTTGAGCAAACTCTGGGAGATTGCGAAGGACAAGGAAACCTGGTGTGCTGCAGTCCACGTGGTCACAGAGTCAGACCCAACCTAGTGACTGAACAATAATGACAGAGTTACATCTTGACCCTTTAATTTCACTCTTAGGTTTATATTCAAAAAAATTAAAACATACATCTTCATGAAAATGAACACAAATGTTCATAGCAACACTATTTCTAATAGCCAAAAAGCAGAAATGATGCATATGTTCATCAACTGATAAATGGACAAACAAAATTTGGCTCATCCAAACAGTGGAATATGATTGGCAATAAAAGGGAACGAAACGCTGATGTATACTGTAACATGGATGAACCTCGAAAACACGATGTTAAGTGAAAGAAGCCATCACCAAAGACCGCATGTTGTCTGATTCCATCGACATGAAGTGTCCAGGACAGGCAAACCCATAGACATGAAGCAGACTGGTGTAGGGCCGGCGGCGAGGGGAGGTCAGGTGTGGGTATAGAGCGACTGCAGAGGGTGTGGAGTTTCTTCTGGGCTGATGGAAATGTTCTAACCTTAAAATGTGATAATGGTTACACAGTTCTCTACTCAAAACAACTGAACTGAGTGAATTATAAGATATAGTCATATTTTGATAAAGCTGTTAAAAAAAAACCCAAACTGTCAGCGCATTCCCTCCTCTGTCTTAGGATCTGATTAAACAGTGTGAACAAAATGTTCAGTTAGGGAATTCCCTGGTGGTCCAGTGGTTAGAACTCTGTGCATCTACTGCAAGGAATATGGGTTTTATCCCTGGTCAGGGAACTAAGCTCTTCTAGACTGCATGGTGGGGCCAAACAAAAAAATTAGGGCTGCCAAATTGAGCGAACAAGAATACAAGAAGCCCAGTCAAATTTGAATTTCCAATAGACAAGGAATGATTTTCAAGTGAAGTATGTCCCAAATATCACATGAGACAAACTTAGAATGAAAATTTACTTGCTTATTTGAAATTCCAATAACTGGCCAGCTGTGTTTTATCTAGTTACCCTAATTAAAATATAACATAAGCCATAGCCTTTTCGTACAGAGCTTTACCATTTTGAAAACCATCATCTCTCCATATGCAGCCCACAACCCCATGCTTTCCATTTCTCAGAATGTTAACCGAGAGGTAGACTCCTCTAGGTGACCCACTGGTAGTTCCAGATCTGAACGCAGGTCTGCCTGACTCCCAACACCAGGGTCCTCCGCTCGAGAGGTGGGCACGTGGCTGATGGTGAGAGTCCCGTTTCTTCCCTTGTTTTATAAGAGAAGCGGAGAAGGAAACCTTCAGTCCTCATAAAGTTCCCTGCAGGGGCTCCGAGGCCTGGCTGTTGAGGGTGCCGGCCAAACAGAACAGTGAGTTCCCATTAGAATGTTCTTTTCTGGGAGGAGATAACAGGATAATAGGTACCTTACTTGCTTCCTGCAAAATGATGAGTGACAAAGAGTCACTGGAGATTAGCGTAATTTAGAACGAGTTAAGCCAATACCTGTGTTCCCTAGAGATCAATTTTTATTTTGAGGAGAGGAGAGAGAGGATAAGCAAGATGTAAAATAAAATTTGGCATTCCTTCTCCCACCTCAATAAGCCCAGGGGCTTTGGTCTCTGTGAGCACGAGGAGAGATGTGAGGATATGCTTCTGAAATTAAGGTTTGTGATTTAGGATCAAACACTATCTTGGCACTGAATTCCTCTGCTGTTCTGGGAGAGAAAGCAGATGCATAAATGATGTTGTAAAGATGTATCACATTTTTGAGCAGGATACACAGTCAAAAATGAAACTGGCCATTTGGGGGACTGAAATCACGCTTTTCTCCATCCTGATGGTCATCATAACACATTATTCTTTCTGGCATGGTTGGGCCAGTAGGGCATGCCTCCTGTAACGCAATAGTCTCACTCTGGTGTTTTCTATGATATAGACACAAATAGTGGTCATTGAGCGAGCATCAGACTGCATCTGAGTTAGCCAGAGACCATCCTGGAATATATACTCCTGGGCCCCGTTCCTGAAGATTCTGATTCATCAGGACTGGCTTGGGGTCCAGGAGTTTAAGATTCTTAACAAGCCATGTTGGAAACCCCTGGTAGAGGAGAAAAATCAGGAGACTCTATCTCCTAATTTAAGCGTTTGCATTGGACAAGGTTTGGATGCAAGCGGTCTTCGTTTTCTGTAAATAGATCCTGTTTTTGACTGTGGATCTGTTCATGATAAGGACATTTTTTGAAGTGCTAAATCATGCTACTAACACTCAGGACAAATAACTTTAAAGAAGTCTTGTGGCAAAATTTTTGTACAGCATTTGTCATCTAAAGACTTGCCCCTAAAGACAAATGTGATGGAGTGGAGAGAACCATGCCTGGGAGCATAGATGGTGGGGTTTGAATTGCAGCCTGCAGCTGGAGAAACTCAGGACCTTTGCCTAACTGTCTGGGCCTCAGGCTTGTGGGGCTGGGGGTGGCAGAGAAGGTATGGAGTAAGGGCTGGGGGTGGAGGGAGCCAGCGAAGGAGTAAGGGATATGGTGAATGCTGACCTCGAAGGCTCCTTCCATCTTCTTCATTCTCTTATCTTTCAGGACTTTTTGTTGTTGTTGTTGTTTACTCGCTAGGTCTTGTGCAGCTCTTTGCAGTCCCACGGACTGCAACCTGCCAGGATCCTCTGTCCGTGGCATTTCCCCAGCAAGAATACTGGTGCGGATGCCATGCCCTCCTCCAGGGGATCTTCCTGATCCAGGGGTCGAACCTGTAGCTCCTGCATTGCAGGTGGATTCTTTACCATTGAGCCACCAGGGAAGCCCCTTTTTCCTTATTATAGTTATGTAATTTTTATTGCTTTCATTTTCATTAAGTAGTCTATTACCATACTTTGGAGCCACATAGCCACCCCCCCTTCCCACTTCAGTCCCACTTCCCACTTCCCAATCTATATTAGTAATTAGGCATCTTGGTGGACTCCGGCTGCTCCCAGCTGCTGGCTGAAAGGGCTGGGTCTCCTCCCTGTCCATGTCTACCTTCTGCTGCAGATGCATGTCCTTTTCATGGATGTTTTTTCATGAACTTCTCCAGATAATTGGTTTTATTGAATGATTCTCAAGAGAGTTCCCCTTCTCTGTCATTCTTGGGAATGCGTCTGAAAACGCTGGAAAAATATTCTTATCCCAAAGTTACTCTGAGATCTTTAATTAACGCGAAATGAGAAGTTCATATGCCAGACCTTAAGTGGGTATGTGGTATTTAAGCCTCTAGAATTTCAGGGTGACCTTAGTCTACAAAATAGATTCTCTTGCCTGTAGCCATTGATTTTTTAATTTTTTTTCCCTTCTGAACAGACATTTGCTCCTCTCCTTCATCTCCAATGGCACAGGACTTCAGTGCCCATGTGGGGTTTGGGAGGTGGTCACAGATGCCCGTTCAGATTGATCTCAATTCACCAGCCCTTCCTTCATGCTGCCTGTCCAGACCTCTGTCCAGCAGCGTGGGCTGCCCTCCACAGCGTCTCCTGGTACTTTGGACTATTCTTTAGCTGAGGCCCCCACATGATGACCCAATTCTTCTCAAACATCACCAGAGGGAGGACAAATGTCCCCTTGTCCCCTTGCTTTCCAATTTCTGGCTAATCAGAGTCATGGGCTGGATCCACAGGTCTTTCTTATTGGATTATACCCATGGATTTTAGCCTTATTAGACATACAAGCCTGAAGAGTTCTGGCGTCCCCAGGAATTGATCAACAGCATGTTCAGGAAAAATATTAAGCTTGGATAAAAAGCACATCTTACAAAGTAGTTCTGTCTGATCTCTGATTATTATTGTTGTTGTAACACATAGTGATGTACTTACCAACTGCTTCTGAACACCCCACTGGTCTGGGTGTCAATTGGACCACAGTCAAGGTCAGAAGTAGGGTGGGGCTGAGACGCAAGGAGCTGGGCATTAATCTCAATGTCATTCCAGACACTTATGATACAGCTGGAATTTGATGATCCATATTCTTTGGACCACACCTGATCCTGAATTTCCAGCTCAGTGTAAAGAATCTGCCTGCAATGCAGGAGGTGCAGGTTCGATCCCTGAGTCAGGAAGACCCCCTGGAGAAGGAAATGGCAGCCCACTCTAGTATTCTTGCCTGGAAAATCCCATGGACTGAGGAGCCTGGCAGGCTACAGTCCACGGGGTCGCAAAGAGTCGGACATGACTGAGCGACTAAACAATAACTGTGGTCATAAAATGCATTCTGTTTGCTCAGAAACTACACAAACACACTTTAGCCATCAGTGGATCCAAAGTCGAGGTTATAACAATGAACATCACTGCAATGCTTTCTGCTGGAAGGAGAATGGCCAACTGTGATGGCGAGGTTGCCCTCTGCTCCTGACTTCACCATCGAGCAGAAGCCAATACAGAGCTCAAAGGGTGTGGCCAAGTGGCCGATTTCAATCCATTTCAAAGGTCCATGAAAGAATGCAGTTGTCCTTAAGATTTTACCCACGGATCTAGAAAAAGTTTGCCAATTGCAGAGGCAACGGGTTTAGCTACCAGTCTAGCAACCTCTCTGCGAATGTGGCTCATGGCTAAGGAGACACCAGTAGCACCCAGATGTCAGGACAATTGCTCACAGAATAAGTGGACAAGAGGCGTTTTCAGAGTCATCCAGGTGCTTCCAAATTCTGCACCCACTTATCTACTGCTGCTACGTGCCTTAACCTGTAGACAAAATCAGTTGTCTTAGATTAGGTTAGGTTCTCAACTCACTGCCAGGAGGCCGTGGGATGTGGGAATGATCTTTCCACATCAGGTGTGCACGGACAGATATGTGTGAATTCTCTCTCCCCACAAAACAACCACAGCTATAAATATTTAGGTACAGTGGCTTACTGTACTTTAGTTCATGCCATTTCAACTCTGCGCCTTTTAGAGGGAGAGCGAGAGTGAGAGCAAGAGCACGTCCCTGCTTCCTTCCTGAGCGGAGGGTTGCCATACAGAGGGTGACTCTGACGTTTCCTCCTGATCCCTGTTCTTATGTGCTGCGTTTTCTGCCTCTCCCGTGGGGGCATCTCACCATGCTGAATGTGATTGTACGATAACATTGCTCCTAAACACAAGCCAGCTCAGTATCCAACTCCGCTGGAAAAACGTATTATTCAGCTTAGTCAAAGAAACGGATCTCTTCCAGCCTTGGAGGAAAACCTAGCAAGGCTGAACTTTGGGAGACAGGATGGTCGCATCCAACATGTGAATCCTCAGTGGGTTTTCCAAGGGCATCTTTGGTTCCAGGTGATCGCAGCCTCACACAGCCTTTTAGAACTTGACCCTGGATAAATTCATCTCTGGTGAAGTTTTCTTTTTTTTTTTTTGCTTTTCACAAGCTGTACTCTCAGGGTAAAGGTTGGATATCTCCTTTCAGACTCCAAACACACTCTCAGAGTAGGTAAAGTAGACACGATAGCTCCTATTTATCAGATACAGAAAAGGTGTTGGGATTTACCTGCTCTGTGGCACACAGATCATGGTTCACAGTTGGGCTCAATCCCAGCTCTGCAAGTTCTTAATCCTTCACTCTCTCCACCTTAGGATATTCCTCTCAGATGTTGAGTCTTAGGTTCTTCTGTGGGCCAAGAGGAAAGCGATGATTTTCAAAGCCGATTAGCTTGCTTCTTTTTCTACGCTCTGTATATCTCACTCTTACCTCTGAACTGACTAATGCTAGTACTAATCATAATATCTTTACTTTGGACACTTATGGTCCAGGTGATGGGCTGGGCATGTCACATACTTTATCTCTTTTGATTTTCAGAGAAACATTTTGGTGAGCTATTATTAATACGTCTACTTTATAGATGAGGAAAATGAGGCTTGGAGAAGTCCATGGTCCACAGGCCCTGTGGCAGGGACAGTCACTGGATATATTTATTTCTAGGGCTGCAGGACAAAGCGCCCCAGACTGGGTGGTTCAAGCAACATAAATGTATTCCCTCACAGTTCTGAAGACCAGTCTGCTATCAGGCTGTTGGCAGGACCGTGCTCTCTCTGAAGGCTCTAGGAAATCAAGCTGTTGGCAGGACCATGCTCTCTCTGAAGGCTCTAGGAAATCAAGCTGTTGGCAGGACCACGCTCTCTCTGAAGGCTCTAGGAAATCAAGCTGTTGGCAGGACCGCGCTCTCTCTGAAGGCTCTAGGAAGGTCTTGCTATTCCCAGCCCACCATGGTTATCGGCAATTCTTGGTGTCCCAGGACTTGTGGCAGAACAACTTCAGTCTCGCCTCTGCCATCATGTGACTGACTCTGCTCTGTCTCTTCGCTTTTTTGTATAAGGGCACCCATCACACTGGATTAAGGGCCCATCTTACTCCAGGATGATGTCATTTTCATAGACCTAAGTATACCTACAAGTATCCAGTTTTCAAGTGAAACCACTTCTGAAGTTTCAGAAAGGATGTGAATTTTAGGAGGACACTGTTTAACCCAGGGCATTCTCCTATCTGGTTTCTCTTCCCAGACACACATTAAAACCACACCTCCTGGCTTCCCTTGCAGTTAGATTGGGGCCATATCCCTGGGTTCTGGCTAATAGTATGTGGCCAGGAAGGTACTCGTCACTTCCAGGCTTGGCCATAAAACATCTGAGCCATCCTCCACGCTCTCCCTTCACTTAGCCTTCAGTGTATCCGCGAGTGACCGAGGAGGCGCTGGAAGATGGTGCCATATGCGTATGCTAAATTGTAGGCTTAAGTTTTGACATATGTGTACATCTGTCAATCCATCGCTGCCATCGAAATAATGAACATTCCCCTCCTCTTCTCCCTGCAACCCCAGCAATCGTTTATCTGCTTCCTGTCATTACAGATTAGCTTGCATTTTTTGAATTTTATTAAAAGGGAATCACACAGCATGTACTCTTTTCTGTTTGGTTCCTCTCATAATTATTTTGAGATCCATCCTATAGAGCATACCAGTCACACTTTTGTGTGCAATACTCCCCTGCATGAGCACATCGTACACCATCATTCATTCACCTGCTGCTGGACCTTTGGCTTGCACCCAATTTGAGGCTATTACAAACAAAGCCTCCATGAACATTCATAAACAGTTTTTTGTATGAAGGTATGCTTTTTTTCTCTCTTGGGTAGTTTTATCATCTTAACTTTCACTTCTCTCATATCCAGCTATCTTTTCTTTTTAAAATGTGCTGCATTCTCACGGCTTCTGCACAGACTGTGTAGGATGGGGTTAAGACTGTTCTACACCCCAATTTGAGATGACTGTAGTCAGTGGGTCCTGGAGTAAGCCAGGCTTTAACTTGGCCTCTGATGTTGATGTGAGTATACAGAATAAAATAGCTAGATTAGTAAAAACAATTGTCTGGGGACCGTCATTCATGAAAAACAATTTGAAGAAGGAAAGAAAACTCTTCTTCCTTTATCTTGTCTTAATCATGTCTTTTCTCTGCCATGAGATTAGCACACAATGTGGTACCTAGGAGCTATCTATAGGCTAAATGCATTTTTTTAGGATGGTTATTTTCTATTCCCAAAGTAAATGACACAAAACCAACGTGAATATGAGCTAGGACAGGCGTTATTAATGGTGTTTACTTTTCATTAAGAGGCCAGAACAACTCCCTAATTGCTAGCAGATTCTAGGAAATGCCTTATTTGTAAACAGTGGTTCACACCAAAAAAGTCATTAACAGTGTAAACAGGCAATTTAGAGCGAGCAGTTGCAATTATAAAATGTATTTAATGGTTTAAGGAATATCGGTGATATTTTGCAAAGGCTGGTGTCTCTGCAACATTTGAATAGCTGAGCTGGGCCCACCAGACCCCACCCTCCTAGGTCCCCAGGACTGTTCAGTGGGTTTTATCACGTTCTTTAAAAATGGTAACTTTCTGATTATAAAATTAGCTCATCCTCTATTATAGAAAACTCATCAAATAAAGGAAAGAGAAGCAGAGTAGAAATTTCCCATAACCCTACTTTTTAGAGATAATTGCTTTTTTAGTAGAGTTCTTTCTTTTTATTCACATAGTTTATAGCTTGATATGACCATTGTGTCCTGGCACAGAGTAGCCATTTAGTTCCATTTAGTAAAACTAAATGGCTGTCAGTTTGTTCAGTCACTCAGCTGTGTCCATCTCTTTTGCGACCCCATGGACTGTAGCCCGCCAGGCTCCTCTGTCCATGGGATTCTCCAGGCAAGAACACTGGAGTGGGTGCCCATTTCCTTCCTCAGGAGGATCTTCCCAACCCAGGCATCAAACCCATGTCTCCTGCATTGGCAGGCAGATTCCATAGCACTGAGCCACCAGGGAAGCTCCTTGGTAAAATCAGCTTAATGAAATAGAATACATTTGTGTAGTTGCTATTTAGTAATAAGTCAGCTAGATTCATTCATACAAGTTATTTATTTATGAGATGGATTCAAAACCCCATTACATTTGGCTGAATTCCACCTTCTCATCCCTTCTCTCCTGCCTCTCTTTACCCCACTTCTGCTTCCCCTCTCAGGCTGAACCACATGCCTACCAACCAGTGACTGACTAACTCAATGATCAGATCTCTTAACACAAGCCCATGACCCCAGCTCACTGGCTTGGAGAGAATGATGATGTCTCATTTAACAACTCCACTAAGGAAGAAGCAAATATATGGAAGCCTTTATCAGGAGGTGATTAGCATGCCCATGCTCCAGAGAAACAACCCTATCTTGATCCTAGTCTTCTTGGAGAAGCTCAGTTGGTTATTCACTCAAGTAGTTCGGTTCAGTTCTATCGCTCAGTCGTGTCCGACTCTTTATGACCCCATCAGCTGCAGCATGCCAGGCTTCCCTGTCCATCACCAACTCCCGGAGTTTACTCAAACTTATGTCCATTGAGTCAGTGATGCTATCCAATCATCTCACCCTCTGTCATCCCCTTCTCCTCCTGCCCTCAGTCAAGTAGTAACTCCTGCTAGTTAATTCACCACCCTAGGACTCACTTTCGATTCACATGACAACTTCCACTCCTTGCTGTGTGCGGCTCCTGACTCTCCTGGTCAGCGATTGGGACTGAGCCAGGTGCTAGCAGGCTGATGTTTCACCAGCCATGGCTGCCTTGCCATCACATCACCGAGGACTGATTTAGACCTCGCATTCACCATGGAAACAGAATCCCACACCACCTCTGTATTTCCATTATCTTTTGTTGGTTTTCTAAAAGTAGATATTTTCCATGCCACTATTTTCTCAGCTTACCAATTACACTTTAGAATTTTTGTCTGCGGTTTGCTTCTCTAGACTTTGGAAACTAAATTCATGAAAAAATGGTATGAATTCCAAATTGTAGGAAATGGAAATTGGCTTGGGCACTCACTGATTTTACAATGTGAAGTCTGAGTTTTTTTGAGACAGTGTGTAGAAAAAAGTTAATTAAAACCATATTGTCTCTTTTTATGTACCAAAATCAGTTCCGGTCCAGAATGTAATTTGGCTTCTAATCCAGTGGTATGAGTCAAGAGAGGCTGGATAATGTTCAATAACAAATGACCCCAAATTTTAGTGGCTTTAACACCACACGGCTTCATTTCTCTCTGTGTCCATTATGGAGCATCAGAGGGCTCTGTTCCACGTAGTCACTCAGGGATCCAAGGTAACCAAGGTGCCATCACCAGGAATGTGTGGTAGCCATAGCAGCAGGGACAGACAGACGATTGCCTACTGGCTCTTCTAGGCTCCAGCCCCAAAGTGGCACATTTGGCCAGAACTGGTCACCCAACTCTACCCAACTGCAAGGGTGGCTGGGAATTCTGGAGAAGCTGATGGAATATTGGTTGAGCAGTACTGCTTCTGCCAAGGCTGATGCCAGCAGTTAATTCTTTGGTCCATTTCTTTTTAAAGAGAGTTGATAATTTACTTTTTCTTCTTTGCATCCACAATGTAGCCTAGTGTATCAGAATATCTATATCAAATCTCCATTCAGAGTTTGAGCTCCATGAGGACAGAACTGTGACTTCTCTTTGTATCCCAGTGTCTAGTGGGCTGTGAGCCACATAATAGGTGCATGAACAACGGTTATTGATCGAGCATGTAAATAATCTCCTACTTTGGCATTCCAATCCCTTATGATGAAAAGGATCTTTTTTTGGTGTTAGTTCTAGAAGTTCTTGTAGGTCTTTGTAGACTTTGGCCACCTAATGTGAAGAGCCAACTCACTGGAAAAGAGCCTGATGTTGGGAAGGACTGAAGGCAAAGGAGAAGGGGGTGGCCGAGGATGAGATGGTTAGAGAGCATCACTAACTCATTGGACATGAATCTGAGCAAACTCCAGCAGACAGTGAAGGACAGGGAAGCCTGGTGCGCTGCAGCCCATGGGGTCACAGAAAGCTGGACTGAACTCAGTGACTGAACAACAGCAATGACATCAAAGTAGATAGGATCACTCACACGGTCGGAAGTGGTGCCATGATATGGTCATAAATCATCATTACAGGATGCACAGTGTCAGAGGAGGAAGAACCCTTTTGTCTCGAGCATCTGATGCCTTGTTTAACTACAGGACATTGAACCTGGGACTCTTGTCAGCTGCAGGGCCAGTGAGGTGCTCTGTGGGGTTTTCTTGGAAGGCATAGTCCTAGGTGGGGCCAAGTCTCTGTTTCCACCGGGAAAACATTAGCGCAGACTGGAACCTCAGCTTTGTCGTATGTCCCCTGCCCCCAGTTGTTCGCTTTCATGTCAGGACTGAGGCAGCTTTCTCATGGCTCAAATTCCAGAATTTGACCCTGTTCTCAACCTTCCTGGGATTTAACACTCACTTCCTGAGGCAGCAAAGTATAGTGGGAAGGACTTGGACTTCAAATGAGGGAGTTTGAAGTTTAAATTCTGACCTCTCTGAAATAATTTCTGCATTGCCCTGTGGCAGTTACGTATGCCCTGGGCCTCAGTGTTCCCACATAAGAAGTGGGGGTGATGGTGCCTGTCTCGTGGGGTTGTCTTGATGACCGTATGAGACAAAGTCTGTAGAAGGCCCAACAGGTGGATAAAAGATGTCACATCTCTTGACATGAGCCGTTGACCCGAGCTCATCAGGATGGAGGGAGTAGGGGGCTCAGCCCTCTCATTGCTCAACCACCCGAGGAAGCAAAGAAACCAAGGTTTCCTCCTCCTCCCGAGATGAGAAAGGATGTGGAGAGCTCAGCACAGAGTGGGTGCTCAGCTCACAGATACTGATAATAATAATGATAGAAACTTTCTTCATATCTTTTTCTAGCAGCTTCCTGTTCCTGGTCCACAGCCCCTCAATAAAAGAGGGGTGACTTTGCCCAGAGTGCTTTATTGACATCATTACATGCTAGCTTTCTTCTCATGGTGCTGGGGATAGGATCTTCCATTTAAAACACCAGAGAGCAAACTTCCTTCCCTCAGACACATTTTCCACACTCTCAGGTGAGGGAGGGAGAGAGAAAGTTAAGTTTTCCAGCCATATGGGTGCACCCAAGCAAGTATCACACACCTCGTCTGGGTTGCTGGCCAGATGTGAGCTGGAAATGGTTTGGAAATTTAATTGTCTGCAGGCCATGTGTTGAGAACGATTAGGTAATCAGGGTTGAGTAGCCCTGGTAGCTTGGTTTATTATCTAAGTATATTTGATGGTCTTTACTGGGTACAAAATGCACCTCAAGGCATTCAAGGCCCAGGAGGAGCCACACACCGAAGAGGCTGTGTATCACTGGGAGGCCAGGACTGGGGGGCTCCTGGGGGCAGGGCATCTGCGGCAACCCCACACTCAGGCTGCTCTCAGAGTATGTCGGTTTCCCAGCAAATGGTGAAGACTCTGTTCTACCTGATCTTTAACAAGCCATCAGTTCAGCCGCTCAGTCATGTCCAACTCTTTGCGACCCCATGGACTGCAGCACGCCAGGCCTCCCTGTCCATCACCAACTCCCGGAGTTTACTGAAACTCATGTCCATTGAGTTGGTGATGCCATCCAACCATCTCATCCTCTGTCACCCCCTTCTCTGGCCTTCAATCTTTCCCAGCATCAGGGTCTTTTCAAATGAATTGGTTCTTCGCATCAAGTGGCCAAAGTATTAGAGTTTCAGCTTTAGCAACAGTCCTTCCAATAAGTATTCAGGACTGATTTCCTTTAGGATGGACTGGTTGGATCTCCTTGCCATTCAAGGGACTCTCCAGAGTCTTCTCCAACACCACAGTTCAAGAGCATCAATTCTTCAGTGCTCAGCTTTCTTTATAGTCCAACTCTCACATCCATACATGACCACTGGAAAAACCATAGCCTTGACTAGACAAGCCATGGAATCAGGTATTCACTGAATAATTAGTTCTTGTCTATAAGACGCTGAGAAAGGCACAGAAGAGCAGCCAAAAGAGAGTTAGGAGAAGAGATGGGAGGGCTAGAATGCTGCCCAGATGCTGTGTGATGTGCTCTTTCTCTCTTCTCTAGCTGGATACACTCTATAAGGGAGAGAGCAGTAAACCCATTTTACAGTTGAGGAGACTGAGGCTTTAAGAGATTAAGTAGCACATTGCTGTAATTGCCACCCCTAGTGACAGTTATACTGGACAACACAGACCCAGATCAGGGGTCTTCAAACTATAGCTCAGAGGCCAAATCTGGCCCATTGTTTTGCTCACGAGATAAGAATAATTTTTTTAATGTTTTAAAACAGTTGTATGAGTACCTGATTTTCCCTTTATGCTCAGAAAGCCTTAAGTATTTATTATCTGGCCCTTTAAGAAAACGTTTGCCATGCCCTGATGGAGATAAAGGTGTAGTGGACACTGGGGCGTGCTGCCCAGAGCCCTCCCTTGCAGCCCAGGCCGTTATTCCCCAGCTGCTGAAGGTGTTGGCTGCTGACAGCTCATTGCCGAAGCTGAGAAACGTGCTTGGGCTGTAAGTCCCAAGGTTTTACCCTCCAGTAACTGACTGATCAATGAGTGGGTGCAAAGGTCCAATTCTCTAAGCTCAACTTCCGACAACTCTGTTCCACAGGCAGAGTAGAGGGCCATCAACTCTACAGGGTTATCCCAGCCCCGCAGCTGCGCTGGGGCTGGATGAGACCTATGTTGTGATGAGACAATCCCTGGCTTTGGCCACTCCTGGCCACTGTCAGCACTGACTGCCCTCCCCAGGTATCTCTTGCCCACAAAGCTCCCCTCAGCATCACATTTCCCAGGAGATCATCCCAGGTCTTCCTCCCTGCTGGGTGAACACCAGGGAGCTGGGTGGGCATTGGAGGCCATCCTGGCTGAGTGGAGCTTGGGCATGAGGGAGCCTCAGGGGTCCTCCCAGAGATGGAGGTGGAGCCAGGTGACTTGTCAGAGGCTCTCTGTGCTCCAGGGCCCCCCACACTGCCCCTTCCAGTGGATCCAAGTCAGGTTCGCCTCCACCTGTCAGTCCTAAAGTCTGGCCACATGGCATCTCCTGCACGTCTCTGAAGGCCTCATCTTGTCTTTTGACTTTTGTACATCATGATCCCCTGAGATACCTTCTCCACTCTATTCACCTACTCTGGAAAATAGTCATATAGCCTGTGACCTTCTATGACTGGCTCCTTCAATTTCACATGGCATTTTCAAGGTTCGTCTATGATACAGCATGTGTCAAGGCTTCATTCCTTTGCACAGTCAAATAATATTCCATTTGGATGGATCTACCACATTTTCTTTATTCATTTATCGATTGATAGATATATGGGTTGTTTCCACCTTTTGATCTTTTGACTATTGCTAATCGTGATGCTGTGAACAGTCTTTGGATGTTTTTTAAAATCACAAAAATCATAAAAATCACAGAGACAAGCTTGGGGCCAGGTGCCCTGGACATGCCTGCTGTCCTGGCAGTCTCTCTGGGCAGGGTCAGAGTAGAAAGGGTTCTCTGCTTCCACTTTGACAGGCGTTAAGTGGTAATGCTCAGGGAGAGAGTCTCCACAGGCCTCTCTCAAACCCACCTCTTAAAAGCCCACCCTGAGGTTGCTTAAGAAATTACTAAGTAATTGAAGCAATAACTTTCAAGACCAAAATATATATTTCCCTCCTCTGTAGAGCACAGTGCCCATAACTCCTGTGATGCTTTTAGCTGTTCTGGGAATAAGCCGACACCTCCTCTCCTCCCCTTGTGCTGCATGAAGCATGGAATGGGGAAAGATATGCTCTGAAGGGAATCATAAATGGAAAAGAAATAAATGCTCTTTTTAAATCCTCAAAAATATTTAACCCCAGAAGATGCAACAAAACCCAGCAGCCCCTGACCCCAGAGAGCTGGAGCTCTCGTCTTCTCTGTACTCCCGGTTGGTTTGGTTCTGCAGCTATCCACGCGTTGGAATGAAAGCCTGTTCGGAAAGAATTGTCCACAGGTTCTTGTTTAAATTCCAGCTGCATGCAGGAGCATTGTTACTCCCGGAAATGTCAGCTCTCTTCTTTTCCCTTTTAAACACATCCAAATGATCTCCCCCTGATTGAAGTAAAAAGAGCGTAAATATTTTAGCATTTCATAAAACAAGAGACATACGAGGCTGCCTCCACAGTCATTTGAATAACAGCAAGTATTTCTTTCCCATTCTAATCAATTAGCCTTCCAGAATGGTCCCGCACCAACCTGCTCCAACCCCGTTGCAACATCGCCGCCTCCCATTTCTGTCACTTTGGACGCAGGAAATTCACTCATAAAGGGACAGGAGATTTCTCTCGCCTTGCACACGATAAATTGAGTGTGTCTGCAAGGGACGGCGTGGCGGCGGTGGAAGCTGGCCTGGGTCAGTCCTCGACATACGAAAGGATGGTGTGTGTGTGCACCCGCGGTTGTCTGACTCTGTGCGACCCCAGGAGCCACCAGGCTCCTCTGTCCATGGAATTTTTCAGGCAAGGATACTGGAGTGGGTTGCCGTTTCCTACTCCAGGGGATCTTCCCGAGATCAAACCCGTGTCTCTTGTGTCTCCTGCTTTAGCAGACGGATTCTTTTACCATGGCGCCAAAACTGAAATCAGGATTAAGAAGCAAGAACAGGTTGCTGTCTTACTATGGTGCAGAATGGACATTCACAAATGAGAATTTCCATGGCCCAAGCAGGTTGTCTAACTAGATGTCTACTTTGCAGAGTGCAATTTCACATAGCATTTAAAAAAAAAGAAAAGAAAAAAAATGATTTCTTGCCAGGGCTCCCTCTACTAAAGGCCATTTGGAAGAACTTAGAAAGCTTAACGATGCCCTGAAAGGTTGCAGAGGAGGAAAAGTATTGGCATCAGCATGTGTTAGGATGGGAGACTTCAGAAGCTGCTTGTCTCTCTCCAGCAGAAAATTCCGCCCGACGCAAGCCCAGCCTCCAGGGTTGAAACTCGGATAATCTGTCTGGTACGGGGAGATTTTAAAGCATGGCCTGTGTCTTTGGGCTGTGAGCTGGTGGACATTTTTAGTTTTTGCTTTGGCCTCCTGCAGATGAAGAGGAGAAGGGGATGACAGAGGACGAGATGATTGGATGGCCTCACTGACTCCATGGACGTGAGTCTGAGCAAGCTCTGGGTGACAGTGAAGCACAGGGAAGCCTGGCAGGCTGCAGTCCATGGGGTCACAAAGAGCTGGACACGACTGAGCTGCTGAACAACAGCAACCGGCAAATGAAGGGGGCTCTGGGGCCTCTGGCCCCTTGTTTGGTGTCTGGATGAGCCTGAGGCAGGGGATGGAAAGGGAATCTCAGGTCATCGGACCTGGAGGATGTGTATGTGGAGAGTGGGAGGGGAGGAAGTGTTCCCTGTCTGGTCATCCAAAGGAGGCCAACACCCAGAATGCACTCTGAAGTCCCCCTCACGCTGAGAGATGTTTCCTCACAGGCTGGAGATGAGAAATGCGGCGACAGAGCCGTAAATATCCCGAGAAGGGAGAAGATAGACAGGGGGAAGTCATTAGCAGTGACAAAGAGTCCCGGTAGTTGAGCATCATTCTCCTAAAAATGATTGCGAAGGTTAAGGCTGCAGGAGCGTGAGCGGAGAGGCAGGTGGGATGGGGGCGGGGCGATGCCTGTTTCTGGGGCTGGCAGAGCTCCAGAGGGCTCCCCGGTGCCCCGCCCACCTCCCGCGGCCCCACCCAGAATTCTATGGCCCCGCCCCCTTGAGCAAGTTCGGGTTGGAACCTGCACAGTAACGTCTGTACCCTTCAGATCAAGCTTGTCACTGAGATTTCGCAACGAGTTACATCTCTGCCTTTCAGAATGGAGAGTGACAGTTGGGAAAATCCTAACGTTTTCCTGAGAAAGAGTCTCAATTAACCATCTTTATTGCTGTGCCGCACTCCATTTTTAAATATACGTTCCCTGGCCAACCATAGCAAATAATCTCACTATGGCCAACAACACTGCATGCTCTCGCTTCTCTTCCTTGTTGTACTTAATGTGTCATAAAAATAAGAAAAAGAAGGAATTTTCCTATTCATCACTTAGAAATTTCTAAGATTAGAGATTAGAAATTTCCCTGCTGTCTCCTTGGGAAAAAAAAATTAAGATAACTTAGGGTGATGCTTATGGTACTGAAACATGAAAGTATCAACTGGTATGTTTTTGAAAATTGAAAATAAAATTATGGAGAAAATGCTTTATTTGATTCTCTGTTTATGGGAAATTCATTTTATTTGACTTTTTTATTTGTAATATCAACTACAGAGCAGAGCGCAGTTGCCAAGGTGTTCCCTCCTGGTTCCATTCTTCTAAATTATTAATGCCGGGCTGTTGATATATTGTCAGCCTTGTACATACATTCTATGAAAATGAGTTTTACAGTAGGTTGGGATTTATAACAAAGCTTGACATATGCAGCTAATTCACCTACACAGTCTTGTCAGTTTTAGGTTCATAAATAATTGATACCCGGGGCTTGAAGTTCAGCTACTGTTAGTACTTCAGCTGTTAAATTTCAGCAGCATAATGGATGAATATTTGTTTATAATTTCTGTCCATGGTCCCGACGTCAGCTCCCTGGCTTCATTTGCATAGGTAGATGGAGAGGGTGTGGGGTAATGAGCGCGTGAAGATGACGAATTGTTTGCTGGCATGCCGGTGCGGTTCTGTAAATGTTTGATTAGTTCTGAATGGATTACCGTTAGATTATCTGGTTCAGAGGTTAACGTGAGCAGTTCTTTGCTCCGAGAGCTTTGGTGATCCCTTGCTGACAGATTTTAAAATTCATACCACGAGATCAGAGCCTTGCAAAAGCAAGGGGGTGTTCTTGGCAACAGATGTTTCGTAATTAAGCATACGGTTTCCCTGTTTTGGAGAGCTGGAGGAATTTCAAATGGGCATGATTTGTTCAGTTGGAGGAAACTTGAGTTCTAAGAAAATATTCTTACTCCCCCCCCATTCCCCCCTGCCCCAAGTTAGTCCGCTTCCCAAGAACAGGAATTAAATGAGCGAAGAGCACAGAGGTATCTGAGGAGGAGGAATGGGTCCCATGCCAGCGGAGGGCAGCTGCTTATGATCTGCCTCCTTCAGAAACCATGTGCTTGATGTGCAAACCACACCGAGGAAGCCAGAGACCAGTGGGTCACGATGGCCAGTCATCTCATTGTCCCCCCGGAAGTTAATGTCATCTGGAGCCCTGGGGTGGCAGGTGGCTTTAGGAATCCCAAATGAATGACATCCACGCAGAGCCTTTTTTTTTGCCAGCGTAGGCTGTCAGAAAAGTATAAGACTCATACACATACCACCTCAAGAGTGTGTGTGTGTGTGTGTGTGTGTGTGTGTGTATGAAGAGCCAAATGCCAGCCATGCATCCGGTCCTGTGATCCTGGTTGACCAGTTTCCAGGAGGATAGGCTGGAGCCTCCACCACATCTGACGCAGCCCAGCTTGGATGAACCCTTTTGTCAACTTGCACCCGGTCCTGTTTTGAGGCTGTGCAAGGTACCTGCCCCCACCCTTGCTTGCCTTCTTCCAGCAACCATGCCCCCTACCCAAACCCACACCCCCTGCCGACCCTCTGTGCTCTTCTCCTCTGCCCCCACCCCCAGAAGAGGCTCAGAAAATGGAGGCAATGGGGCCTTAATGAAAAGATTTAGGGCTTGCAGCTAAACAGAACTGAGTTCCAGCGCTCTCTTCAACTATATTTTCCCAGCCCCGCATCCAGTTCCTCAGCTTGTCTGGCAATCATGTTAGTGATTATATGGGTAATGAAACACGTGCTCTTTTTGTCTGAGCCTCTGATTAATCTGCCTTCTCTTTAGCCTTGATTTATGGCGCTCAACTCTGGAGGTGAACGCTGGTCCATCAGTTCCGTAGCTTATTACAGACGCAGGGGCTGCTAAATGCCTCGGAGGCTTGAATTGTTTCTTGACAGCCAGGCTTCTTGCTACATTCCCTCCAATCTGTTTTGGTTCCTGGTGTGACCTTTCATACAGTAAAATACATTAGTTGAATAGCACAGTCTCATTAAAAGAGTGAATTAACCGAAGAGTCTTTTTAACTAAATGACAGCAAAGGACTGAGTGCTAATAGCCAGGAGCAGTTGGAAACTTAACTCATGAATCAGCCCTGTTAATACTGCCTCATGCCTGAAGCACCGACGGTACCACGCTCTCTGCCGGCTCTCGTAAGAAGAAAAGCTCATTACTTTCCTCCTGATGGGAGAGAAAGAGTGAGCGAGCAATAATAAAGCTTGAATTTTTCAATACTGTTAAAAATGGTGCTGACAGATTGCCGACAATAGGGACAACGGGCCCAGGCAAGGCGTCCGGAGTCGCTGAATTAGCAATACCATCCATATATCATACGATCTAATTAAATCAACCCGGAGAATGAAATTAGTTTTCTGTGAGTGAAATGGCCTCTGAAAGAGCTCTATTAAATGAACTGGAGAGCATTAATTAAATAATTCACAGTGAGGGATTTTGCATTTATACAAAAATTGTGGGCTTAATTGTCCATGCTGTATTACAGATCTGGCCTTATGTTAACAATGTGTCGAAAGCACACTTATTGGGGCATATCAGGAGCAGTTTAACACAAACGCGGCTTGGAAAGTTTTATGGGTTGGGCCAAGGAACCCGTGAAAAAGCACCCAGAATCACCTAGGCTTCGCAAGTCACCTGACAAGGTGTGTTGGTGCCCAGTCAAGTTCACTCCTTCAGACTTTGAAGCAGTTCTATCGTGAGTCGTGATGCTGATCAGAGCAGCTCTTAGCTACCTGGGGTGGTATTCTCTTGGGGTGTCAGGGCTCCTCCTCAGTTAACCCCTTGGGTCATAGTTAATCTGGAAGCTTGGCAACTGTCTGGCACATTTTGCTCTCTGCAGATATTCATCTGGGTGAACCCATTTCCTTTTTGTTCTCCCCAAATGTATTAGTCAGTTACATAGTCAAAGCTATGGTTTTTCCAGTAGTCATGTATGGATGTGAGAGTTGAACCATAAACAAAGCTGAGCACCATAGAATTGATGCATTTGAACTGTGGTATTGGAGAAGACTCTTCAGAGACCCTTGGACTGCAAGGAGATCCAACCAGTCCATCCTAAAGGAAATCAGTCCTGAATATTCATTGGAAGGACTGAGGCTGAGGCTGAAGCTCCAACACTTTGGCCCCCTGATGCAAAGAGCCAACTCATTTGAAAAGACCCTGATGCTGGGAAAGATTGAAGGCAGAAGGAGAAGGGGACGACAGAGGATGAGATGGTTGGATGGCATCACCGACTCAATGGACATGAGTTTGAGCAAGCTCAGGGAGTTGGTGATGGACAGGGAAGCCTGGCAGGCTGCAGTCCATGGGCTCGCAAAGTCCATGGGGACACAACTGAGCAATTGAACCGAACTGATGGACTTTCTCATGAAAACCCAAGCATACTGGGTGCACTGAAGGAAAAAGTGAATTTAGATACAATACTTTAGAGAAATTAGACATCAGCCTGCGTAGAATTGTGGCTCTCGAGGTTGAAAGAAACCTTAATTTAGTTCAAATCTACCCCCTCCCATGTAATGTCTGAAGTTCCTCTAGAACATTCCTGCTTAGATACTCATAGAGCTGTGGCCCCAAGGAGCTCAGTCTTGGTCAGGGCAGAGTGGTGCAGTGGTGGGGTGCCCAGGCTCTGGAGCACATTCCTGGATTCGAATCCCAGCAGCTCCCCCACTTTCTAGCTGTGAAGGTTGGCCCAGGGAGTGGGTCTCTATGCAGCCCTGTTTCTCATCTAATGAAATGAAGACAGGGGGCCTCGTTAGGAGGATTAACTGAGCTGATCTGTGGCAGCACTAAGTGTCTGCCACAAAGGTTAGAGAACGTTATTTTGCTATTGTTATTCAGCTTCTCCTTTCAGCCTTTTACGTCAATAGTTTTTCATCAATTATAGCTTGATCTTTAAAAATATAATTTAAAAAATTATCCTGATATTTACTGTCTCTTCTCATTGATTAGAGAATTTGGTGACTTGAAAAAGTCCTTTTTTTTTTTTTTTTTTTTTTGCTTTACCTTTAAGGCTTCTTATAGTTTTAAACATTTCCCTAATTTGGAGCCAGTTTTCTCCGTGTTTACATACATTTTTCAGGTTGTGTTGTATGTGTGGGAAATTGCGCCGAATGAGACAAAGTCTCTGAATCCAAGGAGCTCTCATTCTGTTTTTCTTTTCTTTTAAATTATTGCTTATTTATTTTTGGCCATGCTGGCTCTTCATTGCGGAGCGTGGGCTTCTCATTGCAGGGGCTTCTCTTGCTGCAGCAGGCAGGCCCTTGTACTTGAGGCACATGTGCTCAGTTGCTCCACTGCTTGTGGGACCTTAGTTCCCAGACCAGGGATTGAACCTGTGTCCCCTGCATTGGCTGGCAGATTCTCAACCACTGGATCACCAGGGAAGTCCCCTGTTTTTCTTTTGAACAGTATTCAGTGTGTTACACACCTTGAACATCCTTAAAGTGGTACAAATTTAAATTAAAAACAAAAGGAAAGAGAATTCTTGTAGAATGTCTTAAGTGGAAAAACCTAAAAGTGGATATTGAAATATCAGAAATAATAAGATCATCATGGAGACAACTCAGCCATCTGTAGAATATACTCCCTCTGATGTTTCACATCTGGATCTTTTTACTGTTAGACATCGTGTTAACTCCCCGGTACAGGCAGTCTTGGGACTGTTTCAAATTATCAAGCCACTCTGGTACACAACCAGGAACATTCTGAAGTACATGCATCAATAAAGCAAACTGGTGGCCTGTTATTGTTCTTAATTATAAATCATTTTGTTTTTTATTTTACAAAGATTTACTTTAGCAATCCAGTGAGGTCTTCTGAGACTCCATCGCATTTATAAACACTTCATCCTATTTACTTTGTCACGTGCTTTTATCAGGTTGCTTTAGAGACACAAAAATAATCATCACCTTGTATTTCATTAAAATAAAAAGTTGAGATTTTCCGTAGGATAGAATCTTGACAGTTAGATACTTCAGTTATCAGGAGCTTGCCATGTTCAGGGGTCTTATGATCCTAAAGGAAGCAAAATAGAATCTTAACCTCAGGCCAGCAGTCTTTCCCTTGTAAAGGAAAAGTTTATCAGCCTGCAGGACAAAGAAAAACAAAAAAGCAATCAATCAAAAAGAAATACAGAGAGAAGGAAAGAAGAGGGCTTGGCCATCGTGGAAACTGGGAGGAAACGGAGTGTGAAAAGCCTCAGAGCATCTGCAGAGCCAGTATGCCTTGGAGAGCGAGAGGAGAGAGCCTGTAAAGAACCACATGGTGAGTAGCAATATTGATTCCCTTTAATGTTATGCGAGACATTCAAATAAAGATTAGAGCTGCCTTTGGTTGCTGGATATGACAATGCTGAGATTGGGGGAGCATGGATACATGTGTATGTGTGGCTGAGCCCTTTTGCTGTCCACCTGAATCTATCACACCATTCTTAATCAGCCATACTCCAATATAAAATAAGAAGTTTTACAAAATAGATATGTCTGACATCCCAACATATATATAAAGTGCAAGTATGTAGAGCTCTATAACCCAAATAAATATCAGAGGAGTTTTACAAAATAGATATGTCTGACATCCCAACATATATATAAAGTGCAAGTATGTAGAGCTCTATAACCCAAATAAATATCAGAGGTCCAAATGGCCCAATAAAGTCATACACAATTATGTAAGTTAAGTGAGAGGTCAGACTCACTTATTTTTTTTAACTTTTATTTTATACTGGAGTATAGCTTATTAAAAAATGTTGTGTTGGTTTCAGGTGGACCACACAGGGGCTTAGCCATATGTCCACATGCATCCGTTCTCCCCCAACCCTCACCTTCCATCCCGTCTGCCACAGAACATTGAGCTATACGGTGTTGCGCTACACAGGAGGTCCTTGTTGGTTACTCATTTTAAATACAGTAGTGTGTTTCCCTGGTGGCTCAAACGGTAAAGAATCTACCTGCGATGTGGGAGATTCGGGTTTGATCACTGGGTTGGGAAGATCCCCTGGAGAAGGGAAAGGCTACCCAGTCCAGTATTCTGGCCTGGAGAATTCTACCAATGGAGGAGCCTGGTGAGCTACAGTCCATAGGGTCACAAAGAGTCAGACACAACTGAGAGACCGACACACACACACAGACATATCTACTGATTCACTCAACCACCAGGTGATTTTTGAACACTTACCATTTGCCACAGTATACTTGGAGCTACAGAGGGTGCAAAGATGATTCAGACAGTAATATTGCCCCCAGGAGCTGTAAGCCTTACCCAGCAGGTGCTGAATAAATATTTGTAAAATTATGAATGAATGCCTGTTGAATAAGGGCACTAAAATATGTTGTGATTAATTCTAGTAAGGGAATAATAATAATACCAATTATTCACTGGGTGTTCATTGGAAGGACTGATGTTGTAGCTGAAATGCCAATACTTTGGCCGCCTGATGTGAAGAGCTGACTCATTTGAAAAGACCCTGATGCTGGGAAAGATTGAGGGCAGGAGGAGAAGGGGACGACAGAGGATGAGATGGTTGGATGGCATCACTGACTCAATGGACATGGGTTTGGGTGGACTCCGGGAGTTTGTGATGGACAGGGAGGCCTGGCGTGCTGAGGTTCATGGGGTCGCAAAAAGCTGGACACGACTGAGCGACTGAACTGAATAATACCAATAAGTAATGCTTAGTGAGCACTCACTATCATCCAGGCATGCTCTTTTTACATGTGTTTGTTCTTTAACATGTGTGCCCTAAGTGGAGTGTAAGATGCTATGGGAGTTCAGAGAAGAAGATGACTTTTCCCTTTGGGAAGATAGAAAGCTGCCTTAAGAGGTCAGGGAAACAGTCTGACAGATACGGAAAGGGAGAGGCTCAAACAAGACCATCTGTGTAGGTGCCTCCGGTGAGCCTCGGATTGGCCACGGGGCCCGAGAAGGGTGGCTTCAGACGTCTTACATGCACTGAGAAAGTGGGGGGCAGGACTGGAGTGGTCAGAGAAGGGTGTGTAGGAGGCAGACAGGCGGCAAGGGAGGCTGATGGCCTCTGTGGGCAGAGGCCAGCCGGATGGATAGCAAGGAGGCCAGACTGACCTGAGCAGAGATTCTAAGGAGTTCGTGGTGGGTTGGGGCTGAGGAGAAGGAAGGGTGGAGGGAAAACCCAGAGAGAGAGCGTGAAGGCCTGGGCCCCCAGGCGAAGGTGGGTATCACCGTGGCGGCGCGGCGGGACAGGAAGCTGCACCTTCCATCCCCCAGGTGAGGGCCTGGGGGGATGTCTTTCAGGAAAAGCACAGTCGTGGCTGTGCCCAAGGTGGATCCGAGGTGCAAGGCCACTCAAAGGTGGTCCCAGGCAACCAGCTAAGAGGCCAAAACGCACCAGGTGCTGGTGACCTGGAGACAGCGTTGACTGTCAGATGCCCTCCCGACCTTCCCAACCGTCCTCGCCTGATCAATAGCAGCATTTTAGTCAGGAGATGAGGCAGGGCCTTGGAAAACAACCGCGCTCAGATCCAATCTTGAGCTTCAGGGCTTCAGCTGGTGGCCTTGCGATGGAAGAGTGGGAAGAAATATGTATTTCCCTTTCTTTCAGCATCGACCATTTCTGTGAGTCATGGGCTTTGAGTCTCCTCTTGCCCTGGAGGAGGAAGGAAGGGGTGTGCAGAGCTGGGCATTCAGGCCTTGACAGCTTTGGGTGATGATTCTGTCCTCACAGTCAGTTCAGACCAGAGATCTGGGGCTCCTCAAGGGACAGGCTCTGATGCAGGAGAGTGAGGGGGGCAGGGTTACTGAACAGGATGCTCTTATGATCTGGGCTTAGAGGGCCCCCCATCCCAGGGACAGGTATTTAATGAAGGTCCAGTTTCCTTCAGTAAGCAAGCAAAAAGAACAGGGCCAGAATGCTACGGCCCACTTGGCTTCCTGGCTCTGAGACCTCTTGGTGCAGACTTGGGTGGGAATACTGGTTTCCTTTGTGGGGTGGGTGACCTGGAGGTAAGGGGCCACCGTGGGAGATGAGCAGGGCAGACAGGAGCGTGCTGGGCACCCTGAGCGTGTATGGATCACCACCTGGCAGCCAGCTTGGAACCTCTCCTTGAGTTGTTGTCACACTCAACACGGAATGGACACCGCGCTCACTGATCAGACAGGAAAGCCTGAATGGACCCTGTGTCCAGACCATTTTAAGAGAACGCCTCACTGAAGGGAGAAAGGGGGTCCCCAGTTTGTGGGTGAACCCCTTCAATCTTGCAAACCCTGGCCTGGGCCCATCCCAGGAAGCGGCTAGTCACCCTTGAACCTTGGCCAGAGTTGTGCTCCCTTAAGAGCAGCAGCATCAAGACTTCTCTGCCGGTCCAGTGGCTAAGTCTCCGTGCTCCCAATACAAGGGCCCTGGGTTCTATGTCGGGTGGGGGAACAAAGTTCCCAGATGCCTCAACTAAGACCCTGAGCAGCCAAATAAGTAAATAAATATTTAACAACACCAACAAAAAACAGCAGCAACCTCTCCCTTGTCCAAATCCTCCCCAACCTAATGGTAACATTTGTATTTGCTTTTTTGCAAGTGGAGCTCTTGTCATTCAACTTGCATCCCCACATGAGGCCCTTTGGAGGATAGGACTGTCAAACTATTCAATCTTCTGCACCATTACCTTTAATATTAGCCGTATTTAGTTTATTCCTAAAGGCCTGTCTCACATGAGGGAATTCTTTCTGTAATCGTGACAGCTGTGTTCAGGATCCCCTCTGAAATGTGTCATCTGCTCCTTCTTAGGCAATCAGTAAAAATCCAGATGTTCTCACTGTTGCTGGGGTCAGGAAAAGGGAGATGTCTTTGGTTCTCCTTCTGACTCTTTCCAAGAAGTCCAGGCTTGTCTTTCGGCATGAACATTGCCTGGGTAGACCCTTGGCCGAAGGACAACTCTGGACACAGAAGAGCTCCCAGTAGAAGGCTTTGGGGTTGTGGTGGAAGAAATCGAGGGAGCCTTGGGATGGGGTTTGACTAACTCCCCATGTTACGGACATGACAGTTCAGGACACAGAGGCCTGGAGGGACGGTTTGGACCAGCTCAGCAGGTGGGCGGTGGGCCTGGGTTTGAACGCGGGTCTCTCATTCAAGGGCATCTACCACTACCTTCCTGGGCCAGTGCTCTGCACGCATCCCCTTGGCGGTCTCAGCAACACTGCAAATGGAGCTGCGTGCTCCTGGATTTCAGACCAACACAGGAGTGCTCAGGGAAAATGAAGTGGTTCGTGCATTCTTATAGTGAAGACATGGCCCCAGGATTTGGCCCCAGGCCAGCCAGGCCTCAGGGTCCACTGTTGGGGGCCACCCCAGGCGAGAAGGGGTGGTTCCATTGTAAGCGCCACTGCTGGGAAGACTTGGACCGCCAGGGAGACCTTCCGTTTCACTGTCTCCCCTGTGGGCGACCCCAGGTTGGTGCAGCCTCCCCTGAAAAGTAGTCTCCCAGAGTTGGGCGAAGGCCTCTGGCCCTCGGAGGGTCTTCCCACCTCTGCTGGTGCCTCCTTCCCACCTCCTTGGAAGCAGAGGACTGGCTTCCCTCCTCCCTCCCTCTGCTTGGGTTTTGTTTTGTTTTTCTTTTTTTTAATGTAAAACTCCAGGGTGCAGTCCACTCAGGTTGGCTAAACAAGGGCCAGAGGAACCAAAACAATTTTTCTCTTTAACAAAGTCATTGTTCTGTTGCAAAGTTTTATTTTGAATGTCAGAATTGAAATATAACCTTCTTTTGGAACAAATTCTCATCTTCCCACAAGCAAACAGTTAGTGTAGGCCACCTACACTAGAAGAGGTGAGAAGGACAGGTACTCAAGGGAAGTTAAAAGAGGAACTACATTAATGTGAATATTTTGCAAAGGATTTACCTTATTTATTGATTTACTTGCTTAAATAACTTATGTTTGCTATTAAAAATCATTTTAGTGAAAATAAGTAAAAGAAGACAATAAAAACTACTGCTACTCTACCATGGACATTCTGGGGTACTGCATTTCAAACTTCTCCTAAGCATGTTGTATACAGGTGTATTTTTCATACAAAATGAAATGATTGAATGCTTTTGCTGTACATGGTTAGAACAATGGGGTGAACATCTGGATATGTGAAGTCATCATGTGATTCCCGGGTGTAGCTCTTCCAGAGCAGAGACCCATGAGTGAGGAGGGTCCCCACATGCTGTAGGGAGACTGGGAGTAGAGAACTACAACAGACAATCCTGCTCCAGAAAAGGGGGCCAGGCGGTCCTGTGAGTGCTCTTGTCCTATTGATTCCACAGATAAACATAAGTGAATAGGAAGAGCCATCTCTGGGTCCAGGGCACCAACCAAGTAGATTTGTTTGTGCCTAACTTGAATTTAACGTGTGAATGTGAAAGCCAACCTCACATTTACAGTGATGTATTCTGAAAAGGTTTTCATTATATCACCAACAACTTCAGGTTGCTAAATCTAAGGGTCAATTCTCAATCTTCACCTTGTCTGAACTGAGTGATACTCAAGGCTGATGGGGCTTCCCAGGTGGCTCAGATTATCCTGCACAACCTCCTCATTCTGACGGGGAGGGAGCCTGAAGGCCCACGAAGGGCAGTAACTTGGTGGAGGTGCCACGGTGCCTTGGTGGCAGAGCAAGAATCAGTCAGTTCAGTCGCTCAGTTGTGTCCGACTCTTTGTGACCCCTTGGACTGCAGCACGCCAGGCTTCCCTGTCCATCACCAGCTCCCAGAGCTTACTCAAACTCATGTCCATCGAGTCGGTGATGCCATCCAACCATCTCATCCTTTGTCGTCCCTTTTGCCTCCTGCCTTCAATCTTTCCCAGCATCAGGGTCTTTTCCAATGAGTCAATTCTTCACATTAGGTGGCCAAGGTATTGGAGTTTCAGCTTCGGTATCAGTCCTGAATGCTCTCATACAATGACGAGGTCCTAGATAAATGCTCATTCTCCATCTGCATCCACTCACAGGGTGTCTGCTGAGTGCCGGTTGCTGTGCCAGGAGTGAGGACCATGGAGGACAACACATGCCCTCTGCTGTGAAGATGCTGAGTCCCACCCACTTACACTCCCAAAGAGAAATGGCGTTGGTCCAAACCATGTGGATACCAAGCCTCTTGGAACTTTTTCCTTAGGGGAACGAGCATTAATAGCATCACTTTCAAGGTCTCAAGGGCTCCTAATTCTTGATAGGGGGTCAGGGTGCAGCTGGCTGGCACAATCCCACCACTGTCAGCAGGAATAGAGTGGGCGGGGGCCACGTTGACCACAGCCTCTGTAAAGTGAATTATGGGCAATTGCCAAGTGGACCAACATCTGCTTCAGCATCTTGAGAAAGCTGAAAATAAAAATCGATACGTGTAAAATTAGGCTGTCGTGTGAACCCAGCACCACAAGTAATTGCAATCTGGGTTCAGGCTTCTGTGAGTGTCCTGAACAGTCCAGAGAACAGGGACCTTCCCCCACATCAGTGTCTGTATCCTCAGCTCCCCTCCCAGTGATAGTTTCTGCCTTAGAAAATGATGCTGCTGGCAATCCCTTTAGAATCTTTTTTTTTTAATCATTCTCTCTTCTTGGCTTAGCGTACACCCATTTGTGTTCTGCTATTTCAGAGAAAAGCAGCATATAATAGTTGTGTTGTAGAAATTGGAACAAGAAACTAGCAGATGCAAGTTTAGTGAGTATTGAGTTTTAAACTTGTCTTGCTGTGATTTGTGGCCGTGTCATGGCAAATATTTTTCAATGTCACCGCCTTAGCCAGTGCTGTCACTAAGGCAGTCAGCTGGGGAATAGAGGGCCGAACACTATGATCTCAATATTAATGGGAGCTGTTGAAAGTGGCAAAGGTGATAAAGTATTGTTTAGTTATTAGTGCCATACTTTGGCTGCGGGACATTATTATAAAACGCAGTCTGTTTTTGTCAGATTTCAATCATGGTTTCAATAACACGTTTAGAAACTTGGAGTCTAGGAGCCCACAGAAGAATGAATTTTTTTTTTTTCATCTTAAACTAAAGGAGTTTAGATTGCAATCAGAAGAAAAAGGGCTTAAAATTTGGATTTTGTTTACTTTATTAATTATTTTTTCCTCCAAATGCTTTGGTGATGGGACACCCTTGTCTGACTTGCCGACAGTCAGGTGGGTTGGCCGTGGCTTAAAGGAGTTGGGAAGTTGATACCATCTCTTCCTTCACACTTTTGATGAAGAGAGATTCCTGCAGGTGGTGCAAAAGCGGACCTTGTTCAACGGGCAGAACCTCAAATCGCCTTTATCCATCCCTCTGTCCCCCTACCCTGGACGAGTCCAGGAAGAGAGAGTTATGCAAAGCGCATAATACTTTAAAAAATAATATCCTGTTTTGCAAAATTCCATTTCGTTCAGGAAATAATAATTTTCCTCAGCTTGTCTGCGACCCTGGGGAGAAGATGAATGAATAGTTTAGTGGAAGGGGCTGCCCCTGTCATTAGTAGAGCCGGGGTTTAAACTTATAATTAAAATAATCTTTAAAATTCAATTTTTATAGATGGGGGAGATAACTTGATTTGAAACCCTTCAATGCACACATTTATGCAGCATTCGCCCAAATCTAGCGGTGCCATGGAAAAAGGGGAACATCAAATCGGATGATGAGAGTTTATATAGCTTTTAAATATCAAGCTGTCAGGCTTTGTGCGGGCAGAAATATTGCAATTGGACAAGAGTAAAGAAAAAGAGTTTATATTAGTGTGGAGGGTTTTGGAGTGAATTCAGGCCAAGCAGAATATAATGGAAACCCCTTTAAAAGAAAGATGACAGAAAAATCTCGAGATCTGAGCATAGTCTGACCTCCCTTTCAGAGGCGATCTGCTTGATAAAGCAGACACAACCCCAATAAAACACTGACAATAGGAAAAAGTAAATAGAAATCATATTAAGCAGTGGCGATATTGCCTGAATTGGAACAAAAATTAGGTATAATAGCCTTGCCGGGTTTTAATATGGTCCCCAATCACATCACAATATAAGGCACATCATGATGTTTCTAAATAACGTTTATCGTCCTGAAATCTCCCTGCCTACTAGACAACTTGCATTATTGGAGGCTTCTGGCTTATTATTTTTTTTTAAGAACTCATAAATATTTAATGTCCAGGATCAAGAACGGGGCCGGGGGGAGGGGGCCGTGTCTCCAGGAACCGTGATGTTTCCCTGCGTGAGAGGCTCTGACATTGTCTGGGGCTGGGTCTTGGCCCCAGTGGTGAAGCTTTGGGATGAGGTGGTACGTGTCCCATGGAGGACCCGGAACCAAGAGCCGGTGAACCAGCTGGTACAAGAGCCTCGGAGATGAGCCCAGACGGCAGGGCAGCCTGGGGCAGGTGCACCAACACCTGTCTGCCAGGCCCTGGCAGGACTGGCCTCAGGTGATTCTTTTTTCCCATGTGTGTCTTGGAACAAATGGGCCACAGAGAAAATAATAAAAGTCGAAATGGGGTCATGTTGGCTGTGTGTGCTTGGTTGCTCAGTCGTCTCCAACTCTTCATGACCCCATGGACTGTAGCCCTCTGTTCATGAGATTTTTTTCCGGGCAAGAATACTGGAGTGGGTTGCCATTTCCTCCTCCAGGGGGTCTTCCTGACCCAGGGATCGAACCTCCATCTCCTGCATCTCTTGCACTGTAGGCAGATTCTTTATCACTGAGTCATCGGGGAAGCTATATGTGAATGCTATTCTGAATTCCAGAACCTGATAGAAAAATATGGCCAAAGACAAATCACAATGGCACTCAAACCAGCCATTGGTCAACCAACCAGCGTGTTTACTGAGGGTTTAATGAGCCAGGTACCACAATCCTCAAATGGTGTTGCCTGTAAGATTCTTTAGGGAGTGTTTCCAAACTTGTGTTAGGTTTCAGAAACCCACATTTTCTTTAGGGTTGATGCTGCAGGCATTTAATAAGGGTTTTGGAATCTAGTCTTTTCTAGACTTTGAAGTTCTACCCAAAGGAGAGAAGACAGGTTTCCTGCTGTGCCGGTTCCTCAGAATTCCTGCAATCAATTAAAAAATAGGATTTTTTCCAGTTCGGCTCTGCAGCATTCATTCATTCTTTCACTGACGAATTCTCTCCGCAAACACTCACAGAGAGCTTACCACATTCCAGGCACTGTCCTAGGCTCTGGAGATCGAGCAGTGACTACCCCAGTGGGTTTTCTGTCCTCCTAGAGGTAGTGGGTCAGTGCATATTGAAATCCAGGCACCCTTCAAACAGAGAGGTGAGAAGCCCAATGCCTTCTTGGATGGAGTGATTGATGCTTTGGGAGTAGAAGCAACTTGACTCACTCAGGATTCACAAAGTTGTTCTGATCGAGGGCGGGCAGCGCCCACACTCACATGTGTGTCCCTCTTCAGGTCTCAGTGGTCATTTATGGAAGGAGAGCAGAAAAGGGGGGCAGCTCCTTCCTGGGGGCCAGCATGGTGCTCACTCTGCCCTCTGCCCAGTGCGGGGGCTCTGTGGGCATAGCACTGCCCTCCTGGCCTGCAGAGCCACAGGACAGCCCTTCTTGGGATGGGTAATCTTTCAGAGGTACCCCACCCAGTGTAGCCCTCAGTCAGGCTGGACTCTGGCATTGAGAAGGGAGACAGACCCCTGCTAGGATTCCCTCAGGGAAGATGAGCAAACGTAGTTCTGTCCTGCAAAAAGGTTGCTGTGTCTGGGAAACTGCAGTGGTTTGCTGAATCATCAGGGTGAGTGGAAGTGAGGCCAGGGTGGGAGCCCCGAGTGAGCCCAGGGGCTGGGTCAGAGCAGATGCAGCACGGAAACCCTGAATGCCAAGGGAGCAGGGAGACTCCTGCCCTGGGGCAGCCCCAGGCTGGGAGAGGCCGGGACCGAGGAGAGGGGGTCCTGGAGAGTTCTCCTTGGCTGGAGGTCAATAATTTTGCTGTATGCCACTCAGTGTTTTGAGAAGGGACTGGGTTCAGGAAGGAGAGAAAAAGACAAAGGGGTAGGGTGGGGGAGGATCAGAGAGATAGAAGGAGATGCTCCATTGGAAGTGTCTGTGTGTGTGTGTGTGAGTGTGTGTGTGTGAGTGTGTGTGTGTGAGTGTGAGTGAGTGTATGTGGGTGTGTATGTGTGTGTGTGTGTATGTGTGTGTATTTGAGTCTGTGTGAGTCTGTGTGAGTGTGAGTGTGTGTGTGTGAGTGTGTATGTGAGCAACTGTAATTTTTTTTCTGGGAAAGAGCCTTTTTTTCTGAGGAGACAGTCTCCAGCTTTCACCAGATTCTCACATAAAATGGCAAAGAGCCTGCTCTGGATGCTGCTTTCTCTATTACCAATGTCTTAATGGGACTGATGCGAAGAGCTGACTCACTGGAAAAGACCCTGATGCTGGGCAAGAGTGAGGGCAGGAGGAGAAGGGGACAACAGAGGATGAGATGGTTGGATGGCATGACTAACTCAGAGGCCGTGAGTCTGAGTGAACTCCGGGAGATGGTGAAGGACAGGGAAGCCTGATGTGATGCAGTCCATGGGCTCGCAAAGAGTCTGACAAACGACTGAGCGACTGAACAACAAATGGAACTGGAAGTTTCCCTTTTAATGCTTCAGAATCTCCACATGAGAGACACACTCTCAGCAAGGCTCCCTGGCTTCTCAATACCTCCTCTGACCCCTGAGGCCAAGGACTGGGGAAACAGAGAAAAGGAATTTTTCATCAGGTTCCAGTAAGGGACGCCAAAAAAATGGCTGTCAAGATCGGGGTAGGTGATGGCCCCGGATGAGAGCAAAGGCCACGGCTGCCTGTGCATGTGTGTGTCTGGGGGCACGCACATGTGGATTCAGGGTGGAAGGGGCCTGGATGGGAGAAAGGGGAGATGTTGCCCCAGCCCAGACCAGAGTGGGCACTTCTCAGAGTGGGCATGTCCCACCCTTCTCTTTCTTCCCATGGCCCCAAAGGAGGTGCCCATGCCCCAGTAGGGAGCCTGAGCTCTGCGGAGACCACCATCCTCAGGGAAAAAGAGAGGTGCTTCCCATCTCCCAGGTTCAAGGACTCCTGAGATCACGGTCCCTGGGAGGCTGCTCGGGGTGAAGCTGGGCCCTCATGGCCAGTTCACGTAGGATGCTGGGGCACCTAAGGCAGCTGGGCTCGGGGGCCTCCTGCCAGCCTCAGCTCACTGTGGCATGGCCTTGAGAAGTGTGTGAGACTCAGTTTTCTCGTCTTTAAAGTGGACCTAAGAAGAATTCCTCCACAACCTTCACTCGTGGTTGCAGTGAGAATTAAAAAAAAAAAATCTATGTGTTTATATGTGTATAAACAAGCCTCACATTGGAAAGTCCTACAAATGCTGGTGTTTCCTTTGATGAGGTGACTAACGATACTGAGAATTCAGTTACTGAGAGATGAGATTGCTGGGGTCGTGTCCTGGATCCCGCGGGAGACAGGTGGAAGAGCCGTCGATGGTGACCCCAAGGGTGGTGGACGCCCTGCCGTGGGAACCTGCTGCCTCGATGGAGTCCGTCCTTCCTGCTACGCTGCCTGGTTCAGAATCCTGTCCCCTGAGCCCTGAGGAAAGTCACGCCACTCAGAGTCTGTGAGTGCAGCTCTGGGATGCGGAACTCTTTCTAGGAAAATCCTCCGAAACGCCAACTGGGACCAAAAGCTTGTGGCCTCCCTGTGCCCGTGTTTCCAGCTCTCGGGCCTGAGCGCTTGATCAAAGCGAGTCCCCCGGAGAAGGGGCAGGCTGCCCGCTGAGCACTTTTGGGAAAGCAGGGCGCTGAGTAGGCGGCCTCTTAAGATTCATCCCTGCCTGGATCTGCAGGGGACAGAACACCGCGCTGGTTTCATGGAGAGGAGAGCTGGTGCTTGGGGGGGAGTTCAACTTGCTCAGGGTCTCAGAGCAGCTAAGTGATGACTCCAGGCTGTGAACCCCATTTCCGCCTCTGGAGCCCCAGCCTCTCCCTCTTTACCACCCGATCCCCTCTATCTTCTCTCTCCCCGCCTCCCCAACCTGACGCAGTCCCTGGGGGATGAATGTCCTCAGGGATGGGCTCTGATCTCTGTGCCGACACTGATCCTTCGAAGCGAGTGTTAAGGAGGATGCGGAGGCCGCTTTTGGGTTTGGTTGGAGAGTGCAGTGATCGATTAGCAATGCCTGCCTTGCACCTGGGGAGGAAGACGTGCAGAATCATCACCCCTGCCTTAGTCCTGGGTCACCAACCTCCCAGGTGCTGTTCGAAGTGCTGCAGTGGCGGCAAAGGAAAAAGTTAGGGTGGAAACCCTCACCCCCACCCCACCCCTGCCTCCGGTGGTCCAGGGGTTAAGACTTTGCCTTCCAATGCAAGGAGTGTCGGTTCAATCCCTGGTCAGGGAGTTAAGACCCTACATGCCTTGCAGGCAAAAAGCCAAAATATAAAACAGAAGCAACATTGTAACAAATTCAATGAAGAAAAAAAAAAAAAAAGAGAGAGAGAGAGCCAGAGAGAGAGAAGAAATAGACCTAGACCAAAAAAAAAAAAAAAGACAGGCTAGCAGTGGCTCAGGGATGCTCAGCTGTGTGCCCTGCATCCTCCTGGGTAGATGGAGCAGTGACAGCCCAGGGGTCTCCTGCAGCAGTGGGAGGAGGCAGGGCAGCACCGAGACTGGTCCCACGGCTGGGGCCCCCAGCAGGAGCATCAGTTACTCTGCTCCTTCCTTAGACAAATTGTCAAGAGGCCTCCAGTTGCCCTTTGGTCCCTCTGTGATCACAGATGCCCCCAGAGGGGTGCTGGCAAGAGAGCCTCACGGCCGGAACCTCACCCCCTCTCAGGGCAGGGCTGGCCCGTGAGCTGAAAAGGAGTCAGGGACGTGGGGCAAGGGCCTGGGAGTGAGGACAGTTGTGGAGGAGGTTGTCTCAGGAGGAAGGACAGGCCTCCCCTGACCTCACAGCTCTCTGAACACAGGCCACCTCCATATGATTGCCAGGAAGAGACAGGCTACCCGGCAGTGTTTGCATTTCAATTAAACAACAAACATTTGTTTGATGTAAGTCTGTTCCAAAGAGTTTTCTTTGCTAAATCTGGCAAATCTGAACCCTTACCAAACACACACCAGGCTCTGAAGCCAGAAAGATCAAGGGCTTCAGCCTCTCATGCTTCATGACAACTGAGAAAGCTTCCATAAAGTGGAAAGTAGAGCAAGGCCTGCCAGATCTGTGATGAGCGACACTGTAAATACAACTCAGTGATTATAGATGTGGACTCAGAAGCTTGATTGCCCATGTTCAAAGCCCCGCTCTGGTACTTGCTATTGGGGAGACCTTGGGAGGGTTACTTAATGCTTTGAGCCTCAACTTCTACATCTGTAAAATGGGTATGGTGGGATAGCTCCTAGCTCATAGGGCTTTAGTAAGTTTATCCATGAAGGCACTGTAGACAGCATACTTGAGTCAAACGTGGTGATGGTGATCATTCAGGTGGCTGCTTCTGTTATGTAAGCTTTGAATAGGTGTGATGAGGGAGTTTTTCCAGTAGTCATGTATGGATGAGAGTTGGACTATAAAGAAAGCTGAGCACCAAAGAATTGATGCTTTTGAACTGTGTTGTTAGAGAAGACTCTTGAGAGTCCCTTGGACTTCAAGGAGATACAACCAGTCCATCCTAAAGGAAATCAGTCCTGAATATTCAGTAGAAGGACTGATGCTGAAGCTGAAACTCCAGTACTTTGGCCACCTCATGCAAAGAACTGACTCATTTGAAAAGATCCTGATGCTGGGAAAGTTTGAAGGCAGGAGGAGAAGGGGAGGACAGAGGATGAGATGGTTGGATGGCATCACAGATTCTATGGACATGAGTTTGAGTAAGCTTTGGGAGTTGGTGATGAACAGGGAGGCCTGGTGTGCTGCAGTCCACGGGATCTCAAAGAGTCGAGCGACTGAACTGACCTGAATTGATGAAGGAGTCTGGGTCCTGACTTTCATTCCAAGCTCTGTCATGAACTTGCAGGGTTTCCTTGGGCTGGTCCCACTTCCCGTATATGGACCAAGTGAGCTGGACTGGGTCAGTCAGTTGCTAACTTAAATGAAGTGATTTCTGAGCAGCAGAGTCATTGCTCCAAATGAGCGTTAAAGAAACTGGTATAGAGACTAAACAAGCATCTGCTGGGCCGAGGCGCACATGCACACGTGTGCGTGTGTTGGAAGCGGGGCTCAGAGCCAGTCCTCTTGGCTGTCCTTTCCCAGCTGGGGTGTCTGGAGGAACCCTGAGCCCCTGGATGATGGCTCGGTTCCCACTGACTGACAACACTCATTCTGCACACGTGCCTGTCCCTGGAGAGCCTATGCTGTTAGACCTGAGTAGAAAACGGCCGAGGAGAGTCCCTGTCCCAGGGACCCCCCTGGGGGGTGAGGGGCTCAGAGGCTGATGTGGAAAATGCTCCAAGCTGTGATGTGGTCCAACAGCAGCCGCCCTCACCCAAAGCCCGAGAGCCTGGTGTCTGGTTCTTCCAGGACGGGGAAGTGTGGGGCCTCCCTGGGCGAGGCCAGAGGACTGAGGGCTGCCGAGTGGGGAGAGGGAGCAGGAACCGGGCACTGGCTGGAGCCCCTGTGCTTCCAACCCCGCGAGGCCAGGAGGGGAAGGGGCACGGGGGTCTTCCCTCTCTAACAAGGGAGCAGGTCGTCTGTCGGCACACTCCCCCTGCCCCGCCCCCGCCACCATCTGCATCTTAGGGGAAGAATGGTGTTTTCTTCTGCCTCCTTCCCTGCCTGCAAATGTGTTAGTCACTCTGTTGTGTCTGACTCTTTGCAATCCCATGGACTGTAGCCTGCCAGGCTCCTCTGTCCACGGGATTCTAGAGGCAAGAATACGGGAGTGGTTAGCCATTCCTTTCTCCAGGGGTTCTTCCTGACCCAAGGATCAAACCCTGGTCTCCCACATAGCAAGCAGATTCTATGCCATCTGAGCCACAAGGGAAGCCCTTGTTAAAAGGCCAGCATAGTTCAAAACACTTTCCAGTCTCCTAACTTCTTTGGGCTTTTCGTTTTTTATCCCTCCTTGGTCCCTGCATCCAGGACTCAGAAGTTTTCTGGGTCAAGTCTACTTTTCTCAGAGGTTGAGCAAGGTTTGCAGTCTGCTGGGGAGGCTCCTTGACCTTTTTGTAGGCCAGGTGGACCCTAGAAAATGAGACCCTGCTAATGCCAGAGGGCCCTCCCTGGCTCTCTGGTTGACTCTGGGTTGTGCTGGGGAAGATGGTGAGGAGGCAAGTGGGCTGCTTGTTATCTGTCTGTTTCACCTCTGTGACAGCCGTTCATCTGGTGGAGAGGACCCCACGTCATCCACTCATTCAATCCTTTTTTGCACTTAGTACTTAACAAACGCCTATTCTCATCCCTTTGCCAGATGGATCCGGGCATTAGTACAATAGGCTCTGCCCTCCGAGCTGCTCAGTCTAGGGAGAGACAGTTGTGTGGACATCAGACAATAATTCCAGTGAAAGGCGGTAAAGGAGGACATACATGGCCTTGTGGACACAGGGAGCTGCACGCAGACTGTTCATCCTCAGAAACATCCACGACATCTTTGTCTTTTGTAGACCAAAGGAAGGGAGGACATGGCAGGATGAAGATGCCCCAGTCTAGAACAAATTCAATCATTTTAAAATTGCATTGCTGAACCTGACTTAATTCAGGCCTCGTATCTGGCTACTGTATCAGTTCATTAGAACACAAAAATACACGACCAAACAGACAAGCAAATTTCATGTAACATAAGCTTCGGCAGGAAAACGGTTCCTGGTGTGTTCTGTGTGTGACTCGGTGGGCGGACACACTTCTTGCTGCTGGAGCAAGACTGATTTGTGTGAAGGCTCCTGTCACCAAATCACTCCGAAGCTTGGGAGATAAAATGTCGCTTAGGATAATGTAATTGGCCTTAAGGTACAGGAGTTGAATTATTTTCAGTGATTTATAATCTGGAAATTAAAGACTCACTCATTTTCTAATTTAATTCCATCTTCAATGGAAAAATGTTCACTCTGATCTAAATTGGCGAGTAATGTTGCTAATTCAAATGCAGATGTAATTTCGATCCTGGTAGCAGTTTGCGGTGATTGACGGGTCTCCAAAGAATCATTAAGATCCTTATCTCCCAATCTCACAAATTCCCCGGCAGTTGTGATAATAACTTCGGCTGAGGAGAAAAGGGGAAAAAATAAATTCTCCCCAGTCCTGTCGGTTTGGGCCTTGCCTTTTGCTGGTCAGAAATTGTGGGTCTCTTTTGAGTCTACAGCCTACAAGAGACAATGCTGAAGCTTCATTCCCAAACGTGGGGGTGGTATAAACACCAAGGTTTAAATTGTTTACTTGTGTGTCTTCCCTCTAAAATATGAATGAAATGGGCCTGGGCTAGGTTATCCCCCGGTTCACGGTTAATTATCTGGGATTTTACACCACATTTGGTGCCATTCATTGATAAGAATCAACCACCCAGGGACAGGGGGACAATGATTAGCCATAATCACGCAGCCTGCCCTCCCCCTTCAGCTGTCACATCCCTGGCACATGGTCGTGTGTCTTCATCTAAGTAGACCCCAAGAAGCTGGGATGGAGAAATTATGGGGTCGCTTCTGCTGTGTGAGAAATGGCCAGGTCAGGGATACAGTCGCCGGCATCATCTGTTTGCTGGGTGAGCAGTGATGTCTGGATGGAGTTGCAGGCTCAGTCTTGGATGCTATTGACCTCCTGGGTGGTGGTTCTGGCTCTCTCTAAGCAGATGGCAAAAGGACTGACTTCTTTGTCCAACGGCTAATTTGTTTGAAGTCAAGTCATTTGATTCTGAGAGTTGGTGGTTTCAATCCAGTTTAGACAACAGAGTAGACATTTGGGGCAAGTTGGTGTCCTGCGTTTCTATGGTGGCTGAAGGCCGTGAATGAGGAGTGGGACACATTTTGGAAACGTGTACTGACCCCACTTGCCAGCACCAGCTCTTACCACACATGAGCTGTGCAAGGTTTTATAGCAGAATTTGTTGATTTATATTTTATATTACTTCTTCAGGGGTACATGTGTCATGGTTGTACAACTTTGGAGAGTGGAGGAAACATGGTAAGAAATAATTATGACTTGGAATAGGAATGAAAGCAGTCATTTTTGAAAAATATTTATTGCTATTTCATAATCTGTTTTTAAAGTCTGATTTTGGGCTTTCCCGGTGGCTCAGACGGTAAAGCATCTGCCTGCAATGCGGGAGACCCGGGTTTGATCCCTGGGTCAGGAAGATCCCTTGGAGAAGGAAATGGCAACCCACTCCAGTACTCTTGCCTGGAAAATTCCACGGATGGAGGAGCCAGCCTGGTAGGCTACAGTCCATGGGGTCACAAAGAGTCGGATATGACTGAGTGACTTCACTTCACTTTTGGACGTATTAAGCTATGGGGGCAAGACGGCTCATGCTCACACCTGTGCTCTCATCTTGGGCGTATGGCTAGACCACATTTCCCAGCCTCCTTTGCTGTTGGATGGAGACTTACGATTGAGTTCTGGGTGTAAGAATGGATTCATGCATCTCTTCTAGGTTAAGAGAACCTTTTCTTGTGATCTGTATTCTCTCTTCCCATCTGTAGGATAAATGGAGAAGACAAGATTCTTCTTCCTGCCTCTGAACAGTAGAACCAGAAAGAAATTTTACTTGAACTAGAAAGAAACTCCTATTAGGTTACACTATGGAGATTCTGGGGTTTTGTTTTAGTAACTGACATTGTTGTTGCTGTTCAGTTGCTCAGTTGTGTCTGATTCTTTGCAACTTCATGGACTGCAATAAGCCAGGCTTCCCTGACCTTCACTATTTCCTGGAGTTTGCTCAAACTAATGTCCATTGAGTTGGTGATGCCATCCAACCATCTCATCTTCTCTCACCCCCTTCTCCTGCCTTCAATCTTTCCCAGCATCAAGGTCTTTCCCAATGAGTCAGTTGTTCCATCAGGTGGCCAAAGTATTGGAGCTTCAGCTTCAGCATCAGTCCTTCCAAAGACTCTTCAGGGTTGATTTCCTTTAGAATTGACTGGTTTGATCTCCTTCAGTCCAAGGGATTCTCAAGAGTCTTCTATAGCAACCACAGTTTGAAGGCATCAATTCTTCAGTGCTCAGTCTTTTTTGTTGTCCAGCTCTCACATCCCCACATGATTACTGGAGAAGCCATAGCTTTGACTATATGAATCTTTGTAGGCAAAATAATGTCTCCACTTTTGAATATGCTGTCTAGGTTTGTCACAGCTTTTCTTCCAAGGAGCAAGTGTCTTTTAATTTCATGACTGCAGTCACCATCTGAAGTGATTTTGGAGCCCAAGAAAATAAATTCTGTCACTGTTTCCCCATCTATTTGCCATGACGTGATGGGACCGGATGCCATGATCTTAGTGTTGTGAATGTTGAGTTTTAAGTAACTAACATTACTTGTCCTAATACAAGCTGCATCAAGCACACCAGTATAAAAATATTTAATCTATTGATCAATTTCCTCCAATCCCCCATTTAATTCCTTGTGTATCTCTTATACATTACTACCAGCGATCAAGCTGATACCTGCATGACCCACAGATGAATACAGCTGTTTGCGTTTCTCCTTTAATCACCATGACATTTTGACTTAGACTTGTGCCTTGAATATGATGACTAGTAGATTAGAAGCATTTTTGTTTTATAAATATGTAGACATTTTACTAAGATTGCATTTGTGTCCAGAGCCAGGGTCAGTAGATAATATTACAACTTCAAGGCTATTTTTACTTAAATATGAAGACCCACTGAGATATGATGTGTGTCTCTGGCCGTTGTTTTCCTGGTTGTAACTTAGCCAGTGGGCTTCTTGGGTGGCTCAGTGGTAAAGAATCCGTCTGCCAATGCAGGAGATGTAAAAGAGTCATGGGTTCAACCCCTGGGTCGGGAAGATCCCCTGGAGGAGGAAATGGCAACCCACTCCAGTATTCTTGCCTGAAAAATCCCACGGACAGAGGAGCCTGGTGGGCTATAGTCCATGGGGTCTCAAGAGTTGGATACAACTCAGCAACTAAACAACAGCTTAGCCAGTGCTTAGCCTTTGTGCTGTGCTTAGTTGCTCAGTTGTGTCCGACTCTTTGCAATCCTGTGGACTGTAGCCTGCCAGACTCCTCTGTCCATGAAATTCTCCAGGCAAGAATACTGGAGTGGATTACTATGCCCTCCTCCAGGGGATCTTCCCAACCCAGGGATCAAACACAGGTCTCCCACATTGCAGGCAGATTCTTTACCAACTGAGCCACCAGGCAAGCCAGCCACCTTTTGAATAATGGACAGAGACAGTGGGCTGGAGATCACACACCTTTCCCCATTCCTACCCCTTCAGTGGACTCCTTTCCAAACCTCTCCACACACAACTATTTGACATATTAGTCTCCATTGTGTTGGGAGAATTTCCTTCTGAAGGATTATGTTACATGCTTCCTTACAGCTGAAGAGATCTCAAAGACCATGGTCTGAACTCAGAAAATAGGTTTCTTTTCTGCTTTTTAATGGAGGCATCAAGAGTATTCATGCAGTTGAATCTCATCAAGCTTTATGACTCATTGTTGGAGACCTTGCCCCCGCCTACCTCTGGCCTCACTGTTCATCTCAACCGCCTGTACCCCTTGCCCCTCAGCCTCCAGCCTCAATCGCTTAGGACTCATTGGATGAGCTGAGCCTGTCCCCACCTCTGTGCTTTGTATACCTTACTTTTTCTGTCCTGGAACACTGTACCTGGCAGTCCCCTCACCCTCTTCAGAGTGGAAACCCAGTTCATCTTGGAAGTTTCAGCTCAAGTATCAGTTGACCTTCTCTGCCTCCATCCCCTGCCCCTCTTGGGAGAACTGGTCTCTTTTGCTGAACTGCTTTCTCATAGCACCTGGAACTTTGGATCATTCTAGTTTTGTTTACTCATCTGTCTCTCTCTACCCTGTCCTCTGGGATAGGATGGTGATGATAATGTCATTGCTATATAATTCATATCTTATCATTATTATTGTTACCAATTGCATTGCAGAAGTATCCATGGTATTATACCTCATTCATGCTGTACACGGATGGTTAGCTTCCTGGATCCAGGCTAATTTCTGTCTTCAACCTTAGGCATTGAGAGTACTTTTCATTCTAATGCCAGACAATTGGCTTGTCATCTTCTAAGGGTCTTACTCTTACAGGAAGGGATAGATGGTGACGCTGCTTGAGTTTGTGGCTGCCTGTAACTAACTATACACGGAGCTGCTCACATATCAGTATCTGGACAGCTCTCCCATAAGCCACCTGGGCCATGTGGAGCCAACAAGAACCTAACTGAGCTGTCATTCTGGATGCACTTAATTCCTTCAAGCCACTCACCTAAATGGTAACCTGTGGTCCAGAGTCCTGCAGGCTAATGACATGACATGTACATAAGTATTTCCTTCTGTGCTTTTTAAGATTTTTTTCCTTTTACTTTTATCAACAGCCCTCTTATTCCCACATCACTAGAGTACAGAGAGGTTGCTGCCTCACCTGTGGGCAGGCATCTCAGCACCTGAGTGTCCTCTGACACCACCCTTTTCTAGACCATATGCCCTGATGTAGTCATCCTCTAGAAGAAGCTGGGTTCTGAAGCTTTGGGACCAATTCATTCCACTATTTTTTTAATCAATATCAATAAACAACTACTAATCACTAAGCGCTGGCTGTGGATCAGGTGCTGTGTGAAGGGCCTGGCACATGGTTTTTCATCTGACCCCCACACCCAGTGCTCATGTCCTAGGCACCATTATCTCAGTTTGGCCCACAAAGGAACCAAACCCAGAAGGTCAAGTCCAAGTTCACCTGCTCAATCAGTGTTGAAGGCTGCATTTAAGCAGGGTCTTCTCCCTCTACTCTGCCACTGACTTGGGTCCCAGTCTGGACGCTCCCTGAGAGCAGCACCAGGGCCTGTGTCTGTACATCCCCCATAGAACTGGCTCATGGGCAGTGCCCAATACTTGTCCCCTGAGAAAAAAATGACCCAAAGCAGAACTACATTCTCACAATCCAAAGCACTAAAGTTTTAAGTGTGAATGAGTATGAGGGGGGAAGCTGCAATTTTCTTTTAAGCCCTTGCATTAGTCAGGGTCCTCCAGAGAAATGTCTCTGTATCTGTCCCTCTGTCAAGGCTTATTTTGATGACTGTATACGTGTGCTCAGTCATGTCTGACTCTTTGTGACTCCACGGACTGTAGCCCAGCTGACACCTCTTTCCGGGATTTTACACGGGGTTTTATAGGCAAGAAGACTGGAGTGGGGTGCCATTCTCTTCCCCAATTTTAAAGAATGGGCGTATAAAATTATGGACACCAAAAAGTCCAAGATCTGCAAGATAGATCAGCAGGCTGGAGACCCAGGAAAAGCCGGTGTGGCAGTTCAAGTCTGAAGGCCACCCGCTGGCAGAACTCTTGTTGAGGGTGGGGGAGATTAGTCCTTGTTCATCCAGGTCTTCAGCTGATTAGATGAGGCCCACCCCCTCATGGAGGGCAATCTGCTTTACAGAGTCCGTTGATACAATCTCATTCAAAAGCACCTTTACAGAACCGTCCAGAATAATGTCCCACATGTCTGGGCACTGCAGCCCAGCCAAGTTGATACATCATTAACCATCACAGCCCCCTGGCTCTGTTTTGAGGACCGCAGACAAGGAGACCTTTGGTCTTTCACATAATACAGTGTAATCATCAAGAATAGACTCTGGAGCCTGCATTTGAACCCCAGATCCTCCATTTCTTACCATGAGACCTCAGGGAAGTAGATTAACCTCAACCATTCACAGGAAATAATAATCACTGGGAAGAATAACCCTAGTCTGATGGGGAGATTAAATGGCAACATGGGCAGGGAAGTGTTTTGAAAGCATTAAAGCATTGTATGAAGTGTTAAAATAATGTATAAAAAGCTAAGCAGTCTGTGCTTGTGGCCGCTTCCTGCTTGGACCAGGACTTCAGCTTGGAGCCTATCAGGGTGGCATTTCCAGCCTGGTCTTTCCCGTGGTGCAGTTGTCATGGATACCAAGGCAGTGTTCCTTTAACGGGCAAATATTGGGCACACTGGGCTGTGTTCTCAAAGCTAGTAGATCACAGCAGTCAGGAGTGGCCTGGCATCTGGCTGGGTGAAGTGAGGCAGGGTGGAAGTAAGTCTGTCTCAGAAACAATCGTTCAGACATTGTTATTTAGGGGCACATGAGTTGACCTGCCATGGAGACCCCAGCTGGTGGTTCACACTATTTTTTTTTTTTTTCCCTTAAATATCCTTGGCTGGAGAGTTTCTGAGCACTTGGTATGCATGAACTCATTCCGTCTATGAAGTCAGTAACATTCTTCCCATTTCACAGCTGGGGCCTGAGCTACAGGGAGGTTGAATAATGTGTGGCCAAGGCCACACCGTGGTAAGTGGCAGGACAGCCAACCAAAGAACCTGTGTCCCTAAGAACTGTTCTGTGCCTGCTTCCAGGGACTGGCACATGACTGGGGGCCATCTCAGGTGACCAGAACATAAAGGGGTTTGATGATCTATTGTGTAACTTTTCACCATGGGGTGGTCCCCAGACTTCCCCATACAGCCTTCAGCAGGCCTGTCTCCTCCTAGGACCTCACTTTTGCCATCTCGACAATGGAGCCATCTCTGTGCAGCAGGGCAGGTCTGCTCCATGGGATGGAGATCTGACAGTCGTCTGCATGTGATAGAATGAATGTTTGCTCTGCCTCAGTCTCTCTACTCACGCCACTCCCCAGCCCTTCCAGGAAGTACCATACTCAGCAGCCAGGTATGGCAGGAGGGCTGGGCTGGGTGCTTCGAGGGACCCCATTTGGGTTCCCCATTCACCCTGGCTATCCGTGGATATGGCAGCATGATGCCTATTTCAGCATCCAGCGAGCCATTTGGAAAACATGGACCCTCGCACAGGAAGGAACTGGGGAGTTGGAAGGAACTGCGGAGTTGGGAGAAAGGATGAGAGGATTCCCGTCTTGGAGTCACTGTTCTGAGGGCGGTGGTGGAAGGGTGGGTGTGAGTGCAGCGTTGCTCCAGGGGTCGAGGTCAGTGGACAGAAAGCATGACTGTCCCCGACAGCACCATGCTTGGCCAGCTGGCTGGCTCACCTAAGATCACAGAGCCAGCCAAGCTCAGAGCTGAGACACTAGCCATGCTCAGAGCCCTATCATTTCTCCCAGGCTCTCTGAATGGGGCTGAACAAGGGAAGCTTCTCAGGAGGACCACTGGGATCCTGGCCTTCACAGACTGAGCAGCTGGGGAGGGACCACGGAGTGGGCCTGGCCTCGGGTGTCTCTGCCAGGCTGGACCGTGGAGCTGAAGAACTCTGTGTCCCTCTTCTATAACTAAGACCTTTTGGCCAGTTCAGTTCAATTCAGTCACTCAGTCGTGTCTGACTCTTTGCGACCCCATAGACTGCAGCATGCCAGGGCTCCCTGTCAATCACCAACTCCCAGAGTTTATTCAAACTCATGTCCATTGAGTCAGTGATGCCATCCAACCATTTCATCCTCTGTCATCCCCTTCTCCTCCCGCTTTCAACCTTTCCCAGTATCAGGGTCTTATCAAATGAGTCAGTTCTTTGCATCAGGTGGCCCAGAATTGGAGTTTCAGCTTCAGCATCAGTCCTTCCAGTGAATATTCAGGACTGATTTCCTTTAGGATGGACTGGTTGAATCTCCTTGCAGTCCTGGCCAGTTAGGAATCCCTTGATCTTTCTAGCACAATTGCCTGGCTGGGGTCTTGTAGGCACAGAGCTCTGCACCATTAGTGAGGCATTGTCTCCATCCAGAGAGGAAGTCCCGTCAGCAGGGAGCTAATGACCCTAAAGACGAACTTGGGAGCTCCACCTCCACAGTAGGTCCCCTCATGGATGAACTCAGCTCCCCCAGAGCCTGGGCCCTTGTCAGAGCTTCTCAGGGAGGACCAGCCTCCTCCTAGAGAACGTCTCAGAAGATGGATGAAAGCCAAAAAGGGAGCTAAGCAGGACTGAGCACTGAAATGAGAACATAAAAGTTTTCTCGTTTACTTATTAGTACAATATGTAATTGGATAGAAGGAGCAGGTTTCTAAAATTTGTCTTGCCATAATGACTATAATTTTTTAAAGATTGAAAATGAATCTGACTAGAAAATACCATTAAACTACCAAGTTGCTTAAAATTTAAAGGGTAATTCACATATAATGCTTTTATTTAATAGCCCAATTTACAAAACGTCTAAAATTAATGCGGATCTTTTCAGGACAAAATCAGCCGTAACTGCACCAACTAATTTTTGCTCATTTGAACTGAATTATTAATAAGAGAGAAATATACCATATGTTCCCCAAAGAGCTGGATACATTTATTTCAAATAAAAGCACCATGTTTGGTAGAATATAAGAGGTTTAAATGCTTTCAGAGAAATGGGTTACTTATATACAGATTTAATAGAGTATAAATCAGGCAACGTAATTAAGGACGCAGCTGCTTCGGAACCCAAAGCTGGCAGCCTTGCCTTCTCAAGTTCCTTTATCACCTGCAGTGGCTTTCTTCAGCAATCATTTGTTCTCATAAAATAATACTAGTGAATCAATGATGTTGCAATTTATACTATGCTGAAAGAGGATTTTATAGTAGGTTTAGATTAGCCTTGGTCATCTCTACTGACTTCATCTGTTTCTCCTCTAAAAGTGATTTAGAGTACCTACTGTGTGTCAAGTGGTGAATCTGTGTCTGAGCGAAATAGACCTAGGCCGCTTTTTCTCCTTTCTTCCTTCCCCGCTTCCTCCTTTCCTTTCCTTCCCTCCCTCCCATCATTCCTTCCTTCCTTCTTCCCCTTCCTCCTCCCTCCCTCCTTCCTTCCCTCCTCTCCTTCCTTCCTTGCCTCCTCTTTCCTTCCAATTACTCCTCATCTTGCAAACTTAGTACCTGGGATTCAGGTTTGATGTAACTGGCCTCAGCCGACACCATGGAGTGAGCGGGTCACTGTTTCATCGTTTGTGCCTGGAAGGGAGAGGTTTTCCCCACCACTGTTGATGAGCTGGGAAGCCTTCATCCCGGTCTGGGGACTGATTGGAAGACTCTAGTCTCTACAGCCTCTTGCTTTGGGGGACAGATTGCTCCCAGTATTAGTCTAAGCATCTCACTGCAGACCATCAGGGAAGAGCCCGCAGATGTGTGTTAGAGCATCACCAGCACAGAAAGAAGTTCAAGATGATCCTTAGAATGGCCCCAGCGTTACAGCACCTGCTAACACCACTCTCTGTATTAGGTTACAGCTCTTGAGTTGAATTTATCAGATTGCCAAGACCTTTGGAATGTCTAACTACATCCGTGGGTTGTCAGCAGGGAGACAGCTTGAGGTAGCATATTTGGTGCCTGCTGGTCCCAGGGGCTCTGCATGGAGACTTCTACACCCTCATGTCTCAAAGGCCCTGTGTTCTGGGAGCTCCCAGGGTATTTCAATTGTGCTGTCAGCACCTTAATTTCTGTCTTTGCTCCGGGATTCCCTGTAAGCCCCGGGTGGGACAGGCACTCTAAGGTGGATGGGTGCTGGGTATGGCTGATTAACTGTACTATTCCAGTGACTGTTACAGGGTCCAGGCCCATGGTAAGTACCCCAAGCTCAGGCACCATGAGTAAGCTAGACAAACAAACAATGAAAGATAACACTTCTGAATGGCTGACTTCTGATGCACCGGCCCCTTTTCCAGCTTCTGGCATGCCTTTGCTGACTTTGGCACTGCCATTGTGAGCAGAGTTTAATTCAGGAGAATGTGTCTGTTTTCTTGAAGGCTGGAGTGCAGATAGACGCTGGCAGTCACGGGCCCTGAAAATCTGGTGTGTGTGTTTCAGCCACGTGCACAGGCAGCCGGTAACCCCCAAAGCACTTGCGTGTTAAATCGTATCTCAGAGTGAGTTTTTTGTTTTAATGGAAGCAGTTACCCAACCAGCAGGCTTCAAATAGAAATAGCTGCTCTCTCTACATAATGGGCGAGGGATACTTTAATTACCAGCACCTCTTGGCTATTAATGACAGTAGCTTTGGTTTCTGGCCATCTGATGACTACTTGAGCTATTGTTTTGGGGATGCAGGGACATGCAAACCTGCTTGCGTCAGCCTGGACACAATGGGCATCTCAGAGGTGTTGTAATTTGTGCTTTTGCTAAGCCTGGCGTCTGGGTCTCATTTATATCTCAGAGCAGGCGCTCTACCCTGCGGGGTTGGGGGAAATGAAAACCTCTCCATTGTCTCTTTCATTACGGTGCAAACTCAGGGTAGGATTTCCAGCTGCCGACAGAGTCGCAGCACAGCTTCCCTTAATGGATGGATGTGGCTTTGTTGCAACGTGGCCGTGCCCGTAGCAGCAGGCGTGGTCTTCAGTGGCCTTCTTGGCCTCCATGGCTGCCTTATTGACCTGGCTCAGATGGGCCCAGGAAGCCAGTTTTCTAAGACTGGGGGCTGATCCTGCAGCTGATGGGGAGAAGGTTCTCGCCTCCGACCCCGAAGCAGCGGTGATTGGAGGTGGCGGGCCGGGGATAGGGCTGCCTCCCCACCGGGTGGGGTGTTGAGGACCGAGGGTACAAGGCGAGGGAGACCCTCAAGGGGCTGTCTGTCTGCGGGGAGACAGTGGTGAAAGCACACGGTAGTGACATGAGCGTGCCATGGGCGCTCTAGAGAGGCGGGGTCTGGGTTCTCCTGGCTGAGGGTGTGACCCCGGCCAGCATCATCCGGATCCAAAGAGGCCAGAGAAGGAAGCATCTCCAACCCCCAGTCGTCCCAGCAGGCTTCCCCCTGCAGCCCCTGCCTTTTGGCTTTTGAAGGGGTGCCTCCCAGGCAGGGCCTCAAGAGGGGTTCCAACCTTTCCGTGTCTGGGCTCCCTGCCACCCCCCACCTGCCACACTGCCAGCAGCCATGGATCAGGATGGGGGAAGGGTGTGTGTTTCAAGTGGAGGGGCGTGGGGGTGGTGGACCCTCTGCATCCTTCCCTCCAGCTGGGCCAGGGCCTCTGCCTTGGATTTGGACTTGTGTCCAGTTGTGGGCTTGCACGCGTGCTCAGTGGTGTCTGACTCTTTGAGATCCCACGGACTGTAGCCCGCCCGGCTCCTCTGTCCATGGGATTTTTAAGCAAGAATACTGGAGTGGGTCACGATTTCTTCCTCCAGGCGATCTTCCTGACCCAGGGATCGAACCCAGGTCTCCTGTGGCTCCTGCTCTGTGGGCAGATTCTTTACCTGCTGAGCCATCAGGGAGACCCCCTGGGTCCTGTTGCGACCTTGCAAATCTGACCCGGTTACTTGCCCACCCCACCCAATGCACACACTCCTGTAAACCTTCCAGTGTCTTCCTCATGGGGGTGGGTAAATCCTGGAGTGGGGTCTCTCAGGGCCTCTCTGCCTTCCGCCCCACCTCTTCCCCTCACTCCAGCGCTGGGTCTCCTTTCTCTCTTGCGTTCCCTCAGGCTGTCCCCTCTGTGGGGAACACCTTTGACATCCCTAAGTGCTGGGTCAGCTGGGTCAGCTGGGTCCTGGGCTTCAGCTCTCAGCTCCCCGCTCCATCAGGAGGCCTCGATTTCTCCACCAGCCGTTTTCCCCCACGATGAGGTTTGTGCATGTCCTTTCTTTGTGCTTAGTCACTCAGTCATGTCCAACTCTTGGGACGCCGTAGACTGTAGTCTGCCAGGCTCCTCTGTCCATGGCACTCTCCAGGCAAGAATACTGGAGTGGGTTGCTGTCTCCTTCTCCATCCCCTCCTGAGATACTGTCTTATTTTCCTCCTGAGCCCTGCTCCAGTGGGAGGAGACGCTAGCTTCTTCCCCTTGGGTCCACACATTTGGGATTTGGGAGATGCAGAGAACTAGGGTGCCCTGTTCTTTGCTCTCTGCTTCTCTGCATGGTCAGGCCATGATGACTGCATTTCCCTGTGATACTGGACACAGCTTGAGCCCTGGGAGGCGCTGACCCCTGTTGCATTGTCCAAAACAAGCATTCATTGTTAAATGAGCAGATAGGGGAAGACTTTGTGCACGTGTGTGCGTGCATGCACGCGTATGCACCTGTGTACACATGCACACACATGTGTGTGTGCACATACGCGTGTGTGTTGGGGGGGGGAATGCCCTCACTCATGGGAGGATCTTGGTCCTTTCTGTGCCCCAGTGTGCTGCCTGGAGGGCCAGCCCCAGAGGCAGTGTGTTTCCTCCACCATCTGCCCTCCTGGACACACACAGGAGGCTGACTTCAGCTCACACTGAGAGGAGGTAATTAACACTCTCCAGCTCGTTGCCTTCTCATCCGGGTACCTCAACCCCAGAATGGGACCCTCTGTTTAAATAATTAATTATAATCTAACTACCTGAAGCAGAAGAGGAAGCCGTGGGCTCCCAATGGGGCAAGTCCTTTAACCCTCGAACTTTGATCTCGGCCCCAAAGGTCAGCCATCAGCCACTCATCCTGCAGCCGTCCTGGTGCTTAATTACCCAATTAATGCATCGTTTTATAGCCGGGTGGTTTAAGGGACTGTGCAGGAAGAGTGTGGGCCGCGGGGCCTCAGCCTTCGGTCATGGCCCCGTGGTTCTAATGCACGAATTAAATATCTGTCTCTTCTAAAAGTCAGTGTGTGATTTATTGGAAAATTGGTGGGAACAGCCCTTGGGGGGTTGTGCTCAAAATCTGGTTTAAAAGAGTGGCTGCTGGCTATGACTTTTTGATTTCCTCTATCCTATTGAATGTCATTAGCCCTCTTTCATGTAAAATAAATGTTTGAATCCAGTTCAGAGAGGGCTTATTTATTCATTTTGTTCTCTTCACTGCACACTATCATTATTTCTCTGTTGATTCTCTTCTCTGGGAGAACAGAAACTAAACCCTTTCCTTCAAGGCTCATATTTGGGATTCAGACAATTCGGAGGCTCCCTTGGGTTTTCTCTCCAGACCACCCCCCACCCCCCCAACTTGGAAGCGGTAGGTTGCATTTCAGTCCTGGTAAATCATATGTAACTCCAGGATAGGAAGGGCTCATTTGTGATTTGCTGTTTAATATTTATTGGGAAGCAGACTCCCCGGGATGGCTCTAGTGGTAAAGAACCCACCTGCCAATACATGGGACATGGGTTCGATCTATGGGTTGGGAAGATTCCCTGGAGGAGGCATGGCAACACACTCCAGTATTCTTGCCTGGAGAATCCCATGGACAGAGGAGCCTGGCGGGCAACAGTCCATAGGGTCGCAAAGAGTCAGACATGACTAAAGCGACTTAGCATGCAGCCTTTCCCAAAAGGAGCAGAGTATGCAGAAAAACATCACAGAGGGACTCGATCCACCTTACAGCTGACATGAAGAAAGCCCCAGCCACCCTTTTCCAATCAGGAGGAAAGCATAGGTCTCATCATAAATCATATCCTTATTAAAACTTCCTGGTTTCCATCTGGGAGATGTGAAGAGCCTAGATTTTATCTTTTCCTCAGCCACCCGACCCTCCTCTGACCTTTAATTGTTCAGCAGAAGGTACCAGAGAAGGCCATTTATTTACTAGGTTACTGTGAGTGTGGGAAAGGGTCCCACTTAAGACAGAGCATAAGAAAGAGAGTTTGCGAAAGGACAGCTAAGAAGAGACTGCCTTATAGGCAGTGAGCTTCCTGACACTGGGGGTAATCAAGTTGATTTCATTTGGAGGAAACAGGTTGGATCAGAGATTCAAGTGGAAGGAAATTTGGATCAGCTGAAACGAGACTTCCACCTATCTTCTGTGCATCTAGGTGCCTAAGACCCAAATATTTATCATTTATAAACTGCAAAACTTTTGTCAGCTTTGTTTTCCCAAAGGGCCAGATAGCCAAAGCGAATCCAGAGACCTCCCTCGGCCCAGGCTGCCAGCACCTGAGTGATTACACTCATGTGTGCTTTGCCTTGGCAGGATTAAAGCATTCTTAGTTCAGTTCAGTTGCTTAGTTGTGTCCGACTCTTTACGCCCCCATGGACTGCAGCACACCAGGCCTCCCTGTCCATCACCAACTCCTAGAGTTTACTCAAACTTATGTCCATTGAGTCAGTGATGCCATCCAACCATCTCATCCTCTGTCGTCCCCTTCTCCTCCTGCCCTCAATCTTTCCCAGCATCAGGGTCTTTTCAAATGAGTCAGCTCTCCTCATCAGGTGGCCAAAATATTGGAGTTTCAGCTTCAACATCAGTCCTTCCAATGAACACACAGGACTGGTCTCTTTTCGGATGGACTGGTTGGATCTCCTTGTAGTCCAAGGGACTCCCAAGAGTCTTCTCCAGCACCACAGTTCAAAAGCATCAGTTCTTTGGTGCTCAGCTTTCTTTATAGTCCAACTCTCACATCCATGCCTGAGCACTGGAAAAACCATAGCCTTGACTAGATGGACCTTTGTTGGCAAGGTAATGTCTCTGCTTTTTAATATGTTATCTAGGTTGGTCATAACTTTCCTTCCAAGGAGTAAGCATCTTTTAACTTCATGGCTGCAGTCACCATCTGCAGTGACTTTGGAGCCCCCTCAAAACAAAGTCAGCCACTATTTCCACTGTTTCCCATCTATTTGTCATGAAGTGATGGGACCGGATGCCATGATCTTAGTTTTCTGAATGTTGAACTCTAAGCCAACTTTTTCACTCTCCTCTTTCACCTTCATCAAGAAAGCATTCTACTATGGTTCATATGCAGCTGTCACATTCAGTTTGTTTTTCTTTTTTGAAGTCCATCCGAACATTACCATGTCTATCTTAGAGTTAGAAAACCTAGGCTCAGAGAAGTTAAGTGAGCAGCCCAGGGTCACGACGCATGCCAGGAGCAAAACAGGACTTGGACTCCAGAGTGTGGGCTGTTCCCCCTGATCTGTGACCAGCCTGCAGCTGGGACTTTGGAAGTCAGAGATGTTTAGTAAATGCTGAACAAATAAATGAATCATTGTACGTCACCCAGTGAGGAACTCCAAGGGGGATCACTTTGTCTTGGGTCATGGCTGATCTCTGACAGCTTCGCTTCTGTACCAAGCAACAGATGGCCAGCTCTTCTAGGGCAGGACGTCGGGTGCCCAGCAGAGGATGTGCAGGCAGTGAGATCCCAGCATCTCTGCATCTTTGAGCTGGGGTAAAACATGTGTGGTCAGCAGCTCTGAAAAGCAGAGCACACCCCCCTGAAGCCAGACTGCCTGGATTCTGGTGCGGGCACTTCTATGTACAGCCTGGATGTCCTTGGGGAAGTCACCTCACCACCTCAAGCCCCAGCTGTCTCCTCTGTAGCCTGGGCTGATGCCAGTGCCAATCGCACGAGGTGCTTGGGGAAATTAAGTGATCACTGCACGCAGAGCGCTGGATGTAGACACAGGGAGCCCTGTGTGAGTAGAACTACTTCCGTGAGCACCCACCACTGGCTCACCTCCCTACAGTGCTGGACTATGTTTTCTGGACGGGATAAGCCATTGTGCTTGGAGCCAGCCCTTTGGAACGGCAGTGTGTACCCCGGGCTTATGCAACTGTCCAGGGTCAAGGAAATGCTGCTTTCAGGCACCGGATGCTGCCTCGCTTGGGGTGAGGTGAGGTCGTTGGCCCTGCACAGAGTGGCCCCTTACAATGACCTTTGCTCTTCCGTCTGCCTCTCACATGTATGTGACTTCCTAAGCTGTCTCCTGTGACTTTAGTTTCTCCCTGCAAACTTAGTTCTGAGACTCAGCCTGGAGTTCTCCACCTGGTCCTTTTAAAATCACTTTTCTTGTGCTTAGATCAGAAGCCAAGATAACCCAAACGTTAGAAGACAGAGTGAATTACCACAAGTCACCTTTGGGTGAAGGGTGGGAGGTTCCTTGATGAATAAAATATGGTGATTTTTCTTTCCCACCTGAATTCTGTCCAAGGCCTTCCATAGGCTTCTCCTCTCTCTCCTGCCCATCTTCAGTTCTTTCCTGTTCAGAAGACATGAGTCATTTGAATTTACATATCAGAGGACACCCCTCTCGTACTTTAAAGCCGTCAGTGGCTATCCATTTCCCCCAAGGATAAAACCCAAGCTCTGCCCATAGCCTTCCCATGACCTGACCCTGCCGATATTTCCAATCTCATTCCCAACTACTCTTTTCCTTGCTCAAACACTTTTTGGCCACATCGGGCATCCTTCATTTCCTCAAACATCACTGGTCTTTCCTGCCCCAGGGCCCTTGCACAGGCTATCTCCTTGGCCCAAAACACTCTTTGCCCTACTGTGAGTATAGCTAATTTCTTTACGTCATTTAGTTTTAAGCTTAAAAGTCACCTCATCAAAGAGAACTTTCCTGACTATTCTACTAAGGTGAGCCCTTCTAGCCCCTCTTTTCTCTATTGCTGCTTTTTTTGGGATTTCTTCTCAGTTCCTATCAAATATGTGGGCTGCTCTTTTAAGATGTTAAGTCCTCAGGAGAGTGACAAATATACCTGGTTCCCCACTGCACCTCTGGTGTGCAATACTTACCAATGATATGCAATCACAAACTTATGGAATGAACTTCAGTACACGAATTCTGTGACTTCTCTATATTTTCACTTTTTAGGCTGCTTTCTAAATTTTTCTTAACATTAAAGTTGCAAGGCAACTTTACATCATCACAGTAAGGAGAATGCATTGACTATGAGATTGCCATATGAGCAGGAGGATTTGGTGTGACAGATACCAGTGATGGCTGGGCCTGTGTCTCCTGGGGCCCCTTCTGAGTTGTCTGCGGCAGCAAAGGACAGTTCCCAGCTCACTGAAAGCCTCCCACTTCCATGTCTGCCCTAGTCTCCCTGCTTCTTGGCCTAAAAGCTTTCTTGAGTGCTGGGAGTGTGTGGAGCTCACATTTGGGCAGCCCAGAAGTGCCAGGAATTTCACCTCCTTGGGCAACACCTTCAACCAAGCGAGGCAGGGATTAGGCATAGAATCACCCAGCTGGCCTGCCTCTTGATAGGATAGCTCAGGGATGTATTGTCTACAGTTCTTCAGCCTTGGCCTGGCCTCACTGATGGACACAGGCAGGGGGACACTGTGCTTCAAGCACCTCCCACAAACGGCCATCATGCTAACTGGCTCAGTGACCTGCACATGAAGGAAGATGCACACAGCTGAGCATCACAGCCACTTGGGGACCGTGACCTTCTGCTGAGCCCCGAGTTACTTCATTGCTGGGGATGCTTCCTACATCTGCAGGTGCTGCCGAAACTTGGCCTCTGAGATGGAGTCTACAGAAACATGCAGTGTCCTAGGTTTGTGTCTTCTTGATTTCAAAGCTTTGGGCATGACACACATGGGAATCTTCTGGAATGGCTGGAGACTTGTGTATGAGAGAGATGGTGGGGCCAGCTGGCACTTTGCTCTGGAGATAACAGGAAGTTTTTGCAGTTATCAAACAAGGGAGTGACCCTACGCGATCTAATAGCTGGAGTAGGCAGCCCCACTCACCTGTTTTCAAATGTCCTTGAATTGTCGATTTCATTTGAAATAGACCTGAGTTACCATTTGAGATCAATAACCTCAGATATGCAGATGACACCACCCTTATGGTAGAAAGTGAAGAAGAACTAAAGAGCTTCTTGGTGAAAGTGAAAGTGGAGAGTGAAAAAGTTGGCTTAAAGCTCAACATTCAGAAAACTAAGATTATGGCATCCGGTCCCATCACTTCATGGCAAATAGATGGGGAAACAGTGGAAACAGTGAGAGACTTTATTTTGGGGGGGCTCCATAATCACTGCAGATGGTGACTGCAGCCATGAAATTAAAAGACGCTTACTCCTTAGAAGGAAAGTTATGACCAACCTAGACAGTATATTAAAAGGCAGACATTACTTTGTCAACAAAGGTCCATCTAGTCAAGGCTGTGGTTTTTCCAGTAGTCATGTATGAATGCGAGAGTTGGACTATAAAAAAAGCTGAAAAAAAAAAAAAAGCTGAGTGCTGAAAAATTGATGCTTTTGAACTGTGTTGTTGGAGAAGACTCTTGATTGTCCCTTGGACTGCAAGGAGATCCAACCAGTCCATCCTAAAGGAGATCAGTACTGGGTGTTCATTGGAAGGGCTGATGTTGAAGCTGAAACTCCAAAACTTTGGCCACCTGATGCAAAGAACTGACTCATTTGTAAAGACCCTGATGCTGGGATAGATTGAGGGCAGGAGGAGAAGAGGATGACAGAGGATGAGATGGTTGGATGGCATCACCTACTCAATGACATGAATTTGGATAAACTCTGGGAGTTGGTGATGGACAGGGAGGCCTGGTGTGCTGCAGTCCATGGGGTTGCAAAGAGTGGGACACGACTGAGTGACTGAATTGAACTGAACTGAACCATTTGAGAACTGCATCCTATACCAGTTGTCTTGAGAAGAATGGTTTGAGAGGAGAGAACTAGAGGCAGGAAAGCCAGCTGGAGGATTTATAGTAGTGCGGTCAGAGACAAGATCCTGCACTAGGGAAGCGGCCATCAGGCTGGACTTCAAAATGTCAGGGAGTTGGAAATGATGGGGCTTGCCAACCAATGGAGAATGCAATATTAAAAGAAAAAAGGAGGTGTGGAGTCTGCTGCCCCCAGGTTTTGGGCTTGAGTGGTAGGGAAGACAGCAAGGCCATTCATTGAGGAGAATTCATCCATTCATACTTCTTCCTCCCTGTTCATTTGTTCTCTCCACACTCAACCCTCTTTGTCCACCCATCTGTAGTCACCCATTCACCCATTCTTCCATCCCCTTACATTAAACCATTCATCCATCCACCCACCCATCTACTCACCGTCCCCAAATCCTTATTGAATGCTTCTGCTTAATGCACTCAATGGAGGTTCAGAGATGGAGGTTCAAAGACAGGAGCTGAACGTTGGACCATTGAGTTTGAGATGTCAGTGAGACCTCAGGATGGATGTAGTGTCCAGTGCACCATTAGGTGCTGGGTTAGGAACTCAGACAGAGGTAATTCCACAGACAGCTGTTGAGACCACATGATTTGTGGCTTTAAAAAGCTGTAAATGAAGCTGACAACCTCCCATAGGTGATGGATACCAGACAGTGAGTGAACACAGAGCCCAACCACTGACTCTACTGCCAGGGAAGATGGCTTTGTGTCTGGTCCAGGCTGGAGAGAGTTCAGCTCCATCCTGGGACCCTCAGCCGAATGCCAGCCACCAAGGACCGTCCTCCACCACCACCCCCCTTTGGATTTTCTAGGCTTTGTTGGGCCCGGGTCACTGCGTTAATGTTATTTAAATCTAGGGTTTGAATGGAACGTTATTAAATGCCTCCTCAACCACACGAGGCTTGTGACGGGCCGTCATGAATGGGGGATTAGGCAGATAAATTGCTATTCTGACTCTAGCACTATCACCAGGTTTGCTGAGGACAATAATTATGTAGCTTCCAGTGTTTGGAAATATTGCCTAAATCTCCTCCCCACATGTTGTTTGTGATGGAAAACAATTAGACAAAAGGTCCTTTTGGTAAGCTGCCTCAGATGCAGATCGGCTTGATGAATGGGCTTTCTCCTGGACCCCGAGCATTTGTTAGAAGTAAATTATATGTCATTTCAAATCCAAAAGGTCTGCCTCCCCATGTTTATTGGGATAAATTAAATCTTCTAAGGAGGGTAAACAGAAGGCCCTGATAATTATTTGCTTCTGTATAATTTGAGCTGAAAAGGATGCTGCCAAGAGGAGGGGTTGGGGGAGTAACACCCTGCATTGTGCCCACCACAGAGAGGGTACAATGGGGAAATTTAATTTGATACTGATCTACACGCACGGCGCGGTGTCGAGGTGGGCAGCCCCACTCACTCACCAGGGCTGTTTTTCAAATGCTGCCTTTGAGTTGCAAATTGCAACCAAAATCATCTTGATTTGCTATTTGAGAATTAACCTTTGTAATTTTAAGGAGCTTCCTTGCAAGAGTGGATGATGCTCCTCTGATCAGACAGGCCTCCAGTACTCATGAGACTAGAGTAGGACCTTCTTCTGGGTGAGACTCAGCACAGACCTGAAGGCTACCAGGCATATTGATAGGAATCCAGCAATTCATCCATCCATCCGTGTGCCTACATATTGATCCATTCATGCATATGTTTTCTTCCCATTCATCTGTCCTCCCCACATTCAACCATCTTTGTCTACCCACCCGTTGTCACCCATTCACCCATTCTTCTATTCCCCTACATTAAACCATCCATCCATCCACCCACCAATTTATTCACCATTCCAAAAATCCTTATTGAGTGCTTACGTTCAATGCTGGCTACCAAAATACTACCAACACAGCTTGCCAAAAGACAAAGCAATGTTTCTTGATGGCCGTGGTAAAGGCGGCCCCACCTCTACAGAGCTCTACAGAGTGAGGAAGGCAAGGCCAGAATTTATTGATAATTGGAAGCGTGGGAGGTATGGGAAGGCTGGATTAGGATTAGACAAGGATTGTGGTCTGGTGGTCTAGGAATGGCAGAAACAGCAAGGCAAGGATTTTCTAGGTAAGGGATTCAAAGAAATCTCAGGACACACACTCAGGGTGCATCAGCTGGTGCTTCCCAAGAAAGAACTGTGTGTCTTTGGGGAAGTTCCTCTGATAAGTAATCAAGCCATTTTCCTAGACAAGGGGCTTCCAGGTAAACAAAATGATGCTGATGAAGCTGAGGGACGCATAGTCTTGGCCATGCAGAGATGTGTGGTTTTGAGTCTCTGTGTCCAGGCTGAGTTCAGGGCAAATGGGCTTCATTTTCTCTTCTAGGAGGAAGTGACCGGAGAGGAGCCTGGCCAAAGGGTGGCCCTGGAGGCATTTTTGAGTCCAGCCAAGGTGCTCAGTGGGGTGGGAGCACCCTGTGGGGAGTCAGTCCCTCTGCTGGGTCTTCGTGCTTCTGTCCCACATTTCTGCAAACACAAGACTGTAATGTAAGATAGGCTTGGCAACTTCTCTTGAGTTGAGGTGCAGGAGGAGGGTTACCAACCAAGGGAGGCGAGAGCAGGGTGGGAAGGAGAGAGCGGACGGCAGTCCTCTGGCGCATGCCCAGCACCGGCCGGGGAGCAGCTCCTGGCCTTGATGGCCTCCTGGCGCCCGCCCCAGGGTATCATCTGCCATGTGAGGGTCTAGGCTCAGGTTTCACTGGTCGAGCCTGCGATAACATCTGACTCCCAGGCCACTCCCAGGCCAGTGACCTCTTAGGCTCCCTGGTGCCTCGCAGTCTGCAGGGAGCGCTTCCTCCGCTCCTGGACGGACAAGCCTCCTTTGCTGATCTTCAGGGACTCGGAGTTAGCCAGCTTCCAGGCCCCTCCCTGAGCCGACTGCCTCCCTCACAGGCAGTCCTGTAGTGTCCTGCCCTGGGGCTCTGCCTGCTTCAGCTTTGAAGGAAAATTCCATCCAGCCATTGCTACTGCCCGAACACCTAACCAAGCCCTTGGCTCGAGCCTTCAAGAACAGACCTATAAAATCCCAGATGTTACTGTTTCAGCTTCTATCAGCAATCTTAATCATGGCTGATTGGAACTAATAGGCATCAGCTAGTGTTTATCAGCAGATGCAGACAATAAAGACGCTTCTCGTGTACAGAGTGGTAGGAAAACCGCTACATGAGCTGATTCACTCCTGACTTGGTGGGAAGTGTCCCCATTTAACAGCAGAGGTAGAAGATGCACGTGGTGAAGTCATTTTCCCAAAGACAAGCTCCTGGAAGTGAGGACTTTGTGACTCCCTCCCCGCACCCAACTGAGAGGCAGTGGAGTGGGAACAGGGTTGCTTGCGACAGACCTGGGTTTGGCTCCAGGCCCTGCCTATGGCTCTCGGTGTGTCCAGAGCAGTCTCCTTCTTCCCTGAACTGCAGCATCGCATGGATTCTTCTGTGAGTCAGAGTCAGCCAACTGTCATACTTAGAACACATGTGTCAGAAACGTAATACACAGAAGGGGTCTCTCTCTTTTAAAGAGGGAGCACGTTGCATCCACGGACCTAGTACCTCTCCCTCCTCCCCTCCACTGCATCCTGGCTCGGTCCCCCAAGCTGGCCAGCTGCTTCCCCCTGGTTCTTATCTTCCTCTTGCTGGGTCTGGCTGTGACCTGAGCACATCCTGCCTTCTGGAACACCGTCCACTCAAGGTTGGACATGACCGCCCTTCCTAGGCCATCCATTCCATCTGTTCCCTGGAAGGCCACTGCCCCACCCCAATCCTATAGGGATGTCCCTGTCCTTGATGGGGTAACTGTTCTTGGTGGGATCTCCTGGCCCCTCCCTCACTCGCTTGTCCCACCCCAGAGGTTCTCAAAGTGTGGTCCCTGGACCAGCAGCATCAGGCTTACCTGAGAGCCGTTTAGAAACCAGACCCAGAAAATCAGAAAGTCTGGGAGCTGGGTCCAGCAGTGTGCTTTGAGTCACCTTCTAGACACCTCTGGAGCCTTGGTCTATTCTCTCCAGGATCATTCCAAGAGATTTTCTAACCTTTTGTGAACAAATAAGTCGAAGTCTCTGTTTCTAGCCTATCTCTCCTCGGTGCCTGATGATTCTATGAAAGCTTGATGTTGTCTCGGGATAATGAATGAGATTCATAGAAAGAGCTAGAAGAAGCCCCAAGACAGGTTAATTGGAACAACCCTTTCACTTTAACAAGCAGAACCCTGGGCTTCGGAAGGGTAATGGGGCCCACAAGTTTCAGCTTCTAATCCAGAGAGGCCTTTCTTTTTGAGCAGATAGATCCTTCCTCAAAATTACCTGTGGGCTTGGGGGTGTGGGTGCTCATTTCATGGGTACAGGGGCCTGAAGCAGGGCTCCAGGAAACCTCCTTTACTGGAGCCTCTGCAAACCTGCACCTTCTCTTCCCTCTCAGGCGGAGAGCTGCTCCCAGGCTGAGGGACGCTCATTGATTTCCATTAGAAGACACAGTCTTAAGGACTGTGGATCACTGTTCCTCAATATATCCCTGCGCTAATAAGGTTCTGATTAGATACTAATTAGTCTCATCGTAATGAACCTGTTAAACATCTCCAGGCTATCCTGTGCTCTGTACACCTGGTCCAACAGGCTCCCTCAAAAGGCACAAGCAGTTGGGAGTCAAAGCTTGCCTGGGCTTCCATGGGAAAGCTGCTTTACTGGCCGGCCTGTGCCGCTATCAGCCCGGCCATGGGATTAGGCACGGGTCAGAGCCGGGGTCACGGGAGGAAGATCAAATGTCAGCACTGGGGCCACGGCTGGGTCCTCGACACAAGTGAGGTTATCTTCGTAAGTGGCTCGCCTTCCAGGCCAAGCCTGGATTCAGATTCAAGGGAGTGGAAGTATCCAAGGGGAGGCAGGGCCAGGGGACTGGAGGCTGGGATCTGGGCCAGCAAGGTGACTCCCCCATCTCCGCATCTCCACCTCTCCGAGAGGCCAATCCCCCAAGCCAGAGGCATTCCCCAGTTTCACAGCTGCCGAAGACAGGCTCCTCCAACAAGCCCAGTGTCACCATAGCTGCTGTTCATGAGGTTTGCCTGTCTCAGGGTCTGTGCTTCTCACCTTATCAGCTTTCTTATTTCCTTGGAAAGCCAAGGCGGGGAACCCTGTATTTTTCAACTGAGGTGAAATTCACTTGATATAAAATGAGTCATTTTAAAGTGAACAGTCCAGTGGCATCTGGTACAAACATCCCCAAATAAAACCCTGGACCCATTTAAGCCGTTTTCCCCATCTGCTCTTCTTCCTGCACATGGTAACCATGAATCTACTTTCTGTCCCTATGGATTTAGTTATTCTGAGTATCTCATATAAATGGAATCACATAATATGTGACCTTTTTGATTGACCTCTTTTACTTAGCACATTTTCAAGTTCATCCACGTTGTAGCATGTATCAGTATTTTGTTCCTTTTTATGGCTGAATAATATTCCATTGCAGGGATGGACCACAGTTTGTTTACTCATTTATCCATTGGTGGACATTCGGATTGTTTCACCTTCAGAAGTACTCATTTTACCACCATTTCATAGAAAAGGATCAAGGTTGGATGTTTTTCCCAGGTCGCCTCAGCTGACTGACAGAGGTGGGCATTAAATTCAGGTTTTAAAATCTCCACTTCTAAGTTTTGCAGCCACGACTTCTCAGTAGGTCAGAGCAGCTGATCTTGGACTGAAAGATGGTGGACTGGTGTTCTCTGGCCCTCCTCTCCTGTGGCTCTTTGAGGAGGGGTTTCATGGCCAGTCTGTGTTTTTTATACTATGTTTTAGGCAGAAAAATGAGAATTCTTAAAGAAGATTAATCTGTAATTCAACGTGATTTATCATGCTATTCCCTTTTTAAAAAGTCATAAGTTACATGCAAATCACCAATTTTAAGTGTATAATCTGATAAAGTCTGACACAAGTGAACAGTTGTACAACCACCCCCCCACAATTAAGATAGGAAGCATCTGCAGTCTCCCTGTACCTTTTTTCAAAAAAAATTTTATTGGAATATAGTTGCTTTACAATGTTGTATTAGTTTCTGCTGTACAGCAAAGTGCGTCAGTAAAGTACAGCTCTACGTATACATATATTCCTTCTTTTTTGTATTTCCTTCCCATTTAAGCCACCACAGATCACTGAGTATAACACACTAGTTATCTGTTTTATACATGGTAGTATATGTGTGTCAATCCCAGCCTCCCAATTCATCCCACCCTTCTCTTCCCACCCTTGGTGTCCAAACATTTATTTTCCACATCTGTGTCTCTGAGACGTGAATGGTCCCCATATCTTTTTACAGCAGCCTCCTCCACCCTAGATCCTGGCTTCTTCTACTCAGCACAGTTGAAATTCACCCATGTTGCTGCTCTTGGTAGTCTATCTCTTTACTGTCGAGTGCTATTTGGTTATTTGGATATGCCCGCAATTTGGTTATCCATTCCCCAGTGGATGGACACTTAGGTAATTTCCAGTTTGGAGCTCTTATGAATGAAGCAGTTATGAACATTCATGTACAAGTCTTTGTCTGGACCCAGGAGTAGACTTGCTGGGTGGCACAGGAAGTATATTGCCATATTTATGCCTGGGAGGTGGCTTTCTGAAGCTGGCTTGCTCTGGGACCCATGAGGGTCCTGCCCAAGGATGCTAAGATGAGGTCCTGAGCTTGATGGTCCTGGGATGGGGGAGGCCTAGCTTCACCCACAGTGTGAGTGTTCCCTCCCTGGGGAGGATCTGATGGGGCTCAGAGGGCAGCCCTCAGGCCTCTCCAACGAAACAAGGCAGGTTGGAACTGGGGATAAGGTTTGCGTTTTAAAAGCTCTCAATATTCCAAGCTGATGACTCAGAACCTGACTTATTGACTCACTGCACACCAAGGATGCAGTGATGCTTTTCAAGAGCCTTCCTCAAAGTGCTTCCCCACAGACGCCCTTGGATCCCTGCTGGTGGCAAATGGATAAGATGGGGCTCCTGCTAGATTGAGGATTTCTGGGTGCTGAGGCTAGGCCCCTTCTCACGGCCTGGCTGGAAGGCAGTTAAGCTCTTCCCAATCAATAGGCCTGTAATCTCCCTGCTGTTAGAATTTTACTAGGCAGGGCAGTTATGGTATCTCCACAGTGTTGGGAGTGGAAAAGGAAAATGAGCTAGGGAAATGCAGGCAAATGTCTGTATATTTTGAAACAGAGCTCTTCTCTTCCAGGCCTTTTCTGGGGGAGTCATTTGCATGCCCATCTGATAACAGGGGCCTGAGCTGCCCCAGCAGATAAAACCCATCTGGGACGTTTGAATGAAAAATACACATTTGCTTCCTTTGGGCTCCTAGAAGGTTATTTGCATAAAAACCTGCAGTGTTTCCAAGGCCTCGTAGGTGGGGTGGGAAGTGCAGAGGTGGAAACAGGAGTTTGCATGAGCCTGGGGAAACAGAACTAAGTGTTTCAGGTTAAGCCTTATTGCTTCCTTATTATTTGCAAAGATCTGGAATCCAGAGACGTTCAGGCTGAGGCCCCGATCCTTGCTCTGGCTTCACTTCCAATTTCCCACTTGACCTCGTAGGACCTCAGTTTCCTCTTCTGTAAAGTGAGTGAATGGGGCCAGATCTCAGTTTCAGCTGTCTGCATTTACCGAGAATATATCATTTGCAGAGCACTTTTTAGGAGATTAAGATACAACAGGGTAGATAAGGCCCTCGCTTTCGGAGGTCCCCATCCAGTAGGGCAGCAGGCAGCCCAGTGGGCACCAACTCGGCCTGTGTCAGTGCTGTTTAGGAAGACAGACAAACCTCGTTCTGGGGAGACAGGACAACACAGGATGGGGTGGGTGGGGGGAGGGGGCTTCCAGGGCAGGTAGTGCTATTCTTCCAGTTCTGACCCTCAGATCTGACTCTCCTGCCTGTCCGCACGGGCTCCCTCACCTTGAGATGATCTGGGGTTACTTCTAGATGACAGTCCGACTTTCTCAGACATTGACAGAGTCCTTTCAGAGATGCGATTGTCAAGTTCTGAATGACATCAAGTCAAATTATGGCTGCCCTCTCCTCTCTCTGCCAACTCTCCCTAGGAAGCCCCTGGGAAGAAGTGTGTCCTAGAAGACACACCCAGCAGTGGAATTAATGTCACGCCAGCCTCAAGTTTGGAGTCTATGGAACCACAACTCTGATCAGGTGAAAAATAGGATGTAATTCTAGAGGGAAATACATGAGTTCATTACCAATTTTTTTTTTTCAATGCAAAAGAAGAAGTCTAAAAGTAAAGAAAATAATGGGACATTGTGAAAGGAATACCAGCCAACACCCTCCCAGCCAAGAGGCAGCACCAGGCAGCAGGCAGCTCCCTGGGCAGGATCAGGAGGGAGGACTCAGCCTGGCTTTGTGGCTACAGGCAAGGTCTCTGGGACTCTGTTTTTCCCAGCTGTACAATGAGGAGATTAGACCAGGCTGGCTATAGGTGTCTTTGACACCTGACCTTGGGACTGGGTCAACCAATAGGAGATGTTCCTCCATGTAGCTGATTTGGGAAAGCCCAGCTCAGAGAAGTCCAGGGATGTGCTCTGGCCCAACCAGCTGCAATCAGATGATGGACCGGAGCCGTGTGAAAGTGGAGGCTATTTCTAGCTGCTGAACTGGTTTTTGTCCTTTTGGAAGGATCTTTTTACATAGAGACCCTCAAAAAAAGGGCAGTTTGGTGTATACCACTGCACAAGTGTTCTGGTGCATACACCCAGGCACTCCTCAGAATGCCTGCTGTGGACAAGCCCTGTAAAACAACTGATTGCAGCCTAGATCCTCAGTATCACTGGCTTTATCAAAGAAACAAAAGCTTCGCAGTCCCGAACCATCCTCCCTAATCTGGTCTCCTTCGCCTTTAAGAATTTTATTGTGACTGACTACACTCTTTGGATGCAATTAATTAAATCAATGACCCTCTCGTAAATTTAAAAAATACATCTCCCATGTCTCTAAATCTCCGAATCCCAGCTGGGAAACTGGAAGGCGTGAAATACACAGTCATCATGTCATAGCCACAGAAGCGCTATTCTGGAGCTGTGGTTCTGTGATGAATGTCCCCGAGACACACACCCACAATTTGGTTAAGCCCCAAGGGGCGTCTGGAGAACCCAGGAAGGAGGGGGGAGCTTCCGGGGAGAGACTGGGCTGCCTTGGGGTGTGCTGTGGGGATCCCTGTAGACTAGAGGGTCAGACAACAATGTAGGGTCAGACAACAAGGCCAGGGTTTTCCAGAAACTTCATAATGTAGTTGTCTCCAACCATGGATTTGAAAAGAAATCCCAGAAATTCCACGAGGGCAGTTAGGAGGCCACATGGGCTGTGTCCTGCCCGTTTCTCTTAGTGGGGAGAGGCAAAAGGAACAGAGAGCGATTGCATGCCTTCTCCTGCCAGGGGGATAGACTGCTCAGACCCGGCGTTGCAAACTGCTGTCTATAAATGCCTCTTTATTGAGGACCTACAAAGTACCAGGCACTGAACTAAGTATTTGATTGCCACGTAAAGGGTGGGTCTGGTCCTATGCTTAGTGATGGGCAGCCTAGAGAGATTGCAGACACATGAGTGGGCAGGGGAAAGTGGCCACAGGACAGGTGCCACTGGAAGGCACCCATGGGAAACCTGCCTGCAGGGACGCAGGCCTCTGGGGCATGCTGAAGCCATGAAGGGTGACTTGGGGTTTCCCAGGTGAAAGGTAAGGATGGAGGGATGGGTTGGAAGAGGGAAGTGTGTTCTCTGCAAGGGCATGGAGGTGGGAGAGAGTAGAGTTTGAGGAATAGGAAATTGTTCAGTGTGACCCAGGCTTGGGGGTGCTGGTGTGGGGCGGTGTGGGCAAGGTGCCGTCTCGGTGACCCTAGAACCTGGTGGAAGTGACCCTGGGTGGAGGGGGAGGGGCCCGATGGGGCAGTGGGCTAGGGCAGTCAGTAAGTACAGTTCCGAGCATTTGGGGAATTCAGTTTATTACTCATTTTGACACAGTGTTGAGGTGGAGACTTTTCTGTCCCCTTTTGTTTCAGTAGATTCTATTCATTTTTCTTCCTTTTCGTTTTGTTTTGGTTTGGTTTTGGTTGGTATTGTTCCCAATCCACCGAGCATTATATTTCAGAAAATACTGTTTCCTGAACTCCTTGAGTTTTCATCACAGCGATTATTTTATTTGGGACGAATCAGGGAAAGCCCCATTTCCCGTGTGCAGGTTAGCCCTCGGGGCCTCCCCCTTCTGATCTCCATCCCAGAAAGGGAGGCTGAGCAGACTGCCTCGAGAAGGACCACGGGCTTGGGTGGAGCACTATGCTGTATCACCTCTCTCAGTGCCAGCCGCATCACATCTCCTGGGCTCCCGATGGGATTGCAGGGACTGGCTGGAGCATCTCACTGGTTCCCACCGAAACTTGCAAAGTGGGTGTTGTTTTCTAGATCTCACCGATGAGGAAACCAGGGGCTCTGAGAGACCCTATGACTGCCCAAGTGAAAATGTGGAACCGTGGCATCTACAGAGTGGAGAGAGAGTCATGGTGTGACTCCAGCAAGGACCACCTCGACCCCTCCTTCTGATGGAGCTGGTGAGACTCTAGCTCTCGCAGAGAAACAAACATAGACTCTGCATGTTCCTGGGTGTAAAAGTGAACCCCTGGTTCGTGGCAAGCTGGAGGCTCAGAGCAGAAAAGGCAGGGTCTGAGCAGGAGGGTGAGCTCTTTTCTTTTTGTTTGGCTACCCAAGTGCCCCAACCTTCCCAGATCCACCTCGGGAAAATGATTGACCCAAATGGTTTATTTAAAACTTTTTTTTTTTTTTCAGCAATGTAAGTTGAAGGCAATTTTGGGCAAAAAGCATGCCTTCTGCTGCGGGCCCATGAGAGATGGGAAAGAAACCCTGCTGCCTCCCCACTGCTCAGCCTCCCCACAAAGCGGCTCTGTCCTTCCCCCCATCCCTGCCCATCCGGTCTCGAGTCTGAATGAGCACCGTTTGAAAACCACTGCTTGAAAATATTCTTGAATCTACATCTATTTTCAGCTTATGCTCAGTTCTTAGCATTAAAATAAACCCTTGCTCCTCATTACACACTGTATGAAGCAGAACCTCCTTTCATTTTGAAAACTGTCTCCTTCAAGCTCCAGGAGGTGCTTTTCCATTTGCAGGGGAAGCCACGTGATTTCTCGGGAGCCGTGTAGGTTCTGGAATCTGAACATCTTGGGTTTAATCCCAGCTGGGTGGCACTGGGCTAATAGATGTCTGCTTCCCCTCTGAGCATTATCGCTTTCATGGGTTAACATCCACCTTGCTAGGATTTGGGATATTTAAGTCAGACATCGTATGTGATGTTTTCCTTTTCCTGGAATTCTGAGTTTACAGCCCTGAGTCACTTTTCCACACCCTTCATGACTGTTGACCACCGACCATATCCTGCCTGCTGTCCCACACGGCTAATCTTTCCTCTTTTCAACTTGGATTTTGGTAAACACAGAAGAAATGAACGTGCTTTGCTTATTCACGTTGTATGGATCGCATAAAACTGGTCCTTTTCTCTTTCTATATCTTCAAGCTAATCCTGGCCCTGATCTTTCATCCAAGTAAGCAGACACTCATTCAGCTCCATCGTGGGGCCCTGCAGACCCTGCCCGATGGGTCTCCGGTGGGCGGATCCAGGTGCTTTCATCTGAGAGGAGACGCCTGGGCTGGGACTCCCCATCCTGTGGGTTTCTGCTCAGAGCAGTGCCCTCTGACGTCATCCATCAACACCCCTGCGGCCAGCACTTCTCTCTGCTGGCTCCCCCACCCCCATGTCAGTCCCCAACAGGAAGACTCATGGCCCCTGATGGGTCCTGGACCACTGATGTGAGGCCCCTCAGTTTCCTTTGACTCGGTCGCTGGCACAGCCCCAGGAACGGGAGTCCTTGATGGCACCTGGCCCTTTCTAGTCACCGACAAGGGAAACCTGAGAAACCATTCTCAGAAATGGAACTAAATTGTCAGTGAATCTGTCCCCATCTGGAGAAGAGAGGAAGGTTTGGGGTGGCAACAAAGGCTCCTTTGATATCTGTTAATTAACTACTTTGGACTCGGGGGTCTGGAGAGGCTTTCGTTTGACACACAAAGAATGTGGGGCAAGGAGGATACCCACGTACAGGGTGTCTGCCCTGGAAAGGGCTCCGTGTAGTTACCTGTAGGGCAATTCAATTAAAAATAAAGAAAGGGGAAAATCTATGAGATTAGCTCTGGGAACAATGCCACCAATTGTGGCCAGGTCTGATGATCCTGAGTAAAGCAGATGTTAAATATTTTGATAACTTAGATCAGCCCCAATGTGAATCTTCTGTTTTTCTTCATTATCTCTGGACAGGGAAATGGTGAAACCCTCGACAGTCACACGCTTTGGTGATTTATTGAAATAATCATATAGAGAGCTGGGTTGTAAATACCCATAGGAAGGGGCACTGTTTATTAATGGGGACCAGCTGGTGTTGTCTACTTACCTTTATGTCTTCACCTGTCCTTCCTGGAAGGGCCTTCCGTGGCTGCAGAGGTTTCTTGGCTTTTGTGACAGACTCAGGAGAAGGGGGAAGTGTAGAGGGGCCCGGGCAGTATTGATGGAAAGGCCCTAGTGGAGGCTACTGGAGTTTTCTTGGAAGAGGGGAGTAGTTGAGAATTTGCAAAATGTGAGCAAAAGTGATGTGAAGGACAAGGGAGAATTTCAGAAGTGTTGCCTGGACCACATGCCCCTTTAGGAGTGTACTTAGGTCTGTGCGAATGAATGAACCCGGGTGGAAATGCCATCATGTTGAAGGGACTTTGGGTTGCTGGACCACATTAATTTGACCACAGTGTCACTCAGAGACTGGACTACTTGGGACACAGCTTCAATAGGGTGATAGACACTTGTCTGAAAGTGATTTCCTAGACTGAGAGATTTCACTTATTTGTTTTTAATGAAGCAAGTTTAAAACCTGGAACATTTTTAATATACTGAAATAGCAATATTAAAAAATAAAGAAAACTCAATAAAATTTTGCTATTTGAACAGCTTTCCAAATGTCTATTGTATTAAGTCATGTCAGTTGGCTCTGATTCTTTGTGACCCCATGGACTATAGCTCGCCAGACTCCTCTGTCCATGGGATTCACCAGGCAAGAATACTGAAGTGGGTTGCCATTTCGTCCTCGGGGGATCTTCCCAACCCAGGGATTAAACCCACATCTCTTGCATCTCCTGCGTTGGCAGGCGAGCTCTTTACCACTAGCGCCACCTGGGAAGCCCTTCAACGTCTGTTAAATGGAATAATCACCTCTCCTCTTCCTTCCTTTCCTTTCTCCATCTGAGCGAGATGCCAGCTCTGTGAGGACCCACCCGTCTTGTTCATGGGAGGTTCCAGGGCCATCACTTGGCTCACTGTAGACTTTCAATATGCATTTGTTGAATGAAGGAAGGAATCCATGTAAAGTCAGGTTCTCAGTGGCTGAGGTTCCATGACCATTTATGGTAGAGCAAAGCCACCCCAGGGTCTCTGAACACACACTTGTGAGTAGCTCAGATCTGAAATCCGGCCTTATTGACCAGATTCTCTGTAGACTTCCTACCCTCTCCGGTGCTTGCCACGGTCCTTGACTCTGTCTTTACAAAGCAATAAGACTGCATTTATTATAATGTTGGTCACACTGAGGCAGGTCATAAAATTTGAGTGGTAGATATGGAATCATTTCATTTGAACATTTTTAGCTTCACATTTTTCAAATGGCCATTTGGCTCTGTATAGACACAATGAAAGAATTACGACCTTTGGCCAACTTTACTGAGCAAGGCAATAAAACACAGTTGAAGTATATAGTGCCTTTTGATTTGTTTTGAGGGTGGGGGATGTCATTATAGCTTGGATTATTCTATTTCGTCGACAAGAACAGGACCATTCTACAAAGACTGAAAAGTCCTTTGTATCAGCCTCTGAGCCTCTGGGAGGAGAAAGACAGGCTGTCTTGGGAATGTTCATCTATTGATACTTAAATATCCCTGAAAAAAGGAATTTCACACCTGCTTAGAGTCCTTTAGCCTCTCGAAGGGCTTCCCAGGTGGTGCTAGTGGTAAAGAACCCACCCGCCAATGCAGGAGACACAAGAGACATGGGTTTGATCCCTGGGTCAGGAACATCCCCTGGAGGAGGGCATGGCAACCCACTCCAGTATTCTTGCCTGAAGAATCCCATGGACAGAGGAGCCTGGTGGGCTATGGTCCATGGGGTCATAAAGAGTCATACATGCCTGAAGCACTTAGCATGCAGTTTCTCTCAGACTCCATCTTCCCTTTAAAATATGGAAATGGCATTACCCGTTCTGCCTTCTTTATGTCATAATTATGTGAACCAGTTAGGAAAATATATCTTAAAGTACTTTCCAGACTTTGAAGCAGCATGTAAATCTACCTCATGTTCTATTAGCTTAAAGTGACCCTACCTTGGACTCCTGGAGTATATATCATAGATGGCCATATGAAAAGATAAATCTTAATATTTGTTTTAAGAGTCAATAATACAACATTTGTCAGCCACATAATCATTATTTACTTACCAATTGCAGATTACTTTATAAGGATAATGACTTGGGTAATTGCTTTGTCATTGCGAGATACCCGCACACTCATAGCCAACCACGTAAATGATAGCTTTTTAATCTCACAATTACGGAGCAGTGTGGAGGCTACCAAAGAGGTTGAGATGTAATTGCTAATTGCCAAACAGTGCGCGGGGACTTTATTTATTTCCCATCCTGACAGTTTAACGGCGGGATGCAGAGCAAGTAGTGTAATGTGGGAATGGTTTGCATATGTCTAAGGCCAAGACTCAGCCCCAGACTTTTCACAGTTGCATTGTTTTAGTTTGTGTTTTAATAGGACACTCTCCAACTTGAGATGCAAACATGTAAAGGAAAGGCTTGCCTTCAACTCTTTCAAGTGATGACCTAAGGTTTCAGGTAGGGTGGCCTGGGTGTTACCTCTAGAATTGGTGCTGGCTTCAACAAGGGTCCTCAGAGAGGTCAGCCTGGAGGTCACACCTCTGATGAAGAGCATTTAGATCAATACAGGAAAGGGGTCATTGGCTCACATTCAACCCAATACGTATCGATTTGGCTCTTTGTAAGGGGAGGACAGAACGGGGGTTGGGATTCTGGCTCCACTATTTCTGAGCCATGTGACCTGGACTCTTCCTCTCTGAGCTTTAATTTCCTCATCTGTAAGACGGAAATGATAAAGAGAGAATCTTTATGGGCAGTTGTTGCAAGCACATTAAATAACATGATGCAGGTTGAGTGTTTAGAGCAGCTCCTGGCGTGTTGTCAGGGGGCTGGCCACATTGGCATATTATCCATCTGGGGTGACCTCATGCTGAAGCTTTCCTAGACCTATGACTTATGACTTTGTTTCTTGGAACATCACCCATCACACAGGGAGTTCTTAAATGTCCGACGTGCTGACAAGTGATATTAACCTACCCTATCAGCTTGAAGCATCCTGCCTTGGGGACTGGAACTTGACTCTGAGGATCAGTCACTTGCCTTACGTGGGGGACTTTCCATCTCTGCTTCCCTGAGGCTTGAGTGAGGCTCCCAGAAATACTTTACTTTTTAAGGCTCATGAATCTGATTCAGCTCACAGGATCATTGTGTGAAACCTCAGACTCCCAGCTCGGTCTACACGGACACCAACCTGCCCTTACTCAGAAACCCTCAGTCCACAAGCACGTACTCTTACACTTGAAGTTCCTACCTTCTTCATTCATGGACATGCCTCTCTATTTGCCAGGGTTTGAGTGAATTCCAGCCTCCCTTGCAGCTGTTCTCTCTCCATGCCACCTTCAGGTTCATGGCCCATCCCCAAACCCACATGGGTCATATTTATAAGTATATTCACCAGCAACTCAGGCAGATTTGCACAAATAAGACTTCGATCTGGATGCTCAGAACTTGATCTTCTTGGCCCCATTCTGTATTTCAGAGTCACAGCCCAAGACACTAGCTTTCTTTGGAGAGGGTCAACATGTTTAAACGTGCCTACTCCAACGCCTTCCAATGTGTTTTCTGTGTGGCCAGACAGGAGTTCTGCCCTTCTGAGAACCAGAAGTCTCCCATAGGGGTGGGGAAGGCAGGCAATTTCAGAATTCTTCCCTTAGAAACAGTCCAGGGAAAATCTCAAGGGAAATTGTGTTACAGAGTTGACATTTACATTCACATTCAGATTTCTAGTTCTCCTAAAACCGTAGTCTTGAGAGGTTTGGATCCAGAGAAAAGAGAGACTTGGATAGAGGAAAAGGTCAGTGCTTGGAAAGGTGAATGACCTGGTTCCAGGGGAAAGCCTTTCTCGGGTGTCAGCTCTGGGTCTATGTGTTTTTGTTGTAAAGTATTTTATGACCCGTTTTCATGACTGTGAATAGAAGCTTATCCATGATTCTGCCCATTCACAGGTCTGGAGAACATGACGTCTAGAGTTACACAAACAGAAAAAGTGAAAGCGCTAGTCGCGTCCGACTCTTTGCGACATGGACTGTATAGCCCGCCAGACTCCTCTGTCCGTGGGATTTCCCAGGCAAGAATTCTGGAGAGGGTACCCATTCCCTCCTCCAGGGCATCTTCCCCACCTAGGGATTGAAGCTGGGTCTCATGCATTGCAGGCAGATTCTTTACACTCTGAGCCACCAGGGAAGCCCACACAAAGAAGTGGTGTGTTTTAAATGCTTATCGTTTCAGCATAAATCCATGAGGCATGATTGCTCTAGTCTCAACTTTTGGTGACATCAAGGCCAAGTTCAGAGAAGACGCACTAATAAAGCAGAAAAGTCAAAGGGTATAGGTGTACAATTTTAATATCGAGAGAATGAGCTATTTTCTTTTCCTGATGTGAAAAAAAATGAAAGACCTTGTATTCTAGGAAGGAGTCTTGAAATCTCTTTGCTAAGAGATGATCTCTTTCTAACCAAGCTTATTTGCATTGAATCCAGAGGTTCTGTGCCTTAGGGCCTGACCGTCCTCTGGTGTCTTATAGGGAGAAGGGTCTGCTGGCAGCAGCTCCAGACCTGGGTCTGAATTCCTCCACTTCCACTTGACCTTGGGCAAAGTTGCCAATATTCTTAGCCTCAGTCTCCACTTCTGTGAAATGGGCAGAGCAATATAGCTGCCTTGCAGTGACACTGTGGAATTGTGTAAAGGCACAGGGGAGAAGCAGAGGAAATCTTGATCTCTCTCCCATCTTCCTCCTTTCTTTCCTCCCCTATCCTTTCTTTCCTTCCTCCATTTTTTGAAGAACTTTTTCAGAAGGATGGGGTGGGGGGCAGGGGAAAAGTGGAAATTATTTGAAGATCTGGGTAACAGGAAAGCTGGAATATGTTTTCAGACCTCACTGAACAATGTTTCTCAGAGTGGGATCTGGGGACACCCCCATCAGAGGAATCTGAGGGGCTCATGTCACGTGCAGGGTTCTACAACTCATGACAAACCTGTCCAATCAGTCGCTCCGGGGGTCTGCATGCTAATCAGCATTGTGGGCACCAGACACAGCTCAGGGCCTACAAACAATCATCACCCTTCTCTCTTCTGACCAAATCTGTTTTGTTCAGGGGTCCACTCCTCCTTGACAAAACTCGGGGGCAAATCCTGATTGGTCTGAGTGGATCAGGAAGCCTCTTGTCCTGCTGCTGATGACAGGTTTAGCAGAGGGCAGGGGCCCAGTAATGACCAAGGGGATGTGCCAGGACAGAGGCTGGGGGTTCTGGAAAGCTGGCTTTCCTCTCTGGAATCCCCCTCTCTCCCTCCCCTGAATGCTGCTGTGTCTGTGTGATGCCTGGACCTGGGGTCCATCTTGCACCCCAGGGAACAGCCAAAGGCAGAGCTCAAGGTATCCTCACTGATACATCAAGTGGGATGGGGTTTTCGGGGGGAGGACATTTTAAAAACTGAGATATAATTCACACAACATAAAATTCACTACTGGAAAGTATACCATTTAGTGATATTTTTTAGTGTGTTCCCAATGCTGGGCAACCGTCACCCCTAATGCCAGAACACTCCTCTCATTGTGCAAACCAACCCACCCCCATGACAGTCTCTCTCAATTCTCCCACTCCCCCGCAACTGGAGATGCGTAAGCAGCTTTCTGTTTGCATGGATTTGCCTGTTCTGGACATTTCCTATAAATGGAATCATTCAGTACGTGGTCTTTTGGTCTGACCTTTTTTTCCTTAGCATGATGTTTTCAAGGATCACCTGTGTGTTAGCGTGAAGCGTCCAAAGGTCAGTGACATTCATGTTACCACTCAGATGAACCTATTTCTTTCCATGGGTGAATAATATTCCGTCATATAGATATACCACAATTTTTATCCATCTGTACAGACATTATTTCCACTTTTGGCTACCGTGAATACACTGCTATGAACTTTCATGTATATGATTTTGTAAGGACAAACATCTTCCTATCTCTTGAATATATACATCAGGTGGTTTTTATACCTCCTAAAATATGAGCAGTATGGCAGATGGTCAGAGGTAGACTTTGGAGTTTGACCACCTGGGCTCAGTTCCTGGCTCTAGCAATTACTAGTTTGGGGACATCAGGCTGGTAACAGGATCCTTGATCCTTCTGTCAGATGGTGATGGTAGCTACATTGTCTCTACAGGATCGCAGTGAGGATTAAATGAGTTAATCCATCAGTATGCCTTTGAACTCTACGTAATTAGTACTGTTAGAAAATGTTAGCTATCGTTAATATTTTACCCACATGCCAGAAGGAACTCACTGCAGACTCTCCTGCTCAATTTATTCATATCAAACTGGTCAAAGAAAAAAAAAAAAAACTGGTCAGATAAGAGCAGGCATGTGGCGTAGGATAGGGTGGGAGGTGGGAGGGAGGGAGGTTCAAGAGGGAGGGGACATACGTATTCCCATGGCTGATTCATGTTGATGTATGGAAAAAACCAACACAATATTGTAAAGCAATTATCTTCCAATTACAAATAAATAAATTTAAATTTAAAGAAAGAAAAAAAAAAGAGTGGGCAGTAGCACTGCCTTCTCAACTCTTTTACTTTATTCACTTTGGGCTAATTATTGAAAACTCAAGCTTTTTCTTTCTATATGAAACACAAGCCCGATCTGCTTCACTGTTCTGTGGATAACATGATGGCCTGGCTTTGGTCCTTCTTCAGGTCATAACCTCTTATCAGAAGGCCCATCTCCCTGGACCCCTTGCTGCATATATACCTTGATACATCTTTTGAGCTTCTCTTGTTCAAAGGTCAGCGTTTTCAAGTCAGGCTAGTAATGGTGTGGTTCTTCCAGCCCACCCCAATACCAACCAGTGTGAGGACTGATCCGCCCTTAACGCCAGGCCTTAGTCACAGCTTCAAGGGAGAAATATGAGACAAGATATGGCCTTGGGAGAGGGTTGCCGTCCTCCATTTCGAGCTTTCCCGAATGTCATAATTAATGTGTTATAATTAATACCTAGCTCTGCCCGAGCCTGAGCTGAAACGCACATCCTGGTCCCAGGGGGCACATGTATCTTGGCAGAACTGCAGCTCCTGGGCCCGCAGTTCAAGCTTCCTTAGTGTTATGGGCGCCTCCCTGCCAGGCCTGAGCTCTGAGGCAGGTAGAAGATTTGATTTCAGCACACTGGGGTCTGGACCCAAGAGGCCTCCTGTTCCTCCCTGACCTGTGTGAACACCGGGCTCTGGAAGGCGGATGGCGCCCCGACAAGGGGACCCTGGACCTCATTTTCCAGCTCTGGGTCCACATCTGTACGTTTCCACTGGAAGTGTAGGATCCTAGCTAAGAAGACAATGGAGATGCAGAGCCTGCCTCCGTCACTTTCAGCTGTGTGATCTAGGTCAACTTCCTGCACCTCTCGGAACCTTAAGGCCCTCATCCTTAAAAGAGAAGGGACAGCAGCAACTTTGTTGTTACTTTGTTGTTTTGTGGATCAAATAAGACAAAATAAAGTGCTTTGCAGAGTCTCTAGGCCAATTCTCAACAAAGATGAGCTGCCAATGCCGTCACCCTGGGCCTGTGTCCCTGTGTGGGCCACCCTCAGTGAACTCTCATCTTCATCCGTCGGTCTGCTTCTCCTGACTTCCCTCAATAAGCAGCACAGACCCTCCACTCCCGCAGAGAGCTGACGCATGTTCCCGATTTCTCCTTGTCCCTCACACCCTGGGGACCAGACTTGCTCTCCCTTTCATGCCACCCACTCCGTCTGTTCTTCCCGCCTCCTCTGGCTTTCAGCCCCCTGTCCCTCTGGGCTCTGGCCTGAATGCTTACCACCACACACACTGCCCCACTGCCTCCAGGCCCACCTTTCTAAACCACAGCCCTCACTGCCTCCCACGTGCTCGGAGAACTCTGTGGGAACCCCTGCAAACACACTGGGCCTTCCCACCCTGACCCAGACTACGGTCCGGTCTCCTGGTGGCCTCTCCCCTACACACGGAAGGAGCACTGGGCTGCTGCAGGTGCGCTCAGGCCTCCCACATGTGTTCACGCTGCCTGCAGCTGTGCATGCCCCCTCTGCCCAGCCTGGGCTCAGGGACCTTTATTTTGACCCTCTTGTCTGAGAGAAGCAAGTGGCACCCAGGTTTTCAGGCTCCTGTTGCTCTCCTCTGGCTATGAGCACCATGTGTCTCTCTGCTGCCCAAGCATCTCAGCTGAGGTCTGCATTGATGTTTCAGCGTCTGCAAGCCTGATGGGACCAAGTGCAGGCCCCCACCCACTCTCCAGGCTAAGCAACTTGGCCAGAGTCTGTTTGGTTTATTGGGCTCCCACTTACAAGTCATTATAAAAATAAAAAGATGTTCTGCTACTGACAAAACAGTTCCAGAATCCACAGTGAGTGGTCACTCAAGAGCCAGGAATGAGTCTCCTGCCAGGAAGTGTTTTAATAGGCAGGAACATAAGTGAAATTTAATTTCTCAGCATCACATACGAGGGTCTTTTCTGTGATCAGGAGAGGGCCCTTTGGTCCACAAGATGGAGGAGGAGAGAATGGACATGGCTGTGGTGATGGAGGGGCAGCCTCAGCCCGAAGGTGGTCAGTGCCCAGTAGGGGGCAAAAGGGCATTGAAGGGCACAGCCAAGTCTGGGAAAATCCGGATAAGTATCTGACCTCGGTCAGGGTCAGCAGCCCCAAGCTTATGCTCAAACCCATCAGGCCTCACGTTGCCAGCGCTGATCAGCTCGAGTTCTAGTTCACTGGTAAAAACAACGATGGGTCTGCTCGACTCTTGCCCAGGCTGTGGAATCCAATGCTCATTACAACCGGTTTTTGCTTCCAGGCCTGGAACGAAAACGCCAAGCTGCCGACGGCTTCTTACAAATTCCATGGTGTTTTGTTTAAGGAGGAGAAACTCATCCAGCTCTTTCTATGGACTCTCCTTGCTCCGTCAACCACACAATAAATTAGACGGGTCAAGCGTTGTAGATTTAATCTCACTGTGAACTGAAAACATAGTAGCTCTCCTGGCCATTGGAGAGTCCGCGAGCGCCCGGTGACCCCCTGGTGAACCGGAGGGGCTGGGGCGGCTGGCAGGTGCACGGGAGGGACTCAATGTGACATTCAGCGCAGTTCTTTGTGCCTTTCTGAGAACTGCTGGGGAGCGCTTGGAACTGAATCCTCTAGGGCTTTCCCTCGCTGTCTCACAATTACCTGTGCCTGGCAGAAAAAAAAAAAAGGGAGAAATTGAGAGAGAGAGGAGGGCAGCGGGAGGAGGGAGAAAGGGGCTGATTCTCGCAGAGATGAGGAGGTTCCAAACGAGAGGTTGACTTTGGCCAAGGAGCCAACGGGGTGGTCAACGCGATAGAAACAGCATTTGGTGGAAACAGATTGCTCTCCGCTCGCGGGCGACACAGAGAGCCCCACGTGGTCCTACGGGTTGGGGAGCGGGAGGGGAGAGAGGCTGAGAGTCCAGGAAGCCAGGTGGCACCAGCTGAGTGGGCAGAGGCTGGACAAGCCATGTTGGGACCTGCTGCAGGGCAACTGCTCTCAGGACAGATTCCCTGTGACAATTTGGAGCACCCAGCATGGGGGAGCAAGCACCCTGAGTTGTCTCTTCTGTGTGCTAAGGCTCAGGGGACAGGGGCGGGGTGCTGATGGCTCCCCTCCTCGCTCTGCACAGCCTCTTGCCGGTGACCCTTGCACGGCGCCCACCTTGGGCACAAGTGTCCGCAGCGGGGCTGGCATTTGGAAAGGTCGCTGGAGATCTCAGAGCACAGTAATGAATTGACCACCCCCACCCCCACACTGGGTTTCGATTCTACTCAGACAAGTCTCCTTTTCCGTGGGAAGGGGAGAGGGTGGCAGGCGAGGTCTGTTTGCATCACAGCAAAGCCCAGGGTGCCAGGGGCTCCAGGCCCGAGGCTGCAAGGACTCTCAGGGGGTGCAGTGGGGGCTTAGGGTCTGCAGGAGTCAAGAGCAAAAGAGAGAAGACTGACTGACTGCCTTACAGGTACCCTTGAGGGAGACCTGACCCCCTCCTTCCACACCTGCCTGGGACTCAGCATCCACGCAGATGCGTGAGTGCTGACGCCCAGGTGCCCACCACACTGGAAATTCCACCATGGGTGGGAGTTGAACAGGTGCAGAGAGAAGAACACGGAGCCACACATCTTACCCACCTGGCATCTTCAACCAGGTGATATTTCAAAGTCAGTCCCCAGGACTAAGTCTGATTTGTGGTCCCCAGAGAGACAAAGAAACACATGTCTAAAGGTTTTCCCAGATGGGTTGAGGGAACCATCTTCTGTCATCCAGGGGAGTGCAGCCCAGAGGGAAGAGAGAAAGAGAGTCCACGTCTAGAGCAGGAGGAGCCCTCGTGGGGGCAGGAGGTGGGAGCCCAGACAGATGCTCGCTCTCTGAGAGCTTGGAGTGCTCAGAGGCTCAGGCGCTGTGCCAGGCTCTGAGCATCCTGAGACTGACTCTCATCTCTTCTGGCCTTAGATGGGCTCACGGGCAGCTCATGGCACCCACAGCCTTGGAGTGTTCTGGTAAACCCCCTGAGGCTCTCCTTCAGCCTGAACCTCCTTCCCAACCAGAGGCCAGCCGGGGATACTGGACGGGTGAGTCACTCAGTAACCAGGCTGGTCCATCTGACCCCCAAGCAGAGGCTCAAGGGCAGTCACGGGGTACAGGGAGCACTGGCCTGGGATCCAGGGGCTGGGTTGAGCCCCTGCACTCCCACTAGCCACCTGGGCAAATCCTTTCTCCAGGGTGAGCCCAGTTTCCTTCTCTAGGCCATGATGCAGAGCCCTTAGGGGCATAAACTGTGACATCTGAGTTAGTCTGAAGCCTGTGGTCACTAGGTCACCCCCTCAGGTCTTTCCCAAACCCCCAGGTAGCCCCGAGGGCTGTTCTGTCACTTGGGGTAAGACTGAAACCCTGAAGGGATGGGGAGACCTAAGGTTCCCACACTCATCTTTTCTCTTCAGCATCATAAAATGACTGGTGGGACTGTTTCCCAAAGGCCTCTCCCTGCCAGGTTCCAAGGGCTCTCTCTGCAAACGCTTTCAACCTGGAACAAAGATGCCACCCAGGTGGGCAGGGAAGGCACTTTCAGATGAGGCGCTGAGTTATCTTTGTCTATCTCAGGGTCCCTGAGAGTCCTGGCAGCTGCAGGACAGCACATCCCAGAGCATCTCTGGACAGAGAGGAAGGCTTTGTGGTTCCTGCTCATTTGTAGAATATCCCGGCCCGCTCGTTTCGTGGGCCTGGGTTGGGATCAGAGTGTAGGCACTGTGAAGGCAGCAACTTTGCCTTGCTCCCGCTTCCCCCAGTGACTGGCCCATCGTGGGTGCTCAGTCAGTGTTTGCTGGACAATGTGGCCTGACCCTCTGCTCCCTCCTCGACGTGAGGTGGGGATGGAGAAGGTGGTGCTGGGGAGTGGTCCCCTCTGCCCTGCCCATGCAGACAGTGAGGAAGAGGACTTCCCTCCTTGCCTAGTGGCTGGTCGTTCCTGAAGGGGAGCTTCACCTAGGCCTGGAGAGCCCACAAGGCCTCCATCTCCTTTGTTGGGCTTTTCCTCCTGGCTCTGATTCCTAAAGGTCCACAGTCCTTTTTCTGAGCTCAGTCCTAGCCACAGACACAGACACACACTTGCTGTCTAACTTCCCCTGGGGGATTAATTTGAAAGGGGTCCTGAGTTCATGTAAGTAGAGTTTCCCACAATGCATTACCTTCACCCTCACCATTCCCACCCCTGCACCTTGGCATCACTCAAGTATAGTGACACCAATAATTTATGAATGCTTTGGTTCCCTGGCTACAGACAGCAGAAAAGTGAAAAATGAAAGTGAAGTCACTCAGTCGTGTCCAACTCTTTGCAACCCCATGGACTGTAGCCTACCAGGTTTCTCCATCCATGGAATTTTCCAGGCAAGAGTACTGGAGTGGGGTGCCATTTCCTTCTCCAAGACAACAACAAGGTCAGGTAGAATTTGATCAGTCCCACCAAAGATGTTTGGGAAAGTTGCTTTGAAGGCCGGAGGAGGAGGGAGAAGAACCATCTGATGGAAGGCATCAGGAAAGATATTATCTGATAATCTGGAGAAGAGCCCCGAAGGACAGGTGTGGTCATCAGGTATGGATGGAGGGAAGGACAATTAAGAGGAGGGCGTAGCATGAGAACTGGTTGTGTTCAGGGAATATCTAGCTGCTCTGCCTGGGTGCAGAGCCAAAGGTGTCGAGAGATGTTGGTATGATCATCATCGTCCCAGCCATCATCAGACCATCGTGATGTTGACGTTCTTGAATGTGACAAGCCGGAAGCAGGCACGGGATGAGTAACACACCAGAATACTGTGACAGTGCAGCGGGTAAGGGCGGGAGGGGGTCTGGGTGCACGTTGTGGGTGGCTTCGATGCCAGAGTCGAAAGTTGGCCTCTCCTAACTCACCTTGGCAGTAGGCAGCCACCTGAGGTTTCTTTAAAAAAAAAAAAGATTTTATTTATCTACTTACTTTTGGCTGTGCTGGGTCTTTGTTGCTGCGCGGGCTTTTCTCTAGTTGCGGCGAGCAGGGGCTACTCTCTACTTGCAACACAAGGGCTTCTCGTTGCAGCGGTTTCTCCTGTTGTGGCGCACAGGCTCTACAGCGTGCGGGCTCAGTAGCTGTGGCACACGGGCTTCGTTGCCCCGTCGTCTGCAGGATCTTCCTGGACCAGGTATCGAACCCGTGTCGCCTGCATCGGTAGGCAGATTCTCTACCACTGAGCCACCAGGGAAGCCCCCTGAGGTTTCTGGGCTTCATCTGCCTTTCCACTTTAGGAAAAATCATCAAAAGTGGGTATTTCTTTTGAGGAATTTGAAAGTCTTTATGGAGAGAATTCAGTTGCGATGACCCCACCTGCATTTTTTAGCAATTGGGCTTCAGTAAGGGTTTCTCATCAATAATTACTCCTTCAACCTCTTAGAATTTAGAATGTGTCAAAACCTGACCCCCAGTCCCTCCACCCCAGCGCAGATCTGAGGTGAAGCAGGACTGGGAGATCTCCTCTGAGGAATGCTGGAGACCAGCACTCAGATGTTTCTCTGTAAAGGGCAGATAACAGATATTTGGAGCTTTGTGACCCATACGGTAATTATACAGCTCTGCCATGTGGTGTAGTCACTAAGTTGTGTCCGACACTTGCGCCCCCATGGGCTGTAGCCTGCCAAGCTCCTCTGTCCATGGGGTTCTCCAGGCAAGAATACTGGAGTGGGTTGCCATTTCCTTCTCCAGGGGATCTTCTCAAGCCCGGGATGGAACCCGGGTCTCCCGCACTACAGGAGAATTCTTTACCAACTGAGCTACAACGAAAGTGCATCATGTAAATGATGAGTGTGGCTGTTCTTCTGATAAAACTTTATAAAAATAGCTGGTGGTCTGGATTTGACCCCCGTGTCTTAGTCTGCTGACTGCTGCTATCAACTGTAGAAAGGCTTGGGACGCTGCTCTTTCCAGGCCATGATACTTCATGGCTTTCATACAGGTCTCTCACTGCATAGGAAAACTCGCTTTGGTCTGGCTGCCCAGATGCAGAGTGGGGACTCCTGCTGGCCCCCTCTTGTCTCCAGAGATGGTGTCAGACCCACTCACATCTGTCTTGACAGCCATGTTGTCTTGGCCCCAGCACACACACCGATGGAGGAGTATGATGTAAAGCTGAAACATGCCTGAAGATGTTGGCTGTGAGGGTGCAGGGAAGTGGGCCCCTGAGCTGCCTAACAACACCCAGCCCCTCCCTGGCCCCTCCCCATCATTTCACAAAAGGCGACCTGTCAGAAATTCCTCCAGTGGCTGCTGTTGACATTGCTGTCACTCTCTGTTGCTGAGTTTCCATCACGGATATGATGGGCAGTTTAAAAACGTGCTTAGAAATGCTGTCAGCCATCCTTTTGAGAAAAGCCTGCTGGGACCCGATTAAACAGGGCTTGTAGCCGAAGCCCTGCTTTCCTTGATGACACAGAGTAAGTGGCAGGTAATCCGCGTCTTAATCTCCTTGCGGCCCCGAGAGGCTTAGGGTAACCGATACCCCTGTGAATGCCACAGAGTCTGATTGAGTTACCCTGAAAGGCCAGCGCTTCTTCCTGCTCCTCTCCTAATGGAATGTACTCAGATAAAGGCACCTTGAAGTTGGCCACAGTCTCCTGAGATGTCGCTCTGAAGGGAACATTTGATTTCCCTTAAGCTGGGCCAATGTGACTCGGTGATTTTTTTCCCTGAAGCATTTCACCAAATACAGCCACGTGACGGCACACCTGGGGGGCGGGGCAGGGCGAATCCCCGGGGGGGCTAACCTGCTTCCTATTGTGGCTTTGCTCTTTGAGAGCAATTCTGACTCTTGAGGAAATTGCATGATCAGAATTCTTACTTTTGCCATCACGATTAAAATTGCTCGAGAGCTGCACTGCTTTTGACACAAAGGGCTAATAAACCCACTGGGACTGGAAGGTGCCTGGAACACGCTGGGGCTAAATGGCTGGATTCAGTCATTTGCAAGTTTGTCCCTGTATCTCCACCCCTTTAGCTGGGGACATGGAAGGGGGACACCAGGCCTGGTGAAGCAGACAGAGTCCTGGACTGGGTTCTTGAAGCCTGGCCGTGGGCCTCTGACCGACTGGTTGACTTGCTGTCTTGGTCATCTAGAGCCCGTGCCCTCTCTTGGCCCATCTGTAAAATGGGGCAGCTTCATGAAAAGATCACTCAAGTTTAGAGCCGCCAGATTTAGCAAACGAAAGCAGCAGACACCAAGTTAAACCTGAATTCAGATAAAGAAGAAAGAAGTCTTTAGCATCGGCATGCCCCATGCAGGGGCTTCTCCGGCGGCTCAGGGGTAAAGAATCCACCTGCCAATGCCAGATACAAAGGGACTCGGTTCCATCTCTGGGTTGAGAAGATCCCCTGGAGTAGGAAATGGTAACCCACTCCAGAACTCTTGCCTGGAGAATCCCATGGACAGAAGAGACTGGTGGGCTGCAGAGTCCACCAGTCTGTGGGGTCACAAAGAGTCGGACACAATTGAGTGACTGAGCAACAACAGCAACAACGCCCCGTGCAGCCCCGGGACAGACTTCCACTGAAAAATTGTCTGTCGTTTATCTGAAATTCAAGCTTAACCAGACATCCTGCATTTATCCTTCAGCCCTGCTCATGTCACCACCCCCTCAAGAAGTTTCTGAATTTCTACTATGGGGCACATGGCTTTTCTTTGATATTCAGAGCTTTAGGTAGCCACGCAAAGGGTTAGTGTGAAATGTCTAGCTCATTCTGGGCAGTTACCCTCCCTGGCTTGAACCCACGCTTTTTTTGAAACATTGGTTAGTGGCAGCATCTCCCAGTGCCTAATGGAGTCGTTGGTGCCAAGTAGGTGCCCAGTGAACACTGGTTCAACAAATGAATGAATGGTCCCCCACTTAGTGGACCTCACGCCTTTCGACCTCTGTTTGACCTTCTCATAGCCCATGCTGCAGAGAGATGCGGTGGCCAGATCTTCCCACACACACCCCTTGCTTTCCAGGTCACTCTGCCTCTGATCAAATGGTCCTCTCCTCGGCACCCACCGCCTGCAGACACAGGCAGCCTCGCACAGGGGGCAAGACCTCGAGTGCTGGAGCCTGTGGCTGAGTCTCCTTCTGCCACTGTGTGTCTTTGGGTAATTACTTTAACTGTCTGTGCCTCAGTTTTCTTGTTAATAAATGGAGGTGACAAGAAAACCTGCTTTAAGGAACGGAAGTGCTAATACGTGTATGGCATTTAGAAGACAGAGCATGACATGTAATGAGTTTTTTTTTTAATTTTTAGATACATTTTTATATATTATAAAATTTATGGTTTTTTTTTACAATTTTATACAATTTTTATACAATATAGTTATTACAAAACATTGGCTACATTTCCCTGCTGTGCAGTACCTCCTTGAGCCTATCTTACACCAGCAGTTTCTGGCTCCCATTCCTCCACCCTTCGCTTGTCCCTCCCCTCCTCCTTCTCTCTGGTAACCATTAGTTCCTTCTCTGTATCTGTGAGTCTGCTACTTTTATGTTATATTCACAAATTTTTTTTGTGGCTTTTATATTCCACACATAAGCAATATCATACAGTCTTTCTCTTTCTCTGTCTGACCTTTGCCACTTAGCATAATGCTCTCCAAGTCCATTCATGCTGTTGCAAATGGCGAAAGTAACAAGGACTCTGACTCCATTCCGTCTACAAAGCCAAATCTCAACCATCCTATGAGGGCCACCTCCTCCATGAAGCACTCCTGACTGTCGTCCTCCCTACGCTTCAGGTGGAAGCAGGCTTAGCTATATTTCTTGCACCCTCCTGCCCAGTCCTTTGGGATAAAGGATAAAATGAACTGTAATGATTTCTTCTCTCTCCTGTAGATTCTACAGTTCTTGTGGGAGGGATCAAATCTACCAGCCCTGGGTCTCTAACTGAGAAATTAAGAGTATGGTATTGCTCATCCTAAGAGGTGTTTGTATCTGATGCTCTCATCAAATAGCTAGGAGATCTGTGAGATTGAAAAGGAAGATCCAGTTTAGAATAAGACTGAGAAGGGTGCCCATTCAATCGTCACAAAGGGATGCAGTTTGGTGTCATAGAAAAAGCAGAGAATCTGGGACCCATAGAAGCAGCTGGAAACCCGCTCCATCCTTTCAGAACTTCGGACATTCAGAACCTTCCATTTCCTCATATGAGGAAGGGGTGTAAGGATGCTTCCTCCTGGGGATGAGGTGGGGAAGGACTTGGATTGGGGCGGGGAGAACCCCTATGAAGAGTTTACCACAAAGAAGGGTTGCACAAAAGTGTGCTGTCTAGCTCTGCAGGGCTGTGCAAAGCACTGTTACCAGCTCTGATACATGGTTTGGGGGCTTTTCTAAATGCCCTGCTTGTGTCCAAGCACAGGCAGGAAGCTGGGATGGCAGCCTGTTCTGATTCCAATACCAAAGGGCAAGGGAACACGTGAAAGCCCATCCAACACCCTGCAAAAGAGGAGGGCAATCTGCTCAGGCAGAGCAGTGAAGGGCCTCTGACATCTCGAGTCGCCGCCTGCCTCGCCCACATGGACTCTGACGAGGGGGCTGGGAGCGTCAGATCTGCCAGCTTCTCTGTCCCACTGCGCTTCTCCAGAGGCCCGGAGCCTGATATACGGTGCACACGTTCCCTGCACCACCAGCTACTCAACCCAAGGATAAAGGTCATTCTGAGCTTCAGTGGTTTGAGCTAGTAAAGATTTTTATAAAAACTCACTGTCTTGATTTGTGTTCAAGTACTTTAAAGTTCACATATTTCTTATTTGAACTTTGCTGGCTGTAGTCATTTCATCCACAATCAGCCTGGATTGGTTCTGCTTATTCAGAGCCCATCAATCACAGAGGACCGGACTGTAGCACACACCGCCCATGCACTGGCTTCGCCCCAGGCTAGCCGATTTATCTGACATTTAATAAGGAGTTTTAGATTTTGCAGCTTATCAGAAGAGTGCCGTGCAAGTGCGGTTGAGCTGGTGAATCCCAAATAAGCGGGCTTGCACAGGAATCGCCTTCTTTCAACCCAGACTTTGTTGAGTGTTGGGACATTCTATCGTCCTGCCTTTGCTTTTGTTCTGCCTTCTCTCCTATTCCTAAAATGGTTTGAAGGTTAAAATCATTTTGATGTTGAGAGGTCGTGGGGAGACTTCCAAAGCCAGCTTTGCCATAAACAGAAGCTCTGTACCTGCAGACAAGGATTGAGAAGCTCTGTTGTCTGATGAAAGCTCAGGTTAGCAAAGAAGGTCGGAATGCCCATTCTGTGCCAGCCAGGGTGCCAGGCATGGTGTGACAAAGATGCGGTCCCTGCCCTGAAGGGTTGTGCGGTGCGGTGGGTGAGCAGACGTGGACATAAATAACTCAAGTCCCAGGTGGGCTCAGCTGCCCGCTCTAATAGGGGTATAAACAATGCATAATGGGTTTGTTGGGGGCAGGTAAGAGATTAATATTCTTCCAGATCCAAGTCTTTTGATCAAGGCTCAGAGAATGAGGGCATATTGACATGTTTGACTCAGTAAGGAACTCTGATATCCTGTTAAGCTCCTTTCCAGTTTCTTCCGACGATCAAGACCAATGTGTTCAATGGATTTCCCACTGGCCCTCTTATGGTCAGTTTGATACTCTTGGGCATCTTGTGTATGTTTAAACTGCCTGGCTTGGTTTTCCATCATAAATGCTCTTTAGGACCAAAGTTTCATTAAACATTAGAGTACCGATTGGCAGGGCAGTTTTATAGGAAAAGATGGATCCTGTGCTGCTTTGGTCAAGTCAAACCTAATTTCTGCATTTTTCTTTCCTAGGATTTTCATTACCATTTTAGGGTTTTCGATTTCTAAGTTCAATACACGTATTGACAGCTGTATATGAAAGCCACCCTCACTAATGTTGGTTATTTAGTTTTTCTAAGAAATCGAATTTTACAGTTTCCTCTGATATTCTTCTCATTAAGTTCTGCCTCCATAGCATCAGGAGGGCTCCTACAAGTTTGGTCGCAGGGTATCGCCACTGGTCTCCTAGGGAGCCTGTAAGAGACACAGTTTCTCAGCAACTGTCCCTGAGCTTCTAGTTAGCACAGCTGAGATGGAGCCACAAACGCTCAAGTTAATGGAAACCCACTGGATTCCCATGTCTTTTTTTTTTTTTTTTAATAATTAAAAAAAGGAATTATTTATTTATTTGGCTGAACCCTCCAGCATATGGGATATCTTAGTTCCCCAACCAAGGATCGAACCTGTGCCCCCTGCAATGCTCATGCCTGTTAAAGGTGGGGGACAAGCTCCGAGCATTACCCTTCCACAGCCTCATCCAACCCCAAGCTTGGTGCTGACTCCTGCCCAGAGCCCCCCAGGAGTATCAGATCTCAGGATGCAGCTGGTGCCTCCCAGGCCCCCAGATGACCCCAGGTGCTACACCACCCCTCCATGTCCAAAGGCAAAAGCAGTGTCTCCTCCCTAAACCCGCTCTCCCACTGAGGTCCCACCCGAGTGAGCATCACCCATGACAGATTCCTCCCTCTCTCTACTCTCGTGTATCCACGAGCAACTACATCCTGAGAGTCCACCTCAAAAACAGTCCATCTGTTTAGCCGTCAGGGGCACTTCTCTGAACCAGCCAGTCCACCTCTCACCTTGGCTGGTGAGCACCCAGTTCTCGCTGTACTTAATCCAGTCTCTACATTAAAGGCACAAAGGCTTCCCTGGTGGCTCAGCTGGTAAAGAATCTGCCTGCAATGCGGGAGACCTGGGTTCCATCCCTGGGTTGGGAAGATCCCCTGGAGGAGGGAAAGGCTACCCACTCCAGTATTCTGGCCTGGAGAATTCCATGAACTATATAGTCCATGGGGTTGCAAAGAGTCAGACATAACTCTGAGCGATTTTCACTTTTTTTTCACATTAAAGGCAGAATGATTTTTTTCTAAATGGCCAATCTGACCTTGCTGTTTGTCATCCTCCAGTGGCTCCCCATCGCCCTCTGGATGGGGCACATCCATCCCGTTGTGGCTTAGAAGGCCTTTCACACCCTGCACATCACCTGCTTTCTCAGTCTCCTCCCGCCCTGGGCTTCCCCCCACCTTCCCGACCCAGGAATTCTGGGCTTCTTCCGGGACATCTGACTGCTGAGCTCGCAGCTCCAGACCTGCCATCCCCTGTGCCAAGAGCACTGCCCCCTGCTTTACCTGCACAGGAGACCCCCCTCCTCACTCATGTCCCAACTAGGCCATCATGTCCTCTTTATTTCGTAGAGTGGGGGGAGGGCAAATATAAAAGTTTGTATAGTTGTAAAATGTCTTAGCTACAAAATATAGAATCTTTATTCTAGAGAGATTACATTCAGTTCAGTTCAGTCACTCAGTTGTGTCCGACTCTTTCTGATCCCTTGGACTGCAGCACCCCAGGCCTCTCTGTCCATCACCAACTCCCGGAGCTTACTCAAACTCATGTCCATAGAGTAGGTGACGCCATCCAACCATCTCATACTCTGTCATCCCCTTCTCCTCCCACCTTCAATCTTTCCCAGCATCAGGGTCTTTTCAAATGAGTCAGTTCTTCGCATCAGGTGGCCCAAGTATTGGAGTTTCAGCTTCATCAGTCCTTTCAATGAATATTCAGGACTGATTGCCTTTAGGATGGACTGGTTGGATCTCCTTGCAGTCCAAGGGACTCTCAAGAGTCTTCTCCAACACCACAGTTCAAAAGCATCAGTTCTTCAGCGCTCAGCTTTCTTTATAGTCCAACTCTCACATCCATACATGACTACTGGAAAAACCATAGCCTTGACTAGACAGACCTTTGTTGGCAAAGTAATGCCTCTGCTTTTTCATTAAAGGTAAACAAAACTTCTGTGTACAATTTCCCAGACTAATACTCTAACAAGGTTCTGTCCTATTAACAGAGAGAAAAAAACAAAGTTTAATTGTGTACCAGCTTACCTTTGATATTAAAACTCAATTACTTTACATTCATTTCAATTTTAGCTAGTCCTCAGATCAGATCAGTCTCTAGTCCTAATCACCCGTAAAATTCCTTTCTAAAGATTGGGCTTTTCCTCCAACAAACATTCTGCAGGTTTCTTTCTCTCTATTTTTTCCATGTCTTCTTCTGAGAAGTGGTTCTCCACTTCCCTAGGTCAGCTCCTCTAGTTTGTGTCTCAGACACTGGCCATCCTGTATTAAAATGGCCTGTTCCTTCACTGTTACCCAGCTGGAACCTACAAAGGCAGGGCCCCATTGGTCTGGGTCTCTGTTATAAAACCAATACCTGGCACCAACGTTAACACAGAGGTAGAATGAAAAATTAAAAAAAAAAAAAAAATTATTGGAGTATAGTTGATTTACAATGCAATTTGTTTCAGGTGTACAGCAAAGTGAATCAATTATACATACATACATATATATATATATATATATACACACACTCTTTTTTAGGTTCTCTTCCCATGTAAGCCATTACAGAATATCGAGTTCCCTGTGCTATACAGTAGGTCCTTATTAGTTATCTATTTTGTATGTAGTACTGTGTATATGCCAATCCCAATCTCCCAATTTATCCCTCCCAGAATCAGACAAAACTGCTGATTTTTGACCAGCCATTTCATAACGATTCAACCTAATACTTGCCATTCATACATTTTTGTATGATGTAAACACAGTATCTCTTTGTTTTAATTAGAAAGTCGTTGTCAGTTAACTCCTCAAATGGCAAAGACTTGTGTACATAAGTTCAACTGCTTGCATGAAGCTCACAAATGGGAATAAAAGAAAGGCCCAAACTGGATTATTCAAAGACTAACAAGAAACATCACGAAGAAAGACAGCCCATTCCTTCAGCATGATGTTTCACACCTGAGGGGCATCCGAGAGGCCACTGCTGGGGGGTGAGGTGGGACAGTGAGGGAGATTTGTTTGAAGAGGACCTCAAAGAAGATTCTCCCACTTTCACAGAGTCTATGCCACAGGATTAAACATTCATGTGATAAGATCCCACCAGTTACATCCTTGTTGGCAGAATATATTCCCCCCAGTGAAAATACAATTCGTGAATAACTACTTTAGAAACCTACTTTTTACTTTCAAGATTAAACATGCTCAATGGCCATGTTGGTCTATGGGAGACTTCTATGACATTTGAAGATAAATAACTATTTGGTTTCCATTTCCTTTCTGGCCCTCTTACGTGTGCTGAGCAAGTATAGATCAACGGAAGCATTTTCTCCTTAGATCTTAGTTAGCAAGAGGCTGCCATCTATAGATCCTTGGCCCAATTACACACTGTTTGAAGAGCAGAAACTGCAGGACTGTGGCTCTCGTGGGTTTGTGTAAGTTTCATACCTCTCACCTCTGAGAATTAGGACGGTAGGTTTTTAATGGGATTTTAGTTTTTCATTTAATTTAATTTCTTTATTTTGCAAAAGATCTTGAAGTCCGTATTATGAGTATCATCAAGCCTCTTGTTCCGCAAATGGAAAAACTGCAGTCCACCCAGGATGAAAGGACTTGCTGCCCCAAATTACTCAGGATGTCAGGACATCGCTGGAATTTGCACCAAAGCTGAACTTTCATCTCATTCCAGGCATCCGTTTTTTGCTTGTTTGTTTGCTTTTGGCCTTCTGTTTATTTTCCCCATTATTATAATTTTTTGGCCATGCCTCTCTGCTTGTGGGATCTTCGTTTTCCAACTAGGGATTAAACCTGGGCCCCGGTGGTGCAAGTGCCGTGTCCTGACCATTGGACCCCAGGGGCCGATGGCATTTCTGTTTTCTTAATACAGGAAAAGCAAGACTCTCTCAGCATAGGGGTGCACCCTGAGACAAATCAAGTCCAGCCAAGGTTTGTGCCACGGAAGCTGGGTCCCTCCACCCACCCAAGGAAATGGTTTCCATTTCAGAGTTTGTCTTTGAAACGGGTGACTCAAACCTTCCTTAATATTTTAGACAAAACTACAACAACAGCAATAATAACTGCATAAGCAGGGTTGTGATGGGGAACAGGATTTATAAGCAGGGTTGTCTTCATAAAATACCTTTGTACTTTGCCATAATATTATGAAAACTGAAATAAAGTTATCATCTTCTAATTAAGAAAAAGTGGGCGGACAGCGCAACTTTACAAGAGCTGTATTCTGCAGAAACAAAGGGCTACCCTCTAGTTCTAAATCCACAGTGTTCCATGAAATGCCTGTTCCCTGCTGGTTCCCAGATGCCAGGCCCTTTAACAAAGGCGCCCTTGTCCCTTGGGACACGTGCCTAGCTGTGTTTTCAGAGAGAGGTTTCCAGGGCACACACGTGTAGCCGTGTCCCCCCTCCCCCGTTCGCGTGATCTACCTGGTTATTTAACTTCTATGCAGAGTACATCATGAGAAACGCTGGGCTGGAAGAAGCACAAGCTGGAATCAAGACTGCTGGGAGAAATATCAATAACCTCAGATATGCAGATGACACCACCCTTATGGCAGAAAGTGAAGAGGAACTAAAAAGCCTCTTGATGAAAGTGAAAGAGGAGAGTGAAAAAGTTGGCTTAAAGCTCAACATTCAGAAAACGAAGATCATGGCATCTGGTCCCATCACTTTATGGGAAATAGATGGGGAAACAGTGGAAACAGTGTCAGACTTTATTTTGGGGGCTCCAAAATCACTGCAGATGGTGATTGCAGCCATGAAATTAAAAGATGCTTACTCCTTGGAAGAAAAGTTATGACAACCTAGATAGCATATTGAAAAGCAGAGATATTACCTTGCCAACAAAGTAGTCAAAAGCTATGGTTTTTCCAGTGGTCATGTATGGATGTGAGGGTTGGACTGTGAAGAAGGCTGAGCACTGAAGAATTGATGCTTTTGAACTGTGGTGTTGGAGAAGATTCTTGAGGGTCCCTTGGACTGCAAGGAGATCCAACCAGTCCATCCTAAAGGAGATCAGTCCTGGGTGTTCATTGGAATGACAGATGCTGAAGCTGAAACTCCAGTACTTTGGCCACCTCATGCGAAGAGTTGACTCATTGGAAAAGACCCTGATGCTGGGAGGGACTGGGGACAGGAGGAGAAGGGGATGACAGAGGATGAGATGGCTGGATGGCATCACCGACTCAATGGACGTGAGTTTGAGTGAACTCAGGGAGTTGGTGATGGATAGGGAAGCCTGGCCTGCTGCGATTCATGGGGTCGCAAAGAGTCGTACATGACTGAGTGACTGAACTGAACAGAACCTGGTGAATATTCCTTTTTTCCTGCTTGGAAGAAGTTGGCCTGAGATAAAACTGGCTGAGACAGGCAGGATGCAGGCGACACAAGCTGGAAGTTCCCGGATGTGTGCGGGGTTGTGTGGGGGCTCTCCCCACGATGAACAAGCCCACTCTGGCTGCCCCTGACCTCTCAGAGTGGGAGTGCCGAGTGGGGGGCTCGGTGTGGGTGAGCTATGAGGCAGATAGAAAAACAAACCCACGTGGAAACCTCCGTGTCACTTCTCAGGGTCCTTTGTGGTGCCAGAGCTGTCGCTCCTGGCATCTGTGGTCTCTGCCTTGCCCTGGGTCCTGCCTGCCCCCACGCATCACTGCCCTTCTTGATGCCTGCCCCTCCCCACATCCTTTGTGTACATCCCCTTCCCTCTCTGTGCAGACACGCCCCCATCCTCACCTGTCCTTGGCTCCCGCTCATTCATCAGGATCCACCGATACCTTCATTCCTCGGGAAGACTTCCCTGGCCTCAGCTCCCGAGCCAGATTGATTGCATCTGTCTAGACTTCTGGAATCCCGAGGGCACTGCCTCCCTCTGGTTCTTAACGGTGGGCACCATGATCCTCTGAACGTGTGATGTGCCCCTACACAGTGCCAGGATCCCTTAGAGGACCAGGACTGCGTCTGTTCATTTTTCTCTTCTCAAGGTGGAGCTGGGAGCCTGCCGTGCACGAGAAGCTCACAGGGCACTGAATGACTGAATGGGTGATGGGAATGAATGGGTGGCGGGCCATGGACCCCAGCAGGTCTTTCTGAGCAGGGATGCTGGGGAAGGGCATGTTGTCTTGGGATTTCACTTTTGATAGCTTAGGGCAGGGGTCAGCAACCTTCTTCTAGAAAAGTCAGTTAGTAACTATCGCAGGCTTTGTGGGCCAGATGGTGTCTGTCCTATCTACCCAACCCAGCTCTTGTTGGGCAAAAACACCTAGAGATCATATGCAAACAGAGGTCCATGATCATGGCCCAATAAAACTTTATTTATAAACACAGGCAGACAGCTGGAGTTAGCCCATTGGCCAGAGTTTACTCATGCTGGCTCGGGTGGGGACAGAACTGCTGCTACCATAGGTAGATTTTTCTTGTTGGTTGAACCTCAGTATGGCCAGGGGTCTCTGGGGGTCTCCCAGGCAGGGGCACTTGTACTTGGCTTTCTCTCTCCTTTCCTTTGGGCAGGCATGGGAGGGGTCTCAGAACTCGTTTCCAGCCCTCTAGCTAGCTTCTCGGTATTTTCTGTGTCTTTTTGCCCTAGGTAATTCTAAGATGGATGTATCCCCTCTAGAGCTGGGGAAAATAGGCCAGCGGAGGCTCTGGTTATTTGGTGTCTCCCCCACAACCCGCTAGGGGGGCTCCCTCTCCCCCTCCTCTGTCCCCGAGTCCCTCCCTGCATCTTCCGTGAGGAACAGTGACAATGCCCGTGGCGGTCGATGTTTAAGGCCACGTCAGAAAACCATCACAGCCCGAAAAACAACAGTTGCGCTGATTTTCCTCAAGGACGGCGCTCTCCTCTGCTGTCCTTGGCAAAAGCCGGCGTGGCTATAAGCCTAGGGGCTGGGGTCACCTCACCCACCAGCTGGTTCTCAGGCCAGGAGGACCATTCAGCAGGAGGCTGGAGCAGGTGGGGCTCCCTGGACATTTCTCTCTCTCTCTGGTTTCTCCACACCATCTCTCCAGCGTGGTGACTCTGGGTCACCAGATTTCTTACTATCAGCTCAGAGATCCCGATGTGCATGTTCCAGGAGAGCCAGAAAGAAGACACATCTCTGTTTATGACCCAGTTTGGGAAGCTGCTCCAGGTTCCTTCTGGCACATTCTGTTCATTGAGGTGATCATGAAGTTCCACGTACATTGAAGAGAGGTGAAATGGACTCCATGCCATCATATGAAAGGGTAACGTTCTTTAAGAGTGGAGAGGCTGAAAAGGAAATAGCATCCCCACACCTTAACTCCCTGGGCCCTGTAGCATTTTGATACATCCTAAGACTTTTTATTCTTCTTTACTTTCTTAAATATTACGGCTGAAGCTAAAGTTCCAATACTTTGGCCACCTGATGTGAAGAGCTGACTCATTGGAAAAGACTCTGATTCCGGGAAACACTGAAGGCAATAGGAGAAGGGGGAACAGAGGATGAGATGGTTGGAAGGCGTCACTGACTCAGTGGACATGAATTTGAGCAAATTCCAGGATAGAGTTGAGGATAGAGGAGCCTGGCGTGCTGCAGCCCAGGGGGTCACAAAGAGTTGAACACAACTTAGCGACTGAACAACAACAACCACACTTTCTTAAATATTATGACTTTAATGACCAGAAGCCCATCAGTTCAGTGGGATTTTTTTTAAAAATTAGAATATTTTTATAGGCTTCAGAGATTCGAAGACCCTTGAAGACATCCTGCGGAGTCCCTTCACTTTACAAACGAGTAACCTGAAGCTCAGAGGAAGGCAGTGACCTGCCCCAGGGTCACACCCGCATCTGATGCTATTGCTCCCGGTCCAGGGTTTTGCCCACAGTTTGGCCTCTGTCCAGAGGGCTTGTTGCTCTCAACTTCTGAGTCCGTGCTTTCTTTCTGGCCCAGCTGCAGGTTATTCCAGAACAATCTCCAGGCTATGCCAGCACTTTCTAGCCCATTGAGGACTGTGGTGGAAACACTACACATTGGCCCATGGTCCCCTCTGCTGTCCTGTCAGACTCTTCTCCTCTCAGACACCGGGGTGGTGTCACCCCCAGGCGGTGCACTGAGTGTGTGGCTGAAGAAGCAGTTTGGCCCCTGAGCACAGGGACCACAGTCCAGGCTTCTTGATTCTGCCACGGCCTCATCTCAGCACCTGAAACCTGATGGCTAAGAAGCCTGGTGTCTCACTGACTGACTGGTTGGACGGTTGAAGGAAGCCTTGTCCCAGGCAGCCTCATTTCCTTCTCATCTCGTCCGGGGCAGCCATTCTGCCTCTGCAGTCACACTCCCCCCACCCCTCCTGCTCCACACACACACACACACACGCATGCTGAATGTGGCAGCAAGCCTGCACCCCCTCCCCTGCCCTGAGAAGGGTTGTGGACTTCCTGAGTGTTGGTGGAAAGTTCAGGATGCAACCCACCTGGCACTGATCCTTGACAGCACGATCTTTTGTTCCCAGTTCATTCAACTTGAGGAGGAAGAGAAGGAAGGATACATGAAAACACAGGCCCTGTGTTCTGCCCCTTCCGCACAGTAGCTCTTTGAATTCTAGAACCCTGGCATCTCTGGGAAATTCCTGGCATCCTCCCCTTGATTTATCACCCTTTCATATTTCCCACCAGGCCAGCATTTATGAAAGCCTAGTCTTCATATCATTTGGTCTGCATTAGAATCATGTGGGGTATTTTTAAAAGCAGAATCCTGGCTAACACTAGTCCTAGGTAACTAGGACTCACCGTATCACACTCTCTGGGGACACAGAACCCAGAAATATTCACACTAATAAGCCCCTTGGGTGATTTTGAAGCACTTGGCATTTGAGACTCTGTGCTTGAGGCAACTTGGGAAAGTTATTTTATCTACAGTCATGTTCCTCGCACAGGGCACAGAGAAGGTGATAATAAACTGTTGGTTGAATGAATGAATAAATGCACAAATGGTGCCATATCCCTGAACTTGACCACAAAAGAGGTTCTGCTTGTTTTGGAGCAGAGTTTCATCCTGTCCTCCAAGCTGCACACCTGCTATTTAATACTTTGCACACCTAGAGCATGTCAGGTGACATTCCTTCTTGCTCTCAAATAATACCGTTAACTTGGGCACATCTTGGAGATATTGCAGGTTCCATTCCTGTTAATGTTGATATTTTGACCTCTTCCCATGCATAACGAATATTCTTAATGACATCTAGAATAGCGAACCCCTTCCAGAAGGTTTCAATTGACTGTGTCCAAGTCCATCAGAGGAATCACTGTGTATGGCAGCTCGAGCCTTAGGAAGTGTATTTCTTAAATAATGAATCTTAAAAGTCAAAATCGCTCCTAGATCCATGGGCTGTAGAATGGATGTTGGATTATCAGGCACGAAAACAACACAAATCTCTTTGCGCATCTCCATCAGAGCTCTTGAGTGACCAGGTGCGTTGTCGGTGAGCAGTCACATTTTGAAAGGAATCTTTTTAGGAGCAGTAGGTCTCAACGGTGGGCTTAAAATATTCAGTGAACCATGTTGTAAACAAATGTGCAATCATCCGGGCTTTGTTGCTCCATCTGTAGAGCACAGGCAGAGCAGATTTAGCATGGCTCTGAAGGGCCCTAGGATTTTCAGAATGGGAACTAAGCCTTGGCTACAACATCAAGTCACCATGTTAACCCCACAAAAAGAGACTCAGCCTGTCAGTTGAAGCTTTGAAGCCAGACACTGTCTTCTCCTCTCTAGCTATGAGAGTCCTAGATGGCTCCTTCTTTCAATGCAAGGTTATTTCTTCTACATTGAAAATGTGCTGTTTAGGGCAGCCACCTTCGTTACTTATCTGGCTAAGTCTTTTGAATAACTCGCTGCAGCTTCTACATCAGTACTTGCTGCTTCACCTTGCGCTTTGATATGCTAAGGGGATGACTTCTTTCCTTAAACCTCCTGAATCAACCTCTGTGAACGTCAGACTTCTCTTCTGAAGCTCCCTCACCTCTTTCAGACTTCACAGAATTAGAGAGTTGGGGCCTTGCTGAGGATTAGGCTTTGACTTAAGGGAAGGTTGTGGCTTGGTTTAATCTTCTATCCAGACCATTCAAACTTTCTCCATATCAGCAATAAGCCTGTTTTGTTTTCTTATCATTCGTGTGTTCACTGGAGTAGTGCTCTTAATTTCCTTCCAGAACTTTCCCTTTGCATTCACGACTTGGCTGACTGTTTGGCGTGAAAGGCCTAGCTTTGGGCCTATCTTGGCTTTCAGTGTGCCTTCCTCACCAAGTGTGATCATTTCTAGCTTTAGATTTAAAGTGGGAGACGTGCTATTCTTCCTTTCACTTGAACGCTTAGAGCCCGCTGTAGGATTAGTAGTTGGCCTACTTTCATCACTCTTGTGTTTCAGGCCCGAGGAGAGGGGAAGAGGTGGGGGAACGGCCAGTCAGCAGTACAGCAATCAGAACGCACACGTCTATCAATTTATTGTATTATAGGGCATGGTTTGTGGTGTGTATGTGTGTGTGTGAAGTCGCTTCAGTTGTGTCTGACTCTTTGCGACCCCGTGGGCTGTAGCCCGCCAGGCTCCTCTGTCCATGGGATTCTCCAGGCAAGAATACTGGAGTGGGCTGCCATGCCCTCCTCCAGAGGATCTTCCCAACCCAGGAATCGGACCTGTATCTCCTGTCTCCAGCATTGGCCGGCAGCTTCTTCACCACCAGTGCCGCCTGGGAGGTGTGTGGTACTCCAAAACAGTTACAACAGTAGCATCAGATATCAGTGATCTCAGATCACCGTTACAAAGGATAATGAAAAAGTGTGAAATATTGTCAGAATTCACAAAACGTGACACAGACTCATGAAGTGAGCAAATGCTGTTGGGAAAATGATCCCAATAGCCTTGCTCAGCCCAGAGCTGCCACAAACCCTCAGTTTATAAAAATCATAATATCTGTAAAGAGCAGTAAATTGAGGTTTGCCTGGACTGCAGCAGGGGGTGTCAAGTTCAAGGATGTGTGCGTATGTAACATCATGTTAAAAAGGTTAATCATCTTTAAAATTATTTTGTGTGTGTGTTTATTTTCCTTGTTTTAGGTTTTTAAAGGGTTCAAAAGAAGGATGTCATAATCAATTTGAAATAGTCAATTGCTGAAGGGTTTAGTCGTCTCTAGTCAATGGAGAATGCACAAAGGTTTTATTTTCACAGTGTCATTGATGAGACATATAATGCACATAAATTGACAGGACATTTTTTTTTTGGAAAGAGCTCGCTGGGCTGAGTGAAGCCAGGCTGAGGCAGGGGAGGGCACCCTCCCACCCGGCCATCAGGCACACGTCAGTGGTCAGGGAAGGAAAAGGTCCTGCAGGGTGAGCAGGGGACTTGCGGCGGCGAGTTCTCGGAAGGCCTCCGGTAGGAGAGATGTGGATAATTTATACAATGTTTAACTATCTTTTAAACAGCCAGTTTTTCTTGTACAGTGACTGGGCTTCCATAAAACAGAGACAAGGCCTGCCCATTTGGCTCGGTTTTAGAGGGGATGGCGCTGTAAAGTTAATGCACTGAGAAATCTGTGGTGCTTTGGCGTTAAACCCAACACGGGACATAAAGAATTGAGGCTGCTCTAAGCCATGGGGATGGGGAGAGAGATGAAGCAATCTTTGCAGATGAAAACTGTCCTGAGTTGATGAGAAAGGGCCTCCCTGCACCACGCTGAGAAGCCAGGAGCCCAGGGAGAGATGGCTGGGGTCTGCCCCTTAACTGCCCGTGTGTGACTGTGAAAAGCCAACCCCCAGCAGCCCGAGTAATTAACCACCACTGGACCCCAACACTGAAGGAGTCCTGAAAGACAGAAGAAAAGGAGTAATGTGACGTGTGTGCGTGCGAACTCGCTTCAGTCGTGTCCGACTCTTTGGGACCCCATGGACTGTAGCCGGCCAGGCTCCTCTGTCCATGGGATTCTCCAGGCAAGAACATTGGAGTGGGTTGCCATGCCCTCCTCCAGGGGAGCTTCCTGACCCGGGGATCAAACCTGTGTCTCTTATGTCTCCTTCGTTGGCAGGTGGGTTCTTTACCACTAGTGCCACCTGGGAAGCCTTTGATTCATTGATTTATCATTTGAATCCTTGTCTTCTTCCCATCTTGGGTTATAGGAGAACGTGGGTGGATGCCTCCCCAGAACGCAAAGAAGAGAAACCATTTCAGGCCAGTGGGAACTGCAGCTCGGGACTCCCAACCTTGCCTGGGCTGTCTGGGGCAGCCATGGATGCTGTTCAAGGTGATTCAGAACCCAGACTCAGCCATGGGGTGAAACTCATTTTTTTCACACTGCTTGTCACATAGGGGCTTACACAGCTAAGGGGGTTTACCTGACTTAGGCACCTTCTCTTTCCAAAATGTGTGTCTCAGTCAGTTACCTCCAGACCCACAAGCCTTGCCTTCCTAGGGCAGCTGTAATTGCAGGCGTCCGGCCAACAGGATGGGCGCAGGCCCAGACGCCTGGGACACAGCGGCTCCGTGTTGAGACAGACACTCTCAAGGCTCAGGGCAGGCTCTGGACAAGAGGCTGGCCAGTGGCTGAACAGGGCCGAAGCGTTGATCCTGAAGGGCCATGACAGGCCAGGCTGCTGGGGAAGGGAGCTGAGGCTTTCTAGAAGCCTCCGGGCTTGAGGAGAGTCCTGGGTTCGGCACCACCAGGGCTTTTAAGTCCCCTCACCCTGGCCTGTGGTCGCAGCATGGGGTTGTATTTCTTGCTCTCTCAGGACTGTTGTGACTTCCTCTGGGGATGAGAAGCCCTGAGGAGAGGCAAGACTGGGGGAGTGTGTGAGGGGAGGGGCAGGGCTGGGACCGCTGAAGGGAAAGGCCACTTACAGATTGGACACAGAAAGCTGAGAAGAAAGCAGGGGATGGGCTGGGGTTTGGAGGCCAGTGGAGTAGACGGCAGGAAAAGCTCTAGGCGGGTCACATCGTATCAGAGCCTTCCTGAGCCTCACAAGGCGAAGCAGAAAGGCTGGAATAAAAACGGCCCTGAAGGGCTTCCCTGTGGCTCAGTGGTAAAGAATCCACCTGTCCATGCAGGAGACATGGATTCTATCCCTGATCCGGGAAGGTCTCACATGCAGCACAGCAACTGTGCCCGTGAGCCCTAACTACTGAGCCTGTGCTCTGGAGCCTGGGAGCTGTGACTACGGGAGCCCTTACACCTCGAACCCGTGTTCTGCCACAAGAGACACCACTGCGGTGAGGAGCCGGTGCACCGAAACTAGAGAGGAGGCCATATGCTCCACAACGAGAGAAAAAGCCCACTCAGCAGCGGCAACCCAGCACAGCCAAAAAAAAATAAATAAAATGGGCTTTATTTTGGGGAGCTCCAAAATCACTGCAGATGGTGACTGCAGCCATGAAATTAAAAGGTGTTTGCTCCTTGGAAGAAAAGCTATGGCCAACCTAGACAGCATATTAAAAAGCAGAGACATTTCTTTGCCAACAAAGGTGTGTCTAGTCAAAGCTATGGTTTTTCTAGTGGTTATTTATGGATGTGAGAGCTGGACTATAAAGAAAGCTGAGCACCAAAGAATTGGTGGTTTTGAACTGCAGTCTTGGAGAAGACTCTTGAGAGTCCCTTGGACTGCAAGGAGATCCAACCAGTCCATCCTAAAGGAGATCAGTCCTGGGTATTCATCGGAAGGACTGATGTTGAAGCTGAAACTCCAATACTTTGGCCATCTGATGCGAAGAGCTGACTCATTTGAAAAGATCCTGATGCTGGGAAAGACTGAAGGCAGGAGAAGGGGATGACAGAGGATGAGATGGTTGGATGGCATCACTGACTCAATGGACATGAGTTTGAGCAAGCTCTGGGAGTTGGTGATGGACAGGAAAGCCTGGCATGCTGCAGTCCATGGGGTTGCAAAGAGTCGGACACGACTGAGCAACTGAACTGAACTGAAAAGCCAGAGGGCAATGCTCCCCTCTCCCAGAACTTGGGGTATCTCTCTTAAAGCACATTCCAGAGCAGGTCTGGCCTCCCCACCCCCCGCTCCCTCACTGCAACCTGGGTCTCTGTCGGAGCTGGCTCCCTCACTCAGCAGGCTAGAGATGGAGAATTGGAAGCTTGTCTTCAGGGCCGAGTTTCTCTGAAAGCGTTGCACCCTCTCTCTGTTACCTTGCTCCAGAGACCCTGCCTCTTCCAGGAAGCCCTCTGGTAGGGCCTCTGTGCTGCTCGTGGTGGGCCTCCATGGTGCCCCTGAGCCTAGCTCAGCTCTGGAGGCACAACGATGGCTGCCTTGGGGTTGCTGCCCATTCTGGACAAGATGTGGGCTTCCTGCAGCCTTCAGCGCGGCCTGGGCACTTCTCCTTTCTCTCACTGGGCGGGTGGGCTCCTGGGGAAACAGGCAAGGTCTCCCCAGCCAGCTTTGCCCAGGTGCTGGAGTCGCAGTACACGGTTCAGAGGTCAAAGGTAGAGGCTGGGCAGTCAGATCCATGAAGGGGCTCTCAGGATTCTGCAGGGCTCGGTCGGGCTCCAGGTGGGAAAGGTCTGAACTCAGAGACCCTCTTGGGCCTAACTCTTTGCCCTTGGAAAAGAAGAAAAACGTTATTCTGCACGGAGAGCAAACAGGTCATGGACTCATCTCATTGGGACCCCTTGGCACACGAATTTTTCTTCCTTAAAAAAAAAAAAAAAAAAAAATCCCCCAGGCATCACCTGCTTTGAAATCCCTAAATGTAAACTTCAACCTGCAGATTCCAGCCAGGCTGGGGGTTCACTCAGGACTTGGAGGAACCGTTCGAGCAGGGACGGTCTGATGAAGGGATCAGTCAGGAATTCATAAAGTATTTATTTAGCTGCCCGAAGCACCCCACCCTCGCTCTCTTGTATGGAAGAATTGATGCAAAGTTTCCGAGACAAGCCTGCGATTGCGGCTGTCACCAAACAATGCCATATTTCTTTTCTTCTCTTAAATTCTAGGATCATTCTCTGTAAGAGGCCAATTTGTCTGTCAGGCAGGCAAAACAGGGGCCGCTCCCTGCCCTCATTAAACTGACAGCACGGGTTATTAGCAGAAAACGAAGCCCGCCCGCCATGAAGCCGGCCTCTGTTTTACGGCGAGCGCCAGGGAGATATTTTCAGTAATTAATTTGATAAATATATTAATTATGAATTGAGTTGACAGTACAATCAGATTGTCAGCCGTCCAGACAGCCTCTTGTGATAAAGCTCTGTGATGAAGTGGTTGGATTTCAGGCCTGTCATCCTTCTGGGCTGTCCCTTATCGCCCGTCTGCCCATTCACTCTGTAATTTCCTGCGCATTGTAATTAAATGGTGGCTTTCTGATTGGAAAGTGACTCCTCAAAACTTAATCTCTTTTTCTGTCCGAGCTTGGTAGGGGAGAGCTACAAAAAAAGCCCTTTGTTTCAGGGCAGTCTTCCTGTGAAGAAGCAGTTCTATTTCCCCCGCCCCTTTAAATACACCTCTCTGGTCCCCGGAGGGCACCTTGGAGGAGGGAGTGGGCTGGGAACTTCAAGAGGAGGAGGAGGAGGAGGGGTGGGCGGTGTGTCCAGCTGTGCGTCCTCTGGCTCTGCCTCCTTGGGCAGGTCACTGTTCCTCTCTGGGCCAAAGTGATCGCGTGTCCCCCACCACCCCACCCCCACCCCCAAGGCCTGAGATTCTGGGATCCTGAGAACAGAGCAGCTCTGCCCGCCTGGCCTCCCTCCAGAGGCCCAGGAAGGGAGGGAGAAACAGCGAGCCAAGAGTCAGCTGTATTTCTGCAGGACAGGTCATTCGGGGAGTCCCTTGCCAGCACTTTTTTTTCCCTTTTGATGAAATTAATTATGAACACTGCCTGGGGTCATTTGACTCCGGAGATACATGTCAAGATAAAATATTTCAGAAACACTTATATTTAATAATTTAATACGGTGGTTCGCATTTGGGTGCAACAAAGGGAATTATTGGTAATTGCGAATTTTAAAGAGGCAGAAGGAAGCCCTGCAAGACGGAGGAAGCATGGGACAAAGCCAGGAAGGTCAGGAGGTTTTTGTTCGGCAGGCCCCGAGGCTTGATTTGAGGCTGAGAACCGAGGTCATTTTAGAATGCCTGGTGAAGGAGTCAACTCCAGAAGCCTTCTGAGGGGCAATGCTGGGGACCCCAGGGGTCCTGGGTGTTCTAGGGGCCCCGGGTACCCTGGCCAGCCAAGGAAAGAGCATGTTGGTCCTCAGGAACACTGTCCCTGTCCTCGGAGTCCCAGGAAATCTGTGATGTGAGCCTCAGAGAGGCTCAGGGCCGTTCCAGGCCTTGCAGATAAGAAACAAGATCCAGAGAAGCTCGGCCTCTGGGGCTGGTGCCCCCAGGACATGGGGCTCCATGGAAAGAACTGCGACTGTGCATGAGGAAGTTTCAAGTTTCAAGTTCAACTGCTCCTTGCCTGCCATGCCTCAGTTTTTTCTCTGTAAAATGGGCTAGTAAAGTACCTACCTCAGATTTGATGTGAAGATTATATAAAATAATGCAGGTAAGGTGTTTTTCAGAGTAGCCGAAGCACAGTAGAAGCGGAGCTGCTATCATCTATGCACATTAAGAGCTCAGTTAACATGAGCCCTGCCTGCTTCTTTCACTGCTTCGTTGTGCTACTCCCCATTCATGGCCCAGCAGGGGGATAGGACCCCCTCCCCTTTCGGAGCATGGCACAGTGGGTTCACTCCCAAAAAGGGCTCAAACAAACTCGAGTCCTGCTCCTCAAACAACCCACCTAGTGGATTTGGGCAAACCCATCCCTGAAATGTAGGAAAGCAGGTGCTCAGAAGCTGCTCTGGTGGGTGTTCATCCAGCATGGGTGGTCACTGACGATCTGGGGTGAGAACTCCCCCTCTCCAGCGAGGTGAGCTAGGCAGTCCCTTCCTTGTTCTGGCACTTTGCTTTTTTCATCTTTGAAGTAAGGATGCTGTACTCGACCATTGGCAGCAACCCTGGAAAAGCCACCGTGGCTCAAACTCTACATAGTAAAGTGTTAATCACTTAGCTGTGTCTGACTCTTTGAGACCCCCATGAACTGTAGCCTACCAGGCTCCTCTGTCCATGGGATTCTCCAGGCATGCTGGAGTGGGTCGCCACTCCTTTCTCCAGGGGATCTTCCTGACCCAGGGATCGAACCCAGGTCTACTGCATTGCAGATAGATTCTTTACCATCTGAGCCACCAGGGAAGCCCCAAAGTCTGCATAGTTTTAGTTCAACTCAGCTTTCTTCAGAAACTCAAGCATCTTACTGGAAAACTCAGTTTTTGTCTATCACTTGGAAATCATGGGCCCCACCATGATCAGAGAGCACAGCACGGCAGGAAGGATCAGATTACGTGCTCAAATTACAAGTTGGAGAGCCCCTGATAGGGTTCCCACCAGTCAGGTTGCATACACTGGAGTCCCCACTGCCAGAAGAAACCCCAAGTTACACAAGCTTTCTTTGCATCTCACTGGAGGCGAAGCCAACACATCCATGCAAATCTCTATAATCAAGACATAAAGTTTTAGCTTGAAGTAAGACAATTATCACTCACCCTGGAAGCTGATTTCTATTCACGTCTCTGTCATGAACAAAGGCACAGTTATTCCCCCTCCCCTAAAGTTCAAGATTACAGTCCTTTTCTTAACTTTTCAAAGAGAGCTTAAGTACTTTGAACACAACTAAAGTTGACTATTATCCTTCGTTAGATCATACTTGAATCTAGATTTTAACATGTTGCCATTATATTTCAAAGAAGAGACATGATTGCTCTTGAAAATTAAAAAAAAAAAAAGAAAGAAAGAAAGAAAGAAAGTAAGACCAGAGGCAGGGTATTGTCTATTATCCCATCCTCTTCCCCAGAAATGTTCTGCTCAGAGCCAGCCGGGGTGCCATCTATTAAATCCCGAATGATGCAGCCTAAGCTTCTTTATTTTATACCAGGAGCGAGTGGTAAGTGGACGCAAATTGATTTTGGAGAGGGTGCTAAGCGATAATCCTTCCCAGGTTCCCAATAAAGAAGATATACTTATTGGAGGGAATTTTTAACTTCGGTTTGAACTTGCTGCTGCCTTCTTAGAGTCCAAGTGGAGACTACGGAGCTTTTGTGTGCCTGTCAGATGTCTTTACCTAATGCAGAGGGAGGAATGATAAATATGCAGAAGGCTTTGATGTGAATACCGAAGGGGCCTCCAGAGGGGCTGAGGAGAAGGCAGTTGACACTGCGGTTTTCATCCCTCGGTAGGGACGGAAGGCATGCTTGAAACTAAACGGCACCTGCAGAGAAGGCGCACTGTTTCGGATTATGCCCTCGAAACCTGCGTTTCCCACCACCAGCTCGAGGACCCTGGCTCCGAGCTCTGCCTGGCAGGGGAACGCGAACTCGGGCAGGGGATAAAAGGCCAGGACTTTATTCTGTTTGCTGAGGAGCCCTTCTGATGAGCCCAGTGGCCGTCACTAAGAGATGCATGTGAAATCCAGCTACTTTTCTGCAGGCAGGAATAGGAAAGGGAAAAAACTCTCCAGAGATGAACAGATGAATCTGCTCTGCTCAGCTCCCTGTACCCCAGGGCCTCAGTTTCCCCATCTGTAGAGTAAGGGGGTTGGGCTAGATCTTATTGAAGGTAACTCTTCCCTGTTCAGGATAAAGTCGCGGCCCTGGTCCTGTGTTGGGTGGGCAGCTTGTGTAGGACCAGGGCTGGCCTCTCGGGAGGTATCTGTCTTAGTCCTTCCCTCCCAGGGCCAACCTCACTTCCTGGTGCAGTTGGAGGGGAAAAACCAGGGTGGAGGTGGGCGTGGGGCTGGGGCAGGGCACAGCAGGGATACCTAAGGCTCTGTGCCCAGATCCTGTGGTTCCGTGGGGGCCCGAAGGCTGTCTCTCTCTGATCTCAGCAAAGCGTCTTCTGCTGTTTGTGGGGAAGGACTGTCCTGCTAGGAGGCAGGAGACCACACTGCAGGCCTCCCACTGGAGCCTCACTGTGTCCGCATCACACATAGTCCACACGACACCCAAGGCAGACAGAGCCTCTCCTCAGCCCGACCTGTTGCCCGGGTCACACCGGGACTTTGAGGGTCCTGGACTCTTTAGGCTTCATGGACCCTTTCTTCCATAAAAACAACAAAGATTGTGTTTTACAGCTGCATGGATATGAAATGGATATAAACCAGGCTGGATTTGTTGCTCTATATTCATGATTTTTATATTCATTTCTTTCTTCTGATTTCAAGAGGAATTAAAAAAAAAAAACCTTTTTCATGGACCCTTAAAACATCATCGCAGGCCCCGTGCCTGATTGGTACGTTGAGTTGCACTCCCTAAGGAACTGTTCCCCTTCAGGAGCAGAGTCCACGCTTTGAATTTGTAGTCCTGATGACCAAAACCTGTCTAGTACTGGCCAGAAGGACAGAAGAGATAGGAACTATTTCTTCTGCTGAGTTATATTATCCGAAGGAAGTTAGGGGCCACCTTGGCTCACAGCACAGCCCAGCCCTGGGCAGGTACCCTGGTGCAGCGGACAGTGTGTGCTTTGGGGTCAGAGAGACCTGGGTCTCACCTCTCCCAAGGCTCTTCTTGCCTAATGACCTGGGGTGAGTTCTTCACTCTTGGCCTCAGTTTTGTAATCTGTAGAATGGGAATAATGCTACCTTGACTACAGGTCTCTTGAGGTACCCAGAGAGCCACTGTGAGGATGGGACGTGGTGACCACAGGACCAGCATCCTCCAGGAAGTCACCATGGCCAGTTGTTCCTTCGGTCCCACACCTGCATTCATGCCTGGCAGCCGCCACATGGTCCGATTCTTGCCTCAGAAGTTATGGGCCCAGTAACTGCCCCACTGGGGTTGACACCAAAATGAACACGGGGTCTGTTTTTGTTTCTCCTTCTTCAATAAGAGGTTTTCCAGGCAAATCAATTGGAAATGGTTATGTGGGGAATCGAGGTGCTGGGGGCCCTTGCAGAATTCTTTGTTAGCTCACCAGCCACAAACTTCTTACACGGTGGCCAATCTTAGCCCTTAAGACACTATGTGCGCCTCGGCCCTGAATCAAGTTAATGAGGGTTTCTGAAGGCTCCTGTAATTTCATGTGGAAACAGTGTCTTAAATTAATATTTTCCTTTGGTTCAAAAGGCTGCCTGTGCCTTTGGCCAAGTGTTCTGGCTGCCGGGAACCAGGGAGTGAGCCTGGGCAGAGGGCCCGGCAACGTGGGGGCAAAAGCCGTACACACCCATCAATAACGAGGAAACATCTCGCCCGGCGGCGTGAGTCCACCAAAAATGGTTTACGCCAGTTGAACACAAAAATCAATTCTGAAGCGCAGTATATCACAGCCCATAGATTACACGTGTCCAGTCAAAACAGCAAGGGGAGAAGAACAGAGGTGAGGATGAAGGAGGTTTTCATAAGTTCCAGACCCGAGAGCCCGCTGTCCTTCCATCGCAGGAGGTAGGGGCCAGCACCTGGGGAGGCTGGAAGTATGTTCCAGAAGGTGACAAACTCCTGCCTGAGCCGCTGCCCCAGAGTGAGAGTGAGGAGGTGGAAGAGGCTGACCGAGGCAGGGCCCAACACGCAGCTCTGGTTCATGATCACCGCAGAATAACCACAGAGATCCCTGTGCCCACAGAGGCCTCACACCTGTTCTGCCAGGCCTTTCTTTTCCTCTGTCTTGACTTCTGGAGCTGGGGGCAGGGCGACAGTGGTCAGGAGGGTGGCGGGGCTGAGCCAAGTGCCCCGGGATCCCGAAGCAACAGCATCACCTCTGACTTGGGACAGCAAAGCGCTCGGGGTGGGAAGGAGGGGACAGGGCGGGAAGGCTGGTCCTTGGAAAGCATCACGTGGGGTCCTTTCCCAGGGAAGATCACTGTCCTGTGCAAGTCTTCCTGATGAGGGGTCCCAGTGTTTAACTGGGGTACACGGTAGGAAGCACAGACATTGTTGAGAGGAAGCACAGGTGGCTTTTGAATGGGAAGAACCTCTCCTCCCTTTGGGAGAAAGTGGGCTTGGGAGGTCCTTCACATGCACCCCCGAAGTGGATTTGCTTTGCCAAGAGCTAAGGGGGGACCCCCGTGGTGCTTTCCAAGGACCAGCTATCTGCCCCTGTTCCGAGCCCTTTGCTGTCCCAAGTCAGAGGTGGTGCTGCGTCTTCCCCTTCCTGGGGCACCTGGCTCAGGCTCCCACCCACCTGGCCACTGATGCCCACTCCCAGCTCCAGTGGGCACCACCTGGGGCCTGTCGTGTTCTCAGCATCACCTCCAACCTCCTGGCTGCTGGTGCCCCATCTGATGCCTCATCCACTTCCAGGGAAAACGCGGGCCAGCCTGGCTGAGGTGCAGAGCACGTGGCTCTGGACACAGATCCCTCTCAGGAACCTCCGTGATGGCCCCAAGGAGCTGTTCCACTTGAAAGCCACGGTGACCCTCAGAGGCTGCCTAGTCTGGCCCATTCTTTGCAGAGATGGGGAAACCGAGGGACCGCTCAGGGTCACAGGGCAAGGGAGGTCTAGGAGAGGAGCAGGACAGCCAGAGTCCTCCCCAGGGTAGTCCTCCCATCCCTAGTGTGAGGCTCGGGTGCTGGAACCAGCTGTAGCTCCCCACCTGCTGATGGGTGGAGATCCCACCCATTACCAGCCAGCATCCCATCCCCTTCCCTTTCCTTTCAGCAGGAGGTTCCCAATGAAGCAGCGGGGAGGGACCTCTCTTAGGGATTGGAGATGTCCCTCAGCTCCTAATCCCCCTTAAGTGAACAGCCTCTCTGATCTGTACCAACCAGGATCCTCACTGGAGCCCAGTGAGCCGCAGGATATCTGCAGGGTTTGGGGAAACATCTCCTGAGGCTAAGTTTGAGTCCAGATGCTGATGACATACTAGCAGTGTGGCATCTCTGCCTCACTTGGGAGGGAAGGATTCAGGGGACCAGGGAACCAACCACCATCTCTGTGGACAGTGATCCCCTTCGAGGGAATCGCGGCTGAACCAAACACTTTGTTGCCTGCTTCCCCCCTCAGAACAGAGTCACCCTCTGCTCTGCAGGCCTCCCAAACTCCCCAGGCCTGCCCCCAGGGGTAGCCTTGCATGGACCGGTGCAGAGCTCTCCTCTACCCGCTGAGTCTTCTGCTCTAGGACCCTCAGGCCTGAGCTGAACCCTGAGGCCCCGCAGAAAGCAAGACCCAGCCTTGTCCTCAAGGGACTGGAATTCCACAAATGGAGCTCGACGAGCGGACAAGTCGGGGTCCTAAAGCTCAAAACTCTTCTGAACGCCAGGGTTTTTCACTCCATTTAAATTCTTCATTTACTTGTTCAACCAATACTTACCTATTAGGCGCCAAAATATGAAGAAGGCCAGGATAGATCCTGGGGATGGAGCAGTGAATACGATACTGTCTCTATTGCTTTTATGGAGCCTCCATCCCCCTCCCCTCCCCACATCCTCTGTGCTCAAACCGCAGGACATGAACCTGGCCAGCCCCAGGCCTTCACCTGGGCTGACTTCCTTGCTTGGACCAGCTACAGCTTCCCCCATCATCCTTCTTCACCTGGCAAACACCACACCGTCTTCTGGAACCCAGATCAAAAGTCCCTTCCTGTGTCATTTTGGAGGCTCTGGCAGAAGCAGACCCTGGGGCTGTGCCTGTGATCAAGCCCACATCTGGAGGTCTTGTGATTCTTTACTTAGAAGCCCTCCTCCCCACAAACCTGTGATGGTTGGACCTGGACCAGGGTTGGGAGGTGGGGTCTACATCCTGAGCCGTCTCTGTGTTCCCAATACTCTGCACAGAGCCCTGCTGTCTTTTGATGTCATGGTTAAATACTCTGCAGCACACACAATGTTCTTAACTTCTGCCTCCTCTACTCTGGTAAGAAACCATAGTTAAGTCCAACATGTCAATGGCACAGTGATCCATTTTTTGAAAATGCAGTGAAGGTGGTGGGTAGTGAAGATTGGGAAGTTCAGAAAGGAAGATAATACAGAGCTTGGGTCCACACATGAGGTCCAGGCCCCATGCACCATGAGGGCCTTAGTTCCGCAGAAGTGAAAGGTGGTCTGGCCCTCTGGGTTCCATACCACGGGCAAAGCCAAAGCTGCCTTGGGGTTGCCAGCTCTCTCTCACTTGTTAGAAATAGAGAACCTCACTGTGATGAGCACTGCCTCCATTCCACGTGGTCCAGCCATCTGCCAGAAACCCCTCCAACTGGATCATCAACAATGCTCAGAGTAAGAAGACTTGAAAATCTCTTAATTGATTAAATGAATGAGTGACTGATTAAGGAATCAAATCTAAGCTGAAATGGTTGACAAATGAAATTATGACTCTGTCATGCAGACCTACAGGAGGATTAATGCGTGAACATCTGTGGAGCTCCCAGTAGTTCAGAAAAGGATCAAGCAAGGAAGCCAGCAAGCTCTCATTTCAAGGCTGGGGAGTCTAAAGTCTGGGGAAGTCCAGACGTTCCTAAACACACAAATCCAAGTTCATTCATTCATTTAGTCAGTTAATATGTGTTAATGGGCTACTGTTGCTGGGCACTCTTCTATATATGTGGGATACACCTGTGAATAAAACAGAAGAAAATCTACTTGGAGAGATAGATCATAAGCAAAGCCACAATGAATGAGTAAATTATATAGTATGTTATGGGCTTCCTGGGTGGTGCTAGTGGTAAAGAATCTGCCTGACAATGGAGGGGACATAAGAGACAGACGTTTGATCCCTGGGTTTGGAAGACTCCCTGGAGGAGGGCATAGCAACCCACTCCAGTATTCTTGCCTGGAGAACCCCATGGACAGAGGAGCTTGGCGGGCTGCAGTCCATAGGGCCGCACAGAGTCGAACACGACTAGAGTGACTTGGCACACATACACACACACACATGTTACAAGGTGAAAAATGCAAGGTGGAAAAATAGACCAAATTAAGGGGACTGAGGATGTGTGTGTGGAGGGGGTGTGGGATGGGATTAAATACTGAAATTTAAGCAGGGAGGATGGGGTAGACCACACTGAGCAAGTGAGACTGGAATAAGGATTTTTGGAGGAGTTTGCATCTCGCTACCTTGCAGGTTTGCACTAAGAGCTTAGCACATGGCAGCTGCTCTGGAAAGTGAAGTCACTATCTTCCTCCTCGTCACCATCATCACCACCTTCATTGTCATGACTTTTAACTTTGCACTTCCATCTGGAACTTGCATGCTCCCTCCTCCTCTTATTTTGTGCCTCCCTCAGGATGACTAGCAGTGGAGAAAGTGCTGAAAGCCATGGGCTCACAGCTGCTGTTTCCAAGGGCCCCGCCTCCCAGGAGGACGTTCCTGGGACTTCCAGCCCAGGGGGGTTGCTGCTGCTCCAAGGTGAAGGAAATTATCAAGAACTGTGGAGGGTCTGAGACTTTGATTCTATTTGTGAGTTAACAGGTGAACACGAAACCTGCAGTTTCATGGATGCTGGAAGAAGACACGAGACTCCTGGGTCAGAGACCAAGGGTAGTTTATCACTCAGAGCAGGACCCAGAGTGTCAGTACTGGCAGAAGTTCTCTAAGACCTGGTTCCAACATGACAATGTGATGTGGGCCAGGTGATGCCCTGCACAGGCAATGAGCTGAAGTCCTGAAAAAATTAGTCCAGGATAAGGGCAGTTAGCGCCTCTGCTCTTATGACGTGCAGAAGTACGAGGAACCCATTAAGAATTGTCTCCCAACAGACTCAGGGAATCTGAGAGCAAAATACATGTTTATCTGTCTTTTGGAAACTCTGGGATGAGGGAGAATTCAGGTTCATACTTTAGGGACTTCTCTGCTTCTGCCATTAGTTCAGGGAGGCAATTAGTTCTTGGCTCTGGTCATAGTCCTGGCTTTGAATCCCAGCTTAGTCACTTTTCTAGGGGTATAACTTTGGGCAATTTGCTTTTACTGTCCCTATCCTTAAACTGTCCAGCACTCTTGCCTGGAAAATCCCATTGACGGAGGAGCCTGGTGGGCTACAGTCCATGGGGTCGCGAAGAGTCGGACATGACTGAGCGACTTCACTTTCACTTTTCACTTTCATGCATTGGAGAAGGCAATGGCAACCCACTCCAGTGTTCTTGCCTGGAGAATCCCAGGGACGAGGGAGCCTGGTGGGCTGCCGTCTATGGGATCGCACAGAATCGGACACGACTGAAGTGACTTAGCAGCAGCAGCATCCTTAAACTGGGCCGCTGAGGACGGCGGCTCAGCAAGTAAAGAATCCACCTGTAATGTGGGAGACCTAGGTTCAATCTTTAGGTTGGGAAGATCCCCTGCAGGAGGGCATGACAACCCACTCCAGTATTCTTGCCTGCAGAACCCTCATGGACAGAGAAGCCTGGCGGGCTACAGCCCGTAAGGTCACAAAGAGTCGGACACAACTGAGTGACTCAACACAGCATCCTTAAACTAAGGATAACAGTGTTCCTACTTTGGAAGCTTCTTGGGAGGACCGAATGATATAATGTTTCAACAAGGCTTAGCTCAATGCCTGGCATATGGCAAGGGCTCGGTCAATGATAAAGATGGCAGGGATGATGGCTTTCCAGAAAGAGAAACATGGGTCACAGGAAACCTGCTGGAGATTGGTGGCCCGGCCAGGTAATAAACTGTGAGCTGGCCCTCTGATGCCAGAGGGAGGGGAGAGAGAGATTTTTCATCCTTCTAGGCAGTGATTGCTTTGGGCCTTTAGGATTGAACTCTGTTTCAGAGTTTAATGTCCTAGAATTTGTTTACATGTGTCTTCAGAAACTGTGTGCCACACTCACAGTCTGAGCAGGGGTTCTTGCTTCTAAGAAGTCTTTTTTATAATCTCAAAATTGAATCCAGGGTTTTCAATTTGTCCTTAGGGACCGCATTGCTATGTATGCCGCTGATGATTAAATAGGTCAAGCAGATCCTTGAGCTGATTGTTTTTTTCATAAGCCATATAGCCAGAAACCCTAAGGAGATAGGGATTTCATTTTGGTGAAGAGTCAGTCAACTCAGTTCACTCTCTCCTGTGTGTGTTATGTGACCAGCAGTAGAGTGACCCAACAGTGTGTATGGCACAAGGCCTCCCTCGCGGAGCTTGGAAGCACCTTGGAGCCATAATTCATATGAAAGGCAGGACTTAAATGTCATACAGGGAGGAAAGAAGGAGATGGGCAGAGAGAGACGGGGGAGGGGTGGGGTGGTACAGACAGCAAGAGAGAGAATTAGACTATCATCAAGGAGACCATGGTCGGCATCCTGAAAGCCTGTGGGCGGGGCCTTGAGGAGCATGATGTATTACAACAGCCAAGTCCTGGACTTGCCCTGGATTCCAGTCCTGACCGCCTCTGTGACCTTGACCAAATGATTTAACCTCCAATTTCTCTGGGGTGTTTTGGGTTTTCTCTCTTGTAAATAGAGGACATTAACACCTGCCTTGTAGGACCTTGTGAAACTCAGTGATTGAAATGATTGGCAGGCATGACAAGCAGTGGGTTCAGTAAACGGCATTTAAAAAATTGTGGGCGAGGCCTTCCTTAGCAGTCCAGTGATTAAGACTCTGTGCTTCCACGTCTGTGGGTGCACGTTCTATCCCTGGCTGGGGAATTAAGATCTAGCATGCAGATGGTAAAGAGTCTGCCTGCAATGCAGGAGACCCAGGTTCAATCCCCGGGTGGGGAAGATCCCCTGGAGAAGGGAACGGCTACCCACTCCAGTATTCTGGCCTGGAAAATTCCATGGACAGAGGAGCCTGGTGGACTATAGTCCATGGGGTCGCAAAGAGTCAGAGAAGACTGAGTGACTGACAGACACATATACTACAGCGCGTCACGGCCGAAATAAAAAACGCTGCGGGCAACACTCTTAGGTCAGCTCCTGGGAAACAGACTCAGATGGAAGTTCACAGGGAGGGCCCTTGGGAGCAGCATCTGTGAAGAGTGGATGGATGCAGGAGGGCCAGAAGGATATAGGGATGTGGGTGCAGCGGCAGCTGAGAGCTCAGCGACGGCCCTTGAGCTGAGTGGCTCTCTGGAGTGGTCCTGAACTGAGGCAGGGGGCTGGATCTTGTGCCACCTGGTCAGCCTCTCTGCAGATGGGGCCGGTCCCTGGTGAGCGGCAGAACCTGCGGCCAGGCAGCTCCCTGGGCAGACGGCAAATCCAGGGAGGGTCTGGGCTGCGAGTCATTAGTAGCCAACACTCTCAGCGGCTGGGGGGATATGTGCCTTGTTCTAGAAGGAGCAGAGTATCAAAGAGCCAAGTGCTACTTCTCCAAGAGAACTAGAGAATCCACAGAGAGTCACATTAGCTCGGTCAGAGGCTCCACTCGCAAAGCCAGCATGGTGATGATCACCCACCTCATCTAGGTGGTCAAAGCTCAGGGCGCTACAGTGAACTGCAAAATTTGGGCAGTGTTCAAAGCCAGCCTGGGCGCCTCCAGTCCGAATTCCACTTGCTTAGTCACCTGAGATTTCTGGACAATCCCCTCGCCCCCTTTCAGCATATCTCCTTCCCCCATTCATCTCTCTGCCACTGACATTTGGCAACTTGAACTCCCCTCCTTCGTTCTAAGTTCTCAGGGAGTCAGAAATTCCAGGCTTCAGGCATGTCTGCCCATGTGATAGCAGTCTTCAAGGACCTTTATTTGCATGGAGTGTAAAGTGAAGTCCATGAACTACTATTTATAATCAAACAAAGAGTGCAAATCCTTCAGGAGACACCACAATTTCTGGCCCCACCCAAAGCAAAGAAACCACTGAGGACTTTTTCCAAATGAAAATGAATCCATTGTTAGCTCTAATTTTATGGGTGCCAAAGCCTGAGGTCTTTGAGGTTCAAGCTCAGCCTGAACTAAGGTATTTTGCAGTTTCTTCTTCCCAGCCCACTGGAATTTAGCAATTTTTATGGAAGTCAAAACTGCCAATTAAGGATGGTTCTCTAATAGGCAAATAATACTGACATTTACCCAAGAAAAACTAGATTCCCCTTAGAACATTTTCTTGTTTACTGAAACTCTCTTGAGTTAACAGTAGCTCCAAAAGGAAGAAACTCATCTATTGGAAAATCACGCGATGCTATGGAAAAACTCAAACAGCCTTTTTGGCCAAGCCAATATCTGACCCTTCCCCAGATACCCTGATACAGACCCGTGAGTTTTGATTCTGAGTGTGGACAGGCATCGTTCCCTGTTCTTTTCCCATCCCAGCATCCCGCTAGTCACTGATTAATGAAATTGGCAGCTGAATTTCTGAGCCCCTCAAAATGTGCCCAGAGTCCATATGAACATTCAGTTTCAGGGCTCCTCTTTGTAGGGTTCTTGTAATAGGAATTATTGAAAGCAACTTAAAGGCCCCATAACAGAGAATCAGTTGAATAAATTGTGGCAGAGATCTTCATTAGAAGGTTATGCAGCCGTGAAAATGATATTGCAGAAGGATATTCCATGGCGTGAAAAATGTTGGCGGGGCAAGCTACAAAAGAGCACCAAGAGTATGATCCATTTTCATAAACACGGGTACGCATGTGGCTGAACATCAGAGGTGACTTCCCCAGGGGTGAAATTACTGGAGGTTCCATTTCCTCCTTTCTTGCTCTCCTCTTTCTCACTTTTCTGCAATCCACATGTATATATTTCTTACAAAATCAAGAGATGAAAAGTTAAAAAGGAGGTACAGAAGAGAGGATTCTCAGTGTAAGGAGCAAACAGCTTTTAGTGTTCAAAGCCCAAGTTCTTGCCATCATAGCCCTGGCTCCTGTTAGGCTGACCACCGGCAATACAGGAAGGCCAAGTTTATTTGTGATGGACAAGAAAGGTAGCGTGGCCAAGGGCAAGGGACATTTCAGTTTGATTGGTCTCTACCTTCTGGGGGGAAAAAAAAATCCAAAGGTAGTGTCATGCCTTCTCTGAAAGTCTGCTTGCTCTGATGCCCCATCTTGGGGCCCTTTTGGAGAACTCCATGACGTCAGCAGTTAGGACATCACCCCAGTGGTTTTGCTCTGGGCAACACGGCCGCATCCTCTGCTGCCGTCCTGGGTGATCTGAGGGCTGGGGACAGGGCTCCAGTACCTGCCAAGCTGCTGGCTCCCTGTTGCGCAGCTGAACCGGAGGACGCTGAGTCCCTAGGGGGCGGACATCCTCCTGCTTTGGGGCACAGAGTGGGGCGGGCGCCAGCCTGAGCAGCGGAGGCGTTGACAGTGCTGGCTATCTGCAGATCTTGCTGCGGCTAAGGTTGCGTGGTTTGCAATTAGAAGAGAGGTCCGGGGGCCTGGGAGATCATTTCCTTCAGCAGCTTATCATTTGGGCAAAATCTGGGGCTGTCAGGCTTAGCTGGCTGGCCCTGCCTGCTCCCTCTGCCCTCACCGACTCCTGCCCGGACAGCCCTGGCACCCTTGAGCCCCAGAAAAGCTGCTCCCCGCTCCCCTGGTGGACCTCAAACCACCAGGGTGCTTCCTAAGCAGACTGTGTTGTGTGCTTGCTGGTCCTGTCCTGGAGGAATTTTCCCCAACCACACTTTCCCCATCCCCTAGCCCAGGACCCCTTACTGCTCCCTTTTGGTACATTTCACAGTGTGTGGTTATTCATGCATTTGTATGATGCTGAGTCACTTTTTTTGCCCCAATTCAACTACAGGCTTGTTTTTGTTCATAGGCTCTCACTGTACCAAGCTCAGAGCCTGGCAAGAGCAGGCTCTCAAGAATAATAAGAGTGAATGCATGCATGCATGCATGATCAGTGCATGACAGCCATGAATAACATTCTAACCTTAAATCATGTTTGCTTAAAACCAGCCCTCCTGGCCTGAGTCCAGGTTCAACAAGCCATGAGCTGTGTGACTGTGGGCAGGTTGCAAGCCTATGAGATTGTTCCCTTCTCTGTCAAACGTGGACGCAAATAGTCCTTTTAGCATATGCTTGTAATGAAGGTTGTAGCGATGATGCCTCTGAGGCTCTGGTGCAGGAGCAAGCGCTGAATGAGACTGCTATGATTATTTCTGTTCTGGTTCATTCTTGACTTTATTATTCTGTCCTTTGAGTCTCTTCCAGCCAGAGCTGGAGGTCAGCCCTGTTTATAAAATTTCCTGATGTCTACATGGATCTGGGCCTCTCCACCCGGCGGCATGCTCCTTTGTCCTCTCGGGTTTGGTGCTGCAGAGAAAAGGAAATGGGCACCTCTTTGCTCTAAGAGTCTTGGCAAACACAGGGGGAGAATCCAGTTCCCTGTCTCCCACCTGGAACTCAGTCTGGTTTACTGTGCAGCTAGTGGCATGGTCCCTGGGTTGTCAACGCAGGAGAGTGGCCCATCAGGAAGGGGGCTCCAGGTTTTGCAGGAAAGAGGACAATGGGCTGCCCTCTCTTTCCTCCCAGGCCAGGTTCCACAGAGGTCTGGCCTCTGCAGCTGAAGAAGGATCCAGCTGTGTCTGTTTCAGTCTGGACGTTCCCATGGGGTGGAACCTCTGGGAGGGAAATCACCCTGGAGAAGTTCGATGCCGACACGGGACACTGGGACACGGGGAATGGCTTCTCTGGCCCATTAACAACAAGGATCATGTAAGAGTCTGCTTTCAGCCCTTCAGTTTCAGCGGGGCTCAGAGAGGTACAGCGCCGCTCACAAGGCCACACGGCCGCTAAGATGCAGGGCAGTGTTTCCAACAGCTCTGTCCTTCCAAAGGTTCCTGTTAGCCACACTATCTCTGCACTCAGCCTTTTGGCTTCAGGTTCACCTGGACATGGCTTTGATGACCTACAATTTTATGATGGGAGCATTTGCACACACATTTAATTGCCAAATTTTAACCTCAGGTCTTGGCCAAGTCCAGAGAAACCAAAGATGAAGAAGACTGGCTCCCGACCAACAGTAAACCAAGGTTTACTAAGGAAGCCGGCAAAGTAGTATCTCATACAGAGTTTCCTACAGTGCCACGTGGTAGTAATTTATCTTAATTTTATTCTTTTTGTTTTTCTAGCAAATATTTATTGATCCCTGGGTCAGGAAGACCCCTGGGGTAGGAAATGGCAACCTACTCCAGTATTTTTGCCTGGAGAATTCCATGCATAGAGGAGCACCTGGTGGGCTACAGTCCATGGGGTTGCAAAGAGTCAGACATGACAGAGCAACTGAAAGAACAACTACTCCGTGCCACCCAGTGTGCTCCAGGCCAGGAATACCACCGTGTGCAAAAATAAGAAGGCACAGTGCCTGACCCCAGTGTTCATCGCAGCACTGTTACGCTAGCCAAGACAAGGAAGCAACCTAAATATCTATCGGCAGAGGGATGGATAAAGAAGACATGGTAATATATACAAAGGAATGTTATTCAGCCTTTAAAAGGATTAAGTTAATGCCACTTTGCAGTAGCGTGGATGGACCCAGAGATTGTTATACTGAGTGAGGTAAGTCGGACAGAGAAGGAGAAATATCATATGACACCCCTTATATGTGGGATCTAAAAAGAAATGATACAAATGAATTTCCTTACAAACCAGAAAGAGAGGCATAGACTTAGAAAACAAACTTATGGTTGTCAGGGGGAAGGGATAGTTAGCGAGTTTGGGAAGGTCATGTACACACTGCTATATTTAAAGTGGATAACTAATGAGGACCTAATGTACGACACATGGAACTCTACTCAATCTTACGTGCCAGTCTAGATGGCAGGGCAGGTCTGGGGGAGAATAGATACAAGTATGTGTATGGCTGAGTCCCTTCACTGTTCACCCGAAACTACCGCAACATTGTTAATCAGCTATACCTCCATTCAAAATAAAAAGTTTAAAGTTTAATTAAAAAAAAAGACATGATGCTTGTCCTTATGGGATTTAGATGGAGAGACATTAAATAAGCATTCAAATTAGTGGGTTGATCAGCGCAGAGGAGAGGTAAATTTGTCCCAGTCGGAGATCAGATGAGGCTCCCCTGTGGAGCAGACATTGAACCAAAGTCTGGAGGCTGAATGGGATGTTGCTAAGTAAAGGAGGAGGGAAGAGGTTTTCAGGTTGGAGGGATGGGCTATGCAAAGGTCCTGAGGCAGAGAGGTGCGTATGAGGGGCTGTGAGAAGGCCAGGGAAACAAGAGTGCAGAGGAGGACGTGATGCAAGGAGAGACAGGACAGACAGCCACTGGAGTTTTGTCTTTATCCTTCGAAAAATGAGAAGCCATTGCAGGGCTGGAAGCCAGGCAAGGACACAGTTAGATTTCCATTTTTAAAAGATTGCTTTCATGGCAGAGAGTGAACTCTGTATTGGAGAGAGGTGGGACTTGGGGTGGCAGACAAGAGAGACATCATTGCCAAGACCCTGATGAGCAGAGACGGTTGCCTAGAGTAAGGTGAGGGCGGGACAGGTGGGAGGAATGGCAGGTTGGAGAGAGATTTAGGAAGAGCTGTGGACAGGACTTGATTACAGATTCGATGTGGTCAGTTTAGGAGTGTGGGTATGTCAAGGATGGCTCAGATGTTCCTGGTCTTGGGCTCAATGAATATTGATTTTGGTGGGTGAGGTGTGGAAGGATGGCCAGATTAGAGAGGTGAGACTGTGGGTCCCATTTTGCAGATGTTTGGTTTGAGGGACATCCAGGTGGAGATGCAGTATGGATACTCGGTGTGAACCACAGAGGGGAGGTCTGCCAAGGCTGGTCTCGGAGCTGCCACTTAGGGGTGCTCGTCACAGCCTTGGATGCAAGAGGTCTCCTGGAAGCAAACCATGAGAAAAGAGGTAAGGGTTGAGGAGGGGGCCCTGGAAGACCCCAGCACATGGGAGAGGACAGTTTGCAAAGGATATAGAACAGAGACCAGAGAAGAGAGTGAACAAGCATTTCACCACAGAGGACAAGGCCAGAGCCATCTAGGTGGAAGTGATGGGCAGTGCTGAACACGCAGAGGGGGAAATGATGATTGGGGAATGACCATCCACCCGAGTGACACCGTTTCAGGTGACAAAGCCCGAGGCTCAGAGCGGTAAGGTGACTGAGGACTGTTATCAGCTAAGACAGGGCTGGGCCAAGACTTGAGCCCGAGTTTTCCGGTTGCCTTCTTTCAGTGCTCTTTCTAACACACATAAACATGCTGTGAACAGGGACCTCTGAAGTCTACAGATGCCACAGGGTCAGCCTTAGCTTTTCCACACTAACTCATACCCCAGATCTCCACAGTAGCCGAGGATCGCTCTTTGCTCACGTTAGACACAGGCTGAGGGCCAGCTGGACTCGGGCCAAGGGGTGGCCTTGTGTAGGCCATGCCTGTTCTGGGGTTGGCGGGGAAGAACTTGCATGAGGCCGTCAGAGGTCAGAGGGCCTGGGTCTGGGGTATGGATCGGGGGTGAATCCGCGTGGATTCCATCTCAGGTCACACGTGTAGAGGTTCAGCTGCGTGGCTGAGTGGCTCGTTTCATTTGAACCTGGACATTAAGGGCAGGCTTAGCATTGTACTGTATATAAAAAGCTTGTTTCACTTATAGGTGGTTTATAGGTGATCATTCTACTGTCTTTGGTCACAGGCCTTGAGTGACACTTATTCCTTGCATCGTATGTGCTGGTCCTTTTAAAGCTGTTTATGATTTCATATGGCTTTCTCTTCTGGTTTGAAGTGCAAGCCTGCTATTAACGTGGAGCTAGTTTTCCCACCCCACCCCCAAACGCAAATGAACAGCATATACTTGAAAAAGGTACTTTACGTACAAAATGAAATAAATGAAAACTAAAACATCAAAGAAATACAATTTAACAAATCAGATTTCCATTTCAAAATGAGAATCCTGAGCTTGGCACAGAGACATGGAAACTCTTATAACTGTTGTAAATTGGCCTAACCTTTCCTTTTGGAAAGCAATTTAGCAATGTATAAGATGTTCATATTTGTTAAATCAGTAGTTCCACTTCTGGGAATGTATCCCAAGAAAGTAATCCCAAGAAAAGAAGCAAAACTAAAGCTCTGTGGTCAGAGGCGTGGAATGCAGTGTTATTTATCAGAGAAAAGCAGAAGAAAGCTACAAAAATATCCAATTCCCAGGGAAACCTCTTAAAATTCTGTATAGAATAAGGTAGAATGCAACTGTAACTAAAAAATAAAAAAATAATGTTATCCAGACTGTAGATTATTTTATGCTCTTTCTTGAAAATATTTTACAGATTTTTTTCTTAAAAGTCTTTTGGGGGATATAACTGATATGCAGAAACCTGCACATATTTAATTTGATAAGATGCGATGTGAGTGAAACTGTGACTGCAATGAAGATATTGTATACATTTAACCACCTCCAGAGTTTACCTTGGGGTTTTTCCCATCTCTTCCACCAGCCCCTTCTAACCTCCCTCATTTTCAGGCAATACTCATCCAATCTCTGTTATTGTAGTTTATTTTCCAGAATTTTAACTGGAGTCATACAGTATGAGGGGCTTCCCTTATAGCTCAGTCGATAAAGAATCTGCCTGCAATGCAGGAGACCCGGGTTTGATTCCTGGGTCAGGAAGATCCCCTGGAGAAGGAAATGGCAACCCACTCCAGTATTCTTGCCTGGGAAATGCCATGGACAGAGGAGCCTGGCGGGCTACAGTCCTTGGGGTCGCAAGAGTCGGACACACTTAGCGACTAAACCACCACCACCATCATACAGTGTGAATTCTTGTTTGTCTGATTTCTGCCTTTTTTATTTAGCATTGCTGTTTTGAGAACCATCTCCCTTATTCTCTGTAGCAGTAGTTGAACCCTATTAATTGCTTAGTAGTATTGCATTATATGGGCTTCCCAAGTGGCTCAATGGGATGCAATTCAAAAGACACAGGAGATGCAGGCTCGATCTCTAGGGTGGAAGATCCCCTGGAGAAGGAAATGGCAACCCCCTCCAGTATTCTTGCGTGGGAAATCCTGTGGACAGAGGAGCCTGGCGGGCTCCAGTCCATGACGTTGCAAAAGACTTGGACGTGACTTGGAGACTAAGCAACGGCAATGCTATTAGACAGATGAACCACAATTGGCTTATCTTTCATACACAGGTGGACATTTGGGTTGTTTCCAGTTTTGAGCTATTACAAATAAAGTTACTATTAATAATCAAGTGCAAACCTTTGTAAGGACATATGCTTACATTTCTTTGGAGTAAATACTTCAGAATGGAGTGAGTGTGCCATAGGGCAGGTGTATATTTAACTTTCAAAGAATTTGCAAACTCTTCCCAAAGTGGCTGTATCACCCTGTACTCCCACCAACAGTGAATGATGACTATGCTTTCTTGCCAGTGACTGGTACAGGCAGTTTTTTAACATTCAGATGTCCTAATAAGTGAGTCTATGATATCTAAACTGTATTTTTATTTGCATTTTTGTTGTTGTTCAGTTACTAAGTCACATCTGACTCCTTGCAACACCATGGACTACAGCATGCCACACTTCCCTGTCCTTTACTGTCTCCCAGAATTTGCTCAAACTCTGTCCATTGAGTCAGTGATGCCATCTGACCATCTCATCCTCTGTCGCCCACTTCTTCTCCTGCCCTCAATCTTCCCAGTGTTGAGATCTTTTCCAGTGAGTCAGCTCTTCACATTTCCGAGGGTAGACATTCTAAATTTCATATATATCAGTTTTTGCGTTTTTAGAAAATGAATTTTGTGTTGTTTTTAAGAAATATTGGCCAACATCAAGGTGACAGTAGAGGTTTCATAATTTTTGGTTTTACGCTTACCTCTTTGTTCTTCATTGAGTTAATTTTGTATAGAGTAAGAGATATGGTTCATTTTTGCACGTGGCTATCCAGTGATTTTAGCATCGTTTGTGCACAAGACTTTTTCTCCACTAAATGGTCTTTGAACCTCTGTTGAAATGAATTGACCACACATGTGTGGGTCTCGGAGAAGGCAATGGCATCCCACTCCAGTACTCTTGCGTGGAAAGTCCCATGGGCGGAGGAGCCTGGTAGGCTGCAGTCCGTGGGGTCACTAAGAGTCAGCCACAACTGAGTGACTTCACTTTCACTTTTCACTTTCATGCATTGGAGAAGGAAATGGCAACCCACTCCAGTGTTCTTGCCTGGAGAATCCCAGGGACGGGGGAGCCTGGTGGGCTGCCGTCTATGGGGTCGCACAGAGTCGGACACGACTGAAGTGACTTAGCAGCAGCAGCAGTGTGGGTCTGTTTCTGGGCTCTTTATTCTGATCTATTTATCTATACTAACACCAATACTACACTGTTTTGGTTACTCTGACTTTATGATAAGTCTGGAAGTCAGGCATGGGTTTTCGTGATGGCTCAGATAGTAAAGAATCTGCCCACAATGAGGGAGACCCAGGTTCGATTCCTGGGTCAGGAAGATCCCCTGGAGAAGGGAATGGCAACCCACTGGGTATCCTTGCCTGGAGAATTCCATGAATGGAGGAGCCTGGCAGGCTACAGTCCACGGGGGTCAAACACTGCTGAGTGACTAACACTGGAGGTCAGGCAATGTAAGTTCTCCAACTTTGTTCTTCTTTTTCAAAGCTTTTTGGCTATTCTTAGGATTTTAATTTTCCATATGAATTTTAGAATTGTCTTGTCAATGTCTAAAAAGAATCCTCCTGGGACTTTGATTGCATTAAATCTGTAAATAAATTTGGCATAAAATAGACATCTTAGCAATATTGAATCTTCTGATCCTTCCTCTCAAAAGAGGTCTCCATTTATTTAGGCCTTTAATTTCCCTCAGCAATGTCTTTAGCGTATAAATCTTACACACCTTTCATCATGTTTATTTATAAAATATTTCATGTTTTGAAATAGGTAAATGGTATTTTAAAATTTCAATCCCCAATTGTTTGTTGCTAGTATGTAAAAATACATTGTTTTTTATAATTTGATCTTGTGTCCTACAACCTTACTAAATTCACTTGTTTATCCTAGTAGCATTTTTTAGATTCCAGAGTGTTTTTGATGTAGACAATTATGTTGTTTTCAAATAAAAACAATTTTATGTTTTCTTTCGGCCTGGATTCATTTTATTTCTTTTTCTAGCTGTATTACCTTGTTTTAGAACTTTCCGGAGGAAGTTGAATAGATCATCCTTGCTTTGTTCCCAATCTTGTAGGAAAGCATTCATTCTTTCACTGTTGCTGCTGCTGCTGCTAAGTCACTTCAGTCGTGTCGGACTCTGTGCGACCCCATAGACGGCAGCCCACCAGGCTCCCCCGTCCCTGGGATTCTCCAGGCAAGAACACTGGAGTGGGTTGCCATTTCCTTCTCCAATGCATGAAAGTGAAAAGTGAAAGTGAAGTCGCTCAGTCGTGGCTGACTCTTAGCGACCCCACGGACTGCAGCCCACCAGGCTCCTCCGTCCATGGGATTTTCCAGGCAAGAGGACTGAGTGGGGAGCCATCGCCTTCTCCACTTTCACTGTTACCTCTGCTATTAAGTTTAGGTTTCTGAGTAAATGTTCCTTGTCTTGTTGATGAGTTTTTGTCTAGTCCTTGTTTGCTAAGTGTTTTTATTTATTTATTTATTTTTATCAGAAATAGGTGTTGGATTTTGTCAAACGCCTTTGCTGTATCTAGTGAAATGATTGCATTACCTCTTTTTTAATCTATATTTAATCTAATGTAGTGAGTTACATTAATTGACTTTTGAATGTTAAAGCAACCTTGAATCCCTAAGAATAAACCTCCCTTAGTTATTGTGTATATTTTAAAAAAATATATTATTGAATTTTACTTACTAGAATTTGTTGAGAATGTTTGCATCTCTATCCATGAGGAATGCTTGTCTGTAGAGTCTCTCTTCTTGTAATGTTTTTTGTCTGATTTTATCAAAATAATGTTGCCTTATAAAATGAATTAGAAAATAGTCTTCCCTCTTCAAATTTCTAGGATACAAAATGAAGAATTGGTATGATTTATCCTTAAGTGCTTGGTAAAATTCACCAGTGAAGCCATCTAATTCTGGAGTTTAATTCATATGAAAGGTTTTAACTAAAAATTCATATTCTTTGGTATATATAAGACTGCTCAAGTTATCATTTTTTTTTCTTGTGTGATGTTTGATAGTTTCTGTCTTCCAAGGAATTTTTCCATTTCATGTAAGCTGAACAATTTGGTCTAGAGTTGTTCACATATTCCTTAATTATCCTTTTAATATCTGTAGCATATGTATTGATATCACCTCTCTCATCCTTAATATTGGTAATTTGTGGCTTTTCCCTAATTGATCTGGGCAGAGGTTTATAGTTTTATTGATCTTTTCAAAAGACCAGCTTTGGTTCCATTAATTGTACTATATCTTTTTTTATTGACTTATTGATATAACTCTTTTGTATTATTCCTATATTTTAAAAAGTAAGTATACTTTATAAAAGTAAATTTCACCTCTTTTCTTAGACTTTACGCTATCATGTCCATTGTTTTACTTCTATATGTATTATAAACCCCAGAGAACATTGCTCTCATTTTTGTTCGAAATAGGTGATTATCTTTTAAAGATATTTAAACAATAAGAAAGAGCTTTTGCACTTACCTACGTAGCCTCCATCCTCAGTCCTCCTCGTTCCTTTGTAGGGATGTATTTTGTATCTAGCATCATTTTCCTTTAACTTAAAAGACCTCCTCAAATATTTCTTACAGTTCAGGCCTATTGGAGATGAATTCTTTCAGCCTTTGAATGTCTTCAAAAGTCTTTATTTTGCCTTAATGTTGTAAATATGTTTGTTGGATAGAAAATTCTAGGTTGGCAATTATTTCAGTAAACATATCACTCCACTGGTTTTGAGCTTGTGTTGTCTCTGGTGAGAATCTGCTGTCTTCCCTATCTTTTGTACTATTGTGCCTTTTTCACCCTCTGGCTGCTTTGAAGATTTCTGTTTACTGCTAATTTTAAGTAATTTTAGTATGATTTTTTTCTTTGCAGTTTTATTCAAGTTTCTTGTGCTGCAGTTTACTGAGCTTCATATATATATTTTAATAGTTTTGATCAATCTTGAAAATATTCGGACATAATTACTTCAAATACTTTTTTCAGTCCCCTTTCTCTTTACTCTCAAGGCCTCCAATGATATGTATAGTTGCTCCCTTGACATTTGTTTCTACAGCTCGCTGACGGCTCTGTTGATTTATTCAAGCCTTTTTTACCCCAAGATTTTTATTTAGAACAGTTTCTACTAGTATGTATTCAAATCCCCTATCCTTTTCAGAAAGGCTTAATCTTGCAGAGTTTTTAATGTAGGAAAATACTAAGGTTTTATTGTTGCATGAAAAAGGCATGATACAAAATTTTATATAAAGTGTGACCATGAATATATTTAAAACATGCTTAGAAAAATGTTAGCAGATAATACATAGTCACAAGCAATGGGTTTACCCGGCTGGTGGGTTTCTGGATTTTCTTATTGTCTTCTTCATTCTTTTCTATAATTTCCAGAATTTTGCCATAAGCAAATATTGTTTTACAAGTAATTATATAAGAAAGGCTATGAAGTATTAACAAAATTGTATTCCAGTAGTCACATATGGATGTGAGAGTTGGACCATAAAGAAGGCTGAGTGCCAAAGAACTGATGCTTTTGAATTGTACTGGAGAAGACTCTTGAGAGTCCCTTGGACTACAAGGAGATCAAACCAGTCAATCCTTAAGGAAACCAACCCTGAATACTCATTGGAAGGACTGATGTTGAAGCTGAAACTCAGACACTTTGGTCACCTGATGTGAAGAGCTGACTCAAGGAAAAGACTCTAATTCTGGGAAAGATTGAGGGCAGGAGGAGAAGGGGGTAGCAGAGGATAAGGTGGTTGGATGGCATCACTGACTCATTGGACATGAGTTTGAGCAAATTCCTGGAGAGAGTGAAAGACAGGAAAGCCTGGCGTGCTGCAGTCCATGGGGCTGCAAAGAGTCGGATGTGACTTAGCAACTGAACAACAAATGCAAAATAGTAATGATTAAAAATAAAATGAGAATACCCAGATTTGATGAAGATGCAATGAAAAGTGCACTCTTGTTCAGTCATCTTGGGGGGTAGATGGAGGGTTGTAAGACCTTCTTTAAGACCCTTTGACATTGATCCTCTGACACTGATTGCTGATGTTTCAAATGGACTTGCTCTGTCTCACCCTGACCAAGTGTTGCCTGTCTGTGGGCACTTCAACTTCTGTCCTGAGCAGTTCTATGAGATCAATTTGCAAATTGGATCATTGTATTTGGTGGCTGGAACTACTTAAAGAAGTTCTGAGGTTAATCTGAGATTTTGCAAATATTCTTCTGTTGTTTCTCCTTTAAAGATTTTAATTATCTTTTGCCCATCAGCATCTTCATTCTCCTGTGAAAGTGAGACTCAAACCTGCTTTTTTTCCCTATTCAGTCTGTACTGATTTTACCCCTGGCTCTGTTACTAACAGGATGTATGATTCTTAGGCAATTTTATATCATTCTTTAGGCTTCTCTTGTAGTAGGAGAAAATTAGCCCTAAACCAGGGGTTCTCAGCTTCCAGGGTGCATCCTGGAATTGTAGGAGCCTGCCCCCAGGATTTCTGAGGCAGCTGGTCTGCGATGGGGTCTGGGACTTTGCATTCTGACGAGTTCCCAGATAGGAGCTCATGCTGCTACTATAGAGACCGCAGTTTGCAAACCACTGCTGTGGACCTTTGAGGAAACTATGAGCTGTATATCATACTTCAGACAGAGACTACTTTAAAACACATTTATTTATGTATGTATGTTTGACTGCACTGGGTTTTCATTGCTGCGCGTGGGCTTTCTCTAGTTGCGGCGAGTGGCGGCTACTCTCTGGTTGAGGAGCACAGGCTTCTCTCTGTGGTGACTCCTCTTGTCGCAGAGTGCGGGCTCTAGAGAGCGTGGGCTTCTGTGGTTGTGGTGCACAGGCTTAGTTGCTCCGAAGCCTGTGGGATCTTCCTGAACCGAGGATCAAACCTGCGTTCCCTGTACTGGTAGGCAGATTCTTAACTACTAGATCATCAGGGAAGCCCAATACTAACTCTTTTTTTTAATGAACTTTATTTTTTTTTATTGGAGTATAGTTGCTTTACAATGTTGTATTTTCTGCTGTTCAGCAAAGTGAATCAGTTGTAAGTACACATACATCCCTTCCGTTTTGGATTTCCTTTAGCTTTAGGGTCACCACAGAACACTAAGTGGGCTTCCCTGAGCTACACAGTAGGTTCTCACTAGTTATCTGTTTTATCAGAGTAGTGTATATGTGTCAAGCCCAATCTCCCAATTCATCTCACCTCTTTTGATAAGGGGGTCGTGAAAGGGTGATTTTTGGAAGTTGACTTTAACAAAATCCACACATTTCTAAAAGAAAGAAGGTGGAAAGTATTTCATTTTTCAAAGCCTCAGGAATTATGTAAAAAGGAGAAGCCACATCAGCACACGTCATCATATTCAGACTCTAGGCTAACAGACCTTTGGAAGCTCTAAGCCTAATCAAAGTGAAGGTGATCGCTTCTCCTCTGCTTCCTAAATGACCCCTCCGTCAGCACTATTTACATGTCAAGAAATACTCAGTCTTGACACTGGATTATTCGTCACAATTTATGTTGTCCGTCCTGAAATTTAACTCTTCTTGCGATCAGCTTTTCCTGGACAAGAACACTGTATTCTTTCAAACCAGATCATTTTGATTTTTTTAAACCTGTGTGACACAGGATGGCCGATAAAGAGACCATTTCTTTCATGCTTTTAATCTCCCCCTAGAGGGAAAGTGGTATTTGCTGAAATAAAAGTACACCTTGGCAGAAAGGCGATGCTAATCCTCTTAGTTTTAATGGTTTGGAAATGGTTGGAATAAGAAGGTAAACATCGTAGTTGATTAATAGGAAGGAAGTCAATTGTGCATGCCGCCCCTGCTCTCTGCCATTCTGTACAATAGTGCTTTATTTTTACAAACCCCCAAACAGGGTTCCCCTCCATTTTAATGTTCCTACTTGAAAAGTGATCTACTAGGCACCGTATGGTTCTAAGTGTTTGATTCCATTACCCCCAAAAGCAAGCACAGCTCGTTTCAAATCGACGTCAAACAAATCCCACTGATAACGGGTGTCATACCAATGGCTTATCAGGTCTTTTTTTTATTGAAAAGAGTCAGATATAATGAGGGGCTTCACATTTAAAAGTCTTAAATCTTTGAAAGCTCCGGGCCTAGATGGTTTCGATATTAGCTTATTAAACTTGCACCGGGAGAGGAAGCGGGAGTGAGTAGGGCTGGGGGTGAGCAGGACAGAGGGAAGCAGAGAGGAGCAGAGCTGGGAGCTGCAGGGAGCGAGATTTAACCCTGCATTGGCCGTGATGGAAGATGGTGTTGCTGAGAGTAGTTCCTGTCAGCATCTACCAGAACTGATTGACGAAGGAGATTCAATAGGTCCACCTAGCGTCTTCTGCCTCTTGGGAATTCTCCTGCCTTTTTTGGCCAGGATCCCAGTCTTCTTTGCATGAGGATGAGCCCAGGGCTTGGGGGCTTTCCGTAATTCTCCATCCACTGACGTGGAGTGTTGGGCAAAGAAGATATTTTACCTGTTTTATGACTTGATTGTGAGAAGCAACTCTTGCAGGAAGGAGGGGCCTTTATGAAGGCTGAAAAAGTGAAAGTGCAAGTCGCTCAAGTCGTGTCTGACTCTTTGCGACCCCGTGGACTTTATAGCCCATGGAATTCTCCAGGCCAGAATACAGGAGTGGTAGCCTTTCCCTTCTCCAGGGGATCTTCCCAAGCCAGGAATCGAACCCAGGTCTCCCATATGGCAGGTGGACCCTTTATCAGCTGAGTCACAAGGGAAGCCCTGTGAAGACTGAGACTCTACCAATAGCCAGACATGAGAAGGTCGCCTTTCCCTTTGTTATCATCAACAGCCTTGCCTGTGCTCCTGCCAACTCAGCATGAGCCCCATTTTACAGCCAAGTAAGGAAGGCCCGAAGGAGGACGTAATTTGTCATGGATGGACTAGATCAGTGATTGTCAAAGTGTGTTCAAGGTCAGCCATGCCCGCATTGTCTGGGAACTTGGGCTCCACTCAGACCTACTAAATCAGAATTGAGTCCAGAAATCTGTGCTCAGTAAACCCTCCTGGTGAGGCTGATTCCTTCCAGTTTGCCTGCAGCCTACGCTCTAGGACTATAAATGCTGGATCCCCCTAAGGGGCTTTAGCAACAGGAACCAGTACTTTAAAATTTTTTAATTTACTATCTTAACCATTTTTTTCAGGCTTCCCTGGTAACTCAGTTAGTAAAGAATTCACCTGCAGTGTGGGAGACCTGGGTTCAATCCCTGGGTTGGGAAGATCCCCTGGAGGAGGGCATGGCAGCCCACTCCAGTATTTTTGCCTGGAAAACCCCCTTGGACAGAGGAGCCTGATGGGCTACAGCCGATGGGGTCACAAAGAGTCAGACTTGACTGAGCCACTAAGGGCATGATCATTTTTTAAAGGATATTTTTGGGTGTGGATACTTTAAAAATGTTTACTGAATTTGTCACAATATTGCTTCTCTTTTATGTTTTGGTTTTTTGGCCACAAGGCATGCAGGCTATTTGCTCCCCAATCAGGGACTGAACCCACACCTCCTGCGTTGGAAAGCGCAATCGTAACCACTGGACCACCAGGGAAGTCCCAGGAAGCAGGGCTTCTTACTGAGAGTGATGGAAACAGGGAATGTCATGCACCTTCAAGTTCTTTGCCCCTTAACATCATGGCTTGGGGAGGTGTCCAGGGAACCGAAGCGGCAAGACAGGATTCTAATGTCTTCTCCTGTTAAGTGGTGGTGGGGTCAAGGGTCCCATTCTTCTAGAATGCCTGTGATTCTGAGTCTAGAGGTAATTTCTGCTTCACAGGAGCAGAGAAGAGCCCTGAAAAGCAGGACGGTGCCTTTTCCCTCTTTCTTTCTGCCCACATCTTCAAGTGCCTTCCTCGTAGACAATGGCCCTCTTGTGGGCCCACTTGCTGTAAGGAGGATTCCAAGGACACCTGGAAATAACTGTCATCGAACACACTTCTGTGTAATGACTTCCACAATATCTGGCCGTTGCCTGAGCAAGGTTCCAATCATAAGAGTGAGTCAAGCTGTGGAAGGGTCTGGAGCAAGCCTGACTCACATCACACACGTGGAGCTGACTCACTTCCGCTTAGCTCCTTAGCTGCCGTTCTTCCAATGCTCTGAGGGACACGCCTACTCTCAATCTCATTGGCTCCCTAACGAGCCCATCAAATGCTGAGCCAGCCACTCAAGGGAACCCAGAAGGTCAGCCCCACACCCACCCCCAAAAAGAAGTTTGTGTTTCCTGTGCTGCTCACCGGAAGTCATCCTCAGAGACCAAGAACCAGGATGAACGGGTGAGAGTGGGAACTTGGTGTCCCCATTCTGCCCCATCCCAGCTCTGACTTTGATCAAGTTACGATCCGCACCCCCTGCCCCCGTCTTTTCCCATAATTGCTGCCTATGGTCTCTGCATCCCTGCCCTCACCCAGCCCTGACAAGAAAGGCTGAGCTAATATATGGGAAGGATCTCCCAGGATGTGTCGGCCATCTTTACAGCAGGCCTTGGAGCAACAATAAAAAACAGAGACCCCACGATCAGCCTTGAACCTCCAACAAGGAGAGCAGGGCTTCCAGCTCTGCAGAGAGTCCACTTCTGTGCATCAAGTGAGGGGCGTAGTGATGAGACTACACTTTTGGGTACAGTTCCAAGTAGAGTGGCCAACCTGTCCTGGTTTTCTTGTGACTTACCTGGGTTTGACACTGACAGCCCCAGGCACACCAGGATTGTGGGTCACCCTGGCTCAAAGCCCCGCTCCTTCCTTCCCTTGCCATGTAACCTAACCTCTCAGAGACTCCGTTCTATCATTTATTAAGAGGGAGGTTTTAATTATGATAATCTAACTCAACCCTCGAGTTATTCCTGTCTGGAAGCCCTAAGATCCCAGCTGTTCCAACCTCCTGAGATTCAGGGATCCTGGCTCACCTGGCCATTGAGCATGCTTCATGGGCATGGTGGCTCCATGCCTGTGACCCCGGGGGGCTGGGAGCCCCTGGAGGGCAGGAACTGCATCCTGTTCAGCTCAGAGTCCTTGGTGCCTCACACAGGGCTGGCACAGTGGAGAGTGCCCAGGAAATGTCAGTTACCATGCCAGTTACTCACCTCTTTCACCCAGCAGGAAGACAGCACAAAGCTGTAATCTGGAAAATTCAGAGTTTCAAAAAGCCAGTGGCAACAACTGGCCCTTGATTTGTTTCATTTAATCCTCCTAGCCCCTTGGGAGGTGGCCAGAGGTGTTAAGATCTCCTCTGTTTTAACCTACCAGGAGTCCCAGGCTTAGAGAGTAGAAGTGACTTGCCCAAGGTCTTACAGTTACAAAATGGATTTCAACCCAGGCTTAACAAAGTGGATTACAACCCGGTTTATTCTGTCTTTGCCAAATGTGAACTGCAACAGGGGCCCAGGGCACAATAGCCTGATGCCCTTTTCAGGGCCCCACAGACAGAAAAATCCCACTGGTGTCCATATTTTCTTCTCAGCTCAGGTTTAGCAAAAAAAAAAAAAAAAAAAAAACCTGGTCTCCGAGACTCGCTGCCCTCCCCAAGCCCTGCCTATAGATCCAAGGAGACCCCAGGCATGGCGCAGAGGCCCCCAGTGGCTCCGTCTCTGTGACTACCAGCGACTCCTGCTTATGGACAGCCAAGTAGGCCGCTCGACTTCGGAGCGTGGAGACCATTTCACCACCTAATCAATAACCCTGTTATTGACTCGGTGTTCCCAGAGGACAGGTTTATAACTTTATCGAGCACTGTGTGTGGGGGCAATTATAAGGATAATGGAAAGTCATCGACAAACGGAGGCTTCTGCATTGCAAATTAACATCTGCTCAAGTAAGAGAGAAGTCGTGTTTTAGTTTCAGAATTTGTGAAAATGGAAATGCCTGTAAGATAAAGTGTGTGATTTATGGCTGGTATTGAGCGTCACACCATAGTCTGGGTCTTCTTCACTGGTCCCCCGTGATCACATCCATCCCCATATGATACCCTCATTGGGGGTGTCCCCTGTATTGTCCACGGCTACTTGCTCTCATCCTGATTTTCTGGGTCTTGAAACAACTTCCGCCCAAAGTCTTCTGGTGTCTGGGGTGTGCAGTCTTGGGAATACACCTGGTTTTGTACAGAGCACAGGTGTGGCTGAAGCTGTTCCCTGGCCCTCCTCACATAGGTGGAAGGCCCTGGGAAGGAAGTGAGGCCAGGGGACCATATTCCAGTCTCAGGGTTCCACTGGCCATGTGGCTTCATGCAAGTTGATTTTTCTTTGAGCCTCGCTATCACCATCTGTCAAATGAGTCTCTGACTGTCTCTGCACAAAAGATCATACTAGATAAGCTGATACATTTGGACCTTACAAGACTCCTCTGTCAAGCCCCTGACCTCATGTATGCAGGCATCATGGTAGCAGTTGGGAATAAGATGAAGACCCCACCTTCCATAGGCTTATGCTCTAGAGGGAGAACAGACAATAGGCTACAAACACGTGACTTCTGAGTGACAAATACCATGAGTGAAACTAATGAGCAGATTGTGGGGGTGGGGTGCGGCGGTCTAGGTGATGGGGGACTGGGGTTAGACAAGCCTTCTCCACCAAGCAGTGATGTTTGAGCAGAGACAGAAGGTACAGGGGTGAGTGTGTCCGGCAGGGGAAAGGGCCTGTGATGGACACAAGCTTGGCCTGTGCACAGAGCAGCAAGGAGACCCTGTCCTTGGGGGCTGCTGGCTCTATCCCTGCCCTTTGCTACACCCTCAGCAGAACAGGAAGGATGCTGGCTGAAGGCTGTAGGGCTGGGGGGAGGCTGAGTCTCCTTGGTCTGCGCCCAGCTTTCTGGATGAGCCACTGCTATACCTGCTGTCCCAGATGATGGGCTGTGAGACTGGAGTCCTGTGGCCCCAGTGACCCCCACGAGCCCCTGAAAGGCCTCAATAGAGGCTAGTATCAGACAGCCCTTTGTGTGATTCCTTCGTGATCAATTCTTGAGAGGTCAAGATTTCCCAGGATATCCCTGCCCATTTTACTGAGGCCTGCAAACCCCCTGGGGTAGACAGGCTGCAAGGTTGGCCTGAATTCTTCCCATCTTTCAGTGCCCACGCTTGTTGCTCTGTGACTCCGCAATTTCTCCCGCTGGAAAATAGTGCCTATTTCCCTCCCTCTAGCATGTGGACTGGCCCCGTGACTGTTTGGCCAGTAGCCTGTGACAGATGTGAAGGTCTATGGGTTCTGAGCCTAGTTCTCAAGAGGGTAGGGGAGGAAGGAGGCCAGCCCAGATCAGTCAGCAGCTCAGGACTCTCAGATTCATGTCCAAATGCAACCCAAAATAGTGGGGCTCAGCTGAGATCCTCCAACCCCCAGCCTTAGTTCCTAAGCTGTATGTGAGGAATGATTGTTGTTTTCACTGTTTGGGAGGAGTTTGGTTGTTACGTAGCAATCACTAACTGATACACCTTGTGAACTTAACTACCTTCGTCCAACACTTAACACTGGTTTGGGGGACGGAAAACCATGGAACTTGCATCGTCTTCATCATTATCATCATCGTAGTCTTATAACCACCATACACTCAGCATCGGCTTTGTCCAGCCCTGTGCTGTGGACTTAACACACGCTGTGTCTTCTCGTTTTCCCAACCACACTTTGTCGTTGTTTAGTTGCTAAGTCACGTCTGACTATTTGCGACCCCATGGAGTGCAGCACACCAGGCTCCTCCGTCCTCCACTGTCTCCCGGGGTTTGCTCAGATCCATGTCCATTGAGTCGGTGATGCTGTCTAACCATCTCATCCTCTGCCGCCCCTTTTCTCTGTATCACACTCTGAGGTGGGTACAACTCTTCTGTATTTGACATATGATGAAACAGCATTGCGTGCGTGCGTGCCAAGTCACTTCAGTCGTGTCAGACTCTTTGTGACCCTACGGACTGTAGCCCGCCAGGCTCCTCTGTCCATGGGATTTTCCAGGCAAGAATACTGGGGTGGGTTGCCATTCCCTTTTCCAGGGGATATTCCTGACCCAGGGGTTGAACCCCAGTCTCTTATGTCTCCTGCATTGGCAGGTAAGTTCTTTACCTTGAGCACAGCCTGGGAAGCCCGAAACTGCATTGCAGAGATGCTAATGAATTTGCCTGGGGTCAAACAGACAAAAAGCAGAGCGATCTCATGGAAAATACTTCCACAGAGCCCCATTCCACATCCCAAGCTTGCCCCAGCTCCAGATCTGGGGACTCCAATCCGAGACCAGAGGGCGGTGCGTGTAATGGCCTCTGTACAATTAAAACCAGCATCCTTCATTTTAAAGCTGTGAAGGAAACCTTTAGTTCCTTCAAGGGGACAAACCTACCCCTCCTCCAGGCTCTGATCAGAATTGCAGCCCAAGTCACTCTCTGGAGAGCGCGAACTCACTCCGTTCCCCCTGCCCCCCCCACCAGCTGTCCTGATTCAAAACCCAGGCAGGAGTCGGAGCAGTTCCCCCTGAGTGACTCAGGAAAGGCTGTGCTTAGGTCTGGTTAACCTAATGTGCACAATAAAAATTTTTATTAAAAAGGGAAGAAGAAAGCCGTGGAGATGGCAATTGGCCATGGAAGGGCATTATTTTTTATTGGAATTAGAATTCCTTTATTTAAAAAATATATAAACCCTCAATTTTCTTTCTATCACTCTGCTTAGCAGCCCGTGGAAAGTTTCCGAGGGCAATTTCAGTATTGGCGGAGAGCAGCTCTAGACCTGCTTGCTTTTCCTAAACTATCTTTTATGAGAATGAAAGTCTCAGCCACACTGGCCTGTGGAGCACTGGGATCCCCTGAAGCAAGGACTGCCCAGGGCATCAGGCTGCATCCTCAAGCCCGAGCCCCAATTTATCCAGTTACCTCTGCATTTTCATCAATGTGTTTGTAGGTTTTTGCCAAGACCCACTGGATTCTGTTTTAACAAATAGATTTCCAGAGGTTTAGACCGAGGAGTAAAATTCCTGTGCTTTGTCAAAAGGCAGCAAACTCAAAATAAGTGAGGCTGCTCTGCTTAATTGAATATTCTGATTACCTGAGAGCCACATTTGTATCCCTCGTGAACTATCCTTTGGTTGTGAGCTGACTGGTGGCTTGAGAGGTAAAGAATCCCTCCGGCCATGTGGATGACCTGGGTTCAATCCCTGGGTTGGGAAGATTCCTTTGGAGAAGGAAATGGCAACCCGCTCCAGTGTTCTTGCCTGGAGAATCCCATGGACAGAGAAGACTGGCGGGCTACAGTCTATAGGGTTGCAAAGAGTCGGACACAACTGAGCAACTAACACTTTGACAGTACTGATGCCCTGGCAGATGGATTTTTCTAGGCCATGTGCCATGCACTTTTCCTGGGTCATCTTGTTTAATCTTCACAACCGCACTTTGAGGGAGGTTCTATTGGCATCTTTCATCACAGATGTAGAAATTGAGACTCAGCAATGCTAGGTAACTTAAATCCAACCAGTAAAGATGTATTGAACACCTACATGTGTCAGGTGCTGTCCGAGGCACTGGGGATACCATGGGAACGAAACAGACAAAGCAAACCTGCCCTCGATCGCAGAGCTGGAAACAGTGGCTTCGGGATGCGAAGTCCGAGGGATTTCAGGACATGAGTTTCGACCCACTATTCTGCGTCTCTGATCGATGTTAAGTCAACGATTTTTCAATAAAATAAGCATGGCACCCAGGGCACATGCAGAACTGGCAAGTCACATCTGGATTTATGCCTGAACTGTTCCACATCACTCAGTTATTTTGAACAAGATTTCAAAGAGAGTAAAAATGATAAAGACAGCATCTGACGTTTGTTGAACCATAAACAAAGGCCTTCAAATTGTGCTGGAGAGGACTCTCGAGAGTCCCTTGGGTGCAAGGAAATCAAACCAGTCACTTCTATAGGGAATCAACCCTGAATCTTCATTGGAAGGACTCATACTGAAGCTTAAGCTCTAATGCTTTGGCCACCTGATGTGAAGAGCTGACTCGTTGGAAAAGACCCTAGGCTGGGAAAGCTTGAGGGCAGGAGGAGAAGGGGGTGGCAGAGGATGAGATGGTTGGATGGCATCACTGAGTCAATGGACATGAATCCGAGCAAACTCCGGGAGATAGTGAAGGACAGGGAAGCCTGGCGTGCTGCAGTCCATGGGGTTGTAGAGCTGGGCATGACTTAGCAACTGACCATCAACAACAAATTAAGGACCAGGTACTAACAGAAGGTGCAAGCTGCTCATGGTGGATCCTCCCAGCAGTTCCTGGAGACAGAGGCTTTGAGCCATTCTTCATTTTGCAGCGTAGGAAACTGGACTTGGAAAGGTATGTGATTTGCCCAGGGATGCTCAGTCAGAAAGTATAGAAACGGGTTTGGACCAGAGTCGGAGCACATAGGCTGTTTCCTCCAGGGGGCGGCTCACCCTCTCAGTGTTCCTCCTGGGGATCAATGTGTTCCTCCTGCAAACCCTGAATCTTGAATCTGGAGTGCTTCACTCAGGGGTGTAATTCTCTCTCCCCATGTAAGACACCTGGCTGGGGAAGGGGAGGGTGATGGGGAAGGAGAAGGGGCTGGGAGGAGGAGCGGGAGAGTTATGGGGGAGGAGGGGTGTGGGGAGGAGGGTGACGGGAAGAGGGTGATGGCTCTGTGCCTTCATCCCACTCCACCTTGCACGATTCCCACCACCCAGCTAACACTGACTTCAATTCCTCCCTGGCAAGTGGCACCATGGTTTTTTTTTACCCAAAAGTCAGTGATGAAACCGCCATCTTCACTGCTGGCTGTCCAGCTGCCTTGTTCTGTTCTGCTTCACTGGACTGCCCGATGGGGCTGGGATTGGGGACCAAGAAAAGAGACCTTGCAAAAGGCACTTGATCCACGTTGCTGGGTGTACAGAGCAAAGTGGGGAGGCGGGGAGAAAGGAAGCTGAGAGGAGGCAGGGCTGGCCTGGGGCTTGCCCTGGGCCTGGGTGGGTGAACTGTGCTTCAGGTTCCAGAAGGTTTGGAAGCAGAGGAGGGAAGTGACTCAGGTCTGGGCTGGTTCCAGGTTCAAAGACACGGCTGATAAGCCTCACCCTTAAAGGGGCTTCTTTGAGGAAGGAGAAAGTAAAGGGAGAAGAGTCGTTTTGTCTTTGTGGCTGGAGAGATTTACAGTATGGTCACACCACCGGCTCACCCGGGACAGCAGAGCTGCTGGGGGCAACCTGACCTTGGCTGGTCCTTTAGACCCTACGATCCCCAGTACACGGGGAACGGTGCGAGGACCCCAGGAAGCCACCTTGTAAACAGGCCCAGGGCATGTCCCGCTCTCTGCCCTACAACAATCCCCCTCTGTTGTGTGGGCTCAGGACCTGCATTCCCACAGAGGCGAGCGGAGTTAGGTTTCCCAGGCTCACTGGAGCGCCGTTATCCAGGCGTAGTGGGCGTGGCTTCCCGGCCTCACCTGTGCAGGTGTTTGCCCCGCACTTGACACTCCCCAGCCGGCGATGTCTCGGGTGTCTGGGCTGCACCCTTCCAGGCTGCCTTCCCGAGAGATCGAGGCCTGGGCATCTGGGGGGAAACCGAGCTCCCAGGCCCGCTGGGCATCCGTGGACTCTGGTATTCACGTTTGCCTGGCCACACCCCATACCGCCAGCACCTCCATCCGGGCGACTTCACCTCCTGGGGGTGTGGTCCTGGCCATCTCAGGCCAGTCCGCTCTCAACAAGGGAGTCCCAGCCGCACCACCCCCATATTCACCTTGCTGCTGCTGCTGCTAAATCGCTTCAGTTGTGTCCGACTCTGTGTGACCCCATAGAGGGCAGCCCACCAGGCTCCTCTGTCCCTGGGATTCTCCAGGCAAGAATACTGGAGTGGGTTGCCATTTCCTTCTCCAATGCATGCATGCGTGCTAAGTTGCTTCAGTCGTATCCGACTCTGTGCGACGCTATGGACAGCAGCCCACTGGGCTCCTTCGTCCACAGGATTCTCCAGGCAAGAATACTGGAGTGGGCTGCCGTTTACTTCTCCAATATTCACCTCAGGGCTACTACTTAGCGCCTTAGGATTGGTCTCAAACTGCCACTGAGAATCCTACCTGAAGCAGCCCATCTGGGGCGATGACCTTCACCACAGCGTCTCTTCCACATCCTCGTGGGCCCAGCGAGGGCTCGTGGAGGCTGGGGCTTTGGGCTGGGCTCCTCGGGATGAAGGGACTTGGGATGAGCAATCGGACCCTGTTATTTAGGAACGGGGTAGGGGCGTCTGGTGACTGCTGGCCCCCAAGTCAACCTCTCTGATCTCCAGCTAGGGGGAGTTCAGGAGAGCCCTTGAAAGCCAGGAGTCCACACTTGGCCTGTATCTTTGGACGCTAAGGCCACAGGGTGGGGTGGGGGGTGGGGAGACGGATGCACTAGGAAATTGGGAGGACGCATCCTTCGTCTGTCATGGACTGGAAAAGAGCAGCTCTCCACTGATCTTAGCAGCAGCTTGGCATTTTGGGGAATCTGGGAGGAGCTGGGGGAAGCAGATGGAGATGGGAGTAGGGGCCTAAGGACAATGATCTGGAGTCTTGGGAAGGTCTCTCCTGCTCAAGTGTCGGCTCCCAGAGCATGGGGACCCCCTTGTCCTCCTCTCCCAGTTGGCTTCATGGACTGCCAGCACTCGGGGAGCCCAGAAAGCCCCGAACAAAACCTTCCTAGGAGAGCAGGGGAAGGGTGCCCATCCCACAGTCCAGCACGGCAGCCTCTGGCCTCCACTTCTCTAAAAGGCATCTGCTCGCCACTTGCATCACAAAGGGAGGAACAAACTACAAAAAGGAAAAACAGAGAAAAAAACTGTAATTTTTGAACCAAGTGTGTGTCCCTCAGAGATACTGTTAAAGGGAGATATGACTATAGAGGCTGCTGATCAACAGGTGAGGAGAAAAGAGATTTCTACAAGGAAAGGGAGGCTAGGCCATGAGCTGAGTCACCTGTATGTAAGCAGAGGCCGTAGTTGCATCCACGGGTGGGGACCTGAGGCCACAGCCCTGCTGGCCAGGCCCTCACTGCCTCCTCCTTGATGGGGTGCTGTGATCTGAACCTCCGGAATCAGCCTCCACCCTCCCCGGGGCACCAGGGGTGCCTGGAGCCAATGGGCCCACCTGCGGGTGCACTTGCAGGGCATGGAAAAGCATGTCAGCTTCAGGGTTAAGTCCCCCTTACAGGGACTCCCACATACTACTGCCTCAAGCCCACCCAGGCTGCTTGTGGGTGCAACTCATCACAGAGGTGTTTCATATGTATTTCTGTATTTTTAAACACCAGTATCAAATATTTTGGGCTTCCCAGGTGGCCGACTGGTAAAGAAAAGGTAACGTGTTGGTCGCTCAGTCGTGTCCGACTCTTTGCGACCCCATGGACTGTAGCCCACCAGGCTCCTCTGTTCACGGGATTCTCCAGGCAAAAATACTGGGGTTGGTTGCCATTTCCTTCTCCAGGGGAATCTTACCGATGCAGGGATCGAATCTGGGTCTGCTGCATTGCAGGCTGGTTCTTTACCATCTGAGCCACAGCAGTGGTAAAGAATCCGTCTGCCAGTGCAGGAGACGCAAGTTCGATCCTTGGGTCGGGAAGATCCCCTGGAGAAGAAACTGGAACAAAGAGTTGGACGCGACCTAATGACTAAACAGCAGCAAATCGAGTATTTTAGTAATCAAGCCTTGTCGCATAGTGAACAATGCGCTGTTTTTTTTAGTGGGACAAGCAGTCCTGGAAAGTGAGACCTTCCCTTTGCCCTACAGACTCTTGCCGTAAGGACAGCATAAGACAAGCCTGGTCTCGTTTGTACGCCTGTTTGTGGACTACACTTTTTCTGCTCATAAAATACAGTGTCCTATGACATCTCAAGTGCGCATGTCAGATGCTGATAGAATGCCAGTCCCAACCCCCTTCCTGAAGGTAGAGTCCCTTCTGTCCCCATATAAAAGCTAGGACGCAGTCAAGGTATCAGAACTTCCCCAGTGCCATCTGGGATTTAAACCTGGGTTTGTCCTAAGCAGTCTGTGCCCTGGGGATTTCACTCCCCATCCCATGGGGTGGGGGGACCTCAGCAGGCAGAAACCCTGCCCTGCGACACCCCTCTTGCCTTTGGTAGATCAATCAGGGTCTTGCCTGGGGCTGAGACAAGTGATGTTTCCAAGGGTTTTCAGGGCAGAGACCCTCAGAGACCCTGGAGGCCGGAACAAAGGGTCAGAAAAGAAGACAGCCATTGCTTCCGACTCCTGCAGCCTCAAAAGGTGCCTGAAGCTCACAGTAGACCATCGCTCCCTCCAAAGAAGAAATGCAGTGGTTCTTCCAGTTCTGCGGTGAAAGAGGCTTGGGTCCAGGTGGCCCTGGGGGCGTCACAGGCTGTAGGTGGCACTGAAGCCAGTCAGGCACATACAGCTCCCACTGGTTTCCTGCCCAGGGCACAGACTGGGAGATGGGCAGTCTTTCACTCACCTTCCCACCCAGGAGAGCGGCACCCAGGGAGAGCTCAGATTCTGCTGCCCAAGCTGGTTTCCCGGTTCCCTGCATGACCCTGTCCTGGGTCTTCAGCAGAGCCCAGGCCACAACCTGGAAAGTGGGTCTTATTGTCTCCCATCTCACAGATCAGAGGCTGACAGAGGCCCGGCCCTGCGAACTGACTCGTCCAGGGTCACACTGCTGGAATTGGGCCTTTGGTTTGCCTCTAAGTCGGTGTTATGTCCATGAGATCACGGTGCAACCTCTTGAGCCTGGATTTGGGTACAAGGCTCACCCAGGGGGCCTGGAGTCTAATTTCCTTCAGGTCCAGACTTGTTTTCTGTGCCAATTCCGGGCTGCTGCTCAAGACTGAGCTTCACTCAACCTCCTTGGATGCTCTTCCACCTGTAACGGGGTTGCCGAGGCCCGGGCTCGGCCTCTGCAGCGTCAAGGGTGGAAGTCTGTTGGGAAGATGGGGTGGATGGAGAGGGGAGGGGTGGGGGGGACATGCTCTGAGCAAGACAAGTTCCTGTGCTTTCTTTTTCAAAGAGTATTTATTTGTCTTTTATATTTTTTTGGTTACCCTGGGTCTTCGTTGCTGAGGGCTGGCTTTCTTTAGTAGAGAGACAGCAGTGAGCAGGGGCTGCTTCCCAGCTGTGGCGGCTTCTCTTCTCGTTGGGGAGAGCAGGTGCACGGGCGTACGGGCTTCAGTAGTTCAAGTGCACAGACTTGGATGCTCCCCGGCACGTGGGATCCTCCAGGACCAGGGGTTGAACCCACGTCCCCTGTGTTGGCAGGTGGATTCCTATCCACTGTACCACCAGGGAACATTAACAGAAATGAAAATCATGGCATCTGATCCCATCGCTTCACGGCAAATAGATGGGGAAACCATGGAAACAGTGACAGACTATTTTCTTGGGCTCCAAAATCACTGTGGACAGTGACTACAACCATGAAATTAAAAGCTGCTTGCTCCTTGGAAGAAAAGCAATGACGAATCTAGACAGTGGATGAAAAAGCAGAGAAATCACTTTGCCAACAAAGGTCCATGCAGCCAAAGCTATGGTTTTTCCAGTAGTCATGTTTGAATGAGAGTTGGACAATAAAAATGGCTGAGTGCCAAAGAATTGATGCTTTTGAACTGTGATGTTGGAAAAGACTCTTGAGACTCCCTTAGACAGTAAGGATATCAAACCAGTCAATCTTAAGGAAAAGCAACCCTGAATATTCACAGGAAGGACTCACGCTGAAGCTGAAGCTCCAGTTCTTTGGCCATCTGATACGAAGACCTGACTCATTGAAAAAGACCCTGATGCTAGGAAAGATTGAAGGCAGGAAGAGAAGGGGATGACACAGGACGAGATGGTTGGATGGCATCACGGGCTCAGTGGATATGAGTCTGAGCAAACTCCAGGAAATGGTGAAGGACAGGGAAGCCTGGCGTGCTGCAGTCCATGGGGACACAGAGTCAGACACGACTTTGCACCCAGCAGGAGAGTCTCTGCTGCGCTTCCTTAAATGGAGCCAAACCCACGTTTACGGGCCAAACAAATGGCTTCTACTCAAATGTAGCCTTGGATTCTAGGCCCAGCCTGGGGTCCCCTGATGGAGCCGTGGGGGCAGGGTGAAGAGGCACGTGTGTGGCCGGGGATATGCCAGGAGTCTGAGCTGTAGGTTGGAGGAGACCCTCTCCTTCCCAGGGCAGGACGGGAAGCCGTGAGCTTGCCTGCTCCCTGCGCCCCAGCCCCTTTCCCATGGGGGCTGCTCTGGAGCCCGGTTCCTGAGACGCGGCTGTGCGGGGCCTGGTCTGGTCCGGGGCAAAGTGCTGTTGCTGGGACCACACGCCCCATCGGTCCACTCAGCCAGGACCTCCTGGAGGTGTGGGTGGGCATGCAGACCTAGCTCAGGTCATCACCACTATCCCTGCGTCTGCTGTTGGTTCACTTTATGGTGTTCACTGAGCAATTACTCTATGCAGATACTGAGGACGGAGCTGTGAATAAATCTGACAAAATTCTATCCTCGTGGCCCCCAAGACCAGTGAAAACAACCAAAGAAATGTTTAATTACAAATGGAGGTAAGAGTTATAATGGAAGGGAACCATCCAACTGTAGAGATTAGTAACCTGGTTGGGGGTGGGGGTAGCTTCTTCAGCTTTTGACCAGAGAGGACAGCCCCAGAAAGGATGGACATTTGATGAGGGTGAGGACAAGTCAACCACACCAAGCTTAGAGGTGCTGGAGGAGAGGGGGACAGAGGCTCGGGCAGAGGGAAGAGCAGGTGTGAAGGCCCTGAGGTGGGAAGCACCCAGGCAGCCAGAGGGATGGAGAGAGGGTCTGCAGGGCTAATGTGAGCCAGGAGAGCCGAGATAAGCCCCCCAAAGGGTCAAGCTTGGCCACGGGGTGGTGCCAAGTCTCTGATTCCATATGAACAGAGGGCCCAAAGCCCGGGCATACCAAGAATATGTCTCCAAGGCTGCTCCCGCCATTGCAGAGGATGGCAGAAGGCAGGAAATCAAAAGTCCAGCTAAAACCCCAACACTCACCCATGAGGTCCAGTTGGGTTAATTAGAGCAGGGATAGATGGAGTAACCTGATGAACACCCCCCCATCCACCCACCCAAGACTGGAGGAAGGAAACTCTAGGGGAGGCTGGGCTGGGCTGGGCTGGGCTGCAAGGGGCAAGACAGAGTTCAGGTCACAGGTAAGAAGTGGCACCCGTCAGCGTCCTCAGTAAGCAGTGGGAATGGCAGGGATGGAGAAAAGGGAGAGGGCCTGCAGGGGTCTTTCCACCTTCCTTCCAGGCCCCCAGCCCCCAATTTCCCAGGGCAACCCCTGGAACAAGAAGCCTCCGTGCAGACAATGGGTCCTTTGTGTGGATGTCCGCCCCAAGCTGCGCACAATTGCTGATTCATGAACTAGGCAAGGGCCCCAATGCCCAGGTTGTGTTCCGCTCAAGACATGTGCTGATAGAGGAAATGAGAGCAGCAGACGGATTCGACGGGCAAGGACTGCCTCCTGGTGTCCTACCGGGGTACTGCACACGGCCAGGCCTGGACCCTTCAGGTGATCTGGGGTGACCTGGTGCTCAGAAATCACACAGATGGGGAAGCCGAGGCCCAGGAGCTCCTGGTGACTCAGCTCAGATCCTTTTCTTGAAGCGGGATTTGGGGCAGGGGGAAGTGGAGCAGAAAGTATTTCCCCTGCTGTGTTAAACACCGAGTCTAGGAAATAGAAGAGCCCCAGAGCTGAGGGCAGGGGTGAGCAGGAGTCGGCGTTTGCCCGTTTCCTTCTAGAGCCTGTGGGACACATCTTTTCCCAGTTCCCCATTCAGTCACGTTATTTCGTACAGCTTGAATTCGGCAGCTGTTGAAGTGCCTGTAGTTAGTCACTGAGTCATGTCCAACTCTTTTTAACTCCATGGCCTGTAACCTGCCAGGCTCTTCTGTCCATGGGATTTTGCAGGCAAGAATACTGAAGTGGGTTGCCATTTCCTTCTCCAAGGGATGTTCCTGACCCAGGATTCAAACCCTGTGTCTCCTGCATTGGCAGGCGGATTCTTTACCACTGAGCCATCAGTATTTACACCGTGGAGATCAAAACATACAACCAGTACCTCCTCCCACCCACCCCCACCCCATCCCCATCCCTGGGAAGAGCCAGGCTTTCAGCATCAGCCAGCACATCACTGCTCAGGGACCAGTCTCAGCTCAGGAGCTGAGGGTCACTGGCCAAGCATGTGATCTCATCGAGCCTCAGTTTCTGCACATATATTTGGAACCCGTTGATTCAACAGCTATCTGATTGCCTATCCTGTGCCAGGCACGATCTTCAGTGTTGGGGTTGTAACAGCATGAACAGAAGTCCCCACATTTGTGGAGCCTGTATTCCGGTGGGGAGACAAAAGATGAACAAGAGAAATATAATGTCCATGACGTGGAAATGATGACAAGAAAGCAAGGTGAAAGAGAAGGGAGTGATGGTGATGGCCTTTGAGCCGGTGGAGGGGTTGGGATGAGGAGAGGCCAGGCTGAGGAGGAGGTGTCTGAACAGTAACTGAGTGATGTGTAGGAGTAAGCCATGAAGGGGAGATGCCCTGGGTGGAGAATCGTCCCAGCCAGAGGCAACCGCAAGGGCAAAGGCCTCAAGATGGCATGGCTAGAGGCTCGATGCACAGAAGAAGGCAGCGAGTCCCTAGTGCTGGAACTGGGGACTGTAGAGGAAGATGAGGTCATGAAAGTGATGGAGGGGCATTTCAGTCTCAGAGTGCAGGAGCCTCAGGGCCTTTTGCAGAGGGAAGTGACATGATCCCATCTGGCATGATCCTTCTGAGTTTTTTGCAGAGAAAAGATCTGCTGGGGGTGGGGGTGAGGTGGGGTGCTTCAGGTTGGGAGAGGCCATCTACAGGGTGACAAGTCAGGATGTGGCTGGAGCAGGGGACACAGACGGTCTTCACGCATATGTGACATTTTATTTCTTAAGCTGGGTGATATAGGTTTATAATAATGCATTGCGCTGTTTTTAAAGCTTTCAGGATCTTAAATAATATGTGTTTTTAAGAAAAGGAGGAAGGGGAAAAAATGAGGAAAAAAATAGGAAAAGAAAAGTAAAGGGATCATGGTTAGAGCCGGCTTCTCCGAGTGCTGAATTGTTCAAACCCAGAGCAATAGAATATTCTCTGGAGTGAACAGATGCGTCCCCACGTCCACACCTCTGGGAAAACGCCCCGGAAGCATGGGCATTGGGGCAAATCCACTCTGACAGTGAATATCACTTGCCAGCAACACACAGCAGCCATAGCCCAGTCCCGATGGGGTGATGAGGAGTAAGTAGCCATCATTGCCGGGCTATTTGATCGATTTGAGTTCTGGAAGCAGAACAATGACTCTCTTTCTCTCTTTTTTTTCACAGTCATCTGGCAAAGTCCACCCAGGGATTCTCACGGCTGCTGAAACTCCAACAGGCAGGGCAAGACCATTTCTTGGAGGCTCATTTGGCCACAGGTTGCTATTTCCCTTTGTCCACATCATTTACTCTTTTCCGAGTGAGAAAGGATTTTAATGTCAAAGACTGACACCTGGATTCTATCAATTTCCCTCCCATTTATTGCCGCGCCACCGCATCCAGCCGGCTGGTGCACACGGCTGAGGACGGCAGCGTGCAATCACGGCCCTCCTCCTCGCCAACGCTGCCCTGCAATTGTTGGCATCCTGTGAAGTCAGTCGCTGGATCTGTTTCCAGGGGTGTTCTTCAGCAGGCGGCAAGAGCCACGAAATCAGTCACACAAATGACCCACCACGTATAAAAAAGCCGCCAATACATCAACAGTCCTTAAAAGCAAGCAACAGTTAAAATAATGACTCGATCAGTAACAGCAGACGCAACAGGCAGCCCGGCAAAGAGACGCCGAGAAGGCAAGTCCCCGGCATTTTACTTCTGATTTACTCTCCACTTAATTTTCTATTCAGGGTAGGAAACATTCTGACGAGCAGATGCTAAAAAAAAATGGGAAAAGATTGCCATAACAAGATGAAAGGCGGGTGCCAGGCCATCAGGAGGGGATATTTATGCTCCTAAAGAGATCATTCTCGTGACATCTAATCCATGTGTCTTCCGTGGGGCATGGAGGGTGGGAAGCTGGGGGTTATGGGGGAAGCGTCTGCTTTGCTGTCTCTGGCATTGATGCCAATTGGTCCTGCTCCGGTCATTGGCTCCTCTTCTTTATACTGGACCCAGAATGGGGAGGGCCTCCATGTGACGTCACAGAAGCAGCCAATCGACAGCAATCCTGGACTTGGCATCCGAAGTCCTAGCTGTGTCCTGCGTTTGCTGTGTGACATTGAGCAAGTTGTTGGCCCTCTCTGAGCCTCAGTTTCCCCATCTGTGCAATGGGGTCAGTGATCCCCATGTCACGACGAGATAGGGCTCTGGATATGAACATGCTCTGAGGGCTGAGAAGTTTCCCCAGGGAGCAGTGTAGTGACACAGAGGGCTATATATTGTATCCCCTTTGCTGAGCCCTCTCTTCTCGCAGACCCCTCTGACCTCAGGAGGCTCTGAGGCTAACCAGGAGGCAGGGTGGAGGAGTGATGAGAGGGAACAGAGAGAGGGGAACAGGTCCAGACGATCAGAAGAAGGGGGATGCTCCTGGGTCCAGGGAGAAGCTGATGTTGTATCCCCTCAGCTGGATTCCAGGGCCTTTGGGGTGGACTGGATCATGTCTCCCCTAAAAGAGATGTGTGGGTCCTGACTCCTAGGTGAAAGTGACCTTATCAGGAAGTAAGGTGTCTGCAGATATAATCAACTTAGGGTGATGGCATCCTGGAGTGGGGGCCCCTAAGTCCAGTGGCTGGTGTCCCTATAAGAGAAAAGGGAGACACGGACACACCCAGAGGGAAGATGGTGGCAGAGACTGGATGACGCCTTTGCAAGCAAGGACTTGCCAGAAGCTGAGAGAGAGTCAGTGAGGAATCCCTCTGAGTCCCCAGAGGGTGCACCGCCCTTTGTGACACCTTGATTTTGGCCTTTCAGCCTTTGAAACCATGAAAAAATACACTTCCACTCTAAAAATGCTGAGTTTGGTATGGCAGTCCTGGCAATCAAATATACTGCCTGGGTAGAAAGCTCTGGGCCTCAGGGCTGTACCACGGGGTCCCCTGTCTGAGCAGCACTTTGAGGAAAGAGGAGGCCCCCCTCCTTGTGCCACAAGGAATCACCTAGACCTGGGCAGGGCCCGGTCACCAGCGGAACATCATGTCCACTTCCGTGGGGCTGTGGGGATGTGCCACAGCCATCCACAACCGCCAGGATGAGGGCAGTCCTTTTGAGAACGAGCCATCGCAGGCTCTCCGGGGCTGACCAGAGGGGTCTGGGGTCAGGGGCTGCCTGGCTGAGCCCCCCTCCCTTGACAGGTATCCTCCGTGATGACAGATGCTCACGTGTGGGCCAGCCTCCGCGATGGTAGAGGAGACCCGAGTCAGGATCAGGCCCGCTGTGAGGTGGGCACAGGGACTCGCAGTGGCCAGTGTTTGCACATTAAAGGAAATGTGGGCGTATTTTGTAGCCCAGCCTGGCTGTACCTCGGCATTTGGATTTGGTGATGCGAGGGTGGGGGGTCAGGCATTATCGTCCTGAACATCTACCGCTCAGGACCTGCTTTCCCAAGCTCCAGGTGTTAGCTTCTTGGGTCCTGAGGCCCGCAGTGTGTGTGCAGCCAACATGTAAACCTCAGGCCCGAGTCCTTGGCTTTGTCGAGCTGCTGTGTCCTTGCACACACGTGTATTTTACGTACAGACGACAAACACTGGGTTCATTGGGAAATGTGACTTCACAGATCATTAAGTGTATTTATTTTCTGACAGTTGCATCCATTCTTTGTGGAATTATTATCTTCCTATAATGTTATTTTTCCTTGTAGCTCAGTTGGTAAAGAATCTGCCTGCAGTGCAGGAGACCCGGGTTCGACTGCTGGGTTGGGAAGATGCCCTGGAGAAGGAAATGGCAACCCACTCCACCGTTCTTGCCTGGAGAATCCCATGGGCAGAGGAGCCTGGGGGGCTACAGTTCATGGGGTTGCAAGAGTCGGACATGACTTAGCAACTAAAGAAAAGATAATATTATTTTTCCTTTTCATAAAAATATATACAACTCTGAGTGAAAACAAAGAACAAGGAAAGAAGGGAAATGGAGAAGAAAACAGGCATAAGAGTGAAAAGAGCAGGGTTTGGCGTCAGATGGAATCCAGTCATAGCTTAGCAGATGGGCTTCGTGGCTGTGTGAGCTTGGGCAGGTCACTTCCTCTCTCTGATGACCATGTACACTTCATAGGGTTCTGGGGAAGACGAAATGAAATAATGGATATGGAGGGGCGGGTTCAGCAGGCACTCTAATATTTGTTTCCATGTGTCTTTCGGGAGGTTCTCCACCAAGTGCCTGAAAAGCAGAAGAACTTGGTGAGATGAACGGAGTGTGCCAGGCAGTGGCGTCTGCTTAGATGTGGGCTGTACCGTCATGGCCAAGTTGGAAGCCTCAAAGGTGATGCTAAAACTTAACTGGCGAGGGGCTCCAAGTAGAGGTGAGGTGTGAGGAATCGACTTGTTGAGTCGAGAAGGAGACGAAGTGTCCCGAGCGAAGGGGGTGTGGGGAGGCGGGGCGGCATGTGGCCTCCAAGTAAAGGAGGCAGGGCTGAGCGGTGGTGGGAAGGCATTTTTCTGTCTTTGCGTTTCGGTTCTTTCCAAGGGAAGCTTGAACCACATACTTCCTCTCCACAGGAGGCAGGAAGGTCAAAGGGACCCTGCAGCTCCTCTGAGCCCCCACCCACACCTGCCGCCTCCTGTTGGGTGAGGATTTGTGACATTGCCCGGTGGGCAGGTGACCGCGCTTCCCAAGTGTCCTGGTGGACTTCCCCCATTCGGGAAGGGCTCCCGTGCAGGAAGCACATCCTCACCGAGTGCCTCAAGCTGCCTAGGTCCTCCTGCAGGTTCAGATGCCTCCCGGGCTGCGCTGGCCAAAGCCCAGAACTGGGCTTTCCTGTCTCCCAGGCGATGGCAGAGGACCGCACTTTGAGGAGCGAGGTTTTAAAGCAACGGGTTTACAACCTCAGTGCAACAGGACAATCACCCAGGGAACCTTTAAAACATATTGGATTCCTGGCCCCACTCAGGCAAATTAAATTATAGCCTTTTAGGAGCAGAGACTGGGAGTGGGCATTTTTTATCATTCCCCAGAAGGTTCTTATGTGCAACCAAAGTTGAGAACTACTGTTCTAGAAGCAGGCCTGGCTCTCTGTTTCCACCTGTGGCTATCTGGGGAGTGGGCTGATTGAACTTGGTGCCAGAATTCTGCTCCACGGACACGATCCCCTTTCCTCCTCCTCCTCCTCCACACCCTCCTCTTTCCCCGGTCTCCTCTGCTCACCTGAGAAACTAGGTCCCCCAAAATGAGCTGCCCTCAAACCTGAGTTTTTCTTTCCAAGGGAGCTTCTTACCAGGCAGTCCATCCGAAAGGAAATCAGTCCTGAATATTCCTTGGAAGGACTGATACTGAAGCTGAAGCTCCAATACCTTGGCCACCTGATGTAAAGAGCTGACTCAGTGGGAAAGACCCTGATGCTGGGAAAGATTGAAGGCAGGAGGAGAAGGGGACGACAGAGGATGAGATGATTGGATGGCATCACTGACTGTATGGACATGAGTCTGAGTAAGCTCCGGGAGTTGGTGATGGACAGGGAGGCCTGGTGTGCTGCAGTCCATGGGGTCACAAAGGGTCAGACACGACTGAGCGACTGAACTGAATGAACTTGCATTGGCAGTTCTGGGTATTGGGTATTTTCCCAGTGACCCTTACAGCAGCGCTTTCTTTCCCACCTGGTTATTTTTACTTGTTGAGGGGGCTTCATCACTCTGAACCCTGCAGGGTGGAAGGGGTACAAACATCCCAGTCCTGAAACACCAGCACCCCAGGTCTGTGTGCACTCTGAACCCCTGAGTCACCCAGAGTGGGGGCGGGGCAGAGCCTCTTCCTCTGCTGCAGGCAGGGGTGAGGTAGGAGATGGAGAAACAGTGACCCCCTCAGCCCCAAACCTCCTCAGTGCCCCCACCTGTCCCCCAGCCCAGCAGCCTCCCCCAAGCTCTTAGCAAGAGGCCAGTCACCAGCCCAGCTCTCACCCACTCCACCCCAGCCACTGGGCAGCCAGTGGGCAACTGGATATTTCCCTCTGGAAGAGACGGCAGGCTGGCATGAAGGACCCCGCCATCAGTCCAAGTCCCCACAGCCCTTTTCTCTCTTTTTTAATTTCCTGGCCATGCTGTGCATCGTGTGGTGTCTTTGTCCCCCCACCAGGGATCGGGCCCGCATCCTCTGCATCAGATGTGCTGGAATGCCAAGGAAGTCCCCCACAGGCTTTTGAGTATGGGTTGAACAAAAGTCGTCAGGTCATTGGGGTCACAGATCATGTTTCCTAAGTGTTGAGGGCAAATTCCTCTCCCTTGGAGTGTGGGCTAGACCTGTGGCTCAATTATGACAGTAGACATAGAAAGGAGACAGGAGTGACCACTCAGCAGAGGAGCCTGGCAGGCCCCTCCCTGGCCAAGTGATTAAGGTCAACACCACTCACAATATCACCGCGATACCACAGACAGCTCGTGCAAAGAGAATGCACCTCACCTCTCTGTATTCTTGTCTCCAATCTACAGCTATACTGCAGTCATGAGAAAATACCAGATAAACCCCAATTGAGGGGCATTTTACAAATGCTTGATCAGTACTCTTCAAAAGTATTTAAGGAAACAAACTATCTAAGAAAACTAAGGAAAAGTGGGAAGCTGTAACAGATAGACCTTCAAATCCTTCCTGGAATAGAAAAAGGACATTAGCAGGAAAATTGTTGTTTCTGAGTTGCTCGGTTGTCTGACTCTTTGTGACACCAGGCTTTGGGCTGCAGTACACCAGGCTTCCCCACCACTCACTATCTCCCAGAGTTTTCTCAAACTCAAGTCCATCCAGTCATCTCATCTTCTGCCACCCTCTTCTCCTCCTGCCCTTAGCCTTTCCCAGCATTAGGGTCTTTTCTAATGAGTCAGCTCTTGGCATCAGATGGCCAAATACTGGAGCTTCAGCTTCAGCGTTAGTCCTTCCAATAAATATTTAGGGTTTATTTCCTATAGGGTTGACTGGTTTGATCTCCTTGCTGTTCAAGGGACTCTAAAGAATCTTCTCCAACACCACAGTTGGTAAGCATCAATTCTTCAGCACTCAGCCTTCATTATGGTCCAACTCTTACATCCACATACATGACTACTGGAAAAACCACAGCTTTGACTATACAGACCTTTGTTGGCAAAGTGATGTCTCTCTTTTTTAATATGCTGTCTAAATTTGCCATAGCTTTTCTTCTAAGGAGCAAGTATCTTCTGATTTCATGGCTGCAGTCAGTGTCCACAGTGATTTTGGAGCCCAAGAAAATAAAGCCTGTCACTGTTTGCATTTTTCCCCCACCTATTTGCCATGAGGTGATGGTACTAGACACCATGGTCTTACTGTTTTGAACGTTGACTTTTAAGCCAGCTTTTTCATAATTGGGGAAGTTCACATGAGCTCTGCAGTTCATAGTTCCATGCACATTTCTCAGTTTTAATAAATGTCCTCTGGTGCGAGATGCTGATGTCAAGGAAAGCTGGGTGAAGGGGAGAAGAGACCTCTCTGTGCTATCTTTGCAGTTCTTCCCTGAATCGAAACTTATTTCAAAATTTAAAGTTTTTAAAAATATATTGAGGGGGAAAATACATGAGGCGAGGAATGTTCTCTCTCTCTCTCTCTTAAACACTGATCTACAAGGTAGAATCATGAAAGGAGAACAGCTGGCTGCTGGCTGGAGCTGAATTTACTGCTAGGAAACACGGCTGCCTTGCTCTGTTCACTGTGATTTACAGCCAAGGACCCGGACCTCCATCGATCCTCGCTCTGAGCCCCCAGCGCAGGCGCAGGTCCTCTGGGCAAAATCGATGCCTGGAGGTGACTCTGTGCATTTCACTGCCGTCACGGGAATCCAGATTTATGTTTGCGGAAGATATATCCCAGGCCATGGAAAAGGAGCTGAAAGGGGAGTCAGGAGGTCTGGGTTCCAGCTCAGATCTGCCATTTACATCTGTGTGATTTAGGACCATTTACTTTTCGTCTCTAGACCTAAGTTTGGGGAAAGGGTCTCTGTGGCCACTTCCAGCTCTTATCATCAGGTTTCTTTGATTGCAAACAAGAGGCTACGGCCATGGGTAGAAAACCTTGAGTATAAAAGAATTTTATTGGAAGGAATTATGGAAAGGTTGGAGGCTCAGAATGGGCGCCACCAGTATTAATCAAGGTAGAGTCATTGTTGCAATGGCCACCCACCATTTTTGTGGTTTTACACAGTTCAGTGTGTCCCCGTCTGGTCAGGGGGTGGTGGTGGTGGTGGTGGTAGTGGGGCTTTTTGCTCCACCCAGTCATTCAGGGACCCAGGCTCCTTCCATCTTGTGGCTCCTCTCTACTCTGAGTCCTTGGGATCCTCTCCATTCAACCGCTGAACGAATGGAACCACTGATGAAACCAGGTGAGGACCTTGAATGAGACGTCGGTAATGAGCCAGGTCGGAAATGGCGCACATGGCTTCCATTCACATCCCACAAGCCGGAACCAAATGCAAGGAGCCTGGGAAACATAGCCTGAGTATGTTTCCAGGAAGACACAGAGGTGGGAACATTGCAGAGCACCAGTCATCTGTGCCGTAAGCGATGAGAACTACTCAAGAGGTTTGCTGAGATGTGACTACTGGGATGAATAAGCTCCCACCATCCAAAAGTAATGACCAATCTTGTGTCTCTGTGCCCAGATCTAGAAGCCTGGGAGAGAGTCCAGTTGGCCCAACTCAACTTGGTCTCTTGCCCACTCCTTGGCCTGAGGGAAAACAGAGCTGACACTTACCAGATGGCACATACGGGGGTGGAGTAATACCCCCAAAGGCAGCACACCTACTAAGCTCCATGATATCTGGACCAAACCAAGGGGCTCACACACACACCTCCTCAGGCCACAGGCAGGACACCGACTCCCTAAGAGAAAGAGTGCTGGCTCTCCAGGGCCTTATTTATTTATTTATTGTGGATGAGAAGTAAACATTTATTTATTTATTTTTAAAATTTATTTATTTTAATTGGAGACTAATTAGTTTACAATATTGTAGTGGTTTTTGGCATACACTGACGTGAATCAGCCATGGGTGTACATGTGTTCCCCGTCCTGAACCCCCACCCATCTCCCTCCCCATCCCATCCCTCTGGGTCATCCCAGTGCACCAGCCCTGAGCACCCTGTCTCATGCATCGAACCTCTCCAAGGCCTTTCAGATGACCTGTTGATTAGAATGGATTTAGAGGTGACAGAAGAAATGGGAAATTTCCCAAAGAAACCCACTTTGTTCCTGTAGCTCAGGGTTGGTAAACTACGGCCTGTAGACTGCCTCCATTTTTATGAATAAAGCTTGCTGGGACACAGCCACACTCATTCATTTATGTAGTGCCGATGTCCGTTTTCACATCACAGTGGCAGAACTAAGTAGGTGTGACAGAGACTGCACGGCTCAAAAAGCTTCACGTACTGACTACCTGGCCCTTTATGATCCAGCAATCCCACTGCTGGGCATACACACTGAGGAAACCAGAAGGGAAAGAGACACGTGTACCCCAATGTTCATCGCAGCACTGTTTATAATAGCCAGGACATGGAAGCAACCTAGATGCCCATCAGCAGATGAATGGATAAGAAAGCTGTGGTACATATACACAATGGAGTATTACTCAGCCATTTAAAAGAATACATTTGAATCAGTTCTAATGAGGTGGATGAAACTGGAGCCTATTATACAGAGTGAAGTAAGCCAGAAAGAAAAACACCAATACAGTATACTAACGCATATATATGGAATTTAGAAAGATGGTAACGATAACCCTGTGTACGAGACAGCAAAAGAGACACTGATGTATAGATCAGTCTTATGGACTCTGTGGGAGAGGGAGAGGGAGAGGGTGGGGAGATTTGGGAGAATGGCATTGAAACATGTATAATATCATGTATGAAATGAGTCGCCAGTCCAGGTTCGATGCACGATACTGGATGCTTGGGGCTGGTGCACTGGGACGACCCAGAGGGAGGGTATGGGGAGGGAGGAGAGAGGAGGGTTCAGGATGGGGAACACAGGTATACCTGTGATGGATTCATTTCGATATTTGGCAAAACTAATACAATATTGTAAAGTTTAAAAATAAAATAAAATTAAAAAAAAAAAAAAGGTTCTGATTCCTTCCACAGGGGCAGCAATGGGATGGAATAAAGACGGCTTTAAATTTTTAGATACTCCTCCCATTGAGAAAGGGCTTCCCAGGTGGCTCAGTGGTAAAGAATCTACCTACCAAGTATGAGAAGCAGGTTTGATCCCTAGGTCAGGAAGATCCCCTTCAGAAGAAAATGGCAACCCACTCCAGTATTCTTGCTTGGGAAATCCCATGGGCTTCTATAGACTCACAAGGAGTCAGACACAACTTAGCAACTAAACTTCCATCCATCCCCGTTGAGAAGCAGGTCTCCTGCCCGTCCCTTTGGCTCTGGTTGGCAGGAGTGATGCTCGGTCAGTTTCAGCCCAGACTTTAAAGCACTGTTTCCAGTGGTGCTTCCTGTCTCGGGGAGTCTGAGATGAGTGCCCAGCTAGAGAGACCACACGGAGAGCCCAGCCCTCCGGCCATCCCCACCAAGCCACCAGGAGCCACCTTGGACCTTCCAAGACCAGAAAAGCCACCAGCTGAACATCATCAAGTCACTCCAGTCATTGCCACCTGGGACAGAAGATATACCTAGCGGAGTCCACACCAGACATCTCATCCACAGAACCATGCTGCTGCTGCTGCTGCTAAGTTGCTTCAGTCGTGACCGACTCTGTGCGACCCCATAGACGGCAGCCCATCAGAACCACGAGATGTGATGAAACGGTTGTTGTTCCGTCACTGTTTGCTATGCAGTGACAGAGACCCAGCCCTGGCAGAGACTAGAGGGGTCCTGTTCTGGCACATCATATAGGACTGAACACCTGGAGGAGGGCGAGGGAAAGGGGAGATGGGAGGGGCTGCAGATCACCGAGTCACATGGCAGAGAATCTGGGACTTGAGGAGACTAATTCTGAACCAACTCATTAAAAACTTTTTTTTATTTCTTTATTTTATATTTTGGCTACACTGGGTCTGTACAGACTTTTTGCTGTACAGACTCTTCTCTAGTTGCAGCGATTGGGGGTTCCTCTGCTGCCATGCTTGGGCTTCTCATTAGGGTGGCTTCTCTTGTTGCATAGCACGGGCTCTAAGCAAACTAGCACCAGTTGCAGTGCTTGGGCTCAGTAGTTTCTGCTCATGGGCTGGCTCTAGAGCATGGGCTCAGTAGTTGTGGTGTATGGGTTTAGTGGCTCCATGGCAAGTGGGATCTTCTTGGGATTGAACTCATGTCTCCTGCATGGGCATGCTAAATGCTTGCTAAGTCACTTCAGTCACGTCTGACTCTTTACAACCCTATGGACTGCAACCCGCCAGCCTCCTCTGTCCATGGAATCTCCCAGGCAAGAATACTGGAGTGGGTCGCCATTCCCTTCTCCAGGGGATCTTCCCAACTCAGGGATCGAACCTGCATCTCTTATGCCTCCTACATGGGCAGGCCTATCCTTATCCACTGCACCAAACTAAGCCAGTTTTTAAATGTTGAAGGCTGAGGGACAGCAGGCTGCTCCAAGAGAAGGAAAATGAAACATGATGACTTGAACTGAAGCTGCAGACTCTCCAGGGTCTCTGAAGCCTCCTCTTTCCCCCTCTTTCGACGTGTGGAGGACCACATTGGGAACAGCAAAAAATTGCCTCAACAGCTAGAGTCGCCTGGGAGTCCTTGAGGAAATCAACACAAAACAGAAAAGAGCAAGACTATGAAGGGGAGCTTAGACACAATGGTGGATATATAAGGCAAAGGCATGGACATCGTTGTGTTTACAGCGGGGGGACAGAACACTGTCTGTTTCCCGTCTCTGACACGGCATGGATAGCGTCTCCACGTTTAAGGTGATTACACCAGGGCCCACCCAGAGAATCCGGAGTCATGCTTCCATCTCAGGGTCCCGCATCTAATCACACCCGCAAAGCACCCTTTGCCTTGCAAAGTTTCATATTCACCCGTTCTGCGGAAAAGCACGTGGGCATCTTGAGAGGTTCATACTCTGTCTACTGCAGGTGGCGATGGTTACCTCTCAGAGTCAGGCTTTGGAGTTGTTTTTAATCTTATTCAAAATCTCATAATTCAAAAAGGCTCATGCACCCCGATGTTCATTGTAGCACTATTTAGCAAGGACATGGAAGCAACCTAAATGTCCATCAGCAGATGAATGGATAAAGAAGACGTGGTGCATATATACAATGGAATATGACTCAGCCATAAAAAGGAACGAAACTGAGTCATTTGTAGTGTCGTGGTGGACCTAGAGACTATCATAGAGGGTGAAGTGAGAAAGAAAAACAAAACAAATATCATATATTAATGCATGTATGTGGAATCTAGAAAAAATGGTACATATGAATCTATTTGCAGAGCAGGAAAAAAGACACAGACATCAAGAACGAACTGGGGACACGGTGAGGGAAGGAGAAGGCAGGATGATTTGAGAGAGCAGCACTAATATATATATATACACTATGTGAAGAGATAACCAGTGACCAGGTGCTGCGCATACAGCACAGGGAGTTCAGCTCAGCACTCTGTGATGGCCTAGGGGGTGGGCTGTGGGAAGGGGGTCCGAGAGGGCGGGGGTATATGTACACGTGTAGCTGATTCACTTCGCTGCACAGTGAAAACCAGCGCAACATCGTAAAGCAATCATACCCTGATAAAAAAAAATGCATCATGAATATATATCATTTTTATAAGAAAATACAGGATATTGTTTGAAATGCAGAGCAACTCCCTTGCCTCTTTGGGGTCTGGCTACTCCCTACAGTGGGAATCTATGTTCAATACTCATAACCAGCCTAGTAGGCTTGTATCCATATGTCCCCAGATCATGAGGCAGTGCTGCTCAGGACCCTGGGTCCCTGGATGGTGTGGAGAGGACACCTGGAAAAGGCAATGGGCACGTAAGCAACTCTGGACGGAGAGAAGGTGCTTGGCCATCACAACAGTACTGGCCAGCTTCAGTAAGAGTGACTCTGGGTGGGCGCTGCCTTCTCATGTTAACCTTATTAGCTCTGCCTTCTCATGTTAACTTCACACGAGCAGAGTCAGGGGCAGGTGCTGTCATCATCTGTTTCACAGCAACTCAGGGTTCAAGCCAGTTTCCTACGAGCTGAGGTCACATGGCCCCATCCCGTCTGCCCAGGCGAGGGGAGAGGGGCACGCTGCCTCTTCTATGTCCACAGCCAGAAAGGTACCAGCCCCTGAATGGTAAGGTTTGGGACACTGGTGACCACAAGCGCATTGCTCTTCCAAGACTCTTCTCTGTCCCCACTGTCATAGCCTCTGCACGTGCAAACTGGGATGTGAACACTTTTCCTGGCTGGTCCCTTCTTTCCCTCCTGGATTAGTGGAAGAGCAGGAAGGGGGCTCCTTGGAAGGGGCTCAGGATGCCCCCTTCTCCTCTGGGAGCTGACCCTCTGACCAACCCCGCTGAACTCGGTCTGACCCCTTTGCCTTCGCTCTGGCCTTCTCCCCTTGAAGACATGCACGGTCTGGCCTCTCTCCTCTTACAAGGAATCCTTCCTTGGCCTGGGTCCCCCTTTATCACATCACTCTCTGCCTCCTCTTCCCTTAACTCTAAACATCTATATGCCTGCCCGCAACTTGTCCACAGGCACCTCAATTTCACGTCCAAACAGGTTTACCTTTTCAAGTGTCCCCTGACACCCCTGAAATCTGGGTCCCTTTCTTGCGTTCAGCATCTATGATCCCGTTCCAGCTACCGAGTCGCCTGATCCAGAAACCTGAGGTGATCTTGAACCTGCCTTCCTTTAAGCCCTCACTCAAGGCTCCCCCAGTCCTGCTGACTCCATGCCCATGCAGTTTTGAAGCTCATCCCTGGGGCCCTCTCCCCATGGCTGCTCCTGGTCAGAGTCTCCATCACTCAGTGTCCTTGTCAATTACAGCTCTAACTCCCTGACCTGCCAGCCTCACCTCGGGCACCCAGTCTTCCTGGGTTGAGGAGTCTGAGTCTCTCGGCCTGGAATGTAAAGCCCCTTATCACCCCCACCACTACCCCTACCCCACTCCCCGCCCCCCCACACACATTGCTGTTCAGTCACTCAGTCGTGTCCGACTCTTTGCAACCCCATGAACCACGCAGCATGCCAGGCTTCCCTGTCCTTCACTATCTCCCAGAGTTTGCTCAAATTCATGTCCATTGAGTCAGTGATGCCATCCAATCATCTCATCCTCTGTCATCCCCTTCTCTGCCCTCAGACTTTCCCAGACCCAAGGTCTTTTCCAGTGAGTCGGCTCTTCACATCAGGTGGCCAAATTATTGGAACTTCAGCTTCAACATCAGTCCTTCCAATGAATATTCAGTGTCAATTTCCTTTAGGATTGACTGGTTTGATCTCCATGCTGTCCAAGGGACTCTCAAGAGTCTCAGTTCTGAAGCATCAGTCCTTCGGCGCTCAGCTTTCTTTATGGTCCAACTCTCACATCCATATATGACTACTGGAAAAACCAAAGCTAAATATATAGATCTCTCTATATATAGAGATCCGATGTCTCTGTTTCTCTGACTCATCTTCACCTTCTACTCTTAGGCTCAATTTTCTTTAACTCTCTCCTCCCACCCTGGGTTAGGGTCTCCTTCCTCTCTGCCCTCTTGACCTCCTGTCAGGATGCATACGGAACCTGTAATCATCAGTGGATCTGTCTTTCCTGCAGAGCTGTAGCCTGCTTGGGATGGATGCAGTGTCTTCCTCATCAAGGTGCCCTTGGGACCTGGCTCCTCGTCAGCACTGAGGGTTGTGCAGGTTTGCAGACTACAGGCAGGAGCAGGACCTGGGTTCCCAGCCCGTGGGCCCCACCTCCGTCTCCCCTGGGAGGACAGGATGGCCCGACAGCCGTGCCTTCCTCTGCACCGGGCATTCAGCACCCTGCCTGCCGGGGAGAGGCAGAGGGGGAAACTGAGGCTCAGGGGCCTCAAATGAACTGTGTTTTCTATTCTACTCTCTCCCACAGTATTTAGAAAAAAAGTAAGAAAGTGATTGGGCTTCCCCGGTAGCTCAGCTGGTAAAGAATCCACCTTCAATGCAGGAAACCCTGGTTCAATTCCTGGGTTGGAAATAGCCCCTGGAGAATGGAGGCTACCCACTCCAGTATTAATGGGCTTCCCTGGTGGCTCAGATGGAAATAATCCGCCTGCAGTGCGAGAGACCTGCATTCGATCCCTGGCTCGGGAAGATCCCCTGGAGGAGGGCGTGGCAACCCATTCCAGTGAACCCCGATGGACAGAGGAGCCCATCCCGCCAGGGGTCGCAAAAAGTCAGCCACAACTGAGTGACTCAGCACAGTACAGGAAAGTGATTACTCAGTTAATGATTGGTATTGACAAAGCTCTTTGTTGTTAGAGTGTGTGTGCGTGCGTGTGTGAGAGCATGTAAGTGTGAGCGTGTGCTTACACATGGACACACACATCGTGGAGCACATGTGTCTTATTTTTCAGCAGACTCTGGACGGCCTTTGGAGCCTATAACGTGGAGACAAGCCTCACCTGTCACCACACTCAGGACACAGGGGCCTCCGCTGGGGAATCCATAGAGCAACAGGCATGGCCACGCCTCTGGGGCCTGGGGACAGCACCCTCCAGGGGGCATCTCAGGGAGGGTGCTGGGAAACGTTCACCGTTGGGCCCAATTCCATTGTGTCTGGACCTGGCCTCCTCTGCCCCAGGGCCCCCACCCTACCAGTCCCTGCTCAGGAGTCAGAGTCCAGAGTATAGTCACACTGCTTATGAGGGCGGTCCTAGCCTCTGGTCCAGGAAGTCAGCTGTCCAGGACTCCAGGGCCCTGCTGCCAGCAAGATAGCCACTAGGGGGAGCCCTTGAGCCATAAACCACCGATGGATTTGCGCTATTGGTTAAAGGGATCCAGAGCAGAGGGGGAGTCTGTAGCCCCTGAAAAACTTGGTGCCTGAAATGTACTGGTTTGGGGTTTTCTCGGGTCCCGCAGCAGTTCAGAATGTGTTGCTACTCCTTCAAACACGCCGCGGCTCTGTGCCTTGATCTTGGCTGAGCTGGGAAGGACACACCAGATTACCCTCCCCATAGGTGGAGGACCAGGACCAGTGACCTAGGCAGGGAGATTCAGCACTGACTCTCCCAGGCTTGCAGTGTGACTTTGGCCAAGCTCCTTGCCCTCTCTGGGCTCCGGTGTCCTTATACTGGTCAGGATTCCCAGGTAGAAGTGACAGAAATGACTCTCAAGGGAGCTGCTGGACAGCTCACAGAAGTCAGAAGAAGGCAGAGCTTTGGGTGAGCCAAAAACCAGAGGCTCGGGCAGCCGAGGACCAAGCAGGGTCACTCCCAGCACTGTCGGCTCAAGGTGCCTTGTCTGTCCCTTCCCACTGTGACCACCACCCGCCTGGGTGAGGGACTCCTGCTCTGTCTGCTGCTGGGCATCTCTGAATGTGTGTCTTTTCCCCACGGCTCCTGTCTCAGAGGGGTCACATGGCCATGACCCATCTGTGCAAGGCTTGGGAGAGGGGCTGTCTGCCCCCTTCTATTCCCCCAGTGCAGAAACAGGCCAGTTCCCAGGAAGAAGACTTTCGGATGCTGGGGGCTCAACGTGACCATTTGCCACATTCCTTGTCTATACTGCAGATGGCTGGATCAGCCTGACCTCTTATACCCTAAAATAATAACAATCTTGAGCACTTATGTAGCATGAGTCAGACACGATTCAAAATATTTGTATATATATTTCATTTATAGAGTCACTTGACCCTCAGGACAATTCTACCAGATAAATTCTATTATCACCCTCATTTTACAGAGGAGGAAATAATTTGCTTACAGGCAGTCTGCTTCTCTTGGGCTTCCAGGTGGTGCCAGTGGTAAAGAACCTGCCTGCCAGTGCAAGAGACATAAGAGACATGGGTTCGATCCCTGGGTTGGGAAGATCCCCTGGAGGAAGACATGGCAATCCACTCCGGTATTCTTGCCTGGAGAATCCCCATGGACAGAGAGCCTGGTGGGCTACAGTCCAGGGGGTCGCAGAGAGTCGGACACAACTGAAGCCACTTAGTATGCACACATGTAGACTGATTCTCTTAACCCTAGGTTAGGCTGCCCTTTAGGCACCTTCAATGACTCTTGCTACCCAAGAAAAGGGCTTCCCTTGTGGCTCAGCTGGTAAAGAATCCGCCTGCAATGCAGGAGACCTGGGTTTGATCTTTGGGTTAGGAAGATCCGCTGGAGAAGGGAAAGGCTACCCACTCCAGTATTCTGGCCTGGAGAATTCCATGGGGTCACAAAGAGTCAGACACGACTGGGCGACTTTCACTTCACTCACACCCAAGAAATGGACCAAACAGCATCCAGGCATATCAGGTTGAAGTTCCTATGCTCACCTAAGTGTTCCTTGTCTCTGTGGTTTAGTGACAAAAACCACTTTTCTGTCTTTAGAGCTCATCTTTATGAGAAAAGTTTCTTATTTTGCTGAATACAAAGTAGTGCGAATGACATATATTTCTTAGACTTTAAGAAGCAGAGAAGGTGAAAAAGAGCATGTGTTTATTTTTCAAATGCTCCTTATGGATTTCCTAACAGTGTGCTGCAGTCCATGGGGTCACAAAGAGTGGGCACCACTGAGCGACTGAACCGAACTGAAACAGACTGTGTAGTGTCCAAGAGGTAGGAAGCTGGTGTCTTTGCATGAACAGACCACCAGAGGGCAGATGTGCCAGGTTTTGACTTGAGCGATGCCTCCAAGTCTGGTTTCTCCCCAGCAGGTGGTTTGCAAAGCAGCCCGGAGGTGTGGCTCAAGCCACCAGAACTGTATTTTGATTCACTGCTCATTTTCAGCAATCTGGCAGAAGTCTGTCTTTGGCACACCAAGGAATTGCCTGCCTCCTGCAAAGCCTGATGTTTTTTGGAGAAGAGGGTGCTGGGGGGGAGAACCCAAGCCCCAAAGTATTATTGCCAATCTTCTCCCTCACTGAGACATTTACCTCTGCCCTGCCCTCCTCCCTGAGATGTGACTCTGGTTGCCCCTCAGGCTGGGGTCCCATGCCCCATCCTGCTCATTGGCAAGGCTGGAGGAGCCCACTGGGAAGATGGCCTCCTCACCACTGCAGCCAACCCAGTCCTTCCGCAGAGGTCTGGCTTGGAAAGACATCTGACCATGTTTCCTGTGGGCGGACGGAGCCCCCCCCAGGCCTCCCATTTGGGGAAGAAAGAACAGTTGTACACCCACCAGGTGAAACAGGCGCAGTGCTAGGACTCCAGGTAGGAGGCTCCAGCCGCCTCCAGGGGGCACTCCAGGCTGCACTGTGCCCTGTCCCTGGGTCTCCCTGAGAGTCAGTGGCTCATTTCCCTCAACCCCTCTCCCCTGAGGACCAGGGAGCAGCAACGTGGAGGGCGCCTGAGCGAATGTGATTCTCAGGAGCCCACTTGCATCTTATTCTACCCTGGGCTTCCTGTTACCTGTTGGAAGAGTCATTGCCTCCAGGAAGCCCACTCTGATTCCCTCGCTCCTTTGGGGTAAGAAAGAACATTTGAGTCCTCTGGGAGCCCATTACCTGGCTCAAGCCTGGAACAGACACCAGGACTAAGAGATGGATGAGTGAATTACAGCCATGGGTGCAGCCCCACGTGACCGCTGCTGCCTCCCACTCACATGCATACACTGTCTCTATGTGAATCCTTTTCCTGTATAAAAAGGATTATGCCCTGTGTTTCATTCCACCACTTGCTTTCTTCTTTAAACCTCCTGACCCAGCCCTTGCCTTCAGCCCCAGCCCAGCAAACCTATCTCCACGGTTGGGTCCCTTTGTCAGCTCCTGCCCTGCCCCTGTCTGCAACTTGACCCCCATCCCCCCCATGGCCTGAGCACAAAGGGCTCCACTCTGCTCTCCCCACACCACGCTCTTTAGCACCTGCTGACCCCTCCCTTCATCTCTCTGGGGAGCTCCTGCTCATCCTTCAGGGAGAGCTGCAGTGTCACCTCCTCTGTGAAGCCTCCGGGATTCCTCCAGAACCAGATGCAGGCAGAAATTTCAGAGCTGTGCCCACGTAGGAAGCAGATGAGGTGTCCTAGGAGTTTCTTGGCCTGGATTGAGAGGCTATCTTCATTCAGTACCAAGTTCAGAAAGAACTACTAAGATTCTAGGGCATCCTCCAAGCCACCAAGGAGAAAGCGTGGAGCCTGGCATGTTATTTAGTCAGAAAAGAGAAGGGGACCCTGATTCACAGCCCCAAACACCAGTAGGGCGTTTAGGATCCAACATGAGTGGACATTAATGGAAAACCCACTGCAGGGTTCAATTGGGAAAGGAGTGCGAGAAGGCTGTGTATTGTCATCCTACTTATTTAGCTTGTATGCAGAGTACATCGTGAGAAACGCTGGGCTGGATGAATCACAAGCTGGAATCAAGATTGCCAGGAGAAATACCAACAACCTCAGACATGCAGATAATACCACTCTAATGGCAGAAAGTGAAGAGGAACTAGAAAGCCTCTTGAGGAAGGTGAAAGAGGAGAGTGAAAAAGCTGGCTTAAAACTCACATTAGAAAACAAAGATCATGGCATCTGGACCAATCATTGCATGGCAAATAGAAGGGGGAAAAGTGGAAGCAGTGATAGATTTTATTTTCTTGGGCTTCAAAATTACTGCAGATGGTGACTGCAGCCATGAAATTAAAGGATACTTGCTCCTTGGATGGAAAGCTATGACAAATTTAGACATCACTTTACTGACAAAGGTATAGTTGATACAATGTTTTTTCCAGTAGTCACATACGGATATGAGAGTTGAACCATAAAGAAGGCTGAGTACTGATGCTTTCGAATTGTGGTGCTGGAGAAGACTGTTGAGAGTCTCTTGGACTGCAAGGAGATCCAACCAGTCAATCCTAAAGGAAATCAGTCCTGCATATTCATTGGAAGGACTGATGCTGAAGCTGAAGCTCCAATACTTTGGCCACCTGATGTGAAGAGCCGACTCATTGGAAAAGACCCTGATGCTGGGAAAGACTGAGGACAGGAGGAGAAGAAGGAGACAGAGGATGAGATGGCTAGATAGCATCACCAGCTCAGTGGACATGACTTTGAGTAAACTCCAGGATACAGCGGAGGGCAGAGGAGCCTGGCATGCTGCAGTCCATGGGGTCGCAAAGATTCGGACACAACTTACCAGCTGAACAACAACGACAGCACTGCAGGTTACTGTTGGGTCCCAGGCCCTTAGGAAACAGCAGGGAACAGAACTTGCCTCCACCCATGTATTATCTCATCAGGTCATCTGAGGGGGCAGGCCAGAGGTGACGAGGAAAGGGAAGCCCAGAGAAGCTTTCACTGCCCCACAGCCACTGTGCAATGGTCATGGATGGGGACACTGCTTCTGCCTAGTCCTGGAGGCTCATCCTGCCTACAGCAGCATCCTCCACTTGTGGAGCAGGCCGTTGCATCTTGGGAGCAAAGAGAACCAAGGCAGCCAGAGATGGCTTTTTAATTTATGCTGTGGTATGGACTGGAAAGTCTAGGGCAGAGGAATTTTGGGGGAAAAATGAGTTATATTTTAGATACTCCAGGAGATCTTCCCATTTAAAAGAAACATGTGGTGAATCCTTTTCTAAAGCAATCTGTTTGTTAGCTGGGCTATTTTGTGCCTTGATTTGAGTAATTACTAATTGCACAATCCACATAGCAGCAGTCCCTTTTGTCTGGCCTGTTTGCTTCCCTTAAATTTGTAGAGGGCAGTTTGCACAGACGTTTCCAATTGTTCTGCAGTGGAATTTTTCAACTTTCCCTTTGTGTTTTCTTCCAGAGCCTCAGTATTAGAGAAAACTCACTCCTCTGCAAAAGTCATAAATATTTACTTAATTGGATACTTTTTCTATCATTCAATTTTTATATTTGACTTCAGTTTTTGAAAACTGTGAGATGGGAATCTAGACATCTATGTGTTTTTATCAGATTGCGAATCAGTGATCTCAATTGTTTGGAGCCCCTGTTTCCCCACCAGTTATTTAACCTTTTTCTTGTCAATCTCCTCCATCGTTCCCACTCCTCTCCCAGAGCTTATGTGATCCTTGGATGTGTTGTCCATGCGTCTACATGCACGTGTGTGCTACTCTGCATTTTTCTTGTATGAATAAGACTATATTATATATCTCCTTCCAGTCATGCATTCTCCACTTGACACTGTGTCTTGGAGACCCTTTCATGCTGTTCAAGGAGGCCCATTGCACTTACTAATGCCCACACAGTATTCCTCAGGATAAATGTGACTTATGAACCAGCTCCTGTTTATGAGCATCTAGATTGTTTCCAAGTTCCTAAGGGGCTTCCCTGGCGGTTCAGATGGCGAAGAATCCGCCTGCGATGCAGGAGACCTGAGCTCGATCCCTGGGTTGAGACGATCCCCTGGAGAAGGGAATGGCAACGCACTCCAGTATTTTTGCCTGGGAAATCCCATGGACAGAAAAGCCTGGTGGGCTCCAGTCCATGGGGCCACAAGGAGTCAGACATGACTGAGCGATAACAGTTTTCACTTTCCAGTTTCTCACTATTGTAAACAATGAAACAATGAACATCTTTGGTACATAAATCTTTGAAGACTTGTAGATCATCTCTTTTGGATAGATTCCTAGAAGTGGAATTGTTAGATCTGGAGTTTTGATATCTATACTATCAAATGATCTTCAAAAGCCCCTCATCCATTTTCACTCCCACGACAATATACAAACATTCCTATTTCCCTGCTTACATGTTAACACTTGATGTTATCTTTCTTTGTAATTCTTGATTATATGACATGAAAATAACCTCTCATTGTTGTTTTAATATGCATTTCTTTTTTTTACCATGGACCATGTGGAAAATTCTGAAAGAGATGGGAATACCAGAACACCTGATCTGCCTCTTGAGAAATTTGTATGCAGGTCAGGAAGCAACAGTTAGAACTGGACATGGAACAACAGACTGGTTCCAAATAGGAAAAGGAGTTCGTCAAGGCTGTATATTGTCACCCTGCTTATTTAACTTATATGCAGAGTACATCATGAGAAACGCTGGACTGGAAGAAACACAAGCTGGAATCAAGATTGACGGGAGAAATATCAATAACCTCAGATATGCAGATGACACCACCCTTATGGCAGAAAGTGAAGAGGAACTAAAAAGCTTGTTGATGAAAGTGAAAGTGGAGAGTGAAAAGTTCAACATTCAGAAAACGAAGATCATGGCATCCGGTCCCACCACTTCATGGGAAATAGATGGGGAAACAGTGGAAACAGTGTCAGACTTTATTTTGGGGGGCTCCAAAATCACTACAGATGGTGACTGCAGCCATGAAATTAAAAAACGCTTACTCCTTGGAAGGAAAGTTATGACCAACCTAGATAGCATATTCAAAAGCAGAGACATTACTTTGCCAACAAAGGTCCAGCTAGTCAAGGCTATGGTTTTTCCCGTGGTCATGTATGGATGTGAGAGTTGGACTGTGAAGAAGGCTGAGTGCCGAAGAATTGATGCTTTTGAACTGTGGTGTTGGAGAAGACTCTTGAGAGTCCCTTGGACTGCAAGGAGATCCAACCTGTCCATTCTGAAGGAGATCAGCCCTGGGATTTCTTTGGAAGGAATGATGCTAAGGCTGAAACTCCAGTACTTTGGCCACCTCATGGGAAGAGTTGACTCATTGGAAAAGACTCTGATGCTGGGAGGGATTGGGGGCAGGAGGAGAAGGGGACGACAGAGGATGAGATGGCTGGATGGCATCACTGACTCGATGGATGTGAGTCTCAGTGAACTCCGGGAGTTGGTGATGGATAGGGAGGCCTGGTGTGCTGCGATTCATGGGGTCGAAAAGAGTCGGACACGACTCAGCAACTGATCTGATCTGATCTGATCTGATGTGCATCTTCACACGGACGACAAAGGATGAGATGGTGGGATGGCATCACTGACTCGATGGACATGAGTTTGAGTAAGCTCCGGGATTTGGTGATGGATAGGGAAGCCTGGCGTGCTGCAGTCTATGGGGTCGCCAAGAGTCAGACACGACTGAGCGACTGAACTGAACTGACTGACGTGCATCTTCTCCTGTGTAAAATTCCCCTGTTGAATAAATAGACAGAAACAAATGGAACATCACCCAGGTTCTCAGTAGATGCGGGGTGTGGTGAGGGTGCGAAGAAGGAGAGAGCAGAGTCGTCTCCATGGGAGAGGAGCTGGTGAAGCAACAAGCAAGCTTTCCTCCACCCTCTGATCTCTGCGGCAGAGCTGAGCGGCGCTCACAGGGTGTGGGAGACAGGACAGGTGGGACCAGCCGAGCAGCACTTCTCAGGACTCCCGTGTACGATGGTGCAAGTTGTCCCTGGGCCACAGGTACCTTACACGGGGTGCAGGTGGGGCTAGGCATCAGCCGGAAACCCAGGCCTCTCTGTTCTTGGCTGAGGCTTGTGCAAGTCATCACCTGCAGGAGCGCCTGCCTAATTCACACAGAGGCTCCAGAGGCAGCACAGGGTTAACCTGGCTGCATTGGCCTTTGGAGGCCCATGTGGTCAGGGAGCAGGTGGGGACGTGGGCTGCAAGGCTAGGGGACCTTTGAGACTGCCTCTCACCTCTGCCACCCCAGCCACACCTTCAGAGGGTGCTGAGGCACCCACATTCCAACACACACCTTCCCCACCCAGACCCAAGCCTCCTTCTTTCCAGTGCTGGGACCATGGTTCAAAGTAGGGAGAAATACAAAAGCTGGCCAGGCTTGAACAATGTGGCAGACGAATTACTCAAGCCACTAAACATCCAGGCACTACAAGACTGGACTCTCACCTGGCCTTGAACTTCAACAGACCCTTCTGTGTCTGGCGGCAATGAGTAGCTTTATAGATTTCCTGACTTGAGACTCCAGCATTTCTCAAGGACAGGAAATGCTGTAAAGGAACTCCTTCCTTTTGTGGACTTCAGAGAGGTTCCAATATGGTATCCCATTAGCCTTTATTTATTTTCCGGAACATAAGGAGTTAAAATAAGAATGAATCAAGTCGCTGTAAGTATGGAACAAGAGATCCATGAAGATGATTGTTTGGGACATTCAAATTATTGGTGGTTTAGGGCCACATGGAGGGCTTCCCAGGTGTGGTAAACAATCTGCTTGTCAATGCAGGAGATGTGAGAGGACGCAGGTTCCATCCTTGGGTCGGGAAGATCCCCTGGAGGAGGGCATGATAACCCACTCCACTATTCTTGTCTGGAGAATCTCATGGACAGAGGATCCTGGTCGGATACAGTCCATGGGGTCGCAAAGAGTTGGACGACTGAATTGACTTAGCACGAACGCACACAGGGTCATGTGGAATGCCGTGAGAAAGATAACACTTTTGTTATGACATTTCATCAACTCCACTGCTTCGTAATGGAAAAGTGTAAATAATCTGGCTCTCTTAAAAACTTAGGGACAGAATGCTAAGGGCTTGTGGTTTCTCCAAATTTACAACATTATTTTGTCCAAATAGTCAAGGGACTGAGAATATCCTAGCGGAGTAATCGGCTGGCAGAAGAGATGGCATGATTATCAGAACTTGGGGCTGGGCAGGTCAGACTTCAGACCTGCATTCATCACCGACACACTGGAAATGGAGACTCAGAGAGAAGAGGTACATTGCTCATGAATCTTTAGCTTCGTGGGATCAGAACCCAGACCAGGGCCAGGCCTGTCTGACTCCTTTCTCAAAGCTGGACTATCATACCCCACTTCCACCCCCACCCATGGCCTCCAACATGGCTGTCCGTGGTCCAGCCTCAGCACCAGCCCTTCTGCCTGGAATGGCACCCACGACCTGCCAGGAGGAGGCTGGCATGTCCTTTGGCAGAGGGCAAAGCCAGTCATCCCTCAGCAGCTAGCACTGGCCAGCATCCACACACAGTTCCCTTGCTCCAGCAGATACAGCCAGACACATCCCCATCAGTGGGAAGTAGAGGGATCCAACCAGGGCTTTGATGGCAGGATGGGAGTGTAGACCCGCTCCCAGCTTCCCCAACAGACCCTTAGCTGGGGATCCGGAGGGCCATTTTCCAAGCACCAGCAAATCTTTTGTGCTTCCCCCACCATTGCTTCCAGGAACAGTCTGTCAAAATAAATTGTATATTGTGGATTCTGGGGGGGACTGGGGGGACCAGCTGTTACCAAAGTGCCTGGGCTAATTTTAAATCTATTCATTATGCATGATTAATTACCAAAGCCCTGAGAGAGAGACGTGAACGTAGCTCTTACAGCAAGTCAAAGTCACTCTGAGGATGTAGTGAGTCCTCCTTCCATGGTTGTTTTTGATGTCAATATTTTAATCTTAGGGGAGACTTAGATTTGCTTTTAGATTTTTTTGAAATATGGTCGATTTACAACGATAGACTTAGATTTGTATACAAGTTGCCGTGGGACAGCATTTGTGCATACCCTAAACCCTGCTTCCCCTGTTATTAGCATCTTACCTTATTGTGGTACATTAGTGTGTCACAGGTGATGAACCAACGTTTTAAACTAAAGTGCATATTTGACTCAGGTTTCCTTCGTTTTTAGCTAATCTCCCATTTCTCTGTTCTAGGATCCCAGCCAGGATCCCACATTACCTGCTGTCCTGCCTCCTTAGGCTTCTCTTGGTTCTGACAGTACCTGAGACTCTCCGTGTTGTCAATGACCTTGACAGTCTTGAGGGGCACCAGTCAGGTACTTTGCAGAATGTGCCTCTCTTGGAATCTGTCTGGTATTTTCCCCACTGGCGCTGTGGGTTTTGGGAAAGAAAACCACAGAGGTAAGGTGCTATTTTCATCACATTGTATCAAGGGTACATACTATCACTGTGAGTTATCATTGTTGAGGTTAATTTTAACCGTCTGCCTAACCGTGTCCGTAACTGCCTACTCTGTGTTCCTAAGATTTCTCCACTGTAAAGTTACTCTTTTTTTCTGTTCTACTCACCTCCCATATTCTATTCTTTGAAATACAGTCACTGCATGAAGCCCACATCAATTCTTTGAAATTCTTCTGCATAGAAGGGCTTATCTTGTTCCTCCTTTTACTTGTTTATCCATTCATCTAGTTATCAGTGTGGACTCATTTTATACACTGGGTTATAATCTGATACCACCATATGTATTTTTTGTTCAGTTTGGGAGCTCTTTCAGTTAGCTCCTGTGTGTCTTTGACACAGCCTTATCACTTTCTGTGTGTGTGTGTGTGCATGTGCATGCACACATGTGTTAGCACTCCCATACTTTCTGGTGTGGGACACTGTGGGCTTATCTTGCATATGTCCTTCTTCAGTCCTAGAATCAGTCAGTTCTCCAAGGAGCCCTGGTTCCTTTCACTGGAGAAGGGTATAAGAAACCAAGATCTGGGTGCTAGACATGCACATTGCTGCTGGAGGGACACCATAAATTGGGGGAGTTTCATCATCTGTAACGTGGAGGCCCCCAGGGCTTGCTGGTCTCCCATTCACATCACTCATATGATGCCTTAACTGTTACAAATCGGAGACTCAGTTTCCCAAGGCAGAGATGAAACATCATGCTAATTCAGTCTCCTGGCAATATGGTATTTCCCTGAGCCCTAGGCTTGAGTGGTCTGAAAGAGAGGCCCCCTAGGAGATCTCCATCCCCTTATCTCCACATAAGAAAACTGAGTCTACAGAGCAGCAGTGTCTTCCTCAAGATCCCGGGACGAGCTCACAAAGCTGGGCCCATGGGTAGACAGTCTCCAGATTCTTACATGGACCCCTCCTCCAAGCCTGGAATTCGTCCATCACCACCACCACCCCAGGCTGTTCATGGTTGGACACTGACTGATGCCATATCCCTTAAGGAAAATGTTCCTGGAAGTCACGAAGTTCTTCCAGCCCCACGTTCTAACCTGGGAACTCTGTGAGGGGTGCGTCTTCTCCAGCTCACAGCCTTTCTGCTCAGTCTACTGTCCTTACAGAAAAAAATGCTACTTGGAGAATTTCTCCTCTCTCAACATCCATCTATCCCCGTCCCAAGGGACAGAACCGCCCCCCATTGTCACACTTGTCCCATGGGCAGAGCTCCAACGTGATGGGGAAAGGGTTCAAGGAAATCTGAGTTACCCACCTTCTTGCCACCTTACCCCCAGAGTTGTCTTTCTCAGGAAGTGGTGGCCTCAATCAGAAGCCACTTGTTTCAGCCACTTCCCTTAAAACCACCTCTAGGGCTTCCATGATGGTTCAGTGATAAAGAATCTACCTGCCAATGCAGGAGACATGGGTTCGGTCCCTGGTTGGGGAAGATACTACATGCTGCAGAGTAACTGGGCCTGTGTGCCAAGGCTGCTGAGCCTGTACTCTAGAACCCAAGAGCCACAACTACTGAGCCCACATGCAGCTAGAGTGGCCTCCCGCCCACTGCAACTAGACAAGACCCTGCACAGCAACCAAGACCCTGAACAGCAACCAAGACCCTGTACAGCCAAAAACAAAACAAATAAATACTTCAAAAAACCCACCTCGAACCTCCAGGCTGGTCTCCCTTAAGCAGAAGCCAGCTCTCTTCTTCCTACTTCTTCCTAAGGGAACCCTTTCCGCCTCACATTTCATTCTGATCCCATCCTCCACTGCACGTGGCATTTATTCCTGCATCTCCTCTTCTCATCTGCACCACCTCCACAGTGGGGACACGGTGCCTGCCACTCAAAGTGACCTCCCTTCGTGTGACTGCCTGGGACACTTTCAGGAGGACAGGCACAGGCTGAACTGTTAACTTCAGTTCATTCACTTTATAGATAACCGGTGTGGGGCTCGAAGAGGCAAAGAGACCGGCTCGAGGCCCACAGGTCTTTGGAAATGAACCAAAATCGTCTATCTCAGATGTTCTATCATGAAATGACCTATCTACCTATCTATTTATCTATCTACCTGTCTAGTTTGATCTATTTATTGATCCAATCATCTACCAATTTAAAATCCTCACAGTAGATTTTGCTGTCTCCTAGGGTGGAAGTCCACTTCCAGGCAGGCAAGGATGTTTCTTAGCCCTGGCGGGGTTATAAGAGTCCCTGTGCCCGAGGAGACAGGGGTCCTGAGGAAGGAAATCTGCTCTTACATGTCACCTGCCCTGAGCAGCCTTCAGCACCATCGGTCAGATGTCAAACTGTCCCCTTTCCGGAAGCCACTGGAAGCTGTGGGGAACTTGCTAGAAGAAAGAGGATGCTTGGTTTCCCAGCCTGGATATTGAGGAACTGATACAAAGTGGCTCTGAGGAAGGCCTTGGAAAGTCACTTCATTCATCCTGCTAAGAACACAGACTCCTTGCCTCTCCTCAAGTCTGGTTTTGTAAATTTTGGATGGTATCTCATCCAGGGGGTTCTAAGACCCAGCATATTTGTAAACCCCTGTGATGGGCTGTTTTGACCTCAGGAGAACCTGCAAGGGACAGACAAGCCTAGTGAAAATCAGGGCTGATAAAACCACCTCCCCTGGGGGCTGGGCTGCAGAGAGAGTTTGGACCTTGGGTACCGGGTACCAAGTGGCCCTGGCTTCCATCATCCGTGCCCCTCACTCACCAGAATCCAGGGAGCCAGAGTCTCTGCTCCTAAGCAACTCCGGCTCCTGAAACTCTGGAGCGAATATGTGCAAATTACTTCAGGGAATGCCCATTGCCCAAATCCAATTTGAATACCACTATGTTGCTAAGAGCACTTGCCACTGCGAATGAGCTAATGCAAGACTGACGTTTACAAAAATCTTTACAGAAAAGCGAAATGGCCTGGGTGGTGGGAAGATACCCAGTTTGCAAATTTCCTTCCTGCTTTCCTTTCCTTCTTGTTTATTCTTCCTTCTGCTCTCCCTCCCTGCATCCCCTGCCCTCCTTTTTTTTTCTTTTTTTCTCTTTTACTTCTGCATCCTGAGAACATTTTAATTTTGGAAAGAAATGCTATGTACGCCAAAGTTATGTGATATGTAGAAGTGTGGAGTGTGGGAGGGGAGGATTGGAGGAAGTATATAAACACCTACCAAAGCAAGGAATTAGCTTTGCAGATGATTCTAGAAAAACAATAAGCTAAGTAGTAGTCTTCAGTCTTCACAATCATCCTCGAGGCAGCCCCTCAAGTGTCCGAGTACTGAGAGGTGCAATGACTTGCTTGGATCCTGGGGGTCAATCCACCTTCATCCTAAGGAAGGTCAGGGCAAGCATGAGAATCAAGTGTGTTCCTTTTAGTTGGAGACAGTTGATTTACAGTATTGTGTTAGTTTCAGGTGTACTGTACAGTGGTTTAGTATTTTTTTTAGATTATACTCCATTAGACGTTATTACAAGATAATGGGTATGATTCCCTGTGCTATACAGTATATCCTGGTTGCTTATCTATTTTATAGGCTTCTCTGATGGCTCAGAAGTAAAGAATCTGCCTGCCAGGCAGGAGACCTGGGTTTGTTCCCTGGGTCAGGAAGATGCCCTGGAGAAGGACATGGCAACCCACTCCAGTATTCTGGTCTGAAGAATCCCATGGATGGAGGAGCCTGGTGGGCTACTGTTCATGAAGTTGCAAAGAGCTGGACGTGACTGAAGCGACTCAGCACGCACACACGCACACACACACATGATATCTGTCCACGCTATATTTCCTGCTTGTCCCTCCCACCTTCTCTCCCATTTGGTAAACCCAAGTTTGGTCTCAATATCTGTGAGTTAGTCCTGTTTTGTAAATGCATTTTTCTGGCTCCCCACAAAGCAGCTCAATCAGACATCACTTTGCTGCCCAGTCTCTCCACTCTTGGATGAGCCTTTTAAAACATGTGACTGGTAAGTCCTAATCTGAACTTTAGGATTGCATGAGAAGAGATAGAAATCTAGGAGTGAGTGTGAAAAGCAGTTTCCCAAATAAGCAGGACCACTTTAGTTCTTGAGTCTACAATGGCAGTTGATGGATTCGTCCAAAGGCTGCCTTGGAGAGGAGCATTGGCTTGGGGTGGTATCAGGTGGGATGTTTAGAAAGAAACAGGAGTGTTGGTTAGTCAAGCAGAAGTTCATTAAAAGAGCACCTATTCCATCTGCGAATTCCCAAATAACAGCTCTCTCCTCATGTGCTGTCTTCTTGGGCTGTACTCCCAGCCTCCCCACTGCCCACCGTGCTGGGACTGAGGGCTGCTTTCTCCTGGGCAAACGCCTCTGCTCCCTGGTTCAGCAGACTCCCTCCCTGGGTCAGCTGTGCTTGTCATTTTAATGAAACAATTTATAAAAACTGATGAAATAAGGGGCTTCCTAGGTGGCGCTAGTGGTAAAGAACCCATCTGCCAATGCATGTAGACCTAAGAGATGTGAGTTTGATCTCTGGGTTGGGAAGATCCCCTGGAGGAGGAAATGGCAACCCACTCCAGTGGGCTACAGTCCATGGGGTTGCAGAGGGTCAACACAACTGAAGTGACTTAGCACGCATGCATGATAAAATAAGAAAGCCTGAAAGAGAGTGGTTTCCACAAAAACTAAGTTTAATTCTTTGGAAAGTCTCTTTCTATCAAGGGATCTCACTAAAAATAACTGCAATTGAATTAGGCATGGGCGAGATGGCTTTAAAATATTGAGGAGAGTTGTCTAAGCCTAAAAATATGTGCACTTACAAGACTTTAAGTTCTCATTTATTTTAAAGAAATCAAAATTGGAAATTATAGGCAGTGTGTTTGGGGCAGGCTTTATATAAGAAAGAAGGCTGTGAACTCCAAGCAAAGGGCTTGGTCTCAGAGAAAAGCTCTGGGTATGCCATGAAGTTCTTGGCTAATGAATGATGTAGGTTTTAAGTTAAAATATAATAAACTGTTTAATGTGTTATTGTTTTATGATGGAGGGGAATTGTAAACATCATGATGGGTCATGTACTGCTCACGAAGGAGGTCAGGTTTTCCCTGCGGCAGTGGAAAGGCCCTGGAGAATTCTACACAGGCAGTGACGTGAGTGGTTCGACTTCCCAGGTAGATCGCTGACTTTGTCCCGGGGCTGAATTGCAGAAGGTGGGGGTGCAGAGATCAGAAGAAAGAGATTAGCAAAGAGGCTAGGCTCTGGGATGCGTGATGAGTCTTGAATCAAGCAGATGGAGATGGGAAGAACAGGACAGAACAGAGAAATATTTGGGAGGTAGAACAGACAGGATGAGGTGTTTGGATCTAGGCGGTTGTGGGCTGGGTGACTGGAGATACCTCTAATTCATTCTTGGGAGAGATTCCTCTTCACTAACAAGGACCAGGCAAAAATGTGATTGAAGCGAGACAGGAGTTGGTGCGTGCTCTGTGCTGTGGCTCAGATGAAATTCCTCTTCCTGTCTGTCTTCCCAGGACTAGCATGTCCTTCCAGATCCACATGGAAGTGTCCAGTTCTTGGAGCCCCATCCCAAATGGAACTGATCCCCTAGACGGATCTGCAGTCCTCCTCTATCGCAAGCTCTTACATTATAGCACTGAACTTACTACCTTGAATCCTAGAGTTACTGGTTTGTTCATCTCTCTTTCCCACTAAATTGTGAGCCTGAAACCAGAGGTAACATCTTCCTCAACTTCACACCCTTGATTCACAGCCCAAAGTCAAGCACGTTCTGACACCTCAAGCAGCTATGATTAGTCATAAACTAATCAGCAGTTGTCATCTCCCCAGTGATTATTTGAATTATATCGGTTTCTCCATCTACTCTACACATTGCCATAGCTTCTCTGCTGATAGTAATTTTCATCAAAAATTTATCAGTTCTACCTTACCTCCTACATCCAAAAAGGATATGATCCAACGGCATCGGTGGTATATAAAACACCATAAGAGTTTGTTGTTGTTCGGTCGCTAAGTCACATCTGACTCTTTGTGACCCCATGGACTGCAGCACGCCAGGGTTCCCTCCTTCACTCCTGGAGCTTGCTTAAACTCATGTCTGCTGAGTCAGTGATGCCATCCAACCATCTCATCCTCTGTTGTCTCCTTCTCCTCCTGCCTTCAATCTTTCCCGGCATCAGAGTATTTGTCAATGAGTCAGCTCTTTGCATCAGGTAACCAAAGTATTGGAGTTTCAGCTTCAACATCAGTCCTTCCAATGAATATTCAGGGCTGATTTCCTTTAGGATTGACTGGTTTGATCTCCTTGCTGTCCAAGGGACACTCAAGAATATTCTCAGAGTGTTAAATCTGTGCAAACCATGTATAGAGATTAAAAGATTATGCAAAGTTACCAGAACCTAAGAATATTGTTATTTAGCATTGAATTTGTTCTTAAGATTCCTGACTACCCAATGCTAAAACGGCAATTAAGCAATTTTTCAAAATCGTGTTTTACCCAACAGTTCCATAGGATGGCAACAAGCCATGTTAGTGGGAGAGAGAAGGCCAGAGGGTACCCTGGGGGTTCTGTTCCCAAATTAGTTTAAAAAGTTAAAGATGGTCTTTTTATTAGAAACCTTCCTGAGGCTTGAATATGTCCAGGCAACATCCTGAATCTCTCGGTGCCAGGTATGGGGGTTGGGTGGGGGGAGAATTTAACCCTTCGTCTTGGCACTTAATTAAATCTCCCAAAATGTTGCTCTGTGGAACCCCGGTCTGGGGAATGCTGGTTGAATGCAGGCAGGAACACTGCAGTGTCGGGAGAGGTGGCTACAATCTAATCATTAAGAGCCCTCAGGCAGATGAGCCGCTGTTCCATATGTATGGGCTGGTTAGAAAATTTCCCCTTCTGTTCTGTGCATTCTTTGTCCCTCCATTTTATTTAAGGTACGGTTTTTAAATACAGTAAAATCCCCCTCCCCTTTCATGTTCGTTTCTGCCAATTTGGACGAATGCATGCAGTTGTGTAGCCACCATTACAACCAAGGTACTGAGCAGTTTCATCACTCAGCCCCGATTTCCTCGTATGCCTTTATAAGCAAGCCTCCCCCAAGACCCCTGGAAACCACTCATCTGTTTTCTGTCTCTACAGCTTTGCCTTTCTAGAATATCATATAAATGGAATCAGGCAGCATGGAGCCTTTTGAGTCAGTATAATATTTATGAGTTCACATAAGTTTTGCTTCTCAATGGCTCATTGTTTTTACTACAAGTGGAGAGGAACAATCTCCATCGATTATCCGTCTACCAGTTGAAGGACATGTGGACTGTTCTTGGCGATTACAAGAAAATTCTTATAAACATTAGCACGTGCATGCCCAGTCGCTTCAGTCACGTCCAACTCTTTGTGACCCTATGGACTGTAGCCCACCAGGCTCCTCTGTCCACGGGATTCTCCAGGCAAGGATACTGGAGTGGGTTGCCATGCCCTTCTCCAGGGGATCTTCCTGATTCAGGGGTCAAACCCACATTTCCTGAGCCTCCTGCATTACACTGAGCCACCAGGAAAACCCATAAACATCAGTACATAGGTTCTTAATTTTTTGTGAACACAAGTTTCAAATCATTTGGGTAAATACCTGGGAGTGGGAATGCGTGGGAATGCTGAGTTGGGGATGAGCATATGTTTAACTCTGGAAGAAACTATTACACTTCTTCCAGGGTTGTAAGCTTCTGTTCCATAGGAGAGCTGGGGGAGCAGGGTGGTTTTTCTGCCCTCTTCCTGCTGTCCCCTCCCTTAGGGAGCCCCACCAAGGAGACTTTTGAAGGTCTCTGGCCCCTAGTCTTTTGTGTGAGCAGCAGAGGAGGTTTGTGGAGAACACCCGACCCGGGTAGGAATCCCCCTTAGGTCTGTGCCCACCTCCCTGGTCATCTATAATTCTTTATTTACCTACTCGGCCTTTAGCAACTACCTAACATTTTAGCTGAATTCTCCTAAATGGTGTCCCTTTACACAGGTGCTCAGAGCGCTGTCTGAACTTGGAAGTACCAGCCTGTCCTCAGATGTCTGGTTAGTTGTTTGCCCTGTGACCAGGGCTCGCTGGTGGATTCAGGAAAAGATGTGACCCTGCAGACTGCCTAACTCCTAAGGATGGGAGCAAGCCTCTCTCCAGCTCTCTCCATCCTCTATGGAAGCTGGAAGTCCTGCGGGTGAACATCTAATCATGTGAACTTGAACCCTGGTGTACCTTTCTCCTCTGTCTCAGGGGTATTCAGAGAAAGAACAGGTGAAATCTGCTGGAAGATGACTTGTTCATTCAGTCAGTCTTTATTGAGCCCTACTTTGAGCCAGGCACCGAGCTGGGACTGGAGATTGAATAGTGAATTAAGAGGGCTTGCTTGCCCCCAAGTAGCTTAGTCTAGTAGCGAGGCAGATGCATAGTCAGTGAGGAAAGAGTGATGCAGCGAATGTGGTCCAGAGGGTAGGAAGTGGGAGGTGTCCCAGAAGCTTCCCCAACGTGAACCTGGCCAGGGGGCACAGGGTGGGCTGTATCAGTGGCGAGTGCTGTTCATGTGGTTGGAGCATGGACATGGCATACCAGGGGGTTGGAGAGAGTTGAGTCTGCTGTGCTCAGCAGGCTGATTCATGGAGGGGTCAGAGTGTGGCTTTGGGAGGCAGCTGGGCTGTTGGGTCTGTAATCCTGGCCCTGCCACTTAGCATTTGGGTGGCCTCTGAAACACCATTTAACTTCTCTGTTCCTCAATTTCCCCTTCTTGGAAGTGAAGGTGTGGCAGCACCTACCTGAGACCCTTGTGAGGGGTTAGGGGTGTGATGACCCGGAAGGCACGGAACTCAGGGCTGGGATTATAAGAGCTCCAGGATTAGCCAGAGTCAAGCAGGAGCCAGACTCAGAGGGGTCCAGAGAGCCACCCTACAGTGCTGGGTAGCGTCTTGAAGGAGTGGGGAACACTGGAAGTTTTCAAGCAGGAGAGTGAAATGATTAGATTCACTTCAGAAGATAAATCTGCCTGGAGAACTGGTGGAGGGGTTGTGATGGAAAGATATCAGAGACGTGGAGGGCACTGGGGAGGCAGAGTTGATGGGCATCTGAATCAAGGTGGTGGCAGGCCTGGAGAGGGGAGTGGATGGGTTGGAGTGGATGGAATGTGGATGGAAAGTGGGTGGAGTGGATACACCTGGCGCTTGACTTAAAGAAAATGTTAGGGCAAGAGAGGAGCCAGGGAGAGCCCAATTTTCTGTCTATGGAGGATGCTACATGCGTACAGGAAGGAATAGAGATGCTCTTAATACTCAGAGCAGGCATCATGTCTTCTGAAGTTTTACATTCTCTGAGCCACATGTAGCCCCCAGAATAGAGAATGTTTTAAAAAATCTGTCAGCAGAAGGCTTGCCTTCCCCACTGGTGAGTCATCAAGGTAAACCTAAGTGGAGATCTTTAAACATCTAGCTGGGACCTCCCTGAGCTTCTTTTAACTCATCATTAAATCCCAAAGAGAAAGGTACATGAAATGAAGGGAAAGTACAAAGAAAGTACAATGTAGCAATAAACTTCTCTGGAAAAAAAAAAATCCAGCACCTTATAACAAAAATGCAGTAGTTTTCTGCAACTTGCATCTCGGCCATGACTTTAAGGCATCCTCCTATTTCATGTTGTGTAAAAGATTGTCACTGCTGGGGAAACTGACAAGAAAATCATATCTTTGGAAGTTTGATAAAGCGGATATTGTCTTTCACTTTTCCCTTGAACTTAGTCAAAGAGGTTCCCCAAGACACAAAAGTCATCTTTTCTTTACGTCTCTCCATCTCCAACACCCATTGTTCCCTCTGCCACCCACTCCAGTCAAATATTTCAGCTGTAAAATTGGCATGATTTCAAGGTCAAAAATGGGTTCATTTTCCCTCCGGTGAAAAGTCACACACACTCATTCAATTTATAGGAGGTGATTACGATACTTTGTCCTTCAAAATGCCTTTCTGGCTTATAGTAGCACCAGAAGAAAATTCCTAAACAACCCTCTTTGAAATTCATTGTGTCTGAAGAAAGATCAGGAACAGCTTTTTCCAATAAGACATTTATTCTGCTATGTTCTTGTGTTCAGCCAGGAACAGTCATGAGTAAATTGAGAGAGAGACAGATACAGATAGAGACAGAGACACAGAGAGGGCTCCTCTGAATGATAAAGATGAGTGTGTTCTGCCCAGGTTTCTCACTCCAAGTTCCAAGGCTCCTGACGGCTTGTTCTGAGGCTGACTTGTGTCCCACATCAGCCAGGTGATGGAGGGAAACTAGTGTGATGGGCTGTGGGGATCCTTCAGGATGGCCTGCTGGCAGGATGATCAGATGTAGCCTAATGCTGAAGGTGAAAGCAATAAGATGCCATCTTTGTGGAGGAGCCTGGGGAGGAGAACATAAGGGATCAACTGGGACCTCAGAGGAGCAAAGGCGGCTCTCATCTGGAGCTCCAGTGATGTCCCCAGAGGTTGGTGGAAGGACTCCATTCAATTCTCACAATGCCTCTGCAAAACGGATGTCACCATCCAGCTTGCAGATAAAGAAAAGGCGTTCTGAGAGGTTAAGCAAAGGACCCAAATCAAGAGTCAAACTCAAGTCTGTCTTTTCCAAAACTGTTACTTGTGGTAGGAAGAATAATGGCCTCCTGACGATGTCCATGGGCTTCCCTTGTGGCTCAGCTGGTAAAGAATCTGCTTGCAATGCAGGAGACCTGGGTTCAATGCCTGGGTTGGGAAGATCCCCTGGAGAAGGGAAAGGCTACCCACTCCAGTATTCTGGCCTGGAGAATTCCATGGATTGTATAGTCCATGGGGTTGCAAAGAGTTGGATATGACTGGACGACTTTCACTTTCACAACAATGTCCATATCCTACTCTCCAGAACCTGTGAATATGTTAGGGTTCGTGGCAAAGGGAATGAAGGTTGCAGATGGGATTAAGGTGGCTAATCAGCTGACTCTGAGATGGCAAGAGTCTCCTGGATTAGCCAGGCAGACCCAATGCAGTCACAAGGGGCCTAAAAAATGGAAGAGGGAGGCAGAAGAGAGAGAACTAGAAAGATGGCAACTGGGGCAAGGATGTGACCTGCCATCTCTGGCTGAAGATGGAGGAAGAGGGTCATGGACCGGAAGGGCAGGCGACCTCTGGAAGCTGGGAAAAGTGAGGAAAGAGACTCTCCCCTAGGGCTTCCAGAAGGAAGACAGCCCTGCTGACGCCTTGATCTTAGCGCAGTAAGGCCCGTGTTGGACTTCTGACCTCCCATGCTGTGAGGAAGTAAAATTGGTACTATATAAGTCACAAAATTTGTGGTAATTTACTGTAATATCAACAGAAAACCAATACATTATGCCACACCCTTCACATGAATTCGTTTTTTAGCATTTCAACAGACATTTCATGCCTGGAGAACCACAGAACTTGAACAACCGAGGCAGGGGAGTCAGGCTGCTTGATTCAAGTCTGTGTTCCACTCATTACTAGCTGTATTACCTTGGGCATATTGTTTAAAATTTTATAAGCCTCCAGTTTTTATTCTGCGTAAAATAGAAATGATAAAAATGCCCCGGCCCACAGTGGTGTTGTGAGGGTCAAATGAGATAATTCATAAGAACGGACTTGCACGGTGCCTGCTGCAGACCAAGTGCTCACCAGAGTGCAGTTATCACATTTTATCATCAACTTCTTCCCCATCATATGATGCATGCCCATCATATCCCCATCCTCATTAAAGAGTCTCTGTGTGGGGTGGGGGAAGGTACTGGGACCTGTGGGGGTGAGATGCGAAGGGACAGTTGAAGCCTTACCAGCCCCATGTCCTGCCTCTGTAGACATCTCTCTGTGGCATCCTCTCACTGCAACTGGAGCCTCCCCGTGGGTTTTGGAGCCAGGACATGCTCTGGGTTGGGTCTGGGGCACGTTGGCAGGCATGTCTTGATGTACACCTCTGAGCTCTGCCCATCTGTAGCTCCTCCCCCTCCCATGCCCAGCCCCAGGGCCCCAGGGACCGAGGCCTTCCCTGGCAGCAGCCCAAGAAGGGGTAGGGCAGAGATGCCTCATTCCACGAAGGGAAACTGAAGTTCAGGTTCCCAGAGAGACCATCTCTGGGGTCTTGCCAGCTTTCTAGAGATGACATAATTGACTCCAAGTCCTTGAGCTTAGCCTCTGTTCTGGCACCACCCCCCCACACCCCTGTTCCCATCCCTCACCTCTTGGCTCAAGGCCTCCATCCAGCAGGATTCCTGGCGCTGCTCTAGCCAACTGGAGCAGAAAGGGCACACAATTCAGCAAAGCAAGAATTTGCAGAGAATTCCAGGAGAGGCAGTTGGGTTGCAAGGGATGGGAACCACAAGTTCAACTTAAAAAGAGGTAAAGATGACTAGGGGGCAGCCCTGTTAGGGTACCACAACTCCAAGGACAGAAGACCAAGTGAGGCTGCGTCTCTCACACGCTGGAACCAGCAGAAAGCTGCTGGGAGGCCAGTCTCACCTATCATCTCAGACAAAGCAAGTCCTGCCTGCCTCGCTCCTCACTGGACATCTGCTGTAGAGCTCATCACTACTATGCCGTCATTGCTGCTAGGTCACGGACAGGATTGGATATATTAAATCATGTGTTCGTCCTGATATCTCTGATTCAAAGTCAAGGCCAGGGGGCTCTTCCTCACCTTCCACCACCCCAGATTTGATTCTCAACTTCTTTCCCAGTGAGAACCCTGGTTCTCAAGAGTGGCACTATATGTGGTCATCTGCTTCATCCCATGATATACTCAATACATCCAACAGCATCACCCCAGGCTTAGTGTTAGTCGCTCAGTTGTGTCCAGCTCTTTGCAACCCCATGGAGTGTAGCCCGCCAGACTCCTCTGTCCATAGACTTCTCCAGGCAAGAATACTGGAGTGGGTTGCCATTTTCTTCTCCAGGGGACCTTCCCAACCCAGAGATTGAACCTGGGTCTTCTGTATTGCAGGAGGATTCTTTACCATCTGAGCCACCAGGGAAGTCAACAGTGTCAGACCTACCACATTGTTACCACTACCAACAACAAACCTGCTTGCTGTTCTTTTGTCGTTAGAATATATTGCAACAGGGGTGTGCGTTCTGGGGACTCTCTTCAAAGGCAAGGGCAGCTTCACTGCTTCAACCGACAAGGCACCGAGAGATCCAGAAAAGGAGGCACTTGCCAGTCTGCCTCTGCCATGGGTGCCTGCGCACCCTTAAGCTCAAACACAGCCCTGGATGGCATGCACACAGTGCTCCATGGTAAAAACAGAGGGGCCCGACCCTCAGGAAGCTGGGTTAGTCAATGACACTATTTGATCTGGTGTTTGTAGCCAAATAGAGCTTCAGGGGTATAAGATGTCCCCTGTGGTCTGGTCTCAGGTCAGACACCTCTGGAGGCACAAGAAACGTGTCTGCAACAGACAGAACATATAGTTTCCTGAGGGTGTCTGAGCCTGAGCTCACTGGCTGGCAGCCTTGCTGAGCTCCCAAGCTTGCTGGGGGCCCATTGGAAGCCTCAGGTCTGCACGGCCCTTACTCCCCGCATGCCGAGCTTTCTCCACCCTGAATGGACCTCCACTTCTGGATCTGAATGGATGATCACCCCATGGGGCTACTCTCCAGAAGTACAGAGGGGTCAACGCCTGGAGGGGCAAGTCTGGACTCAGAAAACAGAGCCAGGAGGGTCAATTCCTGCCACATTCTCCCTCCAGGGAATGGAGAGTAACTGCTAATAGACACAGGCTTGCTTTCTGGGGTGATGAAATGTTCTAAAATTAGATTGTATCGATGGCTGCACAACTCTGAATATGCAAAAACTACTGAACTGTACACTTTAAATGGGTGAATTTTGTGGTATGTGAGTCATATTTCAGTAAAGCTGTTATAAGTGAAACAGTGAGATAAATATATGTTATTTTTAAAACATATATATATGTATGGACACATACATAAGGTAAGATGTATATAATGAAAGATATATATGTGTATGTACATATATATGTATATATATGTTTCTGTATATATATAGAATATATATATTATATATATTTATTATATCTATTATATATATAAATACATACAATTGTGTTGATTATTTGGATATGAAGAACAACATATATAGAAAGAGGTTACAGCTGTTTATTGTTTTTTGGTTCTCTTCTTCCTACTTTTCTGCAAAGTAGAAATTTTTTTTTAAGTAGAATTTAATTTTTAAAAATAAAATTTGGGGAAAGTAAACCTGCCATCACAGGACTATGGGGAGGAAACCCACTTTTTTGAGTCAGTCAGTGGTTTATGCCCGGTTAGGACTCTGCAAAGCCATTCACTTGACTGCTAACCATTTGGGCCCTTGCCAAATGATCCCAACCCCAGCTACATGGCTCCACAATTCACAGTCAGAAAATTCAAGCTTTCAAAGCTGGATCCTGCGGGCCTGCCAGTCAGGGCAGCAGACTTAGTGAGGACTCTGCCTCCTTAGAGTCCCCTGGTGCACCTACTAATCATGAGGATCCCAGGGGTGGACCCCCTGCATTAGAACCTCTGGCCAGATGTCCACAGGTTAAACCAGCTCCCAAGACGTTCTTGTGCCCATTCATGCGGCGAAGCTCAGGATGAGTGGATTGTTCAACGTGCTTTTGCACCTTCGTAGACCGTGGGTTTTGAGGATACATAGCGAAGATTCTAGGTCAGCATAGACAGCTATGGGTATGCCTGACAAATGCAAAATGCAGTCACCCCACCCCACACCACCCCCGGAAACAGACACTGTGGATATTCCCAGAGACACAACTGATGTCACGTAGCCGACTTGTCAGAAAGGATTCTTCTCAACACCGTTGCCTCAGGAAACATCAGGGTTGTCCCCCGGGTCCCAAGGGCATGCCTGTGGAGCAGTAAGAACAATGAGCTGGCAACACCCCAGATTTTATGCCCCCGACTTGGGGCAAGAATGGAACCCGGGAGATGCTCACGGGTCACCGCATGTGTTTCCTCCCACACATCTCCCCCTGCTGCCCGACAGCAGGGGGATGACTCAGCTGCCTGAGGCTGCCACCCACCCACAGGACACAGGTCTCAGGAGGGGCCCTGAGAAAGGATGCCTGCAGGCGGCTTGCTTCCTTAACATCCTGGTGCTTGACCGAGACCAGCCCTGTTTTTCACATCTTCTTTGTCAAGGTATTGCCCCTTCCTTTATACCTACCTCTGACTGCGAGTTTGATTAGTGACCCAAAATATTATCTGTGATGATCTGTAGGCCTCTGACAAGGGTGAGAAAAAATAATCTCATTAAGTCCTCTTTTTTTTTAAATGTTTAAATAAGATCCACTCAGAAGAATTTCAGGTTATGCTCCATTGAATCAGAAGATGAATCTTGGCAGATGAGAGACATTTAAGTCCATTTGCAAAGATTTGTTTACTTGCTGTTGAGATATATACATTTTTTAACAGCCAAGTAAGACCCCAAAGGGCTTCCCTGATGGCTCAGATGGTAAAGAATCTGCCTGCAATGCAGGAGACCCAGGTTCAATCCCTGGGTTGGGAAGATCCCCTGAAGGAGGAAGTGACAATCCACTCCAGAATTCTTGCCTGGAGAATACCATGGACAGAAGAGCCTGGTGGGCTACAGTCCATGGGGTCGCAAAGAGTTGGGCATGACTGAGCGACCAATACTTTCACAAAATCCCAAAGTACTCATTGCTTGAACTCAGGTTTGTGAGAATGGAGAAAGAATCTTCCCAATCAGAAAAAGGAGTTTTGTCTGGATAATCTTACGAAGTTTTTTTGAGGGGGAAAATATTAAAATATAAGTAATTGCTCGTGTAGTGGTATCATTAAATGGCACCAGTGAGGTTCCTGCTGGGCTTGCCCCCTGCTCTGAATTGTCAGGCGACACTCTCCTCTCGAGGTTTCTCCTGGCTGATCGCCCGGGCAGGCTGGCTGTCCTGAAGGATAGGCCTCCAGAGGAGAGGCAGGTCTGGAACAGAGTTCAGGGCCCTGCCCTGGCTGGAGAACGGGCAGGAAAACGATGGCTGCAGCTGTTTCACTGAGCCTGGCTGCATCAGCGGGACACAGGAGCTGGGGACAGAAGGAAGGCTTTCTCTTTTCCCCACCTGCCTTCTAGGGGGTGGTCAGCAGCTTGAAGAGTTGTTAAGGGGCAGTTGGGATATTTAAATAGAGTGAAATTTGGTGAAAGTTGGATCTAGTCACCTAAATTCTTAGCAAAACAATGTGAGAAGTTTCTCACAAAAAATCTTTGGGTTATGTGTATAAAATCAACCTTACTAGCTACCCAGCACCTTCTTTTTTTTGCTTTTTCCTTCTTCTTTCTTTTCTTTTCTTTCTTCTTCTTCTTCTTCTTTTTTTTTTTTTTGCAGCACTGTAAGGCTTGCAGTATCTTAGTTCCCTGACCAGGGATCAAACCCGTGCCCCAAAAGTGAAAGCACCAAGTCCTAAGCTCTGGACCACCAGGGAATTCCCTCCCCAGCACATTTTTAGTAGAGCCAACCTCATCATCAAAATCTTGTCTCCTGCTTCTTGAATCATTATCAGGGCCTGTCTGACTCACAGTGCTCCCTTTCCCGCAGTATATGAAAGTGTTGTCTCTCAAACTATGTAAATTGCCAGGCCAGCTTAGATGCAATTTTTTTCCAGGAAACCCACCATGATTGCTCTATGGAGAAATTGTATCTTTCTCTTTTAAACTCCCATAATCAATCATTCTGATCGCTCTCTCTCTCTCTTTCTCTCAGTACGATTTAACTGGGTGCTTGCTATTTTTATTTTTAGATCACTCTATTACAGTTTATCTCTATATAGGTTATATGGTCTCTACTAGAATCATATATTAGCATGCTATTTAAATCATCGGCAGTAGCTTTATAGTTAGACAGGCATGTGTTGGAATCCTGGCTTCACTACTTAGTGGCTGGACTTTGGGTAGTCTTTTACTTTATATCTCGGTCCCTTTTTCTGTGAAATGGAGAGTTATGGACTGAATATTTGAATATGCCTCCCACACTTGTGTGTTGAAACACTTACCACCAGTGTGATGCTATTAGGAGGTGGGGGCCTTTAAGAGGTCATTAGGTATAGATGAGGTTATGAGGATGGGGGCCCCCATGATGGGACTGATGACCTTATAAGAAGAGACCAGAGAGTTAGCTCACTCTCTCACCCATGTGAAGACACAGTGAGGAAACAGTTGTCTGCAACCCAGGCAGCTGGGCCTCACCAGAAACCATATCCGCTGGTAGCTTTATCTTGGACTCCCCAGCTTTCAGGACTGTGAGAACAAATCTCTATGATTTAAGCCACTCAGTCTGTGGTACTTTGTTATAGAAATCAGAGCTGACTAATACAGGTGTCTAATAAGAGTGCAGACTTCCTAGGGATTCTGTGAGGTTGGATGATGCAGATATGCTTGTGAAGATTAGAACATGGAAGGGCGCGTAGAAGATGCCCAGGGCATGCTGGTCATCCTTGTCAAATTGTGATCTCCTTAAAGCACAGACCACAGCTTGTTAACTCAGCTTCCACCCTACAATGCAACGCCTATCAGTGTGCCTTGCTCTTAGCAGACATTCAGTGACACCTTGCTACATCAAAGAGTGAATTATGAATTATTAATGAAATGAGATCCTCATCTGCTCTTCAACTTGGCAAGTGTGCCTCCTCCCCAGAAATTCCATGACTGATCCTAGATTTTTCAGCTGCAAGCACATCTGCCTCCTGATACTCAAAAGGAAAGGTTCTCAGTGAAGCTTCTCCTCCACATTCTCTCTGAAGAGTACTTGGACAGTGGCCCAAGGTCATTCTAAGAATTTGCAAAGACCAGGAAAGAGGAAGGGAATGCATAGTAAATGCATTTGACTCTGTTTTGAGCACTGTATATGCCAATTTCTTTATGTTTGTTTCTCATTTCAATCTTTAAGACACTGTTGTTATTCCTTTTTTGTTTTGTTTTTGTTTTTTGGATAAAGAAACTAGAGCTTCAGGAAGCTAAGCAGTTTATTTAAAGTCACACAGATAGAAAGTGGCAGAGTAGCATTTGATAATCATCAAAGTGACTCCAAAACCTTACTCTGCCTTCATTGTGGGTCCCTGTGTCAGTGACAGGGCCAGCATTGGCTGCCTGATTAGCTAACCCACAATTCACAGCTGAAGTGGCCAAATAGAGATTGAGAGAGGGCAAAGCTGGTGCCTGGAATGAAGGCCAAGACTTGTTTAAATCAGCAGACAACAAGCTTGGTGAATGGTAAGATCCTGCAGAAGCAGGGAAATAGTTATCGTGTGTGTTGGGGGGTGGGGGGTGGAGGGGTACAGTCAGTACCATGGACAGCTCCCCAGTGCTTCCTACTGAGAGAATGTGGGGGTACCCTGGGAAGTTCCAACCCTTCCAGATAATTGTCTTAAGTGGGCTCTGCTTAGAGAGACTTGTGGAAAGAAACCCAGCTCCAGTCTTCCTGGAGAGTGAATCTATCAATTATCACTGAAGACTGATGATGTCTTTACTTTAGAGCTGAGAGTGGGTGAGGGGCTTGGTTGGGCTACTTGGAAGTCAACAGGCTGATTGAGATTTTCATGGACTGGACTCTCCCCCATTGGCCTCCAGTTCCTCCAGGGCACAGACCACGCTTTGTGCAGCAAGGGGTCCCAACCAACTGCCTCTTAGCCAAGATCTTGGCACATAGAGTGTCAGGAGCTCCTGGGAAATGTCAAATTTTGATTGAGTAACAAAAGAACCTTTAAATTCCCAGACTGAAAGCTGGTAACTGGCTACAGCTCCTTAAACAACATTCCTAAACCTCTACCTGAAATATCCACAAAATTTAGACAAAGATGACCAGTCACAAGAGCACTGAAAACTAAGATTGATGCTATGTGAGCTGAGGCTAAAATCAAAGCAGATGGAGCTCAAACAGCAAAACCTATCGAGGCTTTGCCTAATGGGATAGCAAATCACAGACAGTTGCCAAACTCCCCTACCTCCCACCACACACAAGCCACACATACACACACCTCACACACACTACAGAAAAACCACACACCCTCCTACACACAAGCCACACACACACACACACACACACACATATTAAACACACACCTCACACACACCCCATACTTCACACACACACAAACACACATGAACGTTGCACATATTTCACACAAACCACACACAAACCATACACAAACCATACACACACATTACATGCACACCTCACTTACACACTCTCCATATTATACACACACACTCCATACATCACACACACACCACACATCACACTAACCACAAACAAAGCAAGGAGGGGACTTCAGAGACTACATTTAGGTCATGGCATCACTTATGATTATTACAGAGCAAATTAGTTGAAATGAAAATCTTTAGGTAGCAAGCTAATTCATTACTCAGCGTTCAGCCAGAGCTCCAACTGGAAAGGATGTCGTTTGCCCCACAATTTCTCCTTTTGTCTGAGTTGTACGTTGACAGGTGCTTGGAGTGTGCATATCAAAGTTGGCTGAAATTAATAACTGAGACTAAGCATTTCCAGACAGACCTAGATAACAGCAATGACTGGATTTGGGGATTTCCACTGCATCATCCCCTTCTCTGAGCTCCCTAAGGTAAGAAATTAGGCAAGATATTCCTTGAAGATACTTACACAGAAGAAAATCAAGATGTAAGATGTGCCCCTAGCAGAGTCCCCTGGGGAAGGACAGGACACCCTGGATCAGCCCTTCCCTGGACCCGGATGTGATGTTGTGAGAGTGGCCGCCTGCAGCAGAGGCCAGCCTTGCCTCCTTCTCAGGTAGCACCTTAGAAATTGTAACAAACTAACACAACATTGTTAATTAACTATACTCCAATATAAAATTAAACTTCAAAAAATGAAATTGTGATGTAAATTCCAGTATTTCCAAATGGCTTAGGGATTGGCTTCTAGACTGCCAACGGGGGAGGGCTGCCCTGCAGAGTAGGAGAGAGAGGGGGCAGGGGAGCAGGAGGCTGGGGGCTTGAAAGTGTGTAGAGCTGCGCTGCTGGTGCCTCGCCTGCCTGCTGGGCCATAACAGCAAAGGCACCACATTGTGTTTGGGCGGCAGCCAGGCTTTTTGCATCATGGCCCATCCATCATCTCAGTAACAAATGCTTACCGGGAAGTAATTAGGAAACTGCATTTTTTTCACCACATAGATGAAAGGTGCAGAGATGTGCAGGAGGCCTTGGATACTTGGCAGCCTGGATAAACTTATTAAAAACAGTTTATCCCAGGCTTCCCAGGTGGCTCAGTGGTAAAGAATCTGCCTGCCAATGCAGGAGACCCAGGTTCGATCCGGGAAGATCCCACATGCCACGGAGCCCGTGTGCCACCAAGCCCGTGTGCCACAAGTACTGAGCCTGTGCTCTGGAGCCGGGAGCCACAACTGCTGAAGCTCGTGTGCCTGAAGACCGTACCCAGCAACAAGAGAAGCCTCGCAATGAGAGGCGGGTGCATGAGCGGCCTGCATACTACAAGGAGTAGCCCCTGCTTCCACAATGAAAGAAAAGCCTACGCAGCAATGAAGATCCAACAAAGCCAAAAATAAATTAACAAATAAGATTATTTTAAAAATATATTTTTTAAAAACAGCTTATTCCTCCAGGAAAAAATGGACAAATGCAATTCTGCCCATCCTCGGAGGTGGTGGACCTCGGAAAAGGCTGCTGAGGTTAGGAAAGGAGAGGTCTTTTCCCACCTCTCTTGGAACATGACATCCTCTCCTCGGCCTCCACACAATCCTCCACTGAGGAAAGTCAAAGTCATTGGTCAAGGCCAAGAGGCCTGTTGCACATGGCCTGGGAGACAGAGGCTATAGAATCAGGACAAAGGATTTGAACCTCTTCTATTGTACCCTTGCCTGGTAGGGCTTCCCTGGTGGCTCAGACAGTAAAGAATGTGCCTGCCAATGCAGGAGACCCAGGTTCAATCCCTGAATTGAGAAGATGCCCTGGAGAAGGAAATGGCAACTCAGTCTAGTGTTCTTGCCTGGAGAATCCCATGGACAGAGGAGCCTGGTGGGCTACAATCCACGGGGTTACAAAGAGTCAGACACGACTGAGTGACTACCACCCACACACACACGTATCTTCCGGTACCCTCACCCGGAAGCACTTCCTCTCTTAGAATTGTGCACTTCCGGATTGCTCCTTTATGTTCAGTGCTTCTTTTGGTTTGGAAGCCAGTGATCATCTTCTTAGAAAGACAGGAAGGGACTGGCTGGTGATCAGAAGGAGAGATGCTGTTCAAGGTGCTTAAGACCAGTGGAGGGGGTCCTTGCTGCTCTGCTCACCCAGCCCAGCTCACTAGAGTTGGGGGCCAGAGAGGGACCTCAGGTTTCCTCTGCACTCAGTGTTCCAGTGACAGCAGAGGAGCTTCTTACATTTCTTACAAGGGGTTAGTTTTCAGATCTGGTGCTAAGCCCTTTCCTGGACTCATCATGTAAATCATCAGGACCATCCTCTGGGATGGGGATCCCTGTAACTGTGGGAGGGTCAGGACCCTGGCTCTCCCTGATCCATCACTGGCCATTCTCAGGCCAGGCCATTTCAGCTCATCATTACCTGTGCATCAGGTATTTTTTTAATGGCATTTTCCCATGTCCTTTAAAAAATAATTTTACATATTTACTGGCTGTGCCCTCATTGCTGTGAGGACTTTTCTCTAGCTATGGTGAGTAGAAGCTACTCTTTAGGTGCAGTGTGCAGGCTTCTCTTATTGTGCAGCACCGTCTCCAGGGCTTCAACAGTTGGCTCAAGGGCTCAGTGGTTGCAGCTCCTGGGCTCTAGAGCACAAGCTGAGTAGTTGTGGTGCACAGACTTAGTTGCTCCATGGTGTGTGGGATCCTCCCGGATCAGGGGTTGAACCCGTGTCTCCTGTGTTGGCAGGCAGGTTCTTCACCACCGAGCTACCAAGGAAGCCCTGGGTCAGGGATTTTAAAGATTAAGAAACTGAAAGTCAAAGAGGCATGGAACACGCCAGGAGCGACATGGACAGTAAGTCAGGCAAGAACTCAACTGAGGTGTGGCTGCCTCCATAGCTCATGCTCTTTTACCCCAAATTCTCTTCCTTACCTTCAGTTCAGTGCTAATCTTGGCTCTGTCACCAGCAACCCCAACTTCTCTCTGACCCCATCACCATCTCTCAGATGCAGCCAGGAGCTCAGTGGTTCATACTCAACCTGCCCCTGAGATTCTCACCCCCAGACCATGTGAACTTTGACACATTAACTGACAGTCTCCTAATCAATAAGTACACAATGCACATTAAATAAAATGATATATGTATAGCCTTCATTCCAGCATCTGATGCAGAATTGATACTCAATATGTTCTGCTGGGGGTGGAGGGGTTATTATTATTACTGCTGCTATTGTTGGCAGTTCTGTGTATCCGGCTTGTCCCGGTCTCACCAGCTGGATGTGAACGCCAGAAAAGCCCCGTCCTGCATCTCTGAGACAATATTACTGAAATAGACAGCTTAGTGATGTGAAGAAATCACATTCCAGAAATCACAGCTTCTAGCTAACCTGTAAGCTACAAAGGTTAAGAACAGTTTAAAAAAAGGAAGAGAGAGGGGAAAATGTCTATTTTTATGTCTTGAGACAGACAGCCTTAGCAAAGTAACAGGTCCTCTGCAAAACGCTTTTTGAAAATAAGTTTCTTATTTTAGCTTAATGACATTCCAGACTGAGCCAAATGATTAAATATTGAAACGGGACTGGCGATCTTGAGTTTCATCCGCTGATCAATTTAAGATGAAGCTGCAAAAGGGGAAAAAAAAACATGCAAATGTCAAATAATCAAATCCAAGTGAAGTCTGAGCCTTTGTAAAATGTCACAGGAGGTACCGGGAGCATTTATACATTATTTTTAACCAGAAGGTAAAATACAGAAGGAAATGATCAGGACTTGCCCCCCCCACTCCCGCCCCCACCAAGTTCTGCCTGGGAAGCCAGTGCTGCTGAGAAAGGTCATCCTTGTTGACTAACAGAGGTACACGGTAGAGGATCAGAAAGGCCATAGGTAAAGTAATAGACACAAATCCCGCCTGGGCTTCTTTCTGTGAAGCCAGCCAGCGCCTGGCAGGTATCAGAAAATTCAGGGCAGACAAGAGAGGAGTCCACACACTGGGATTCACAGCTGGCCCCTGTGGCTCAAACCTAAGCCCAACTGCATCAGCATTTGGGCCTGACAAACTAGGAAAGCCAGCATTACCACCAAACCCCACAACTGCAGCAGTTTTCATAAGAGCAAAAGACTGAGAAAGTCTAAATGTCCGTGGGGTTAGGGAGTTGAACAAACCATGGTATACTTTTTCAATAGAATCCCTTGCAAAGGAATGAGAGATTCCACTAAATTCCCTTTTGCACTGTTTGAATTTTTAATGTGTGTTTATATCACCTTTAACATGATAAAATTAAAAAATTAAATTAAAAAATAATTAAGATTAGCAAACACGCCGAAATCCAGTCGAAAGAAGTCAAGAACTGCTTTTTCTTCAACCTGTCTTCACCCTGCCTTTGCCTCTAGCCTGGGTCTGCGTGATGTTGAAACAAATGATTTATTTGGAGAGTTGGATCCAAGTAGTTCAAGAATCAAGCTATGCAAACTGTGAAATTAACTTGCCCAAAGAGATGCCCCAGCAGCCCTGTCTGGACACCTGTTTATGTCAAAACTTGATCAAGCAGCATGCACAGCCCGGCTGCCTGCTGGAGCCACAAACTGGCTTTGGTCCTGCAGGTACAGCACATGTGAGTCCCTCGGCGTTGACTGGAAGACAGTGGTCCGTCTGGACCAAGAGTGTTGTCTTCTCTAGTTACAGAGGACTGGTAACTAGAGTTAGCTGGAGTGCGGTTTATTTCTTACTTCTCAGCTAGCCACCTTGCTGGGATTGAGAAAAGAAACATCTGATGCTGTCTGCTCAGCTGATGACAGAGCAAGTCTCTGACATGAAAAGAAGAAAGCAGGATGAAGCCCTTCCAACCCGGCTCAGGAATGAGGGAATGAGCACACAAGCAGTCACATGATAGTCACAGTCTTGGCCTGGCGCAGACCCTGACGGCTTTTGCTGAGTTCCCAAATAAGGCATTGTTCTTTTCTTCAATTCCTGGGAAGGAAACAAGAGATAGCTGAGGAGTAAGTCCAACAGGAATTGGTGCATTTTGGATGAGAGAGCCCCAAAGAGGGTGGCGGGTGAGTCAGAAGGACCCAGTGATGCCTGAGTTAATTCAGTGGTCAGAGGCAGATGCTGCTAGTTATCAAAAAGGAATGTGTTTTCAAAACCTTTTTTTTTGAACTAGTTATAGGTTCACTGCTGCTGCTGCTGCTAAGTCGCTTCAGTTGTGTCCGACTCTGTGCGACCCCAGAGACAGCCCACCAGGCTCCCCCGTCCCTGGGATTCTCCAGGCAAGAACATTGGAGTGGGTTGCCATTTCCTTCTCCAATGCATCAAAGTGAAAAGTGAAAGTGAAGTCGCTCAGTCGTGTTCGACTCTTAGCAACCCCATGGACTGCAGCCTACCAGGCTCCTCTGCCCATGGGATTTTCCAGGCAAGAGTACTGGAGTGGGGTGCCATCGCCTTCTCCATCAGCTGCAAAAATGTGTCATGAGGTCCGAAGTTCCCCTCACCCCACACCACCAGTGTTGACCTCTCATAGCACTGCAACACAGTTGCACAATCCGGGGGTTCACACTGGGGCAGCCTCAGAACACACCCAGAGTCCACCGGTTTTACAAACTCCTGCTTGTGTGTGCACGTGTGTGTCATTCTATGCAATTTTACCACACATGTGGATTTGTGTAACCACCACTGCAATCGAGACATGGAGCTATCCACCGCCACAAGGCTCCCTCCCCTCAGCAACCTCTCTCTACTGTTATCATTTTGTCCTTTTGAGAAAGTGTTATAAGTGGAATCATACAGGATACAGCCTCCCGGGACTGGCTATTTCCTCTCAGCATGATTAGAAATGGAATGGTTTTATAAGAACCAATCCTCCATATCAATTAACACAAGTGCAACTCAACAAGCCTTGCAGTTTGGCTGTCTGATTTACGGTAAGCTCTTAATAGGGAAGAGGCAGTCAGTCCACAAGCCAACCCACCGTTGACTAGGGGGAGATGATTGTAAATAAAGAAGAAAGAGGGAGATGATGCCAGCCCTGATGATGGTGAAAATGATGAGGATGATGACGGGCCAAAGGCTAGAAGTGGAGAAGGTGGTGCTAATGATGGCAGAGGCGACGGTCACAGCAACGACAGCTGTGCCGATAATGAAGGCGGTAACGACCCTGGCGATAATCGAGGTGCTAAAGACAGTGTGAGTGGACACAGTGAGGGAAAGATGAGGATAAAGGCGATGGTGTGATGAGGAAGACTCTAGAGTTTACAAAATGCAACAGTTTACATTGTCATATTCTCTCAACAAAGCAGTTAGGGTGATTTCATTTCGCAGATGGGGAAATTGACGCAAGAATTAGTGAGTGGTTCAAGGCACTTACTGGTAAACATGAGAGCTAAAGGAGACAGACTTCTTGGTCATTCCTGGGAAACCACTTTAGCTCACTTAGATTCTTCCCATGTTCTCCGTCCTGCCTGTGAGAACCACAGGGCTACAAGGAAATGCCTGCTTCGATGATGAGTAATGAACAGGAGAGTGAAAAAGCTGACTAAAACTCAACATTTAAAAAACAAAGATCATGGTATCTGGTCCCATCACTTCATGGCAAATAGATGGGGAAAAGGTGGAAACAGTGACAGATTTTATTTCCTTAGGTTCCAAAATCACTGCAGACAGTGACTGCAGCCATGAGATTAAAAGATGTTTTCCCCTTGGAAGAAAATTTATGACAAACCTAGATATTGTATTAGAAAGCAGAGATATCACTTTGCCAACAAAGGACCGTCTAGTCAAAGTTATTTCCAGTAGTCATGTATGATGTGAAAGCTGGACCATAAAGAGGGCTGAGTGCCAAAGAATTGCTGCTTTCAAACTGTGGTGTTGGAGAAGACTCTTGAGAGTCCCTTGGACAGCAAGGAGATCAAACCAATCAATCATAAAGGAAATCAACCCTGAATATTCATTGGAAAGACTGATGCTGAAGCTGAAACTCCAATACTTTGGCCACCTGATGCAAAGAGCCTACTTATTGGAAAAGACTCCGATGCTAGGAAAGATTGAAGGCAGAAGGAAAAGGGGGCAACAGAGGATAAGATGGTTGGATGGCATCACTGACTCCATGGATATGAATATGAACAAACTCTGGGAAATAGTGAAGCACAGAGGAGCCTGGCTTGCTGCAGCTCGTGGGGTAGCAAAGAGTCAGACGTGACATAGCGACTCAACAACGACCACAATGACGTACCATTGCAAAGGCAGTAGGGGTAGGGGGAACTGCGATTCCTCTGTCCCAAAAAGGGATCATAGCTCAGCTCCACCTCTGCCAACTTTGCACAGATCTCTAAGCCCTTCCTTCTGTCATATCCAGTCTAGAGGACATAGCTCATCTCATACCTCCTCAAAGACCAAGAAGACAGTCATCTAGACCCAGAAGGCAAAAGGCTTCATAGCCACACATGCATTGGTCTGAGAGCCGTGGCTGGTCACAAAGAAGAAATGATCAAACAAGTCAGTAGTTTGTTTCCACAAACAAGGTGACCGAGTCCATGGGGAAGGAGAAGGAAGGGGAGGAGGCGATGGAGAAGAACTGGGCAGTACTCCAGCCAGTGGGTAGACCCAGAGGGAAACGCGGGATAGCGGATGACTCATGAGCCCCAGCTCACCAGGTGATTTTTAAAGCTGCTTGAGAGCATGTCTGCAGGGTTGATCTCAACGCTTGCATCTTGCATTCTTAGTCATCAGTCTGGAGGCTGCCCTTCATTATTTATGAATGCAGCCAAGAAGAGTGTGGTTGTTTGAATTGTGTCTGTGTCCTCAAAATCCAGCAGAGAAGAGAGAGGTGGCCAGGAAGGGGAACCAAAACATGGCCCAAAGCAGATGGTAGAAAATACAGTGCACCTCCCACGCTGTGGGCCCTCAGGGGTGGCGGCGACACGGAATCAAATAGGTCTCCCAGCTCCCCGCCATGTGGGACGTGGTGGGGAGCCACTTGATGCAGACAGGAAACCCACTGGAGAAGGTCCTGCCACCTTGTCTCTCAACCACTTCTCAGGATGTCCTTGCATCTGTAACTATTTCAGCACGTGCACTCAGCCATGTCTGACTCTTTGTGACCCCATGGACTGTAACTTGCCAGGTTCCTCTGCCCATAGAGTTTGCCAGGCAAGAATACTAGAGTGGGTTGCCATTTCCTACTCCAGGGGACCTTCCCAACCCAGGGATAGCCTCTTGCATTGCAGGTGGATTCTTTACCACTGAGATACCTGGGAAGCCCAATTTGTGCTACAGAGTTTCCCATTATCTGGATTTTGCTCATCAAATCCCCATGGATTCAGAAACTTGTTTTTCTGTTAAAGTGGTAGTTAGAATGGGAGACTTTGTCAGATTCTGATTTCTTTTTTTTTTTTTAATATTTATTTATTTGGCTGTGCCGGGTCTTAGTGGCTACATGTGGGACTCTTGCTGTGGCCCACAGACTCTGGTTGTGACACAAGCTTCGTTGCCCTGCAGCGTGTGGGATCTCTGTTCCCAGCCAGAGATGCCTTGCAAGGCGGATTCTTAGCCAGTGGACCCCCAGGTTTGATTCTATTTGGTTTCTTTTTCTTTTTCTGGCAAGACTACTGTGTTCTTCCAGCAGAAAGCACATAATGTTGGCTTTCCCCCATGCTGTGATGTTAGCCATCACAGAGAATCATTTGTTCTGGTTTCAGAGGACAAAGGTAAATTCGTGGAGGACATGAGAAGCAGAAGGGCATTCCAGGCGCAAGTCGAAATGAAAAGTGCATGACCCGTCTGGGACTCAGCACATTGGAGCAAAGAGTACGCCCTAGGCAAGGGGGTAGGGGGGAAGCTCAGCAGGGAAGCTCAGATGTTCCAGAGCCTGGACCTTATGTCGACGGATGATGGAGAAGGCAAATGGCCACAGATGCCATTCCACCCCAGGAAAAGAGGAAATGGCTCCTCGTTCGATCGGTTCTGCTGTCATAGGAAGCTAGGGTCACACTTGGCCCACTCAGACCAGCCTCTGGATGGCTGCAAACAGTCCCCTATTCTTACGAGGCCAGGGTTGCTCCTTGGCTAAAACTGCCATGATAGAACTTGTTCCTCTCTCAAAAGCACCATCATCTTTGAGTCTGGCTTAGTCTGCTCGTGGTACCACACCAAAACACCGCAGGCTCGATGGTTTAGCAGAAATGCACTGTCTCGCTAACGCCACTGTTGGCTCCAGCTTCACCATTTATGAGCTCTGTGACCTTGTGCATTTACGCCACCTCTCTCCACCGCAGTTTCTCATTGGTAAAAACCTGAACAAATTTATTTTTAAAACATGGGATTCCTATTTTAAAATCAATTTTCCTAAGGTATCATTTACGTACAACAAATGCACCCACTTCAGTATCAAGTTCGATGAGTTTTGACAAATGTGTATTGCCGAGGCAGCCACCACCACAATCAATATAAAGACCATTTTCATCCTCAACATTTTCCTTGTGACCTTCTATCAATGTTATCCCAAACCCCAGCCCTAGCCAACCCCTGCTGTGTTGTCACTACAGTTTCGATTTTTTTCTAGAGTTTCCTATAAAGAGAATCGGGCTTCCCTAGTGGCTCAGCTGGTAAAGAATCTACCTGCAATGCGGGAGACCTGGTTTGATCCCTGGGTTGGGGAGATCCCCTGGAGAAGGGAAATCATATACTTGTGCTCTTTGGTTTCTTTTACATTGCATAATGTTTTTGAGATTCACTAATGCTGTTGGATGTCAGGAGTTAATTCCTTTTTATTCCTTTGCAATACTCCAGTAAGTGAATATATCACAGAATGCTTGTTGATGAATGTTTGCAATGTTTCTGCTCTGTGGCAATTATGAATAAAGCTACCAAGAGCATTGTATAAAATATCTGTGTGGACGAGGACTTTGAGAGAAAATTCATACAATTTTATTAATAGTCCTGACAATATTTTTGCATCCAGAACAGTTTTATCTTAATAATAAACACACCCATATTTAAAAGAAATTGCCATAAGATTTAAAAGGACATTTTAGGATTTCCCTGGTGATCCAGTGGTTAAGACTCCATGTGGACTCAGGCTTTGATTTCTTTTGGGTAAAGACTTAACAGTGGAATGGCTGGGTGTTATGATAAATATATTTTTAACTTTTAAAGGAAACTGCTAAATTGTGTCCCAAAGTGGGTGTATCATCTTATATTCTCACTAGCAATAGATAAGAGTTCCACGTGCTCCCCATCCTTATTAATTAACACTTGATATTGGCAGTTTTTTAATTTTTTCCATTCTATAAAGTTTAAAGTGGTATTTCAACATGGTTTAACGTCTGTTTCTTTGATAATCAGTTGACCATTTTTTACGTCATTTATTAGCCATTCATATATCTTTTCTTGTGAAATGTGTTTTTTTGTTTGTTTATTTTCATTTACTTATTGCCACACTGAGTGGCACTTGGGCTGTTAGTTCTCTGGCCAGGGATTGAACCCATGCTCCCTGTAGTGGAAACACAGAGTCTTAACCACTGAACCACCAGGGAAGTCCTCAAATGTCCTTTTCAACCTTAGGCCCACTTTTTAAAATGTGGATGTGTTTGTTATTAAGATAAAAGTGTTCTGGATACAAAAATATTGTCAGGAACATTAATACAATTGTATGAATTTTCTCTCAGCATGTGGCTTGCATTTTAAAATTTTTCTTAAAGCTATCTTTAGAAAACGAGTTTTTAATTTTGATGAAGTTCACCTCATCCATTTTTAAAAATGGTTTGTGCTTTTATGTTCTGTTTAAGAAGTGTTGCCTACTCCAAAGTAGTGAATATTTTATTTGATGGTTATTTTTTTTTTGTAAAAGGCGTACAGTGTTTGCTTTTAAATCTAGGTCAATGATCTTCAAGTTTAACCTTTGTGCTTGGCATGAGGTAAAAGTCAAAATTCATTTTTCTCCATATGTATATCTGTTTTATTCCCATACAATATATTGAAAAGACCATCCTTTCCCCATTGAACAACCTTGGAAGCCTTGCCAAACTTTAACTGATCACATATGTAGACATATTTCTGAAATCGCCTTTCTAGTTTTCTATATATCTATGCTTGGACCAGTATAACAGCCTCTTAGTTATTTTATTACCGTGGTTTTACAGCAAGCTTTGGCTTTGAAATCAGATAGTGCAAATTCTCCAATTTTTCCAAAATTGTTTTGGCTATCCTAAGTCCTTTATTTTACCAAATAAATTGGAACTCCTTAAATGGTTTAGGAAAATATTAAAAGTATCTAGAGGAAAAATATCTATTACCTTCAAAGAATGAAAAAAATTATAACAATGACCCAGTCCTCAGTGGTGAACAGGAAGCCAGGGGGTCAGGGTTAGGGTCTTTGTCTTTTACAAAAAAGGAAGGTGACTCAACTGATCTAATTTTTGAAAAAATTCTTTTTTTTTCCAAAAAAATCTTAAATCCTCAAAATAATGAGGAATTTGAATCTGTTCACTAATCCTGCTTCCATGATTCTGAATGTTTATATCATAATATATGGTAGCATAAACAGAATTTATATTTTGTGTTTAATGAATATAAATTTGGAATGTGTAAAAATGCTTAACTTTTTAATCTCATTAGCAAAGTAGAAACAATGCTTTTATTATAGGTACTTATTTATCGTTTTATAATTTTTCTTTTTAAATGTTCTATAATCATGGAGTCTTAGTGTCCATAGTAGTTAAGGCTTAATTGTTCCCATATTTCTGTTTCTTACTGGGTGCTTTTTTTATTTATTTATTTTTTTTTAGAGAATAAACAAACTTTATTTTATAACAGTATTACAGAAAGCAAAATATCATTTAATACAACTTGAAGCTTCTAGAAATCTAATCTGGGTGCTTTTTTAGAATCACCTCCATCTTAGAAAGATGGACTTTTTATTACGCTCCTTTTCCTGAGTACAGAAAAATTACTGTAGGAAACCATTGTGTCACCAAACTGCTTACGTAAGCTAAATGGAAAAAGAATATATAAGATTTTTCCTTCATATCAGTTGAGAGTTGTGTCTGAGTGGAATGATTGAATGGGATATTTTTAACTATTAAGGAATCGTCAATGGGAAATAAAACATAAGGTTACCCCCCCAAAAGTGAAAGTAATCGGTTAGGAATACATATATATCAGGGAAATACTCATAAAAAGAGAGCTGGAGTAGCTATATTAGCTTTAAACAAAATTAACTTTAAGGCCAGAAGAAAAGAAAAAAAGCATTAAGGATAAAGAAGATCAATGTGTAATGGTAAAAGAAAGGGTTCCCTGAAAAGAAATAACAATTCTAAATTGGTACCTATCCAGTCATATAGCCTCAAAATGTATAATAATAATAACAAACGGAAAGAGCAAGAAACCATCCATCAATTTGGCAAAAGTTTTCATTTTTTCCCCTATGTGGCGGCTAGCTGAAGGAAATATAAGTTTCAATAACTTTGGAAGCAATTCGGCATCATTTACTACAGCTGATGAAAAGAAGCCCTCCAGCCCTGGGTCTGCTCCTGGGTTCCCTGCCAGAACCATGCCCACTTCTGCACATGAGCAAGAACAAGGGTGTTTATTCACCGAAACCTTGCTTGAAATAAGGGGAAAATGCATACTGCCCACGTGTACCTTGACTGGACAAACTGGGATATTCATATGACCGAATAACATACAGCAGCTTAAAATAAGTGAATGGACTGATCTCAGTAACAAGGTGGATGAATCCCCAAAACATAAAGAACCACAGCAAACAGCCATCATTGTTTATTGGGTTGCTTTCCCTGATGACATTTCCTCTGACTGATGGCACAGGGATGGCTGCCTTCCCAGGGTGGGTGATCAGGGCCTGGGCTTGTGGGCACATCGCAGATGCTACCAGTGTGTCCTCTGGAGACACGCCTCCATCAAGCACCGTGCCCCCTCTCTTTGGAGGGCCCTGAACACAACACAACAGCCTGGGAGTGGGTGCTTCTGGTGGGGATGCCCAGAGTAGGTGCCTAGAGAAACTTCCCCTTGGAGATTCACAGCACTGGGGAATGACTTTTTAAATCATCCGGTGCTCCCACCCACATTCTGCAGGGAGAGAGAAGGCTGGGGGAGGACACCGTCAAGGCCAACAAACGCTGCAGAGTTCCTGTCATCAGGTCTGCGAGCAGCAAGCGTGGCTTCCCATGGTCAGGCCAAGGTGGCCTTCACAGCTTCCCAGGGAGGGATCAGACTTCACATTAACACTTGCCAGGTGAATGTGCTGGGCTGAGTTCTGTGTGTTTGCAGTTCTTCCAGACTGGTTCACCTTCAAAAGACATGCAGAGCAGAGACGGGCCTTGATCAAAACCACCCTGCTTTAATGTTTACGTCGTGTTTTCTTAGCCAGACCCCTTGAGACAAGAGTCTATATCTTATTCCTTGTATCATCTATTGGGAAAGTGAGTACAGTGTTGGTGCTCCATTCTGTCTGACTCTTTGCCACCCCATGGACTCTAGCCCACCAGGCTCCTCTGTCCATGGGATTCTCCAGGCCAGAATACTGGAGTGGGTTGCCATTCCCTTCACCAGGGGATCTTCCCAACCCAGGGGTTGAACCAGGGTCTCCTGCATTGCAGTCAGATTATTTACCATCTGAGCCATCAGGGAAGCCCAAGCAGTACCTGGCATGGTTGTTGGTAGCAAAGGGCACTCACCCATCAGTGCCTGGTGGTTCCGCGTAAGCTCACGCACATATTCATGCATTCAATTATTTATTCATGGGTTCAATTAATGATACTGAATACCTGCTCTGGGCCTGGCCCTGAGAATGTAAAAATGAAGAAGACATGACTGAATCCTTGAGGAGCAGAGTTCAGCAGAAGATGCAGATGCAACAGAATTCTGTGGTGCCAGGATGGATGCTGGAGTGTGATGGTCAGTGCAGTGCAGCTCAAGGAAGGAACCTGGGGAAGGAGTATAGGGCTGAGGGGCTGGGTGTGTGATGAAGGCTTGAAAATGAAAGTACATTTGAGCTGGGTCTTTGCAGTGGGCCAACAGAGAGAAGGAGAAGACTTTGGAATCACAGAGAAGTACGTGAGATCACTGGGGCTTCCCATGTGGCGCTAGTGGTAAAGAACCCACCTGCCAATGCAGGAGACATAAGAGACATGTGTTCGATCCCTGGGTCATGAAGATTCCCCAGAGGAAGGCATGGCAACATACTCCAGTATTCTGGCCTAGAGAATCCCATGGACAAAGGAGCCTGGTGGGCTAGAGTCACAAAGAGTCAGAAACAACTTAGCGACTAAAGTCCATGGGGTTCCAAGAGGGCGGACCCAACTGAAGTGACTTAGCTCGGATGCATAAGGGATCATTGAGGCTTCCCTGGTGGCTCAGATGGTAAAGAATCTGCTAACAATGCAGCAGACCTGGGTTTGGTCCCTGGGTTGGGAAGATCTCCTGGAGAAGGAAATGGCTACCCACTGCAGTATTCTTGGTGAGAGAAATCCATGGACAGAGGATCCTGGTGGGCTACAGTCCATAGGGTCGCACAGAGTTGGACATGACTGGGTGATGAACATTTTCACTTTTTTTTCACAAGAGATCATTAGTTAGTGAACAAATAATTTCATGTGCCTGGAACATGGGAGGAGAAACTGGGTTGATGGAGGAGAGGCTGGATAGGGAGATGAGGCTGGGCCTTTGGGCTTTTGGGTTGGAGCTGCAGATACTGTGCTGAGGAGGTGGGACTCTACTACACAGACAGCAGCCACAGGCATAAAGATTTGTGGTCACAGAGGAGGGGGACACAATCCGATGATGGTGTGGCCAGTGATCAGGAACAGGAGGGACATCAGGAGACCACTGTATGCATCCAGGCCTGAGATGATGAAGTCCTGAGCAGCGATGCTCAGTTGGAAAAGGGAAAGGCGCTCTGGTTGGCTGAAGGATGCTCCCAGACTCTCAACTTGTCCTTTCTTATGCATTATCCAGGGGAACAGTCCTGCTCCACATCAAGCCGGTGATGTTTCCAGACTCCTCAAATCCCACTTGGACTTCCTTCCTCATTTTAGAAAAGAGTGACACTTAGGGGATGCTGAAATCACCCTGAAGGATGACTCATCTCTTGAACTCCCTTGGCCTCTTCAAGTACAAGCTTAGGCTGGCTCAGCTTGACCCCAGGCTGTATTAACTTAAAAGATGAAAAACTGTAGTCATTTACTTAGACAGAGAGGTAGCTTTGGAAACACATTCTCTCAAATTGTGGGTTGACTTTGCATCAGGTTGGTCCCATAATGGGTGATTAATTGAGTTATTAATAGTTATGCGTGGCTGGAAGTGTTTGAGCAAAAATGATAACTGGCAATTTGAGGAACACTTGAGAGCTTTTCCCACTGGGTGATGCTAAATGGGATCAACTCTAAAGCTTGAAAGTCTGATAATTTTGTGATTCTGTTGTCCAGAGACGAGGTAGAAAAACCTTGCCCTTGATGGGTTCATGTCCTGAAGGCTTTAACTCATGGCTGCAGGGCAAAGTTGAGTTTCCAATAAAGTTTTATCTGCATGATATGAAAAGCTTCCAAGTGGAAACCAGGGCTGCTGGTGACTCACGTTATTGAAATATCTTTCTAAGCCACAGGAACTCAAGGATGAGACACACAGTTCACTGCCCAGAAGGAGAATTTAAGCAGGGAGAGTCTGTTGAGAATAGCTCCAGTTTTCCCTGTGCCACCTTTGATATATTCTTGCCTTTTCAGCATCCCCTAAGGGTCACTCTTTTCTAAAATGAGGAAGGAAGTCCAAGTGGGATTTGAGGAGTCTGGAAACATCACCGGCTTGATGTGGAGCAGGACTGTTCCCCTGGATAATGCATAAGAAAGGACAAGTTGAGAGTCTGGGAGCATCACCAGCTTGGTCGTCCCCAGGATAACTTGCCTCTACACATAGGAAAGAGGTTTTGCATCATTTGAGTCGAAAATTCCTTGGAAACCAAGTGGAGAAGAATAAAGATTCTCTCCCCATTGGATGCAAGTTTGGCTTTCCTGGAGTTCCACGTTTTCTGGCCACCACAGTGTGTCCTGGGATAGAGCAAAACAGTCATAATTTCCCCAGATAATTCGCAAAACTCTTATCTTGGCTTTTAGGTCCACATTCAGAGGGTAAATACAAGGACGACCATCCCCCAATTCTTGGGGGCACTGAGGGGGCTTGACATGTGTCCCCATCCTCAGCGGACACTGTCAGGCCAGTGACTGTCATGCTCTGAGAAGAGAGGGCAGGGCCACCCCATGAGCTCAGGGGACCCGCTCTGCTTGCCCCCAACCACGCTCTGCAACTTGCCCCGTCTCCTTTCTGTTACACCCTTCCTAGGACCCGGTGGGACCACTGCTGTTCCACTCACGCCCCGGCACTTCCCCACCCCTGAGACTCAGCCTCCTTGAGAAATTGACAGTCAATTTGAGAAACTGTCAATTTCTCAAAAATCCTGTCACTCGGAACTTGTCTCCTCTTGCCTAAGACTCCACGGCATTCACATGTTTGTCTTTCTTTACACAGAGCCCTCTGCCCCATCCCCACTGTATACCCTTGAACTCTACCTGCAAAGTGCAGTTGAAATGCTACATTTACCCAGAAGACTGGTCCTAATCCTCAGTTGAAATGAAACTTTTTTGAGGGCTCATATAACCTATTCTACCTTTCATGATGCAGTGAAGCCTCTCTGCCCATATTACAGTGACCCAAATACAGGTCCCGTATCTAAGTCACAAGCTCCTTGGGATCATAAACAGAATCTTCTCTGAACTGATGTCTCTAGCCCCAAGCATGGTGCCAACTATATAGTAGATACCTCAGTAAGGAATATGGCACACCTCTGATCCCTCTGGATACCAGAGTGTTCTATTAAGGACATACGTTACTGTGGACAGGTCCCTCCAAAGCTATGGTGGATTTGCCAATATGGTCATGATCAGACAGCATTCTTTATATACAATCATGGACTTTAAACTTCCTTTTAAAAATCCTATCAAAATGAGTGTCCTTTCAAGTTTATGAAAAATTCATTTTTCCTTTCATGTTATGAAAAATCCATTTAAAGATGATATGCACTCAAGGGAAATAAATACAGCAAAAAGGTCTTTGCAAACACCTCTGGGCTGACATCAGCTTTGCATAAACTCCAGCCCACGTGCTCCAGGCCGTTTGCCTCTAATGACAAAAACAAACAGCCTAATGAAAATAGAAACAGTCTGTCAATTGCATGGTGAGAATTTGCCTAAGTATTTGAAAATATAATTGGGCTATATTTTTACAGGTCTAATCAAATGTTTTCTGTCCCAAGAGCTTTGGCAATTATTGGCCACGAATCAAACACAGGATATCTGAGGAAGCTAAACAGGGCACAAACTTAGTACTTTTCCCTGGCATTAAAAATGGAAAAGGACTGAAAACCAGAAAGCAAAAAGACGCGTTTGCCTGCACTGGGCAAAGAACAGAATCAAGCAGTTTAATCGGCCCCAGAAAAATGGAATATGAGGAATGTTTGCAAAAACTTCCTTATCACCTTTGCCTGCAAATCCCATCTTCTCCCCAGGTTTACTCGCTTCTTCTCAGGCTGGAAGCTCAGGCACTTCTCCAGGAGCTGTGAAAAGTACCCAGCATCTTCCCTGGGGCTGCAGCCAGGTGCTCTGAGGTGGGGCTAGGACTGACACGCGCGGACAGAACTCCAGCTGCTGTTGTTCTTGGTGAAGTGCGAGAGCTCCAGCCCTGCGCCTTCCTCTTGCCACCCAAGCAGACCCAAGGGGGTCTACTGTCACTGGTCAGAGCAGAGGTCAGTGTCCTTGCACAGGGCTTTGGCGCTGCGGTTTGAGCTTCTGTCCCTTTGCCTGCCAGGAGAGAGAGCGAGAGAGACTGACATTTACAGAATCCAAGACGATTCCTCCCTCGTTGCTCCTGACAGGCTCCTTTCAGAAGTGAATGCCGAATCCCTATCTTTTAAAAAGAGATTTGGCCCACGCAAAACTCAGGGATCAAGTTGTTGGATGTTTTTACCCCTAATGAGGAAAGTTCAGCTGCTTTAACAGCCAATTTCTGCACACTGAATTGCCTTGGCCATGCTGTCCATCTAATTTATGCCCTCAGATTGCTGGGCACGCAGGATGGGCCAGCATTTAATATTAGGAGGTTTTCTCTGGATTTCTCTGATCTCTAGTCTGACATGAGGCTCTGTCACCACCTTCCTTAAGTGGGACTGCTGGGTCAGATGACTGCCCACCTGGGGAGAGCTCTCTTCGGGGACCTAGAAGGGCAGCTGAGGTGGCTCCACGTGGCATCCCAAACCTTCAGAAGCAAAGGAAGAAATGGGGGCCTTGCACTTCACCAGCAAACCTCTAAGATACAGAGCCCCGTAAAGACAGCTCTCAGTGTGTGTATAGCTGGGCTCAAGCTCCTGGACACAGGATAGACCCAAGCCATGGAGCTGGCAACATCCTCAACGCCCCCAGATCTTATTGAACAGTTAGCTGTTCTCTTACAAGAACAGGACAGACTGTCAGCTGTAGATGCTCTACCAGGGTCAAGGCTGAGAGGATTTTATGATCAGTTCCAGTCTCTCTCTCACTCCAAGTAAACTTACAAATAACTCGAATGAATGGACAGACCTCAGGAGTGGGGGTTTCGAGTGCTTTAACCTGAGATGGAATCCTGGCTCCACCCCTCGCTAGAGACAACCCGAAGAGGAGAGTTTCAGTGTTAAGCTGTCCCCCACCCCTTCTGCTCCTGTTCACTCCCCCTTAATAGTTTCTGCAAAGGGCTTCCCCAGTGGTTCAGTGGTAAAGAATCCGCCTGCCAACGCAGGAGACACAGGTTTGATCCCTGGTCTGGGAAGATCCTACGAGCAATGGAACAACTAAGCCCATGAGTCACAACTAGTAAGCCTGTGCTCTGCTGCTGCTGCTAAGTCGCTTCAGTTGTGTCCGACTCTGTGCGACCCCATAGACGGCAGCCCAGAAGGCTAGAATACTGGAGTGGGGTGCCATTGCCTTCTCCGAAGCCTGTGCTCTAGAGCCTGGGAACCGAGACTACTGAGCCCGCGTGCCACAGGTACTGAAGTCCGAGTGCCCTAGAGCCTGTGCCCCGCAGCAAGAGGCAACTAGAGAGCAGCCCCCGCTCGCCGCAACTAGAGAAAAGCATGCACAGCCCAGCATAATCAGTAAAGTATAGTTTTTAAAAGTCCCTGGAGGATGCCCCTGGGCTTTTCTGCTCCTCCAGTAGAGATTTCCAGCCATTTTCAGGTGAAAAAAAGGAAAATACAGACCCCAAGAACTTCTGGTAGGTGCAGCCCACCGCCTGGTGACCCAGAGGCAGAGTTATTCTGAAGAGCAGCCAGAGGGGCTGACCCAGGGCCAAGGCCACCTCTTTGCTGTCCTTCTACACCTTCTGGGGTTCCTGGGGGTGAAAAGGAGAGAAACCGACTCAGTGACCTGAAGGCCCGGCCACTCATTAACATTCTGGATAAAGAGGACTGAGAAGCCGCTTCTTCTCCTTAGCAACTTGAGTGATGCGTGCTGTCTTCTCTTGTGCCACCAACGTCCCATCCACAGACCCCTCCCAGGCCCTTTCTGAGCCTCCCAGCGAAAACACAAATCCTCTTTGCTAAGTGCGAATTCCCTGCCAACACACACCCAGGGAGCCAGGACGCGCGTGTATTTAGCACATGCGAGACACGTGTTGTGCTTTCAACAGGCAGGTGCTGACAGCAGGCGCTGTCGGATAGGAAACTTGGGGCGGGGTGGGGGCGCTTGGGCTGGGGGTTGGTAAGAGGGGACAGGAAGCAGTGTCCCCTTTCCAGGACACTGCAGTCCCCTCTACAGGACAGGTAGAGTTTTCTGTCCTGCAAGTCAGTTTCCTGCCCCAGGACCTGGGAGGCGATAGGAGTGGGCTAGACTGCCTGAGGCACGAGGGTCCCCCTTCTATCTAACACCTGCTTGTGGGGGCCCCGGGATCCTGGCACCCGGGCACTCACCAGCCTGCAAGCAGGCTGACCACCTGCCGTGGCTGCACGGGGAGGAGGGCTCCAGTACGCCCACTCGAGCCGCACTCTGCACCCTACAAGGGGCACGACCACAGCTTCGGGCAAGTGACTGACCTTGGTTTCATTCATCACTTAAGACCACGTTTCCTAATCATGAGACGATGAGGATAAGTAATGACAATCAATGGTCATCACACCTTCTTTTCCCTGCCTCTACACGCCGCCCCCGCCCCCTCCAAGTATTTACGCTGGCCACCTCCTTCTGATCTTGTTCAACTTATCTTTCCACTTCAGGGCAATGTAATAAGAATTCCTGGCTTGTGTGTTTGCATACCCATTACCTCTTTGGATCCTTCAAACTGGGAGTGGATGGTTTATTGTTTCTGTGTGACTGGCGAGGAAACAGACGTGGAGAGACTAGGTCACTTGGCACAGGACGCAGAACGGAGTCCCCATAGTTCAGGTTCATGGATTACAAGTCAGCGTTTGTGCTCTCTGCCTCCCCCTGGTGGAGGTGCAGGGAGAGGCGCTGCTGTCGGGAACTGCACCCCACCCTCCCTTAGCCGCGCGGTCCCTACGTCGCTGTTGAGGATCGGTTACCCAACTCACGACCCACCACCACCGGAATTCGCGCCTCCCAATGTCACGCATTCAGTGTTTTTCAGCGGTAACATCAACATTCCTTGTTGTAAAAGAAGCAAAGATACAAGAGCAAGTGGCATTGGAGACGAAACATCCCTCCTTGGCTCCCGACCTAACACCTCCCCCATCCAGGCTCCTCTGTGAAAGTTCTAGAACCTCCTTCCAGCCCTTTACCCGAGCATCTTCGCGTATGCTCATGTGTAGGTATCAGTTCACTTCGGTTCAGTTCGATCTCTCAGTTGTGTCTGACTCTTCGTGACCCCGTGGACTGCAGCACGCCAGCCCTCTGTCCATCACCAACTCCCAAAACCTACTCAAACCCATGTCCATTGAGTCGGTGATGCCATCCAACAATCTCATCCTCTGTCGTCCCCTTCTCCTCCCTCCTTCAATCTTTCCCAGCATCAGGGTCTTTTCAAATGAGTCAGTTCTTCACATCAGGTGGCCAAAGTATTGGAGTTTCAGCTTCAGCATCAGTCCTTCCAAAAAATATTCAGGACTGATCTCATTTAGGATGGACTGGTTGGATCTCCTTGCAGTCCAAGGGACTCTCAAGAGTCTTCTCCAGCACCACAGTTCAAAAGCATCAATTCTTGGCTCTCAGCTTTATGTTGTTGCTGCTGCTGCTGCTAAGTTGCTTCAGTCATGTCTGACTCTGTGCAACCCCATAGATGACAGTCCACAAGGCTCCCCCATCCCTGGGATTCTCCAGGCAAGAACACTGGAGTGGGTTGCCATTTCCTTCTCCAATGCATGAAAGTGAAAAGTGAAAGTGAAGTCACTCAGTCATGTCCAACTCTTAGCGACCCCATGGACTACAGCCCACCAGGCCCTCTGTCCACGGGATTTTCCAGGCAAGAGCACTGGAGTGGGTGCCATTGCCTTCTCCGTTATGTTGCTAGACACTATCTATTATTCTGAGAACTGATCTCCATAACGTGTCTTTGGAGCCCTCTAAATCCACTGCCTCATTTTTAAGGCCTCTAGTGAACATGGTTGATCTCTGTCTTCCCAGTTCCCCTATGACAGACATTTAGATTGCTTCTTTTTTTTTTTTTTTTTAATTTGAATGTTATAAGGATCATTGGGGCTTCCTGGGTGGCTCAGATGGTAAAGAATCTGCCTGCACTGAAGAAGACCCGGGTTCAATTCCTGGGTAGGGAAGATCCCCTGGAGAAAGGAATGGCTACCCACTCCAGTATTCTTACCTGGAGAATTCCACTGTCAGAGGAACCTGGTGGGTTACAGTACGTGGGGTTGCAAAGAGTCGGACAGGACTGAGTGACTGACAGACACATAATGACCATTGTAGACAGTGGTCTTGATGCCTATGAATGAAAATGTCCATATTACACCCATTTTACAGATGAAGACAATGAGATGGGATGAGGTGAACAGATTTCCTGGGACCAAAACATGGGTGTCTATAATCTTCCACCAAAGCTCTGTTCTTCAGAGACCAAAGAAGAGAATTCTGGGACTTTCACGGAACAGGCAGATCTCATTGTCACAGGGCATTCGGACCACGTGTTCTTCCTTCATCCATGGCAGCCAGCCTGAGTCTCCAAAATGTAGCTCCGCTTGTAGCACAGGCTCTTTATTTTGCTCCTGGACACTGCTGTCATCAGTAAGGAGTCCACGGCTCTCAGACGCTCCCAGAAGTCTGTGCGACCCATCACCCCTCCGGGGCTTGACCCAACACTTCATCCCCTTGGGAACAGCCTCACCATCCTCCCGCGTTTCCCTCGGGCTTCCCGCGCCGCCGCATGGCTGTAGGCCTTGAACTTCCTCTCCTGTGCCGCTGCTCACCTAGTCACCTTCCCTCAGCTCTCAGGTCCCCTTGGCCTGTCACCTCGCCCAGGAACCTCCTAGAGTCCTTCGCAGACTTTACCGCCCCAGACTGCAGCTCTGTGCTTGCCTGCCTGTCCACACCAGCCTGGGAGCTGCTCGGGAGTAAGGACGCTCCCACCGCGGGTTTACTGGTACATCCCTCGAAGGCTCTCGGCCTGATAATGACTGTGGGTTTGTAGCAGTAATGAACACACACTTGCATTCATGCCAGAGTCACACTCTGCTCTCTGCCTGGTACCCTCAGAAGTTGGGTATACTCAAGTGTCACTGACACTCCCACTTCAGTGCCTTGGGACAGTCACACGGACACAGAGTAAGGTCACTTCAGTTGGCTTTCTTTTTGCTGCTAGAGTAGCCAGAGGCTCAGGGTTTCCCTCAACAGAAGGGGGAGAGACAGAAAGGAAGGAGACCAATGAAGAGGGAGAGATGATCGGGAGGGGATGTCTCCACTGAAGATGTCTCCAGACACAGGAACCTCGGTGGCTGTGAATATTGCCTACTTAAAGATAGATGTGTTTGGAGGCCATGAAGCAGGGAATATTGAAATGGGTGGAGGCATTGGTGCAGGACCCCCTCCCAGACCCCAGCATGAAGGGAAACAGAAGCACAAGGAAATGTGGTCTCATGATGAGAACCTCCCTGAAGCCTAGATACTGAGAGGACCAGCACCCCGGAGCAACTCTACCTGCAAAGACCTGGGAGATCTGACCTTCTGATGTCACTGGCCCATCTACCTGATGCTGGTGGTTCTGTAAACATCAGCCCTAACAAGACCCTTTGAGAGCTTGCTACCCACACACACGTCCCAGTATCCTCAGTACCTGTATTCAGCATCATTTCTGCAGCAACATAGTCCTGGAACGTGGTTGTCATCATCCGCTGTGCAGTTGAACAGTGGAAGTTGGAACTTGGAGAGATGAGCCTCACGCCCATAGGCTCAGGAGGTCTCTGTCTCCTGGCATTGCCGCTGGGTCTTCAGAGTCCACGGAGGCTGCAGACAGAGCCACCACGCCATTTCCACTTCCCTTCCCCTCCCCTCTCTCCCATCTTCCTCTCTCCTCTGCTATGTTCTGTGCCAAGTTTCGTTCTCGGAGCAGACTCCGTGGGCAGATGTTCCTAGGAACATACTGTCCCCAGGAGAAGACCCGCTGCCCTTGTGGAAGGGTCCGTGCAGCAAAAGCAGATTGAATGCTCGGGGACTGGGATATTTTTGATTTTGAGGCAGGTGGCTGAGGCAGGATAATCCCTAAATTTAGAGAAATGTGTAAAATGTAGGCTTTAGACTCTTCTTGGGGGAAGACTTCCTGCCTGGGAACCGGGCATTTCTGAGTCCCTCAGCTGGCAGCCCAACTCAGCTTCTCACCAGTGAATTTGCAATGAGTTTCAGGGCAATGAATGCCCGTCCATCAGGAGTGGTTCAAACATTAGAGTCATGCAAAAGTTCCTCCATATTCCAAGGGGCTGGATGGTAGTGTCCAAACTATAGAGGAAGAAACCAGAAGAAAGAGAAAGGCCAACACATCTGAGAGGGCAGAGGGAAAAAATCAGAGAAGAAATTATCTGTCAAGAAACAACCAAAATTAAAGGGAAAAAATGGGGTTATAAGAAAGCCAGGAGAGAGGAGAATAAATTAATGATGTCATAAGGAAGCAGCTGGAATCTAGATGGTGTGTTTGTCTGCAGGGAGCCTGGCATGGTTTCCTTAAGTCTGCATCACTTAACTGGGACTTTGCTGAGATAACGGAGACCTAGAGACCTAGCAAGATGCCCTGAGTGGTTCTGTAGCAAAGGCTGCTTTGGACAAGTCAGCTCTAGAGAACATCATTGGGGCAATCAGGGAAATCAGAGAAGGGTCTGGGTGGTAGATGGCATACAAACATTCTGAAACCAAGAGCAAAGTGGAGATTGTTTACTGAAAAAAAAAATCAGATTATGAAACATTTTGTGCAGAATGATCTCATTTAGGTGAAGTAAAAAAGGAAGAATATGTACTGAGGTGTTAATGGTGGAAAGCTCTGGGTGGTAGGAATGTAGAAAGTTTCATTTTTACTTTCCCTTGACTATATTTTCCATTTTCTCCAGCACACGGGCAGGGAGATGGACCTGGCCTCTTCAAGCAGTCTGTGTCACTCCACTGAACTAACAGGGACCTAGGAACATAACAATATGCCCTGAGTGGTCCTGCAGAGCTTCTGAAACAATGAAAGATGAATTTAAAAACTAAACAATTTAGGCAACATTACCATGTTAGGTGGCGCTAGTGGTAAATAACCCACCAGCCAATGCAGGAGACTTAAGACATATGGGTTCGATTCCTGGGTTGGGAAGCTCCCCTGGAGGAAGAAACGGCAACCCATGCCAGTATTCCTGCCTGGAGAATCCCATGGACAGAGGAAGCTGGCAGGCTACAGTCCATGGGGTCACAAAGAGTCAGACATGACTGAAGTGACTTAACATGCACGCACGGAAAAGAAGACAGTACCCTGTGCATCTCCCTGGCTTCTGGAAGCTGCACGCCATCCTGGTGTTAAAACACCCCTGAGCTCATGGCAGCATCACTCAAATCTCTGCTTCTATCTCCACGTCTGTCTTCCAAGGGTCTGTGTCCCTGTTCAAATTCCCTTCTACTTACAAGGACACCGGGCGTCAGATAAAGGTCCACCCTTTATCCATCCATCCACCAGGATGACTTCATTGTAGCTAATAATATCTGCTAAGAACTTATTTCCAAATCAGGTCACATTCTGAAGTTCAGTGTGGACGTGAACTTGGGGGAAAGGGAACATCATTCAACTCCATACAGGTGAGGAAACTAATCACCTACCTGATTTTGCTGTTTGAGCTTTAAATGAGTTAGTAAAGATAAGGCACTTAGAACCATGCCTGGCATATAGAAAGCAGCATCGAAGTGATGGTGATGAGATTCCTTCAGCTGGAATCTGAATCTGCCTGCTTACCCTGCAGATATGCACAACCAGGAAGATATTCAAAGCCGCAGAACAAATAGTCCAATCATAAACATTCTCCCCATTTTATTGCTATGCCTGTTTTTATTCCTTGTGGATTGCACTCCGCATTCCATGATAGCTTGAGCCCCTACGGCAGGAAGTGGTAAAGTTGGAGGTGGGGAGCAGAATGGGGTGATAATGTCCACCAGGAAGCCTCCTTGGTCCTTGGGCCTGCTGCATTTGGTCACCCTCTCCTCTGCAGGCCATGATGTGGCCTAGCCTCTCTGGCCACACCGCTCGGTTCTTACAATGCTGTCACTTCCTGTTTGCATCCTGTCACTTCCTGTTTGCATCCTGTCACTTCCTGTTGGCATCCTGTCACTTCCTGTTGGCATCCCGTCACTGCCTGTTTGCCGGCACAGGTGTCTCGGGTCCCAGGAAGCTCAACTGCACTGAGTCTCCGCAAAAAACAAGGGCCTCCAAAGGGAATTGTAGCTGCCTTCGTCATCCCTGCCACTGCCACACCAGGGCTGTAGGTGATCCTGTTAGAAAAACCACCTCTGACTTTTAGCCAAACTGGAGGCAAATACACTTTACATCTTGGCATTTCCTCTCAGCCCTGTAAGAGCTCCCACTTGAAGTTTTTTATGTGCAAAGCTGATGTAGAGAGAGCAGCAGGGTGAGAGGTAGGAGAGAAGGTGTGATGAGAGCACAGTGGTCCGGATCGGCCTCCAGGTGTCTGTGGGGCACAGTGACTCCCTGACTTGAGGTGACGTGGCACCCATTTCCTGCCAACAGATCTCCCTTTTTGCCAAACTAGTTCAAACTGGGATGCTGCCCATTACAAACAGGATGTCCAGCCTAAAATAATTGGCTATATGCTTGGGACTTGAGGGTAGTCCCTGTCCCCTTGGGATTGATTTTTTTTTTTTTTTTTTGGAAGAAAGGAGAAAACTGAAAAAATAATTCTAGATGTAACCAGAGTTATGAAAAGGAGATACATGGGGGACAGTGTGGTCTGATGCTTGGGTTTTAATATACTCCCTTGGGCTTCCCTGGCTCAGAGGGTAAAGCATCTGCCTGCAATGAGCAAGACCCAGGTTCAATCCCTGGGTCAGGAAGATCCCCTGGAGGAGGAAATGGCAACCCACTCCAGTATTCTTGCCATGGAAAATTCCATGAACTGAGGAGCCTGGTAGGCTACAGTGCATGGGGTCGCAAAGAGCCAGACACGACTGAGTGACTTTCTTTCTTGTTTCTATAGGAAAGAAAACAAAGAAAGAAGTGTGTGTGTGTGTGTGTGTGTGTGTGTGTGTGTGTGTGTGTGTAAGAGAGAGAGAGGGATTAAACACAAAAACAGCATCCTGTCCACCCCAGCTGAATATTCAGAAATAGTCCCCAAATCTTCAAAAACAACAATGTGCTAAGTCACCCAGGGTTTTATTTTTCAGGTGTTGGTGGGTGACAGGTGTTCTCTAAATCCAGCTCTTTTGTCAACTCCTCAGAGTGTTTCTAACACTATTTCACAAAGTAAAAGACTGGTGATGGAGAGTGGAACGTCCCCCGGGCCAGCCAGGGATGGGGAAGGTGGGGGTGCCACTCACTACCTGAAGGGGCTTGTGCCTGGGGGCATGGCCGTGTGTCATGCTGCCCAGGGAGCCTAACTGTGTCCCAGCAGACAGTCTCCAGTTCAACAGGAGCAGAGAGCATCTGTTTGTGCCATTTGTGTGTGGTTACTGACACCTATCAGCTTAAATCTAAAGCGAGGTTAAAAAGAAAGGAGTGTGGCTCCTTCCCCCTGCAGTGCTGGAGGTTCCTCAAAGGCTTCAGGTGTTCTCACTCTGTGCATTTGCATAAAATAGTCCTTCTGTGGAAGATGCCTTTCCTTGTAGGAAAGTTTCAGGGCTCACCCCAGACATTATCTGTTCCCTGGGCAGGCGACACATCATTAGCAAGCACCTTGAGTGCCAAGGCTGTGGCATCTTTGTGTTCTCAGTGAGGTCCAGAGGCACTCTGTACTTTATTGAATGAAAGAATGGGAGAATGGATGGATGGGTGGATGGATGGATGGTTGAATGGATGGATGGGTGGTTGGATGGAAGGTTAGATGGATGGATGGATGGTTGAATGGATGGATGGATGAATGGATAGATGGATGGGTGCATGGTTGAATGGATGGATGGATTGGTGAATGGATGCCATGTGGGAAAGTGAATGTGATTGCTTTAAGACAGCTTCTTAGAATTAGCTTAAAGACACAGAACTGATTCCTAAGTCATCAATGAAAACTAGCTGCAAGCTTCTGAAGTGACAGACACTGTTATGGGGCAAGCCTTTCGCAGATTCTCTGGGGTTGATAGCAAAGCCCCATGCCCTGAGGAACCCACTGCAGCCTACATGGGCCTTCCTGTAGGAGCTCTATTTCTTTCATAAGAAAAAAAGCTTCTTGATTCCCATATGGATGTATATAGCGAGCCTCAGCAAAAAAAAGATAAAAACCAGCACAACCCAGAGGAACCAAGAGCCTGGGTCTTGTCTCAGCGTTGTGTGACGGGATGTAAGGGTTGGGGGTTCCAGTAGTTGGAAGTTGCAGGGATGGGGGGGGCCAGTCTAGGATTTCGGGACCATCAAGTTGAAGTTCATTGGCCCTTTGTCTGTTTTCCTGTTGTGGGCACTGTACCCACTGATGGAGAAGACGTAACATCTGAAACTGCCTTCAAGTCCCATGTAGATGCAACGCAACGAAACCTGGAGAGAGTGAGTGAAAACTCCCGGAAGTGCCTAGAGGAAGCGGTCAGCAGCAGTGAGCCTGCTTTCCCCCGTTCATGTGCTGACCCTTCTGTTCCCTCTTTTAACTGACTGAAGAGATGGCCTGGAGACCGCTCAGGTGGCAAAGAATGTGGGCTTTGGAGCTAAACAGACTGTGGTCCTATCGCTGGACCTACTGATTCTTATTGTATTAATAAACCCTGGGCCAGTTGCTTGATTCCTCCCCAAATCCCTCTGTAAATGGGGATAAAAACGTGCTGTGAAGTGGAAAGATGAAACAGCAGGAAAGACCCTGATGACGCCCCCAGCCCTTGCCACTGTTCTGACTTTATATTGATTAGGGGAAAGGGAGCTGAGAGTGCTTTCCAGAGAGGACCTCGGCTTCCTGAACAAAGCTGAGAAGGGGTCTGAGCGCTGGGGGTGTAGGAGATAGGAAGGCGAGGGATTTTGCAGGAACAGAAGGAGATGGGGGATCCACAGGAAGCCAAGAACTTGTCTCCAGGCTCCTCTACCTGAGCTGCTGTGAGGGGAGCACCCTCAGGAGCTGGTACCGTCTCACCCAGGATAGCATCACATCCAAAGTGGATATATTTAGTAGATATGTGTTAAGTCATTTCAGTCGTGTCTGACTGTGTGACTCTGTGGACTGTAGCCTGCCTGGCTCCTCTGTCCATGGGCTTCTCCAGGCAAGAATACCGGGGTGGGTTGCCTTGCCCTCTTCCAGGGGATCTTCCAGACCCAGAGATCGAAACCGTGTCTCTTAAGTCTCCTGCATTGGCAGGCAGTTTCTTTACCACTAGTGCCACCATTTAGTAGATAAATAAGGAATAAAAAGACAGTCAATATAATTACTCAATACAGAAGTTCAAATTAAAACTACACTGAGATACTTTTGCCCACTATCAGAATGGATATCTTCTAAATCACGGACAGTACCAAGTGCCAGTGACTATGCAGAAAAACTTGAGCTTTTGTACATTTCTGATAGTAATGTGAAAATGTCACAACCATATTGAAAACCAGGGTGACAGTGTTTTATAAAGGGAACATTTCACAAGCCTTTCTATGAGGCAGCATAAGCCTGATACCAGAACCAGACAAAGCCAGTGGAGGAAAACAAAACCATTGGTTGACATTTCTCAAAACACAGATTCAAAAAAACCTCAAAATCTTAGGAAGAAGAATGGTCCACTAGGAATGCAGAGTTGGTGCAGCATTAAAGAGTTAATGAATGCATTTCCTTAGCCTAACATCATAAAGGAGAGAATACAAAGACTGGCACTTTCCTCAAGTTAATCTATGGCTTTGATGTTATCCAAGTCAAAAGTTCAGCATTTTTTGTTCGTTTGCTTGCTTATTTTGGGTTTTATGAACAGTGTAACTTCAATATAAGAGGCTTCCCAGGTAGCTCAGTGGTAAAGGATCAGCCTGCAACATAGGAGACCAGGCTTCGATCCCTGTGTCGGGAAGATTCCCTGGAGAAGGGAATGGCTACCCACTCCAGTATTCTTACCTGGGGAATCCCTTGGACAGAGGAACCTGGGAGGCAGGGTAAGTTCAATATAAAGAATTATTAACTACAGTTAGGCTACTCGGTTCCACTTTTCACTTTGATGCATCGGAGAAGGAAATGGCAACCCGCTGTAGTGTTCTTGCCTGAAGAATCCCAGGGACGGGGGAGCCTGGTGGGCTGCCGTCTATGAGGTCACACAGAGTCGGACACGACTGAAGCAACTTAGCAGCAGCAGCAGCAGGCTACTAGGAAGTAAAGGGAACTCTAAAGATCAGAGGAAGAGTAGGGTTGGTTTTTTTTGAAACATGATAAAAGATTTAATTTCTTTTTCACTTGTGAAGATACTTTTCCCATTAGAAAGTGAGAAAATAAATTATCCAAATTTATAAACCTGCATAGGAATTTATAATGCCCAGAAAATTGATGTTTCCAAATATCAATTGTTCCCTAATCTCCCTCTATAAGCCAATCCAATAAAATACCCACTTTTCAGCATGTTTTCTAAAAACTAAATTGGCAAGCCAATTGTAATGTTTATATGTCATCAAAGGACATCTTTAAGAAAAGGAACAGACAAGCCATGGGATAGGAAAGTAGTGGAAGCACATAAATACAACAAATGTCTCCTGTCCAAAGTATATTTGAAAGCTCCTACAGCCCAATAAGAGAAAGATCAACTGCCTGCTTCAATGTTAGCTGCAAAGTAAAATTGTATAGGTACTTTGGAACTCTGTTTGGCAGTTTCTTGTAAAGTTAAATATAAATGTAGGCATTTACTGAAGGGAACTAAAACATACGTATGCTAAAATAAATTGTACAAAAATGTCCACAGCAGTTTTATTCAGAATATCCCATAAAACAGGTGTCCATTGTCAGAATATGGCTAAACAAAATGTGACATATTCATACAATAGATTTCCGCTCAACAACAGAAAGGAATGAACTAGCAAAATACAGAACAGCATGGATCAACCTGAAAACTAACATGCTGAGTGAAAGAAGCTTGATATAAAAGAGCACACGCCGTATGGCTCCATTCATATGAAATTCTAGAGTTTGCAGAATTAATCAAGAAAATGGCAGAACAGCAGTTAGCTCTGGGGTGGGAGGGGGTGGTGGACTGACTGGAAAGTGGCCTGAAAAAACTTTATAGGCTAAAGAAACATTATGTATCGTAATAAGTGTATGGATAACAGATGATGTATTTATCAAAACTCATCACTGGTATGTGATTTGTGCTTTCACTATGTAAAGCAAACCTCAGTAAGAAAAAAACTCCTTATAATAAAAAAAAAATTTAAGTGGATCTTCACAGGAAAAAAAAAAAAAAAGATGCTTCCAATATTGGAGTCACAGCATACGAACAGAATGACTCAGGAGATCTTATTGGCCACTGAAGTGCCTCACTGTTGGGGAGTAGGGTGAGGGGAGGGCCCAGTCATCCACTCCCGTCTGCCTGGATCAGCCTAGGGGGAGACCCTTTGGTAGGACCCTCAGGCACCAAAGCTATGACATCTGGTTGGGGGAAGAACTTCTGATGCTGACAAGTGGTGTCTGAGAACATGTGGTCAGCCTTGGGTCTGAGGGCAGCACCTCCCTTACTATAACAGCCCCACCCGCACCTCTCTGCCATAAACTGATAGTTTGGTTTTTCATAAAGGGCCCCTAAGTGTTCATACAAAGGAAATAATGGATGTTTCTTGCTTTTAAAATCTTGCTCAGCCTCAGAGTTGTCATTTAGCGAAAGAGATTTATGTCTGCCTCAGTTTCCTACGTCCCCAAACCACTTTCCATAAGAAAGCATCACCTTGTGCCAGTCTCCCAAATCTCCCCACCCTCTCCCTCTCCCACAGAGTCCAAAAGACGGTTCTGTACATCAGTGTCTCTTTTGCTGTCTCGTATACAGGGTTATCGTTACCATCTTTCTAAATTCCATATATATGCATTAGTATATTGTATTGGTGTTTTTCTTTCTGGCTTACTTCACTCTGTATAATAGGCTCCAGTTTCATCCACCTCATTAGAACTGATTCAAATGTATTCTTTTAAATGGCTGAGTAATACTCCATTGTGTATATGTACCACAGCTTTTTTATACATTCATCTGCTGATGGGCATCTAGGTTGCTTCCATATCCTGGCTATTATAAACAGTGCTGCGATGAACATTGGGGTACACGTGTCTCTTTCAATTCTGGTTTCCTCAGTGTGAATGCCCAGCAGTGGGATTGCTGGATCATAAGGCAGTTCTCTTTCCAGTTTTTTAAGGAATCTCCACACTGTCCTCCATAGTGGCTGTACTAGTTTGCATTCCCACCAACAGTGTAAGAGGGTTCCCTTTTCTTCACACCCTCTCCAGCATTTATTGTTTGTAGACTTTTGGATCGCAGCCATTCTGACTGGCGTGAAATGGTACCTCATAGTGGTTTTGATTTGCATTTCTCTGATAATGAGTGATGTTGAGCATCTTTTCATGTGTTTGTTAGCCATCTGTATGTCTTCTCTGGAGAAATGTCTATTTAGTTCTTTGGCCCATTTTTTGATTGGGTCATTTATTTTTCTGGAATTGAGCTGTAGGAGTTGCTTGCATATTTTTGAGATTAGTTGTTTGTTTGTTGCTTCATTTGCTATTATTTTCTCCCATTCTGAAGGCTGTCTTTTCACCTTGCTTATAGTTTCCTTTGTTGTGCAGAAGCTTTTAAGTTTAATTAGATCCCATTTGTTTATTTTTGCTTTTATTTCCAATATTCTGGGAGGTGGGTCGTAGAGGATCCTGCTGTGATGTATGTCAGAGAGTGTTTTGCCTATGTTCTCCTCAAGGAGTTTTATAGTTTCTGGTCTTACATTTAGATCTTTAATCCATTTTGAGTTTATTTTTGTGTATGGTGTTAGAAAGTGCTCTAGTTTCATTCTTTTACAAGTGGTTGACCAGTTTTCCCAGCACCACTTGTTAAAGAGATTGTCTTTAATCCATTGTACATTCTTGCCTCCTTTGTCAAAGATAAGGTGTCCATATGTACGTGGATTTATCTCTGGGCTTTCTATTTTGTTCCATTGATCTATATTTCTGTCTTTGTGCCAGTACCATACTGTCTTGATGACTGTGGCTTTGTAGTAGAGCCTGAAGTCAGGCAGGTTGATTCCTCCAGTTCCATTCTTCTTTCTCAAGATAGCTTGAGAAAGCTATTTGTATGGAAAAACAAAAAAAAGCTATTTGTATGGAAAAACAAAAACAAAACAAAATCAAAAACAAAACAAAAACAAAAACAAAAACAAGCTATTTGTATGGAAAAACAAAAAACCTCGAATAGCCAAGATAGCTTTGGCTATTCGAGGTTTTTTGTTTTTCCATACAAATTGTGAAATTATTTGTTCTAGCTCTGTGAAGAATACCGTTGGTAGCTTGATAGGGATTGCATTGAATCTATAAATTGCTTTGGGTAGTATACTCATTTTCATTATATTGATTCTTCCAATCCATGAACATGGTATATTTTTCCATCTATTCATGTCCTCTTTGATTTCTTTCACCAGTGTTTTATAGTTTTCTATATATAGGTCTTTAGTTTCTTTAGGTAGATATGGGGAGGGAGGAGGGAGGAGGGTTCAGGATTGGGAACACGTGTATACCTGTGGCGGATTCATTTCGATATAGGGCAAAACCAATACAATATTGTAAAGTTAAAAAATAAAATAAAATTAAAAAAAAATAAAGCATCACCTTGATGTCTCTAGCAAATCTTTCTCTCTCTGTCTCTGTCTCTCTCACATGTACACATACATGCACACACACTCACACACACACAAATGCACACACACACTATCTGTGTCCCTGAATGCACACACAGAGCAGGGCTCGCTAAGCACACACAGATCCCTAGGTGTGGTGAGCTGAGCCCTTGATTGTTCTGATCAGGGCACAGAAAAGGAATAGAGAATGCCCACCCCAACACAGACCTCCAAAGCTGGAGTGGCTCATGGGCTGTAGCTGCACGGCAGCAGAAGGTGCTGAATTCCAGCCAAACAGGGAAGGAAGGCCCACGGTGCCTGTCTCTCCCTCCTTTCCCTGCCCCCTCTCCCCTTACCCAGTCCCTGGTGACATCCTCATGCAGCCTAGATTCACATGTGAGATTGCCTCACCTACCCAATTCATTTCAAGGATGGGGAGTCTGAGTTACACATACCAACAGCGAGGGGCAGTGACTAGACCAGAATCCTGAACTCCTGCCTTCCAGGGTGCTGCCTGCTGCATGATGCTGCCAGCCCAAGGTCTCTTTCTCATCAGAGAAGTGGATTAGAAATGCTAACAGGAATTTCTAAAAGGAATGCTTGTTAGATAGCATTGGAAAGTGGTACTCAGATCAAGGGCTCCTCCCATGCTGAGGGTATGATGGGACCACTGCCCCAGTCCTGGGGTGGGGACACAACTAGGGCAGCTTCAGAATCACCAGGAAAGGGTGTCTCCCTTTCAGACCACTGGGAGCATATACCCACAGAGGGCAAGACCCCAGGAACAGCCTGCAGGAAGCCCAGCAGAAGCCAAGTCAGGCCACGCATAGGTCAGGGAGCATCCCAGCATGAGCTCTGTGCTGTATATGTTATAGGGGCTGCGAGATGGACAGAAGATGTGAAATGGTTTCAAAATATCGCACATCTCAAAATGATATGGTGATATAATTCCGTGATCATAAGCATGAGCTTTGGATTCCAACAGACTCCTCTCTAATACAGCAGACTTCTCTCCAGACTTCCAATACTGCTTCTCAACAGACACAGGGCCATGAGCCTCAGTTTCTGAGTATGCAAAATGGGAGGAAGTGGCCCAGAATCTGCCAAATAAATGAGAGCTGGGCCTGGCTCATTTTTATTTTATTTTACTAATTTATTGGCCGTGGCTGTGTGATTTGTAGGTTCCCAGTTCTCTAATCAGGGATCGAACCCAGGCCCTCATCAGCGAATGCATGGAATGCTAACCACCAGACCACCAGGGAATTCCCTGCCTCATTTTTAAAGACGTGACTTCAGAAGTCAATAGACACAGCACCTGGAGGCCAGCGCTGGGCTCCACAGCCAATGTTTCTTTGAAAATGATCAGAGGACAGGCGAGAGATTGGGAAAAGAGGAGCTGTCCACTGTCTCAGTGCTGAACTTTCTGGACTTCAGTCCTTGGCAGGAGCCTCCTGGCTTCCAACTGCTTAGGTCCCCTGGTCCCAGGAAGTGGTTGCAATGAAGTAGAGACAGGAGTGGGACAAGAAGCTTAAAGAAATAGCTCTTTCTGAACATTCTATTCCTGAGGATACATGACAAGCTCCACTGCTCCACTGCACCTCAGAGACAGGAAATGAACAGAGGCTAGACAGCCTTAGAAGTCAGTCCTAACTCCGAGAAGCCATTGTTCATGGACTGGTTCAGCGCCTCACAGCCTAACACTCAGGAAGATCAATCACACACTTTTGTCCTCCTGGAGCCCATGCAGGTTTCAAATAAAGGAGAGGCTGCCGCCACGGACAGGTTTAATGGATTTTCAAGGCAAAGTGCAAGCCTCCCTGGCTGGCTCTGTGGACAATGGTAAGTTCAGTGGGGGAGGAAAGGCCCCATATCTGGGCTAGGCAGACTCTAGCTGGACTGAAACTCCTTCTGTTTTCCCAGCTGTGGGGGCAGCTGTTGGTGTAGGTGGTAGAGCCCTGAGCTAGGTAAGGTGGGGAGGGAATTGTCATTCCACTCTCAGCCCTGCCACAGGCCATGAGATCTTGGGCAAGCTACTTAGCTGGAAGACTGTCACCCCATCTGCAAGTGGAATGGCAGTTCCCCTCCTATGAACCGTAAGGCCTGGCCCACAGGGAGCTCTCAGACATGGTTACACATATCCATGATCACTTACTGACTTCCTACGCGCCCCCCAGGTGGCATGCAGCCCAAGGATCCCGTTTAGAAAGGGAGGTTGAGGAGGGGAGAGTGGGAGTGATGGCTGATCAGGCATCACCAGGAGAGGTAGAAGCAGGGGTGTTCAATCTGTGCATCAGAACAGAGTCATGGTGATTACACACATAGGTGCTGAGTCAGACGGGAATCCCTCCATAGTTCTGACACGCTGGGCAGCCACTTAACCTTTTCAACCTCAATTTCCTAAGCCATATGGTGGGGATAACTGCAGTCTCTGATACAGGGCAGCAGTGGAACTTAAATGAGATTATGTAGACAGAGGGTCTGGATGACAACCAGCCTCTGACAGTTGACAAGCATTCCATACATCCTGTGTCCCCTCAGACAGAGGTGGCTCAGCTATTCCCAGGAGATCACCAGGAGAGGCTGTCAGGTAGCTGATTTCTTCCTCCCTTCTCTGGGCCCATTTCCTGCTATGCCTGGACTATGGGGGCTGGGACAACCATGGAGACTGAGAAGTGACAAAGGCCCTGCCCAGAAAGCTAGTTCCTCTGATAACCAGCATGTGAGCCAGAGGCTAGACGATCCCATTGGAAAGACTCTGCTCAGTTGATTCTGCTTGCCCAGCTGGAGGGCTGGACCAGGAGGTGTGCAAAAACAACCTGCCTGGGAAGGAACCACGAGTCTGGGAGTGGGCAGCAGCTGGCAGCAGAGAGAGAGAACACTGGACAGTGAGTCATGGCCCTGAGCAAAGGGAGCATCTCTGGGTCACTCCTTGGCCCCCCGGGGTTCTCTAGGTCACATGAGGTAGCGGGTGTGTAAGTGTTTAGAAAATGCAGACCTGCTGGGAGACTCAGGGACGTGTCCCTATAGCAGTTAGAGGTTTCAGGGCCTGGAAGCTGTCATCTGAAAGGGACTGACATTTCTGTCCTTCAGTCTGGCATTGGGCTGGTGTCTAGGATTCACCGCCACCTGCCTTTTCAGCCTTTCTGCAGGCCTACCTTTGCTCCAGAGCCACAAATACACACCAGGCTTCAGCCTCTGGGCTCACACTTAGGCACCTCCCTCCCCCGGAACACAAGTTTCCAGGCTTCCCCTTCACTTGCAGAAATCCAGAATCCTCCATTCCCCAAAGGGATGTGTTCTCTGTAGCTACTTCAGTGAGACCTCTCTTGGGGCATTGGTGACATTTTGGTGACAGTTTGTATAAACCTTTCCTATCTGTCTCAAGATAGCTGTGGAGAGGGCCACTCAGTCTCTAACATCTCACTGTAGTTTATGAGTCATGCGTGTCTGTGTTCAAGCACATGTGTGTGATAAACTGTGTGTGATAAATACAGTGGGGAGAACATGTTTAATGTCCAATAGATGTGGATTCCAATTCACACGATGACTCTACCTTCTTAGTTAGCTTACACTGCCTTATTTATGGGGCTTCCCTGGGGGCCCAGATGGTAAAAAATCCACCTGCAAGGCAGGAGACCTAGGTTCCATCCCTGGGTCTGGAAGATCTCCTGGAGAAAGGAATGGGTATTGATGCCAACTTGGAGTGACCTTGAGCAAATTAAGGACATTTCTGGGTCTCAGCTCCTTTGCCTCATCAAGTTGGGATCATGATATCTGTGTTGAAGGGTTGAGGCAAGGATTCCCAAGGACATGTCTGTGTATCTGTCTCCATGTGGAACTATAGTAAACCATCAAAGTGGGTGAGACTCAACCCTGCTGAGCCCTCCCTCAGGGCTCAACGACAGCACTTAATGACTCATGTTAACACTGTCATGAATATCCCATCACTTCTCTCCAGCTCAGAGAAGCCTGACATGCAGATCTGGCCACAGTGTAGCCTCCTGACAGGCACACTCCAGGCCCTGAAGATTCATCTCCTGGTTATGTGGGCCCCCTTTCCTGAGGAGCAATAGAAACCTTGTATCAAAGCCTGGACAGGGACAGGCATCTTGCTTCCTCAGTGAGTGTGACTCATTGCTGGTCTGGAGCTGTCAGACCTGTGCTCAGTGAAGCCCAGCCTGGGAGCTGAGGACCTGGTCCCTAAGGAGACCAGCCCTCCCACAGCATGCCCACCCCCCGCACCTGGCCCCACCCCAGGAGCAGGAAATACTGTTCACAACCAGAAGAAAATGAGCTTCTTTTCTTTAAGAAACTGAGTTAAATGTTCTGAGTGGCTTTCTGCCATTTTAACCTTTCAATATTGCCTTTAAAATCTCAGGAAGCAAATGATTTTCAAAATGATGTATGGTGTGTGTGTGTGTGATCCTTGGTTTATGGCTGCTGCGCCTGGTTACCTGATCACCAAGATCATTTTGATGTTGCAAAGTTGAGATACTTTCTAGTTCCAGACCAAGGACACTCACTTGAGAAAGTGACTGAGGACCTCTGGAATGTGCAGAAGGGGGGCAGCATATGGAGTTAGAGATGATGGCTTCCTCCCTGACCAGTTCTGTCACTTAATCTTTTTGAGTCTCAGTCAAAAATATGGATGAGAAGCTTTTTTTTTTCTTGTCATTAGGCAGGGATGAAATGGAGTGCAATAATGTTTGGACGTGTCTTATAAACTCCACTGTGCTGTAAGAGACTAGTTAATACTTCACTCTGCACTTCCTACACACACTGGTGACCCTCCAGCAGGAACCTCCAGGCCAAAGCATTAGGCCACTGCTGGAGGAAGTACCACGTGATGAGTTGGCATCCAGCGCCCCCACCTGACTGCATCTCCTGGACTTTGCTCCTCAGGGCATGGTCATGGACCACCCTCATCAGTATCACCTGAACAACTCATAAGAATGGTCGGTTTGGGTCAGTCCCAATCCGGCCTCAGATTCGTGACCCAGGAATCTAACTCTTAACCAGCATCCCAAGTTTCCCAGGTGATTCTGATAAACCCTGAAGTATAAGAAGAGTAGACCCAACGGTGCTCAGAGCAGTGTTTAGCTCACGCGTTTATTCCACAAACAGTATGTGGTCACCTGTCTCTTGCTAGGGGCTACTTGTGGGGACAAAGTCTTTGGGAGCAGGGGAGATACGCAATTGACTATCTCACTCTGATGCCAAGTATCTAATGAAGACATATCCAACCCTGAAGTCAGCAGGCCACGTGATGCGCCAAGCAATGAGGAGATGGCTGGCTTCCGGTTCATTTCCTCCTCTGGTGGGCACAGCTCTGCATATACAGTGTCTTAGTTATTTCTTACCAGAACCCTGAGAGGGAAAGAAGGACAATGAGGCTCCTTGAGGTCTGGTAACTTGCCAGGATCCTGTGACATCAGTGGTGTATTGGTAAAGGTTCAGTCACAGGGTAAGATGGGGAGCACAGATCCACACACCCTCCCCCAGGATCTTTTTTTTTTTAAGATTTATTTATTTTTGCCTGCACTCGGTCTTCATTGCTGCACGCAGGCTTTCTCTAGCTGTGCCAAGTGGGGGCCCTTCTCCAGTTGCCGCGCACCAGCCTCCCACTGTGGTGGCCTCTCGTTGCAGCCTGCAAGCTCCAGAGAGCAGGCTTCGTAGTTATGGTGCACTGGCTCAGCTGCCCCTTGACATGTGCGATCTTCTGGGAGCAGGGCTTGAACCTGCGTCTCCTGCATTGGTAGGCGGATTCTTAGTCACTGGATCACCCTGGAAGCCCTCCACCTGGGGCCCTGACAGAAACAGGAGGGCCACAGTCGGTGCACTCTTTCCCGAGGAGGAGCTGGGAGCCTGCTTGCTCAGAGTTCTCAGGGTCTCCACCAAGCCACACCAGCCACCCTCCTGCCCTTTTTTCTGAAGGGTTCCTGCAGGGTGTGGCATTCAGGTCCCTCACAGACTGGAACCAGCTGCCCCACCAGACCCACAGCACATGGTGTGTGGGCTGGCAGAGGGCCACGGGGGAGCCTGGGCTGGGAGTGCTGAGTTATCAGCCACCCCAGGGCTCTGCTGAGACTGGCCTTGGACAAGCAGAACCATCCATCCACCTGTGAGCGCTCAGGGCCAGATAAAGCCCTCTCTGGACTAGGGGATGTCTCAGCATCACCCCAGTAGGCTTGAGGATGCGGCTGAAGCCCAGGCAGAAGGGCGGTGGGAAGACAGTCCCGTGAACCAAGCGCCCCCAGGGGTGTAGCTGCTCCCCGGGGACAGGCTGGGGAGGCCCTGAGAGACATCAGGGGCCAGGGGCTTGATCACAGAGGTTGGAGAGAGGTGTGTTCCTTCCCATTTCGGCAAACGGAGCCCACCTGAGCTCCCCCCGCTCAGCCCACAGAGGGAGAAACTTCAGCACTGCGAGGCTCCGAGGGACAGGTTGGGCACGTCCACGTCTGGCCAAGCTGGCGCTGGGGCTCGGATGGGTAGCCCTGAGGCATGAAGGTGCCCAGACATCCCTCCCTTTTCTCGGGCAGACTTCCTTGACTCAGCCTGTCTTTGACACACATTCGGGGAGGATTGGGGAGTTGGGGGTGGGAGACAGGAAGCTACCAAGAGCCAATCACCCCGCACCGGAGCCTTCAGGGCTGGTTCTTTCTGAGTGTGTGTGTGCGCGCGCGCTCGCGCGCCTCAGCGGAGAATTTCTGTGATAGAAGCAGCCAGATTCTGGAGTGAGCCAGACGAGAGGAGAGGGAAGAACAAGAGGGGAGGAGAAAACTGGTGAGGGGTGCGAGAGACAGACGGAGAGAACAGCAGTGGGTGAGAAAGCCCAGCAGAGGGGGGAGAGAGAGAAAGTGGAGAGGAAGGCAGAGAGGAAGAGCGAGGAGAGCAAGCAGCGGAGAGACGGGAGGCAGAGAAAGCAAGGTTGCAGGAGGGGCCGCGGAGACCGAGACGGAGCGCGGAGGGATGGGGTGAGAGGCGGCCGCCGGCGCCCGCAGTCCGGGATCCGAGGGCGCGCAAAGCTCCGGGTTCGGCGGCGCAGGGGCGCTTGCCCGGGAGGTGGCGCCGGGCTCCGGGGTGGCCGCGCGCCCTCTCCGGGGGGCGAGGGGCTGGGGGAGCCATGGCGGCGGGGAACGGGGGGCGCGGGGCGGCTGCACGGCCGCCGAGGGGCTGAGCCGGCGGCGGGCTGCGCCATGGCGGCGCGGGGCGGCGGGCCCTGAGCGCCGGCGGCGGGCGCGCACCATGAACTCGTGGGATGCGGGCCTGGCGGGGCTGCTGGTGGGCACGATGGGCGTCTCGCTGCTGTCCAATGCGCTGGTGCTGCTCTGCCTGCTGCACAGCGCCGACATCCGCCGCCAGGCGCCGGCGCTCTTCACCCTGAACCTCACGTGCGGCAACCTGCTGTGCACCGTGGTCAACATGCCGCTCACTCTGGCCGGCGTCGTGGCGCAGCGGCCGCCGGCTGGGGACCGCCTGTGCCGCCTGGCCGCCTTCCTCGACACCTTTCTGGCCGCCAACTCCATGCTCAGCATGGCCGCGCTCAGCATCGACCGCTGGGTGGCCGTGGTCTTCCCGCTGAGCTACCGCGCCAAGATGCGCCTCCGCGACGCCGCGCTCATGGTGGCCTACACGTGGCTGCACGCGCTCACCTTCCCGGCCGCCGCGCTCGCCCTGTCCTGGCTCGGCTTCCACCAGCTCTACGCGTCCTGCACGCTCTGCAGCCGGCGGCCCGACGAGCGCCTGCGCTTCGCCGTCTTCACGGGCGCCTTCCACGCTCTCAGCTTCCTGCTCTCCTTCGTCGTGCTCTGCTGCACATACTGCAAGGTGCTCAAGGTGGCCCGCTTCCACTGCAAGCGCATCGATGTGATCACCATGCAGACGCTGGTGCTGCTGGTGGACATCCACCCCAGGTGAGGACGCGGGGCGGGGGACTCGGTGGAGGCGCGGGGTGGGAAAGGGGGTCCTTGACTCCCCCCACGCTCCATCGTGCAGCTTTGTGCAAGCCCCTTTAACACCGACCCTCCGTGTCCTCTTTGGAAAACTGAGGTAGGGGAAAGGGGCAACGTTGTGAGTCTCAAGACAGGTGCTTAGAGTATCAACCAAGCAGGACCTCCCAAAAGGTGGGTGAGATATGAATGCATACATTCTATGACTCATGGGGATGGAAACCACAGAGAATCGGAACTTTGCTGGGCTTCTTATTTTACATGTGTGGTGTTCACTTTAAGTAACAGCATATATGGGAAGGCAGTGATCTCTGTTCACTGTTGAAGGCCTTTGCATGGCTCTCATCAGGCCCTGAGAGCCTGACCAGGATGCTTGGGGTGCTGCTAAGAGGTCTCAGACAGCAGGGTGACGCTCTGCTGGCTCTTTCCTTTCTCTGGTGCCTGGCACTGCCTCTGTCTCCTGCTCGTGTGTGTCTGTGTGTGTGCGTGCAATAGAGAGAGAGAGGTAGAGGGAGAGGGGGAGAGAGAGAGAGTCCTGGGCGGCCCCTTCCTCTGCGGTCCTTAAAGGAGCCTCTGAAGGGCTCTGGGTCAGGCTGGGGAGGTCCTCCTGTCCCTCCCAGACAACGCCCTCTGGTGTCTTCTGGACTTGGAGTACCTGCAGAGGGAGGGTGTCATCCTGAGACTCCCATGGTGAAACCTGCCCACCCACCTCCATCCTCCCCTGGCTGCTGTTTCTCAGGAAGGCAGCTCGGGGTGGGCAGTGTGGGTTAGGGTGCCTCCCTCTCCCCACCCCTACCCCAGCAAGTCCTACCATCCCCCCACCCCCACCCCCACCCCCACCCCCCAGCCTCTCAGGGACAGAAGGCGGAAAGACTCAGCTGAGCTGTCCTGAGAGCACCTTGGCTTTCCTTACAAGCAGAGGGAAGTGAGGAGGGAAACTGCTGCTGGGTCTCTGTTCTATAGACTCTGCTATTTTATGTCCTGATGCTCTGGACCCTTGAAAGGGGGTTTTGGTGTCAAGATGGCATGAAAAGTGAGGCAGGCAGAGAGGACCAGTGCATGGGAGGCCAGGGGCCAGGGAGGGAGCTCCGTCCCCAGGGTGCGAATGCCTCCCGGGCCGGGAAGAAGCAAGCTCCTAGGTGAGGGGAGTCAGTCTGACCAAAGGCTCCTTCAGTTCTGAGTTCTTCTGCGCATGAGCAAAAACAAAGAGAAGACCTTGAGCTTCACGCTGTCTGAACACAGAAGGGCATGTAAGCCTGTGTTCCCTGTTCCCCTCAGGATGGTCCTTCCAGATTACATGCCGGTCCAGAGCTTCTAGTTGCAGAATCTTCCTCCCAGAATCATGTACACTACGTCCCTTGTGAGAGACACCAGGGCGTGTGAACCATGTATGAAAATGTGTGAGCTCCACACACACAGGCTTACGTGCTTGTATGTCAGCTCCCTGTGTAACAGACCACAGGTGTGCACCGACACAAAGACTCGCCCTGCCTCGCAGCACGTGGCCATGCATGGTCAGTGTCACCTAAGGATCGCAGTGCTGTTCCCCTTCCCATCACCCTGGGGTGAGAGGACCTCACTTGAGAAGGTGCGTCTTCCCTAGGACATTCACGGGGAGCGCTCTAGAAGCGGTAGGCAGTGTTGTTGAACTCCTGGCACTTGAATGAGTGAGCCCACTCATTGAGAATCTAACAGTGGAGGAGGGAATCAGCTGGGAAAGGAATCAGTTCTTATTTAGACCAGTACAAACCCCATCGCCACCCTCCCTTCAACTTCCAGAACAGGAGGACGGTGGCTCCTTTTCAGCCCATTTAAGATGCTACTCAGTCTTGTCCATTTCTTTGTGACCCCATGGACTGTAGCCTGCCAGGCTCCTCTGTCCATGAAATTTTCCAGGCAAGAATACTGGAGTGGGTTGCCATTTCCTCCTCCAGGGAAATCTTCCCAACCCAGGGATCAAACCTGCATCTCTTGTGTCTCCTGCATTGGCAGGCAGATTCTTTACTGCTGTGCCACCTAGGTCAGGTCCAATCTTGCAGATGTCTAACGGACTCCAGGTCAGACACCACGGAAAGAGGTCCCGGGGGAGTCAGGAGAAGAGGCAGGTGCTCTGCTGGCCTCCGGGCCTCTCTTCCCTCCTCCGCGCCCTTTCAGGGGGATGCTCACTGCTTCTGAGCCCCAGGAAGCCCTGAGGAAACCCTCTTCCCAGAGCCCTGGGGTCCTGCAGGGCCAAGGAGCAAGAGCAGCCTGCAGTAGGGAGAGGAAGGGCTTCTGGGAGATGGTGGGGATGGATTGCCTTCTGCTGATTCCAACAGGCCCTGCTGGCGGAGGCTGGCCAGAGGTTGCAGAGGAGTGGGCAGGCACGACTGCACTGTCCTTTCAGTGACCACAGCCCGCCTTTTTCTATGGGGTCCACTCCCAGAGGGAGAGCGTGAGCAGTGGCCTCACAGGAGGGCACCAGGTCTTGGACAGTGGATCCTCAGGCTTCTTTTTTGAAGGTTCCAAACTCTTCTTCCCCACAAGTGAGAAACGGCAGAGCTAGCTCCGGGGTAGCGGAGGAGGAGGCTGCCCCTAGTCCCCCCATCCTCCGGCACTAAGGCTTCAGGCAGCTTCCAGGGCCAGTTGGTCCTGGGAGCTGGGGGAGTCCAGTCCCGATCAGTAGAAGTCAGGCTTCCTTGTTCAGGGTGGAAGGTTATGGTGATTTTGTTCACCGGAAGATTCACTTCACAGCCACCACCCTGCTGGCCTCCTGGGACTTAATTTTGAGTTTTCCCTGAGGCCCAGGGTGGCATTTGTCAGGAAGCTCCCGAGTGATGCCGGCTCTTCCTGCAGAGCATTTGACAGGGAGGATGACGGGCTGGATTCCTCTGCTTCAGCACCACCTCAAGGTCAGGGACTCTCTGCTCTAAGTTGAATCAGGGACCCTGAGAGACCCCCCCTTCTCCCATCTTTCTGGAGTGGTCTCTTGGGTTACTGCTGTCACAAAGGAATTGGGAATTACTAATAGTTTTTACCCACCTGGTCTCTAACCACTCAGTCTACTGGGTTCAGTTCTCCCAGATCACAACTTGGAACCGATTATAGTCAGATCCTATCTCTGGTGCCCTCAGGGACGCCGATGGGGAGCCCTGATGGGGGGCCCTGCATGGGGGGCCCTGCCTGGGGACCCCTGGTGTTGATGCTGCAGCCCTGCTCTCTGCATGTAGTTGAAGGCACCACTGGCTGGCACAGGTTCATGACTTCAGACTGGACCTTGGGTGAAACATAATGCATGCTTGTGATCAAGGGCTATAGGGTGAGAGCTGAGCCAGAGGGTGTCAGAACTGTGCAAAGCTAGATGGAAGGGCCCTCCCTGTGCTGTTGATTTTGTAGATGAAGAAGTTACGACCCCCAGGGAAGAGGGGGCAGTTGCCATGTTTAACAGATCTAGATTGTGGGTCCACCCGGGCCTGCCCCCAAGGTTTATGGATTATGCGGCAATAGTACAAATGGAGTTTCACAAGCCATCTACATGAATATTGAGATTTTCTAAATTCAACTTCAGTTCAGTTCAGCTCAGTTGCTCAGTCATGTCTGACTCTTTGCGACCCCACGGACTGTAGCACCCCAGGCCTCCCTGTCCATCACCAACTCCTGGAGTTTACTCAAATTCATGTCCATTGAGTCGGTGATGCCATCCAACCATCTCATCCTCTGTCATCCCCTTCTCCTCCCACCTTCAGTCTTTCCCAGCATCAGGGTCTTTTCCAATGAGTCAGTTCTTCGCATCAGGTGGCCAAAGTATTGGAGTTTCAGCTTCAGCATCAGTCCTTCCAATGAATATTCAGGACTGATTTTCTTTAGGATGGACTGGTTGAATCTCCTTGCAGTCCAAGGGGCTCTCAAGAGTCTTCTCCAACACCACAGTATAAAAGCATCAATTCTTTGGCACTTACAAACTGTTAAATGAAAGATGTTCTAACCTTCTGCCTTGAGAAGTACACATTTATAACGCTTTGCAAGGCTGGGTTCAAACAGGGTTCTCAGGTTCCTCGGACGTGGTGAGGAGAGCAGAACTGGCTTTGTGCACACAGCCCACCTGCCTCGTCTCCCAGCCTGGCTCCCCCAGCTCAGAAAGGGGCCTCTGTTGTACAAGGTGGACACTGCAGGATCTGCATCCACATGTTGCTCACAGATGTCATGTCTCTGGTCTCCAGCTGAGCACAGAGGTGGCACAGTCCACCCTTAGGAGGATGGGGCCAAGGATGATGCCTGCACACCTTCTGGAAGCAGGACCAGGGCATTTGGGCAAAAAATTCCATATTTCTAGAGTTTGGTCAGGTGGCACTGGTGGTAAAGTACCAGCTTGCCAATTCAGGAGACACAAGAGACTCGGGTTCGATCCCTGGGTTGGGAAGATCCCCTGGAGGAGGAGGGCATGGCAACCCTCTCCAGTATTCTTGCCTGGAGCATCTCATGGACAGAGGAGTCTGGTGGGTTACTGTCCACAGAGTTGCAAAGAGTGGGGCATGATTGAAGTGACTTAGCACACACACACACACACACACACACACACACACACAGCTTGGTCTAGGATGGAGCATGTGGGTTCTGAGTGTGCCCATCCCCTTAGCTCTGAACTCTTCATTTCCTGGGGAGGCCTGGATCCCTCAGTATCCAGGGCCCAGGACAGGCCCCCAACTTTCAGGTCTCAGGGCAGGATTGCTCACACCAGTCCTGACCCCAAGCTCGAGGCTTTTCTCCACCATCAGTCAACCTGTTTCCTAGCCTTTTGTTTCATTTTCCAAAAAGCCAGAAGGCAAATCCAGATGTCTCTCTGAGTCCTGGGCCAGCTACTGTCCTCTGGGGGTCAGTTAGGACCCACCCCCCACATGTTTTAGCCACAATCACCTCATGTGCTGACTTTTCAGATATCCCCAGGATAATCCATCCTTCTGCCCCATTCCTGAAGCCTCCTGGGGAACATGTCTTTGACCCCACATGTCACCTGGAGAGCCCATCTCCTTTTGGCTCAAGGGAATACTGTGTCTTGTCATAGCCTTTGGGACCAACTCTGCTCCCCCCGCCCCCCGCCCTACCCAACACACACACACACACACACACACACACACACACACTGGCACTGTGCTTGCACTCTGGGCCAATGAACCTGGCCAAGAGAGCTTCGGGCCTCTCACCCTCTGTGCTGCATGGGAGCCCAGACTCAAGCTCAGATCTTACTGGCAACAGTCTGTAGTCGCAGTGTGCTCTCTCATAGATACAGGAAGAGAAAGTTTGCAGTGGGAGGGAGTTTGGGGGTTCAAGGCAGTGCTGGGCCGTAGGCATTGTTTCCTAGATACATACTGAGTGATTAACACTTAGGATCCACACTGAGTGAATGCTGACTCTGAGTCAAGCACTGTCTTAGCTCCTTCTGGGCTGTTCACTTAGATAAACTCAATAGGATCCTGCCATACAGGTACTTACCTTGTCCCCATTTTAGAAATGAAGAGGCTGATGCACAAAGAGCTGTGTGACTTGCCTAAAGCCGCACAACAGGTCAGTACAAGAAGCATAGACTTAAGCCCAGAGGTCTGGCTCTGGCGCTGCTTGTGTGCTGACCACTCAGTATTAAACAGAGAGGACTCTCGGCCATGGAAGGGTTCACAGCTTCACATTCTATTGATAAGCCTTGCTTTGTCTGAAAGGCTCAAGATTCTTAAGTCTCAGCTTTAAAAAAAATCTGTGCTAGAGCAGATTTCTACTATCATCACTTTTGATAAGGTCACTTTAAAATGACTGAGTATTAATTTTCTTAAGGGTTGTTCATTACTTCAGATGGCATACTCTCGTTACGTTTTTCTGGGTACAAGATGTTGAGCTTCGTAGTGTGGGAACCCAGAAAAGGAATGTGTCTGTGGAGTGCCTGCTGTTTAATCCTTCTCTCCTGTACAAAGCTTTGCAGGAACAGATAAAATGAATTCCCCACAGGCACAGGTTTTTACAATGAAGAGTGACCTTGATCGTGCTAGCCTCTGAAGGGTCTGTTTTATTCCTCGGAGAGTCCCTGAGATGTTTCTGTTTATCTTTCTGAGGACCTTCAAAGCTTTAATGAATGTCTGTCTTTAAATATTCCTCAAGGCTCGGGGGCAGGATTGTCTGCTGTGGTGGGAGGAAGAGATGCTGCTCTTGGGGAGACAGTTGGGTCCTCAGACCCTCAGCAGGAACCCAAGTGCCCCCTCAGGGGTGGGGTTGGGGGGGCAGAGGAAGCTTCTCCCTCCTCCAGAGCTGGGTAGCAGATGAGTCACTTAGTCTCTGCTAAGTGGCTGCTCTAGCCATAGGCCTAACTGTGAAATCCACCTCCGATAAATGAGGAACCAGATTCAGAGAGGTTGAGTGACTTCCCTGAGGCCACACAGCTGTGAGGGCACAGCTGGGACTAGGACACATAGCCAGAGCGTGCTCACTGATCAGGGTTACTCTAAAATGTCTGAGAAAAGGAAAACATGGCTGGGGGTCACACCCCGGAGGAGGGCCAGCTTCCAGTGTCACCACCAGATTCTCTGGTGCCCCTTGATGAGTCATTTATGGTAAATGAAAGTGATCCTCATTTTCAAGGAGATGTCCAGAATCCTGTACTCCTTCCAGTGGGTGAATGTACTGTGATGACTCGGGACTCCTAGCTCAGCCCCCACATCTGCAATTCCTACACTGATCACACTGAGTTTTGAGAGAAGGATTTCATTATTAAAACAAGAGGTCCTGTGTTGTAAAGAATGTACCAGACATGCCACGAGGGTGACTGTTGTTCTGATTTGCCTGGGACTGTGAGGGCTCCCAGGATGTGTGACTTTGAGCCTGAAAATCAAGACCGTCTCAGGCAAACCAAGACGGGCTGGTCACCTCACTGCACCCAGATCTCCAGGGTGGGGACCCGTGCCTTCTCTCCATGCCCACTTATATCTGCACAAGTCACAAGAGCCAGAGGTCTTTGCAAGAAGATGCTACAGACACCCAGGTGTAAATGGAAAGTGAAAAGATTTACGATGACTTTTGCTGTGTGACTTTAGGCAAAATCGCCCTTCTGTTCTCTGCCTTCTTGGTTGTATGCTTCAGATTTTCTGAATGAGATGATGTACACAAATCCTCAGGGAGGTGTAATGACCCCAGTGAGTTGGCAGGTGACACTCAGAGTCAGATGACCTGGGTTCAACTACTGCCATCACTTAGGGAGACCAACCATCCTGGGTTGCCCGAGACGGAGAGTGGTCCTCAGATGTGGGATCCTCGGTCTGAAAACCGAGCAGTCCTGTGTAAACCATCCAGGCTGCAGGACTTTCAGTACTAAACCCGGGACAGTCCTGATTACCTGGGGCAAGTCGGTCACCCCACTGCTGCCCTTCTCCCGATCACTGTGCGATCTTGAGCAAGTTACTCAACTTCTCTGTGCCTCTGTCTCATCTGAAAAAGTGAAGATTACAGTTTATCAGTCCTAATCTCATAGGATTGGGATTCCCTGGTGGCTCAGACGGTAAAGCGTCTGCCCGCAATGCAGGAGACCTGGGTTCAATCCCTAGTTCGGGAAGATCCCCTAGAGAAGGAAATGGCAACCCACTTCAGTACTCTTGCCTAGAAAATTCCATGGATGGAGGAGCCTGGTGGGCTGCAGTCCCTGGGGTCGCAAAGAGTTGGACATAACTGAGTGACTTTACTTACTGTATTATAGAGATGTGAGTATCAAATCAATGAATGCAAATGAACCCCTATCACAGTATCTAAGATAGCATATATATTAAATCAAGAAATCAAGAAATGTGGGTGGCTACTGATACGAGTGATTAGAAATTAATTCATGATGTTAGTCATGAGTAATACATTTCAGCCAGTATGAAATCTGTCTGTACTGGGCCAGACTCCAGTTCTCAACTTTCTAAATTCCTGGAAGGATACAGTCAACGGAGGAAAAAAAATCTGCAGGAATTTTAGGGGAGCAGTCCAAAGTAACATAGAGTTGTCCATCTGTGGCTAGAAATCTGACAAAGAAGAGCCGTGATTAATTAGTAAAATGTTGGTTCTTGTGGAGGGAAGGGGAGGCTGCCTTGGTGTCCATGCTGCTCACGAGCCTGGCTCATGAACGTTCTCCCCACTCCTTGCTTTCATTGAACAGACTGACCTATTTTGGTATCAGGTCACCGCAGCCTGGCTTCCCAGGAGGCTCAGTAGTAAAGAATCTTCTTGCCAATGCAGGAGACACAGGTGATGCAAGTTCAGTCTGGAAGGCTTTGCAAGGCTGTGTTCAAACTGAGGGTTCTCAGGCTCCTCAGATGCGGCAGGGAGAGCAGAACTGGCTTTGTGCATACAGCCCGCCTGCCTCGTCTCCCAGCCTGGCTCCCCCAGCACAGAAAGGGGCTTCCATTGTACAAGGTGGACATGGCAGGATCTGCGTCCACATGTTGCTCACAGATGTCATGTCTCTGGTCTCCAGCCGAGCACAGAGGTGGCACAGTCCACCCTTAGGAGGATGGGGCCAAGGATGACGCCTGCACACCTTCTGGAAGCAGGACCAGGGCATTTGGGCAATAAATTCCATGTCCCTAGAGCTTGGTCTGGGTTTGCCAGGTGGCGCTAGTGGTAAAGAACCAGCTTGCCAATGCAGGAGACACAAGAGACTCGGGTTTGATCCCTGGGGTGGGAAGATCCCCTGGAGAAGGAAATGGCACCCCACTCCAGTATTCTTTCCTGGAGTATCCCATGGACAGAGGAGTCTGGTGGCTACAGTCCATGGGGCTGCAGAGTCAGACACGACAGAGACTGAACATGCACGCATGCACACACTGCAGCCCTGGCCTGACTTCTGCCAAGTTACCTTTCCTCCTGATGACTCTGTCCACAGTCTGCTTCCCTGTCCACTTCTGCAATCATGTCATTTATTTTAATGTATGCCTGTGGCCGATTCATACTAATGTATGGCAGAAACCATCACAATATTGTAATTATCCTCCAATTAAAATAAATCAATATATTTTTAATTATAAAAAAATAAGTAAGAAGTAGGAACATATGGCCACATTGGGCCTGTGATCTGGAGGACGTGATGCCTCGCTTGTGGAGATGGACAGCCCGGCTGTTGCTCATGCATTTTGCTGAGGCTGCAGGAAAGGGGTTGCAAGAACCACTGCTCCCAGCTGGCCTAAGATGTCAGTTCTCGAAAGGTGGGGAGCAGAGCGGAGTCAGGAACAGGGTGTGGTTAGAGGTGCAGGTGGGCATCCTCAGAGCTGTGTCCCTGATTCTCCAGGGGCTTAATGGTCCTGTAGCTTCACCGAGCTTCATCTCTGAAGGAATCAAGTAACTTCTTCAGTCACCTGATAATGTCATGTCTGTAGCCCTGGGCTTGCTGGGGCTTTGGGGTGGAAGAAATAGGGCTGAAGGTGTGGAGGAAAGGAAGCCCGGGCCACAATGCACACAGAGTCCAGGCTGCCCCAGCTGGAGGGTACCTGCCTCCAGTCACCCAGACACGCATTCAAATTCTGCAACCGCTTACCAGCTGAGCAAATCATTTGGCCTCAGTGAACTCAGGGTCTTCATTATAAGGCAGGGCAAGTAACACTTACCTGGCAGGATCAAAAGATAAAGAATTAGAGATAAGAATTAGATAAGGTAAAGGTAAGAACTAGAGATACTACCTAGGGAGTGTGTTTATTTGCACTTGCTTGGGCACTGTGCTAATTGCTTTGTATGCTTCAGGCATTTAATTCTCAAAGCAGCCTTTTGCAGCACTTTATTTTATGTCATTTTTTTTTTAATTGGAGAACAATTGCTTTATAATGTTGTGTCAATTTCTGTTGTACAACGAAGTGAATCAGCTATATGCGTACATACAGCCTCTCTCTCTGGCGCCTCCCTCCCACCCCACCCCCATCTCGCCCTCTAGGTCATCACAGAGCACCAAGCTGAGGTACCCCCATTGTACAGAAGCTTCCCACTAGCTTATCTGTTTAGCACATGGTAGCGTATACATGGACTTCCCTGGTGGCTCAGATGATAAAGCATCTGCCTACGAGGCTGGAGACCTGGGTTCGATCCCTGGGTCAGGAAGATCCCCTGGAGAAGGAAATGGCAACCCACTCCAGTATTCTTGCCTGGAAAATCCCATGGACGGAGGAGCCTGGTAGGCTACAGTCCATGGGATTGCAGAGTCAGACATGACTGAGCCACTTCACTTTCACTTCAGTGTATATATGTCAGTCCTAATCTCCCAGTGGGTCCACCCTCCCCTTGCCGCTGTGTGCAGAGCTTTGTTGTATTACTCTCCATATTTTACAGATGACGACCCAGTGATGTCAGACAAGTTACCCCAGGTCACATGCTTAGAGCCTAGTTGAGCTCGGGTCTCTCTGGCTCCATGGCCAAGTTCCCACTCTCACAGCCACCACCTGCACACGTGAAAGTGAGTCCCTGTGCCTGGCCGCCCGCCCCGTGACTCACCTTCTCCCCCTCTTGTGCGCAGCGTGCGGGAACGCTGTCTGGAGGAGCAGAAGAGGCGGCGGCAGCGAGCCACCAAGAAGATCAGCACCTTCATAGGCACCTTCCTCGTGTGCTTTGCGCCCTACGTGATCACCAGGTGAGCTTGGCCGGTGGGCCCAGAGCTTGGGGCGGCTGGGGTTGGGCGCAGGGCTCCAGAGAGCCATGTGGGCCTTGCTTGGCCACGTGTTTTCCAGAGGGTGGATCGGAGGATGAGAATGAACTTGATAGATGAGGGAGAAGGAAGCCATATGCTTTTGCTTTTCAGCCTCAGATTCTTCTGGATTAAACTTAAGACCAAAAGGTAGTGAGACTCCCCACTTGATTGCAAAGCACATCATTCTAACATTCAGTCCCCAAACCCAGGAAGCTCTAAAGGAGGAGACAAGGGAGAAGAGATAGGGGAGAGCAGCCTTCAGGGTGTGGGTTCTTACTGCCAACCAAGTGCAGGAGAGCCCCGCCTGGAATCCCCGGCCCAGACACCCTGATCAGCAGGTGCCACCTGCCCAGGGCGCAGGGAGCATGCTCTGTGCCCAGCCAGACGGGCCCTCCCATCCACAGCTCCAGGATCTGCCGCTGTGAGTCCAGGCGTCGTGGCTTGTCACGTTCTCTCCCTGTCCCCATCCCCCATGCCAGCCAAGGTTGCAGTATGATGGCCTCAGGGCTGTACATTCCAGAAGCCAACCTCTTCCAACTACAGAATTTTCCTTACATGTTGTAGCCAGAAAAAAAAAAAAAGTATTACCCGCTGGTTTTGCTCACTGGAGAGGAAACACCCCTGCACACACAAATTTGTATCCAAAATGGCTTAACTATTTGGGAGGATGAAAACAGAAAGGATTTTGATGTTCTGTTGGAAAGTGGATGTTGAGCCTGGCAAGTAGGAGCTGTGCAGGGTTTTGTGTGCGTGTGTGTGTGTGTGTGTGTGTGAAAGAGAGAGCATCCCCCAGCATCCCTCAGCCTCCCCTCAGCATCCCCAGAATCCCTCAGTATCCACTGCTGCTGCTAAGTTGCTTCAGTCGTGTCCGACTCTGTGCGACCCCGTAGACGGCAGCCCACCAGGCTGCCCCGTCCCTGGGATTCTCCAGGCAAGAACACTGGAGTGGGTTGCCATTTCCTTCTCCAATGCATGAAAGTGAAAAGTGAAAGTGAAGTTGCTCAGTCGTGTCCGACTCTTCACGACTCCATGGACTGCAGCCTACCAGGTTCCTCCATCCATGGGATTTTCCAGGCAAGAGTACTGGAGTGGGGTGCCATCACTAGCACCCCCATTATCCCTCAGCATCCCCCAGAATCCTCCTGCATCCCCCAGCATCCGTCAGCATTCTCAGCACCCCCAGTATCCCTCAGCAGCCCTCACCATCCCCCAGCACCCCCAAGCATCCTCCTGCATCTGCCGCATCTCTCAGCATCCCCCAGGACCTCTCATGACCTCTCAGCATCTCCAGTATCCCCCAATATCCCCCAGCATCCTTCAACATCCCCCAGCATCCCTCAGCATCCCCAGTATCCCCTAGCATCTCTCATCATTCCCTGTATCTCCCAGCATCCCTCAGCACCCTGATTATCCCCCAGCACCTTCCTGCATCCTCAGGTGGCTGGGACCTGGAAAGGATGCCCTGCTTCACCATCCCCCAGAGAGGGATGGTGCTCCAGGGAGGAGAGGCTCACTGTGCCCAGGTCCCTCTGTCTCTCCCTGTCCTTCCTCACACTGAGCTGAAGCCTGGCTCCCCATAGTTCCACCCACACTCCCAAACCTGCTTTCTGCAGTCCAGGAGGATGTCTGTCCCGGGGGCCCTGCTGATGGGCAGTGAGCCGGGCTCCCCCTCAGCAGCACCTGTCTTCTCTTCTCCAGACAGCACAAGCTCAGAGCATCTCTCACTGTCTCTGTGGTAGCCGCTCCCTCTGGGGGAAGGCTAGTGGGCTTACCTCTCACTTTAAACATAGGACATCAGGCTGTCTGCAGATCTCTGGATGAGTCTGTCCTGAGCAGAGCAGATCCATCAGTTCTGCCTTCTAGAACTACCCACGAGACCTCAGCCCTCCTGACAGTCTGTGTTGTGAATGGGGGTGTCCTGTGCATCGTGAAATGTTGGCAGCCCCTCTGTCATCTACTACTGCCCACCAGCAGCACCTCTTCCCTCCTGCTCCCCGCTTTTGACAACTAGAAACGTCTCCAGACACTGACAGATCTAGGCAACCTGGGGACCAGAAACACCCCTGGGTGGGAGCTCCTGGTCTAGGTCTGCCATATCTAGCCAGGACGTCAGAACTTGCAGAGATGCGGGTTTCTGTGGGACACGAAGCCCAGGCAGAAACACAGGAGAGTGGGTTTCAGTTGCTCTCCGAGGGTGGGCTGCAGAGTTTGTCAGCTTGGGCTCTGGAGTTCAAACTCCAGCTCCTCTACTTCCTGCTTGCTGCGTGACCTTGGGCCAGTGATATTGCCTCTCTGAGCTTCCAACCTGTCATCTATAAACCAGAAGTGAGCAGTGCCTGCCCCTTAGGGTTGTTGTAAGCGTTCAAGGGCTTCAAGCCTGGGGAGCGTGTGTGTCACGGGCTTGGTCTGGATGTGTCCACCCTCCCTTCTTTACATACCGCACCAGCCACAGTGCCTGGTCTGGGACTGGCTGGCGTGTGAACTAAAGGGGCCTAGATAGAGCAGGGAGAGATGAATCAGGAAGGGAGGGCATGCGGATGCCCCTTCTCTTAGCTCCCACAGTAAAGGGGACTTGTAGGCTAATGAGGTGAACTTGAACCCTCAGAGGACAATAGGTAATTCAGCTCCAAATTTAAGCTATTGGATTTTTCCCTGGCTTAATCGCATTTCCCCACAAAATTTTCCTTTTTTCTGATTATAGCTTGCTTCCCTCTAATGGTGCCCAGAAAAAAAAACCATTTCAGTGAAATTGACAGTCGGTTCACAACTCAATATGTTCTCTCCAAATGGACATGGTGCATTTGGACTTTAAAAAAACACTCATAAAACTGTTCATCTTTTGGGGGACAGATGGCAACTTACAGGGGAGGAAAAGAGATGCTTAGGAAACCTCTGCGAAACCCTCCCCACCCCCACTGCCACCACCCCATCCGGCCACTGCCTTGACTTTCTTGTGTGCACAAAGGAACCATCCTAAACCAAGCTCAGAAAACATGCAAGGTCAGCTCAGTTGCGTCCGACTCTGTGACCCCATGGGCTGCAGCACACCAGGCTTCCCTGTGCATCACGAATTCCCAGAATTTACTCAAACTCATCGAGTCGGTGATGCCATCCCACCATCTCATCCTCTGTCATCCCTTTCTCCTCCTGCCTTCAATCTTTCCCAGCATAAGGGTCTTTTCAAATGAGTCAGTTCTTCACATCAGGTGGAAAGGCTGAAAGTATTGGAGTTTCAGCTTCAGCATCAGTCCTTCCAATGAATATTCAGGACTGATTTCCTTTAGGATGGACTGGTTGGATCTCCTTGCAGTTCAAGGGACTCTCAACAGTCTTCTCCAACACCACAGTTCAAAAGCATCAATTCTTTGGCGCTCAGCTTTCTTTATAGTCCAACTCTCACATCTATACATGACTACTGGAAAAGCCAAAATATGCAAACATCCCGTCATTTCATTTTGCCACGTGTTTCCCCAGCACCTTCTCTGTGCAGAGCCAGAAGGACACCTGCAGGGGAGGCATGGCCTGGTGGGGCTCTGCAGGAGACCTCCTGTGAGGGGGGCACAACCCTGTAGATACGGCGCCCCCACGTGGATGGAGCGCCCTGACGGGGCATCTGATCGGGAAGTGTCTCAGACTTCCGAGGCATGACCGAGTGAAGTGGGCATGGCTACACAGGGGGCAATCCCAGCAGAAGGGACAGCGGGGGCCAGGTCTAGATCCCCACAGGGGAGCCACCAGCCACGGGTCCCACTGAAATACTTGAATATGACTTGTCCAAATTGAGATGTGCCGTAGGTATGACATGCATGCTGGGTTTCCAAGACTTAGCATGACTACACACACACATACATATTATATATATATATATATGTACACACACACACACACACACACACACACACACACATATATATATAAGATTCCTGGTGGCTCAGCAGTCAAGAATCTGTCTGCAATGCAGGATACACAGGTTCTATCCCTGGGTCAGGAAGATCCCCTGGAGAAGGAAATGGCAGCCCACTTCAGTATTCTTGCCTGAAAAATCCCATGGACAGAAGAGCCTGGTGGGCTACAGTCCACAGGGTAGCCAGAGTCAGACACGACCAGCTAGTAAACCACCAATATATGTATAGTTAAAACTTTTCATATCAATTCCATGGTGAAATGGTGCTATCTTGGATATATTGAATTACATAAGGTTTGAAGTTAACAGAACTTCACATGTTTCTTTTCACACCTGAGGCTCACCTTCTTCTTCTGTCGGACAGTGCTGGCCTGTTGCCAGAGACTCTGGGGTCCAGGCACACCCGTGTTCTTACTCCCAGCTCCCTCATCCCCTTTACCTCTAGATCGTTCTTTTCTGAGCAGGAACACCTTCGTTCCTGGGATGGTCCTTCTGGCCGAGCTGCCAGAGTGCTCAGAACACCTCCTGCCCTGTCCAGCGCCCTGCTCAGCGCTGCTCATCTAGACGGGCAATACAGATACTACTATTTCCGGTAACTCCACAAGGACAACCTCCGTCTAAGCAGCCTGCATTACTACTTCTCCCCCTCTGATCTTACTGGGGGAAGACATGTGCAAGCCTGTGGGTTGATGTTAGATCAGCCGTGGGAAATGCTGGGAGCTAGCAGAATCAGAACATCAAGAGAAGGGGCTTGTGCTATGACATCTGCCCCCGATTTGAGCTGATCCGGAAGGTCCAGCTGGCGGGGGGCAGATCCCTTCTCCTTATCCACAGTCTGTTCACATCTGCCTGATAACAGTCTCAGATTGGGAAGCACCATTCTTGGGTTAAGAACCACTCAAGTCTTCAAATAAATTCTCAGACTTCCCTTATTGGAGGATGTGGGGTCTCTATAACCATGCATGTGTGCTAAGTCGCTTCAGTTGTGTTTGACTCTTTGTGACACTATAGATTGTAGCCCTCCAGGCTCCTTTGTCCATGGGACTCTCCAGGCAAGAATACTGGAGTGGGTTCCATCTCCTATTCCAGGGGATCTTCTCGATCCAGTTATCGAACCCTCGTCTATTATGTCTCCTGCATTGACAGGCAGTTTCCTTACCATTAACGTCACCTGGGAAGGCCCTTTATAACCATACCTATCACTTATTCATGAGAAATGCTGGGCTGGAAGAAGCACAAGCTGGAATCAAGATTGCCAGGAGAAATATCAATAACCTCAGAAATGCAGATGACACCACCCTTATGGCAGAAAGTGAAGAGGAACTAAAAAGCCTCTTGATGAAAGTGAAAGAGGAGAGTGAAAAAGTTGGCTTAAAGCTCAACATTCAGAAAACGAAGATCATGGCATCTGGTCCCATCACTTCATGGGAAATAGATGGGGAAACAGTGGAAACAGTGTCAAACTTTATTTTTGGGGGCTCCAAAATCACGACAGATGGTGATTGCAGCCATGAAATTAAAAGACGCTTACTCCTTGGAAGGAAAGTTATGACCAACCTAGGTAGCATATTGAAAAGCACAGACATTACTTTGCCAACAAAGGTCTGTCTAGTCAAGGCTTTGAGTTTTCCAGTGGTCATGTATGGATGTGAGAGAGAGACTGTGAAGAAAGCTGAGTGCCAAAGAATTGATGCTTTTGAACTGTGCTGTTGGAGAAGACTCTTGAGAGTCCCATGGGCTGCAAGGAGATCCAACCAGTCCATTCTAAAGGAGAATAGTCCTGGGTGTTCTTAGGAAGGAATGATGCTAAAGCTGAAACTCCAGTACTTTGGCCACCTCATGTGAGGAGTTGACTCATTGGAAAAGACTCTGATGCTGGGAGGGATTGGGGGCAGGAGGAGAAGGGGACGACAGAGGATGAGATGGCTGGATGGCATCACTGACTCGATGGACATGAGTCTGAGTAAACTCCGAGAGGTGGTGATGGACAGGGAAGCCTGGCATGCTGCGATTCATGGGGTCGCAAAGAGTTGGACACGACTGAGTGACTGAACTGAGCTGAACTGACTGATGACTTATTCAACACCTATAATGTAGCCAGGATATACCAATACCTACCCTGTACAGCTCTCCTTCAAGGTGAGTGCTAGAATCTCCATTTACTGAGGATCAACAAGGTGAGATGAGTGGCCCATGGCCATAGCAGTAGCAACTGGCAGATCCAAGGGTTCAAGGCCAGTACCAAGCCTGTTGGCAAAAATTTAGCCCTGTGACCATGTTACATCTCCAAAGCCTGTGGACCAGGTGCTGAAAATATAGAAATGTTTGTCCACAGGCTTTTGATCCAACTTCTAGGCCCAGGCATCTTGGCATGAACCTAAACATCCAGACTCCTGTGGGTAAACGCCAGGCCGGTGAGTGAGTCCTTTCACTAGAAGCAGCAGTGTTTGCATGGAGTCACCTCTGACCTCCCACCAGACTGACAGCAGCTTGTGCAGACCTGGAGTCGGGCCCAGAGGTCATTACTACTGGCAGCTGGAGTCATCAGCAGATTTAGGTGGCCCGGCACTGACCATGCATCCTTACCTCTCAGATTCCCACATTGCACCAACCAACCAAAAAGCCCCTTGCACCTGGATTTTGGGGCATGTCAGATGACAGAGGAACGCACTGGAAACCTCCACCCTCACTCTTTTTATTTGTTTGGCTGCGTTGGGTCCTAGTTGTGGCACACGGGATCTTCTGTTGCAGTGTATGGACTCTAGTTGCAATATGTAGGCTCAGTAGTTGGAGCACGCGGGCTTAGTTGCCCTGGCGTGGCATGGGATCTTAAGGCGTGGTGTGTGGGATCTTAGTTCCCTGGCCAGGGATCAAACCCATGTCCCCTGCATTGGAAGGCAGATTCTTAACCACTGGGCCACCAGGGAAGTCCCCCCACCCTCACTCTTAATAAGGGTCACTGCCTTCTATTCACACACTTACACCAAAAGCCCCAGTGGGCCAAGTCTGGCTTTTTGCAGAGTGTGTGAGCAGGGTGTGAGGATCTGCAACAGATTCTCATCCAGAAACTCGAATTACACTTTTCGGAATTAAAATGCACTTTTTAGAAGCATTTGTAAGGCTATTGTCTCCCCAGCGACATATGCTTACAAGTAATTATGATTATCTCAGATCATCGGAGTGGGGCCTCGAGGCCGTTGTGGATCCGACAGCAGCATTATTGTGGCTTTTCAGAGTCATGGAATTATGACAGCAGAGGGCTTTAATATGCCCAGTGTTAATATTCTATTAATCAAAGGCCTTTTCCCTGCTAGTGGCTCATGAACATTTAAAGCTCAGCTTGTTGTTTAGTTGTGTCCAGCTCTTTTGCGACCCCATAGAACATACCCCATCAGGCTGGCTCCTCTGTTCATGGGATTTCCCAGTTAAGAGTACTGGAGTGGGTTGCCATTTCCTTCTCCAGGGGATCTTCCTGACCCAGGGATTGGATCTCCTGGATTGCAGGCAGATTCGTTACCAGCTGAGCCACCAGGGAAGCCCAGCTTGTTACTTATGTATCTTCAAATACACAGACCAGATTCTCCAGAAGTCTTGAGAAGACACCAGGCTTGCTTCCCAAAGGATGTTCTGTGGCCTGTGTTGCACTTGGTGCACGGCATGTGTGTGTGTGTGTGCATGTGTGAATGTGTGTGTGAGTGCCTGTGTGAGTGTGTGCGTGTGTGAGTGTGTGTGTGAGTGGGGGAGAGATGATATCATGGAAGTGTGAAGAGGGGGCACCAATTTACCACTTTAAATTCAAGGGTTGAAAGTGAAGGCCTTTTCTAACCTAGAACTGACTCAAGGAGCTGGGAGGTGCCGCCTGGCACCCACAGTCCAGGTTCAAATCCACCCCCCACGCCCAGGCCACGTGGCCTCAGCCTGTCACTCTGCCTCAGGTCCTGCCCTGTCGTGTGAAGGGCAAGGGACACTGCCAGGGGGACTTGAGACCCTGTTTGTGAAAGTGGCTGTCAAAGCCCCGAGCCTCTGAGGACCCAGAAGAGAAGCTGGGTCTGGGATTACTGGTGTTACCAGTCTTCTTCTCTCCCCCAGAATTTAGTTACTTTGCAGATTCCCGTCATCGAGCAGAGCTGAGACACTGGTTTCTCCGGGAGGAGGGAGGTTGGAGACTGCCCAGGAGTCCTGGCAAGGGTATCTCCATCCTCCTCCCGGGACCAGGGTGGCCAGGTGCCAGGTGGGGTCTGAGAGCCCTGTGGGTGAAGGCCGAGGGGGCGGCTTCCCAACTGTCAGCCCTCTGCTGTGACAGCCAGCACAGAGACCTCCCTGGGACCCAGACCAGAGGGCCTTGTGCCCAGAGAGGGGAGATGCTCCCTGGAGGGGTCCCCCGGAACAAATACAGAGCAAAGGGGATCCAGAGGTGGGGACAGGCAGGTAGGTCAGGGCCACAGGTGTCTGCTCTGGGTCACCTTGAGTCAGGTAAACACCCATCTCCACACTCAGCTTCCGACTTGGCAGCAGCAACATCCTGCAGCATCTCACACCTCCCACCCCAGCCAGGCTGTGCCCCGGGACCCCCAGGGGCTCACTGCCATCTCTGAGCCACCCGAGATGCTCAGGAAAGCGGACTCCTGACCTCCCCTCCCCCTCAGTCCCCAGCCTGACCAGCCGCCCAGCTGTTGCGCTCTCGGCCCAGGGGCTCCTCGGGGGAGCTGTGTCAAGGTTGTCCAGGACAGGCTGGACATTCTAAGCACAGAAGTGTAAATGTTTCCCCGGCACACTGCCCGATGGCAGAGGTTTCTTGGGCACATGCCTCAGGCGGGACCTGGAAAGTCACCTTGGTGCTTACTGGACAGTGGGGGCAGGGAGCAGGGAGCCCTGCTTTGTAGGGAAAACACCCTTCTCCCTGGAGGGGAAGGGCCAGTGCCCTGCTCTGGGGGCTGTTGACCTCTGCTGACCCCAATGTTGACCCTCGGTGCCCACGGGCTCCAGGAGCTCCAAAGGGTTTGGTGCCATGTTGGTGTTATGACCAGGGGCCCATGAACAACCAGATCCTGCCTAACACCCTCTGCACAGCCACAGGCTCCTCAGTGGACGTGGGTCTGTTTCCCAGCCCTGCCGCTGTAGCTAACTGCCACTCACTGAGCGACTTCAACAGTAGAACTGTGCAGCTTCAGTTAGAGGCCGGAAGTTCAGGATCAAGGTGTCAACTGGGTGGGTCCTTCTGAAGCTGCCAGGGTGCTCTTCCAGGCCTCCCCACTGCCCCCCTAGAGTTTCTGATGATTTACGTGCCATCTTTAGTGTCGCTTGGCTTCATAAGCATCACCCCATCTCTGCCTTCATCTTGCAGCATTCTCTCTGCGTGCATCTGTGCCCAGACTCCCCACTTTTGTAAGGACACGGTCATCACATGGGCTTAGGGGCCCACCTTCTCCAGCAACAGATTACACCTGCAACAGGCCTGGTTCCAAATAAGGTTCCACTCTGAGGTGTTGATTGGAGAAGGAAATGGCAACCCACCCCAGTATTCTTGCCTAGAGAATCCTGTGGATAGAGAAGCCTGGTGGGCTGCCCTCTATGGGATCACACAGAGTCGGACGCAACTGAAGTGACTTAGCATGCATTGGAGAAGGAAATGGGAACCCACTCCAGTGTTCTTGCCTGGAGAATCCCAGGGACGGAGGAGCCTGGTGGGCTGCCGTCTATGGGGTCGCACAGAATCGGACATGACTGATGTGACTTAGCAGCAGCAGCAGCAGCTGAGGTGTTGAGAGTTAGGACTTCAGCCTATGAATTTGGGGAGACATAGTTCAACCTACAACAGGGGGCTAGGGTGAAAGGAAACCAAGTCCCCCTTAATTAACTAACACCTGAGCCAATAACCCCTAAACTCAGGGCTCTTGGGCCAGACCTGCGGGCAGGGGCAGGAGAGCGGAGCTCAGTAATCCATCATGTGCAGTAGCAGAGAGGAGAGGCAGAGCGTAGCAGGCCACATTGAGCACACGGTGACCCTGCTCACGAGGAAACTGTGACTGATCAGAATAATAATGTCCCTTTCCTGGAGGGGAGGGTGTTCGGAGGAGGTGGCTGGACCTGGCATGAGAAGACGGGCTGGAGCGTTCCCTTGCCCAAAGGTCATCTGGGGACCATGTGGCCATCCCCTGCCCAGATGTGAAATTAGAAAGAAGCAATTGTAGCAACACAGAAACCCCTGCCCATTCCCCTAAAGCAGTGGGGACTTGGAACTGTCAGAGCTGGAACAGAACAAAGCCAGCCACTGTGGGCACATGGCAGGGGGGGTCCCCACGCACAGGAAAACCAGAAAGCAGGTCAGCCAGCACATCTGGTCGCGGAAAGTCCTAGGTTCACCTTGCCCAGGGGCCCTGTGGGAGCAGTACCCAGGCCCAGGCTGATCTGAAGCATCTCTTTGCCTGGAGGCCTTGGGAAGGCCAGATGCTGGCTTTTTGGAATAGAAGTCCTGTGCACTGTGGACCAGGGGTGACCGAAGTGCTGGGTGGCACATAGCAACTTCACAGAAAGGGAGTTCTCAGGGCCGGGAGGGACCCCAGAATTCACCCTGTCCAATCGGCAGTGCGGAGATTTGAATCCCAGCGTGGCACCCAAGCAAGACGTGGGTCACAGTTAGATGCAACTGGGCTTCCCATTGAGGAGATGCTGGCTCGCTGCACAGTCCCTCTGAGCCTTGATTTCCTCATCTGTAAAGTGGGATGAATGACACCCATTCTGCAGAGGGTAACCGTAAGGTTAGAGAGTGTGCACATCTCATATTTGGCCCAAAGGAGATACGCAACTGGGAGTTGTTATTACTGAGCCAGGCATGTGCAGACTGGACATAAAATCTCTGAGAAGCAAATGCAATAGATTTTACCTCTTAATTATCTAAATGGTGAAATTTTAAATTGTCCTCAATAACTTTATTCTGTGAAATCTACAGAACCTGCAAATAATAATTTTGATCTTGCTGGATGGTTTGATGCTATTTGGCTCTTAATAAGTTCTCCTACTGCTGCTGCTGCTAAGTCGCTTCAGTCATGTCCGACTCTGTGCGAACCCATAGACATCAGCCCACCAGGCTCCCCTGTCCCTGGGACTCTCCAGGCAAGAACACTGGAGTGGGTTGCCATTTCCTTCTCCAATGCATGAAGGTGAAAAGTGAAAGTGAAGTCGCTCAGTCCTGTCCGACTCTGAGCGACCCCATGGACTTCAGCCTACCGGGCTCCTCCATCCCTGGCATTTTTCAGGCAAGAGTACTGGAGTGGGGTGCCATCACCTTCTCCGAATAAGTTCTCCTAGGAGAGCTCAAATGCTCAGACTGAATTTATCTATATGGAGAAAACTAGACATTTTGGAAAAGCAACCGGGCATTGCATAGCAACAATACGTTGGCATTCAGCTATTTCATTGTTATTATTAGGTGTGAATTCTAGACTCAGGGGTTTTGGTTCCCTTATGCTCATCACTTCCCAACATAGATTTCTTAAAAGTACAGATTTCCCAAATGCCAACAGCTCCATTTTTCCCCATTCAGGCTTCCAAGGAGAAGAGCAGATCATTGGCCACATTTCCCCTCAGGATGGGAGGGCAAGGGCAGAAACAGGATGCCAGATAGAAGGGCCTTAGAATGGAGACATCAAGGATCTGTTCAAAAAGGGAATCATTGCAACAGGGAATCTCACCCCATCAGCGTCCTTCCTCCTCCTTCCCTTCTTGAGCTCGTCCTCATGACCTAAACCCAAAGAAGCCTTCAGGAAAATCACTCAAGTTGGCAACACAGGGTCAGCCCAAGCTCGGTGATTTCAGTACCTGGGTTCTCACCTGGGCAGCCCTCCATGCTGAAAGCCACCCTGCCTTCCATCCTGCCGACCCCTCCCTCACCCCACCTCCCAGGAAGGATACAGATGCCAGATTCCAGTCTGAGCACAGTTAGTGGATCCTCCGCCATCATGGACTTGCTGTGTGATGCTGGGCAAACTCTTTCCCTCTCTGGGCCTTGATTTCCTCATTTGACAGTGGGTGGGGAGAGGGTAATTTATTATTTCCAAGCTCCCTCCCAGTTCTGTGGCCTTTCGTACCTTCTATTAATGCTGGTTAATGTCCAAATATGGCCAAAGGTTCTGGACACATTTGGAAGAGAAGAATTAATGTCCTGATTCGGAGGGAATTCCCTGGTGGCTCAGACAGTAAAGAACCTGCCTGAAATGTAGGAGACTTGAGTTTGACCCCTGGGTCTGGAAGACCCCCTGGAGAAGGGAATGGTTACCCCACTCCAGTATTCTTGCTTGAAGAATCCCATGAACAGACTCTGCAGGGCAGGCTACAATCCATAAAGTCGAAAAGAGTCGGACACGACTGAGCAACTGACAATTTTACTTTCTTTCCATTTACATAGAGGAAGGCTGTCGCTCCCTCACAGCATGACCTTAGCACTGTTGAATGGAGTTGTCGGATGGGTTTCAGAACCGAGCCCCTTTGACACAGAAGCCGCCTCTTCCCTCACCTCCTCCTAAAGAATGAGGTCATGTTAGGGCATCCCCTACTGCTGCTATTGCCAGGGGCCCCCAGATCCCAGCCCTGGGAAGAAGCCTTTCTCACCAGCAGATTCTTCCCTGCTGTGAGACATACTTTGAGCTTTGCCGAATATTTGGAAAATTGTTCTCAGCCCTTCCTCCCAGGCAACCTCCCTTGGAAGGCAGAGCTAGGATTTGGAGCAAAGAATCCCATCTCTTCTGGCTGCAGTGATCATAGAGATGATCTTATCCGACTTCTCACTTTTCATGTAAAACATCCAGGCCCCAGGAAGGGAAATGACTTGCCCAGGGTCACAGAGCAAGTCAGCAGCAGAGTCAGCGCCAGTGGCCAGGATGCAATGAAACCGAGTGCGTGTCTCAGATCACCTTGGGTTCCCGAATCAGACACACCTGAGTTCAAATCCTGCCTTTGCAGTTTACTGGCAAAGTCCCTAACGTCCTTGGATGTCGATTTCCTCACCTGTAAAATGGAGCTGTCTGAACTTCCAGGGTTCCATGACTCACGTGTAATATGTGTCACTAGAACAGTACCTGGCCTAAAGGAAGTGCCTGGTGGGCGGCCACCGCGTTAATGGTTGTTACTGCTGTTGTCATTGTCACTGGAGGAGGCAGCCTCAGAGACTCTGAAGCTCTCACAGGAAGCCGGGGTCAGGGGCTCAGACCGGAGCGCAGGCATCGCCCCGCTGTGCTCTCATAACCCGACATCCTCCCGGTCTCTGTCCACAGGCTGGTGGAGCTGTCCTCTGCAGTACCCATCAGCTCCCACTGGGGGGTGCTGTCCAAGTGCTTGGCCTACAGCAAGGCCGCGTCCGACCCCTTCGTGTACTCCTTACTGCGACACCAGTACCGCAAGAGCTGCAAAGAGATCCTGAACCGGGTCCTCCACCGGCGATCGCTCCGCTCCTCCGGCCTCACCGGGGACTCCCACAGCCAGAACATTCTGCCGGTCTCCGAGTGAAGGACGTTGCTCCGCTGGAGAGCTTGGAAGGAGGCGGCTGGTGAGAAGAAGGGGAGGGCGGGATCGGGGCGCCTGGGTGGACACCGCCAGCCACCACCACCTCCAAGCCTAGGGATGCTGGACCCCCGGCTCGGGGCGGCGTTGAAGCCTGGTTCCTGGTGCCTGCAGGGCAGACATTGAACTGCCCCTGTTTATCACCAAAGGATGACCAAGGCACGTGCTGTGTGCTCTGGCTTTTCTTTCTGAGAAGCTCCTTTGAGCTCTGAGACTCAGCAGAGACTCCCCAGGAGTCACTCCCAGTGCGGTCATGATCAAGGACTCATAATGCTGGTGGCAGGTGGGGAAGCATGGTGTCCACCGGCTTATGCACCCCAGGACCATTGGGCTCCATGCTGAAAAGAAGCGGCGACCTCTGTGGGCCATCGGTCACCCCGGGAGCGAGGTTGGCAGTGGCCATTTGGGCCCAGGTCTGACATGGCCACATGCTGTGGTGGCTGCTGTAATCCAAATATCCTTCCGCTGGTACTAACTCGGTTGTGCTCAGCTGGGACCTCGGGCCCCCAAGCCCAAGGGGAAAATGTCGAACAGCTAGTGTTACCCAGCTGTGGCTGACAAGTTACATTAGACGTAGTTCTACTGGATTCACCTTTTCTCTCTCTCTCCCCTCCCCCTTCCCCAAAGCTAACATGTGTGTGCGTGTGTAGACAACCTTAGCATGAAAATGGTTTTCAATAGGCAGGTACTACATGCAATGATGTTCTTTGAAGTCTGACCCAAAGTCACCTTCTTCTGATTCACATGTCATAACTATTGGAGCCAAGGAGAGGGCAGAGGAACGTGCCTGGCAGGTCCCCAAACCTCAGTCTGTGACTTGAACTTGAAGGAAGCGTTTCACCTTGTCTCACGTGTCTTGTCGGGCATGTTCTTTGAGGTGATTGGAGAAGAAAAGGCCTGAGCAGGTTTTTAGCCTGATTTTAAAGCACCTGGTTCCATCATCCCTAGGGTTCAATATCTTAGTTTCTGTAAGTCATGAACAGACAGTCGAGGCTTCCCAAGGTGATCCAGAAAGTGCTCTGGGCCCATGATGGGACAGTGAATTTTTACCGAAAACCATAACTCAGAAAACTATGCCAATCCACTAGCAGCCGCCATCTTGTTCTCATCAAAACAAGGCGAGTGGGCCAGGCTCTGCCTGTTTGCCTTTTTACCATTTCGAGTGACGTGTGCATGCTGAGAGCAGTTATTTTTCCATCCTTCACTCTAACAAGTGACTCCTCCAGGGTGGAAAGATGGGAGCAAAAGGCTCAGAGGGCTCATTCTCCCCTTCCTTTTCTGGGCACAGCCTGACTTTGGAGATGTAGAAGGGAGGACCCTGTTCCACAGGGACCAGCCAGGAGGAACCTGATGCTTTTCACTGCTGAGTGGCCCCAGTATCAAAAAATAGCCAAGTGTGTGCATGTTTGAAAAGATGGTGTCTTACTAACCGTAGCTCCTCATTTAGAAAACAAGTCACTGAGCCTGGCCTACTCTTGTCTCGATTCTAAGTTTCCATGGAGACCGATGTAGCCTTGGAAGCCTTGACGCCTCCCCATCGCAGCTGGAGGTATGCTCACACCTGCTTAGAGGAGCCAGTGGCACACAGCCCTTCCCAATTCCGTGTTCTGGGACATCACCTTGGTAGCTTGAAATCAGCCACAATGGGCATATTTATACCGTGAAAGTCAGCAAAGGCTACAAACCAGGCCCTTTTCTCCACTGAAAACTCATTGCTAAGCAACTCCCAGTACATCACTGCCCATACGGGACTTTGTGTGCTCCCGAAACAAAATTGCTCTGGTTCAGAGCACTTTTGGCCCCTCAGGTTTCAATCACAACAGGTATTCACTTTTGTTGCGCTTTCCTAGCATCAAGCAGCTGTTCCCCCTTCGCTGTCCCAACCCCCAAAGCATCAGTGAGGTTGAAGACAGGCAAAGAGCCAGGAAAATGTGCATCATTGAATCCGACCGTCTCTCTTTCACACAAATGCTCTTTGGGCAGCGAAGGAGTGGTGACCCAGTGGCTGAGGTCAATAGTCAGATTCAAACAGTCAAATAAGTTTTCATCAACATCAGGTTGGAGGAATAACTGTCAACTCCTCTTCCTGCTTGCTCTGTGCAGGCAACAAATTATACTCCCAGAAGCAACTTGATCCCTTCCACCTCTTCTTTAGCTAAAAAGCAAGATCTGTCACCTATAACGCCACACATGTTGAGAAGAGGCATTTCGTAATTTATACTAAACCGTAGGACTGCCAACAAACCAACAGAACCAGTTGTATTAGCATCATGGTGACAGTCCCCCAAAGATGCCAGCTGATTGGGTACTTCCATTATTATTAGGACACAGGTATCAAAACCCAAGGAGAAGTGAGAAGAAGATCACTTCATTAGTGATCAACATCCACCAACTCTGCTAGGATTACCTTGAGATAAATGTTTATATTCATCTGTATACAGTCTATAAAATTTCCCCAGCTTCATTATTCCCAAGAGAATTATCTACCTCGTTTGGTAATTTATCAAGTGTCACATGGATTTCTCAGGTAAAACTTAGGAAGGTCCAGATCAGCATCTCTGTGAAGGGCCTGGGATGACTTCCTTGACAGCAGCCCAGCAGAAGGCTTGATGTTGAAGGCCTGAGCTCTGGTGGACAGCTGGGCTGAGTGTGAAAGCGTTTCAAGAAGCTGGAGAACAGAGCCCAGAATGGAGAGGATCTCAAATCCTAAACCCACATACAGGGCTCAGTTCCTAGCCCAGCGTGCTCTGAACTTATAGGTTTAAACTCCACCACAATGTCTTTCTCAGTCACTCTGCAACTCCAACTTTTCTTTATGCTGCTTCTTGAAGGAGGGGATTTCCAAGCCCTGGGACCCACGGTGGGTGAGGGTCATGGCTTTTGGGGTTTGTGTGTCTCATGGTCAGCTGACCTCCCAAAGATGTTTCCCTGACAGCCTGCCTGTTTTTCCAGAGAAGTCACGGCAGCAGGGGAGGAGGGGAAGTTGCCTTGACTCTTCTCACACTGACTGTACCTTCCTTCTAGGACTCAGCTCAGCCTTCTGTCACCGTGAGCAATAAACCTCTGTCCTCATGTTTGTGAAATTAATTTCCTTTCTCATGATGCCTTTCTTTCTGAGAGAGGATGGAAAGATCAGGCCACATCCAGGTCCTGGTTGCGCTCCTTTTACATACTTCTGTGCCCATGGATGATGTCTTTGCAGAACTGTACTGTGACCCTGTGGGGGTGGAGTGGACCATGGGCTGTGCATATTTAGAATTTACTCCAATTCAGCATCCACTCATTTACCTATGATTTTAATGAAGATATTTTTTCAGGTGCCAAAAATTCTTGCATGCGCTCGTGTCCTTTGGACCACAGGCACCAGGGGGAGGAGAGAGGTCCTGGATGTACTGGGGGCTCCTGCTACTTTCCTAAAAAATCCACAGCATCTGTAATGAAGTCCTCAACGAGCTAGCCTTACCTCTGGCCAGCTGCCTTTGCCCTGCTGGTGGAAGGAAGAGATGTAGGGACCTCAGTCTCGCTCCTGCCTCTCCAGTTGAGATGCAGCCACAAAGTCAAAGCCCTCCTTCCGCCTCCTTCCACACATACAGGTCAAAGGAGCAGGCCCTGGGCATTTCTGGGAACCAGCTATCTAGGAAAGAGGAATCCCCATGAGTGGAACTGCCTGCCTTCCCAGGTAATTGCATCAGGAGGGGAAAGTGGCTAGGACGTGAGGCCCCACTCAGCCTGACCTGGACTGATCACTGTTCAAAAGCAGTGGCCTGCGAAGGTCCAGGGAAACCGAGTTCTGGAGAGGTTGGAGAGCGGCCCACAGCAGCCACGGATTCCAGCCCAGCACTGCAGGAATGCCCGCCTCTCACTCTGACATTTACAGAGCACCCTCTGTGTGTCCAGCCCTGGGCTGGGTCAGGCTCTGGGGAGACCGGGATTACTCTAGAGAATGGAGGCTGAGGCTGCGCTCGTGGGTTGTGCACAGGGCTAGGGGCACAGTGGGAGGGCTGTCACACTGGACAGTGGGGAAGGAGGGTTTGGGAAGGTTTCCCAGAGGTGGTGACACTGGCCTGAACCTGCACTGGGGAAGGTCATGTGACAGGACACGAAGGAGGCGTGAACACATCTGGTGTGGAGTTTGGTGGGATGAGAGCTAGACGTGTGTCCAGGAATGAGATCACGTGTGTGCTGAGGAGGTGACGTGCCTCCTGAGACAGAGTGCACGTGATCTGTGACCCAGGGGAGAGTGTCGAGGTCTTGAACTTGGGAGTTCCAAAATTAGAGCTCTTTTAGAAAGAAGACATGGGGGGAAATCCATATAATTTAGCTAGTGAAAAAGAGAAGGAAGAAAGAGAAGAAAGGAAGGAAGGAAGGGTGGGTGGGAGGGTGGGAGGTGCTGAATTCATTGCATTTCTTTTGTGGAGCATCCACGTTATACAGTGAATTGGGGGCCAAGCAAGATTCATTCTTAGGAAGCCAACCTCGTTGACCAGGCGAATCCGCTGATAATACACCTGAGAGGGAATGAGGCTATGTCTTCAGAAGGGTGTGTACACATTCCTTAATGACACAGGGTCCACGTGGGCAGGGCCCATAACCCCTGGGGACAACTGGAGGAATCCACAGCAGAAACAACCAGATTTGCAAAAGTTACCCTTGTGCCAAGTAAGTTTGGCCACCCTTCCACCCTTCACACTCACACCCGTCACACTCACACCCGTCTCTGGGGGCGGAGCGAGGGGGTGTTCAATTTGCTCATGTGGTGTGTCATGTAAATATGCATTTAGCACTGACATTCCAACATTAGGCATCTACTCAGTCTTAGCAGTGTGATGTTGTTCAGTCGCTCAGTTGTGTCCGACTTTGCCACCCCACGGACTGCGGCACGCCAGGCTCCCCTGTCCTTCACCATCTCCTGGAGTTTGCTCAGAACTCATGTCCATTGAGTCGGTGATGCCATCCAACCCTCTCATCCTCTGTTGCCCCTTTCTCCTCCTGCCTTCAGTCTTTCCCAGCCGTGTGAGTTTATCACATATACCCACATGTAAGGGACTTTTGAAATAATGTAAGTTTTTGACTCAAAAGACTGTTTTTGTGCCTTTTGGAGCACGTATGCTCTTAGGAACACTGACTTGGGGGCATTTCCTGTATCCTTTCTCTTGGAGGCCCAGTGACTATAGTCAGTATCATACTCCTTGGTGTGGAACAGTGGTTGCACATGTGTGTTTTTAATACGTTTATTAATTTACATATTTAATACTCATTTATTTATTTTTGGCTGCGCTGGGTCTTCATTGCTTTGAGGGCCTTTTTCCTCCGGGTGTGGTGAGAGGGGCTTCTGTCCTTTTGTGGTGTGAGGGCTTCTCATGGCAATGGCTTCCCTTGTTGTGGAGCACGGACTCCAGGCACACAGGCTGCAGTACTTGCAGCACATGGGCTCCGTGGTTGTGGCTCCCAGGCTCTAGAGCACAGGCTCAGTAGTTGTGGTGCTCGGCTTAGTTGCTCCACAGCTTGTGGGATCTTCCCAGATCGGGGATGGAACCCATGTATCCTGCCTTGACAGGTGGATTCTTTACCACTGAGCCACCAGGGCAGCCTGGTTGCACGTGTTTAATAGAACCTGAAGTTCACATTTTGAAGAGTCTAAAATCTGTTATTTGGAGACAGGAATCCCACACTGAATCATTAGAGTCAGATTAGAGTCATCAAGGCCTCTGAAATACCCCAGATGACTCATAGGGGCTGTATTTAGGGAGTATCAGATGCTACCACAATGGTGCACAACCGACTGATTGACCTGGGCCAGTCAAATTCCCAATGGCCGGATCAGAGAGATGGCTCCCGCCTGCCTAAAATACCAAACAACCAGCCCCCACAGGCTCAGTCCACCATGGCCCAGCATTCAAGCCATGTATGCCAAATCTTTGCTTGGATTATCAGTAACCAAAGCTCATGCTGTATTCGAATGCCAAGTTCCCTTGCAAGTTGAAATCGTTCCAAACCTCAATGACCCTGTTTTACAGGTGTGTAAACACACTTCGTCAAGTATGGAACATTTGAGGGACATTTAAGGAGTTTGGTGTCTCGCCAACCCCACCAGGATTTCTTCAGGGGAAACCTTGCAAGTCCAGGGACAAATAAAAGAGCTGCCTTGCCATACCCTCATTACCAACCGGGGCATTTTTATAAACACTGGGATAGGCCAGTCTGTTTTCTTAGGCTAGTTTGCAAGAAGGAATTCAGATCTTTGCTGTTTGGATGCTCATTGTCTATTGTGCTGAGGCAGCTCCTTGGAGGTCATAAACCTGTCCCTCTGCTGTGGTGTCCTGTGGAGCGGATGCCAGTGGACAGTTTCAGCCACCCTATTCCCCGATTGCTCCGCCTGCAATGCAGGAGACCCAGGTTTGATCCCCAGGTGGGAAAGATCCCCTTGAGAAGAAAATAGCAACCCACTCCAGTATTCTTGCCTGGAAAATCCCATAGACAGAGGAGCCTGGTGGTCTACAGTCCATGGGGTCGCAAAGAGCTGCACATGATTTAGTGACTAAAAACCACTGCCCTGTCTGAATATCCATCCTCCCTAATGGAGCACGGCCATCTCCCACACACAGGTTCATCCTGCCCCTGTCCAAATGGGAACCACCCACCTTCCTGCAGTAGGCTGGTTAGATGCTACCCTGGGAACCCTGGTAGCTCCAAGTTATGAGTGCACCCAAGTTGAATTCTTTGCTTTCCTTCACTTTTCACGTGTGCGTTAGTCACTCAATCGTGTCCTACTCTGCAACCCCAGGGACTGTAACCCGCCAGGCTCCTCTGTCCATGAAATTCTCCAGGCAAGAATACTGGAGTGGGTAGCCATTTCCTTCTCCAGGGGATCTTCCCCACCCTGGGATCGAACCTGGGTCTCCTGCATTGTAGGTGGATGCTTTACCATCTGAGCTACTAGACTTCTTTATTTGGGAGGAGGCGGGGGTTGTGCAAAGTGAGGTGGGAGGACTTACACTATCCCTAGCTTGCGGGGGGGAGGGGGGGTTGTCCAGAGAACAGAAGGGAGCCTGCACTCAGGAAGCCTAAGGTAGGTGCCAGCTAGTTCAGCATTCCACATGGAAATGTACTTTATCTTTAGATGCTTCAAAATACTTTTGGAAACTGGGATTTAGAAAAACTGAAGATATTTTATTTTAAGGGGACAGAGGGAGCTGCAAATGCCTGGCTCCTGTACGATGTTCTGTCTCTGAAGTTAAACCTATAGGAAGAGGGGTAGACATCTGCATGCTCATGCTGGACCAAACATGCCCATCACCGTATGCCCCTGCGACTCTGCTTCCCTGCAGGCGTGCATATGGGCAACTGTTCACCAACAGCTGCAACCCGAGCATAAAACAAGCGAAGCAAAATGTTACCGTCCTCTATAGTGTTTGTCTCCATCAGAGTTTTAGCTTTATTTTCTCCTTTTATTAAACAGAAGCACAGCTCCATTAAAAATAATTACCAGACGCCCTCCCCATGTGGCACTGTTAACCTTTCCTGCGATACACTTGCCAACAGCTGCTTTCTGCTGCAGTGGGACTCAGGATTGGAGAATCCAAGGCCGGTGTTGCCTGCTGTGTTTACAACGGCTTGTGTTTAGTGCATACATATCAAACTCTGTAATAAATTTTTATGAGAGAATTGAGAGTTCCTACAGGGGAAAATATGTATTGAGATTCTGTCCAATAAAGCCTCCTGTTATAAAATCTCATCCACACTTTGTTGACCTGGTATGAATGTAGTTTTTATTACACACAAGTAAATTGTCAGCAATGGCAATTTCATAATTTCGTGGTGGGAGATGTTTATATTTCTTTGTATTTACCTTTCTGTCTTCTATTCTGCATCCTCTTTTCTCTCCCACTGTCACCACCTCAGATGCCCCTCGCCCTCACACAGCCTCCCAGGGATAGCACTCATCCTTTGGAACCGTTTCGTACCTGTCCAAGCCCCCAGCAGCTACCCCTCCCGTACACACCTGCCCACACCTGCCCAGGGACTGACTGCCTAACCCTGGGAGACCTGTCCCCCACCCCCCAAAATATTCAATACCAGGCAACCTTGGCCACTTTTGACCCAGTTACTTAGGCTTTGCTCGATAACTCGTTGCTGCTCAGACTCCAGAAGGAGAGCAGGAAGGACCTCCGAAGGGAAGAAGCCCCTCATCTGATGATCGCCTGCAGTGTGCTGGGCCCTGTGCCAGGCACCTACCACACGCTGAATGTGTGTTCCCCCAGAATTCATGGGGTGCTTCCATGGTAGCCCAGATGGCAAAGAATCTGCCTACAATGCAAGAGTACCCGAGTTCAATCCCTGGGTCGGGAAGATCCCCAGAGAAGGGAATGGGTACCCACTCCAGTAGAGTATCCATTCTTGCCTGGAGAGTTCCATGGACACACAGAGCAGAGGGGCCAGAAGTCATATGTTGACCCTAATCCACGGTGTGATGTCACGAGCAGGTAATGAGGGTGTAACCCTCAAGAATGGGACTGATACCTTTACAAATAAGACCCCAGGGAGCTCTCTTGACCCTCAGCCACTGGGGGACACTAATGTGAACTGGAAGACACTATCTGTGAACTGGAAAAGCAAGCTGTCACCAGACTCTGAATCTGTTGGTGCCTTGATCTTGGAATTCCTAGCCTCCAGAACTATCAGAAATAAATTTGCACTGACTTACTGTGTGACCTAGGGTGGCTTAATTCTTACCCCTATATTTCAGTTGAGGAACTGTGATGGTTAGTTTAATGTATCAACTTGGCTGGATCATATCCAGATATTTGGCTAAACATTATTTTCTGGTAAAGAAACTCCCTACAATGCAGGAGACCTGGCCTCAATTTCTGGATCAGGAAGACCCCCTGGAGGAGGAACTGGCAACCCACTCCAGTATTCTTGCCTGGAAAATCCCATGGACAGAGGAGCCTGGCGGGCCACAGGGTGGCAAAGAGTTGGACACGACTGAGCGACTACGTGATGTGATGTGGTTATTTTCTGGGTGAGTCTGAGAGTGTTTCTGGATGAAAGTAACATTTGACTAGGTGGGCTCAGGCAATTGGTTTACCCTCTCCAGTGTGGGTGGGCATCGTTCAATCCACCGAAGGCCTGTGCTGTGCTATGCTTAATCGTTCAGTCGTATTAGACTCTGCAACCCCCATGGACTGTATGTAGCCCACCAGGCTCCTCTGTCCATGGGGATTCTCCAGACAAAAATATTGGAGTGGGTTTCCATGCCCTCCTCCAGGGGATCTTCTCAACCCAGGGATCGAACCCAGGTCTCCCACATTGCAGGTGGATTCTTTACCATCTGAGCCACGAGGAAAGCCCACTGAGGGCCTAAATAGGTCAAAAAGGAAGAAAGAGAAATTTACTCCTTCCTGCCTGATCGCTTGAGCTGAGACGGCTCTTCTCCTGCCCTTGGCACCCCCCCGGTTCTCAGGACTCTGGACTTGAACTGAATGACACCACCATCCTCCCTGCTTGCAGATAGCACACTGTGGGGCCTTTCCAGCCTCCGTAATTGTATGAGCCAATTCCTTATAATAAGTTTCCTTTCGTACATACAAAGATACGTGCGTGTGATTCTATTTCTCTGGAGAATCCAGACCGACACAGGAACCTACAGGGGTGGATCAGCTTGTGCGAGGTCACAGGGCTGCTCCATGAAAAGCCAGCTCCACCTCTCCCAGTCCCAGCAGAGTCCCCCAGCATCAGTATCCTGCTACTCTTCACTGTGTCCCTTTTTGCTGACTCCCAACAGGAGTTAAAAATGAGTATTTAGCAGATAACGAACAGAGGAACCTGGTGGGCTACAGTGCGTAGGGTTGCAGAGTCGGATGCGACTGGGGCCACTGAGCACGGGTAGCACGACTTTTTCTCACGATGGTTGGTGGCTGCCACTGTGGGCAGTGCTGATATTGCCAATGGAAAGGAAAACTTGAATAAAAATGAAGATTTACACAAGCCACATTCCATCTTGACCTCTGGCTTATTTGATTCGACCTTGTACAAGGCTTTTTCCTCTCTCAGCTCTAAATTCCCAGGAGGCGCAAGTGGTAAAGACTCCCCCTGCCAATGCAGGAGACGTAAGAGATTGGAGTTCGATCCCAGTGTTGGACACAACTGAAGCGACTTAGCACGCATGCACACGTGGTATAAGGTTAGACGTATGTCAGTGGAAAGCATTGAGAGTCCAGAGATAGACCCCACGTATATGGTCCACTGACTTCAAAAAAGGCGCTAAGAGAGCTCAACAGGGAAAGGAGAGTCTTTTCATCAAATGGTGCTCAAAGATCTGAACATTCATGTGCCAAAAGAAATAATAAACTTTTGTTCCATACTCCATCCTGTGCACTGTGCATGCATGCAAAATCATGTCCAACTCTTTGTGACCCCATGGACTGTAGCCTGCCAGGCTCCTCTGTCCGTGGGATTCTCCAGGCAAGAATATTGGAGTTGGTTCCCATGCCCTCCTCCAGGGGATCTTCCTGAAATAGAGACTGAACCCTCATCTCTTGTCTCCTACATTGGCAGGCAAATTCTTTACCTCTGGCTCCACCTGGGAAGCCCTGAAACACGTTATCGACCCAAACATAAAATTTACAAATATAAAACTTCCAGAAGAAAATGTAGGAGAAAATCTTTTTAACTTTGGGGCAAAGATGTCTTTGATAGAATACAAAAGGCATGACCATAAAATAAAAATCTGATGAATGGTCTGCATCAGAACACCATTAAGAACATGAAAACAAGCTACAGAATGGGGAAAATATTTGCAATACATGTGTCTAGCAAAAAAAAAAAAAGGTATCCAGACTGTATAAGACAGCCCAATAAGAAAGGGCAAAAGAGTTAGACTCCTCCAAAGAAGTCTCTCATGGCTCACAGACACAAAAAGACAGTCAGCGTTATTAGCCGTCAGGACAGTGAAAACTAAAACCACGATGAGAGGCCAGCACACAGGGAATGGCTGAAATTAGAGACCGAGAGTACCCAGTATTGGGAAGAAGAGAAACCACTGGGGCTCCCATACATGATTGCTGGGAACGAAGAATGATGCAAGCTCTTCGGAAAACAGTTTGGTCATTTCCTATAAAGGTAAACATACACTTATCACATAACCCAGTGACTCCACACCTGGATTCTTTCCTAGGATAAATGAAAACACGTGTCTACAGAAAGACATGCCAGTAGTGTTCATAGTAAATTTGTGATAATCCAAAACTTGACACAACCCACACATTCATCAACAGGCGGACAAGCAGTTGGGGTATATTTTGTAGGATTCCATGTTTATGAAATGGTTGACTCAAAAAAGACAGAACTAGTCTATAGTGGGAGAAGGCAATGGCAACCCACTCCAGTGTTCTTGCCTGGAGAATCCCAGGGACGGGGGAGCCTGGTGGGCTGCCATCCATGGGGTCGCACAGAGTCAGACACGACTGAAGCAACTCAGCAGCAGCAGCAGCAGTCTATCTAGTGACAAAAAGTAAATCGACATTTACTTATGTTTGGGGTAGTGGACGCAATAAAGAGGCACAAAAAAACATTTTGGGAGTGATAGAAATACTGTGTATTTAATTGTAGTGGTGGTTCTCAGGTATATTGTCTTAACTAATCAGACTGCATGCTTCTAATTGGTGCATTTTACATAACAACGTGAGTATGTTTAACCCAGCTGAACTGTACACTTGAAAATGGTTAACATGGTAATGCTTATGTTATTTGTTTTTTTGCCACAATTTTTAAATAGTGAGCATATGGTAAAAAAAAAAAGATGCATTTTATTTCATATAAATTAAAGCTGAATAATGTCAATTTAACAAGTGAAGTTATATATCACTAGAATCTATTCTAGCTCCTGGAAATATTGACAAATACTCAGAATTTTTTTTTTTACCATTATTGACAATTCTTCACTTTTCCACAATACCCCATTTCAGAGTCATCTTAAGATGACTTCAGAAGTGGAATCCTTAAAGTTTAATGTACGGCGGACTTGTTGGCAACCTGCGAACCCTGTGGGCTCATCCAAATAACATTTTTTAAAACGAATGAATACACAATATTTTGAAAGAAAACAATCATATTAAAATTTTGCCAAAATATTTTCATATATGTTTGCAGTATAGTGATATATGTGCTTTGCTATTAACACATTAATAACAAGGAATAGTGACAATCTCAGAATTTACTATCATTTCAAAAGATGAGCCCAAACAAGATTTGGAATATCTGTGTTGCGGTTTTTCAGTTGCTCAGTTGTGTCCGACTCTTTGCAACCCCATGGACTGCAGCACTCCAGGCTCCCCTGTCCTTCATTGTCTCCCAGAGTTTGCTCAAACTCATGTCCATCGAGTCGGTGATGCCATCCAACCATCTCATCTTCTATCATCCCTTCTCCTCCTGCCTTCAATCATTCCCCAAATCAGGGTCTTTTCCAGTGAGTCAGTTCTTTGCATCACATGGCCAAACTACTGGAGTTTCAGCTTCAGCATCAGTTCTTCCAATGAATATTCAGGGTTGATTTCCTTTGGGACTGACTGATCTCTTTGGAATACCCGTATCAACTGTAAAATGATGTGAAGTTACCTGTGATTTCCATTGGTGATAAAGTTATAGGCTGACTAACACCCCCTATAATCTAGTAACTGAAGGTAATGCTTAAATTTTAGTGAAAACAAGGACATTTTCACCCAAATTCATAGACTGGATTCTGTCTATGAAATGCAGTTTGGGGCATGGGCAACAAGGGCATGAGGAGGGTTCATCTAGAAGTCTCATGGAGGGCTGGTTTAACCTCCCTTCTCTTTTAAGTAGCTTCTCAGAAATGGGGTACAATGAGGGGGGGGGTCTCATGGACTTTCCCTACTCTGGAGTGCTCAGCTCCTGCAGAAACTTGAGCACTGGCCTAAGGATGGATTGGCTGAGTTCAGAGTGGTGTGAACTGGTGTCCAGGCTCTCCTGGAGGCAGGCTGGACACAAGGCAGACCCTCCCTCTCGCCTTTCACGCGGTTCCAGTGCCCCCGGGTGGGTTACATCACGATGGCAGGACAGGACCACCCCCAGAGCCTTCCCCCCAACAGCTGCCCCTCTGGCTCTCCCTGCCCTCGAAGGTGGCCTCCACCCAGGGCCCTTGGCTTTGCCTTCAAAGTGCTTTGCTTTCTGCCCTGAAAAATTCCCCAAGGAAAAGAAAGACAAAGTGGTGGTTACCTGCTGAAATTCCTGACAGGTTTACCCTGGACTGAGGCCCAGGGAGGGGAGTGGACCCGGCTTGGGTCACCAGGAAGCAGGTGAAGGGGCTGGGACCTGATTCAGGTTTAGGCTGGCCCGCTCTCTCCTCCCCTGAGACGTGGGTGTGAAGGAGGCCCAGCATCACAGCGGGCTCCCAGGTAGCCTGTCTCTTGATGCACAGGTGGTTAGAGGTAGGGCGGGCCTCGGAGATCACCAGACATATTTTATAGATGGGAGAAAGGGAAGGAGGAGGAGAAGGGAGGAGGCGCCGGACTACACTACCAGCTGGAGGTGACAAAACACGACTTTGGTCCTCGGTTAGTGGTTCCCAAGCCTGACCAGGTACCAGAATCCCCTGCAGCAATTGTTCTAAACACAACTTGTGGGGCCAGTCCCAAACCTGCACATCAGAACCTCTGCCCAGGGGCCTGGCATCTGCCCTGTTGCTAAGCAACCCAGGCCCTCCAGTGTGTGGCCAGGATCAGGGACCATAGCCTTGAGCCATTCCCCGCTGTGCCCTGGAAGGGGCTGGGTGGGGACCTCTGCAGCCTGCACTGGGCTTTTGTGGTGTGGTGGGCAGACAGGAGGGCAGGAGAATGTTCTTCCCTTGGGGCGGGAGAACGGACCTCAAACAGGTGCTAGTTCAAGGAAAACTGTAAGCCTTGACCCTTTCCTTTTCATTGGGAAAATCTAGACCTAAGGGATGCGGGGCAAGGGAGGGGATGGCAGGGGGACTTCCTTAGGTAAAGCATCATTTTAGCTCTCCGATTCTCTCTATTAGGTCCAAAGAAGGTCACCAGCTGCATCTTATTCATTTCTATATCCCAAGCGCTCAGCCCAGAGCCAGGTACACAGCAGGCACTAAATAAATGCTCCTGCAATTGAATTTCCATTATCAGCTATACTGCGTGAGAGGCGCTTTCACGACAGATTTTTTTTTTTTTCTGTCACCTCTTGAGTTTCTGCAGACACCAGGAGCCACTCAGAAAGCTGCATTCCAAGTCAAAATACTCATTATGACACATGCTGTTTGCAGTTTCCACAATCCCAGTCATTACCCCATAATGTGCATGAGAAAACAAGCTGCTCTCAGAAACACAGCTGTGTGCCCGAGGTCAGAGCCTTGCTGCCACAGGCAGTGACCTTTCTGGGCGTTTATCTGTTGACCATGACCTGGCCAGTGGATCTTCAGCCAGTCAAGAGCCAGTTATGTAATTGACCTTGCCAGTTACATCTCGGGAAAGGTCAAGAAGCCCAAGGACCCCAGGGGCGAGAATTACCACCCTCTAACCCCTACATATGACCAACCTAGACAGCATATTAAAAAGCAGAGACATTACTTTGCCAACAAAAGTCTGCCTAGTTAAGGCTATGGTTTTTCCAGTGGTCATGTATGGATGTGAGAGTTGGACTGTGAAGAAAGCTGAGTGCCAAAGAATTGATGCTTTTGAACTGCAGTGTTGGAGAAGACTCTTGAGAGTCCCTTGGACTGCAAGGAGATCCAACCAGTCCATCCTAAGGGAGATCAGCTTGGGTATTCATTGAAAGGACTGATGCTGAAGCTGAAACTCCAATACTTGGGCCACCTCATGCGAAGAGTTGACTCATTGGAAAAGACCCTGATGCTGGGAGGGATTGGGGGCAGGAGGAGAAGGGGACGACAAAGGATGAGATGGCTGGATGGCATCACTGACTCGATGGACGTGAGTTTGGGTAAACTCCAGGAGTTGGTGATGGACAGGGAGGCCTGGCGTGCTGCGATTCATGGGGTCGCAAAGAATCGGACACGGCTGAGCAACGGTACTAAACTGAACTGAACCCCTCCCTACATATGCTAATTGTAGCCTGTTTATTTGCAACGCTGGGGACCCTTTCAGTCATTGGGAGCAACATAGAAATCCCTCTCTCTGACATTTTATCTCATTAAAAAAAAAAAATAGCTGCACAGAACAGAAGTTTGCTCCTGGTCTCATTAGCTGCCTTCTCGTAATTGCAGGTTTTTAAGCAAGCTCAAGGCAGAGCCTCTGATGGAAATTAAACTCAAAGAGAAAGAGAACAAGAAAAACGCGTAGGAGTTGGATAATTGCATGCCTGTGTCTCTAGCGGTGGGCCCAGGCAAAGAGAGCAGCAGATGGGGTTTAAATTGAAGGAAAAATGGAAATGAAGCTTAGCTCAAATAGTGATCAGAGCAAGTCCTGAGAACTATTCTGGGCAAGCCTCTAGCTCTCAAGCTAGTGTTTGGTAACTTTACCTGTTGATGGATTGTCTGTGACTTTTCCCCCCACCCCGGGACCGCCTTTCTCTCCTCTTGGCCGGGAGAGGGTTCTGGCACCTGTTCCCAGGGCTGCAGGTCACTGGACATGAGCCAGGGAACACTTGGCCTGCACTTTCCCTCCCTGCCTCTCCCGTCAGCTGCACTCATTTTCATCCAATCAGCTGCAAAGCTAACCAGGACATTTGAGGGCTCCGGACTCTCATAAAGCAGGTGCTAGATTTTTTTTTAACCTGGAATCCTGCTTAGCTTGTCCTTCAGCATGGGCAAGAGGAAGACTCATGGACTTTGGAATCAGAATGACTTGGTGTGGAATCCACTCATTGCCATCTTTGGGACTTTTAACCTCTCAGAGCCACCATCAGTAAAACGGTGATGAGAACACCCAAACTGTTAGAAAGAGCAAATGAGCTATCTCTGGGAAGTGCTGGCACACAGTAGGGACTCCATGTATGTCAGTTTCCTTGTTGTTCAGTAAGTCATGTCCAACTCTGCCACCCTATGGACCACAGCGCCCCAGGCTTCCCTGTCCTTCACTATCTCCTAAGGTTTGCTCAAACTCATGTCCATTGAGTCAGTGATGCCAGCCAACCATCTCATCCTCTCTTGCTCCCTTCTCCCCCTGCCCTCAGTCTTTCCCAGCATCAGGGTCTTTTCCAGTGAGTCAGTTTTTTGAATCAGGTCCTTCTAATGAATATTCAGGATTGATTTTCTTTAGGATGGACTGGTTTGATCTCCTTGCTGTCCAAGAGACTCGCAAGACTCTTCTCCTGCACCACAGTTTGAAGGCATGCATTCTTCAGCGCTCAGCCTGCTTTATGGTCCAACTCTCACATCCATACCTGACTACTGGAAAAACCGTAGCTTTGAATATACGGACCTTTGTCGGCAAAGTAATGTCTCTGCTTTTTAATACACTGCCTCCGTTTATCATAGCTTTTCTTCTGAGAAACAAGCGTCTTTTCATTTCATGGCTGCCTACTCAGCCTCCAATTTCCGAGAACTCCACAATGTCCTCTGAAGTGAAGGTCAGATTATTGGGGAGTTTGCAAATTGCTAGTGTTTCAGGGTTGTCTCTCTGGAAGAGACAGAGTGACTCAGTGGGAGGAGACCTGTGGGTTTGAGTCCCCTGTGACCTTGGTCATGGTCCCAATCCTTTTGGGTCTCCATCTCCCTGGTGCCATCACAGATGTGATAACACTGTTCCAGGCCAGAACTGCTCAGCAGACAAGGCTGAGTTCTGGGGAGTTAAGGTGTAAGAACAAGCTCTAGAAGCTGATAAAAGGAGACCTTTACCAATAAAGCAAATCTTTAAAGTAAATGGTATCTTTAAAGTGAAGTAAATTTTTAAAGTAGATGGTATTTAAGTAAATCTTTACTGGTAAAAGGAGATCAAATTGGTCTTTTATGGGCACAGGTAACTCTGGAAACCCACAGAGGAACAAAGTTCTCAGGACTTTTATTGGAGACTCCGCGTGGGCTGGTGGCATGACTTTGGTGTAGCTGGGATGGGAGGAGCTACAGCTTTGCAGCTTGAAGAATCTCGCGGACACGTGCCTGCCGTGTGACTTCAGGCAGATTCCTCACCCGACAGTGGCAAACAGAAATGCCTGTGGTAATGGGTGTAAATGCTCTTTATAAACCGCAAAGCACCCACCCACCTGTTAGCTGTTTGGTCTTCCTCACTCTAGATCCAAGGATACTCAGCTCAACATCACGTACTGGTTGGTACTTAGTTTAAAATCCCTGTAGAAGGGAGGATACCCAGCCCCTCCCTCAAAGCCCATTTATGTCCAAACAGTCTTTGAAGCAATTAACCTCTACAAGATGGTATTTAATGCAGATCAGTGTCTGAGAATAATGGCTCCCTAAAGATAATCCCTGGAGCCCGTGAATATGTTACTTTACATGGCGTAAGGGACTTTGCAGATATAATTGAGTTGGGGATCTTAAGACAGGAATATTATCCTGGATTACTTAGAGAAGCCTAATGTAATCATAGGGTCCTTAAAAGATGGAAAGAAGATGGAAGTGGGAGAGTCAGGAAAGGACAAGGAAAGCAGGGGTCAGAGCCAGAGAGAGACTGAAGAGGCTGAGCTGCTGGCTTTGAGTGGAGGAAGGAGCCCTGGGAGGCAGGCAGCCTCTGGAAGCTGGAGAGGGCGAGTGGGTTCTCCCCTAGGACATCCAGAAAGAACGCAGTCCTGACATCTGGATTTAGCCCATTGAGACTCACTTTGGACTTGGGAGCGACACATCTAGAAGACAATAAGTCTGTGTTGCTTTAAGGTGCCAAATTTGTGCAACTGGCTACACCAGCAAAAAGAAAAAGATACACAGGTAAATGGGAAACTTCTGCAGCTTGCATACAAAAATCCAAAAGCCCAGGCCCCAAAAGGGAGAAACTTGTCAGCAGCTACACTGCAGAACAGAGCTTAATGACTAAATGTCATCAGTGTGGCCCTGGTCACAATGGCAGCTTTGGTGTTGAAGTTTTTTTTTGTTGTTGTTGTTTTTAATGACAAGTAGAGTAACTCGCATGAGAGAGGACGTTTTGTATTCACTGAGGTCATTGGGTCACACAGAAACAGTGGGTTCAGTTCAGGGAAAGACAGTTCCAAGACAGCATTACAAACTGGCTCATCTCCTAACCGTAAGAGACAGTAGGCACTCACTGACCTTGCTGGTGGAGAGCACACTGTTGCACTTCATTGGGTGGCAATTTGGCAGCGTGCATTAAAATTTTAAATGCACATATCTTTCGATCGAGCAATTGCATTGCTCTAATCCCATGGATGGAGGAGCCTGGTGGGCTGCACTCCATGGGGTCGCTAAGAGTCAGACACGACTGAAGCGACTTCACTTTCACTTTTCACTTTCATGCACTGGAGAAGGAAATGGCAACCCACTCCAGTGTTCTTGCCTGGAGAATCCCAGGGACGGGGGAGCCTGGTGGGCTGCCGTCTATGGGGTGGCACAGAGTCGGACATGACTGAAGCGACTTAGCAGCAGCAAACTTATCACACAGATAACCTGCACGAAAAGGGGTATGCAATGCAAGGATATTCACGGTTGATTCGCTTGCAGGAGCAAAAGATTGGAAGCTACTTAGTGTCCATCAACAGGGGACTGGTTTAATGAAATGAGGTTTTAAAAGAGTCAGGTGGGGCTTTAAGTTCTGATGTGGAATCATCTCCAAAATTTATTATTAGGTTCAAGAAAAGCAAAGTGCAGAGAATAGTGTATGTCATACTTTTGCCTAAAAAAATAATGTGTATACTTTGCAAGTGCATAGAATTCTCTTGAAAAGATAGGAAGTGGTAACATGACTGTCTCTTGGGGGAGGACTCCAGAGCCTCGAGGTCTGGTTTATTTGCCCTTCATCTTACTTTTATACTCTCACATGCCTTCCTACTATATTAAAGAAAAAGAAAATTAAAGGGAAGGAAACAGAGGTCCCTGACACCAGCTCATGGGTGGGGCTGTTAAAAGAACTGGAATATGTGCTCTGTGCGGAGGGCAAGGCTTAACCCATGGAGAAGATTGGTCTCTGAAATAAGGAAGAATTTTCCAACACCAGAGCAGCCTGAAGGAGAAGCAGGGTGCCTCGGTGAGGAGCGAGTTCTCTGTAGCTGCTGGGCTGAAGAAGCTCAGGCTACAGGAATCTTTCCTGTTTCAATAAAAAAAATTGTATTCATTTATTTCTGGTTGCACTGCATCTTCGTTGCTTCATGTGGGCTTTCTCCAGTCATGGCGAGTGGGGGCTACTGTCGTTGTGGGGAGTGGGCTGCTCATTGCAGTAGTCTCTCGTGTGGACCACGGGCTCTAGGACCCTCGGGCTTAGGTGTCCCGTGGCACGTGGGCTCATCCAGGCCAGGGACTGAACGCACATCCCCTGCACTGGCAGGTGGATTCTTGACCACTAGACCACCAGGGAAGTCCCTGCAGGAATTTTTCTTGCGGGGCTGTAACAGGGTCTCAGGTTTTGGAGGACTTAATATAGTGCAGGAAATTTCACCTAGAATATTTTTTAGTAATAAAAACCACTTCCCTGGTGGCTCATCCAGTAAAGAATCTGCTTGCAATGCAGATGACCCAGGTTCAATCCCTGGGTTGGGAAGATCCCGTAGAGAAGGGAAAGGCTACCCACTCCAGTATTCTTGCCTGGAAAATTCCATGGACAGTAGAGCCAGGTGGCTAGAGTCCATGGGGTCACAAAGAGTAGGACATGACTGAGCGACTATTTATTTTAGTAACAAAAAGGATCCTTTAAATGTAGATAGTTCTATAATTCATCACATAATTTATAATAGTTAACTGCCTCTTAAATATAATCTTATAAATGATGCCTTCTGGAGTTGAAGGTAATGTGAGTGCAATCTGTTTAAAATTATCTATTTAGAACATGATAATAGAAGTGAAAAAATGTCTCCTATGAAGTCTTCTAAGAAAGGAAATCATAACAATTTCTGATCAGATAAATGCCCTTCCATTATTAAAATGGATTTAAATAAAGAAGCATAAATAGATTTGAATAAGCATGTCAATTTCCTGGGTTTTGTCCTTCTCTACAAACTTGACTCTTTATCGAGTTGAAATTGTATTCTGGTTTTCTGTCATAAGCAAAAAAGTTCCTTAACAGCAGCTCAGAAGTGACTAACGTCGTGGTGAAGCCTACTTCTTCAGCTCCTGGTGGCCCCTCTGTGCTCCAGTCCCCGGTGTAGCTGCTGTCTTGCCTCCACTGATCTTCTCAGGCACCTCTGTCCAAGGAGGACAGGTGTGATGAATCACCATTCCAGCCACAGTGTCCACTTTAACCCTCCAAATGCCACCATTGTCAGGAGATGCCAACACAGCAACACAGCCTTTGTGACTCAGGAGATCAGCCACTCTCAGGCACTATCCAACTGACTCCTGGCACAGCCAATTATTCTTCCCAAAGTCAACTGCTGGGCCCCTCCTGACCCATGACACTTCATGAGCCTCCTGATGAACGTGTTTCTGACATATCCAGCCAAGGGAGATTATTTAAAACCAATCCATGCTCTTCATTATAAATTCAGATCAGACTTGGGTCACCGTAGCCACACCCCTTAAGCACTCCTAGGCCTTCTTCCTGACTTAGGCAGCCCTGGGTCACCAGACACTCATCTGGAGGTGATAGAGGTTCTCCCATTGAACAGCTTTGGGGGGTTCTGCCTTCTATTGATAAAATTGGGTTGCAAGGGTTTGGCATGGGGCTCAGATATATGCATCTCTTGATAAACATTATCCAAATATAACTGAAGTGATTTACAACCCAACTTCCTCCTCAATTCAACATGCTTATTGATACTTCCAAAGCTTTTGGACCCCAGGTCAGGTCTTATGGAAAAGTACTGCTTCTCATATTCATCCAGCGAAACATGAACCAGTCTCCTCATGCACGTCATGATATCCTGACCTTCAGAAGAACCATATGGTCGCCTTTTTCCAAATATGTGTCCAACTTGAGAGCGAGGGATGAAGAAGAGTTGGCCTCCACCATCCAAATCGGACGTGGTATTTCTAAATTTTCTCCTTCCCAGATATTTGTGCCATTGTCACCGTCCAGTTCAATGAAATAGTTTCTGTTCAAGGCAAACAATTCTCCGGCAACTGTAGGTGATTTCATTGGTAAAGTAGCTCCTGCTGGTCCTCCAAGCTTGGAGAAGGGAATGGGATCCCATCTGAAGGGTAGCCCCCCGTTGAATCCTCCCCACAACACTGGAGATTGAACTGAGGTGAGTGTCAACACTGATGGTGTTGGTCACCAGGCACCCAGTCCTCCTGGACAACAGACAGCAAAGGCTCAGTCACATCACAGTTGCTCTGGTCCTTTCATCCTCAGATCAATCCCCCCAATAACTCAATCCAAGGAGTTAGTTTTGAACATACTCATCTAGGTCTTCATCCAAATTGCTGTTCACAGGAAAAACTTCCTAAAGAAGCTGGGCTGGCATGTGGTCTAGGAGGCTGCCGATGGCCCAGGGCCAGGCATACAGATTTCATTGTAGAAACAAATAACACGGCCAGTCGCTCACAAATCCACTGAGTCAGACTTGTCTTTACATGCTGTGTTCCTTGTATGTGGCACGTCTCTGCAATAGCCAAGACCTTACTCAGAAGCTTACTGAAGGCATGTTTCTGATAACCCAGGTCTCTCAACGACTGATCACTTTCATTAAAAATTGTACCCAATGAAGAAGAGAATTTCACATTATCTTTCTTCTGGATCTTCAATGTGGCTATCTATGACGTAAACGATTTTGTTTGCTTTGAATTATCATTCTAATATTCAACTTGGACCTGGACTTAAACAGGGATAGAATTTGGGGTGGTGGGGGTGTGGTGCAGAGTGATCCATTGGAGCCAGACACCTTGATAAACCCATTCTTGAGTGGCTGAGTCACTTCACTGAGGTTGAAATAAACTAAAAGGAAAACCATCCAGGTTGCAGTTATAAAAGGCCATCCACACGGTGATGCTTCCCTCTGTAGACATAGTGTAGCTGAAGGGCCTCTTTCAACGTCTTGGAGCAGAATCTGCTGGAGCTCTAACCTGGTGCTGAAGGCTGGGCCTGGACTGGCGCGGGAGTGAGCAACTCTGGGGATGCAGTCTTAGGCTGGGGGAGGTCATGCTTCTGTGGTTTCACCTCGAGAAGCCTGGCTCCAAACCGCATTACATGAGGAATTTTACATCTCCCCAATGCCTTCTGCCTACCAAGACCGACTGAATTAGAGCCTGGAGTCTGGGCTCCATTCTGGCCACATCCACACCTGTCCCATGCGAAGTTCAGATTGTCTAAAAAACTCCAGTCTGATCATCTCGCAATCCTTCCAGAACCGTCCAATGGTTTTCCACTGTAATTAGGACAAAGGTCATGTCCTTTGAAGGCCTGAAGCCCCTCTGAGTTCTGTTCTCCACCGGTCTTCTTTTTTAATCCATTCATTCATTCGTTTTTGGCTGTGCTGGATCTTCAGGGTTTGCGTGGACTGTCTCCAGTGGCGGCGAGCAGGGGCTCCTCTTCGTTGCGTTGCTCAGGCTTCTCAATGCAGTGCCTTCTCCGTTGTGAAGCTCGGGCTCTAGAGCTTGTGCCCAGTGGTTGTGGCACACGGGCTTAGTTACCCCAGAGCACGTGGAATCTTCCCAGACTAGGGATTGAACCCGGGTCCCCTGCACCGGCCGACAGATTCTTAATCACTGCACTGCCAGTGGAGTCTGTCTCCACTCATCTTGCCCTGTCATTGACTCACGTGGATGCAGTCCAACTGCCCGCCACCATGAACTTACCAGAAGCACCGCTAGCACATTCACTGTGCCTCTAGACTGCCCCTGGTTATTATTTTCCAGTTTGATTAAAAATGCGGGTGCACATATTACTTCTTTCAGGTGTTATCTAGGGGCAGAGACAGCCACTTATCCCATTACAGAAATCATGTGCCAAGAATAATGATCGTGTCTCAGAGGAATCTAACTACATCACTTCAATAAAGTCAAAGCATTTACATTGCTCTTAAGGAAATCGGGTGTGAACAAGAATGACTGACTTGTTGTTAGCGGAGGTGCCAGCTCTGGATGGAAACTCTGCCAGCCGTGATCAAGAGCACAGGGCTGGGAATGATGGGTCTACTGCAAATACGTCAAGTCTGAGATTCAGGGGGACAGGGTTGGGAATGATGGGTCTACTGTAAATATGTCAAGTCTGAGATTCAGTGTGCAGTTGGTTGGATGATTCTGAAGAAGTGGGGAGAGTTCTAGGATGGAGACAAGGCTTCAGAAGCATCACGATTTAGGAGGTGGTTCAAACTATTTGAGTGACAAGGTCATCCAGCAAATGGGTGTTCAGTGGATGTTTCTGGGGCAGGTGGAGAGAAACAGAGAGAAGGTGCAAAGAAAAGACCGTGGGAGCCTAAACCAAGGAGTGGAGAAGTTTAGAGAAAGAGTGTTGCTGCTAAGTCGCTTCAGTCGTGTCGGACTCTGTGCGACCCCATAGACGGCAGCCCACCAGGCTCCCCTGTCCCTGGGATTCTCCAGGCAGGAACACTGGAGTGGGTTGCCATTTCCTTCTCCAATGATGAAAGTGAAAAGTGAAAGCGAAGCCGCTCAGTCGTGTCCAACTCACAGCGACCCCAGGGACTGTAGAACCAGGCTCCTCCGTCCATGGGATTTTCCAGGCAAGAGTACTGGAGTGGGGTGTCATTGCCTTCTCCTCGAGAAAGAGTAACAACGTGGCAAAAAAAAAAAAGACGAGTAGGAAGAAGCCATCTCAATAATCCAGGCCAGAGGAAAGAGGAGTCTGCAGAGACTGAGTCAGGTAACATTTGAGGACCAGGATGAGGTGGAAGTCAGAGAACAGAAGACAGAGCTGACAGCAGGGCCTCAACAGATGAAGTGGCTGCACCCCTCTGCACATTAAATAAAGCTAAAAAAAATAATAAAGACTAGTGTCCCTGTTTTCCAGCTCCTCTCTGGCCCACAGGCTTCTTTTTCCAACCTCATAGTGTGTGAGGTTCATGCATGTGCTGTTGAAGTCACTTGGCTTTCAGATGCTTGCCTTTCATCTATTTAAAGCCAAAAAAAAAGGGGGGGGGAATGTAAAGGCATCCGGTATCAGCCAGGGTTCTCCAAGGAAATAAAACCAAGTATATGAAGAGATTTATTTTAAGAAGTTAGAGCATGTGATCACGGGGGCTAGTAAGTTTGAGTTTCACAGGGCTGGCAGGCCAGAAACGCAGGCAGGAGTTGCTGTCACAGTCCTGAGAAGAAATTTCTTCCTCTTAAGGAAACCTCAGTGTTTGTTCTTCAGGCCTCCTGCTGATTGGATGAGCAACCCCTGGCCTTACTGAGGGCAATTATCTCCTGTATTTGCGGTCATCTGAGCATAGATGTGAACCACATCCACTTTCCAGAAACACCCAGGTTAGCGTTTAATTAAATATCTGGCTGATGAAGACGAACCATCTCACCTCCCAAATCATGAAAACTGCCGGTCTCCTGCTCCAGGCAGACTTCTGATGAATTGTAGCATTTCTTTAATAAAATACTGGAAAATGGAAGGGCGTGAGGGTCCTCCTGGTGTGTGTGTGTTCAGCTGCTCAGTCGTGTCTGACTCTTTGTGGCTCAATGGATGGTAGCCCGCCAGGCTCCTCTGTCCATTAAATTTTCCAGGCAAGAATACCAGCATGGGTTGCCATTTCCTACTCCACGGGATCTTCCTAACCTGGGAATCCAACCCACATCTCTTGTGTCTCCTGCATTGGCAGGCAGATTCTTTACCACTAGCACCAATAAGGTCCCTCAAATAAGATGTGAAAAACCAAAAGAAGCTGAAATTCACTTTTTCAGACTATGTTTTTCATCTCCTTCAGAATTCCATCCTCTCCTCCTCCCGCCACAGCCTGTAAGATACAAGAAACCATCTTATTATTTATCCTGCAGAGTAGCTGCAGAGTAACCTCTCTGGGCATGTTAGCAAGCAGACATCTTTACAACCACAAACCATGGGGAGCTGATCACTCCCATGCTCTGCTCTTCCGGTGTATTTTACAAGACTAAATCGGTCCTCCGAGCTGGCTGATTTTTCCCTCCCTTCTTCTCCTGTCAACCAGTCAGTAACATGAGTGGATGAAAACTTGGGGTCTAACCTCTACCATCACAAGGGTAGTGAGGTCCCCTGAAACACCCACACAGCCACCACTGAACGATCCTCTTCCTCCCAACAGCATATGGCTGATCCAAAGTGAATCCAATTGCAGGGCTGGTCTGCAGTTTGAGTCCTTGCTTTAGGTTAGGATGGAGGGTGCAGGAAGTTGAAAGGGCGTCTCTGGGATTCAGGTGGTACTAGAGGTAAAGAACCCACTTGTTTTCTCCTCTAAACTGCAGGAGACATAAGAGATGCAGGTTTGATCCCTGGGTCAGGAAGATCCCCTGAGGAGGGCATGGCAGCCCACTCCAGTATTCCTGCCTGGAGAATCCCATGGAGAGAGGAGTCTGGAGGGCTATGGTCCTTAGGATTGCAGAGTCAGACACAACTGAAGCGACTTAGTATGCATGAAAGCAGATAAATAAAAACAGGAAGCTTACCACCCAGGGCTGGGGCGAGGGTGAGGCTAGTGAGGTGCTGGGGGCCACAGGAATTTAAAGAGGTGCTCGTTTTCAAATCCATGACGGTATTGAATTAGCACCTCAGAGTGACTCTTTCCTGAAAATTTACGCCCTAGGTGCCTCACTTTAGCCCTGGCCCTGATACCAGCAGAATATCCCCATCAAGGAACTTCTCATGGATATGCAGGTTTGGGACTGGTCCCCAGCGTCATGTCTGGAATGATCACTGCAGGTGATCCGGGGGCCTGGTTAGGCTTGGGAACCACTATCCTGGGACCAAAGTGTGTGTTTTCACCTCCAGCTGCTGGTGTTGGCAGCCCCTGTGGGTCACAGTAAGGATATTGACCTTTACTCCATCTACGCAAAGAGGGAGCCACTGAGGGCCTTGTGGAAAAGGAATGGTGTGGTGTGACTTGGATTTGAAAAGAATCGCTCTGGCTGTTTGGATTGAGAAATAGATGGAGGTGGGGCAGAAGTAGCAAGAGTAGCAGCCACGGCTAGACATGAAGTGATATTTGTCCATCAGACCCAGAATTGTCTGGAAAAGAAGCACCAATGAGGTGAACTTGGGGGTAGTCTGGGGGTGAGAAAGAGGGAATCAGGCTGTACGACTCCAGGACTTTTAGCCAGAACAACCAGAAGGACGGGCTCTCCACTGACCTGTTGTGGGGAAAGCTGTAGGAGAGGCGGGGGTGAGGCAAGGTCAGGGCTTGGCTGGCTGAGTCTGAGATGCCCAGGTAACTCCTAAGTGGGAATGTCCCACAGCAAGGAATGGACGGTCTGAGTTCAGGGGAGCGGTCTGGATATAGACACCAATTTTGGAGTCATTAATGGTGTGAGATGAGCAGAATTCGAGAAAGGAAGGGGTCTAAGATCTGAGTCCTGCCCCCTACAGCCCCCAATCTCAATGATGAGTGTGTGATCCAATAACAATGCATGGATATTGGTGGGGTCTTTTAAAATCAGAGATCGTTCACATCCGCTGTCTTGACAGATACTGGGTGAATGCTTTTTATGTGGCTGACTACAAGGCTCCACAGTCCAGTTCTAAGCCGTGTCCCCTGGGGCCACCCTTGCCAAGCCTCCTCCAGACTGATCCTGATTGTGCCATCACACTCTGTCCTCTGCATATTCCCTTTCCTCTCTTTAAAGAGCTCTTCCCATTTCTTCAGCTGACAAGTCCACCTCACTCAGGAACCAGATCACAAGTCCCCTCCTACATTAGCAGATTTTTAGGGGCTACACGTATCAGGAGACAGCCCCAATCTAGGTTGGGGAAAGCAGTGGGAACATGATGGGCTTCAGTTGCTAAACCACAGTGGGGAAGATAGAGGCCAGGCCAGAATGAGGGACTCTGAGGAGGGGTAGGGTCCATGGAAAGTCACATTCCCCACTCCCTGCGTATTTGAAGCAAAATGGGGAGTTTGACGGGTCTCTTCAAAATGCACCAGACTTTCCCGGCCCTGGGCAGGGAGGCAGCTCTGTTCTCTGGCTCTGTAACCCTTTGCAGCTTGTTTGCTCTGATTCCTGGTTTGTTGTCAGCCTCCCGGTGTAGACTGTGAGCTGGTGGAGGGAAAAAGTTGCATTTACTGAACAGCGTGTGAATCAGTGGCCAGAAAGCAAATAGATGCTCAGTAAAGAGAGTACAGTGAAGAAGGAGACACAAACTCTGAGATGGAACAGGTGTCCCAGAGACACACAGACTCTCATCTCTGCTCCCAAACCACATGCATCCAGGCTCCAGGAGACCAAATTCACAGCTCCCACCTTTGCCTCTGGAAGACCAAGTGCTTGTCCAAGCTGTTCACATCCACGTAACTGAAACTGTGATGCAGTCTATCCTCTGACATTAAAGATTAGGAAATACCAGCTACCCAGTAGCCCAGCCAGCCTTCGGCAGTGGGACTCCATTAATAGGAGGATTTGTGGTCAGCTGTCCTGGAGATTTCTCCTATATCATCCACGGCACGCATGGTGACTTTTCATTGTGATTTCCAGGAGTGCATGTGTCTCTTAAGAGGCGATCACTTGTGCACTCGTGGATATAGAATTTCACGTCTCTAACATACAAGTATTTGCATACACAAACACACACACACACACACACACCCCTCCCTCAACACAGAAGATGCATAAGAACAAGGACTGCCAGTCTCCTGATTGCACGGGAAGGTGCTGAGTCTTCCGAAGCTACCTCTGTCTGGAACGCCGTCTCCATGGAAACCTTGAAACCAGACAGGACTAGGCCAGGCTGAGTTATTTGTCTCCTAAATAAGCAGCCACAGCAGAGTCCAGACCCTGTGGCTAAGAGTTAATAAGATGACAACCTTTCAAATAGATAAACACTACACTTCTCTGCCTCTAAATACTGGGTCGCATAGAGCAGAGACAGTCCTTCAAATAGAGCCAAATGCACTTCTGCGTGAATATAGTCTGTGCTAGGACGAAATTCAGGCTGGTGTCTTCAGAGACAGGAATATCAATTCATATGATATAGATACTGCTCAATAGCACTAACAGAAATAAAATAATAATAGCCATCCATAGATGAGCATTTACTGTGTGTCGGGCACTGGATGTAATGGTTTACCTAAAATTATCTCCCGTAATCCACACAAGGATAGACGTCACTACGGTTACACAAACACCCTCAGGATTCCCAGTCCAGTGGTTGCCTGCCTCTGCTGGGGTCCCCGGACACCCAGTTGTAGCTGACTACTGCGTGGATCTGCTCTGCCCCACTCCACTGCCCTTCTTCTGATAACACACTTTGGTCTTCCTTGGAAAGGCACTTCCCTGCTCTCTGTCTGGGTTGACAGGCAGAGCTGACTGCCTCCCAGTTCCAGGGATGGATGTATGGCCCAGATCTGGCTGGTCAGCACCTTCCTTGGCCACGATCATACCAGTTCATGGATGGACACTTGGCCTGAGTCAATCCTGTGAGGATGTAGGTTTGGAACTGCTAGACACCTGTTTGGCTTGCTTATTGCTATATAACAAGCCACCCCAAAACTTAGTGGCTTAAAGCAACAACCATATTATTATCTCTCAAGATCTTGTGGCTCTACTGGGCTCATTAGGGAGGTACCTCTGTTCCACGTGATGATGTCTGGGCTGTACTCACCTGAGGGCTCTTGTTTACCACCCAGGGCCAGGGTGAGGGTGAGGCAAGTGAGGTGCCAGGTGTTCAGTCGCTCAGTCGTGTCCAACTCTTTGTGACCCCATGGACTGCAGCACGCCAGGCTTCCCTGTCCATTACCATCTCCCGGAGTTTGCTCAAACTCATGTCCATCGAGTCGGTGATGCCATCCAACCGTCTCATCCTCTACTGTCCCCTTCTCCTCCTGCCTTTAATCTTTCCCAGCATCAGGGTCTTTTCCAATGAGTCAGCTCTTCATATCAGGTGGCTGAAGTATTGGAGCTTCAATTTCAGCATCAGTTCTTCAAATGAATATTCAGGATTGATTTCCTTTAAGATTGACTTGTTTCATCTCCTTGCAGTCCAAGGGACTCTCAGGAGTCTTCTCCAGCACCACATTTCGAAAGCATCAATTCTTCGGTGGTGTCTAGGTTGGTCATAGCTTTTCTTCCAAGGAGCAAGCATCTTTTAATTTCATGTCTGCAGTCGCCATCCCCACTGATTTTAGAGCCTAAGAAAATAAAGTCTCTTTCACCTTCATCAAGAAGCTCCTTACTGAGCTAGAACATCCAAGATGGCATTGATGTTGACTGTTAGTAGAGAGATTTCTGTAGGAAAAGGGAAGCAGGAACTTGGGGGCACACTGAAGAGTCCCTAGTTCTCTGGTTGGGCAGCCTGCACCTGAACTGCTGGATTGGGACAGTGGAGTGTGTGATGAGGAGCTCTAGCTATGGGCTGGCTCTCCTGCAGGCATTTAGGTGCAGCCCAGGGCATGCAAGCAGTGGGTGTCTTTGGGGGGATGCTCAGCAATAGACTATCCTGCTTGGGGACCCCAAGTTATGTCCATTTGCCCCAGGGAAGTCTGGCCCAGCCAGTATCCTCTCTCCAGTCTTCCTGGACTGTAAGCTTTTGGCTGAAAACTAACATGGCGTCCGTACTGTCTGTTGATCATCCCAAACCACCTCAGCCTCGAGCTCACCTGTGGATCAGCTGGTTCTAAAGCACGGGTAAAGACAGGTCTCCCTGCTCTAGGATATCTGACTCCAGCAATTTTTCAACACTGCCAAGATGTTTCCATGGAGATGATGCAAAGTCGCGTCCCTGGTTTCTAAAACTGAATTTACTCTTGGTCAGGTTCAGGGTCAGGAGACGAGAAATCAGCAGGAGAGTGGAGAAGACAGGATGACCAACCATGCCACTCAGGACTGTGCTTTTATCCTTCCCAAGACTCTCAAATGACATCCTTGTTCAGGCCCTCCTGTACCCTGATCCACAGTTAGAGCCATCTTGACATTGCAAAGTACATTGACGCAAAAATTCCTCATTAAAAAAGCAAACCCACAGCCTGAGTTTCGATGGCAGAAAGGTACTATTACAGGTTCAAGGGTTCTTCTCTTCCTCCTGTTGTCTCAGATAGTCAGCAAAGACACTCCACGGGTCATGCAAAGGCTCATCAGTAGATCAAGGGGATTTGGAAAATCTACGCTAATAAGGTGCAAATGTGAATTGAAGTGGAAGCAAGACCATGGAAATCCCAGAGAGCTTCTGGCCAGTGAGCACATCCATGTACTGGGAGGGTAGGGTGTGCCAACTCCGCAGGGACCAGAACTCATGTGCTGGAGACCCTTCCAGACCTCTCCTTACGTATCTCGTCATCTGGCTGTTTATCTGCATCCTTTATCAGGTGGTTTATAATGTAACAAACTGGTAAGTGTAACTAAATAGTTCCTTGAGTCCTGGGAGCTTATGCTAGCAAATTGTCAAATCCAAGGAGGAGATTGTGGGAACCCCAATTTGTAGCCAGTCCATCAGAAGTACAGATGATGACTTGGGACCTGTGAGTGGCCTCTGAAACGGGGGTAGTTTTGTGGGACTGAGCCCTTAACTCCAAGTAGATAGTGTCTGAACTGAGCTGAACTGTAGGACATCTAGCTGGTGTCAGAACTGATTGGCATGGAAAAAAATTACACATCTGGTGTCAGAAGTATGTAGTAGGAAGGTAAAGGAAAACGGTGTGTTTTTCCTTGACACAGGTCAAATTTGAAGACTCATGGTCAATCCGAATGCTTTCTTGGAGTTACTAGGGAAAGGATCTCTCCTCTCTTGGTGCTAATCTGGTCAAATGAAGGTCTAGCACTGCTAAGGCTCATCTCTGATAAAACATGTTGAGAACCCTCCCACTATGAAGCAACTTCAAAGAAAATCAGAGACAAGTTATGAAGATAGGTTCCCCAAGACCCGCACCCAGATCCAGCTATACCTGATGTCCCACTGACTCCGTGAGTTTCAGCTGCATTAGTTAAGGCTTTCCTTTGGACCTTAAGCCCATTTCAATTGCTCTCTATCACATGCAATTGAAAGAGCCCTAACGTGTCTCATGGAGATGACCCTATGCACCCGCTTCAAATGGAGATACCCTTGAGAAGCAAAGTCAAGGAACAAAGCAAATCCTTTTCCTTCACTGGACCTCCACTTACACTCAGACCACTGCCAGCTGAGTTTTCTCCTCTTCTCCATCCCCATAACTAATGCTACTTCCCTTGCCCCATCTGCACCTCACCTCAGTGCCCAATATCCCGAGTCCTTTTCCTTTGTCAGCCCATTTTGGGGAGCCATTCCTCTCTCTGTCCTTTTCCCTCAGAGTCATTTTTGGTGCCAGGAACCCCGACTCTGGGAGAGGCCTCTCACCTAATCTCCTGACCCCAGAGGACCACTTTTCCTTCCTGTATGCTTGCCAGGAGAGAAGAATCATGTAAAAGCAACACGTGTAGCCAAGTAGTATATCAGGGAGATTTCCACCTAGAGAAATCAGAGTAGAGAACAGTCTCCCAAGGCCATGGATTTAAGTTGGCTGGAGCAGAGGATTAGACTAAAGGAATAATAGTCAATATAGTTGGAAGATCAGATTTGCGTTTAAATCATGATTTCTGAGGAGAAGGCAGTGGCAACCCACTCCAGTACTCTTGCCTGGAAAATCCCATGGACGGAGGAGCCTGGTGGGCTGTGGTCCATGGGGTTGCGAAGAGTCGGGCACAACTGAGCGACTTCACTTTCACTTTTCACTTTCATGCATTGGAGAAGGAAATGGCAACCCACTCCAGTGTTCTTGCCTGGAGAATCCCAGGGACGGGGGAGCCTGGTGGGCTGCCGTCCATGGGGTCGCACAGAGTCGGACACGACTGAAGTAACTTAGCAGCAGCAGCATCTTATTGGGGCTTCCCTGGTGGTTCAGCAGTAAAGAATCCACCTGCAATGCAGGAGACCCAGGTTCAATCCCTGATTGGGGAAGATCCTCTGGAGGAGGGCAAGGCTACCTATTCCAGTACTCTTGCCTAGAGAATCCCATGGACAGAAGAGCCTGGCAGGCTGCAGTCCATGGGGTCGCAAAGAGACACAACTGAAGTGACTAAGCAGCAAAAGCATTTTATTGAGCTTTTCTAGGACAGAAAAGCTGTATGTATTTAGCTTTTCCTTTAGTAGATTGGTAGACAATGGGGGTAATAAACAACTTTAGAAGACAAAAGTGCCTTTATTTGAATTGCTTGAAGACAATGTTACTTGTTCCCCCAAAAGGTTAATACAAATCACCTTAAAAGTGATCTTGGTAACCTCACCTCCTCTTAGAGATCATATTTCCCACTGACAATGTTTTGGGGACTGGCTTAGGCTGTAATTGAGTTAAATGCTTTGAAAAGATTGAATCAGACTCTAGAGTTCAAACAAAGACGCCTCTTGTTTTCCAGAGTTACTGATAGGATCTTAGAGGCCCAGGTTCTATGCTCTAGTTCTTTGGGGTTGGGCTGGGGAGGAGGAAAGGAAAAGAAACAAAAATGTAACATAGCTGAGTCAAATCAGAAGTCATAAACTCATCCCCACAAACCCCAGCCATTATTTGTATTTAAACTAGTGACCAACATGTAAGTCCCACAAAAATCTCAATTTTGGACTTTTCTTAAAAATCTAGCTGAGCTGGTACCTCTGAGCCACCTCTTGGTGGTGGTGGTGTTCAGTCACTCAGTCGTGTCTGACTCTTTGTGACCCCATAGACTGCAGCATGCCAGGCTTCCCTGTCCTTCACCATCTCCCAGAGTTTGCTCAAACTCACATCTATTGAGTTGGTGATGCCATCCAACCATCTCATCCTCTGTCATCCCCCTTTCTTCCTGCCTTCAATCTTTCCCAGCATCAGGATCTTTTCCAGTGATTCAGCTCTTCGCATCAGGTGGCCAAAGTATTGGAGCTTCAACTTCAGCATCAGTCCTTCCAATGAATATTCAGGACTGATCTTTAGGATGGACTGGTTTGATCTCCTTGCAGTCCAAGGGACTCTCAACAGTCTTCTCCAACACCACAGTTCAAAAGCATCAATTCTTCAGCTCTCAGCCTTCTTTGTGGCCCAATCTCACCCATCTGTACATGATTACTAGAGAAACCATAGCTTTGAATATAGGGACTACTGCTGGCAAAGTTATGTTTCTGTTTTTTAATACACTAAGTTTGTCATAGCTCTTCTTCCAAGGAGCAAGCATCTTTTAATTTCAAGGCTGCAGTCACTGTCCACGGTGATTTTGGAGCCCAAGAAAATAAAATCTGCCACTGCTTCTACTTTTTGCCTATCTATTTGCCATGAAATGATGGGACCGGGTGCCATGATGTTAGTTTTTTGAATGCTGAGTTTTAAGCCTTCTTTTCCATTCTCCTCTTTCACGAGGCTCATCACGAGGCTCTTTTGTCTCTCTTCACTTAGTGTTGTGGTTGGTGATTCTGGACTGGGTGTGCACACTGCCTGTGTCCTGTTCCTAGCCTGGCATATTTGGCTGCTACCCTGTCCTGCATCTTAGCCTGAGTGAAAGCAATATGGCACCTCCTCTCACAAAACACCACCCCTGGGAAGCCAGCCAGTTAAGGCACACGGATCCTATGCAGAGTGACTGCAGCCTTGGCGCTGGCAGGAGAAGGGTGGCAGCTGTTCCAGCAAGACCCTGCCTCCCCCTGAATCTCTTTGTCTCTTGAGGGTCTCCCCAGCCTCCCTCTAGGCTTGTCTCCTCCACCCTACTCCCCCCTGCATGGGCTGGTGTGGCCACACACTTGGGCTTGAGAAGGTAGGCCTGCGTGGGGTCAGTTAACCCCAGCCCTTCGGGAAAGGGTCTGGGGCTGGCTCAGACACCACTCTTCCTGAAAAAGGGTTCCAATTAGAAGATGGACATTGGGAAGTCCTTTTTTTGGGAAAAAAAAAAAAAGTTTGGCGTGGACATTTTAAAAGTCTTTGTTGAATTTGTTAGAACACTGTTTCTGTTTTGTTTTTTTGGCCATGATGCATGTGGGATCTCAGCTCCCTGACCAGGGATCGAACCCATACCCCCGGCCTTGGAAGGTGAAGGCTCAACCCCTGGACCTTCAGGGAAGCCCTAATTCAAATCAGTATTCTAAAAGTCTTCAGGAAAGGAAGCCCCGATGACCCTGTGGGGTAGCCTCCAATCAGAAGATGGGATGGCTGCATTTCTGCAGGTGGCTAGGTGGTGCTGGTTGTCCCCAGGGGCTGGGCATGCAGGGGGCATTCCTAGGTTGGCACTGCCTTTTGTTGCCTCTGTGCCTGTGTCTCAGCTTGAATAAGAACAAGATGGTGCCTCTTCTCACAAACCACTGCCTGGTCCGGGAACCTGCCAAAATGGGCAATGATTCACCTTTCAAGGAATGCATGAGAATTCGTAGAAATGACTCTCTGGCCTGGTCTCACACCAACGCCTAGCTCTCCAGGGGCTCTGGGGTTCAGGAGGGCAACTCCTCGTGGCGTGAAGGCTGCAAATTGTCAAGTGGTGCCCACGAAAGGACACCCCTAGGAGAACCTCCCATTTCTATCGCCTACAGTTATTTTTCTATTGCCTGATAAATGTTACATCCAGAGCTCATGTCAGGAACAAGAATGTAAATCAGCCTCTGGCATTTATGCTGAGTGGGATGATTGATAGTAACTTAAATGTGTAAGCTGATAGCATTAATTTTTCAGTAGATTGACTCATCCCCAGGAAGACACATAATGTCTTTGCAGAGCACAGATACTTCCTCCCCGCAGAAGGTACATTCCTTTTTCATAAGGGTGTGATGTGTGTTCAGTTGTGTCTGACCCTTTGGACTGTAGCCTGCCAGACTCCTCTCTCCATGGGATTTTTCACGCAAGAACAGTGGGGTGGGTTGCCATTTCCTCCTCCAGGGGATCTTCCCTGAGTAGGTTGGTGATGTTACTCAGTCGTGTCTGACTCTTTGGACTTCACAAGGATATTAGGATATAAACACCTACATGATCTATGGGATGTAAAGATACTTGAACAGACAAGGACTCACCCTTTATCTATTAGGAAGGCTTGAGATTTGCTGGCCTCCTATCTGCCTCTAGAAATTCACTTATTTGGATGAAGATGTTTACATCCTGCAGACCTCTTTGTCCTTCCTGGATGACTTCAACCTGCATAGTAGCTAAGCACCTCAGTCCATTTGACAAGGAATTACCGCACCTGACTTCCTGTACCTGTGAGCTCAAGGATCGTCTTCAAGAGCACACTCACCAGGACACCCAGAAGAACACTTGGAAAGAGTCATTTCCATGAAGACAGAAAGCAGCTTTTGGCAGAGAAGCACTCTCTACAGGGGGCCCCCCACTTTGCCCTGTCCCTAACTTTAAACCGGGTACCCCCCATATTCTACTCATCTCTGGCCCAGGCCCACCTTTCAAATCTTTTGATCACACAGTTCCTTGCCTAATCTGTTGGCTCTGTCCATAGATCAAAGAAGTAGAAATGAAAACCAAGTAGTTAACAGATGACCAGATCTCTTCCCCAGCTTCCCCTTCAGTAATCTCGAGAATAAACTGTGAACAAAATAGCAGCAAAACAAGAAGTCAACAAGCCTGTACACAAGCCTGCACACAGGCCTGCACGCAAGCCCGTACACAGTGGGAGATGGTGATGACTCTGACCCCCATCTCCATGATTAGCTGAGGTGACTCCCCTGTTTCCTTTTGAAAACGATCACGACTGAGCAGCATCTTCGGAGGTGGTTTTTGAGGGACACTAAGTCCACCGTCTCCCCAGATTGCCGACATTTGGATTAAAAGCAACTTTCCTTTCCACCAACATCTCTCTTTGATTTTCGAGTGGCGAGCAGCCAGACCTGATTTGGTAACGTGTCCTCCCCTGCTGTACCCCTGGGCCTCGGCACAGTGTTTGGTGAGCAGTAGGCTTCAGTCCATCTGTTGCGTAAATGAGTCAGTGACTAGAAATGTCCAGCCCAGCTCCAGCTCCCTTGCTACCCTCTGTTGGATTACTATGCATCTTACATCCTGAACACGTGCATGAAAGAACAGAATGTTCTATGCTTTTGAAGCATAGACAACCAGCAGTCTAGGATTTCTTGTAACCAGAAGCATATCAGACAAATGGGAGGGCAGAGATCACTGGGGTCTTCACGAGTGCAGGGCATGGAGGTGCTCAGGTCGGAGCATCTCCCCCTCAGTCCTCACATGGACAAGTCAGGCTCCTGGTCCTGCCTCTCACATGTGCTTCTCTCAGGGATGCTTCAGTGACCAGTGCCCTTAGGTCCGTTCACCTGTCACCGGAGCTTCACACTTACTTCCTGCCAGCAGTGTCCCCCTCAAGGCTCTGTGCCTCGTGTCTCACACCCAGGCCCTTCTCTGATACCCAGGAGCCCACCAGGCTCACACCAGCTCCAGCCTCCTGTCGCTCTCACAGATGATAGCGGCTGGCATCTGCCTGCTTCTCAAAGATGCTGGGGGCATGAACTGCCATTGCCAACAACAGCAGCCTTACCTTGGTGTCTCCTTTCTGCATCACTTACCCAGCTCCTTCACCTCTGCTTCCTGGGAGCAGCTCCCTAAGAAACTCCCTGCACCCAAATTCTTGCCTTAGACTTTAACTTTCACAGAGCCCCAAACCAAGGCATACAGTTAGACAAAATATCTCACTGTGGACCTTTTTCTGTTCCCATCTTGCAAACCTTTTAATTATCTATCCTTTTACTAAATGCTATTCCCTCAGAATTTCTGCTTCTCGATAAACTGAAAAAAGCTTAGGGAAGCTCCTAACCATTCCCTGGCTTCATTTCCTCAGTATAATGGAAATAATTACACCAGTCTTCCCATTTCACTGCTGTCTTGGGGGAGAGTGCTGGGAAGCTGATCCCTGCAATGCTTACAAAGGCACCAGATTCACCAAAATTAGGCTTGCAATTAGATCCTAAAGCTTGTCCTGCAATTTCTTAATTGAAAAGAAAAGAAAATTGTTTCTTTATTAAGAATTAAAGAGTTTTTCCACTCCATTTATTTTTTTAAAAGGGTTTTTGTTTGTTTGTTTGTGTTTTTGTTGTTGTTTTTACTAAGCAAATGCTGTTTAATCTTTGTGGAGGAGCCAATCAATATCAGCAGCTAAATCTCTATTAAACCAGCCAAATGCTACTAAGGACCCAAGGTTTTCTTGCTGTTCTGTCTAAGCACAGTACTGTTTATTTTGCCTTCTTTCTCTGTCTCCTTCTGAGATGTTCCTAAAGTCAAGATGGACTACATGCATATTTTGTTTTCCTTTTAAGGTAGATGAAGCAGATCAACAAAAGCCCAAGACACACTTGTAAACTGAAGGAGCCACTCTGAAATGTTTCCATTACTTCTCAGCAAGAAGCATGCTCCTGCTCTCCTGTGTTTCTTGGAACCATCTGTGTGGTCTCTGCTGAGCTCCCTGTGGGCCTGGAGCACCCCCGAGGCTCTGCTCAAAACCCAGTCCCACGTCTGAGGCCTGGTGCCATCCTCCCTGCCTCCTCTTTGCCACCATCAGCTTCTCCTCATTGTAGATTGCTATCCCTTTCTCAGGTCAGATCCTTTTCTAGCTCCTCAAATACAATACACCGGTGTCTGTCTGGCCTGTTGCACAAACTGTCCCCTCCCCCTGGAGAGACCCACCCTTTTCTTCTCTTGGTCTGTCAGTGGGACCGGTTCATCTTCCAAATACACATATCATTGTCTGAAGGCTTTCAGTTCAGTTCAGTTGCTCAGTTGTGTCTGACTCTGCGACCCCATGGACTGCAGCATGCCAGGCCTCCCTGTCCATCACCAACTCCTGGAGTTTACTCAAACTCATGTCCATTGAATTGAAGGCTTTCAATCCTAGACAAACACTCCCATGAGCCAAGCTAATGTGTTTGGGTTGCCTCTTTGTAGTAAAAGGGCTCGGGATGGGTAGGAGCCTTGCACAGCTGCTCCTGCAAGCCCTTACTCACGGGCCAACCAACCAAGTCAACCCTAAGGTGCTCTGACCCCTTCCCCCATTTGTATGTATGCATGCGTAGTTGCTCAGTCATGTCCGACTCTTTGTGATCCATGAACTGTAGCCTGACAGGCTCCTCAGCCCATGGGGATTCTTCAGGCAAGAATACTGGAATAGGTTGCCATTTCTTCCTCCAGAGGATCTTCCTGACCCAGGGACAGAAACTGCATCTCCTACATCTTCTGCATTGCAGGTGGATTCTTTACCGGTTGAATCCCAGGGGAAGCTCCCATCATTTGCATAATGGAACCGATAACAACTTCCCCCTGGGCATTGCTGGGAGGTTCAAATAAAACAATGACTATACAAGTCCTTTGTAAACTACCAGATGCCATGTAAATACATTTTTTGTTTTTACCCTGTATTCACCTGATGCAAAGGGCCGACTCATTGGAAAAGACCAGGATGCTGGGAAAGATTAAAGACAGGAGGAGAAGCGATGATAGAGGATGAGATGGTTCAATAGCATCACTGGCTCAATGAACATGAGTCTAAGCAAACTCCGAAAGACACTGAAGGACAGGGAAGCCTGGTGTGCTGCCATCCATGGGGTCGCAAAAAGTCGGACACAACTGAGACACTGAACGACAACAACCCTTCAAAGAGAAGAAAACCCTGAAGGTAATAGAGCTGATTCCTAGGAAGTGATTTTCATAAAGCTGAGCGTCCCTCATTTCCTGCAAGCCTGTTCCTTCTGAGTCAGCCTCAGGCAGGACGATTGTTTCATCACCTCCTTTGGGATCACTAAAGGGACTCTGCATGATCGTTGTTGCTGGCCCATTATGTGGGTGAGAACACTGAGTCTGAGCAGGAGCAAGTGACTTTCTTAGAGTCATATGATAGCAAACGACACTCTGAAATCAAATCCACTTTTCTCTCCTTGCAATGTCCAATCTCTCTCCTGTGCAATCGGTGAAGACCACCTACATGAGAACTAGCAGGGGCTATTTTTTTCAGAAGTGGCTCTAGCAGGGAGGCAGCCACTACCTTTTGCATTTTGGGAGAGATTCAAAGGCAGGCAGAAGAGTAGAAAGCTTTCTAGTGGAACAGGGAAGACTCCAGGTGTGCCCTCACGGGAGGCTGTTGGCCTAGAGAGGCTGGAGGTGAACTAAAGAGAAGCAAGCAGTTTGTGGGATTGGCTAGGGAGCATCCCAGGAGGCTCAGTGGTAAAGAATCCTCCTGCCAATGCAGGAGACACGGGCTTGATCACTGGGTGGGAAAGATCTCCCGGAGGAGGAAATGGCAACCAACTCCTGTATTCTTGCCTGGGAAATCCCATGGACAGAGGACCCTGGTGGGCTATAGTCCAAGGGATCACAAAGTGTTGGACATGACTTAGGGACTGAGCACACAGGAAGCATACTGGACCGTCTCTGGTTAGTTCCAACTTAGAAGCAGGGACAGAAATTAGGGAAGGTGTCTGTGATTCATCAAGTCCTGCCTATTATGGGTTGATCATTTACAGGGGCTTTTGTTTGGTTTCCTAATTATTATAAGAGATAGCATTCTGACTTCCTGCGAGTCTGACTTAGAGCAGGCTGGTTGCTGCAAATTGTGAGTCAGATCCAGTTTTTACATATGCTCTGACTGCTGTGCCTTCATATATTCAGTTTCTCATGGCCCTCTACCACCTGACTCAAAACCCGATCTTTATAACAGGACGCATTTCTTTACTAGGGTTTTAGGAGAACACAGATAATTTAATCTCTGTTAAAGTAACTGAACAAGCGAGCAAACACTCTAGGGTGACCCTTGAAACTGAAAGTGTTAGTCCTTCAGTCATGTCTGATTCTTTGTGACCTCATGGACTGTAGCCCACAGGGCTTCTCTGTCCATGGAATTTCTCAGGCAAAAATTCTGGAGTAGGTAGCCATTCCTGTCACCAAGGGGTCTTCCTGAACCAGGGATTAAACCCCAGTCTCCTACACTGCAGACAGATTCTCTACTGTCTGAGCCACTGGGGAAGCCTTCCTTTCTGTTAACCAAAAGAAATATTTTGAAAATTCTTTATCTATTGATCAGCTAGAAGGTTTGAAGCAGTGTTTTGAAATAATATGTTTCTATTCTTCGAACTGGCAAAATGATCCAAGGTCACTGATACAGATTCACTGTGCTGAAAGTTCCCACTCAAATGTGTGACCACAGTAGCATCCACGGCTCCATCAAGGTCAGTGAACTGAAGCATTTTTACACTCCAGAGTCCTTAACAATGGCTGCCGAGTTAGGGGGTGGTGCCCAGCGACAGCTTGAGAAACATTAAAAATAGCAGGCAATTCCGTGAGGTTGTCCACAAAGGACCTTGGTGCATAATGGAACATCTGAACAGAGGAGCTGAAAATACCCCTGCAACACAGTTATTCTTTTTAGTCACCATTTAGCATTTTGGCTTTTGGTTTCTGAAGCTCCAAGGCAGACTAAATTAGAAAAATATATGCAAAAATGTTCCTGAGTTCAGTGTTGCTGAAGGGTTGGAGATGCTAACTTTCCCATCAGAGAGACCTGAATTTGAGCCTTGCGTCAGTTAGGATAGAGATCTGCTGCGTATAACCTAAACCCCCCTGACAATGCAGGCGGAAACGAGGCAGGTGGGAGATGTCCAGAGGAAGACAGCTGGGGACTGATATGGTGGCACTTCAGTGTCTCCAGGCCCCAGGCTCTGCCATCCTCAGGGCTTGGTTTCCATCTTTGAGGCCAGTACCCAAGATGGTTGCTGGAGTGCCAGCCTTCATGTCTCTGTTCCAGGCTGACAGAAGGAGGAAGAAAAAAAGAACAAAAAAGCAAGCCCTCCTTTTAATTGCACATTCTGGAATTCTCATTTACACCTCATTATCCAGAGCTTACCAACATGGTACTATTCCTGCCCTCAAGGACAATTTAGAAATGTAGCCTTTTCCTTGTCCATATTATTAACCATTGAAAATGCCCTTTAAAGAAAAAAGAAAATGGCCCTTGAATATACTCAGGGTTCAGTTACTAAACAGGAAGGAGATATTAAGTAAACATTTGGGTTGGGTTTTCCAGAAGCAGCTTCAGAAATGTGGATTTCTGTGAAAGGGATTCATTGGGAAGTGAGTCCAGGAAAACGAGGTAAGAGTGTGGAGACTTGGATCAAGAATGAAGGGTTCTAAGCAAGGACATGAGAAATGGAGTATTCCTGCCATATCAGTAAACAAGGATGTCACAGTCATTGTGATTACAGCCCTCCAAATGTGAATTTCTGAGACCTAAGGAAACCAGGAAGGAAAACAATACCTGTGATCCAGCAGGCGTTGGGCTGCAGCCACTCCTTATGGTGAGCACTGAGAGAAACCCAGGAAAATGGCCCCAGACAGCTGAGATGCGCAAGAAAGAAATTATTTCAGTGAGCCCAGACTCTTGCATCTTCCCATACACAGAAAAGCACTAAATTCCTTAACTTGGGATATCTGGTTTTCTTTAAATAACAACAATCTTTTGATGTTCTGACTACCTGCCCTTTGTTGTAAGATTTCTATATAACCTGGCTCCTCCCCTTGCCTCCTTGGAAGAATTCTCTCAGATGCTGTCTCCTGGGCTTAAGTCCTAAAAATTTCTGCTGAATAAAACATAACTCTCAACTTCTAGGTTGCAAATATATTTTTACATGGACAAACGTGTTATAAGCCAAGTGCCATCAAGATTGACCTTGACCAGCCCCTCTGGGACTCCTGGGGAGAATACACATTCAACTCAAGGATCAGGCAGTTGGAGTAATTACACACTCACACCTACCACTCAATGGGGAGGGGATACCCAGCGGAGAAAATGTCCTCACTATTCTGGCTCTGCAAATACAAGCAAAGTGAGCCCTAAAGCTGGAGGGTAGCCCCAAAGGTAGAAAGAGCATTGCTGGCTGCTGGAAGTAAGATCTCACCTACAGTCTTTTATTTGTCATCTGTATATTTTGAATGCAAATCAATTAAGAATTGTATGTCTGCTTCCACGGTGGCTCAGCTGGTAAAGAATCCACCTGCAGTGTGGAAGATGTGGGTTCAACCCCTGGGTTGAGAAGATCCCCTGGAGAAGAGAAAGGCTACCCACTCCAGTATTCTGGCCTGGAGAATTCCATGGACTGTATAGTCCATGGGGTCACAAAGAGTCGGACATGAGTGACGTTCACTTTCACTTTCTTTTCAGGAAAGGCAACAGCAATTTTCTATTTGAACCTGTGAGTTGTTATGAACAGTGGCTAAGAAGGTGGTGTTGAAGCTGTCAGCCCTCTATGGATACCTATGTCCGTATCTGTAGCTCAGAAAGAACTTTACCTTTAATTGTGTATTGGATGTTTTCCTATCTTCAGAAGCTGTTAATAAGTAAAACTACAAAGTCTCTGAAATGAAAGGAGCAAGGATCTGATTGGTTTATAGAGATAAACACTTACATAAATTATTTCATACAATTATCAGAAAAGAAGGCAATGGCAACCCACTCCAGTACTCTTGCCTGGAAAATCCCATGGACAGAGGAGCCTGGTAGGTTGCAGTCCATGGGGTCATGAAGAGTTGGACACTTACTGAATGACTTCATTTTCACTTTTCACTTTCATGCGTTGGAGAAGGAAATGGCAACCCACTCCAGTGTTCTTTCCTGGAGAATCCCAGGGACGGTGGAGCCTGGTGGGCTGCCGTCTCTGGGGTCGCACAGAGTCGGACACGACTGAAGTGACTTAGCAGCAGCAGCAACAAGGACCTTAAACTTATAATTCTTTAATATGCTGGCTAAAGCTAACTTAGAAACATTTTAGGAATCCATACAACTAAGGTAAATCTTTGGCAAATGAGACTAATTTAATGATTTTGACTTAATAAATGCTGCTATGTCTTCTCTAATTGATTAATGCTATGTATAACAGGGGACTTTTATTCTAAAGGGTGTTTTTCTTAGACTTATTCTCTTCTACTTATCAAAGATGCTAATGTTATTCCTAGTTAATATTACAGGCTCTGAAAAATGTGAAGTTTGTGTTCAACTAAATTGAATCATTTTTCTGACAAACTCTACATTTCAACAGCAATTGTGTTTTGTAGTCTGTCAGCATGAAGATATTTTCCAAGATCTTTAAGTAATTTAAACCCTGGGACTGACAGTAAATTGCATTAACTAAAGGATAATCACTGGATGCCTGGATCATTTCTAAGCAAGATGAATGCTGAAATGATTACTAAGCACAGTTTTGCATTGATAGAACTCTGCTTCTTATTTTTATGTTCATTGGGCTATATTAATGAACATGAACATTTTTGCTACTTTTAGAGATTGTTTTAAGGGAGGTAGGTGCCCACAGAAAGTTGTTATATTGATACATGAACTCTGCTAGTTGCTAAAATGCTGATGAGTGACAAGGTTCTCAATTAACCACCCCACAGTTTTCTGGATAAAAAAGAAGTTGCTTACTTTGGTTAAAAGTTATAATGGACACAATCAGTTAAGACTATACCAGAAGCAACAGTGATAGGGAAATACAGCTGTGTACATGCTCCTATTTTTCAAGGAAAAGAGTAGCTTTGCCCTAAAGCAGCCTGTTCTCTAGTGGAGTGTCAGTTTACTCCAGAATAAGGAGGAGCTAATGAAGAATAGACTTACAAAGTGAATTTTATTTGTTTTAATTTTTAACAGCTGAATTCAGAAACTTACTGAGTCTCCCTATTTTGAATGGCTCTATAGTTGTTTGCATGGCTTTTGTAGGAACCTGGTCTCTTTCTTACTAGGATATAATTGGAAAAATTACTTATGCAACCAAGGTCTTCTCTGGAATGTCATATGAGAAAATGATCTGGGATGACCTTTTTTTTTTTAACAGCCTTATTGAATATAATCTGTACCATACAATTCATTAAAGTGTACAATTAAATGACTTTTCAGATATGTGCAGTCAATGACTTTTCAGATATGTGCAGTCATTACCACGATCAACTTTAGAACGTGTTCATAACCCTCTAAAGAAACTCCACACCCCTCAGCCATTACCTCCACCCAACCTCCTGATCCCTGCAGCTCTAGGCAACCACTAATCCGCTTTGTCTTTATGGATTTGCCTATTCCAGACAGCTCACGTAAATGAAATCGTACAACATGTGGTCTTTCGTGACTAATGTGTTTTCACTTGGCATAACGCTGTCCAAGTTCATCCACGTTGCAGCGTGGACCAGTATTTCATGCCCTTTTATGACTGAACAATGTTCCATTGAACGGCTAGGTCACGTTTCATTTGTCCACTTAGCCGTTGATGGACGTTTGGCTTGTCTCCACTTTCTAGCTACTATGAATTATGCTGCTGTGAACGTTCCCACACAAGTTTTATGTTGACAAGTTTTCATTTCTCTTGAGTATTTACCTACGAGTAGAATTGCTGGATCATATGGTAACTCCATGTTGAGCGTTTTAAGAATTCTGCCAGACTGTTTCCTAAAGCGGCTGCACTTTTCTCTAAAAATAGTCCTTTTTTGTTGCTAGATCTTTTGGATGCTGAAACTTCCAAACATTTTAAACACATTAACATTGACTGACTCTCCACGGTATCTGTAAGCAGCAGGGATGACTAAACCCGTTTAAGAGGTGGGAGATCTCAGAGAGATAAAGAAGCTTGTTAAGTGCCTCTCAGATGGCCAGAGCAAGGATTACACTTAAGCCCGTCCCCCAAAGCCCCATCCCTTCCCTCTCTATTTCATTGCCCCCCTCCCAAGAGGGGCCATGCCTCGTGGGAGGGCTCTTTCCTTCCTCTGCAGGCCTGGGAGTGCCAGCGGAACTTTCTCCATGGGGTTCAAAGGTCCCACCTTTCTTCTTGCCCTGAAGAATCCCCCTGGCCCTGTGCGGTGTGTTCTGATGAAGCCTGCTGAAGGCACAGAACCAGAATCTGATGTCCTGGAGTCTCTGGACTTTCCAGAGCTTGACAGGGACAACACCCGGAGGACAGCGGCCACTGCTGTGTCCCCGTCTGGGAAGCCTGACAGCTAGAGCACATGTCTGGAGAGAACGGTGAGGCAGACTCAGACAGGAAACTACAACTCTCAGTGAAAATTCCTTAAAAGCTGATGCTATGCAGTAAGTATTCTCCATGGCCAGATGTGCTTCTATGGCTCCAGGAGTGTCTGTCTCCTCAGCTCAGCTCTTCCATCTGCTCCGCTAATGCAGGTTCCCAGAGCAAATCAAGGAGTAGATCAAGATGGCTGCTTCCATAGTAGTGATTAACTTAAAAAAACAAAAACAAAAATTAAAGTAGATGATCCGGCTATACTTATTTACTCCGGGCCTCAGCCTGAGTTTTCTCATTTGGAGAATAGGAATGATACTTATCTCTAGGTGCAGCTATGAGGATTAAGGAGAAGGAATGGCAACCCACTCCAGTATTCTTGCCTGGAAAATCTCCGTGGACAGAGAAGCCTGGTGGGCTACAGTTCATGGGGTCACAAAGAGTCAGACATGATTGAGCAACTAACACTTTATACTTTACGAGGATTAAAAGTCATACTGCACGGTGCCGGGGACATAGTACCCGAATAAACAAATACTTAGCTTCTTCTCTGCCTCTTAAGTGGCGTTAGTGGTAAAGAACCTGCCTGCCAATGCAGGAGACACAAGAGACATGGTTTCGAACCCTGGGTTGGGAAGTTCTCCTGGAGAAGGAAATGGCAACCCATTCCAATATTCTTGCCTGGAAAATCCCATAGATAGAGGAGCCTGGTGGGCTACAATCCATGGGGTTGCAAAGAGTCGGACACGACCAAAGCAATTTAGCATGGTTTACACTGCCTCTTAGTGCCTGCAGTGTGCCAAGCGCCAGCCTAAATGCCCCCCAAGGTGGACCCTCACCACACACAGGTGACGGAGGTCCTATTATTACACAGATTCTACAGATGAGAAGACTGCATCACAGAGGTTATATCATTTACCCAAGGTTGGCTAGGAACTTGGAGCTGTATCTATGTGGCATAGGATAGATGGACAGAAGGGAGAACTCTCATAGTCTAAGAGGCAGGGCTGGGACTACAACCCTGATTGGCTTCAAGAAAGATGCTTTTAAACATTTTGCTCTAAAATGAGTCAGAGGTGAGTGAGAGAGGCTTGAAGAGGCTTCTGGAGAGGTCCTCCCACAGATGCTGACGAATGGACCAGATGCAGAGTCCGCTAACACAGGCACTAGTGAGCGTGAGTGAAGCCTGTGTCCCTTCTCCATCAGGTCTGTTCTCATGATAGAAGAGGCAACAAGGAGCGCCAGGGTGATGCGCTCCTCGGGGAGAGGACAAAGCTGCGGAGGACCCAGAGCTGCACCCCCAGTGAGCATCACTAACTGAGAATCAAAATGGGGCCGGGAGTGAGGGCAGCATCCAGCTGTCAGGCCGTCTGAAGTGGGCAGAGCACTCTGACGGCGAGAAGAACCCAGAGTCAGGCCCAGCAGCTTCTTCGGGGCTGTATTGCACATTCATTGGCTCCTCAGCAACAGTTACCCCAGGCGAGCTGATCAGACAAGGGTTCCCATCTTCCCTCCTCTGATTTCCCAAGTTCACCCCGACTCCATCGCTTTCTTTGCACCTAGGAAAGGCCGAGAGGCACAGAGCGCAAGGCTACTCTGGGACCTAATTATGGCATTACAGGAGGGCAGTGGAAAGAGCATTGCTCTGAGAGTGCGGCCTCTGCTGTGAACTGACACACAGCTTTGGATACTTTGTGCCTCTCCCTGGACCATGGTTTTTCCATTTATAAACCCAGGGGGATGGGACTATTTAAGGATGGAAACATGGGCCATCAGTGCTGTCACCCCTTCACATACCCAGAGCAGACATAGCTAATCAATTGTCGCATTGCTTCCCACTGAGCCAGGGCTCTGCTTCAGAATCTTTCTCAACACAGGGCTCCAAGCAGCTACTTACTGATGCATCAGAATTGGCCTGCAAGGGGACACGTGGTTTCCACCCCTGGAAACCTCATTCACCTTGAGGTGCCCCTCGGCTCTAAAGACCTGTCATTCTCCTCCATACATACCAGCAGGCATTGGAGACTCTATCCCAAGGGTTCCATTGGTCTGATTTTTTTCTGCCTTTTCTGGACACCTTGTGTCTTGGCTAGGAACTTGGAGCTGTATCTGTGTGGCAGCGGATAGACGGACAGAAGGAAGAACTCCCATAGCCTCAGGGGAGATTGTTCCTGGTACCCAGAGCTCAGCTGCAGAATCTGGCTGTGGGGAGCTTGTCTCTGGCCAGCTTTCTGTTTAGTTCTTCTAGGTGTGGCTTTGTGAGTGGCAGTGACCCCAGTCACTGTGACTCCCCCACTGGGCATGGGGGTGTCAACACGAAGTGGGGTGGGAATGTGAGCTTCTCCAGGCTGGGTGGTGACCTCCAGGACCAATTCTGAACCTGAAAATCTGTGCTACTTTTCTGGACCAGCCACCCAAATAGCACATAAATATTAATAAAACATTCTTTATGCTACATCATGACTTGGACATTAACAAAATGTTGTAGCTTTAAAGTTGTTCATTTGGGATTAGCAGATGTAAGCCTGTATACACAGAATGGATAGACCACAAGGTCCTACTGTAGAGCGCAGAGAATTATATTCATTATCCTATGATAAACCATAGTGGAAAAGAATATTAAAAAAGAATATATATATATGTGTATAGTGTATATATATATATATACATATATATATAACTGAATCACTTTACTGCACAGCAGAAATTAACATAGCATTATAAATCAACTATACATGGACTATACACAGTCCATGCAATTCTCCAGGCTAGAATACTGGAGTGGATAGCCTTTTCCTTCTTCAGGGGATCTTCCCGATAACCCAGATCTCCTACATTGCAGGTTGATTCTTTACCAGCTGAGCCACCAGGGAAGGCCATATATGTATGTATGTATGTATGTATGTATGTATGTATAACTGAATCATTTATTGCACAGCAGAAATTAACATAGCATTGTAAATCAACTATACTTCAGTAAAAAAAATACTGAAAAAAAAAGTCGTTCTTAATATCTTTGTTACACAAAGACTAGATAAATCTCAGGGTTTCCTGTTAAAGTCATTGAACTGCTACTGCTGCTACAGTTGTGTCCGACTCTGTGCGACCCTGTAGACGGGAGCCCACCAGGCTCCCCCATCCCTGGGATTCTCCAGGCAAGAACAGATGCAATCCCTGAAGGATCCTGATCTGAGCAGCTCCTTAAATGCCCTTTAACCAAAAACACAGGTGACATTAAAAAGAGCAGGGCTGCAGTGGCCACCTGGGCCCTGAGTGGGAGAGTAAGGATAAACAGGATTTTCTGCCAGAAGCAGATGTTTTGTGTTGATTTTACTCTAAAGAAAGACGTCCAGATGGAAAGCAAAACCCTTCTACAAATCTTTAAAACATGTTTCTATTCAGTCAAGTCTTACCCTTACCTATAAAAGTGAAGACTTTTGAAGAGGTAATAACATACTGAATAAATCCATGTTACAACTTTTCAGTTTATGAAATCACATCTTAACTTTTAAGGGAATCTTACAAAGCAGCACACGGACTTCCCTGGTGGTCCAGTGGTTAAGACTCCGTGCCTCCATGGCAGGTAACACAGGTTCGATCCCTTGAGGGGGAACTAAGATCCTGCATGCTGTGCTGTGCGGCCAAAAACATACAACCAAAAAGCAGCGCATGCACAAGGCTAGTTCAGTTCCACATGTATTCACTGAGCACGTGCTGTGAGGAGGAAGCTGAGCCAGCCATGTGGGGCAGAGACCCAGGGTGACATCATTCTTGCCCTTGGGCAGATTCTGGGACAACAGCCAGGAGAACCAGCCATGAGACGACTCCCAGTGGAAAGGGGTGGACAGCCAGAGGCCCTGAGGGCTCAGTCCATCTGTCCCAACGTGTCCGTGCTGTGAGAGTAAGGAGGCTTCCTGTAGGAGGTGGCATTTGACAAAAGGCTTTGAGAGGAGCAGGAAGGTTTCCAGCTGTGGGGAGAGACAGGGATGCAGAGGCCCAAGGCCACCTCTTAGGAAGATCCAAGAGGGGTAATTCTGGCTGGAAAATAGGAGAGAAGTCCAGCTGGAGAGAAGCCCCAGGAGCTAGGTGAAGGAATATGGTCTGGGCTTGGCTCAGCAAGGAGAAGCCGCTGAATTATTACAGAGCCAACGGGGAGCCCACCAAAGCGGATGAGTAGAGGAGCAGCTCTAATAGACCAGAGCGTCAGGATCTGGAATGTCACCTCTCCCCCAGAGATCAGGGGACATCACAGCCCCATAGGCCTTCACAGTCCTCAAGCCCATGGGCTTACTCCACAGGAGCAGAGGAGAGAACGGAGAGGCTGCCCTGCCCGAGATCACACACCAAAGGGTGGTGCCAGGCCTGGAAGCCACAGCTCCAGCCTGCAAACCCGACACCTGTGGATGGGCTAAGTCTGAAGATACGCTTGCAGAGGGTTGAGAATTGCTGAACGAGGCAGATGGTGAACCACAGCCTCATGGGTGAGAGATAGACACTGGCAATGAGAGGCATCTTGGTGCCAAGTGCAGGGACCAGGCTTCCCAGCAGGATGCAGCAGGGATCTGCCAATCCACCGTCTGCCAATGCCCTTGGAATGCTAATCCTTCTGAACTGCAGGGCTGGTTGATCATTTCAAGGGTTTTCTAGTGTCACCTGTCACAACTAACGCTGCCAGGGTTTTCCTACAACAGGCTTCTTGGAGAGCTTCGTGGTGAATAGCTATATGACTATAGAAAGTTAAATTCATTCAAATTATATAACTAGAAATGCTTTCCCCAAGTTGTACGAGTCACATTCCAAGTGCTCAAAGGCCACGTGTGGCTACTGGCTGCTGTGTTAGGTACCACAGAATCAGACATCTCCATCACCGCAGAAGGTTCTAGTGAACAGCAGGGGTCAGCTAACAATGCCCCAGACTGCGGTCAAACCCAGCTGCAACAAGTTTTTATTTTTGGCCTCCTTGTCGGATCTTAGTTCCCCCACCAGGGATTGAACCTGGTCCACCACAGTGAAAGCATAGTGTCCTAACCTTACTGGACCTCAGGGAAGTCTCTGCCACATGTTTTAATGAAGCTTCACTGGAACAAGGCCACACCTGCTTGATTTATGTATGGTGTATGTCTGCTTTTGTGCTAGAATAGCAGAGCTGAGTACTTGTGACAGAGACTTTATGGCCTGCAAAACCTAAAATATTTACAATCTAATCCTTTATAAGGCTGCCGATCTCTTGTGTAGATTCTCAGAAAGTGACATGAGACTCTTTTCTGGGAAGGCGCTCCCTGGCATCTCCAGGACTTACTAGTGGGTCCCAAGTGTCAGGATAACTTCACCCCAGCACAGGCGCCCCCATCCCCACCCTGGGGCAGGAGGGAGGGGACACAGAGCTGGCCGCACCTCTACGGACCTTGATCCGGGTACAAGCTGCCCCTCTAGAACAGGCGCCTTCTCCAGGGTGACCAACTGCAGAGAGAGGAGGTGGGGCATGGCGTCTGGGTGGCTGCGAGTCTACCCGAGAAAACCACACGACTAGAAGGATCTCACCACTTGCTTTATTTTTCTCTTCTTCCCAGGTCAGTGAGGCAGCAACATTAATAAAAAGCGAGACGAACTGTTCTCTTGCACGGAGATTCAATAACCCTTCCCACACCAATGCTCCCTGATAATTCTAAGAGCTTTTCATCAAATGGAGTCTAATCTGGATGGCCCAGCATCCCACACACCAAAAATAACTGCCAGGGTGATGTCAGGCCAGCTTAGGAGTGCTCGCTTCCAGGAAAGGAGGACTATATTGAACAGGGAGGGCTGACGGTCAGCCTTTTTTGCTCAAGTCCCAGCAGGTCAGAGAGCCAGACTAACTGCTCTGGTTCCTTAGGGAGGCTGGCGCCTCCTTCTGTCCCTGTTTAGGGAGCCCCCGACTGCAGCAGCGGGAAGTTTTGGGGGTTCTGTGTGGGCCCCACTGCACACCACTTGACCCAATGCACGCCTGCTGCCCACATTCACTCTTGAATTATTTCAGCCTTTTTCTCCTTTTATGAGCATGATCCTTTGTTGAAAGGGGAACTAAGCTAAATCAAGAGGCAGACTGAAGCTCACTTGGTAATGTCTCTATTGTCAACAGAGTGCAGGATTCATCTGCAGCAGCTCAGAATGTCCTGGGGCCAGACAGGGTGGGTTCTTAGAATGCTTGTGAGCATCTCAGCTGGTAACATTTCGGACAGCAGAGCCCTGGGGATGCTGCCACTGTCACTGTGCAAACTGCAAATGCACCAGGAATTCTTGCTGTCACGCAGACAGGAGAAGCACCGGTTTCCTTTCCTGTACAGCCCGGAGACCCTCAACAGGCAAGCTCCTCCCTCTCTCTCTCTCAGAGTCTCAGGTTGGCTTGTTGAATTATTTCACCTCTACCAGCCTTCCTCTGCTGCTTTGCCCAAGTTATTTGGATAAATGGGAACAAAGAAACTATCCTAAGTCCCCTGCTGGGGACCGGCCTTGCAGTGCACACATACTCCCAGGCCTTCATGAATTACAGAGAAAACAACAAGGAGTGAGTCCTCTATGGAGCTACAACCAAGGCGGTTTAATTTGCAGGGGTCCAGGGCACGACTCAAGAGTTGGGAGGTCACCCGCGCTGTCGTCTCTTCCGCCCCTGCAGCTTCAACCGCCTGGCTGGCAGGCTGACGGGCTGCTTTCTGAACTTCTCCATGATCTCTCTGATCCTGGCCAGGTTGGTTTTGCTGAGCGTGAAGTCGCACTGCGTGGCCCCCATGTCATAGCCAACCATGCAGTTCTTAGTGGACGAGGTGAAACCTTCTGCCTTGGCTGTGACCACATACTCTCCAGGGTTGAGGAGGCGCCAGTAATCCCCGTCGCTGGCTGTGAAAAGAAAACAGGAGAATTGAGAGCAGTCCCTTCTAACAATGATACCAACCAGCCCTGTTATTCCAAGACCAGTCTCCTGGCCAGGGAGAGACCTGGAGACAGGCAGTGTGGAATTCGAGCCCCGGCAAATGCAAATTCTTAGTACATTTTGGACGCCGAGATGTTTTCCTTTTGGGACGTTACCTTAATGGTTTTAACAGGAAGGGGACTGGGGTGTAGGCTCCCTGCAGTGTTAATACGCATGAGCAGAGATGGAGACATGATCCCTAACATTCCTTTCTCTCTGACAATACACACCATTCATTATGAACTTGAACTTCTAAACCGTATGCCCTTGCCACAGAATGCCATCTTGAAAAGCCATCTGTGCCTGGTTTCCTGGCTTCCCTTAGCATGGCTATAAATATAGAAGAGTCGTATGAGGGTGGGGCTCTTCACTTCTGAAAAAGAGAAGGAAAAGGCTACAGAGGACTTGGGCCAAATGACCTGGAAGGAGGTACCAGATGTCTGCACCTCATTCCATGGTCTTCCATGAAGAACTGGAGCTTCAGGGGCAGGTACATGTTGCAGGCAGTGTCCCCTGCCTCCTCCCCAGCTCCCCTCAGTGACACCATTGAGCAGACATCCAACAGGGATCTAACTGGACCCGTGTCCATCCTCAGCTCGCTAGATTCTTGTTGAATAAAGCAGGGTCTAAGGCCAAGGCCACTCCTCCCCAGGGGACCCACACCTGCTGAGATCACTAGGACCCCTGACATTAAGGGGGCTTTGTGATAGAAAGTTCAGTTCAGCTCAGTTGCTCAGTCATGTCCGACTCTTTGCAACCCCATGGACTGCAGCACACCAGGGTTCCCTGTCCATCACCAACTCCCAGAGCCTGCTCAAACTCATGTCCATCGAGTTGGTGATGCCATCCAACCAACCACTTCATCCTCTGTCAGCCCCTTCTCCTCCTGCCTTCAATCTTTCCCAGCATCAGGGTATTTTCCAGTGAGTCAGTTCTTTGCATGGGGTGGCCAAAGTATTGGAGCTTCAGCTTCAGTCCTTCCAATGAATATTCAGGGCCGATTTCCTTGAGGATTGACTGGTTGGATCTCCTTGCAGTCCAAGGGGCTCTCAAGAGTCTTCTCCAACACCACAGTTCAAAAGCATCAATTCTTTGGTGCTCAGCTTTCTTTATGGCCCAACTCTCACATCCATACATGACTACTGGAAAAGCCATAGCTTTGACTGCTGCTACTGCTGCTAGGTCGCTTCAGTAGTGTCTGATGAACCAAAAAGGAAATGTCAACTCTGACGCAGCCCACAGAAGGATGAGACAGGTGCCAATCCACCAGACCGACCCAGTCAAGCTCGTGGTAAGCTGTGTGACAACCTCCATTTCTACAGGAGTAACTGGACGCCCAGGGAAGTATCACATCTACACAAAGTCACACAGCTAGTGATCAGCTGGTCTTCCAGGGCCAGGTTTGTTCTCTCTGTTAGGACAATCTGTCCTGTCCGGTCTAAAGAGAAAAGGCCAGATTTGATCAAGTGCTATGTAGGCCTGGGCAAGGTTTACTCGTCTGAATGAGTCCAGAAGTCCTCAAATGGATGGACGAGAACTCTCTGTGTGAGTGAATATGTATCTTACACACACACACATAACACTCTAAAGCACCACGTTTAAACGGACATCACAAATCTCTGTTTATCTGAGACATCCCATGCAATGCGTGCAGTGAGCTCATGAAAGCACAAGATGTTGTGAAAAATGAAATACGCAGGCAATTGTTCACCACACGCTCGCAGAGTCTGCTACCTGGTAAACAGGCCTCAACATGAGAGCCCCGGGCATATAACACAGGCGGGTGGCTCCCTGTCTTTCTCAGCACCTGCATCTTTCTCCAGTGAAAATGCAAGGTTCTCAACTACATAAAATGTCACTTCATGGTTTTTCAGAGACCAAGAGCCACGTCTGGCCATCTCTGTCCAGTTAATCAGATGGCCCCGACCTCCTGGGCAGGGCAGGCATCCCCTGAGACATTCCTCCAAGCTCTCAGCTCCCAGACACACCTGCCAGGGGCGCCTCTGCTCCTCCAGACCTCATGACCGGAGTGTGAGTAGCTTCCCTGTCCTGTCCTGGCCCCGTGCTGAGCCCTGGGCTCCATAAGACCTGTGCTTCCTCTTTCCCACTTAACACTGGGTTTCAATAGTGCGTCCTCCAAGCATGCCAGCTGGATTGAGTGGGATGAAGACCAACAGTCATGCAAACGTGAACCCAAATGTCCTGTTCCTGCGAGAAGTTGAACACCTTACCTCTCAACTACTGTGGGTACTTTCTCCCCACAAACGCAAAGGTGGGTTAGTTAAAATCAGGAACTGGCCTCCTGCCAACGGCTGCCTACCCTGATGGAGGCCCTGGAGGTGAGACCTCTCAGTGGGAGTGTCTACCTCAAGGACACACGGGAGGGCAGTTTAAAATCCCCCAGGGAAGGGGCAGCCCAGGTTCACACCAAGGGAGGTGCTCAGGGAGCCAGAGGAGCAAAAGAAATCCACAAATAACACACACTTGTCAGCACTACTAATTCAGATTTATAAGATGGCTTTGGAATTCTTTTTCTCCCAGCAACAGCAGCAGGCTCCCTCCTCACACCCTCCTCAATCCACCTGTCTTTGGTGTGCCAGCCTTCTTATCGTGCCGCCCTGCCAGGTGTGTGCCTGGGGGGAGCATTCTGTGGGGCTGCATGGGGAGGTTGGCACCCAGCTGGCACTGCCCGGCATAGGTGGATGGAAGGGACAAGCCAGGTCCTAACGGAGGGCCATTCGTTAGCAGGTTGGGTTAGTGTCTCCCGAACAAAAGACAGTCACGTGGCATTCTGAGCTTGCTGTTGGGCCAGCACATTTGCATGCGTTCAGAAAGCATCCTTACTAACTTCACTCCCTGTGGAATTCCATTGCATACGCCTGCTTATTTTATGCAAAATCCCTCCTGGAATAAAATTTGTCAGATCACATAAGCCTCAGAGAGAAATCAAGGCAGATTCAGAGCTTACGTGACGTACGGGAGGACCCTGAAACCAACACGATGAAGAACTGTCCGTGACACATGGGATTCCTCTGTAATGAGAAGGTGCTGGGAGATTATTTGGGGGAATAAAGGGAGGGCGAGCTGAGTTTCCCATTAGCTCATCGAAACTCTCCTTGATGACAGGGGCTTGAAATTCCGAGCTCATCAGGCAGAGTTCTCTCTGCTGTCTTGTGGGGCCCCACGGGCGTTTTATCTCCCACTCTATTTAAAACTCTCCTTCTCTCACATTGCCTACAAGGCGCTAATGGTCCAAGGAACGTTCCAGGCTCTTTAACGAATCACTCTTTTTTCGGAGCTCATTAATAATGTTTAAAATACAAGTCCTGGGCAGAACCAGATCAGACAGCCCATTTGATCCATAAGGATCACCCGTCGCTTACGTGTCTGGCCCATGACAAGTTTACAATCTGCATCTGTTGAATGAATGAATAAGTGAATGAATGAATGGATCAGTGTGTGCCCGTCAATGTGGGCTCAGTTCAGTTCAGTTCAGTTCAGTGGGGCTCCTATGTACCAAATGCCACACAACCCAGTGTGTGGCTTCGTGGTCAGTAGCTATAAGATCCTGGGGGACAAGTGGTGTGATGCTCAGGAAATAACGGCTGAGTGAAGAAACAGGTTAACTACCTTGAGAGAAGGCGATTCAGGGCATCACACCGTAGACCACTGCTTCATGGCATTTCAGATGCGTGTCACCCATTGACACGATATTTGTCCCTGTATGTCAGGCATGTGAGTGGGCAGCCTGGCATCGAAGAACACCTGGGCCAGGGTGACAGTCTTTACATGTACTGAATCCCAGCCTCTCCCTGCCCAGAGCCTCTGCTTCCTCGCAGGTCAAATGGGATCACTTCGGGGAGGACAGTGTCTCCATGCATGTGATCGGCTAGTGGGGAAAAGGCCCCTTCTCTCCTTAGGGAGGAACAGCATGGACAGGGGAAGGGCCCACCATGGAGAGTCTCAATCCCCGGTTCAGTCTCAGTTCAGCCTCTCGCTGTGCGTCTGGGAAACGCCGCATCGTGGCCAGGGTGGCTGGCTGCCTGGGCCCAGGGTAAGCTCCCAGACCCCAGGCACAGGCCAGGGCAAGTCCGTGGAAGTCTCATTTCTCCAGTTCAAGGGTGTTTGCGACTGAAGAAGTCTTTTTTTTTTTTTTATGACAATCATTTCCTTCCTCTTGCTGATGCTGCATCCGTTCCCTACACCTGGGCAGGATCTGCCCTGGGTCCAGTGATGCCGCCCACCCCACCCCCTACCCTCCCAATGGCCCACATCCTACTACCCAGGACCTGTGAATTGATCTTATTTGGAAAAGCGGTTTTTGCATGTGTAATTCAGGCTCTTGAGATGAGATCAGCCTGGATTACACGAGTGGGTCCTAAATCCAACGATCTGTCCTCAGAAGAGACAGAGGAGGAGGAGCAAGGAGGAAACGGAGGCAGAGACTGGAGTGACGCAGCCAAGGAAGCGCAGGATTACCCAAAGCCACCCGGAGCTGGAAGAGCCAAGGGGGAACACTCCCGAAGCTCCAGGGAAGCAGAGCCCCTCCGACACCAGGACTGCAGACTCCTGGCCTCCGTAACACAGAGAGAATACATTTCTGTTTATTTAAGCCTCACCATTTGTCATGGCAACCACGGGAAGCCAATGCAGGACCCGGTGCCCTGCTCACTGCCACTCACAGCAAAGCGTCTGCCTTGCAGACTCAGCACCCTCTAAAGTCGCCCCCACCCCCTACAAAAACCTCTGCGTGTCGGTTTGATCATGCCTGTGGGCAACCATCTCCAGCAGAACTCTTGCTGACAATCTGAGTTAGGCATCCAAGCAATTCTCTGCCACGCACATCTGTCACTGCCTCATGGCACCAACGTTGTCCATAGAAAGTTAAGGTCTCTGTTTCATATTTCCCCCTGAACACACCAAGTGCATCCCAGGTGATGGGAGTCCTGGGGTGCAAGGGAAAGCCTGGGCGTGTTTTCACCTCACTTTCTGATCAGCAGAGAAGAAGGCAGCCGGTGGGCAGGTGCCCGGTGTCTGCAGGCTGCCCTCCCGCCAGCTCGGGAACTCTGGAACCAGCAGGGACACAGCATGCAGCTGCTCACACACCTCAACCCAAGCCCCACCCACCTCCTGAACCTTCAGTGGGTCCTCCAGCCTCTCGGAGCATCTGGCTTCCACCTGAATAAGGGACAGAGAGAAGGCAGAAAGCATAGGCTGAACACCTGGCTTCCAGGGTCTCCCATGGAAAGTTGGAGGAAAGAGAGGATAAGGTAGAGCAGAGAAGGAAGTTTCTGGACCTCACCTTGTGGTTCTAACTCAAGTCAAACGCTTCAAGAATAAGGGTATTTGCTCCTAAGAAACGGTTCACAGACACTCGCAGTTACCTGTTCGGATGTCATGGTTAACGCCTTCCACGGAGATAACAGCATTTGGAATTCCTTTTCCATGCGAATCCCTCACCAGGCCTTTGATGCCCCGATGGACCTACTCGGTGAACATGAGGAAACAGAGGGGCTCACAGACCATCCGGAACAGCAAACGTACCTATAAACCTACTGCCAGCCAGGGCTACCCAGAACCCCCTCAGAGCCACATCTGGCTTGAAAGCTCCCCAACTCTGTGTGGATTTGGTGTGTAAATTTCTGTATTCCTTTCTACTGGAAAGTCTTCCACCGGAGTTAAAATGTTCCAGAGGTTGAGAAAATATTAGGATCTGAGATGGTTCATAAAAAACACATCCTGTAAAAAATGGAATTTAATTTTTACAGGCATATTTATTTTGACTTTCCTGGACTCTACAGACTTAAGAAATAGACTCTAAGAATCAAACAGGAGAGGAAAGACTCAAAGAGGCTCCTGTAAAGTATAGTTCAGTCCCCAGGGCCCTCCTGTTGATGAGCTGAGTCATGTGATGCACACCGATTGGGTTTCCCCATCTGAAGATCCAAGGTGACATACCATCACTTCCAATGACACTCTTTACACGCACTGCTAAGCCTGGGCATTTTATTCATAGGAGGTTCTTTGGCTAAACTGGGATCATCATGTTAGAATGACTAGGGTCTTCTTTGTCTGCGTACATAAAATGAAAAAAGAGCCTTCCCCCACAGAATTCCAGAGTGGGGATGGAAAGTGTGCTCATGGCTTCCTAAGAAGGGAGAACAGGTTCACAGCCTTCTCTACCATGAATGTGTACTGTGGGCTGCACTGACCCTCCCAGGACTCATGGATCAGATGTGGATGCTATTGCTATAAACTGGTGCCAACCTCTACCACCCATGTGAAGGTGCAGGTATCAGGAAGCTGGCAGCCCAAGCCCTTGGCTAAGATGATGCCTCTGACTCATCTACAGCCACCCATGGAGGAAGGGCAACCTCCCAGTACAGCCTCAGCATCTTACTTCCTAATGAATGGGAGTCATGGTAGAATCATCTGAAGTTCAACATTCATTTTTATCTCTCTGGTCTCTGTGAATCTATTCCTTACTGGGGAATGGATGCTACTTGGCTAGTTTTAGTACCAAACGAAAGCCAGTTTGCCCAATACTATGAGACAGGTGTGTCACTGAGAACAGAAGAAAAGAAAGGTGTGGGAAGGTCCTAGCATACACGGCAAGGCTTCCTCACTGGCCACAAGCAGATGCTCACCAGCTCCAAGCAGAACCTAGCTGGTATGATTTAGAACTGTTCCCAGGTGGCACCCGGCTACCTGCAGCAGTTAGTCCTCAGCCTCTGAGCTGATGTTATGGGTTGAACTGTGTCCCCCACAAATCCATATGTTGAAGTCCCCACCCCTCCAGTACCTTAGAAGGTGACTGCTTTTGGAGATAGCATCTTTAAAGAACTGATGACACCAGAAGAGTGGGCTTTATCGTCTGACTGATGTCTTTAAAAGAGGAGGAAACCTGGACACATAGGGACGCCAGCAGTGTATGCACACAGAGTAAAGAGCATGTGAGGACAGTGAGAAGGTGGCCATCCACAAGCCAAGAAGAGAGGCTTTGGAATGAAACCTGCCTGCTGACACACTCATTTTGGACTTCCAGCCTTCTCCTGTTTCTCAGCCTGCGTGTTTCGTTATGTTAGACCTAGTTGATGAAGACAGGAAGCCTGGGCATGCTGGCTGAACACAAATCCCCCCTCCCAACAGAGCAGCGATCTGGAGTCTCACTCACTAAGAACCAGTGGGAGCGACTGACATTGACACAGAGCTCAGAGACAACAGCTCCTTCCGACACTGTAGTCACCAGCCCAGGATGATGGTATTAATTTTGATCTCAGGCTTTCGGCCATCTCGAGGGCTTTGCTCCCTAGCGAGCCCCCATCCCTGCCGAGTGCCCACATCATACCTGCTCCATGAACACAATCAAGGATTCCCGATTGTTCTCCCATTCCTCAGGCAGCTCGCTCTCATGTGGGTATTTATCACAGCCCACGTAGATGGACAGCTCGAAGCAGTTTGTGTGAAGGTAGCTGAAATCGTTGAGACCTGCCAAGCCAACCAAGTAACATTTTAGCTTCACGGTGCTCAGAGGGGCACGAGAGACAGCAAGAGCACACGATATCGAGGAGTTCATCTGAACAAGGAGGCATCCAGTATCTACTCTACACAAAACATTAATTAGAGCAACTGCAGGGGAACAGAAAGGGGGGTGGGGCGGGTGTTGAGAGAGAGAGACAAGATGCAGCTGGAACATCTTTATGGGGAAGACAGGCATGTGCAGAACATCTCTGAGAAAAGGGGGACTGAAAGAAGTGTCTTCTAGATAAAATCACTTTCATTTTATTGAACTCAGTTTAATACTATTTTTAGGATAGCAGTATCACTTCTTTTTCTTGTTTAACTTTGTTGTGATCATTTTATTTCTTTATTTTTTGGCTGTGCTGGGTCTTTGTTGCTGTGCAGGCTTTTCTCTAGTTGCAGTGAGCAGGGGCTACTCTCCAGGTGTGATGCGTGGGCTTCTCACTGCAGTGGCTTCTCTTGTTGCCGAGCACGGGCTCCAGGGCCCAAGGGCTTCAGCAGTTGTGGCTCCCAGACTCCAGAGCATAGGCTCTAAGCTGTGGCCCATGGGCTTAGCTGCTCTATGGCAAGTGGATATTCCTGGATCAGGGATCAAACTTGTGTCTCCTAGATTGGCAGAGGGATTCTTTACCACTGAGCCATCAGAGAAGCCCCACTTTTTTCATTTTGTTAAATTCTTGTCTCTTTCTTTTGTTCCTGTGGCTTTTTACTTTGCCATTTTTTAAGGTCTCATTAATAATGCGCATTTTTAGTGTTTAAATTTAGCTCAGTCGTTATGCTGCTCTCACCAACAGCTCTGTAACTGTGGAATGACACGTGTAGTTGTCCATTCTAACTCATAAACACAGCTATCCATCTCACCCTTTATTGAGTTCCTACATAAGCCAGAACCTGTCTTTAGCGCTCTACAGCCAAGCTCACTTTCTCTTCACCACAAACCAGCAGAGAGGTAGGTAGTTGTAGCCCAATTTCACAAATAAGAGAATTGAGGCAGAGACTGGTCCAGGAATGCATTAAGGAATGTATCCAGAATCACACATCTGGATAGAGTTGGGGTTTGAACCCAGGTGTGTGTAATGCCGGCCTAGAACTTGCTTATCATTGCTCAGGGACTGTAGGACAAATGCCCTCACCACCCGGCTGGAGAGCAGACAGCCTCTTGCATCCTGACATGCCTACAACAGGACTTGGTCCCTGTGTTCATTTCTTAGGGTTGCTGGTATCAAGGATCACACCAACTGGGTGGTCTAAAGCAACAGAAACATATCCTCTCATAGTTCTAGAGGCCAGAAGCCCAGAATCAAGGTGCTGGCAAGGCCACACTCCCTCCGAAGGCTCTTCCCTGTTTCTTTCAGTTCCCGACGGCCCTTGGTTTCCTTGGCTTGCAGCTGCACCACTCCCAGCTCTGGCTCTGTCTTCACAGGGCCTTCTCAGTGTCTGGATCTTCTCCCTGTCTACCCCTTACAAGGACATCTGTCACTGATTTTAGGGTCCATCTGGGTAACTCATGATGACCTCATCTTGAGATCCTTAATGACACCTACAAAGACCCATTTTCCAAATAAAGTCACACACACAAGTTCCAGAGATGAGGAAATGGACATATCTTTGGGGGTCCCATCCCATTACAATACCCAACATTTGCAAAATGGACAAATGAATGTCAGGTGGCATGAAGTTCAGGGCCTGCCTGCCCAACATTTTCAGTTTTGGGCAGCAGGATGATTAGCAAGAACACAGTGCTACTGTGCCCCAACTGACAGCCAGGCGGATTCCCCCCGCAGCAGGTGCCTCCACCAAGCCTTCCCTGGGTTCTGAGAGTCAAGGCCACAGACAGCAGGAGTCGGTGGGGCTGGTTCGTCTGCTGAGTAGGGGTAAAAGGTCCTCCTGTGCTTCCACCAGCCTCACCTGTCCCATCTCCCCTCCCTCCTCCGAGTGCTCAGTGGAGCATCCTGAAGCACAAAAGTCTATTTAAAAACCACGGCTTTGGGTGTTAAGAGCAATTCTGTATCAACCTGCTGCCTAATCAGTCAAGTCACAAATAAAATGGTGCAAAACATACGGCCTCTCTCTCCCAGATTCCAGATTTGAACCATTCACGTGTCAGCAGCCACGGACCTTTGATCACATTTGTGATAAAATATGGAAAGTGACAGCAGGGGGATAAGCAGGCTGGAACAATGTCAAGTTCATGGAAAATCCCTCACAGGGCCTGGTCTGGCTGAAAGAGGTTGGTCAAAATGCCAGGCCAGCTCATTCAGTGGAACCTGAGGTGTGGAATCACAGCCAGCGCAGGGAGGCCTGCGGACCGTGCACGCAGAGCAGCATGACAGGCAGGCCCTCCTGGGTCGCAGGACTGCTCCAAGCACACATACACACACACACACACTTCTCATTATCCCAACCTTCAGACCTTGTTAGTACTAAAATAAATAAATGTGCTATTTAAAACTCTGAGGTGGGCCTGCCATTTTGCAGTAAGTGCGTGCATGCATGTATGCATTTTAAGTCACTTTACTTGTGTCCAGTTCTTTGCGACCCTATGAACCGTAGCCTGCCTGCAGGCCTCCTCTGTCCATGGGGATTCTCCAGGCAAGAATACTGGAGTGGGTTGCCATGCCCTCCTCCAGGGGATCTTCTCAACCCAGGGATCGAACCCACGTCTCTGATGTCTCCTCCAATGGCAGGCGGGTTCTTTACCACTTGTACCACCTGGGATGCCCCTTTGCAATGAGCGTATCTTCAACAGCACTGGAAGTGCTTGAAGAATTGGCAAAATGATGAGAAACCAGAAGAACGGTGGAAAAGCCTGAGCCAAGCTATGGTTAACACCAAATTCCAGTCCTTTAGTGAATGTGGTGCAGCGGAGAATCCTGGGTAAGAAATGGCTTTGAAAGTGAAACGTGTGGGCAGAAGGTGTGGGGCGACCCAAATAGCACTTCCCAAGCCTCGGGTCCTGGCTGGGGACAGTGAGACCTCCTCGGTGTTCTCCCTGGGCCTGGCATCCTGCTCTTGACATGGCTTCAATACGGGAACACAGGGCAGCACATTCCTTAGAGCGCCGTGTGCCCAGAGCTGTCACGTCTGCCTTCCTCGTCGGGGAGAGGACGCAGGACGGCAGCTGACACAAAGAAGGGCTCAGATCTCTTTGGAACCAAAACACACACACGGCAAACGATGTGCCTTTTGAGCAGGACTGGACCCTGCTCCCAGTGGCCCACTCCCACTAGCTAAGACCTGTTGGTCACCGCTAATGAGCCAGCAAGACCCGAACACAAAGAAGGAGTGGAGGGGCGGGGGGAGGAAAGGAAATTAGAAATCGCATCTCATTAGTCTGCAAAGAAATGAATCTGCAGGCTTCATCACACTGCCTGCAGGAAGAATGATTAAAAAGGCTCGAGCCACCACATGGCTCTGCCACAAAAGTCCCCGGCATAATGGAAAATATAATGGATAGAAACAAATCAAATGCTGCCAGTGTGATTAGATAGCAACCGACTTCTCAGAACGATGCTATTGACCTGCTGCTGACAAATTCCACAGTGTCCGAACCTAATTTAGTCACAGTGGCCACAAAAACTAAGCAGATGCTTCTCATAAAGATTATTGCAGGTTTTTAGGACTAGAACTGAACAAACAAGCATGCTTTTTGCTATTAGGATATTTTTCTTGATAGACAGGGCTAGGGGTATTGATAGTCAATAATTAGGGTTTTTTTTTTTTTTTTTTTTTACTTTGAACAGAGCAAAGCCATGATGGAGAAAAAATACAACAACTCTGCTTGGTTTGTAACCAAGACAAAAATGGCAAGCTTTCTGCATGTTTTATTTTTTCTTAATGGCCAAGGGAACAAATATGCCTACTCTTTTAAAAAAATTTTCCCCCAGAGTGGAAACATACCTGAAAAGTTTGTGAAGGCTGAATCTCTAGCAAAGGAAAAATAATATTAAAGTGAATCAGTAGAGTAAAACAGAGAACAGGGATATGCTCATAAAAGAGGCTTCATGGTGAGCACTTTCCTAGAAGAGGGGGGAGAGGAGGAATGGGAATTTATAACACAGTGCTGCTGACAAGCAAGACAAAGAACACACATCCACCATCTCTGTCATCCTCACAACAGTCCCAGGGTGCCCATCATCATTGTCCTTATCGTTGCCATTAACATCAAGCCCATTTTACAAATGGAAAATACGGGGGTTCAGAGAGGTAAAGTAACTTGTCCAGAGTCACACAGCATTTACGTGATGAACTAGGTCCATCTGACATGGAGTAGTTTGACCAATCTTCACAAAGTCAAGAAAATAAGCAATGAACGTTACGTTTGGGGTCTTGCCATCCCAATGCAGAGACACCTTAGGGAATGTGATGTCTTCAACTCTCCTCACTTGAGAACTCCAGGCCAGGAGCAGCCCTGACCCAGGAAACAAAGGGCTGATCCTGAAACTTGGACCACGAGGTCCTCTGGCTGCTGCGAAAGAATCCCTGAAGTCTCTGCTGGGCTTCCTCTCTGTCTTCAGTGCATGCTGGGGACAGGACATCACATTCCCTGCATCTCAACAATGGGAATTTGACCAGACGCCCTGGTGGGATGGTGGGGCTTCCAGTGAACGAGCGATTTGAAAAAGTGTTGAACATGGGCTCACTGCTCCCCCCACCGCCTCCCTTCCAAGGGCTGGCAGCAGGGGGTGTCTCCCACTGCGGGGATGGCTCTGGGTACAGCGCCCTGGCTGCAGAGCACCAGTGTGCTCTCTGCCCCTTCGCTGGGTTTGCTTTTCTGGCCAATAATTCCCCTAAGACTATGCTTACCAACTCTGATCCTGTAACATCCAAACAGCTCGGCGGCTAAGAGTAGACCACAGCATCAGACAGATCCCAGTTCTGCTCCTTGGGGGTTTGAACAGATCCCTTTCCCATCTCAAAGCCCCAGTTACCTCTTTTATAACAAGGGGAGTAAGCCACATCCGCTTGAAGACTATTGTGAAGGTGAAAGAAGAGTCTAGGCAGAGTGCTCGAACCTTATACATGGTTAATTACGGTAGTTATTCTGCTGAGAACAAGGATAGATGGAGAGCTGGACCGGAGGGTCCCCCCCAACCTCCATCCAGCAGTCCATTGTCACTGGCCCCACGATGACAATAGGGCCATCAGAGACTTACTTCCAGCCACAGTGTGCCAGGAAGCCCCATTGACGGTCCCATCCTCCTTCTGGAAGTCTTCCGTGTGGCACACCCTCCTCCTGGCGTCCGTCATGAGGCGGTGAGTGGAGGCGTAGGAGTAGGCCAGCCAGCGGAAGACATGGTCGTCGGGCGTGGGGGTATGCTCCTGGGTCTTCCACAGGGACCTCACCATGTCGTAGGGGTAGGCCACCACCAGCTCGCCCCCCTGCAGGTTGCCACCCAACACGAAGGGGATTTTTTCCATCCAGGCTATGACTGCCCTGGTCTCTACTGCCACCTGTGAACATGCCCAATTTTAGCACATTTGAGAAATAAAAGCATAAGGAAACTGACTTCTCTCCTGAGCTTTCCAAAGAGGGACATAGTTGAAAAAGCAGTCATTTTACGGCATCATCAGAGCAAAATTTAGAATCTCAAAATTTGTCTAGGGAAAACTGGCCACTGTGGAAGTAATGGATAAAAAGAAAAATCCAGAAAAATTTCTTACTGGAGGAATACTCCAGTTAGTATGCAAAGAGGGAATGACAGAATTAAAGGATCAACACTTGGCAACTTCACTGAATTCATGGGTCAGTCAATGAATTAATGTTTATCAGTGACTCGATGGACATGAATTTGAGTAAGCTCCAGGAGTTGCTGATGGACAGGGAAGCCTGGTGTGCTGCAGTCCATGGGGTCGCAAAGAGTCGGATACAACTGAGTGACTGAACTGAACAGTAACAAACAGCATAGAGAGAGAGAAGCAAACACAATTATCTCCGGGATGAAAGAACACACACCTAAAAATCCATCCACCCTGTGTGTGAAGAAGCCTCTAGTGCAGGGGTCAGCAGACTTTTTCTATTAAGGGCCAGATAGGAAATAGTTTAGGCTTTGAGGGCGCTGAAGTCCTTGTTGCAACTACTCGAGTCTGCCAGTAGCAAATATCCAAGTCTACCCTGGAGCAGTGAGGTCCCCTGGACAACACCCAGATGATGAGCATGGCTGCTTTCCGGTAAAACACCATACAGGAACAGGCCTGGGCGGGGCGTTACCAACCCCTCCCGAGTCTACATGGCCGAGCGGTCTGAATCTCACCACTAATTTATAAGAAACACAGAGAACTATGTCACATTACATCACGAGAATACAGTTAGCAGCACCCAGACAGGAGAAAATGCTGGACGAGAATCTAGTTGCTTATATTATAGCTGTTACAAGATAAACAACAACAGAATTGCAAGAAAAAAGGGAGAAAGTGATACAGGAGAAAAGTACAGTTTAAAGAAGGGTTGAAAGGCTTATAAACTAATCAAAATGAATGGGTTTTCATTAGAGCCCACTTAAAACAGACTGTAAGAGAGAGAGATGGGAAATGATTATAGGAGAAATGCAAACACTGATTGGATATTTTATATTAAGAGATAGCTTATTTTGATATAATAGTAATTTATGGCTTTAAAAGAGAGATCTTTTAAGGATACTTAATGAAATATTTACAGATGAAATGACATGATGTCTAGAATTTTCTTCAATAGTCTTGGAGAGGAGGAGAAAGTGACTGAATATGTAGATGAAATGTGAATTTATAAATGTTGACGTTGACATGGGTACATGGATGGGATTCTCTACAGCTCCCTCTCTAATTTTGTATGCTGAACTTTTTATGATTAAAAAGTTAAGAGAAAAAAAGGAAGGAAAGAGGGTTAATGGCATGGAGGGAAGGAAAGAAGGAGAGAAGAAAGCCAGGAAATAGAAGCTAAAACTGGAAAGCTTGATATGATCAAATACTGATCAATGAATCAAATATTTGTCATAAGTTACTGATATCTCTGAAGATAATTTCAGTAGAAAAAAAAACCCTAATAATGGAAAAGAAGTAAACATTAGAAATGGTCTAACTTTGCTGTATAGCAAATTGATTAAGGAATGAAAGTAACCTGAAGGACTCATTAAGCTTTGCTTTTCTTCCTAAACACATCAGGGCCTTGGTTGGATGAAGCATAGAATTCAGCTCACAATGCAGGATCATTGTGGATCCATGCTTCATCCTCTTCTTTCATGTTTTGATATAATAAACACCTGTGAACCTACCATCCATCCCAATGGTCAGCTTTTATTGATCGTTTCTACACACATCTGTGATTCCCTCTGTCCCATCCTCCTGCTTCTCACTCAGAGGTAACTACTACACCCTAAACAATGATTCTGAGTCTCTTTTGTTTAACTCCATACATGTATGCATAAGGGTTCAATCCCTGGGTCAGGGAAGATTCCCTGGAGGAGAAATGGCAACCCATTCCAGTATTCTTGCCTGGAAAATCTCATGGACAGAGGAGCCTGGTGGGCTATAGTCCATGGGGTCGCCAAGAGCTGGACATGACTGAGCGACTGAGCAAGCACGCACATATGCCTAAGTATGTATTACTTGGCTTTATTTTCTTTTGATCTAAAAAAAGGGTGGGTAACATACTATTGTCTTCTGTAAATTTCTCCTCTTAACTTATGTTTGTAAGACTAATCTGTGTTGTATAAAGCTAAATTGTTCAGTCTTTCCACTTCAATATGAAGATTTCATCGTTTATCTGTTCTTGTTATGATGGACATGTAGAAAATTTTCCATTTTTGCTACAGTGAACAGCACTGCTTTTTAACTTGTGCTGTCTTCTGATGGGCTGTGCTAAGATGTGCTTAATCGCTCAGTCAAGTCCAACTCTTTGTGACCCACGGACTGCTCTGTCCATGGGGATTCTCCAGGCAAGAATAATGGAGTGGGTTGCCATGCCTTCCTCCAAGGGATCTTCCCAACCCAAGGATCGAATCCAGATCTCCTATACCTGTGGTGAAACTTATCTTGCCTAAATCGCCAGAAGTATAGCTGCAGTCATAGATATATACATATTTCACTTTATAAAATAATCAAGTTATTTTCCAAAGTTACTGTGCTAATTTCAGCTCTCACAATGAGTAAGAGATCCACTGTCCCACATCCTCCCCAATGCTTGGCTACTGTTAATCTTCCCAACCAATGGATGTCAAATGTTCTCTATCTGCATTTCCTTAGCACTAGTAATACCGAACATCTTTCCTTGTTTTCTGACCATATGTTTCCTCCTCCATGAATTGCCTCTGTGTATCTTTTACCCATTTTTCTGTTGTTTCTATTTTTCTCATTTGTTTTTCTTTATTCTTTTAAAAATTCTAGTTCTTTTCCAATTAAATAATTTTCAAATAACACTTCAGTTTTTAACCTGCTCTTATGATAGTTTTGAAAGTCTTCTGATGAATGGGCTTTCTTATTTTGATGTAGTTGAAATTAACAATCTTTTATAATAAATGCCATTTAAAACTGTTCTCCTCACCCTGAGGAATCATTGCAAATGTTAAATTTTATCAAATGCTTCTTTCTGCAGACAAATTATTGGTTTTTTCTATCATGTCATTGATTTCTGCTCTTTTTAATCAAAATCTTTCTACATTTTGGGGGCTTCTTCTGTTATCCTTTTGCTTACTTCTTACATTAGTTGATGTTCAATCTTTCTTCTTTTGACATGTAATCATTCAAAGGTATAAATTCCTGAAAGCATTTTTTGCTGTACTCCACCAATTTTGAAGCTCCAATACTTTGGCCACCTGATGAGAACAGCTGACTCAATGGAAAAGACCCTGATTCTGGGAAAGATTGAAGGCTAAAGGAGAAGAAGGCAGCAGAGGATGAGATGGTTGGATGGCATCACCGACTCAATGGATATGAGTTTCAGCAAATTCCAGGAGATGGTGAATGACAGGGAAGCCTAGCATGCTGCTGTCCACGGGGTTGCAAAGAGTCGGACATGACTGAGAGAAGGAACAACAGCCACCAATTTTTATATTTAGTGTTCTCATTATCATTAATTTCTACTTATTTTAGTTGCCAGTGTGAAGTTTTCTTTGACCCACTACTTAGAAGTTTCTTTTTTTTCAATTTTCTAACTACTTAGAGTTCTTTTCATACTGCCTGCTCGTTTTATTGTATGGTGGTGAAAGAATCATGGTCTGCCTGTCTCTCATTTTCTGAACTTTGCTGAGGTTTCCTTTATAGCCCAGAGTGCCATTAATTTTTGAAATTGCTCCAGGGAGTACTCAGAGCAATAAATACTCCTACTTCTTGTAGAATTCTTACAGTTTCCTATGTCAAGGCTGTTAGTTGCTATTCAAATCTCTATCTTTGCTGATTTCTTATCTATCTCAGGGGGTTTCCTTGGTGGCTCAGACAGTAAGGAATCCACCTGCAGGAGCCCTGGGTTTGTTCCCTGGCTTGGGAAGATTCTCTCCTAGAAGGGAATGGCTACCCACTCCTGTATCTTTGCCTGGAGAATCCCATGGACAGAGGATTCTGGTGGGCTAGAGTCCATGGGGTCACAAAGAATCAGACATGACTGAAGGGACAGCACTTTCATCATCATCACTTTATCTATCTCACCTGTCCGTAACTGAGAAAGGAATTGGTGATGGCAGGGTTGTGTAATTCTCCCTGTGTTTCAAAAGAACAGGCTCAAAAACTAAATTCTGATCTTAATGCAAAGACTGAAATTCATGGACTTCCCATCACTGTGCTAAAATAATTCTCTCTTAGCACCTCAAGGCTAAGAAAGCTGGCAACCATGTTCCAATTTTGGTCCAAGGGTTCCCAAATTATAACATCCCTTGAATCCTCAGCTTTGCCAGATGTCACTAGTACGTTAGCTTGAAAAAGAAGAATTCTAGGATGGAATTAGGACTTGAGAAAGGATTTGGAAGACCCAGAGGGTCCAAGCCCTTTATCCCCCATAAGCCGTCCATGGGCATCCTAAGTACTGTCTGTCCCCATCATTTGCTTCTTGAGAGACCGGATGACACCATCTGGGGCAACGCTAAATGAGGCAACCAGGCTGGCCCTCCTCCAGGAAGTGGTACCCACGTGTGACGTGAGCTGGAGCTCTGAGAAAGAAGAAGAGCTGCCCTCTATCTATCCATCCTTTCTCCCTTGATTCCTCAAGAAGAGAAGCCAATTAATGATTCTTTTTGAGACTGCAAATATGCTTGCCTAAAATGTAGCATTCACCAGCCTTCCCTCTGGTGCACCAATATCATGTTTTGACTAAATTTTGGCCAATAAGATTTAAACAAAAGTATTATGTAGGAATTCTAGGAATGCCTCTTAAAGTGCATTGACTTATCTGAGAGGAGGAATTTTTTTTTTAGCCTTTTCTCTCCTCTTCCTCCAAAGGCATGACAAATTGCCATCTTGGATTATGATGACCCCGAGAATAGAAGTCCACCTGCTATCATGTGGAAGCAGAAAGACGACCTCTGGTTTCCTGATGATCACAGGGCTCCTATCTGTCAGGCCCTAAACCATCTGCCTCCAGGGCTCTTTATGTGAAAAGAGAAAAAAAAGAGTCTACCTCGCTGTTACTGTTGTTCAGTCGCTGTGTCATGTCTAACTTGCTGTGACTCCAGGGACTGTAAGATGCCCACCTTCCCTGGCCTTCACTATCTCCCAGAGTTCGTTCAAATTCATGTCCATTGAGTCAGTGATGCCATCCAACTATCTCATCCTCTATCGTCCCCTTCTCTTCCTGCCCTCAATCTTTACCAGCATCAGGGGCTTTTCCAACATGTCGGCTCTCTGCATCAGGTGGCCAAAGTATTGGAGATTCAGCTTCAGCATTAATCCTTCCAATAAATATTTAGGGTCAATTTCCTATAGGATTGACTAGTTTGATCTCCTTGCTGTCCAAGCGACTCTCAAGAGTCTTCTCCAGCGCCACAGTTTGAAAGCATCAATTCTTCGGCACTCAGCTTTCTTTATGGTCCAATTCTCACATCTGTACATGAATACTGGAAAAGCAATAGCTTTGACTATATGGACCTCTGTCGGCAAAGTGATGTCTCTGCTTTTTAATATGCTGTCTAGGTTTGTCATAGCTTTTCTTCCAAGGAGCAAGAGTCTTTTAATTTCATGGCTGCAGTCACAATCAGCAATGATTTTGGAGTCCAAGAAAATAAAGTTTGTCACTGTTTTCACTTTTTCCCCACCTAATTGCCATGAAATGATAGGACTGAATGCCATGATCTTCAGTTCAGTTCACTTCAGTCGCTCAGTCGTGTCCAACTCTTTGCAACCATGGACTGCAGCACGCCAGGCCTCCCTGTCTATCCCCAACTCTCGGAGTTTACTCAAACTCTTGTCCATTGAGTCGGTGATGCCATCCAACCATCTCATCCTCTGTCGTCCCCTTCTCCTCCCACCTTCAATCCTTCCCAGCAACAGGGTCTTTTCCAATGAGTAGTTCTTCGCATCAGGTGGCCAAAGTATTGGGGTTTCAGCTTCAGGATCAGTCCTTCCAATGAATATTCAGGACTGATTTCCTTTAGGATGGACTGGCCATGATCTTAGTGCTTTGATTTTGAGTTTTAAGCCAGCTTTTTCACTTTCCTCTTTCAGCTTCATCAAGAGGCTGTTTAGTTCCTCTTCATTTTCTGTTGTTAGAGTGGTATAGTCTGTGTATCTGAGGTTGTTGATATTTCTACCTCTTTAAGCCACTTTCTCTGTTGGTATAGCCAAACCTAACACTCACGTGTACAGCAATCAATGCAGACCTTTTTAAAGAGCATATAGGGCCAGAGACTAAGGGTATAAGAGAATTTACAGTGAGCAGAAGAGACAATAAGAGGCATGGGAAATTTTGTGAAGATTATTTCTTTTACAAGATACTTTTTGCTAAGACCTAAGAAATGTGGGGGAAATATTTCCCATCCAATTGCATTTTTCTTTCCAAAGAAGCACTATGAGTAATAAATCCACAGGGACTCATGAAATAAAAACAAGATATCTCAAGCAATCAGTGAGGTCTAAGGACAATGTCACTGAAATTTCACAGCACTGCCAAACGTAAGGGTAATAATGACATTAATGAATATGCACAATTCAGGTGAAGGTTTGTTTTTTTTTTTTTGGAAGTACTGCAAAAAATCTAATTAAATGATTTCTCTTCTGGGAAGAATCTGCTCACATTTCAATTTAATAGGTAGTTATTATCTAGCACACTTCCCTAGTTTTGGAGAAGACCTGAAAGGGAATAAATGATTTCGTCTTGCTCTTAAATGTTACATCCTCTGCCAGAGGCAGTGGGTGTTTGCTTTGGCCTCCTCTGCTCTACAGATTATGGGTATTTTTACTCACCGTGGCATTTTCAGACAGAAACCACTCGGGGATGGCGATATAGTGATTGGGAACTTTCCTTGGGATGTTCTGTCGGTCCTCCGCCTCCCAGAGCAGCGTGTTTAAGTCAGGAAAGTTGTTGTTGATGTCAATCCCGTCATGGGTCCAACGGCCCAGGGACCAGCCTCCCAGCTCGGAACCCTGGGAGACAATTCAGAATGTGAGGGACCCACAGACCTCTGGACCCCCCTGTCTCTCACACACAAGACCGCTCCATGTCGGCCTCCATCTGGGGTGTGCCTCGAAGCCTCCAAACACCCTCTGACACAAAGATGACATCCAAGGGAGACTATTTGGCTAATAATCTGTTACTGTTTGGTGGGTGATGGATAATGTAGTCATTATTGTTATTATTCCCACTCTATGTAGTCATTATCATTCCCACTCCCAAGAGGGAATGTACAGAGTCATCCTGCCACAGAGCAGTCCTCAGAAAAGGGTTAGTTCTCTCCTGACTCGTCTGCCTTCACCTCTTCTACACTGGTTGAATGAAACTCCAAGCAGTAATAAGTCTAAGACTCTCACTGCAAAAATCAAGAGTTGCCATATTAATATGTTCAGCTGCAATTCTGGCTCACGATTTAGCAACACAAATCTCTAACCAACTATTTGCACCAATAAACAAAAGCAAAAATCTGTAAATCTGCATTTGATGGGCACCATTGTTTGAAGTATAGTTTGCCATTTTATTCCCAGATGGTGTGATATATAATTATGAATATACAATACAACATTATACTAACTGTAATCTCTACATAATTCTATATATATATATTCCATATATAACTATAACCTATAAATTCTATATTATAACCAGAACATAAAACATAAACCATGTATCAGGATAATAAAAACAGCTGTCCTCAGAAAACTGATGAGAGGATTTATAGGTAATCATCAAGGTTAGAATATGCTTTAAGTGTTCAATTAATGTTAGGTGTAATTATTATTCTGTCTTATTGGCCCCATTGTATATATAACAATATTGTTTTTCGCATCCTTTTCTTCAATCTGTTAGTGTGTCAACTTCTCAGGGTCCCCATAATTCTCAATTAGTGCAATGCCTCTTTCATAAACCTTCCGGGTTCCCCCCGACTCAGCAGAAAGACACTGAAAAAGAAAGCTGGTGATGCGGAATTCAGGTCAACTCCTGGCTCAGTGCATCGTGCGTGTGTGGACAGGGAGTGGGGGCGGCTGCGGTGCTGGGGGAGGGAAGCCATCCATTACCCCCTCGTAGGCCTTCTCGTAGCCGTCGGGGTTCAGGGAGGGGAGTATGTGGATCCGGGTCTCCTCCACCAGGCGGACGATGCGCAAGTTCCCCGCCAAGTACTCCTGGCACAGAAACTGCATCAGCAAAAGCGTCAGCTCCCGGCCCAGCACCTCGTTGCCATGGGCCCCGGCGATGTAGTGGAACTCGGGCTCACCTTTACTCAAAGATGGGAAAAAACAGACGATCGTATCGGATGCTTACAACAAAACAGTCCTCAGCACATTGTATTAGGAAAGAAATCTCTGAATAACAGCAACGTACAATTTTATCTCTTCTTGCACATCAACTGAAGCTATATCAGTACAATTTTTATTAGCTCCCAGATAGGCATATGAGAAAATGTGTAAAAAAAACCTTAGACGGTAACAGCCACAAAGCAACTTATTTGGCAAGAATAGATAAAATAACACAGGGTTTAGGGTTTAAAGGTTACAAATTAAACACAAATCGTAGCAATTATTTGGGGAGCTAATTCTTTTTCTTAAAAGGACTTTGTATTTAGTTTTATAAAGATGCGGAGATAAATAAATGCAAGCAGAAAACAGTGTCATGGGAAGTCAGCAATGACTCAGTTTTGTGAGGGAGCTGTCTTTGCCCTTGTTCTTTTCAAAGCTCAGCTTTTCACTTGGATTTATCAGTGCTGGGCATGAGCTGACAGCACTTCTGCCTCCCTCACTGGCCAAGCTACTGCTTTTGAGGAAATGTGACTTTACCCACATATAAAGCCCTCACACGTTAAAAGACATTCCTGAGAGAAACTCCTAGAATACTGATGAACATTCAAGTCAAGAGAATCAGACAAATCTCTACATTTAAATTCCAGTGCATCTCCAACGGGCTCACAATTTTAGCAAAAAGAAAAATCTTTCACCCATCCCCACCCTGACCCTGCATCCCCTAACCTGTAGGAGAACACAGGTTTGGGAGTGATTAAATGAGAAGTGGCTAACAACAGGAAATGCTTGAAAATAGGATGGAAATTTAAAAGAAGATTAAGGGAATCACCTCTAATTCCAACCCCTAATGACCAGAGAGTTCAGAATTTTCTCCAGAGAAAGCAGTCTGTCTTAAGCATCTCAGCCATTTTCCTTTTTGGTTAGTGTGACTGGTCTCAGAGAAGAACAGAATTAAGTGTGGTCCATTTGGAGAAAAGTAGGGTACTTCCAGCTTAAATAATCTGACAGCCTATATCATACAATGTGGGGTGAGAGTGTTAGTCACTCAGTCGCGTCCGACTCTTTGTGGCCCCGTGGACTGTAACCTACCAGGTTCCTCTGTCCATGGAATTCTCTAGGCAAGAATACTGGAGTGGGTTGTCACTCCCTCCTCCAGAGCAGTTTCCCAACCCAGGTATCTAACCCGGGTCTCCTGCATTGCAGGTAGATTCTTTATAGCCTAAGCCACGAGGTAAGCCCCAAAGTGAAAGTGTTAGTCACTCAGTCGTGTTTGACTCTTTGTGACCCCATGGACTGTAGCGTCCCAGGCTCCTCTGTCCATGGAACTCTCCAGGCAAGAGTATACTACACAGAACCAAAGTTGGCAGAACCTGTCTGCGAGAGTGGGTGCACAGCCAGCTCCTGCTCTGCTTCATGAATGTTCTCAGAGTGACCTCTGCCTCGCTCTTTAAGAAAGCACCAGACTCGAAGGGCCAGGGCACTGCAGACGGGCAGCCTCACCGACTTCGTGCTCCCCGGGGTGGTCGGAGATCTCCACGGCATACAGCTTCAGGCCCTGGTGGCTCTTGCCGATGTTGTAAATCCTCGTGATGTTGGGGCACATTTCATTCACGACCTTCATCAACTGCAAAATCAGACAAATTTATGGCTCTGAGCCATGATGGCTATACGCCATAGTGGGCAGAGCTCTCAAGGAGACAGCCCCCTCCCACGGCCCCCTGCACACCCCCACCCTCCCATACACCATGCTCTCACCCTGCCTGGAAGGGTCCCCTTCTGCTCCCCCTGCCCTGTCTCCCAGCACCTCTGGCTTGCGCTTATCACCCTCCTGGGTGGTGGTATCACCTCCCTTGGTGGCTTTATTACCTAAAGACAGCCTGTTCTCTCTATGCTGGTGGTAGTGGTTTAGTCCCCAAGTCCTGTCCGACTCTGTTCAACCCCATGGAGTGTAACCTGCCAGGCTCCTCTGTCCATGGGATTTCCCAGGCAAGGATACTGGAGTGGGCAGCCATAGCCCTGCCTAAAGTGGTGAAGTGAACTCGCTCAGTCGTGTCCAACTCTTCAAGACCCCATGAACTGTAGCCCACCAGGCTCCTCCATCCATCGGATGTTCTAGGCAAGAGTACTGGAATGGGTTGCCATTTCCTTCTCCAGGGGATCTTCCTGACCCAGGGATCGAACCTGGGTCTCCCACATTGTGGGCAGATGCTTTACTGTCTGAGCCACCAGGGAATCCCTTGCCTAAATAAGTATTTATTACTGAACATCATGTTGTCTTATACTTTAATGAGCATTTATGACATCAGGCTGCTCTGCCCTCCTGGTGCCCACAGCACGCAGCAGATGGAGTTGGACCATCGCCACTTCACTGGTGCCAAGTAAGGGGCATGAGGTAATGGGAGCCATGCTGTGAGAGGGTGGGGGACACAGGCTTCCACAGAAAAGTCAAATACATACATGCCGTTTCCTGAATTTTGCTTTAATAGTTGAGCTTGTCAGACAAGCTTCCAGAGGAGGGGATAAGGGTCTGCTAATGACAGGGGTGAAGGACAGAGACACATCCACCAGAGGTTGCCACACCTCCATCTCTGAGCAGGAACCTGTGGGTAAGCTGGTAAGTTGCTTTGGCTCTCTCTGTGTGAAACCCCTGTGCCATCCCCAAGGGAAAGAAGCTCTGATTCAAAGGACATTCCTGCCAGGCACCAGACCAGCCACACTTCCCCATGGTGGCATCAGGAGAGTACATGAGTTTTACAGACCAAGAGGGAAGCTTGGGTTCCATGCAAGCAGTGAGCGAGGGCATTCCAGCCTGGGCGTGTGCCCACCAGGGAGAGCTCCATCCTTGTTCAAGCTGAGCAGGAGCTGTGCTAGCGGTGATAGAGCAAGGGCGTGGCTCACAGAGGGGCAGCGTGGGCCTGGACGTGCTCGATGCACCTTTCAAATCATTCCTATCAGCCAAACGATCTATAAAATGTCCTGGTAAATTGTACATAGACAGATCTGCTGCAAACATTATAGTAGGTTGAAAGCTACGAGAACTGGAAAAATGGTATCAGGTAGAACTTCTATCAGAGTGCAGTGACATCACACTGGTTTGCCTTTCTTGCATTCTGCAATTTCTTTGCATTTCTTGCCTTTCTGGCATTCTGCACTGATGCGTGGAGGGCAATCGCGGGGCACTGGGGGGCATCCCTAAAGGAGCGGAGGATTCATTGCTGTTGGAGCTTGGCTCTCATTACGCACCTACGAGGTGTTATAACTGCAGCCCTGGTCAGGCATTCAAGGTTTGATTTTTTCACCACTCCCGCAAGGGGGAAACATACTTTGATTTATGATAACTCACTTTGTGTTTTAATATCTAGGTGAGAGAAAGAGAAAGACGACTGTAAAGGACTCTTGTCCAACCATGGCAGAGATGGAAACCCACCACCCATGGAGAAACCACATGCAAGCAAGGCTGATCTAGCGTCACAACTCTCACTGTGAGGAATACACACCGCAGGGTTGAGCAGGAGCCATGGAGGAGTGGCACCAAGTTTTAATAAGAGACTCGGTATTGACGTCATTAGTCACAGCAAGTTCTATTTCTCTACTGAGTCTTATCATGACAAACACCAATGAAGTAGATAATTGAAGTAGGTAATCAAAGGGGCCTGAACCCATTCTACAGATATGGAGACTGAGGCTCAGAGAGACCACTGAGGGATTTGCCCGAGGTCACCCATCTAGAACCAGGTGGAGCCAGGGCTTTGGACTCATGGGTCCTTATCTGTCCAGGTTGTCATTGTTGTTGTTCGGTCACTCAGTCGTGTCCAGCTCTTCGTGACCCCTTGCACTGCAGCATGCCAGGCTTCCCTGTCCTCCACCATCTTCCGTAGCTTGCTCAGACTCATGTCCGTTGAAGTTGGTGATGCCATCCAACCATCTTGTCCTCTGTCATCCCCTTCTCCTCCTGCCTTCAATCTTTCCCAGAATCATCTTTTCCAGTGAGTTGGCTCTTCGCATCAGGCCAATATACTGCAGCTTCAGCTTCAGCATCAGTCCTTCAAATGAATTTGCAGGGTTGATTTCCTTTAGGATTGACTGGTTGGATCTCCTTGCAGTCCAAAGGTCTCTCAAGAGTCTTCTCCAACACCACAGTTCAAAAGCATCAGTTCTTTGGCACTCAGCCTTCTTCACGGTCCAACTCTCACATCCATACATGACTACCGGAAAAACCATAGCTTTGACCATACGGATTTTTGTTGGCAAAGTAATGTCTCTTCTTTTTAATACATTGTCTAGGTTTGCCATTGCTTTTCTTCCAAGAAGCAAGCATCTTTTAATTTCATGGCCGCAGTCACCATCCACAGTGATTCTGGAGCCCAAATAAATAGCCGGTCACTGTTTCCATTGTTTCCTCATCTATTTGTCATAAAGTGATGGGACCGGATGCCATGATCTTTTTGAATGTTGAGTTTAAGCCAGCTTTTTCATTCTCCTCTTTCACCTTCATCAAGAGGCTCTTCAGTTCCTCTTTGCTTTATGCCATAAGGGTGGTGTCATCTGCATATCTGAGGTTATTAATATTTCTCCCGGAAATCTTGATTCCAGTTTGTGCTTCATCCAGTCCAGCATTTCACATGATGTACTCTGCATATAAGTTAAATAAGCAGGGTGACAGTATACTCCTTTCCTGATTTGGAACCAGTCTGTTGTTCCATGTCCGGTTGTAACTGTTACTTCTTGACCTGCATACAGGTTTTTCAGGAGACAGGTAAGGTAGTCTGGTATTCCCATCTCTTTAAGAATGTTCCAGAGTTTATTGTGATCCACACAGTCAAAGTCTTTAGCATTGTCAATGAAGCAGAAGTAGGTGTTTTTCTGGAATTCTCTTGCTTTTTCTATGATACATCAGATGTTGGCACTTTGATCTCTGCTTCCTCTGTCTTTTCTAAATCCAGCTTGAACATCTGGAAGTTCTCGGTTCATGTACTGCTGAGGCCTAGCTTGGAAGATTTTGAGCATTACTTTGCCAGCACTCTGTCCATGAAGGAGTAAAGCAATCAAAATCAACCCTGCCACCTCCTTTGTCTGCTCTACATGGGACCGTTCTGGAGGATGGCCCGGCGCAAAGCACTATCTGACCAGGCCTCGCACACCTGTCCCTGCTGACCACAGTCATTCTCTGCTACCAGTGTGGGCCTCCCCAAACCCCGGTCAGCCGGTGGTCCCCTGTCCTGCGTTCAGATCAGTGACCGGTTCTTCAGACACAGAGCCACTCGGCTCATCCTTAACTAGGTGATCAGCACAGAGCCTGGCTGCCATTTAATGCCTACCCTCCTTCCCCTTTCAAAGAGCTGCCTGAGAACCGGGCCCCCTGTGCTGGAAATCTCTACCTTGACATTGAAAAAAAAAAAAAAAGACAAATGGCATATTCCCTAGGATGAGCAGTCAGCCAGGGACACAGCATCTCAGGATGGGATGACTCTCGACCATGAGTCATCAGAGTCACCTCTTCATCCTCCACACACCACTGCAGTATTTTTATACCAGTCAGGTTTTCCTCTCGGTGTTTTGATATCACAAGTATCTTTTCTACAGACTGGAACAAGAATACGGGCATTTGGAGACTCCCTTTAGGAAGTTTTAGTGAAAGTCGCTCAGTCGTGTCCGACTCTGTGCAACCCCATGGACTGTAGCCCACCAGGCTCCTCTCTCCATGGGATTCTCCAGGCAAGAATACAGGAATGGGTTGTCATTTCCTTCTCTAGGGGATCTTCCGAACCCAGGGATCAAACTCAGCTCTCCTGCATTGTAGGCGGATTCGTCACCATCTGAGCCAACGTTTCTGGGGGCCACAGGCACCATCTAAGACTCAGCTGGTGATCCATCTTGCTTATTTCTGAAGAGAGTCAAAAAGGACATTCTGGAGTTTGAGTCTTACTGGTAAATGTTTGGGTCTTGAAGTTTAAAGTGAGAGGAAGAGACAGAATTTTCTTGATGGCCTTAAAAGCATGCATCCTCAACAAGGGTGACATCACCCCAAAGGAAGTGAAAATTGGTTCTCCCGGGGATAAAAATCTTAGCTCTTACAAGCTTTATGACCCTCCAAAGTGCAACCTTACCAAACAAAATCTTATTCCTTAGTTTTATAATGGGTAATTAGGAAAAGTGTCTAGAAAGGGCCAGTAGGGAAACATTATCCTTGAGAGAAGTGGGTTTTGTAAGATGTTCATTATCCTCAAGACTCTTGTTTCCTCTTCTCAGAATAAATCATATTCTGGGAGCTACTGAATCCCCCCGTCTCTATTGTTTCCCTCTTGTCCTGAAGGAGACAGAAGAAAGAGCCCCTTTCCTGGTAATTCAGTTTCTAGGGATACATCAGAGGAAATTTTCATAAAGAGCACGGTAAGTTACATGCATGATGACACTGGCTGTAGCCTGTTTCATCCTCTCTCACTGTTCATTACAAGTGTGGTGCTATCCTGAAGCTCCAGAGCAGGAAGATAGCTGAGGAAATTCTGATTCATCCTGCAGCACTTCAATGACAATTACGAAGCCAGCATGAGACATGGCTAATGATCCAACATGACGTGAGACAGTCTGGGCAAAGCGGCTAACCATAGTCTGATCAAAACTGCATGAATTCTGTGAACATAGAAACGCAAACCCTGGAGAGAAATGGAGTGGGGATGAAAGCCATGGGTTCATGGAGGATTAACCTTGAGATTTTTGGTTTGCATTTGATATGGATCCAATGTTGTTTATCCAATGGATTTTTAAAAAAATAAAGAAAGAAGTGAGAAGAGAAAAAGTCCTCTTCTATCATCTTAACTCATTTGCTTTGTCCGGATCAAGTGAAAAGGAATTCCAGAGGGAGGAATTCCAGAGAGAGCCAATGTAGGAGGTGTCCCATGGGCGCGAAGCTGGGCTTGCCTGTGGTCCTGCCCTGGCTTGCTGCCACCATCACCACCCCCATGGTCAAGAGCTCAGCGGTCCCACAGCCTGCTGCCCAGGACCATCCTTAGCTGCCCTGGAGATCAAAACCAGAAGACAGTTGGTGGAGTGCCAACCCTCCCACCTCCATGGTCCTGCTCCCCGTCCTTGCTGCTGGGACCCCCCCTCCTTCTGTCTCTTCCGGCCACAGGCCCTGGACCACAGCTGACCTCACCTGCAACCCCATCCCTTCCCAACCATGGCCAACGACGCCAGCCACCTCTCCCTCCTGTCCCCCACATATCTCCCCGCAACAACAAATCCCATACACTTTATGGATTTAAGACGATTGAGTGTCTGCTCTCATGGTCCCAAATGAAGGCGAAGGGTAAAGTCCATGCAGACACAGAGATGACAAAGCGATTATAAATGGTTACATGAGGTGTGAAGTCCTCTCAGTGCTGAGAGCAATTAACTCACTCTGCCTCACAGTATCAGTGTTCGCGAGACTGCCTCCAGCCTCCTCGCTCCCCTCCCCCTCTCCCCTCCCAAGCCCCCTGGGGGCTCCCTTGTGGGGAGCACAGTGTCTTATAAGCCAGTGCTCCAGAAAGAATTCCTCCACGAGTCGCTCACATTCTCATGATTTTCCCCTCCAAAGCAACAGCTGTTCTGTTTTCTCTTTTCACTCCCTGCTCCTGCGACTGCTTCTCATTTTTATGTTTTTGCAAATGTCTCTCTCAATACTAGGATAAACTAACATTGTCCCCTCACTTGAAGTAGAAAGATTTCTGCAGTCGTTTAGCAGACTCCCTACAGGGTATCGCTAAAAGTGCTGGCTTCTCTCCCATCCCCAGGAACCAGGAATCCAAATGGCAAGCCACTCTGGCCTGAACACTTCGGGATTGATAGATGCCCCCCCCCCCACCCAGGACAGTTTCCAGTTGCAGGGTCCAGGAACCTCGGAGTGGTCACCTACTGTCCCCTGCAGGGGCCGGTTGCCTTCCCAGGTTCCTCTTAGTCTGATACCTACCAAATGATGGGGACCAGAGTCCCTCAGGGTAATGAAGCACAGCCATTAGCTCTTTCGTATGAGAGGAGCCCTCATTCTCCACGTGGGACAACTGTTTAAAGATACCAGACTCTCTGTGCAGTGAGCTCATTTTACAATGCATTTAGATAGGTTGCTTTTGACATTAACTGTACCAGCTGAGTTGTTATTTGCCTCATTTCTGGGCACAAAGATATCCTGTGATGCCCACTGAACAAAGCTGAGTCAAGACACAAATGCTTCATAAAATGGAAGGTTGAGCGGAGTCACATCAACACCCGAAGATGGAGAGTGGCAGGGATGACTCACAGACTCAAGTCCGAGCCTATTAGCCTCACTTCTGCAGAGCCAGACAGCAAGACAATCTCCTTAGCATGTCCCACCTCCACATCTGTGCTGACAGGTGTCTGGAAGCTGTGTGAGGATCTCAGATTAAATGATATCAGGACGAACCCAGGTTTGTTGATTCCCTGTGTTGAGGCAGAGGGCCCATGTGGCGCAGCCTAATTGCTCCAACCTCAGGGAAGTCTCCTGCCCTCGTGCGGAGGCTGGCTCCCTCCCTTGCACCTTTGAGCCCTCGCTTTGAGCCATGCTCTCTTGGCCTTCGGTGAACACTTGTTCCTTAAACACCTTTGTGAGTCTATTTCTCTGCTCTGTCTCTTCAGGCAGATTCTTTGATATCTAAGGACTTCTCCATTTGCCAGCACTTCCCTGGGCTTTCTAGCACGAGGCTGGGGGAATGCTGAACAGGGGTTTCAGACAAAGCATGACAGCACTGGGCTGCTGTTTCAGCCCCTCCTACTAAATGCTTGGTCCACTCTCCCTTCCATACCCAATGTGCAAATGCTGTCAACAGCTCAGGAGTACCCGGTTTCTTTCTTTCTTATTTTGCTTTTAATTATCGTGGAGATGTTTATTTTTTTAATTACTTTTCTTTTTTCATAATTTTTATTTTTAATTGGAGGATAATTGCTTTACGATGCTGTGCTGGTTTCTGCCGTACATCAGCGCGAATCAGCCACAGGTATACACATGTCCCATTCCTCTTGGACCTCCCTCCCACCTCCCACAACATCCCATCCCTCCAGGCTGTCACGGAGCACCAGCCTGGGCTCCCTGTACTGTACAGCAGCTTCCCACCACCTGTCTATTTCCCACATGGCAATGTGTATGTTTCAATGCTACTCTCTCAGTTCGTCCCACCCTCTTCTTCTCCACTGTGTCTGTAAGTCTGTTCTCTATTGAGTCTCTATTCCTGCCCTGCAAATAGGTTTATCAGTACAGCTTTTCTAGATTCCACATATATTTATCATATAGTGTATGATATTTGCTTTCCTCTTTCTGACTTACTTCTGGAGTACCTGGTTTCTGTATCTATGTTTGAGGACAATTTCATCTGTAATGTCTTTTCCTCCTAACATTACTAAAGCACTAACAGCCATAAAGGTATCAACCAGCTGTTCTGAAACCTCCCTGTATATTAGAATCGCAAGCAGAGCTTTCATTAAAACTTTAGATCCCCAGTCCCTTTTCGTTCCAATTTTAGTATATGTGCTGCCGAAGCGAGCACCCAGTCCCTTTTCCTAAGGATTCTACTTCAATTGGCCTGAGGCAGGTTTCAAGTATAGGTATTTTTTCAGATTTCTTCCAGTGATTCTAATACTGAGAATCAGAGAATCAGAATAACAAGGGGGTGTTATATATTCCCTCAGTGACTCCATTTCTCCATCAGTAAGATAAGGACAACAATAATCTTGCACTCCCAGGGCGGTTATAGAGACTGACCAGGTTAACACACGTAAATTCCTAATGGAGGGAAATAGATGGAGGTGCTGTGTGAGAGCTTCCTGATCACTAGTGTTGTTCTAGATTCTTTTTCTTCTTCCGCTCTGCACATGACTAATGTCCTTGAACCAGTGTTACCTCTCAAGCCCACAGTGATTCTTCAGAACTACAGTATCTTTTTAATTAAAGTATACTTGACTTACAATATCAAGTTAGTTTTAGGAGTACAACAAAGTGATTCACTTATACATACATATATATATATATATATATATATATATATAATATATATGTTATTTTCCACTATAGATCATTACAAGATACTGACTGTAACTCCCTGTGCTATCCAGTAAATCCCGTTGCTTATCTGTTTTACATACAGTAATTTGGATCTGCTAATTCCACACTCCTAATGCATCCTTCCAACCCTCCCTTTCTCCCTTAGTAACCACAGTTTGTTCTCTATGTCTGTGAGTCTATTTTGCATATAAAATCATTTGTGTTATTTTTTAGATTCCATATATAAGTGGTGTCATACATAACATTTGCCTTTCTCTGCCTGACTTAACTTCAGTAAGGATAATTTTTTCTTAATTCATCCATGTTGCTGCAAATGGCAATGCTCATTCTCTTTTTATGGCTAATATTCCATTGTGTGTGTGTATATATATATGCCACATCTTTTAAAGCCAGTCATCTCTTGATGAACACACGGCTATGAACATTGGGACACATGAATCTTTTCAAATTAAAATTTTCATTTTCTCTGAATACATACCCAGGTATGGGATTGCTGGGTCATACGGTATAGCTCTATTTTTAGTTTTTGAAGGAAACTTCATACTGTTTTCTTGAGTGGCTGCACCAACTTCCCACCAACAGTGTGGGAGGAAGAGCTACAGTACTAAATCAGAAAGTTTGGGTTCGAATTCTGCTTCAACCCCCTGCTGGAAAGAGAGGCTTCCTCTGGGCGCCCCCAACCCCAACAAGGCATTCTTAACCTTGAAACCACAAGATTAAGTGTGGCCTCAACAAACCACAGAAACACAAACACCTAAATGCTCCCGGGCACGAGACAGATTTCCCTCTGACAAACCTGATTCTTACCTGACGCATCTCCTTGTGGTTGTGGTGCTTAAAATCCAGGTCGTCGGTGGTGGTCATTTCATTCCGTCGGTGGTAATAGTTATTCGGATCTAGGGACAGAAACATGGTTTTGAATTCATCCACATCACTCCTTTACTTATAGTGGCTCTGTTAGGGGCCTGATTCACGTGGGGACATAGCCCAACCTCCAGCTTCTAGCATTCGCACAGAGGTTAAAGAGCCAAATTTCAAGAAGCATTTTATGAGTCAGAACCAACCTAGTGGGGAAAGCACAGACCTGGAGCCAGAATGCCTGGGCTCCAATCTCTGCTCTTGTACTCTTGAGCTGCATGACCTTGGATAAGTCACTAGGGCAGTTTTTCCTTAGTGTTTTCACCCATAAACAGGGGAACAGTGGTGCCTCCCTCACTGATTCATTGTTAGTATTTGTTGTTCAGTCGCTCAGTCACGTGTGACTCACTGTGACCCCACGGACTGCAGCACGCCAGGCTTCCCTGTCCTTCACCATCTCCCAGAGCTTGCTCAAATTCCTGTCCATTGAGTTGGTGATGCCATTGTTATTTTATTAACAATGTTAATAAGTTGCTATTAACAATTTATTATAATATATGTACTATATATAATATATTAATAATATAAAATTGTTAGTGTCTGGCAAACTGTCACACTAAATGAAGGAAGGGATAGTGAATGAATGAATGAATTCATGAATGAACATCACAACTGCATGGAAATTTTTGGAAGTGTGGTGGACACTATCAGTTGCTCACCCAACATGCAGTCCGCTTCCATCCTTCCTAACAGGAGCCCTGTGTTGTTGGGAATCCCTGCTTCTCCACTTCTAGGAAACTGACTTCATGCCCTCAGCTGCAGGGGTACAACATGACTGGTCTAAGCCAATCAGAGCACAGCACCCCTGGCCACTCTTACTAGTCTGGACTGAAGGGAAGACCTTTACTGGCACAGAGGAGAGAGTGAGAAGAGAACCTCAATAGTTACCTAGTGAACCAACCCTAGATCCCCATCAACTTCCTCTGGGACTTTCAGTCAAGTGAGATAAAGAATTTCCCGAACTGCTAAGCCAGTGGGGGCTGTGCTTCTGTTGCTGAAGCCAAAGCACCCGAACAGGCATGATCAGGATGCATTAACAGTGGTGACCTCTGGGGACGGGGGAGGAGACGTCTATTCTTGACTTGATTCTCTTCTGTATAAACTGACTTCTTTCTTTCATTCTTATAAGCTGATACTGCTTATATAATTCCAAACTTATAAGCTGATACTGCTTATGTAATTCCAAAAAACAAAGAACACTCAGAAGAAAGGAGGGAAGAGGGAGCAGGAAGAGCTAGAAGAAGGATAAGGGGGAAAGGACCATCTCGTGGGCTCTAAGGACTCCTTCCTGACCTGACAAAAAGTTGCGAGATCTACAGAGCCTCAGCCAGGCTCACGACCGCCACCTCCATCTCCATGCAGCCAGGAATCCTCAACAGCTCAGGTCTCCTTGCAATGTAGAGAGACAGGTCAACCTACGAACTCAGGAACCACATGAGCAAAGCTAGAACCATAGCAGGTGTCTGATCCAAGTGGCTCCAAGGACAATTTGCAGGTGGTGGCCGTGGCAGGTGATGGAAGGAGGATCACTTGCTCCCAGTGGGGCCAGGAGCAAAGAGTCCCAATTCGTGCCACCAAACAAGGCCAAGACCAGCAACACCAGCTGCTTCCAAGATACAGCCTACACCTACTGAATCAGAATGCACGATTTTAAAAAATCCAGAAGCTTGAGAAGCACCATGTTAAAGTACTGAGGACACTGCCAGCAATATCACACACACTGAGACCACCTGAGCCGGCTGCCTGTCTGCATCCCACGGCCGCAGGGTGTGACTGCCACGTGGAACCAGGGATTCCCTTAAAGGCTGGCAGCAGGTTGAAAACCACACACAGACCCGAAGGCCAAAAAGGCGGCTTTTAATGATCACAAAAGGGTTTCCAGTAACACTATTAGAAGCAAATAATGTATGCAGGGGGTGAGGATGGGGGAGGTGGGCAGCAAGCTGGTATTCTGTTCAGAAAAGAAGCAAAAGCATCTCAGGTTTAGCAAAGGCCCCCAGTTCTGTTCCAAGCTCTCTCCTTTGGGGAGGGCCGGCTGACTGCATTGTCTGGCAAGCCACCTGCCCTTCGATTTCCAAACTTGTCGGTTTCAAAGTCAAGGTAAAGCACATTTTTCACACGACTTGACCCTGAATGTACCCACAAGCTGATTCCTAAGAGCTATTCACCACCCTCCAAGTCCCCAAAACCTCTTTCTAAAACTCTTTTTGAAATGCCCCTTTTGTCTTCAAACACAAGTTATGCCTTCAAGGTTCTTAAAAAGGACTGAAGAAAAGCCCAGAACTGTACATATGAAATATCTTCATGTTTGGTAACTTCCTTCCCTGAGACTAACCAATTTGTCTGAGGATATGGGTCCAAGTTGCAGAATTGTCTTGGAACCCCAGGTGAGCATTTTTCACAACTTTCCACCTTCCACCTTTTGTACAAATACTTCTTTACTTGTCTGCTTATTCTGATTGGATTAAGTTTTATGGAGACCCTCTTAGGAGCTCAACACTGTAGGTAAGTGAGAACCAAACTCAGCTGCCCCACCCTGGGGCCCAGAGTCTGCAGGCACACACTGTTATTCAGCCAAACCCACTGTCCTCTTTTTTCTTCTGTGGATAAAAGAATCCCTATCTCCTGTGCAGAATCTATCCCAGATGCTTCTGATGGAACAGCCTCGCCCAACACTCACGGGGATGGGCATGTGACCCAGGCCCAGCCCGTGAAAATACACATGTTCTGGCCACAGCCACTGGCTCAGAGATGATCCCAGGATACAAGCTGGGCTCATAAGATGATTTTCTCTCCAGAGCCATAGGAGGAGGGCCTCCTGCCGGAGTCAACTCACATGGTGGATGAGCTTGGGGTGTTAGTGGCCAAGCTCCCTGCCTGCAAGCTGGTGAGGAGGGGAGCCCTGACTGCACCAAGAAGACCCCGAGACTGTCAACCCTTTCTTTCCTGAAGCCAGAGTCACATCTACTTCTGGAACTTTTATTCCTGTGAACTAAAATTTTCCTTTTCTCCCCCTCCTCACTTCAGCGAATTTGAGTAGGACTTCCGACGTTTGAAACAGAAGGCCTGATTCAGTCTGCAAGACCTTATTCTCACAGATGGTGCCTTGGAGAATCAGCCTCCTGCTTCCTTTCATGTGGCTGGCTTCATGCATCAGATGTACTGAAAACCATCTTATTCCTTCTGGAACACCTTAGTTATGGGAATAAACTCACTCCAGATGGGGATCGAGGAGTCTACAACCTCCTCCCCCCTTCACTTCTCTTACTCAACGACTCAAAATCCTGCTCCATCCCAACAAGTCTACTTATTCAGCCCGTTTTGGGTTGAGTGATGTCCCCACCCCAAAGAGATATGTTGGAGTCCTGACCCCCAGGACCTTAGAACGTGACCTTATTTGAAGAGAGGGGTTTCACAGAGCTCATTGGGTATAAATAAGGTGCTTAGGGTGGGCCCCATTCCATTAGGACTGCATCTATCCAAAGCGGAAAGGTGAGCGCAGAGAGAAGCATTCGGGGAGACCATGTAATGATGTAGGCGGCAACGGGGGCGAGGCACCCACAAGCTGAGGAGCATCAGAATCAGACAGCAAACCACAGCAGCCCATGGGAGAGGCAAGAACAGACGCCGCCGCTCGGCCTCTCAAAGAAACCGCCCTGCTATGCCTTGATCTTGGACTTCTCGCCTCCAGAACTGAGATGATAACTCTGTTATCCAAAGCCACCCACTTCCTGGTACTGAGTTATGGCAGCTCTGGAAATGACTGCACACCCTGAACATCCCTGGCTCCTCACTGACGTGGACACACGCTCTTCTCCCAAATCCAGCACCAGCTCACTCCACAGGATGGTCAGAGTCGCAGAAGAAACCCCATTAGTGGCCATCCAAGGGAACACCCCAGCTCTCGGACCATTCCGCTCAGCTGTTTGCTGCTCTGGGGGCTGGGATCTTGCTTGATGGGAGGGAGTTCTCAACTGGGAGAGGAAAGGCTACCTTTACTGGACCAGGGGCTCTCTGCTATCTGCAGTCCCTGAGCTCATGATGCACTTTATCCAGAACAGGTGACTCCACAGACACTGCAGATTCGAGGTTACCCAGAGATGGAGGAAGGGGATTCGAAAGTGATTACTCAGTGAGTCCAGGGTGTTTTGGGGTCCATGACAAAGTTCTGAAAACCAGAGAGAGCCAGCGATCACACCGTCTTGTGAATACACTAAGCAGCACTGAACTGTATGCTTTAAAATGCTTAACTCCATGTTACATCGGTTTCACCTCATTTAAAAAGGAAAACAACGGCTGACCTCAAAGTGCTCTCTGAGGACTAACAGGACACGAGGAATGCAGCCACTGCAGCCCTTTTCCTTTCCTGCCACGAGGCCAGCCCCTCACCCAAGGAAATGCCCACTACCTATGGCTTCCCTGTCTGCAAGGCAGGAGACCTGGGTTCAGTGCCTGGGTAGGGAAGACCCCCTGGAGGAAGGCATGGCAACCCACTCCAGTATCCTCGCCTGGAGAATCCCATGGACAGAGGAGCTGGCGGGCTACAATCCATGGGGTCACACAGAGTCAGACGTGACTGAGTGACTAACACTTTCACTGTCACTCACGGCCTTATGATCACCCTAAGCCCTGACGCCTCAACAGAGAGCCTGAGCAGAGATGACCTGGCAGCAGCACAAATAGCACCAAACCCCTTCTGCAAGGTGCTCGGCTCCCTAATGAGGAGAAGCTGCGCTTGTCCAACCCCATGTGACTGTTCTTGTGACAAGGTCGCTCCAAGAGGAACAAGGGGAGACGTGGACCCCTGGCAGAGCTTGTTTTGATCCCAAGTCATTACTGTGAGTGAAAACATCAAACCCACAGCTCCACGTGGCTCCAAGAAGGGGGCAGCCTGACGTTCGTGTATCTTCCGCCCCATCTCCTGTAACCTGACCTTGCAGCACCTGCACTGAGCCGTCATCCGTGCTTATCTTCTGCCCCATCTCGTATAACCCACCTCACGGCATCTCCACCAGGCTGCTCGCCCAAGTCCAGGAAACCTTCTGATTAACCATGCTCAAGAGTATAGTTAAGTAGCATTACATAAATTCACACTGTTGTAGAAACAGATCTCTAGAATACTTTCATCTTACAAAACTGAAACTACAACCATTAAACAACCCTCCTCCTTTTCTGTTAGTTTGGAGCTTTTTTGTTGTCGCTGTGGTTCAGTCACTCAGCCGTGTCCGACTCTTTGCATGTCAGCATGCAGCGTGTCAGGCTTCCCTGTCCTTCACCATCTCCTGGAGTTTGCTCAAACTCACGTCCATTGAATCAGTGATGCCATCCAACCATCTCGCCCTCTGTCGTCCCCTTCTCTTCCTGCCTTTAATCCTTCCCAGCATCAGGGTCTTTGCTAATGAGTTGGCCATGTATAGGGTAATTCATGTTCTAGTTCAAAATTTCTAGAAACATTATTCATGAAGACTTAAAAAGCATCTTCCCCTTCCTCTGCCCCAACCTGAGGGTTCGCAGGGAAACTGAGTACAGAACAAAGAGAAGCAGAAGCAAAGGTAAATGAATTTTTCATAAACAAGAGTTTCGGGAAGAACAGACGCTGGGCGGTTGCATTACCAGCACAAAGTCATGCTGGGCTGAGTGACTGACTTGGTCGGGTCACCTCTGCCTCTGGCCTCATTAACTTGCACAAAGGAACCATGTTGACAGAAAGGCAACTGAACAAGACTTACCTACCCACGTGGCTGTGGGGACCCCTGAGCCACCCCAGGACCTCAGATGTGACCACCACCAGTGGCATGTACAAAGGCCAGCTCCCCTCCGGGCAGACTGCTAAGCAACTTCTAGAAGAAAAACGGCCCTAAATATTTGGGGTTGGAAAATAGAACCATTCCAAGGCCATACTTGAAACCCATCCAGATTTCACACTGTAACTCTGTCTTTGTGTTTAAATTGCCCCCAGGACCTGTCTTCAAACACACACACCAAGAATAACTTCACAGGAAAATATTTATTTCATGAGACTCTCACAGGCTGCCCTTTGCCCTCAACCGACAACAGATGAATTCCTGCCCTCAGAGAGAAACCGTGACCCTGCCCTTTAAAGCAAGCAGAGAGAGGCCATGCTGAGCAACCGAGCACAAAGCCGGCCTCACGGTCCCCTGCCTGGGTCTGTGTCTGCAGACGCAGTGAGCTCAGCAAAGCCCAGCAGGACCCCGGCGGCAGCGGGCAGGCCCTGTGATCGCCACCCCAGGATGAATGAGCCACAGAAGGGGGCCCGGGTCCCACACTGGGAGGCCTTCACATTTTCTCTGGACCCACCTTGAACACACACACTGCTTTCCCACCAGCAATCCCACCTCTTGCTGTTGTTCAATTGCTCAGTTGTGTCCGACTCTGCGACCCCATGGACTGCAGCACGCCAGGCTTCCCTGTCCTTCACCATCTCCTGGAGTTTGCTCAAACTCATGTCCATTGAATTGGTGATGCCATCCAACCATCTCAACCTCTATCGTCCCCTTCTCCTCCTGCCTTCAATCTTGACCAGCATCAGGGTCTTTTGTACCATCATCTAATTTAAGCAATAATCCCATAATTCACCCAATAATTTTGGACATGCACAATGACACAGAAACAAAGATGTCCACTGTGAAATTCTTAAGAATCAAACTGATTTTCCGACTGTATTTCCAATTTTCCAATCAAACAACTGAATTTCCAACTATAAGAGGCAGTTTGAAAACCTGAGATATGGTGGATAAAAACACCCACAAGATAGATGGTCTCCAATAGTGTTAGTGACATGAAAAAAGTTTGTAATCTAGTAAGCACAAGTAAGGAGCCAAGAATCTGTCTGGTGGGAAGGTAAGTAGATAGCAGGTGAGCAGACTTGTCTTTCTCACCAATAGAGTTTGTTTTGAATAAATTCATACTTGGCGAAGCAAGATCATGAGGGTTGAGGGAAAAGCAATGAATGATATGAAATACACTCTGAAAACTCAGTAAGTGTAAGTTCACGGTGGGGGCTGGGATGGCTATAGAAGTAGCATGATGGATATAGAAGCACCTGAGAGCATCAGAGCTGGTGGGGCCCCTCCTCCTGGCAGGGGACCCAGAGATAGTAAGGCCTGAGTTTCAGATAAGACAGGAACGCTGAGACTTCCCTGGAGGAGGAAGCACAGGAGAGTAACCCAAAGCTGTGCTCCTTGCTTGCCGTGGCCTGCTTGTGGGTGGACAGGAGGCGGAAATTCCTAGAGGCTCTGGTGAAGGGCCTTAGGAGTGTTCTGGAGGCCAGCTTCCTGCCCTGGAGATGTCTGGTGAGGATGAAGAAGCCGCCACAAAAGGTTCCAGTAGCAGTGTCAGCAGCTCAGTTGTGTCTGACTCTTAAGGACTCTAGCCCGCCAGGCTCCTCTGTTTGTGGGATTTTCCAGGCAAGGATACTGGAGTGAGTTGCCATGCCCTTCTTCAGGGGATCTTCCTGACCCAGGGATTGAACCTGGGTTTCCTGCATCGCAGGCAGATTCTTAACATCTGAGACACCAGGGAAGCCCACAAAAGGCTCCATACAGACACAAATCCCTAGGTTCTGAAAAGCCGACAGAGCTGCAAGCCAGACCGGATTAGCTTGTCCAGAGCAGACACCAGCAAAGCTCCACATGCAAAAAGCGCATGTTAATTCAAGCCCTTTATTTCCTTCCATCCTGGGGTTACACCCAACTCCATCATGTGAAAACAGGGAAAGGGGAACACAAGCCAAAGGAACAAGCACCCAAAGATTCAGGCAACCAAGTGGAGCTACTTAAACAGAAAGAGGCTTCACTATGTAAGCAGAGCGAGACTATGTACACGGTCAAGTTTGAAACTAAGTTCCGCCACGTCCTGTAACCAGTGTGGCAAGAGCACTCAAGGGCAACTAAACACGTTACCAAAAACATTTTATGTAATTTTTTGCCTGCTTCTGAGCAGCAGCGCTGGGTGAATTTTCAATCTTGAAATAAGCATCATCTTAAAGTCCCAGTGGGCAAAACCACAGCTGGCATGTTACCTTAATACCCCAAATGCTCAGAGTGTTTCTGAGTGTTGTTCTAGGAGATTTTCGTTTTCTTTTTGTTTACCTGTGTTTTCTAAATATTCTGCAATAGATGTGGTAATTTTCTTAGATGAGAAAAAGACTGTGTGGCTTATTTTTATTCACCTTGCTGGCTAAGCACCTGTCTTCCACCGGCGTTCCCTCCCTGCAGGAAGCACAGAAGGGCAGACCCACCTGGCAACGGGCAGCCAAGGATCTCCATCCTCATGCAGATGCTCCCATTATCGAACCAGGACTGGGGGTTTATGCGGATGTAGCGTGCCACCATGGGGACGGGCAGCTCGTTCAGTACAGGGATCTCCTTTTCACTGTTTCCTTCAAATATCTATTTATGCACAAGGGGGAAAAGGAGACTCTTTTAGAGCTTGATTATCAAGTCATGAAAGAGTCAGTAATTCACTCAGTCCGCAAGATTTCATTAAGGCACATCTAAATGTGAGGTCGGCATTTGGTGGGGGGGATGGGGAGGAGAAATGGATCAGGCCTGGACCCTGCCCTCAGGAAGCACCCATCTAACGGGGGCGGAGCTGGGAGGAGGAGGACGGTTAAACTTAGACATCGTAGGTGAAATCTATTGGTGTCATGGCAGAGAGACAGCCACAGAGCTTTGGGATTTCTGAAGAAGGAAAGGACCAGGTGAAGCTTTGGGGATTAGATGCCATTTGAACTGGCCTTGAAGGAAAACTCGAGATGCAGGAACGGGAGGGATGCTAGAGAAAAGGAAGTGATGGCTGGAGGAGCTCAGACATTGGATTCAGCGGAAGAGCAGCCACCTCATTTTTACTGGAACACAGAGGAGTGGGTACAAGTCGGGGGTGGGGCTGAGAATGGGAACGAAGGCCAAAACAGAGGCTGCAGGCAGGCTGTGGGAGGCACTGCACCGTGATAGGAACTCGCACTTGAGAACCCGAGGAAGAGGGCAACAGGGTCAGAACTGGCTAGCTTGGAGGGAGGCATGGAGCTGAAAGGCCAGGTAAGTAAAGTAAGTTCAGGAACTATTTTAACTGAAGAGCCGTGTGGGCACCAACATAGCCCACATCCCACTGGTCTTCCAGGGCTGACCTGTGACCTGCGGAAGATACCACATCGCAGCAACTCTGACTTTTACACGAGCCCTGAATGTGGACCCCGTGGTTCTGAGCATCAGGACACGGAAAGGGGGGTCAGCATCCATCACTCTGGATGGTTGGTTTGAGTTGGCACAGAATCAGCCAACATCCAGGTGCAAATGCTGGCTGGGTGTCCACCGCCTCTCTCTGGAGAACCCTGACAGCCAGATCCCCAGGGCATGGTTAGAGGGGACTCACCATGTCTCCAGATCCATTCTTAACAGTGACCCATGTATGGCTGTCATTGCTCACCATGACCTTATAGGAGGTCACCCAGTCACTCCTAAGGAAAAATAAAACATCATTGGGACTACGCGCTTAAGAAAGTTTCCTTCTTCCACACAGAGGTTCAGCAATAGGCAAAGGGGGTCCCAGAGGTGGACAGCGTGGGGTCACAGCCTGACCCAACTCTCACCCTCCCTGTGGCCTTGGCTAGTTAAGTGACACATCTGTGCTACAGTTTATTCACCCATGAAATGGGAATCATAAAAGCACCAAGCTTAAAATATTAATGTAAGCAGTAAATGCTTTCATACCCTTTAAACACTTAGGACAACGCCTGGCCCCCAATAAACATTAAAAGTCTGTCACGCACATAAAGATTGACAGATACTTGCTTGTTTGTTTATATGGAACACTGACATCACACGTAGTAGCAGAGTTCCACATGGAAAAGTAATCTCAGTAAAAGTGGAAAAGTCAGTCTACAAACTTCGTTTGGAAAACTGATTTGGGAATGTAACAAATGAGATCCCACCAGCCACAAACACAGCAGCCTGAGTCTCTGAGAGATAGTAGGTTTCTCCTTGGCTGTCAGAGCCGGGCAGACAAGTCCCTGACCCCACCTCCAGCAATAATCCAGAGATATCCAGGCCCCAGGCCAGATCCCTGTCACCACATCCTACTGCACAGAAATTACTGAGGGAAAAAGAGCCAAAATATGACTTCCCAGTGTGGAGGTCAATGTGGTAGGCTAGGCAAAAAAAAAAAAAGACTTTTTCCCCCTTTGCCTCAGTTTTTTATAGCATCATTTATTAAAGCAATGGAGGAAAGTCTTCCCGAGCATCTTCCTTTTTAAATTTTTAAAATATTGGAACTAAAAGCACCAAAGGACTAATCTCTTAGAACATTCCACCAGCTGAAGCATTTGGAATCCTTGTTTTCTGACTGTGAAATCTCCTTGGACTCAGGATCCAGATAGATCGCAAGAAGGTTCCCCTTGTCAGGCTCCTCTGTCCATGGGATTCTCCAGGCAAGAATACTGGAGTGGGTTGCCATTCTTTTCTCCAGGGGATCTTCCTGACTCAGGGATCTAACCCTGTTCCTGCATTGCAGGCAGATTCTTTACCATCTGAGCTACCAGGGAAACCCAAAAGTTATTATTCTTAGGTGCTTTTATACGAGCTTGGGAACCAATCTTCAGCTGAACCTTCTCCCTTCTTCTTTCACCTGCCCACCAGCTTTGTGTGAGTACCTGCTGGAAGCCAGGATTTATCAAGCAACACGCTCCTCCTAGGGAGGTTAAGGACTTGGGCCCATGTCTGTGTGGGCCCAATAAGGGCCCAATAAGCAAACCTTCTGAAAGGCACTTCAGCAAGTGCTCAGATCCTTTGCACTGGGAAATTATCTTCACCCCAAATAGCAACCTGTTTCCCACATTCAAATCATTTTCCAATGGCTTGCATCCTTAGTTCCTTGGCCATCTGTTTTTCTGCTGATCACGCCCCATGGCGATCCCGCCAGGCAGGCGGCAGAAGTAAGGGGTGTATCCTGCACAGTGGAGATGATGAATTCAGGAAGCCTCTCAAAAGAAGCTGGGCTTCCCAGGTGGCACAGCAGTCAAGAATCCGCCTGCCAACGCAGGAAACACAAGAAATACGTGCTCAATCCCTGGGTCAGGAAGGTCTCCTGGAGAAGGAAATGGCAACCCACTCTGGTATTCTTGCCTGGGAAATCCTATGGACAGAGGAGGCTGGTAGGCTACAGTCCATGGGGTTGCAGAGTCAGACACAACGGAGCATGCTCAAAAGAAGCACATGAACAAAAAGAGAGGTATGGAAAGAAAAATTCAAACAAGTTCTCCAAAGAAAAGGAGGGAGAGAAAAAAAAACAAAGGTTGAAAACCAAAAAACGATTTCTCAAACTTAATGAAAAGACTTGCGTTCGGAGGGTGATTAATTGCGTATGTGGTTCAGCCCTCTCTTCTGACCCGCAGACCTGCACCGTGTCCTCCTGCCTATCCGACCCTCCACTTAACGTCTCAGCCACGGCCAAACTGAACCTGCGCTCAAACCAACTGATTCACTTCGTCCACTCTGTGCCCCGACTGGGGAGCCCTTGCCCCAGGAAAACACTGCCAGCCACCCAGGGCAACAAAATCCCAGAGTCCTCTTGGTTCCCCACCCTCCCTTTCTCCCTGATAGTATTCATCACCAGGTTTTGTCAATTTTACCTCCCAGAGCTTTCTAGAACCTCCCACTCCCCCCAGCTCCACTGCACCATCCAGCCCTTCTCTCCAGCCAGGACTACTGCTGCTGCCTCCAAACAGTCTTGTAAATTTTAAACTGCCCTCCAGTCTATCCTGCAGTCAGAGGCTTACTTTTTCTAATGAAATATTACCACATCACCCCCTGCTTAAAGTATCACTCTTATCTTAGCATTAAGACCAAATTGCTCACTGTATTCTACAAAACCCTTGCTTACCTCTTGTTTTCCACGCCTTTCTCTCAATCCCTGATACCGATTACACTCTCTCTTGCCTCAGGGCCTTGGCACACACTGTTGCATTTGTCTGGACTCCTCCTGTCCTGTCCCCTGTCTGCCTCTAAACTATTAGGATTCAGTTCAAAATATGAATTTCAGTTGTGATTTCTTCTTTGACCATGAACTATCTAAGAGTACAATTTTAAATTTCCAGGTACTAGAGGTTTTCCGGTTATCTATTTACTGCTGGTTTCTAGTTTAATTTCATTGTGAACAGAGAACATACTTTGAATCATGTTGATCCTTTGTTGAGACCTCCTTTATGGCTCAGCATGTAGTCAGCTTTGGCTAATGTTCTATGTGCACTAAAACTCACTGCAGTTCTGTGATTGCCGTGTGCAATGTTCCACACATATAATTTTGAACAAATGTTGGGCTTTCCTGGTGGCTCCCTGGTAGAGAATCCGCCTCTGATGCAGGAGAGGCATGAGACATGGGTTTGATCCCTGGGCCGGGAAGATCTCCCATAGGAGGGCACGGTAACCACTCCAACACTCTTGCCTAGAGAATATTATGGACAGAGGAGCCTGCTGGGCTACGGTCTCTAGGGTCGCCAAGAGTAGACACGACTAAAGCAACTGAGCGCGAGCACGATTAACTATGTTGTTCAGGTCTTCTGCATCCGTGATTTTTTGTCTGCTTTTTCTAACAGTTATGGAAAGAAGTGTGTAAAAAAGATGCCAAACTGGCTGTGAGTTTATCTGTTTCTGCTAGTTCTCCCACTTTTGCTACATACACTATGAGGCTATGCTGTTGAGCACATACAGATTTGAGGTTGTGATATATTTTTTGTAGATTGACTTTTATGATTATGAAATATGCTTTTTAAATCTCTATCAATGCCTCTTGCCTTACAGTCATTTTGTGTAATAGTAGGAGAGCTAACCATGCTTTGTTTTGGTTAAGATTGATATATTTCTTAATTCTTTACTTTTAACCTCTGACATAGTTTAAATTTAAACTATTTAAACTGTGTCTCTCATGAATTTTTTTCTTAGGTACAGTATGATAATATTATTCTTCTATTGGATAATATAGTTCATTTAAATGTAATTAGTATTATATTTAGATTTATATTTACCACCTTACTATTTCTTTTGTAAGAAGAAATTTGTATTTTGTAATGAAATAGATTTCATTTTCCTTTTTGAATTTTCATTTTATGATCAAATATTCTTACTATTCCATTTTTTTCTTTATTAATTTGCTAGTTAAATATTCACACTATTCTTTTCGTAACTAACCTAGAGATTACACATGTATCCTTGAATTAGTAGTCTTATTCAAATTTTAATTTCTAACACTTTCATGATAATACCAGAACCATACAATAATTTAAGTCCATTAATCCCTCTGCTTTTTGCATGATTTCAGAATTTATTTTTAATTCTATAAATTCTTTAAATTTTCTAAGATATTTACTACTCCTGCTTTGTATCATTAGTAATTGTAAACCTACTTATTTAACCTTTCTGCTAGCCTTCATTCATTTTTGCATTTTCATATTTCCATCTGGGAAAATATTCTTTCTGCTTGAAGAACATCCTTTGATATCCCTTTTAAAGCTGATACGTTGGCAATAAGTTTCTAGGTTTTTATTGTCTGAATCAGCTTCGTCTCACCTTCATTTTTGAATGATATTTTTTTCTGGGAATTCTAGGTTGACGTTTTCTTTCAGTACTTTAAAATATTTGATTTCATTTTTTTTATTTCATTAGCTTCTGAGGCATTGCTTCATTTGCACGCACACATTTTGAAACTACTGCTGTGACATTTAGTAAAAGTACAATGAGAGTGGGAGTGGAGAAATGAGCATGAACCATTGTAGCTTAAATCCGGCGCTGTTGTTTACTAACTACATACACTTGGCAAGCTGCCTAATCTTTCCAAAAATAATAAGGCTACCTACCAGGAAGTTATATATTTATATATTCATTTATACGCTGAGAGAGGCTATACTACATTAAGGCCTCAGGCTTTGAGATCAAGAAGCCCAAACCAAACTCCTAGTCCTTCCACTTAGCAACTGTGACCTGCATGAGAGTCATGTGATCTCTGAGGCCCAGCTGCAAGGCGACTGGAAGGTCACTCTACGCCTTTGCACAGTGAGTAAGGGATGAATGAGGTAATGCATGTTGAGTCCAAGGCAACTGGAAGGTCACTCTACGCCTTTGCACAGTGAGTGAGGGATGAATGAGGTAATGCATGTAGAGTCCAAGCACAGCGCCTGGAACATAATAACTGCTCCATAAATCCGAGCTCTTCATATGAACAATGTATCATAATTAATATACTGCCCAATGCTATGCCAGCATCTAGGACTATCAATTGAACTGTAAACGTAACTCAGATGCTCCCTTCAGACACTTTCAGAGAACCACTGATATCCAAGCCTAACCCTTCAGGCCCTAGTAATGATAATAATCGGGGCTGTCACAGCTATAAAAAAAAAATTAAGAATTAATTACTTTTAAATTAAATTTAAGCAAGTTGATAGTCCAGGGTAATAGAAGAGAAAGATTTGCCAATCAGTAATGCTGGGGTGTGGAAAAGGAAACAGCAACCCACTCCAGTGTTCTTGCCTGGAGAATCCCAGGGATGGCGGAGCCTGGTGGGCTGCTGTCTATTGGGTTGCGCAGAGTCGGACACGACTGAAGCGACTTAGCAGCAGCAGCAGCAATGCTGGGGTGGGATTGATTTGTGTCTAAAAGTTCTATCTGCCCGAAAAGATTAAGACAACGTGGAATGTGTTAAATCCTGTTTCTAACCCTGCAGCTACTACACTGCCAATACAATTCCAGCCTCTGAACTACAAAGACAAAGCCTGCACGATCTATTTACTCAAGATGTTTACAGGTTAATGAGGCAGAAGGGGAAGTAAACTAGAAATTTCAAGAGACTATGATTAAGTGCTGTGATGAGGTGAGTGCAGGAAGTTGTGGCAGGGCAGAGAAAGGGTGTGCAGCCCAGAGGAATGAAGGAGGCAGGGCGTAGGTTAATGAATGCAACATACTCCTTATCGAAGGTAAAAGTCACATATTTCATCCTTTGTGACAGACACATCCATGCGATTAGAGACCCAGCTTTAAAAATCAGAGCTATAATGCCCCGCGCTTCCTGGTCTCCTAATCCGTGGGGAAGGCTTGAAATTCACAGCACTTTGTGGCTTTTTCCAGTTCCCTCAGAGAGGTTTTCCACATCACAGAACCACCTTGACATTTAATTCTCTGTGACTGGAGATTTCAACTACAAGCAAAGCAGCCCAAGTAAAGAAGGGTTTAATGTCAAAGACTTCCCGCTACAGAAAGACTGAGAAGCCACGCTGACTCTCCTTTGGGCTCCAGCCACCTCCCTCACTTAGAACAGAAATTAAAAAAACAACGCCCCTCCCCCCAAATCCTATCCTTATATGAGATTCCCACCAAACCAGCCTTCCTTCAGATCAGGAAACAGGAGGTGGGCTACAAAGGAAAAAAACTGGAACACATTCAGATAATTAACTTGATGTTAATTTGGTTGAAATAAAAGCCAAGAACGTCCATCATCTAAATACTTACACAGCTTTCTACTTCAGTACGACTAGCTGCTGGTTACGTTAAAACAACTGAATGTTTTAAAACATCAGAGTGCTAGAAAGCAAGTCAAGGAAATCTCTAAGGGGGAAAAACAAAAACAAAAAAGATCTGTGAACTGAAAAAAAAAACATGAACAGTAAGCAAAGAAAAGGAGCAGAGTTGCCCCAGAGAAAAACGGATATAGCAGTGCTGGAATCAAAACAGTAAGCCTGGGGACAACAAAAGACAGGAACGCTGATTCAGGGACTTTTTCCTGGGCTCTCAAAGGGGGCTGAAATGGCTTCAAAACATTAGCATCCACCTGGCTCCCCAAAGAAGCACCCATGAATCCTCTCTAAAGAAAAGAATCTTCAATTTAGGTTCTCAACAATTTCACTAAGTTCCATTACATAGACACTCACAATTAAAAAATATATATATATATCATTAAACACACAAGAAAACATCCTCCATGGGAAGGAAGTAACAGAAGCAAGAAGCAAAAAATTCAGATCCCAATGAACTTACCTATCTACAAAGAAAACTCAAAAGAAGCTAGAAAAGTTATTAGATCTGATAAGAGAGTTCAGCAAGATGACTGGACATAAGGCAACTATACAAAAATTGACCACAGCTCTATACATCAGCAGCCAAAAATAAAGTACCTAGAAATAAAATAAACAAAAGATGTACAGGGCATGTGTGGAGAAAACTTTATTGAAAGACATTTTAAAAGACATAAATAAGTGGAGATTTATATACTATGCCCATGAAGAGAAAAGTATGTCAATTCTAAGCAAAACATCTCAATAGCATAGTAGAGAAACTTTGACAAATTGATACTAAAATTTACATGGAAGAAAATAATCAAGACTCTTTATAGGAAAAAGAAACAGGGTGAGTGGGAATTGCCCTATTAAGATACTAGGATTTATTTTAAAGTTTTAGTAATTAAGACACATTATAAATGGAACAAAACTGAGAGTCCAGAAACAGACCCATTCCTTGACAGAGATGTCATATATCAATGGGAAATGCGAAAGTGAAAATCACTCATTCGTGTCTGACTCTTTGCAACCCCATGGACTATTGAGTCCATGGAATTTTCCAGGCCAGAACACTGGAGTGGGTAGCCTTTCCCTTCTCCAGGAGATCTTCCCAACGCAGGGATCAAATCCAGGTCTCCTGCATTGCAGGCAGATTCTTTTCCAGCTGAGCCCTAAGGGAAGCCCAAGAACACCGGAGTGGGTAGCCTATCCCTTCTCCAGGGGATCTTCCCGACCCAGGAATCGAACCGGGGTCTCCTGCACTGCAGGTGGATTCTTTACCAACTGAGCTATCAGAGAAGCAATGGGAAATAAACTATTACAAAACCTGTCTGAAGGCAACTGGGCTATTAATATAAAAAGAAGTTGAAATTGGATTGATATTTCACATCTTTTACAAAAATCATAACCAGAAGTATCAACTATTAAATGTGAGAAGCGAAACTTTAAAAAATTAAAGAACATATGGGAGAATCACTGTAACCATGAGGTATGAAAGGATTTTCTACATGATACAATATAATCATAAAATACAAGCAAATTGAACTAACTAAAAATAAAAATTTTTTACTTTTCAAGAGACATCATAAAGAAACCAGTAACAGAAATCTTAAGCTGGGAGAATATACTTTGACACATTTAATTAACAAAAGGATTAGTATTCAGAATATGTATTTTTTAACTCTATAAAACAATGAGACAAAGGAAAAAAAACAACATAAACGGCAAGCAACATGGTAGGTATTTCACAGTAAAGGTAACAAAAAAGCAAGTAAATATGGGAAAAGAAGTTCAACCCTATTAGTAATTAGGGAAATGAAAGTTAGGACGACAAGGGAAGATACTGCTTTATATTGAAAAGACAATGCTTATATTGAAGATTTAGGAGAACAGCAATACCAAAATGCTGGTGAGAATGCAGAACAACAGGAACTCTAAAACACGACTGGAGAAGGAGAGGCTACTTGGGCAAGCACTCTGGAAAATGACTTGTCCTTATTCCATTAAACTCAACATTTACACACTTTCCACCTCAGCAGTTCTACTCCAAGTACATACCACGAAGCTGCCCTCGTACATGTGCTCCAAGAGATATATACAAGAATGTTAACAGCAATATTATTTTTAAGACCAAGAAAATGTATAATAAAATAATAAAAAAACTGAAACGGGAACAATCCAATCTCCGTGAAGGACAGTGGATAAATCGTGGCATATGGTCCATCCTAAAGAAAATCAGCCCTGAATGTTCATTGGAAGGACTGATGCTGAAGCTTCAGTACTTTGGCCACATGATGTGAAGAGATGACTCACTGGAAAAATCAATCATCATTTTCCTGATGCTGGAAAAGACTGAACACAAACAGAGAAGGGTGGCAGAGGATGAGACGGCTGGAGAGCATCACTGACTCAGCGGACATGGATTTCAGTGAACTCCAGGAGATGGTGGAGGGCGGGAAAGCCTGGCCTGCTGCAGTCTATGGGGTCCCAAAAAGTCAGACATGACTTAGTGACTGAACAGGAACAACAAATTTACAAGGTCAAACACAGAACAAATTAACGAACTACAGTCATAGGCAACATGAATGACCCTCTGAAGCATAAGTTTGGGGGGAAGACAAGTTTAAAAAGCTAAATAAAGAACAAAATCATTTTTATAAATCCCCCCAAAAGAAAACTGTTTGCATGTGTGATACATGATAAGACTTTTTTAAAAGGTAAGGGGATAATAGATAAATAATAAAGAGAACAGTTTTACTTCTGGGAAGAAGCATCTAGGCAGGATGAGGAAAGAGCACATAAATAGTTGCAATAGTATTGGCAATGTTCCAGTTCCTCAGGTGTGCAGTCGGTTTGTGACTGTTGGTTTTATTATGATGAAAATGAAATGTCAGTCGCTCAGTCATGTCTGACTCTGTGATCCCACAGACTGTAGCCCACCAGCCTCCTCTGTCCATGGGATTCTCCAGGCAAGAATACTGGAGTGGGTTTCCATTCCCTTCTCCAGGGGATCTTCCTGACCCAAGGATCAAAGCCAGGTGTCCTGCATTGCAGGCAGACTATTTACTGTCTGAGCCACCAGCTGCTGCTGCTGCTAAGTCCCCATAGATGGCTGCCCACCAGGCTCCCCCATCCCTGGGATTCTCCAGGCAACACCAGGGAAGCCCTTTATTATGATACCACCTTCAGTAGTAGGGGCTTCCCAGGTGGCACTAGTGGTAAAGAACCCACCTACCAAGAGACATGGGGTTCCTAAGTCAGGAAGACCCCCTGGAGGACAGCATGGCAGCCCACTCCAGTACTCTTGCCTGGAAAATCCCATGGACAGAGGAGCCTGGTGGGCTACAGTCCATAGGGTCGCAGAGTCAGACACAACTGAAGCGACTGAGCATGCACGGACCTCAAGTATACATTACATCAATGCTTTTGTATCCATCAAACATTACACAATGACAAAGACAAAATATTTATTTGAATGTTATGGGCTAAGCTTCTGCACAGGAAAACGGCCCAATCATCTCTTGGGACAGGATGTAGGTGAAGATGCTACATTCACCCTTGAAAACATATTTTAAGGAAAAAACAAAAATACTTGCCCTGGTAATTTCCTATAAGGGGCTTCCCTGGTGGCTCAGTGTTAAAGAATCCACCTACCAAGGCAAGAGACACAAGATCCCCTGGAGAGGGAAATGGTAACCCACTCCAGTATTCTTGCCTGGGAAATCCCATGGACAGAGGTGCTTGGGCTGCAGTCCACAGGATTGCAAGACTCGAACACGACTTAGCAACTAAACCATTGCCACCAACTTTTTATAAATATACAGTTTTCCTCTTCTTTGAAAGAGCAACTATACTAACACTTCCTAATAATAACTCGTACGCCCCCAGCCTTCAGTTTACAAACTGTTTCCACACACGTGGCCTTACTGTATCTCAGAAGAACAAGTCGAGTGTCTCAGCAAGGATGTGGCTGTGAAGTGGGAGGAAAGGGTCAGATTATGTTCATTCCTGCTCCTTCATCCTGGAAGCTCCAGTCTCCCATTCTTTGGTTTTCGTCATACTCCTCTTTTCCCTTGGCTCTGGGTGCAGAATTTTAGTACCCCCAGATCAATCACCAACCTGATCTCACCTGATCTCATGAGTCCTTCCCAACATCTTTCACTTTGCTTCCAAGAAACACGGAATGCAGTCAGAGAGCAGATCAGCATCATCACTATCCTCTAACAACTGTCATTTGTGAAGACTAAATGAGCTCGCGTATAGATATGCATCAACTCCGGTGCTCAGGAACATAGCAGATGTACTGGAAGTATAATCCCATCCTCTTTTGAACCTCCTGATAAAAATAATAGGACCTGACAAGGAATGTTAGGTACCAAACTGGAACAGATATGTCTGGATGATGGACTGCAAGTAACAGGATATAAAGCTTTCCAAGTAGTCTGGAACTTTGGTTTCTGCCCAGAGCAGGCCAAGTCTCTCCAGCTTGCAAAGCTCTGTATTCTGGCCAGTACAAACATGCCCACTCACACCATGCATACACACACACACACACACATCTAATAGACCCACAATTATCACATGAATCAAAGGATCCATGTTCACTCTGAAATGTCTGCTCCCAAGTCCCCCTGCTTTGGGCTTTATGCTCACTGGACTCTCATTTTGACCTCTAGACTTTGAGAGTTATGTCAGTTTCCTATGGCTGCTGTAATAAATTACCACATTTATTAACTTAAGACCACAGAAATATACTATTGCACAGTTCTGCAAACTACAGGTCTCACTGGTCTAAGGTCAAGGTGTTAGCAGGGCTGGTTCCTGCCTGGAGGCTCTAGGGAAGGACTTTTGTGTCCTCATCTGTGTCAGGTTCTAGAGGCGCCCACTTTCCTCTGCTGGTGGTCCCCTTGCTCCATCTTTGAAGCCAGTGGTGTTGCATCTCTGTAACCACTGTCTTCTGTAGTCACATCTCCTCTGGCCACTGTTGGAAAAGGTTGAAGGCAGGCAGGAGGAGAAAGGGCCAACAGAGGATGAGATGGTTGGACGGCATCACTGACTCGAGGCACATGAGTTTGAGTAAACTCCGGGAGTTGGTGATGGACAGGGAGGCCTGTTGTGCTGCAGTCCATGGGGTCGCAAAGAGTTGGACATGACTGAGCGACTGAACTGAACCCATATTTTGCTCGGGCCATGTGAATAGCCCAGAACACTTTCTCCATCTTGAAGTCCTTGACTTAATCACATCTGCAAAGTCCCTTTTGCCATGAAAGGTAAGAGATTCACAGGTCCCAGGATCAGAACGTGGACATCTGGTGGGGGGAAACCTGCTCACCATGAGGGCCCCACTTGGATTGTAGCTCCATTCTTAGACTCATTCCAATCCTTTCTCTCTTCCCCAGGCTTGTGGGTCCAGGCTTGTTTTATGCCAACAGGATAAAATAACGGTTCCCTAGCTGCATTCAATGAATGGGAAGCTCAGGGCTTAGCCAGAAAACTACAGCCACAGAAATCTAAGTCATCCTGCCCATCTCAAAACATCAGTCTCTCTCCCAAGGTGGAATCAGAATTCAAATCAACACTCAGGAAATTCCTTCCCATCTGACAAATCAATGTTTAACTTCATGGTTCACTTACCAGAGATGAGTTTCCTGGTATTTCTCAAAACATTCGGTTCCTTCTATGGGATGTTGGAAGCCATGTGCCAGAAACACGCATGCTCTGTTCTTTACCCATCATGAGCCCAACTAGCAAGAACAAGCAGGTCATCGTATTGGCACTGGAGGCTTCTGGAAACGCTTTCAATTCCAGCCCAAGACCTGATATGCTCTTCTGAGCACTCCACCCACCACATGGGTGGACCCCCACTGCTCTGGGGAATGCCAACAGGCCCTGGGCAGTGCAGTGTACCAACTGTATATGTCTGGGAAGAGACCTCAAGTCTGCACATACAGCAGTGGTTCTCAGTGGGGGGTGATTCTGCTCCCCGGGGGGCATTTGGCAAGGTCAGAGACATTCCTGAGCGTTATGACTAGGGGGTAGGGGGTGAAGTCGGGGGCTACAAGGCGGGGCATCAAGTGCATAGAGTCCAGGATGCCACTCACAGCCTGAAACGCACAGAACAGATGCCCAGAGTGAAGTTATCCAGCCCAGAACGCCAAGAGTGCGGAGGCCGAGAAACCCCACTCCAAACAAGTCAAAAACGAGATGGCAATTCTCCATTTGGTTCATTCAAACTATTTTGAGATAAATACTACTGGCAATTTCCTAACAAGGAAACTGAGAAGGGGGTTCATGACAGTTTAACTACCAGGATGGATCAGATCAGATCAGATCAGTCGCTCAGTCGTGTCCGACTCTTTGTGACCCCATGAATCGCAGCATGCCAGGCCTCCCTGTCCATCACCAACTCCCGGAGTTCACTCAGACTCACGTCCATCGAGTCAGTGATGCCATCCAGCCATCTCATCCTCTGTCGTCCCCTTCTCCTCCTGCCCCCAATCCCTCCCAGCATCAGAGTCTTTTCCAATGAGTCATCTCTTCGCATGAGGTGGCCAAAGTACTGGAGTTTCAGCTTTAGCATCATTCCTTCCAAAGAAATCCCAGGGCTGATCTCCTTCAGAATGGACTGGTTGGATCTCCTGGCAGTCCAAAGGACTCTCAAGAGTCTTCTCCAACACCACACTTAAAAAGCATCAATTCTTCGGTGTTCAGCCTTCTTCACAGTCCAACTCTCACATCCATACATGACCACAGGAAAAACCATAGCCTTGACTAGACGAACCTTTGTTGGCAAAGTAATGTCTCTGCTTTTGAATATGCTATCTAGGTTGGTCATAACTTTCTTTCCAAGGAGTAAGCATCTTTTAATTTCACGGCTGCAGTCACCATCTGTAGTGATTTTGGAGCCCAGAAAAATAAAGTCTGACACTGTTTCCACTGTTTCCCCATCTATTTCCCATGAAGTGGTGGGACCGGATGCCATGATCTTCGTTTTCTGAATGTTGAGCTTTAAGCCAACTTTTTCACTCTCCACTTTCACTTTCATCAAGAGGCTTTTGAGTTCCTCTTCACTTTCTGCCATAAGGGTGGTGTCATCTGCATATCTGAGGTTATTGAGATTTCTCCCGGCAATCTTGATTCCAGCTTGTGTTTCTTCCAGCCCAGCATTTCTCATGATGTACTCTGCATATAAGTTAAATAAACAGGGTGACAATATACAGCCTTGATGTACTCCTTTTCCTATTTGGAACCAGTTTGTTGTTCCATGTCCAGTTCTACCTGTTGCTTCCTGACCTGCATACAAATTTCTCAAGAGGCAGATCAGGTGGTCTGGTATTCCCATCTCTTTCAGAATTTTCCACAGTTTATTGTGATCCACACAGTCAAAGGCTTTGGCATAGTCAATAAAGCAGAAATAGATGTTTTTCTGGAACTCTCTTGCTTTTTCCATGATCCAGCGGATGTTGGCAATTTGATCTCTGGTTCCTCTGCCTTTTCTAAAACCAGCTTGAACATCAGGAATTGGTGAATAAAACTTGCTTCACATTCTCCTGTCAATTTGCCTAAATACCAGGAAGGACTCAGAAACACATACATGACCGAGGAAGAAAGTGGTGGCTGAGTGAGTTCACGGAAGGTGGCTAGCTGCCTGACAGACACCTGTGATGAACCGAAGCTGTGATGAACAGATGTTCAGTGAACAGAAGCTGGTTTTCTTTCAAGTGGTCTGGAACACCCCTGAACGAGGTGACACTGTGCTTTGCTTATCAAAACTTTTCTTTACAGACCATGCCCACCTCACCTCACACCATGTTCATCCCAGCAGAGCTGCTACCCGTGTTCACTCGAGCACCAAACATGCATGAGCCCCAGGAAGAGGAGGGCACCAGGCGCTGCACCAGAGTCTCGCCACAAACCCAGCGTGGGCCTCGGGAGCTCACAGTCTATTGGGAAAGACTCAGACTGCAGAGTTAACTGCACAATTACTTATTAAGCTGCAACCTTGAAGTTGTTCACAGGAGAAATAAAGAAAGCACTTCTAAATGGAGGGTCGTGCTGACTTATCTAAGGCTGGATGGAGAAAGGGCTCCCGGAAGGTGGTGCCTGAGCTGAAATGTGAAGGATGAAAACGAAGTAACAGGGTGAAGAAAAAAAATCAATTCTAGAGATTCAACAAGCAAATAATAATTTTTAAAAAGTTGACAGGAGACAATGAAGATAGAATAAAAAGGAAGAGGAAGAAGAAGAAGGCGAAGAATTTCCCAGAACTGAAAAATACAAATTTCCATACCTCAAGATCGCATCAAGCGCTAGCTACAGGGAATTCCCTGGGGGTCCCGTGGTGAGGAGTTGGTATTTTCAGCGCACAGGTTCAATCCCTGGTCAGGGGCCTAAAACCCCACAGGGCACGCGGTGCGGCCAAAAACTAATGAAGAAGAAGTGCCAAGTACAACATGGCATAACACTGAACAGTAGTTAGCACAAGGGATATAGAAACAGTCCTAAAAGTTTACTGAGAAAAAGAATTCAAAAGTTTTAAAGTATCAATATCCTCAGCTCTTTATAAAACTAAAGATAAAGAGGAAATGGAAAAAATAAGGGATAAGAAGTATGGAGTCTGTTTTGGGGACAATGAAATGTTATAGACGAATGTTGTGATGATACCACAACTATGTGAGTAAGTTAAGCACAATGAACTGCGTACTTTCGATGAGTGAATTGTACAATGTGGGGAATATCTCAGTAAAGCTGTTAAAAATTGTGAGAGAAAATTGCTTCCAAACTACTAGTCAAGAGTGAGGTCAACAAAAACGCATTTTCAGACACTTAAGGAATCGAAAATTCTATCTCCCGAGTTCCATTTCCAGAAGCTATGTACCACTAAAATAAACAGAAAAACAGAGAGTCCTAGGATCTAAGAAATAGAGACTAGAACTCAGGAAAGACAGGAAGAGAATTCCAACAAGCATGGTGAAGAGACAATGCGATAGGCTTGAAAACCAAACAAATTCAGATGCCAGCAGAGCCCAGATGGCTTCAGGAAAGATACCTCCAGGAAGGAAAAGGGAAAGAGTGACTTGTTCTTAGTATGCACACATTCAGAGGAGGTTTTCAGATCTATCAGAAGATTTTAGAATTAATTAGCAAGAGGTAACTAGAAAACGAAGGAAGCCATGAAAAAGTATGATTATCACCTCCAGTAAAAGCAAAAACGTTGCACAGGAAAGGAAATTTAATAATAGCATACCATGTGACCTAGTTATAAATAACAGCTCAACAATGATCATGACACAAAATTTAAATGTTGATTTACCTAAAATTGATAATATAACTGGAGCTTCCCTGTAAAGAATCCGCCTGCAATGCAGGAGACCCTGGTTCGATTCCTGGGTCAGAAAGATCCCCTGGAGAAGGGATAGGCTACCCACTCCAGTATTCCTGGGCTTCCCCTTGTGGCTCAGCTGGTAAAGAATCCGCCTACAATGTGGGAGACATTTTAGCTAAATGTTGATTTAGCTAAAATTGATAATATAACTAACTCTTTTGGGAGGAGAGAGAGAGAGATACAAAGACAGAATGAGAACGTGTGTGTGTGTTAGAGCCAACTCAATAAGAGACTTAAATTCTCCCCTTTCATAGTTGAAAGTCAACACATAATAAATAATTTAAAAGAATCAAGAAAGAGTACTAAAACTATTTTGTTCAGAATACACAGGGTTTAAGAAAAATAAAATAGGAGAAACAGCTAAAGGGATTGCAGTAGTTACATTAAGACACCAGGACCCAGGACCAAGAGGTATGGGGACATGGGCAACTATGTTTAATTATAAGTAGTGCTAGTTGATCTTTAAATTACATACATGATTTGTTAATTACAAAATAAACCCCCATATTTATTTCTCATTTCTGCTTCACTCCTCTGGCACTTTCTCAGTTTTTTTCCACCCAGTTCAGGGTCATTTTCTTCCAACGCAGGCATGAATTGAGGCCAATTTGTATCTCAGCTATAAACTGAACGCAGGATTAAAAAGCTGAGTTTCTTTTTTCTTTTTCTTTTAAGGGTTCGCATTTTACTATGTTACTTTGGAGAGAAAGTCAGTGGAATTTGACGTGAGCAAAATTGGAAAGCACTTTGCTTTTTACTTCCCATTGCCCGCTTTGTGTTCTAGATGTATTATTGCCAATTGACTACTCTGTTGGCCACACTAAATGTTATTTTTCAGACAGACTTTAAAGAAAAACTGAAGATCAGAAGGTTACTGAAAAAGAAGAAAAATAACGACTGCTTTGAAACTGAGCAAAGAGTTTGACTTTTAAAAATGCTTAGAAAAATCATGGGTTCAACCTTCTCTCAACCTGAATGGGAGCTAGGGAAGAATGAAAACTCCCCTCCGAATAAGAAAGGTCTCTGTGGAAAACAGGAAGAATCCTACAAGGCAGGAGAGAGGGTATTGAAAAAGCAAAATCCACAAGAGACCGGTATGTTCTCAGTCTCACCCAGAGCATGGAGAGGGAGCAGAGACATCTGAGGACAATTCCTGATGCTGGATGGCAGCTTGGAAACAAGAACTGGGCTCACAGACTCACTTGGCCATGTACTGACCATGCCACCTCGGGCCCTTGCAGTTCTCTGCAAGAGTAAGCAGATAAATGCTGACTGCCAGGGATGCCATAAGAAACAAAGTTAATGTACAATATATTTACTACTGAAGCAGCTCAACACGAGGTAGACATTTTCGCTGTGACTGTTTGAGAAAGAAACGTGACATCTTCCAGGGCTGAAGGACACTGGGCAGCGAGGACTCGGGCGCTCAACTGTCATTTGCCAGACTGACCGGAAGGTGCGGGGTCAACGCAGAAGGCCCTGCACCCAGAGGAATCGTGTCTGTGCCTATGTGAAAGTCTCCTTTGCTCCCAAATCAAAACTACTAAACATGGTTTGGAAACTTCTGCTGAGATGCTTGGACACCTACCAGAAGTTCCAGGAAGACCAGAAGCTTCTGGGTAGAGGATGATGATGGGAAAGCATTCGTCTTCTGGACCTACATTGTGCCTTAACCACAATTCGGAATGGATTTCATAATGTGGAGAATCCACTGGCAAGGCTTCATGAGGGCCTATCACACCATGTGTTCCACACAGATATTCAATGCGTGTACATGGAAGATACTCATTAGAAAGGGGGCAGCGATAATGCATAAAAGGCCCGAGTCATTTTGGTTCATACTTGATGGTTTTCTAGCATTGTCCATGGTTGAACCACCAAGTGACAGCTACCAAATGGAAGACACACCCACTCAACTGAAGGCAGAGGCCACGGAAGTTTCCAGCACGGTGTGCAATGCCCACCTTCCTCTGCTCAGTTTGGCCACGTGCTCTGACTTGGAAGTGCTGAATGCATGTTTATTTACTATCTTTGTTCGGAAAGAGTATGCAAAAGATAACCACCCGGAGTCTTCGTCTCTGGTCTCACATTTCGCCAAAGTTTGCAGCTGTGAACCTCCCTACTTGCCCTCAGATGATAAGGCCCGTGTATCCTTGTCTCCATGAGCATAACACAGTATTCCCCACCCTTCCAAGCAACTTTGTGGTGAAAAGTAGTGCCCTTTAAGTATCTGAACACAGGATGCAACATATCTTTAGCTGTGCTGATATTTTTATTAGGATTGTTGTTGGTTTCAGTGATGTTCTGGTTCCAAGTTGCTTTGGTTTTGTGAGGCCAGCCCAAATAAGCTCCATTAAGTGTACAATTCTGCAAAATATGAGGTCTTTACAGGCTGATGTGTTACCGCAGAAAGGGCTCTGCGGGGTGAGAAGGGTGCCGTGGCTTCCTAACCACTCTCAGCTGCAATTAACACAAACACCTTCTGTGATCCATCCTTTGCACCATAAAGCTTCGTCCAGTTCCAGTAATCACGATCACTACGGTGTAACTATGAACACCTATGGATGCTGACTGTGGACCAGACACAGCTCTAACAATGTTAATTATTTTATTCCATTTAATCAACACTACGTGTTAAGTGCTATTTTCTTCTTGTTTTACAGAGAAGGAAACAGAAGCACAAGAAGTCATCACTCACTGCAGGTCAGACGGGAAGTGGAAAGTTCTCCTGCCTCTCTCTGGTAGGTGTATGGTCTCTTCTGCAAGCGCTCCTCTGCCTGGCCTCCTCTCCACCGGCCACAGAGTTTAAGAGGATTCCCCATTCACTTAGAGGTGGGATGAGACCCCACACCCAGGTACCCTGGCTCTCTTTAACCTTATCCCTCGGAGAAGGCAATGGCACCCCACTCCAGTACTTTTGCCTAGAAAATCCCATGGACGGAGGAGCCTGGTGGGCTGCAGTCCATGGGGTTGCTAGAGTTGAACACAACTGAGTGACTTCACTTTCACTTTTCACTTTCATGTATTGGAGAAGGAAATGGCAACCCACTCCAGTGTTCTTGCCTGGAGAATCCCAGGGATGGGGAAGCCTGGTGGGCTGCCGTCTATGCGGTCGCACAGAATCGGACATGACTGAAGTGACTTAGCAGCAGCAATAGCTGAAGAAGAAGGGTAGTTAAAAGATACTAAAGGTAACAAATCAGGCAGTAGAGTTTAGGAACATTTAATAGGCAAAGGTAAACACTAAGAAAGGTAATTAGCTAAAATTGGAAGGAGTTAGAGGGTGAGGATAAGATATGAAGAATTACATAAATTTAATTATTGGTTCATACTGCTACTACTACTAAGTTGCTTCAGTCGTGTCCGACTCTGTGCGACCCCATAGACGGCAGGCCACGAGGCTCCCCTGTCCCTGGGATTCTCCAGGTAAGAACACTTATTGGTTCATAACAGGGTGTTAAAAGATAGTGTCTGGAGATATACTGTATTAGGAACATTATATAAAAGTGTAATCAGCCAGAGAGCCACTGGAGCTATATTACAGAAATTCTTAACCATCAGAGGAAACACAACTCTGTGGATATACACAAGAGACACAAAATGATTCAGCAGGATTGAAACAGAAGTATGGGCACAGAAGTATCAGCCAATGCAAACAGAGAGAGTGCTGAGACAGCAAATGCAAAACCTGGAGGTTGAATTCACTGAGAAAAGGGTATTAAACCAGACAAAGAATGGCAATACATGATTCCAAAAGATACGGCTCGCAATAAGGCATTAAACAGTTATCCACCAGACCACAGCATCAACATTCAGTTCAGTCGTTCAGTCGTGTCCAACTCTTTGCGACCCCATGGACTGCAGCACGCCAGGCTTCCCTGTTCATTACCAACTCCCAGAGCTTACTCAAACTCAGGTTGGTGATGCCATCCAACCATCTCATCCCCTGTCATCCCCTTCTCCTGCCTTTAATCTTTCCCAGCATCAGGGTCTTTTCCAATGAGTCAGTTCTTCACATCAGGTGGCCAAAGTACTGGAGTTTCAGCTTAAGCATCAGTCCTTCCAATGAATATTCAGACTGATTTCCTTTAGGATGGACTGGTTGGATCTCCTTGCAGTCCAAGGGACTCTCAAGAGTCTTCTCCAACACTGCAGTTCAAAACCATCAATTCTTTGGTGCTCAGTTTTCTTTACAGTCCAACGGTCACATCCATACATGACTACTGGAAAAACCATAGCTTTGACTAGATGGACCTTTGATGACAAAGTAATGTCTCTGCTTTTTAATATGCTGCCTAGGTTGGTCATGGCTTTTCTTCCAAGGAGAAAGCATCTTTTAATTTCATGGCTTCAGTTACCATCTGCAGTGATTTTGGAGCCCCCAAAAATAAAGTCTCTCATTGTTTCCACTGTTTCCCCATCTATTTCCCATGAAGTGATGGGACCGGATGCCATGATCTTCGTTTTCTGAATGTTGGGTTTTAAGCCAACTTTTTCACTCTCCACTTTCACTTTCATCAAGAGGCTCCTTAGTTCTTCTTCACTTTTTGCCATATGGGTGGTGTTATCTGCATATCTGAGGTTATTGATATTTCTCCCAGCAAGCTTGATTCCAGCTTGTGCCTCATCCAGCCCAGCATTTCACATAATGTACTCTGCATATAAGTTAAATAATCAGGGTGACAATATACAGCTTTGATGTACTCCTTTTCGTATTTGGAATCAGTCTATTGTTCCATGTCCAGTTCTAACTGTTGCTTCTTGACCTGAATACAGATTTCTCAGGAGGCAGGTCAGGTGGTCTGGTATTCCCATCTCTTTCAGAATTTGCCACAGTTTGTTGTGATCCAAACAGTCAAAGGCTTTGGCATAGTCAATAAAGCATAAGTAGATGTTTTTATGGAACACTCTTGCTTTGTTGATGATCCAATGGATGTTGGCAATTTGATCTCTGGTTCCTCTGTCTTTTCTAAATCCAGCTTTAACATCTGGAAGTTTATGGTTCACTTACTGTTGAAGCCTGGCTTGGAGAATTTTGAGCATTACTTTACTAGCGTGTGAGATGAGTACAACTGTGCATCAACATTAATGAAACAAATTACTGGAGATACAAGGAGAGAGAGCAGGTGTCGCTAGGCCATGATGGATCATTAATAAGAAGGAGACTAAATACTATAATCAATAATGTAAATCTATTATACATAAAGTTCTGTAGTCTGGAAACAAAAATAGTCTTTCTAATCAAATATTCATGGAGCTTTAAGAGAAAAATTGTCTCCAGTTTAAGTCTCAAAAGAAACTTTCAAAACATCATGAAATTAGAAAGTAGAGATGACATTCATATACAATGAGAAATGTATAAAATTTAAAATCTCAAATCCTCTTTTCTCAGGGAAGTTAAATCAGTCTCCTGAACGATCATTGATGAAAGAGAAAATCAAAATTGAAACCGCAGAATCTAGAAATCAGTGATAAAACCATTTTATATCAGAACCCACAAGATAAAGCAGAAACACTACTCAGCACAAGGTTCTCAACCTTATAAACATATCACTAAGTAAGAAAGAAAAATAAACTACGAGTTCAACTCAGGAAGTTAACAATAAAATAAATTCTTACATAGGGAAAAAATCGATCTAAAAAAATAAGGAATTCAAAAACAGAAAAATAGCAGAACTAATAAACAATTACAAGGAATACTTGCTCGTTAAAAAAGGGAAAAGAAATAATAGGCAAACTATTGAGTAAGAAAAAGAAGAAATTCACAAATACTTTAAAATACTGAGAAAATAATAATCAAACAGAAAATGTTTAAAACCCTTAAGACAATCCTGGGATTTGCTGAATCAAACACAAATATATTTGAAAACACAAATTTTCTAGGACAAAAGAATTTATCAAAACTAATGGAAGAGACAAAATCTGAACAGCCTGAGTGCTACAACAAAAAGAAGGCCAGTCATCAAAGAGCTCCCTACCAGCTCCCTCGAGACCTCATGTCTGGATGTACTCAAAGCATAGAAAAGAAAAGAAATATTCCCTCATTTGGAAGACTTGATACAAAAAGCAATAAATATTGTTCACAGAAAGGAAACTGTAGCCTAATGTCACATCTGAATATTGATGCAAAAACCCTAAATAAAATATTAGCAAACAATGCCATTCACAACTGCTCATGAAATTCTTATTATTAAGTGCAAATTAATAAAACCTGTATAGAACTTGTATGCTAAAAATTATAAAGTGCTGATAAAAGAGACCAAAATAAGATCTAAATAAATTGGAAAACATTGTATTTGTGGAATGGAAGACTCAACATGGTAAAGTTGTCAATTCTCCCCAAGCTGATACACAATTTAATGAGATTTCTATCAAATCTCAGTAAGATTCTTCTACAGATATAAACAAGATGGTTCTAACATTAATGTAGGAAGGCAAAGAAACTAGAATAGCTAAGACAATTTAAAAAAAGAATAAAGTGGTTCCAAACAAGAAAAGGAGTACGTCAAGGCTTTATATTATCACCCTGCTTATTTAACTTATATGCAGAGTACATTATGTGAAATGCTGGGCTGGATGAAGCACAAGCTGGAATTAAGATTGCCGGGAGAAATATCAATAACCTCAGATATGCAAATGACACCACCCTTATGGCAGAAAGTGAAGAAGAACTAAAGAGCCTCTTGATGAAAGTGAAAGTGGAGAGTGAAAAAGTTGGCTTAAAACTCAACATTCAGAAAACTAAGATCATGGCATTCGGTCCTGTCACTTCATGGCAAACAGATGGGGAAATAGTGGAAACAGTGGCTGACTTTATTTTGGGGGGCTCCAAAATCACTGCAGATGGTGACTGCAGCCATGAAATTAAAAGATGCTTACTCCTTGGAAGGAAAGTTATGACCAACCTAGACAGCATATTGAAAAGCAGAGACATTACTTTGTCAACAAATGTCTGTCTAGTCAAGGCTATGGTTTTTCCAGTAGTCATGTATGGATTTAAGAGTTGGACTATAAAGAAAGCTGAGTGCTGAAAAATTTATGGTTTTGAACTGTGATGTTGGAGAAGACTCTTGAGAGTCCCTTGGACTGCAAGGAGATCCAACCAGTCCATCCTAAAGGAAATCAGTCCTGGGTGTTCATTGGAAGGACTGATGTTGAAGCTGAAACTCCAGTACTTTGGCCACCTGATGTGAAGAGCTGACTCATTTCAAAAGACCCTGATGCTGGGAAAGATTGAAGGCAGGAGAAGGGGATGACAGAGGATGAGATGGTTGGATGGAATCACCGACTCAATAGACATGCTGCTAAGTCTGCTGCTAAGTCACTTCAGTCGTGTCCGACTCTGTGCGACCCCATAGATGGCAGCCCATCAGGCTCCTCCGTCCCTGGGATTCTCCAGGCAAGAACACTGGAGTGGGTTGCCATCTCCTTCTCCAGTGCATGAAAGTGAAAAGTTAAAGTGAAGTCACTCAGTCATGTCCGACTCTTCGTGACCCCATGGACTTCAGCCTACCAGGCTCCTCCATCCATGGGATTTTCCAGGCAAGAGTACTGGAGAGTGGTGCCATCGCCTTCTCCATGAGACTGGGTAAACTCCGGGAGTTGGTGATGAACAGGGAGGCGTGGTGTGTTGCGGTTCCTGGGGTCGCAAAGAGTCAGACACAATTGAGCGACTGAACTAAACTGAACTGAAAGTGGGAAAAATCCATTTACCCTATTTCAAGATAGTATATAGGTATAGTAACCAAGACTGTACTAATTATTAGTAGAGGGACAGACACATTGATCTATGCAAGTCATGTCCAACTCTTTGCAAACCTATGGCCTATGGACTGTAGCTTTCCAGGCTCCTCTGTCCATGAGAGAGAACCCAGACATAAATCCATACACATACGACTGACCAATCTTTAGCAAAGTTGCAAAAGCAGTTCCATGGTGGAAGGACAGTCTTTTCAACAAATAACACTGGAACTATTAATATGTATCTATAGACAATCATATATCATTAGTTTGCAACATGTATCATTAAACTTCACTAAACCTAACACTTTATATAAAAATTAATTCAAAATGAATCACATATCTCAATGTAAAACACAAAACTACAAAACTTGAGAAGTTAATAAAGGAGAAAATCTTTGGGATCTAGAGTTTAGTAAAGTGTTCTTATATGACACCAAAAGCACAATCCATAAAGGAAAAAAAGCAGTCAACTGGACTTGATTGAAATTACAAGCTTTTTCTCTGAGAAACCAGTGTGAAAGCTAGTATTTAGAAGATAAAAGAGAAGCTGCAGACTGGAAGAAAATATTTGCAAACCACATTCTCTGACAAAAGACACATCTAGAAGGATGAAGAACTCTCAACACGTTAGAGTAAAAACTCAAACAAGGCAATTAGAACATAGACAAACGATATGAAGAGACTTTTCACTAAAGAAGACATAGAGACGGCAGATATGTACACGAAAAGATGTTCACCACCATCAGCTATTAGACAAATGCAAATAAAGACCATGAGGAGATGTCACCACGCACCTATGAGAACAGCTAAAATAATAAAAGAATGACAAGACCAAATACTAGAGAGGATTCAGAGAACCTGGATCATATACATTGTTTGGAAAATAACACAGCCTTTTTTTACAAAACTAACTGTGCAATTGACATAGAGAACTACTAGGGGGAAAACAGTTTTTAAAAAACACAGAGCAGCACAGAGTTAGAAAGGGATATGTGAACACAAGGAAAAAGCTATTTAAGAGGAAGACACTCTGATCTTGAGGATGCCAGTTAGAAGGGAGCGCAATTTTAGTTAAGGCATTCCCCTCTAAGACATCACCCAAAATTCTTTTTGGAGATAATCTGGACTTATTGCAAAATTCATATGAAAAAAGGACATGGCAAGAATAGCCAGGAATATTCTGAAAAGATTAATAAGGAGGAGGAACTAGATAAGGACATGGCAACCCACTCCAGTATTCTTGCCTGGAGAATCCCATGGACAGAGGAGCCTGGTGGGTTACAGTCCACGGGGCCACAAAGAGTTGGACACAACTGAGAGCGCGTGTCCACACACACACACACACACACACTTAAGCTCCAAATGAGACAAACAATGATGGCGATCAGACAACAGCAGCTGTCATCGTTCCAGAAATGGATAAAATCGGAATTGGTCATGATGACTCGTTCCCTTACACACACCATGCTGAGAAATAGACCTCAATGGGTGACCCCAACCTCAGGTAAAGAGGCAGCTAGCCTGTGAACTCAGCTTCAATTTTGAATTTAGGGAGACCGCTCGGTGGTGGTCCAAACCTCATCCTCCAATTGTTATACTCATTGGGATTATTGCCAGCGGGCTTCCCAGGTGGCCCTAGTGGAAAAGAATCCCCCTGCTAATGCAGGAGGCATAAGAGATGCGGGTTCGATCCCTGGGTGGGGGGGATCCCCTGGAGGAGGAAATGGCAACCCACTCCAGTATTCTTGCCTGGAGAATCCCATGGACGGGGGAGCCTGGCGGGCTGCAGTCCATGGAGTTGCACAGAGTCAGACAGGACTGAAGCGACTGAGCACACATTATTGCCATAAGCAGCAGGAGCGTCTGTGCAGGCTGTGCTGTGTACCACGCCTTTCCCCGCACTCCCTTACCTGATGTGAAAGTCACGGCTCTCACTTCTGTCTTCAGGACATTGCCAGTAAAACGGACGCATGAGTTGAAACTGGCAAACAAGCGAGGAATGGGAGTTTAAGTGATGTGTGTGTGTGTGTGTGTGTGTGTGTGTGTGTGTGTGTGCTCTGTCACTTCAGTCATGTTTGAATCTCTGAAACCCCATGGACTGTAGCCTGCCAGGGTCCTCTGTCCATGGGATGCTCCAGGCAGGAATGCCCAAGTGGGTTGGCGTTTCCTCCTCCAGGGGCTGTTCCCGACCCAAGGATCAAACCTGTGTTTCCAGCGCCTCCTGCATCGCAGGCAAATTCTTTACCATGGAGCCACTGGGGAAGTCCAAAGTGATGTGTAGCTGCACTATATTAAGTTTTAGAGTGAGACAGATGCTGTGCATTCGTGTTGAAGAAAAACCTCCAGACATCAGAGACAAACTTCTTGAAGGGTGTTGAAATGTGTTCAACTGCTTTAGCAAACACTGGCTGGCCACTTGCTTTTTTTTTTTTTTTCCATGTTTAGACTACCCTTGAAGAGGCACACAGGTGTGTTACATAAAAGCTCTGTCCTCAGTGTGATGGCTAATTTTGTGTCAATTTTGCTCCCTATAGTTAGCAGAGACACTTCCCTTCATGGTAGGCATCCTGATAGCTAAGTGGTAAGATAGTATAATTTCCGTTTGCAGATTGGTAAAACTGCAGTCCAGTAATGTTTTTATTAAAGTATGTTTCCCTATTAAAAAAAAAAGAGAGAATTTAAATTTTGGGAGGACACAAATATTCAGATCACGGCAGTTGGAGATAATATTGAAAATAATGTTGGGACATGTTAATGGTAATCTGAAGGTACGAAGAGCCTGATCTATTACGTATAACCTACATTAAAATCCATTCCACACAATTTAAAATGTCAATGTAAAATTTGCAGTCCAAAAATACTAGAAGAAAATACGGGGAGGAATTACTTATATTGTATTGTCAGCAGAGACAAGGTCTTTCTAAGCACGACATCAATCTTAAGAGAATGATTACAGTAACCATATAACAATTCCAAATTTTGGTACATGAGAAGGTCCTCTAAGCAAAATGATAAAAAAGAGAATAATCAGGAAAAGCATGAGTAGCTCAAATCACAGTCGAAGGACTAATATCAAGTGGATGTAAGGTAAGATCTGACGGTGCGCACTGGGGGGCTATCACACCAGAGTTTCAGGGCAATTGCTCTTACTAGTCAGATTGTATTCAGTGGAATAACTGATGCTGAAGTTGAAGCTCCTGATACTTTGACCACCTGATGAGAAGAGCTGACTCATTAGAAAAGACCCTGTTGCTGGTAAAGACTAAAGGCAGGAGAAGGGGACGACAGAGGATGAGATGGTTGGATGGCATCACTGACTCAATGGACATGAGTTTGAGCAAGCTCTAGGAGATGCTGAAGGACAGGGAAACCCTGTGTGCTGCAGTCCAGGGGGTCGCAAAGAGTCAGACATGACTGAGCGACTGAACAAACAAACAAAAAACCAGATTCTTCTTTCCCTCCACCTCACAAGAGATAGAATCTCCCCAAACCTTGAAAACAATCATCAAGAGCTTCAGCACACACCATCTGATTAGGTAAATGAGCATCCATCAACTCATTCACTCCGCTGAGAATAGCACTGGGTGCTGTCCACTTTCTCATACAAGGGAAAGTGACAGTGTTAGTCGCTCAGTCGTGTCCAACTCTTTACTACCCCATGGACTGTAGCCCGCCAGGCTCCTCAGTCCATGGGATTCTCCAGGCAAGAATAGTGGAGTGCGTTGCCATGCCCTTCTAAAGGGGATCTTCCTGACCCAGAGATTGAACCCAGGTCTCCTGTATTGCAGGCAGATTCTTTACCGTCTGAGCTAGGGAAGGCCAAATCCCAGGTAGGGAAAGCACGGTTAAATCCCTTTTCTCTCCTAGTTTTTATGCCAATTTTCTGTTGGAAGCCGGCAGCTTCCTCTTCCTGTCCATCACCTCCTTGACAGAACTTAGCAGCCTCCAATCCTGGCTGTGGCCCAGCTGTAACTCCGGGCAAGACCACTACTCCCCAGAGGTCTAACCTTGCCTTTGTGACTTCCAGAAACAATGTGGGAGGAAAAGGGTTATCTGGGGGTCTACAGCAAGCGTGGGCACACCCAACACTCAAGAATGTGAGTGATACTGACTCTCATTTCTCTTTCTCTCTCTCCTCCTCTGTCTGCTGGAACCACAGTCACACAATTAAATGGTTCTGCCACATTCTCAGGGCAGACAAATGTTAGACACTGAGAAACCAGCCCATTGATTTATTAGATTTTTTCACTTCAGACTGGTTACCACGGCTATTTGAGAATCCAGACCATTGGAGGAAATGTTATAAACTTAGAAATATTATCTATTTTCCATTACCTCCAGTAAAAATTGTCTACCAGGAAAAGGGGGGAAACGCCACTTTGGGGGCCACGTCCAGTAAATCTGGGTGAAGAGGGAGGTGGTTCCTAGGTAAGCCCCACTGCAGAGAACTGAAAAAAAGAAAAAAAGAAAGGTATTTCAATTCCCCCAAATTTGAAAGAGACGCTTGAAAGATCGAGAAGGGAACCAAAGGAACAGCTCACAGGAAACCTAAAGAACGCAGAGGGGAGGACTGGCCCCAGTTCTGCTGTGATATCATGAGTGGAGCATGACGGCATGACGCTGCTGGCAGGCACGGCCCACAGCTAGAGGTCTCCACCACGGCCTCACACCAGAGACAGCATGGGGCAGGGGGCAGCCAGGGCATGGGAGGGATCTCGTGGTCTGTGGCTACTTCTGCCCCAGTGGATCTATTAGTTTTCTAGGACCACTGTCAATTTTCTGCCAACTCAGTGGTTTACACACCACAGATTTATCAGCTTATGGTTCTGGAGGTCAGAAGTCCTGCAACAGCGGTGTTCAGCAGGGCTGCGTTTCTTCTGGAAACTCTAGGAGAGAATGTTTCCCCACCTTTCCCAGCTTCCAGAGGCGCCCACGCTCCCTGCTTGTGGCCCTTTCCTCCGTCTTCCCAGCAAGCAACAGGGGGTCCTGCTCACTCACGCAGCCAGCTCTCTGGTTCTCTCTTCCCCTCATTGCTCCACTTTTAAGGACCCTTAAGTGTCAGCTTCCCTCATAGCTCAGTTGGTAAAGAACCAACCTGCAATTTGCAAGAGACCCCAGTTTGATTCCTGGGTTGGGAAGATCTGCTAGAGAAGAGATAGGCTACCCACTCCAGTATTCTTGGGCTTCCCTGGTGGCTCAGCTTGTAAAAAAACTGCCCACAATGCGGGAGACCTGGGTTTGATCCCTGAGTTGGGAAGATCCCCTGGAGAAGGGAAAGGCTACCCATTCCAGCATTCTGGCCTGGAGAATTCCATGGGCTGTATAGTCCATAGGGTCTAAAAGAGTTGGACAGGACTGAGCAACTTTCACTTTCATTTTCATGAACACATTGGGCCCACCCAGATAGTCCAGGGTGATCTCTCTATTTAAAGATCTGCTAATTAGTTACCGTGATTCCATCTGCAACCTTGAGTCCCATTTGCTATAAAAACCTAACATAGTCAAGGTTTTGGGGACTCGGTTTTCAACATGGAGGAAGAAGAGATCTCTTCCTCTTTAAAATAAAATAATTTAATCATATTTTATGACTGTGTGTATGTGTTAGTTGCTCAGTCATGTCCAAATCTTTGCGACCATCCATGGATTGTAGCCCGCCAGGCTCCTCTGTCCACGGGATTCTCCAGGCAAGAATAGTGGAGTGGGTGCCATGCCCTCCTCCAGGGGATCTTCCTGACCCAGAGGTCGACCCGCTTCTCCCACATTGCAGGCAGAGATGCTTTACCATCTGAGCCACCAACTGTATTGATATAAAGATGAATGTATTAACATTACATATTAAAACATTTTCTTTGACCTGAAAGTTCATTTACTTTCTCCAGATTATTGAAGAATTTCAACCCTTTGCTGAGTCCCTAAGGGTCACAAGGTCCCAGGCATGGTGCCTGCTGTGTCTGACAGCTAGGTCAGCCTTAGGGGCAGCCATTCAATGTCCCTTGATACAGTGCTCAGAGGAAGTACACCCGAGCCACTCATGGGGCTTGAGGCCTGATGAAAAGTGTGATAGCGGAGGAAGGAGGCAGCAGAAGGGACAAGCATTACCACAAGCTCTCCAAGCTTCAGTTTACTCATCCACAAAATGGGGACAAGAAAGGGACCTTGTTCCAGGCATAGTCACTGAGACACCACGTGAGGTAACACAAACTCAGCTGCCCCAGGCTAGTTGCTTCATTTAAAGGAATTTCCTGCTGACCAAAAGTGTCCAAAAAAATACAGATGAGTCACAAGAAGAATTCCACAAAGTGTCAGACTCTCCTCAGCTGCAATAGGATTGGTTTGGATCCGTAGTCTTTCCTGGTGCCCTTGGGGGCACCGGGTCTCTGGAGGTTCAACCCTGGATGGTTGAGGGGCTGGGGGCTTGGAGACGGGGAGGGGTGCGATGAGGCCGCTTCATAAATTACAGTAGCCATGGTTCCTTGAGCATCTGCTGGGTCCAGAATGTGCCAGGACTTTCCATCTGTGTCTCGCTGAAGACTCAAAATAAGCTCTTCTCACCGACCAGGAAACTTGAGGCTTGGAAGGCTAAGAAGACCACCAGGAACACCCGTACCCATTCAGGTTCCCCGCCCCCCTCCATTAACGTCTCTAAGACCACACAGAGGGAGCAAGGGCCATCGTGGAGAGGAGAGACAGCAAAGGCCTGACTAGAGAGGAGAAAGAAGGATGGGGGGCTGGGGTGGAGGGGAGCGTGTGAGCAGGACCCCCCACCAGAGAAGGGAAGGGATCCTAAGACACTTGTCAGGCACTCACCATGTGCCAAGGATGGTCTTTACAGCCTGATACACATTGAAGTGAAGTGAAAGTCGCTCAGTTGTGTCTGACTCTTTGCAACCCCATGGACTATACAGTCCATGGACTTCTCCAGGCCAGAATACTGGAGTGGGTAGCCATTCCCTTCTCCAGGGGATCCTCCCAACCCAGGGATCGAACCCAGTTCTCCTGCATTGCAGGTGGATTCTTTACCAGCTGAGCCACCTGGGAAGCCAGAGAATACTGGAGTGGGTAGCCTATCTGTTTCTCCAGCAGATCAGCCCGACCCAGGAATGCAACCAGGGTCTCCTGCATTGTAGGTTTATTCTTTATGAACTGAACTATGAGGGAAGCCCACATTAACTCATTTAATCCCCACAGCGATCCTATGTGCCAGGCACTTTTATCATTTCCATTTTACAGATAAAGAAACTGAAGCACAGAAAGGCTCAGAAACACACTCAAGGCCCTGCAGTTGGGAGCCTGGAATCCCAGTCTCACTGGAGAATCTGCACTTTTATCTGCTCGACTACACCAGGTGGCCACGGAGACAGGGACACCAAAGGAATACGACAGCTGCGTCCCCACAGGGTGTGGCTTATTTTCTCCTGGCAGTCTGTTCATTAAAGAGCCCCCCTGTGGTGGGCAGACCCAGGCTTGGGATCAGAGTTGCTGGCCAGCCTCAGAAGAGGAGAGAATCAGGACAAACTGCTCTGAATGATGGAATGAGGCAGCGCATGGCAGGGTGTACCTTCGGGCAGGGGGGACAGCAGGGGCAAAGGCCCTGAGGTAGGAGCATGCTGGCTTATCTGCAGAACAAAGACAAGGCTCCTGGGCTAGAAATGAAGGAGCAAAGGGAAGGAGGTCAAACGGGCAATGGGAGTCAGTCTGCACAGGCCCTGTAGGTGCAGGCCTGTGAGAGCATTATGTGAGCCCAGCTGGGGAGGGTGCTCACTCAAGGGGACCCTGGCCACCAGGAAGAGAGGAGAAAAAAGGTGAGTGCTCCCAGAAACCTCCTAGAGGGATTCCCGGGGAGTGACAGCCAGGGGACAAGAACCCTGGAATAAACCACAGTGGAAGCTTCATCTCCAGTGCTGTTTCCTTTTCAGAGATTTTACCTTCTGAACAGATTCCTTAGTCACCTGGCACCCAGGAAACCAAGTATGAGCCATTGAGCCACAAGAGAGAGCTTTACTCGGTTCGAAATAACGCTCCCTGCATTGCGGGAACAAAACACAAGTGGAGATACGATGGCATGCCTGGCCTTCTACTTGAACTTGGAGATGTTGTCATCGAAACCCCTCCATTTTAGCCAAACTCAGCAGTTCAGAAACGGATGGTTTTCAAAGAGGTTAGAGAGGAGTTTGGAAACTTCTGTCTCCCAGCCCCCACAGGCGCCAACATTTCATTTTGCCAGTGAGGGAGGAGACACAAAGGGACACGTCCTGAAAACATGCACAGGCTCTCTCCCGAGAAGACGTGCCGTGTGCCGTGCTAAGTTGTGTCCAACCCTCCGCGAAAAGATGAGCACGTGATTCACAAAGCGCAGCGGTGGCCCCATGAGCCCTGCCTCCAGGGGCTCCGCGCTCCCCGCCCAGCCCGGCGCCCCTTCCCTCTGCACCCTGGCGCGCTGCTGCAGGGCTGTGGCCCGACTGCCAAGGCTCAGTCCTCCGGGAGTGGAAAACCAGATGAAGTTGAAGAGACAGGGAGGGGCCGGGTGAATACTTCTCACTGTGGAAACCAGAGGTCCAGCCCCTGGGCAGAGCCCCAGGCCAAGCCAGCTCTTGGGAAGGCTCCATCTCTCTCCCTGGTCTCTGGATGAACGTCCTCCAGTGGCCTCTACACAGGCCTCTGTCCCTCCTCACCTTCATTTTCCTTCCCACACAGACCCCGCTGCCTCCTCAGCTGCCTCTTCATCCCCCCTCCTGATCTAGGGTCCAGCGCGTCTTGGAGATTCTCCCAACACGAACAGCCCTAAGCAGCCAAGCCTGCGACCTCAAGATTCCCAAATGTCTGCCCCTCTCCAGCCCCACTCCCTGACCCCAGTCATCACCTCGACTGCCCCCGTGGAGTCCCCAGATGGTCAGTGTCCTCCCCTTCCAAGTTTCTGTCTTTTCTGAAACCTCATCTCCCCCAGGGGCTCTGTGAACTTGATCTTAACTTCCAGGGAATCAGCCCTCTGGCTTGGACTCCTTCCTGACCAGCCCTGGATCTCAGCCTCACAACCCTTCACTCCTAACGCGCTTCGTCCTCCCGGGTCCTGCGACGGCCTAGCCCCAGGGTATCAGTTGCACTGCCACCAACTCCACCACCCTCAAGTGGAGAAAGCATCAGTGGTGCCTAATGCATACGTGTGGGCTCCCCTAATGGCTCAGACGGTAAAGACTCTGTCTGCCATGCAGGAGACCCAGGTTTGATCCCTGGGAAGATCTCCTGGAGAGGGAATGGCTACCCACGTCAGTATTCTTGTCTGGAGAATTCCATGGACAGAGGAGCCTGGCGGGCTACAACTGAGTGACTAACACTGGGGAAATGCATGAATGCGTGCATGCTCAGTCTTGTCCGACTCTTTGCAACCCTATGGGCTGTAGCCCACCAGGCTCCTCTGTCCATGGGATTTCCCAGGCAAGAATATTGGAATGGGTTGCCATTCTCTTCTCCAGGGGATCTTCCTGACCCAGGGATCGAACTCACATCTCCTGAGTTTCCTGCATGTGCAGGCAGACTCTTTACCACTGAGCCCATTACAATTCCCTGAGCTTGGGAGGCCAGCCAAGCCCTTTCTCTAATGGGACAGCGAAGCTCCCTGTCCTTACATCTCCAGTCCCTGAATCTGTCTCACTCACTGTCTGCAGAGGACCCGCCTCCTACTTCATCAAGAATAGAAAACCCTCCAGTGTGAAGGCTCTGAACCCACTTCAGCACTTACTTCCCGACTCCCCAGCTCTGTTCTCTCGGGACAGGTGGACTCCCTCCTTCCAGCTGAGCCTCTGCACCCCCATCAGCCCCACTGCTCACCACCACCCTCACCCCTCGGGGACCCGCTCCATCGGCCACCTGTCCTTCCCAGGACCACGGTGTGTCCAGGAAAAGAGCAGGCAACAGGCCTTTCCTTGACCTTGTCTTCGTCTGGCTTGGGTACCCCATCTGCTCATTTTCTCCACCCTCAGAATTCTCGAAGGGGACGCTCACATTCAGAATATCAGCCAAAATTCTGCACCAACAGACTGAAAGCCAGCTTCTTCGGGCTGCGGCTGTCTTTCCTACCATCTCTGGGTTCTCAGCCATAAGCCATTCATCCTACTTAATTAGTGGAACTGCTTTTAAAAAATTCAGCCAACCAGACAAACCTTCCCCAGCCCTCACCTTACAAATCCATCAATCAAATGGCTGCTTCTCTTTAAGGACACATTTACAGACTCTCAAGAGAGGATGAGAATTGTCCTGTTTATGAAATAAGTAAAGTCTAAACCATTTGGTTGTTTTAAATTGCCTGTATTTCGCCCAAGTCATTAGACGCATCTATTCACCTCAGGCAGAATAATTAACTTTTCAGTCACCATATTGGTTATAACTGCGACATTCACACATCTAATATACTTTCTGAAATCAGCAAAACAAAAATTGGCTTTTTCTAGCATACTAACATTCCACTAAACTGCAATGCAATGGGAAAGAATCATTTATATTGGTGAAAAATGTAAGTTATTCAGTATCATGGAAACAATTATGTTTTATTACTTTCAAATAGCATGAATTATTTGAAAATTATCAAAACTAGAATCATATAGTTTTTCATCAACTTGGTTATGAGCTAGTCCCAGATCATGGCTAAGCATCACCATCCCCTGCATTGCCCTTCACATCTGAATCACAGGTCTGAGAACAGCGCCCCTCTTCCCATCCTACCAGCGTGGACTATGCCAATTCTAGTGGATCTGTCAACATATCAGGTTCTTCCAGGCTGAGAGCTCCCTGCAGGCAGGCCACTTCTTATACAGAGTGTTCAGATCAGAGTGCTCAATAAAGAGATGAGTGAAATCATAAACACATAAAGAGGAGGTCAGGAACAAATAAGATGATGGATGACCATTTTAAAATACCAACCACAAAAGTTTTATGAATGAAAAATATTACAGAGTTCTGATATTAATACTCCAAGTTCCAGGAGTTGGTGATGGACAGGGATGCCTGGCGTGCTACAGTCCCTGGGGTCACAAAGAGTCGGACACGACTGAGCAACTGAACTGAACTGATTAATACTCCAAAGTGCTTGTGCATTCTAACAATCAGATAGGCGCTATTTACAAATAACAACATCCGTTTGGCCAGCCTGAAGGAGCCATCACCCCATTCTCCTTCCATTTCTAAAACATCACCAACCAAATGCAACACTCTGAATTAGTGGACGTTCTTCCTGTTTAATTGGAAGAAATCAGACTCTAACTCCAACTCTGCCATTGCTTGTTTTGGTCTGAGATCCACATCCGCCTGTTACCCGGCTGGAGTCAGGAAGAAGCAATCGGCGCTTGGAGGAGCTGGCAGGATTGTAACCTGCAGAGAAGCTCCCTGTGTAGCATGCTTGTTACACAGCGATCCTCGGATGGATACATCCTCCAAGGATGCGCCTGTGAGAGGGCGAAGGCAGGGCCCGGCAGGCAACGCTCCCCCGTGCCAGATGCACAGGAAGCAGCTTCACCTCTCTGTATTTTTTCTTTGTTTTTGGTTTACTTATCTGTATTTATTTTTTTCTTTTTGGTTTATTTATTTATTTATAGCTGCCCTGAGTGTTTGTTGCTGCGTCCGGGCTTTCTCTAGCTGCGCCGAGTGGGGGCTGTGCTCCAGGTGAGGTGCGCAGGCTCCTCTCTGCGGTGGTTTACCTCGTTGCAGAGCACCAGCTCTTGGGCGCTCAGGCTTCAGTAGTTGTGGCCATGGGCTTAGCTGCTCCGAGGCACGTGGGATCTTCCGGGACCGGGGACTGAACCCGGATTCCTGCATTGGCAGGCAGATCCTTTACCAGAGGACCACTGGGGAAGTTCTGTCTGTGTTTTCTACATGTTTCCAAAAAAGACTTTATAAGAAGGAAGATCTGTGACTAAAAATAAGCTTGAAAACCACTGTTCTAGATAAACCCAAGGAGGTGCAAAGGGAAGAAAGTCCCATCTATTGAGCACTTATTATGTGCTGGGTAATTTTGAAACATCATTAACATAATTGCATTTAACTTTCACCACATCTTTATGAGCTAGACAGTAGTTAACCCATTTTAAAGAAGAGCATACTGAGGTTCAAAGAAGCAAAATCTCATAACCAGCAAGAGTCAGCCGTGATGTAATCCCAAAGCCACGCTGTTTCCCCTGCTTTCATCTCTAAAAATCCTCATCACCCCTCAACTAGACTTTCCACATCCCCTCCCCTCTCCCCTTACAATTTAAGCCTGCCCTCAGTCATTTTCACTCATAAATTAATTAACGCATCAGTATTCGGTGTGAATGGTTCTTTGCTAATTTGTTACTTCCTTACAGTGTTCATTAAGAATCATTCATTGAGCATCTACCAGATGCCTGGTACTAGGCCAGGTCCCAGAGACACAGACTATCAAAGCATTGCCTATACTGTGTCCATAGACTAGTAGGGAGAAATACGGAAACCAATAAACAAAAATATTAAAAGTCATATGATGACCACAGGGGAACAGCTCAAGGATAGCCTGGGAGAGGGAAAGAAAGATAACTACTGCCTTCTTTACCATGGGTATTTGCTGGTTTATGTTGTCGGCAAGTTTTCTGCTCATAATAGAACACAGCTAATGCTTCCAGCATTACTCATGCCTCTGGGAGAAGGGGCTCAGGTACCAAAATGTACTCTTGACCATTTCTTCCTCACTCCTTAGTGCACAGTCCTATTCCAGGAGGTAAGATAAACTGAAACTCATTGGATTTCTTTTCATTGTCCTTGACTTGAAATACATTTAGACATTAAAAGACTGACTCTTAAAAGCAATTCTATCCCTTGCCCTCCCTCTAGATGTTCCTGTCCCGGGCCAAGTCAAAGAAAGATATTGTTCTACTGTAATTTCTTATTCACTCCAAACCCTCTTGTGTTTCCAGCTGAAATAGAATGTGAGCGGCACTCCTACCCAGCTCTTTCTGAGCCAATAATAAACCAACTACTGCATCTCTAATGATAGTGATTAGACAGCCTAATATCCAAGCATTAAGGTAAAGCCCTTACTCTCATCCCTACGGATCATCTCAAATCAGTCTTTCTTTCTGAGTTTCTATTCTCCCTGAGCAACTTGACTTTGCTTCTTCTAAATTCCTTGCCTTTTAAGAATCTACACAGTGAAAACAATAGTTATGTTAATAAGCCACTGATTGAGCAAAACACACACCACAGAGCAAACATCAGCACAAATGAACACACACAGAAGTGTTACTGGAAGGTAAAGTGGATAAAATCTGATACGCAAAGTAGCACAAATACATAACCCAACATCATCAAAATGCACAGATTATCCCTGCCCTGGAAATTTATTTGAAGGAAGTAATTCAAAGGAAGAAAAAAAGTATGTAAATGCTCTCCTGAAAATTGATGTGTGATAGCAGAAAATTGAGATGGTGAGTGAGGCAAAGCTGAGTAAATTATAGGCTATTAACAATGATCACTGTGAAATCTGAGTCACAGCATGAAAATGTTATGGATACATTTTAAATTAAAAATAATAATCACATAGGTAATATGATTACAAACATGTAGAAAAATTCTGTTTGCCTAAGGACACTGGAATCACCAGTAATGTTTCTAGATGTTGTTAGTGGTTACAGTCTTGTCTTTACAATAAAAAAAAGATTCAGACAAAAACAGGATGAGTCATTGCCTGACAACTGTCATCTAATAAGAAAGTCCCGTTTACAGTGACAATGAGAAGCATTTAAATGCCAGGTTCCCTTCTCTTATCCTGGTTTACTTTTGAATGTTGACCTTTCTAGGAGTTAAAATTAATCTAATCAACCAATGATAGATTTTATATGGCTGTCGGTTTATCTGTTGAGTCCTGTCTGACTCTTTGTGATCCTGTCCATGGGATTTTTCAGGCAAGAATACTAGAGTGGGTTGCCATTTCCTCCTCCAGGGGATCTTCCTGACCCAGGGATTGAACTCACGTCTCCTGTGTCTCCTGCATTGCAGATGGATTTTTTATCCGCTGAGCCATCAGGGAAGCCTGGTTGCCAACCAGTAGTCAGTAAAACCGAAAGGGGTCAAGACATGGGATTTGAGTGTGCAGACTGAGCAGGCAGAGGGCGCCAGGGCAGAACGATGCTTGGCTAACTAGGTGCACAGTTTCCCGATGTCTAAGTGTGGGGTGTTTGTGCTCCTGGCTTCTCAGTATAGAGACAGATGCTAGAGGAACTGAAAATTTCTCATTTAAATTCAGAAAACGCCCAGGGTCCTGCAGCCCCTCCTGACTCTCGCCCAGCCCCCAGTCTCCACACGTTTGCTCTGGACACAACTTGAGCCACAGAACAACCTCACAGATACTGTCCTGCCTCTGTCTCTACCAACAGCACTGGGATGAAGTTGAAGGGTCTAGAATTTTTTTGTTTACTGTAGCAGAATATACATAATACAAAATGCATCACTTTAACCATTTGGAAGTGTGAAATTCTGTGACACCCTCACCACCATCCATCTCCAGAACTTTTCATCACCCTCAACTCAACTCTGTACCCATTAGGTAATAACGCCATTCCCCTCCCCTCCAGACCCTGGCAGCCACTGTTTCCTCTCCTTTCTGTCTCTATGACTTGACCTGCTCTAGGAACCTCAAGGAAGTGGCATCATGCAGTATTTGTCCTTCTGTGTCTGGCTTATTGCCTTGAGCATAATGTCCTCAAAGTTCATGCATATTCTAGTGTGCGTCAGAAGCCCCTTCCTTTTTAAAGCTGAATAATATCCCGTTGTATATATCCACCATGAGACTGGGCTTCTCCAGTGGCTCAGTGGTAAAGAATCTGCCTGTGATGCAGGAGACACAGAAGATGCAGGTTTGATCCCTGGGTTGGGAAGATCCCTGGACGAGGGCATGGCAACCACTCCAGTATTCTTGCTGGGAAAGTCCCACAGACAGAGGAGCTTGGTGGGCCACAAAGAGTCAGACATGACTGAAGTGATCGACCACAGCACAGCACCATGAGACGAAGCATTGTAAGGGACTACAGCCCACCTCTCTGGGGATTACCATTCTTACTGACCCAGCCCTGATCTCAAGCTCCGTTCTGAGCAATGGGATTCCATCTTATTCTCACTGGTTCATCCTTCAATTCTCCTCCTCCTCTAGAAGTTCTTTATTCGGGAACTTGCCTGTGCTTCCTCTTTCTTCCCAGGATCGAGAAGATTCATTCCTTCCACCACAGGACAGTGGGTGGAGGCAGCTACCGGTTGCTCACTGAACATCTGCTCAGCCCACCTGTCAGGGCACCAGTGACTCACCCCACATCCAGGAAGGCAGCTACTTGCCAAAGAGTACCTTTGCCTCTTCAGTCTAACCTGCGGATCCCTCTCTCTGCTCCTGTGCTGGGGAAGATGTTGACCAAAAGATGCAGCTTCCCAAGGTGTCTACAGCAAGGCCAGCCTCCCATCTTCCCTGTAACCTTCTTCCCTTCTATTGCCGGTCACCAGATTCTTCTCTGCGACTTCCCTGACTCTGTCTGAACCCTAGAACTTCAGACCCACGGCCCAGAGCCTAAGCACGGGTCCAGCCACACTTACAGCCAGAGTGAGTTCCTCCCTTGCGTGATGACACCCGTGAACTTGGTCAGTCGTCTGGCGTCCACTTCAATCCACTGGTGGAGGTCATTCCTCCCCGCGCACCATGCCCCATCATAAAAATCATTTTCATTAATGCCCGCCTGAAAAGAAAGAGAGGGGTGTTCTTCAATACTACATATAAAACAGACAACCAACGCGGCCCTACTGTGTAGCACAGGGGACGATGCCCAGTACCTCGCAATAATCTACAAGGGAAAAGAATCTGAAAAGGCTATATCTGAAAAGATGGAGCTGAATCACTTTGCTGTACACCTGAAACTAACACAACATTGTCAATCAATACACTTAAAAAATGGAGAGGGACATGGCAACCCACTCCAGTGTTCTTGCCAGGAGGAATCTCAAGGACAGAAGAGCCTGGCAGGCTACAGTCGTAAACAGATAGACATCGAGTCATAAAGAGTCAGACACGACTGAGTGACTGAACACACACACAGATACTTTTTAAAAAAAAGAAAAGGGAGGGCATTCTTCAGAAAGACCCAGAATATACTCAAAGAAAATGTAGACAAGTTTTTTTTGTGACATTTCTAGGAAGGTAGGTGGGAGGGATAGAAGAGAATGAGGAAGTAGATAAAGAAAAAAGTCACTGTGCTCTGAACTCTTAATTCCAAATCATAAAGATGAGCTGCTTGTTATTAACAAGTTGGAAATATTTCAATATGATAAGTCCTCCTCTTGCCCAGTGTGAAAAATGAAATTTAATGAGTTCTCCTGTTACTCATTCATCCAATAGACACAGAGCGTCTCCTACGTACCAGCCTACACACGCCAGGTGCTGGGAGCACAAAGGTGAATCGTTCCCTCCTGGAACCTCAAGATCCAGGCAGGAAGAAAGACATGAAAATAGATAAGTGAGAACACAATAGGGCAGGTGTTATTTCAGGAATAGGAACAAACTGCTTTGGGAGTGTTCAAGGACAGCACAGTTAACTTGAGCTGGGGGAGATGATGGACAGAAAGCCCCCAGGCAGAGGAGATATTTGAACCGGATGTTAAAGGTTAGGTTTATCTAGTGAAATTTACTTATTAGCATTTAAGCCATTTGATGGGTCTGAGTATCAGTTGCTTTTGCCACCAGGGATTCTCCTGATCTGAATTTACAATGTGGATGAATTTCTGTTCTAGAATTTTCCCTATGTTATCCCCATTTGAAGAGACAACTCCCTGGTGTTTTAAAAAAAAAAAGACAAAGGAGTCAGGGGAAACTTCCTAATTTACTAAGACCCTTTCTGCATTAATCTCATTTTCCGATGCCTATTTCACAAGTACATAATCATATGAGAAAAAGTCTGAATGATACTCAAGAGATGAAAATGACAGGCCAGTCCATCTTCCCTACCTCTGAGCACTTTTCAACTCAAATTCTGTCAGCCTTATTTTAATGGCCAACAGTGATGTGGAACTCAGACCCCAGCAATAGCAGAGGAACAGCTTGGCAAGGGGTCCTATTGACAGAACTCATCCAGCACTGCACTGGATAACATAAACCTTGTATCAGGACCAACACAGAGTATGCATTCCCAGTCCACTCCTGGAACAATCCTGAACGAGCTCTGAGAGCAAATGTTGGAACACTAATGTACCATGGTCATCTACTCTCGCCTGGGAAATTCCATGAACAGAGGAGCCTGGCAGGCTATATCCATGGGGTCAAAGAGAGTCAGACACCAGTGAGCAACTGAGCACCAGATGCTCTTTTAAAAGCGCACCCATCTCAAATGAAGGTGAATAAAATGGCTGTTAGTCAACATTCTCCAGAAACCCACGCTCTCAGTTAACCAGCACCTCTGTGTCTGAAGGCACACAGGGTGTCTATAATAAGGACCTAGAGGTGCTGCAAGATTTTGCCTTCCAGAGCCACCAAAGAAAAGCTCAATTTTGCAAGTGTGCATGACTTGTTCTACCTGTGCTTCAGTGAGTTTTGTTAAAGCAATGCCGACTTTTAAATATAATGTCTCATTTCCCAGGACTGCCGGTCATCAGGGAGATCACCAACCCTGTCTGAAGGCTATAATTACACAATTGTTCCCTTTCTTCATCTATGGCACTTATCCCCCCAAAGGAAGAGACCTGCAACCCATTAATGACTTACAGTATCACAATTCATCTTCTTTCAAGAAACCATAATATACACTGAGTTTGAGACTGGTGCTTAGAACAGTTTCATTTATTTATTGAAATTAACCTTCACCTTGCCTCTGCTATTTGCCAAGTTGTGGTCCAAGCAGGAGGAATACAAAGGTAGACAACATGGGGTCAGACCTGCCTTCCCAGAACTCAGAACAGGCAGATGGACTAAAGTCCCCTCACGGCGTCTTCTGGTGTTAGCATCTCACGATCAACCACTGCACAGCGGGCTGATTAAGAGCTTGTGCTCTGAAGCCCTAGCTGGGTGTGAATCTCAGGTCTGCAACCTTCATACGGTACAAGTTCAGGCAATTTGCCTAAATTGCTCTGTGCCTCGGTTTCCCCATCTGCTCAAGTGAGAGCAATGCTCATTTCTCCCTTAGGATGCTAACTGTGCTTTCAACAGGGGCTGGCACTTGGTTAACATGAATGCCAAAAGAACTGAACACTCAGCTAACACTAGTTATCAGTACATCTGGGCTTCCCTGCTGGCTCAGGGGTAAAGAATCCACCTGCCAAGCAGGAGACACGGTTCGATCCCTGGGTCGGGAAGATCTCATGGAGAAGGAAATGGCGACCCGCTCCAGTCTTCTTGCCAAGATAACTCCACCAACAGAGCAGACTGCCTGGCACGGGCTACAGTCCATGGGGTCTCGAAGAGTCAGACACAATTTAGTGACTAAACAACAACAAATCAGTACATCTAAAACAATGAATATTTGGTAAATTGTGAAAATATGGATGTTTTAAGAATTAGTTCACATTTGGAAAAGTCTAGGGAATTGCAACACTACTCCAGTCAACTGGTGTCATGGTGTTTACAACATCAAATATCCAGGAAAGAATCATAAAATCTGAAAACAGAGGAGGTCCACTGTCTACAGTTCTCAGCAGGAGGCCACGTTGCCTCCCCCACGGGATATCCGGCAATGCTTGCAGCCGTGTTTGGCTGTGACAACGGGGGGCAGCGTGTGCAACTGGCAACGACAGACAGAGGCCAGGAATGCTGGGAAACATTCTACAAGCCGTGGGACAGCCCGGCCACAAAGAGCTGCCCAGCCCCAGACGTGGATCGTGCAGAGCTTAAGCATGCCAGCTCCTGGGCTAAGCACACAAGAAAGAGCTGCCATACAGCTCGAGATGTTTACCCCTCCAAGATCATGAAAGCTTGGAGCAGCTGTCCTCATGCCATTCAACCAAAGCCTGCTGTCTGAGAGCTGACATTTGATTTCCTGTTCCTGGTTTTGCTAGCCTGGATATCCTGCTTCTGCTGCCAATCTCAGCTCTTCCTAAGCACACCAGACAGTCAATTAAGTGTAATAAGGTGTCAGGGGATTGAAGAGCCCTGCACGAAGCTGACCCTTTGGGACATGACAGTCACCTCTGCAAAATCAATTATAAATTGATAAAGCAAGAGTCCAGGAGAATTCAATGCAAGAGGAGGTACCAGTCTCAGAGATGTCACCAAATTACACCAGAGGGCCAAAAATGATATCAGTAACATGTCTGAGAAACCAAGAAACATTCATCCCTTTTTGTTTAATAATGAAGAGAAGTACTTCATCAATTTTGGAGAAATTTAAGTCAGAAATTGTTGAAGTGGAAGGTTTGATTCCTTAAACTTTAAGGAAGCTAGTCTTCAAAATACCACTTACATAGAATGACTGTTTATTCTAGAGTACCAAATAAATTAGGAATTAATGTAATTTTCTCAAGGCAATTTTTATATGCATCATTTTTTCCCTTAAAAATCCCTATCAAGACATCTAATTGATGAAAGATTTTGCTTAAGATAAAAGGGGGAATTATTAATTCCATAACAAAGAGAAAACCTGACACTCTCCATTTAAGATCAATCAAATGGGAATTGTCTGTTTCAAAATGATGGAGTAAATACGTTGGTTTCTCCAGGTTCTTCTCTCACAAGTTCCCCTAAACAAAGAAAACAAGATAAAGAAACACAACTTTGACCACTGATAGAACTAGGAGATGTTTATAAAACTCAGATCACAATATATGAAGATAGAAATGAGATGAAGGGCTCTTGAATAACTCAGTAAGAGAAGAAAGTGCTAACTTCCAAGGGACACACCAATGGGAAGTAAGCCACACAGAATTTAAGAAAGCTCAAAAACTGGATTCTTAGATATCTTGAAAGGTGAGAGTGAGAGAGGACTAAAAACGGGGAATTGATTCAAAATGTAAATAAAAAAAAATTAGATTCTCACATCTGCCCCACCACCCCAGCCTTCAGCTCAGTTCAGTTGCTCAGTCATGTCCAGCTCTTTGCGACCCCATGGACTGCAGCACGCCAGGCCTCCCTGTCCATCACCAACTCCCGCAGTTTACTCAAACTCATGTCCATTGTGTTGGTGATGCCATACAACCATCAGGGGATCTCATCCCCTGTTCTCCCCTTCTCCTCCCACCTTCAATCTTTCCCAGCATCAGGGTCTCTTCCATTGAGTCAGTTCTTCACATCAAGTGGCCAAAGTATTGGAGTTTCAGCTTCAACATCAGTCCTTCCAACGAACACCCAGGACTGATCTCCTTTAGGATGGACTGGTTGGATCTCCCTGCAGTCCCTGGGACTCTCAAGAGTCTTCTCCAATACCACAGTTCAAAAGCATCAATTCTTCGGCACTCAGCTTTCTTTATAGTCCAACTCTCACATCCATACATGACTACTGGAAAAACTATAGCTTTGACTAGATGGACCTTTGTTGGCAAAGTAATGTCTCTACTTTTTAATATGCTGTTTAGGTTTGGTCATAGCTTTTCTTCCAAGGAGCAAGTGTCTTTTAATTTCATGGCTGCAGTCACCATCTGCACTGATTTTGGAGCAATAAAGTCTCTCGCTGTTTCCATTGTTTCCCCATCTATTTGCCATGAAGTGATGAGACCTGATGCCATGATCTCAGCTTTCTGAATGCTGAGTTTTAAGCCAACTTTTTCACTTTCCTCCTTCAATTTCTTCAATTTAAGTCTGATTTGGCAAGAAGGAGTTCATGATTTGAGCCACAGTCAGCTCCCGGTCTTGTTTTTGCTGACTGTATAGAGCTTCTCCATCTTTGGCTGCGAAGAATATAATCAATCTGATTTCTGTATTGACCATCTGGTGATGTCCATGTGTACAGTCTTCTCTTCTGCAAAAACTTGATTTTTTTTTCTCTTAAAAAAGGCAACCAGAGAGACTAGATTTGAAAACCCTGGACACAGAGGAGGGAAGATATGATAGACAAGCACAGGGAATTCAGTGGAAATCATCAGCATAGTGAAGCGTGAGATGACCCACCTCTCTTTCTCCATGCGATTCTAGAACACAATGCAGCCAAGTGTAGAACAAACAAAAAATAAATAAGCTAAAGATATACTGGAGAACAGGAAAAAACCTCAAAGACACTATAATTATGATCCCTTGAAAGAGAAGATCTTGTTTGCATGAATCAAAAATAGGATAGTCTTAGGGAGGAAATAGTAGTACACAAGAAAGAACTCTTGGAATGTGAAAATTCCAGTAACAATAACCATACCAGAAAAAGAAGAAGGGCAGAGTGTAAAGTCAGAGATTTTTTTTTCCAGAGGAAGAAATTGCAAAAAACTATTAAACGAAAATGTCCCAAATCGCTATGGCTTAAGTCTCCAAAGAACTAAGAATATGGGACAATGAATCAAATAAGAACCACACCAAAGGATATCATTGTGAGCTTTAAAATATCAGAAATAAAGAGAAGATTCTAAAAGTTTTCAAAGAGGAAACAATAAAACAGAGAGGGGAAGGGAAAATTGGGAGATTGGGACTGATATATATACACTGTATACACTACTATAATATACATAAAACTGGTAACTAACAAGAACCTACTGTACAGCGCAAGGAACTCTACTCAATACTCTGTAATGACCTTTATGAATCTAAAAAAAAAGACTGGATATATGTATATGTATAACTGATTCACTTTGATGTACAGTAGAAGCTAACACAACATTGTAAATCAACTGTACTCCAAGAACAATTAATTTTAAAAAATAAAACAAAATAAAAGATTAAGAAGAGTACCAGAATTCTCAATAACAACATCTGAAGCTAAAAGAATGAAGAGATGACTCCAAAATTCTGAAAGCAAAGATTTTCCAACTTGGAATTTTATACATAGACTATTGATCACAAAAAAACGGTGTTCAGATTCACAGATCCCCCCCAAATTTCTCTCGTACCGTTTCCATGAAGCTACTAGAGGATATGCTCCACATAAATGAAGCAGAACACCAAAAAGAGGAAGTCAGATTGAGAAATCAAAGGTTCCAAAACAGGATGATGGTGAAGAAATCCCAAGATACAAGTGATGCAGAAGATCCAGAAACACAGCAGGTCAAAGGGCTCCTGAAAGGATGTCTACAGAAACACAAAAAGCAAAAGTCACACTCAAAATGGCTGAGCAGATCTGACCTAACAGAAAGTTACACTGAAGGCTGTTTTACAGACCCAGACTATTGCCGGGTGTGGGATGGTTTTTTAAAACATGAGCATTTCCAGGAAAACAAAAAGTCGTCAAGAAGTTATATAATGGGAATTAATTCTTGACTTAAAACTACAATAATTCTTGGCTCAGTAGTAAGCAGTATTTATAGTCATAACAATGAAAACCTCCAATGTAGGTTTTTGTCCAAAAGTTGAGATACAATTTTGTTGGAAAGATTAAATAGGGATGATTAGAAATGAGCTGAAATCATCATCTTCCATAATAAAGATTCAAATGATAAAGTCCAAAAATTATAAATCAGTATATATCAATACATGCACATTATTTAGAAATTAAGATTGAAATTCCCAAAGAAACAAGTGAAAAAGTCTGGAAGTAGTTGCCCCGTTCACAGCATTTGATGGGGGTCAGGGAGTAGGGTGGAATGCGGAATGCCTCTACAGGGACCATCGCTTTGTTTTTATTTTTGTCTTTTCCAACTTTATTAGGACTAATCGACAGATATAATTATACATATGTACAACTTGATGATTTGATAGGCATATACATTACAGAAGGATTACCAAGATCAAGATAATTAATACAGCCATCACCTCAAGTGTTAGCTCTTTTGTTTGTGTGTGTGGTGAGAATGCTTAAGATATATTCCTCAACAACTTTCAAGTATTACACAATACTGTATTATCGTTATTATTAACTATAATCACCATGCTATATATTAGATCCTTTGAACTTACTCTTCTTATAACTCAAAGTATATACTGTTTAACCTACATCTCCCCATTTCCTCTCCTGCTCAACCCCTGGCAACAACCATTCTATTGTTTATCTGATATAATCCTTTAATGTTTTGATTTCTTTAACTACTTGCTTATAAAACTGACTAAAATAAAAGGAAAGGAAAGGAGATGCACAAATATAGATAGATAGATGCACAAATACAGTTCAGCTCAGTAGTGTCCGACTCTTTGCGACCCCATGGACTGTAGCACGCCAGGCTTCCCTGTCTATCACCAACTCTCAAAGCTTGCTCAAATTCATGTCCATCGAGTCGGTGATGCCATCCAACCATCTCATCCTCAGACATCCCCTTCTTCTCCCGCCTTCAATCTTTCCCAGCATCAGAGTCTTTTCAAATGAGTCAGTTCCTCATATCAGGGGGCCAAAGTTTTGGAGTTTCAGCTTCAGCATCAGTCCTTCCAATGAATATTCAGGATTGGTTTCCTTTAGGATTGATTGCTTTGATCTCCTTTCAGTCCAAGGGACTCTCAAGAGTCTTCTCCAATACCACAGTTCAAAAGCATTAACTCTTCAGCACTCAGCTTTCTTTACAGTCCAACTCTCACATCCATACATGACTACTGGAAAAACCATAACTTTGACTAGATGGACCTTTGTTGGCAAAGTAATGTCTCTGCTTTTTAATATGCTGTCTAGGTGGGTCATAGCTTTTCTTCCAAGGAGCAAGCATCTTTTAATTTTGAAGACGAATATGGACAAATGCACAAATATGATATACAACCTATTTTTTAAACTATTCTTTAATTTTCTAGGTGTCTACATGAGCACCTACTATGTGCTAGGTACTATGCAATTTGCTTTATGGCATATATAGAAAACTGTGAATCTCAAAATCACTCTGCTGTCATGAAACCATTAATCTGCACTGTACATACTTCATGATCATGGGCTGCCTTAGTACAGAAACATCTGGAAGCAAATTAAAAAGTTATATCCAAGTGAGTGTAACAATTTAGCAATTCAGCAATTCCCAGATAATTGACCCAGCTGCCACTTTGTAAACATAACCCAGGGCTATTTGGACTGAAACAGAATAAAGTAATAGTTCTTTTAAAATCTTTAAAAAAAAGATTCTTAGAAACAGAGGCTGAAACTTTATAGTTACCAACAAGTTCCCCTTTTGGAGGCAGCGATTACCTAAAAATGTTAGCTGTGATATCTGATTAATATAGGTAAGTAACTATTCTCCCAAAAGAGGCCATAATGCTCTCTGAATATCCACCTTTGGTAAACCTCTGTGATAAACTTTTGATAGACACATAACACTGCCTGGGTGCCAATCAGCTGATCCTTTCGCAAATAAGCAGAGCTTCCTGCCGCTTCAGACCTTAATCATCAGTGTTGTTGTTGTTCAGCCACTAAGTCGTGTCTGACTCTTTGCAACCCCATGGACTGCAGTACACCAGGCTTCCCGGTCCTTCATTATCTCCCAGTTTGCTCAAATTCATGTCCATTGAGTGGGTGACGCTATCTAACCATCTCATCCTCTGCTGCCTCCGTCTCCTTTTGCCTTCAATCTTTCCCAGCATCAGAGTCTTTTCCAGTGAGTCAGCTCTTTGCATCAGGTAGCCAAAGTACTGGAGCTTCAGCTTCAGCATCAGTCCTTCCAATGAGTATTCAGGGTTGATTTCCTTTAGGATTGACTAGTTTGATCTCCTTGCAGTCCAAGGGATTCTGAAGAGTCTTCTCCATCACTACAATTTGAAAGCATCAATTCTTCGGCGATAAGCCTTCTTTATGGTCCAACTCTCACATATGTACATGACTAATGGAAAAACCATAGCTTTGACTATATGGACCTTTGTTGGCAAAGAAATGTCTCTGCTTTTTAGGTTTAGTACTTTGGCCACCTCATGTGAAGACTTGACTCATTGGAAAAGACCCTGATGCTGGGAGGGATTGGGGGTAGGAGGAGAAGGGGATGACAGAGAATGAGATGGCTGGATGGCATCACTGACTCGATGGACATGAGTTTGGGTAAACTCCGGGAGTTGGTGATGGGCAGGGAGGCCTGGCGTGCTGCGATTCATGGGGTCACAAAGAGTTGGACAAGACTGAGCAACTGAACTGAACTGATCTAGGTTTAGCATAGCTTTCCTTCCAAGAAGTAAGCATCTTTTAATTTCATGGCTGCAGTCACCCTCAGCAGTGATTTTGGAGCCCAAGAAAATAAAATCTGTCTCTTCTTCCAATTTTTCCCCTTCCATTTGCCATGAAGTGATGGGACTGGATGCCACGATCTTAGTTTTTTTAATGTTGAGTTTTAAGCCAACTTTTTCACTCTCTTCTTTCATCTTCTTCAAGAGGCTCTTTAGTTCCTCTTCGATTTCTGCCACTAGAATGGTATCATCTGCATATCTGAAGTTGTTGATATTTCTCCTGACAATCTTGATTCCAGCTTGTGATTCATCCAGCCCAGCATTTTACATGATGTACTCTGCATAGAAGTTAAATAAGCAGGGGGACAATATACAGCCTCGTACTCCTTTTCCAATTTTGCACCAGTCCATTGTTCCACATAAGGTTCTAACTGTGGCTGCTTGACCCACATACAGGCTTCTCAGAAGACAGGTAAGGTGGTCTGGTATTCCCATCTCTTTAAGAATGTTCAACAGTTTTTTGATCCACACAGTCAAAGGCTTTCGCATAGTCAATGAAGCAGAAGCAAATGTTTTTCTGGAATTCCCTTGCTTTCTCTATGGTCCAAAGAATGTTGGCAGTCTGATTTCTAGTCCTCTGCCTTTTCCAAACCCAGCTTGTACTCCTGGAAGTTCTCGGTTCACATATACGAGCTCATCTTCAGGTGTCATGTGTTTTTGCCTTTTCATAATGTTCACGGGGTTCTTAAGGCAAGAACATGGAGTGGTTTGCCATCCCCTCCTTCAGCGGACCACATTTTGTCAGAACTCCTCTCTATGACCTGTCTGTCTTGAGTGGCCCTGGATGTCATGGCTCATATCTTCAGTGAATTATGCAAACCTCTTCGCCACAACAAGTCTGTGATCCATGAAGGGGTAATAATCAATAAAGTTGATTAAAATGAAATACTTATTGCTTTTAAATCCATTTTTAAACCCAAAATCCATTTTTTAAAAATGTCTTGCACTAACTAAGGAAAACAATAAATATCTCAAGTTTGAAATGAAAAATGATTGAAACAAAATCTATCAGGGAGTTCCCTGATACAACTAAGAATCCACAAGCCAAAACAAAAGATCCTGCATGCCACAGTGAAGATCAAAGGCCCTACTCTTGTGCAGCCAAATAAATAAAATTTTTTTTTTAATTTTACAAAGTGCACTCATCCAGGTACCCACACCCAGATCTAAATGTAGAAGATGACCAGCATCCCCAAAGTTCCCACCGGTGGCCCCACCCAGGCATTATCTTTCCCCTAACATAACCATTGTTCTGACATCCATCTGCCTGGACTGATTTTCCTGTTTTCTTTTTTCTATAAATGGAACTTTCTGTGACAACTCTTTTGTGCCTGGCTCCTTTTGCTCACTGTGGTATCTGTGAGATTCATCCATATTATTACAGGTAGCAGTAACTTATTCCTTTTCACTGCTGTATAGTATTCCACTGTACACATATACAAATGACTTATCCATCATACTGTCTGATGGACATGGGGATTACTACCATATTGGGAGTATCATGAATAACAATGCTATGAACCTATCTGTACATGTTTTTTGTACATATATGAATGCATTTCTTTTAGGCGTAAGAAAGAATTTGTTAGATTAACAGGTACAAGAATGTTGAGTTCAGTAGATACTGCCAAACAGGTTCCAAAGGTTGTGCTATTTCATGATCCCAGCACTATATAAAATTTTCTATTGCTCCGTATCTTTGCCCACACTTAATATTGTTCTTTTTTTTTTTTTTTAAAGCCATTCTGGTGCCTACATATCATTGCGATTTTAATCTGTATTTACTTAATGACTAACGATAAAGAGCACTTTCTTAGGTTTATTGGCCATGATATTGCTCCATAAGCACAGCACAGGTCCACTCACACTGGCTTTGCTTTAGTTCTTCAAATATAACATGTTCCCTCCACCATGGGGCCTTTGCACACACTGTTCCCTTCAACTGGGAATTCTCTCCTGTCCCCTCTGTCAACTCTTTGTCTGATAAACTCTTAACTTTTAATCCTGCTTCAAACCTTGTAGCCCATCCTCAGGAAAGTGTTCCAGATCTCCAGATTGAGGCAGGTTTGTTGGATATAGAAAACCATGGTGTTATGGGTTGGATTATATCCTCCAAAAACATAGGTTCAATCTCTTATCCCTGGAACCTCAGAAGGTGATATTATTTGGGAACAGAGTTGTTGCAGATGAAATTAGCAGATGAAGATGAGGGCCTAAACCTGATGGCTGGTGTCTTTGGAAGAAGGGGAATTCTGGTTACAGAGACAGACACACTGAGATGAGAGATGATGTAGGAGGGAGACCGCCTGTGACCACAGAGGCAGAGACTGGAGAGATGCCACTACAAGCCAGGAACACCCATCCTGGGATGCCTGAGGACTGGCAGCTGGAAGAGGCAAGGGAAGATCCTCTACTAGTAGCTTAAGAGGGAGCTCAGACCTAAAAGCACTTTGATTTCAGACTTCCAGCCTCTGGAATTGTGAGAGAATAAATTCTTGTTGCTTTACGCTGTTTGTGACACTTTGCTATGGAAGCCCCCAGAACTAATGTACCTGGTCCTCTCCTTCTGTGCATTCATCACAGATTTCCACTGGGCAATCTCACCCATGAGATTTTTTTCAAAATAATTTCATTTCCCCATTTCATGACCCAAGGCCAAAATAACACTGGAGGAGGCATCCTGGACTCCTCTTTTTCTCTCTCGCACCCAAACCTCATTCTCCTCCTCGTCAGAAAAGCCTGCTTTCAAAATATCCAAAACCCAACCACTTCTCGCCGCTTCCACACACCTGGCTTGGCTGGAGCCAGCATCACCTCTCATGTAGGGTGCTGACGTCACCCCTCTCCAGCCCCCTGCTTTGACTCCTGCTTCCCTAAGTCAACACAGAGACTGGGTTACTCCTTCACACTTGCAAAGCAGAGCATGGCGTTCCTGTACCCCAAACCTTTCCATGGCCCCTCAGTTGGCTCAAGAGTCAAAGTCAAAGTCCTCCCAGAGCGATGTCTGGGCTGGCGACTCCCCTCTGTACTCCTAGGGCCCAAGCCACCCCGCTCCTTGTTAACTGATAATGTTCAGCCTGTTGTCTCCACAAGACACTCAAGTCACTCCCACTGCCGGAATGCTCCTCCCATAGCTACCGGATCCCCTGCTGATCCTTAAGCCAACTTGGCCTCAAACCTGACCTTGATCACTTTTAACTATAACCTGACCCCTCCCCAGAGGTGGCCCTCCCGACCCCACTGTTGGCTATACATTTGTCACATTTATCACCTTTGAAATACTATAAAAATCATCCTGTTATATTTTTCGCTTTTATGTGCCTCATTTTGGCCACTTGATGCAAAGAGCCGACTCATTAGAAAAGACCCTGATTCTGCGAAAGATTGAGGGCAGGAGGAGAAGGGGGCGACAGAGTATGAGATGGTTGGACGGCATCACCAATTCAATGGCATGAATTTAACCAAACTCTGGGAGATAATGACAGACAGGGAAGCCTGGCAGGCTGCAGTCCACGGGGTCAGACAACAGTCAGACACCACTTAGGGACTAAACAATTCCCACTAGATTGTAAGTTGTCAGATGGTGAGGATCTCTGTTTTGGCCACGGAGGCATCCCAAGGACCTAAGACATGACCCAGCACACAGAAGGCCTTCCTTAAATATTTGCTAAAAGATTAGAGAGCGTTTCTGATTTTGTTCACCATTGTCTCCCCAAGACGTCTGACAGTGTCTGCCTGGCACCAATAAGGTTCCCAGGAGGCGGGGTTTTGAATGAAATGAGTGAAGACGAGAAAAACTCTGCTCTGATCTGTCTTTCGCGCCTCCTCTCCCCTTCTTTGTCTTTCATCCTCTCTTTACACAAGTCTTCTCTGCCTGGGCAGTGTGTGCTGTGTCCACTGAAACCTTAGCTCAGAAGAACGTGGACTCCTGGCTCCCAACTGTATGTGCCCAGGAGACAGTGTGGCTGGGCTGACAGCCCAGAGGGCCCATCTTTATAAGCCATCATTTGAGAAGGCACAGTGGGTTCTGCCAGCTGAATGGACATGAGGCCCCATGGGGATGACTGTTGACACCCCTCAAACTTCTCTGGGTCCTGCCAGGATGGTACTAGGAGGCTCAGTGGTCAGGGAGATGAGTCAGAAGATGGGGTGCTGGAGGAGACCACAAGCTGAACCTTCCCGTGGGCACCTGATGTGCAAAGAAAGGAGCACGGAAAACCCTTCCCTCTGCATCTCAGCTCTGCGCTTGCTAGGTATTGGGTTAGGGCAGGTCACTCAGCCCGACTTCAGTTCCTCTTCTCTAAAGCAGAGTTTCCCTCTGAGTACACTGAAGATGAAATGGAATAATAATTTGGTGAAATTTAGTAAAATAGTAAAGAAAAAATTCAGATGGCAAGTGGCGCAGGGTCCACTTCAGCACCAGGGGGTTAGTGGTTTCAGAACGGTCTGAGACACAGGCCCGGCGTCTCTGCTCCTCGGGGCTCCCTTGTCCTCCTTACTCCTCCTCCCTGCTCTACGCCTAGCTCTTCTCACTGCACTTGCCTTCAGGATGCGACCAAGAATGGCAAGAGCACCTCAATCTCACTATAGCAAATTCTCACTTTGAATTTTCCGAAAGTCATGATTTAAAATATTTGGTCCTGTTATTCCCATAAAAATCCAAATACCCCAAATTCCTGCATCCTGGCATCTGGACACTGTGTTCCGGACCGTTTCTTGAAGCCAGACGCAGAACAAAATCCCTTTATGGGAACGAGCATGACATTCTTGGGTTTGGAAACTATACCCACTGTGATGATTTTTGCCTCTGCAGCACCCAGCATGTAAACAGCCCCCAGGGAGGACTTGCTGACTTACAGCAAGGTTTTGTGCAACCAGAAAGAAACGAGAGGCTGCTGTCCAGAGAACTGGGATGGAGTGAAGGAACAGACAGGCTTTGGGGTCAGAAGACCCTGAGTGCAAATGATTCCAGGAACAGGCAGGAGTCAGGGTGCCCAGGGCGATGCCTGAGAAAATGGTGCTGCCCTGGGTGGTGTCCACAATTTAAACGTGGTCTCCATTTTTGGCCAGATGGGGCTTCCCAGGTGGCATTAGCGGTAAAGAATCCACTGGCCTGTACAGGAGATGTAAGAGACGCAGGTTCGATCCCTAGGTTGAGAAGCTCCCCTGCAGAAGGGCAAGGCAACCTACTCTAGCATTCTTGATTGGAGAATCCCAGTCAAGACAGAGGCTACAGTTCATGGGGTCGCAAAGAGTCGGACATGACTGAAGGGACTGAGCAAGTACGCATGCATATTTGGCCAGGGTGGGGCACCAGGTGCCACCAGGGCCAAATAGGACTGGCAGACAGACATGTGGGATGTGCTCAGGCTCCTGAACTTCAACACCAGGATAAAAACTTGGTTCAGTGCTCCATAACCAACTCCCTGTGGGTATATCAGGCTTCCCTTGTGGCTCAGCTGTAAAGAATCCACCTGCAATGTGGGAGGCCTGGGTTCAATCCTTGGGTTGGGAAGATGCCCTGGAGAAGGGAAAGGCTACCCACTCCAGTATTCTGGCCTGGAGAATTCCATGGACAGTCCATGGAGTCGCAAAGAGTTGGACACGACTGAGCGACTTTCACTTTCACATATCTGAAGCCATGGGCATCGACCATCTTCATGGCTTATACCTCATTTCAGGTAAAAAGATGATCAGAACATTGGCAGTGGATTCTAATATCAGGATCTGGATGCTCTGTAGAATCCCTTGAATGGAATGACTTCCAAGAGGAGCTGGGTTTCATTCCAGCAGTGCTGAGAAGTGGCTCAGACAGATGCTATTATTATAACTAGACTTCCTCATGAAAGACAGCTAACACACACAAGTCATGGGCCAGAGAGAGTCAAATGATGACCGGGCATTGCAAACACATCTGATGGTGTTAATGTTGCATGTTTTTCCTTGTGACCTCAAAACATCAGCTCTTTCTTCAAAACTCTGATCAGAATATCACCCCTCTTACATTCCTGATTATTGGCGGGAATCATGATGACATCCTGAGGTCCAATCAGGCTCTCGGTATTTCGTTTCTTCGCATCACATGTCAGGCTTATACTTACCATCATTTTAGAGTCTTAAGAGTGAAACTGAAACCCAGCCCTTTGAAATGCAAGTGCTGCCATAAGCTGCTCAAGGCTTTGCTGTCAATAACAGTGGTGGTGGAATAAATCAAAGAGTAGCACCGTCTCTGACACCACCTTGCTGAATTTACGAGCCATGGAAAATCTCTCAGGGTCCTTAGAGGATTCTGCTGGGACAAGACAAGCAATGGCTACTGTTAAATGACCCACCTAAATACAGGGCTATCTCCTAAGACCAAGCACAGGCAAACAAATGCTCCGAGGGTGATTTTAGAGGTCATTACCGAAACTTCTTCTTTGAGACCTGGGATGTTAATTTCCAATCTGCCTGTGACTGGTCCCAGAGCAGAAGCCAATGACTGTTTCTAAATGAGACCAAAGACATCCTCACAAGTAAGTTAGTAGAAAAGGACCCTGGGACACTGCGAGGATAAACCTGGGTAGGACTATCCTGATGAACTGGACCCCTCCCTTGAATTCCTAAAGCTCTCCCTTGCCCAGTGTACCTGGGAAACGTAAACCTGGGCTTCTCTTCTGAGCTTATATTATTAAATTGACACAAGCAAAACTCCACTTGCAAAAAGGAGAATTTAGAAGTTGAATTATAAGCTGCTTTTAGTCTATCAAAGTCTTATGCTTAAAATGAGGACAAACTGAATGCATATGTCCCCTCAATATTCATATGTTGAAACCTAATCTCCAAGGTGATAGTTTTAGGGACCTTTGGGAGGTGATTAGGTTGCAAAGGTGGAGTCCTCTTGAATGAGATTGCTGTTGTTCAGTCACTAAGTCCTGTCCGACCTTTGCAACCCCATGGACTGCAGCACCCAGGCCTCCCAGTTCTTCACTATCTCCCGGTGTTCAGCCAGGCGTTGAGATTAGTGCTCTTCTAAAAGAGACCCTGAGAAGCTCCCCTTCCACCTCCTGAGGACACAGAAGATAGTCATCTAGGAACCAGGAAGCAGGCCCTCACCAGATACCAAGTATGCCAGGACCTTGATCTTGAACTTTCCAGCCACCAGAACTGTGAGAAACAAACCTGTGTTGTTTATAAGCCACCTGGTGTATGGCATGTTTTTATAGCAGCCCCCAACGAGCTACAGCTCAGTTGGTAAAGAATCCGCCTGCAATGCAGGAGACCCCGGTTCAATTCCTGGGTTGGGAGGATCTGCTGCAGAAGGGATAGGCTACGCACTCCAGTATTCCTGGGCTTCCCTTGTGGCGCAGCTGGTAAAGAATCCACCTGCAATGCGGGAGACCTGGGTTCAATCTCTGGGTTGGGAAGATCCCCTGGAGAAGGGAAAGGTTACCCACTCCAGTATTCTGGCCTGGAGAATTCCATGGACTGCATAGTCCACGGGGTCACAAAGAGTCGGACACAACTTGCACTGCATTGCACTCTCCAACGAACTAACACAGAGACAGGTGTTTTTGCTATAACGTGGAAAATGCAATCCAGTGAATGCTTATAGTCTGCAAAATCTTGCACTCATAAAAACCAAGCTCACAGGAAAAAATAAGGTTCAAAATCTGTGCAGCTCTGTAATCAGAAGAAAAAAAAACTCAATGAATTCTAAAAAAAAAAAAAAAAAAATTAGTTCTGGTAAGGAGACATGTTAAATTACTAAGAAAAAAATTTTAATACATTTTTAAATTAAAAAATTTTTAATAAATTTTGTAGAACTTGACCTTAAAAAACACGGTGAAAGCAGTATGATAGAAGAGGGTGTCGGGAAGTATGGAAGCTGGTGGGTTGTGGGCACAACGGCTACATGGGCAAAGGACCTGAGCAGCAAATGGCCTAGGATGGACCACATGGCCACCCTGAGCCAGAGCAGCACCGAGTGACGAGCACCATGGACAGGACTGAGCTCTTCGGAGGCTTCTGCCCGCAGCTGTGTGGACAGTGCCCTGGGGTCAGGGCTGGCACCTGGTCCCGTAAGACACTGATGTACTGGCAAAACTGGTACACGGACCAACGCCACCTCTGGGTCATAATGCCCTCATTCACGGCAGCCACAGTGCCTTTGGCATTGCAGCAGGCATACACATATGTGCAGACATGGTGCCCACACAGTGTGGGAATCTCGGACAAACATGATTCACCCGACCTGAGGAGGGTAAGCCCCCAGTAAATCAGCACGAGACAAAGGTCAGCAGAGAGACTCGCACACGGCTTAATAAGCATCCAGAGGGGCACAGAACACTTTAGTCGTTGGTTAGGGCCGTTTTATGGGGTCGTTGGGAGCCACAGCTCCAGGATTAAAGCAGCTTGGAGTCACATCCTTCCTCTCCTGAGAAACCTTAACCAAGTTACTCTACCAATCCATGTAGCTGCTTTATTAGAGACAGAGGTGATAAAAATAACAGTCCTTGTCTCACGTCAAGGAATAAACGAAACAGGTAAAGCACCCAGCACAGCACCAGTAACTATCAGAGCCGATTCCTGGTCTCCTTCTTGCTGGAGACCGAGGCATCCTGGGGAAATGGAATAAGCAGGAACTTTTCTCTGCTTTTTTTTACGGCCACCCAGTTCTGGTACATAAAGGGCACTTCGAAATGGTGAGGGAACGAATCTAATGAATGGTCAGGTGAGGGAACGGATCTAATGAATGGTCAGGTGAGGGAACGGATCTAATGAATGGTCAGGTGAGGGAACGGATCTAATGAATGGTCAGGTGAGGGAACGGATCTAATGGGAAGGAAAGTGGCATCTGAGAATCGAGGAGGACAATTCTCTTTCTTCCTCCTTTAATCTTCATATTCTGAGAAGTTAGCCAAGGGGAGCATCTTGCCTAAAGCCCCTCAGCTCATTAGCAGGAGGACCAGGGTGCATGCCAAGCCTGCGTTCTGAGTGGACCACGTTCTGAGTGGACCACACTCACGCCCACGGAGCCAGAGCAGCGAAGGGCTGGACTGACCTTGCTCACCTCCTGCGCTAAATGCATTTAAATATAGTTTCTAATGCCAAAACCTTGCTGTTTCTCACACATAAAATCCCATTAGCTTGACACGCCTACCAAATACTCAGATGTGAGACAAGATGTGGTTATTTTTAAACTGCATTCAACCTCCGTGTGTGGGAAGACGCATTCCGGGGCACCTGTCGGGATGCAATCATGCTTCCTGTGGCACTGATTCTGGAAAGTGGAACCCGCCAAACGGGGTCCTCGCAGCTTCTGCAGAGGAGTGAGATGATCCAGTAAATGCTTTAAAATGTTGCTGTTGTTGAGTTGCTAAGTCGTGTCTGACTCTTCGAGACACCACCGAGCCCACCAGGTTTCTCTGTCCATGGGATTCTCCAGGCAAGAATATTGGAGTGGGTTGCCATTTCCTTCTCCAGGGGGTCTTCCTAACCCTGACACAGGGATCAAACCTGTGTCTCCTGCACTGGCAGGCAGATTCTTTGGCACTGAGCCACCAAGGATAGATCACACTTAACTTCACTGACTATAAATCACCCAATTTCACTGTTCAAGGAATCCAGGAGTGCTATGGGCTCCCATGTTTCTGATGAGACAACTGAGGCTCAAGAGACGTGAGGTAGTTATTTCTAAGGTCCCCAAATCTCTAAGTGTTGAGGCCAAGTCTGAACTCAGCCTGCCTGACTGGGATACACTCAACCTGTCCACTCAGCTCACTGGGAAGCCCACAGCTTCCATCCTCCACCCTCACCCCACAAATTTAGGACTAGCTGGGCCTCTCCACTTCTGATCGAAAGCGTAGATCAACGCGAACATTGGTCACTCAGTCATGTCCAACTCTTTGCGATCCCATGGACTACAGCCTTCCAGGCTTCTCTGTCCATGGAATTCTCCAGGCCAGAATAGTGGAGTGGGTAGCCGTTCCCTCCTCCAGGGGATCTTCCCGACCCAGGGATGGAACCCAGGTCTCCTGCATTGCAGGCGAATTCTTTACCAGCTGGTCTATCAATGTGAACGCTTCTTCTTTAATGAAGGATGACTTCATTTCTAGAGAGGGAATCAGAGACACCAGATGACAGCTCCTCTGAGTGATGCAGGAGGCAGCCCCACTCCCATCTGGATGTAGCCTTGCTTGGGTCTGACTTTATTTACTTGGAGGGCTTCGGCCCATGCAAGGTATTGGGGGCCCTCGAATTATTAACAGTTACTCCTACTTAAACTTTGAAAGTTCACCCACTGGTAAAACAGTGTTCAGCTGTACACACCCAAATATTTTAACAGCTGTTTGGGTTTTTTTAATGGATATTTTTTAAACAACTTTAGATTTCATGAAAGTTCATATTACCGAATCTGTCTGAACTGAGAAGCAGTGATGCGGCCTGATGCAGTCAAGAGGAAGGAAGAGAGCTTGGAGTCAGAGCTCCACTCAAATGTCCCCCCATCAAGCCCAGGGGCTCCCTGGGAAGGCGGCTCATCCACTCTTGCATGGCAGCCACCTGCAGCATGCTTACAGTGACCACTGGGGAGATAAGAGGTCAGCTCTGCCACCTGGAATCTGTGAGTGCAGCCTTGATGGTCTCCCACTGTGGGTGTGAAAGGAATACCTCCCTCCCAGGAGGCTGGCTGAGATGGTACATCTACCAAAGGGTCTGCAAACCACCCACAGTTACACATCAGTTGGGGAAAGACTGCAAAAATATTAGGGAACTATGTTCCTGGAGAAACACACAGGATGGCGTGGGACCCAAATGCCAAGGTGAGAAGGGGTGGATCGGCTGGAGTTGGAAGAGGAGGGAAAAGGCAGCTGAGATGGGTTGGCAGAGTGATGCCCCCTGCCCAACAAAGATGTTCACATGCTCGTCCTGGAAGCTGTGAATCCTCAAGGTTCTGTGACAAAGGGAAATGAAGGCTGCAGATGCAGCCAAGGCTGCTTGGGATTGGGAGATGGTCCTGGCTTATCCAGATGAGCTCAATGTATTTATAAGAGTCCTTAGAAGTTGAAAAGACCCTGATGCTGGGAAAGACTGAAGGCAGAAGAAGGTGACGACAGAGGATGAGATGGTTGGATGGCATCACCGACTAGATGGACATGAGTTTCAGTAAACTCCGGAAGTTGGTGATGGACAGGGAGGCCTGGTGTGCTGCAGTTCATGGGGTCACAAGGAATCGGACACGACTGAGCGACTAAACTGAACTGAAAAGTGGAAGAGGGAGATAGAAGAGAGAACCAGAGAGATGGCAGCCTGAGAAGGACTCGACCTGACATCGCTGGCTTAGAGGAAGGAAGGGGCCATGAGCAAGGGATGCACGCGCCTAGAGAAGCAGGACCAGGAAAAGAAGTGATTCTCCCCGAGAGCCTCCGGGAGGAATGCAGTCCTGCCCATACCTTGATTTGAGCCCAGTGAGATGTCTATCCTCCAGGACTCTAGAAGAATAAATCTGCGATGCTTAATGGCTACATGTATGACGTTAGAGAAGTGAGAGCATGTGATGCCATGGATGAACCAGGGTTTACCCTGCTTGGACAAAGTGGCAGGCAGGGAGCTGCAGGCAGAGGCCCTGCTTGGGAAAAGGCTTGCAGCCCAGAAATGCATGGTGCACAGAGGGAGGCAGGACGACCCCACCTCCAGGACCAGGACTTGGATAGCACCGAGGGCCAGGGTTACAGGGGCCTTTGAGCCTCAGGGTGGGAGGCCAGACACGATGAGCACCACTAAGGGCTTGAGCTGGCAGAACACGGCAGAAGGAGCCACAGAAGAGCCTGGAAGAGGCGTGAGTGGTGGAGAAACACAAGCAGGGAGGTGAGAGAGGACCAAGGTCACTGCCTGCCCACGGTCACAGGCGGCCAGCGTCCCCGCATGTCTTTTCCGCACAGATCACATGGGGGCGGTCCAAGCTGGGCCCAGGAACCGGCAGCATCCTTTTCACTAACCAGTCTCTGGAGAAGACACGTGTCCTGAGACTCAGGACTCTTTCTCTGTAAAATGTGGATTAAGCAGCAAGCTCCTCCCTGTCGTGAGAACTGGAGCTGATTCGTGTTAAATGCCAGGCACGGAGCCTGCCCCAAGCTCAATGAACCATCGCCATGTCGGTGGCCAGAGCCACTAGCGGTGCAGCCCGAATCCTCCCCTCCATGTGGGTACCTGGATGTTGAGTCTCCCCCGATGGGCCCCCAGGCCATAGCGCTTGGAAGTGGATGCATGGAGCTGGAAGTCTGTGATTTTTAAGGTTTCCAGACCAAGAGGTGGGCAACCTGGAAAGGACAATGCTCATTAAAAACAAGGACAGATATGGACAGAAACGAACTTGCTGATTTTGAAAAATCTGGCCACCTACTTCTCTGCCTTTCCCCTAAACTCCAGCTCTGTGTCAGCCCCACTCACTGGTGTTTCTGGACAAACACTATTCAGCCATCCACGTTACGCCAGCTTTCTTTCCTGTAGGCATTTCCTCTCTGGGTGTTTCTGCCCTAATATTCCTCTGTCTGATGTTCTCCATGCTACTGTCTGAGGCTGTTTCCAATTAAGGATCCTTCCGCTGAGTGACTCAGCCAGGGAACATTATTGGTTAGAAATTTCAGAGCGATTCTGTGGCTGAGTTCTGCAAATTAATCAGAACTTGATGGTTTTGCTTCAGCAACTCTGGCCTTTGTATCGTGCATACTAATGAACACAGCAATAGAAAGAGGGGGAAAAAAAATGAACCCTACTGCCTTCCATTCCTGGCAAAACTGGTAATTCTGAGAATGGCTACTCAACACAGTTTAGTCCAAGCTGCTCCTAGAATACGACGCTGGCACATGGGCAGCTCCTTGGCCATCGTCCCAGTCCAGCCCATTGTCCCTGCGGATACGAGCTTTAATAGCAGCTCTGGGGGCCTCCTGATTCCTGGGTTGCTTGTCTCACCGCCCACCCTGCCATAGGGCTGGAATTGACCAAGTGGTGCTCTCCCCTTCAGACCTGACTCCAGGGAAAGGAAAGAAACACTTGGAAGTAGAAATGAACAAAGTCTGCTTCCACAAGAAGTATCAGAAATCCCTGATGTAACAGAACAAATTTAGAAAGCCCCGTGGGTCACTGCTGAGATGGGAGTGCCTCCTGGGGATCCCGGGAACTCCTGGGGACGCAGGGGTGTCTGTCCATCCACGACAGACCCCTGCAGGGCAAGGTCCTTCTGGTCTTGGATTGCTGAAGGAGGCTGGCAATACACCGACCCCAGGAGATGCTCTGAAGGTGCCAGGTAAGGAAGTGTGCCCATGCACTGCAGTCAGAGGAATTCAGGCCTGCCAGGACCTGAGATGCCGTCGAGTCCTCCCCTTGAGTTTTCAGCAGAGGAAACTGAGGCCCCAAGACTTGAGGTGAACCATCCATGGCATCCTTGCCAGCGACAGAGTGCACCTCACATCCTAGTCTCTAGGTTCTCAGCTGCAGGCTCTGAAGCGATGCCACTCTGCTCCTCTGCCCATATCTACCAGGAGGCTTGGTAGAGACGCTTGGCACAGAGAGGAACAGTACTAGTGACCAGCGAGGTAAAGAGCATGAGGGAGGTGACATTTCATCACCTGCTCCATGCTGCCTGAGGACTCGGAAGGCTTCAGGTGGCCTTGTGGTGATTCTCAAGATTTTTGGCAGGTCTATGTAACATCCAAAATAAGCAAAAATAAGCTGTCCCTCCCCACTGAACTCACTCAAAACATGGAACAATAAGGGGAAAGAAAGCAATGCAGATGATTAAGAAATCCGGCCAGCAGCAAGGGCTACCTCTTGGTCCTTGATGGGATATCTATGGGACTTCAGCCGCTCAGTTGCTGCCTGGACCTGGACACAGTAGGAGATTTCTGCTAACACATCCCAAAGGCAGTAAGTGAACAGCCAAACAAAACCCACAGGATGAATCAGCAATCTTCAAATGGGACTCCAGAAGGGCAGAGGGGACAGAAAGGAACTGAAAGGCCCCATCCCAGCCACAATTCCTGTCTTGTCCATGACTCCCCAGAGATTAGAGAGTGACAATCATCCTAACATGGGGCTTCTCACTGGCGACTGCTGGGACAAAGGCCGCGGGAAACCCACCATCTTTCAACAATCAAAAGGACATCTTCATAAATCAACAGAGAAAGATAAATATTGTATAACATCCCTTATATATGGTATCTAACAAGAAATGATACAAAGGAACTTATTTACTAAACAGAAGCTCATAGACAATGAACTTATGTTTACGAGAGGGGAAGGATGGGGGGAAAGGATAGACAGGGAGTTTGAGACGGATATGTACACACGGCTATATTTTAAATGGATAACCAACAAGGACCTCCTGTAGAGCACAGGGAACTCTGGTCAATGCTCTGTGGCAGCCTGGATGGGAGAGGAGTTTGTGGGAGAACGGACACAGGTTTATGTATGGCTGAGTCACTCTGCTGTGCGCCTGAAACTATCCCAACATTGCTAATAGGCTATACTCCAATATAAAATAAAAAGTTAAAAAAAAAATCCCAAATATTGTCCTGCCCCCGCCTCCACCAAAAGAAAGGGCATCTTCAGACAAGTGCTTAGAAAATTTACCCACCTCCCATCATAAGCTCAGATTCTTGCAAAACACACTTGGAATACTGTGACAGACACACACACACACACACACACACATACACCATGCAATACAGTAAGAGCCGGGTACCCTGTGCAATGACTCTCCCCAGAAGGGCCCAGTCTACTCGACCCACCACGGAACTCCATAAGCAATGCGAAGCTGAAGCAAGAGGCAAGAATTCCTCTGGCTCTAAATTCTCAAAGATACATTCGGCTCCATCCAAAGAGCTGTCAATCGTGAAATCAGCACACGACAAGCAGGACTTTCCTCCATCTTTAGAAAATATTTCTGAGGAAGCCAGGAGTGCTGCCTTGAGGATCGAATAAATGGAGGAGATGCTAGTGTTTCCAAGCCTCATTTAAATCTCCGCCATCAGAACCGAGGCCAGGCAGAGCGCTGGCATCCTGGCTGGAGTGCAACATGTTGGTATTATCATCAAGATTATAATGTCGATGGAGGAGGTAATTACCAGGTTTAAAGAGTGCTTGAAATCAATGGGAAATGCACTCCCAGCTCTTCACCCTGCCCCTGTGATCTAAGGCCCCAGCCAGGCTGCACTGAAGTGTCTCTGACCGTAATTCAGTCAGGATTCCTGGGCCAGTTCATTCCAGCAGCAGCCCCTGAAGAGCCCTCCAGAAAGCTCCCTGCTCCTCCTCCCAAAACAAACAACACCCTTTGTCATCAAATCACATTTGTGTTATTTCTAAGAGGAAAAAGACTCTTATCCTAAGAAGCATGTGGCTGAGGAGAACATGAAAAAAAATTAAAAAGTGTGAAAAGAACACTTGAGGAAAATATTAATTAGAGACAGGAGATGTGTCATAATCTGGAGGGAAGAGTGACAGTCATCCGAGATGACTCGACTTCTCTCTTGCAGGCAATGCCACTCTCTGAGAACACCCTGTGCCGAACGGGGGGGCCCTGCCTCCCAGGCCTGCGCTCCACGCACAGGAGGTGGGGGAAGAGGGGACCCTCCGCCTCATTCTATACCTCCCCTCCGACCAGGGCACATGCGTTCAATCAAATCTGTCCCTAACTAAAATTCTCTGCATTGCAGCCACTCTACAAAATGGGCATCACCACTATGGCATGCTTCCCAGGTGGCGCTAGTGGTAAAGAACCTGCCTGCCAATGCAAGAGACGTAAGAGACGCGGGTTCTATCCCTGGGTCAGGAAGATCCCCTGGAGCAAGGCCTGGCAACCCACTCCAGTGTTCTTGCCTGGAGAATCCCACGGACAGAGGAGCCCTGCAGGTGGGCTACCGTCCATAGGGTCGCAAAGAGTCAGACACGACTGAAGTGACTTAGCACGCATGCACTATGGCATAGATTCATTATTATCACCCTGTCGATTACCACATGCACACACCAGCTCTCCAACAAATCAGAAGTGCTCGTGGCATTTAATCTGTGACCTAGAAGTTACAGGGCACAGTCAGATCAGAGTGTAGAAGCTGGAATTCGGAGTCGGGCACATCAATCCCAACATCCCACTCCCAAGCCCTCAATCTGTCTGGAGGGAAGGCCGTTATGAGAGTCAAGTCAGGAAAATTATTTCAAAAGGATAGTGACTTGGGGAGCAATGCAAGCAACCACCGTGAGCCAGAGCCTCTGCAGACACTCATCTAACCTTCACAAGGACCATGAGAGATGGCCAATACCATTCCCATTCTACACATAAGCCAAGACTCAGAGAAGCTCACAGAGTTAAGCAGCTCCTAAGCGGCTGGACTTCCCAGGTGGCTCAGTGGTAAAGAATCTGCCTACCAATGCAGGAGATGCAGGAGACACGGCTTCGATCCCTGGGTTGAGAGAATCCTCTCAAGGATGGAATGGCAACCCACTCCGTTATTCTTGCCTGGAAAATTCCATGCACAAAGGAGCCTGGCGGGCTACAGTCCAGGCGGTCGCCAAGAGTCAGACAGGACTAAGTGACTGAGCACATAAGTGCCTGAGTTAGAATTTGAAAGTCAAGTGTGACCTAAAATGCCAGGCACAGTCTTTGCACCAGCTCTCTTTGACTTGGAAACTCAAGAATGTCATACAAATGCAAGTTTCGTGATGGCATTTGGGGTCACATGCAAGACAGGAAGTAGCGCTGAGACAGGCTTCACCAGTTGGCAGAGGGGAGCTGAGTTCGAAGCCTTCTGGCCTGCAGTGGTGTCTGCTGGAAACAGAGCAAAGAATTCTCCAAGACCTCGAGGGCACTGCCAGGGGCCAGCTCACAGCCATCCTGAATTTTGCTTTCGTGGTCGCCTATAAACCGAATAGCTCTGACTTAGGACATTCCTTTCTTCGCCTTTCTGAACCTAACATTCCCTTTGATCAGCGAGAGTGTGGAAGCCCTGCCTGGTGCACTGGAGAAGAAGTGTTTGCAGTGGCTCTTTGCCTGTCTCAGAAGCCACTGACTTCCCAAGGGGGACGCTTCCCTCGGAGTCTTGCAAAGGCACTAATCCCAGCCTTATCTAATCACCCTTAGAAAGCTCCTCCCTGACTTTTGGACTCTTCAAGACTGCAGTTCTCACCCTGAGCCAACACCAGAATCTTCTGCGTTACTTTGCTCCGTAAGACAGACCTATTTGCAGGCAGGAATAGAGACACTGGACACAGCGGCGGCAAGAGAAGACAGGAAGAGAGAGTCGCACTGATACACACATTGCTGTATGTAAAACAGCTAGCTAGTGGGCAGCTGCTGTGTAGCTCAGGGAGGTCAGCTCAGTGCCTTTCCTAGAGCGGTGGGATGGGAGGCGGGGTGGGAGGCAGGCTCCAGAGGGAGGGGATATATGGATCCTTATAGCTGATTTGGGCTTCCCTAGTGGTTCAATGATAAAGAATTTGCCTGCAGTGCAGGAGACTCGAGTTCAATACCTGGATTGGGAAGATCCCCTAGAGAAGGGGATGGCAGCCCACTCCAGTATTCTTGCCCGGCAAATCCCATGGACAGAAGAACCTGGTGGGCTACCGTCCATGGGGTCACAAAAGAGTCAGACACGACTGAGTGACTAAAGAACAGCAAACAACATCACAGCTGATTCACACTGCTGTGCGGCAGAAGCTAACTCAACACTGTAAAGCAATTGTCCTCCAATTAAAAAAAAAATCCTATGACTATGAAAAAAAAAAAAAAACTTCTGGGGGGAGAAAAGATGCCCAGACCACTCCCCAGAGACTGTGATCAATGGGACTATAGAAGGGCCCAGGCCCTAATTTAAAGTTCCCAAGTGAATCTTCTGATACCCTCGGAACCTGGTTGGCTGGTGTCTCTTTCCTGTCGTTGTTCAGTTGCTAAGTCGTGTCTGACTCTTGGTGACCCCATGGACTGTAGTACACCAGGCTCTCCTGTTCTTCACTATCTCCCGGAGTTTGCTCAAACTCACGTCCATTGAGTCAGTGATGCTATCCAACCATCTAATCCTCTGCCGCCCCCTTTTCCTTTTGCCTTCAATCTTTCCCAGCATAAGGTCTTTCCAGTGAGTTGGTTTTCCTGTAAGGCTACACAAACCCAGAATTCTGTTTCCCAGGCCCCAGGGGACAGGCAGAGGAAACTCTCAGGGAAAGGGTTATCAGCTCACACTGGTGGAAGCCTCTCACACCTGGAGCCTGCCCAGAGCCACAGCAGCCTAGAGGCTCCCACCTCGGATCAGTGATGGCCCCACTTGCAAAGCCTCCAGAGACTTCCTCTCCCAACACCTACCCCTCTCATCCTAAAAAAGGTACAAACCACACTGAATATCACAGGGCAGAAACTGTGAGTTCTCATCACTGAATCCCAAAGCCCAATTGATGTTTCCTGTGTAAATGAATGAATGTGTATTACAATCCAACAGAATTAACATCACTGTGTCTTCATTGTCATGGAAAATTAAGAGCCTGCTCTTTAAATATCGCTTGTAAAGCCAAAAAAGAAATTACTGGTTTGAAAAAGCATTTCTCAAACCTCAATCTTCATGAATCTTTCTATACATTTTATGCAGGTCAAGAAGCAACAGTTAGACCTGGACATGGAACAACAGACTGGTTCCAAATAGGAAAAGGAGTTCGTCAAGGCTGTATATTGTCACCCTGCTTATTTAACTTCTATGCAGAGTACATCATGAGAAACCCTGGGCTGGAAGAAGCACAAACTGGAATCAAGATTGCCAGGAGAAATATCAATAACTTCAGATATGCAGATGACACCACCCATATGGCAGAAAGTGAAGAGGAACTAAAAAGCCTCTTATGAAAGTGAAAGTGGAGAGTAAAAAGTTGGCTTAAAGCTCAATATTCAGAAAACAAAGATTATGGCATCTGGTCCCATCCCTTCATGGGAAATAGATGGGGACAGTGTCAGACTTTATTTTTGGGGGTTCCAAAATCACTGCAGATGGTGACTGCAGCCATGAAATTAAAAGACGCTTACTCCTTGGAAGGAAAGTTATGACCAACCTAGAGAGCATATTGAAAAGCAGAGATATTACTTTGCCAACAAAGGTCCGTCTAGTCAAGGCTATGGTTTTTCCAGTGGTCATGTATGGATGTAAGAGTTGGACTGTGAAGAAAGCTGAGCGCCGAAGAATTGATGCTTTTGAACTGTGGTGTTGGAGAAGACTCTTGAGAGTCCCTTGGACTGCAAGGAGATCCAACCAGTCCATTCTGAAGGAGATCAGCCCTGGGATTTCTTTGGAAGGAATGATGCTAAAGCTGAAACTCCAGTACTTTGGCCACCTCATGCGAAGAGTTGACTCACTGGAAAAGACTCTGATGCTGGGAGGGATTGGGGGCAGGAGGAGAAGGGGACGACAGAGAATGAGATGGCTGGATGGCATCACTGACTCGATGGACGTGAGTCTGAGTGAACTCCGGGAGTTGGTGATGGACAGGGAGGCCTGGCGTGCTGGGATTCATGGGGTCGCAAAGAGTCAGACACGACTGAGTGACTGAACTGAACTGAACTGAATTTCTACTTATGTCAAGTAATTTTAATGGAAATATGTAATGTCAAAAGAAATTTCATTGCTACAGAATAACACAAGAAAACAAATTCATGATCTTCATGTACATTAAGAAATGGTTTAAACATAAAAGTAAGAAAGGAAATATTGATGATTGTTCTACATCAAATTTAAGAAGATCTGTTACTCAAGAGACATGAGTACTGAATGAAAAAGAAAGCCAAAGAGTGCAAAAAAGGTATTTACTATGCAAACATGTCCCCTTCATGGATCACTGCCTTGTCTTGGAGAAGGGGCTTGCATAACTCAATGAAGCTATGAGCCATGCTGTACCCAGCCCCTGATGCTGGGAAAGACTGAAGGCAAAAGGAGACTAGGACAGCAGAGGATGAGATAGTCGGATAGCATCACCGAATCAATGCACATGAACTTGGACAAACTCTGGGAGACAGTCAGGGACAGGGAGGCCTGGTGTGCGGTAGTCCATGGGGTCACAAAGAGACACGACCTAGTGGCTGAACAACAACAATGCAAATGTATAACGAAAGACTCACATCCACAATATTTTTAAGAAAAGCAAACAGACAAAAAAAAAAAAAAAAAGTCTATTATTGATAAGAACAATGAGCAAAAGACCTGAAAAGGCATTCACGAAAGAAGATGTCTTAATGGTGAGTAAAGAGGAGTCATTAGCCTTCAGGAGAATACTGAAGATTAAGATGACAATGAGATACCAGTACATACCCAACAATATGAATACAACTAGAAAGACATGAGACATCTAGACAGCGTATTAAAAAGCAAAGATATTACTTTGTCAACAAAGATCTGTACAGTCAAAGCTAGTTGAACAATAAAGAAGGCTGAGCGCTGAAGAACTGATGCTTTCGAACTGTGGTGTTGCAGAAGACTCTTAAGACTCCCTTGGACCTCAAGTAGATCAAACTAGTCAATCCTAAAGGAAATCAGTCCTGAAAATTCATTGGAAGGACTGATGCTGAAGCTGAAGCTTCAGTACTTTAGCCACTTGATGAGAAGAGCTGACTCATTATAAAAGACCCAGATGCTGGGAAAGACTGCAGGCAAGAGGAGAAGGGGACAACAGAGGATGAGATGGTTGGATGGCATCACCGACTCAATGGACATGAGTTTAAGCAAGCTCCGGGAGATGGTGAAGGACAGGGAAGCCTGGCATCCTGCAGTCCATGGGGTCGCAAAGAGTCGGACTCAACTGAGCGGCTGAACAACAAGAAAAACATACTATCAAATGTTGGTGCAGAAATGAAGCAAGACTGCTGGCTCAAGTGTTATCTGGTACAACCAATTTGGAAAACTCTCTAGGAGTACTTACTCCAGGTACTCATGCCCTGTGCTGTATCCAGATACTCAGTTATGTCCAACTCTATGTGACCCTACAGACTATAGCCTGCCAGGCTCCTCTGTCCATGGGGATTCTCCAGGCAAGAATACTGAAGTGGATTGCTGTGTCCTCCACCAGGGTATCTTCCTGACCCAGGGATCAAACCCACGTCTCTTACATCTCCTGCACTGGCAGGTGGATTCTTTACCACTAATGCCACCTGGGAAGTTCATTACAACATATTAATACAAAGAAAGTGAAGAGGAACTAAAAAAGCCTCTTGATGAAAGTGAAAGTGGAGAGTGAAAAAGTTGGCTTAAAGCTCAACATTCAGAAAACAAAGCTTATGGCATCTGGTCCCATCACTTCATGGGAAATAGATGGGGAACAGTGGAAACAGTGTCAGACTTTATTTTTGGGGGGGCTCCAAAATCACTGCAGATGGTGACTGCAGCCATGAAATTAAAAGACGCTTACTCCTTGGAAGGAAAGTTATGACCAACCTAGATAGCATATTGAAAAGCAGAGATATTACTTTGCCAACAAAGGTTCGTCTAGACAAGGCTATGGTTTTTCCTGTGGTCATGTATGGATATGAGAGTTGGACTGTGAAGAAGGCTGAGTGCTGAAGAATTGATGCTTTTGAACTGTGGTGTTGGAGAAGACTCTTGAGAGTCCCTTGGACTGCCAAGAGATCCAACCAGTCCATTCTGAAGGAGATCAGCCCTGGGATTTCTTTGGAAGGAATGATGCTAAAGCTGAAACTCCAGTACTTTGGCCACCTCATGCGAAGAGTTGACTCATTGGAAAAGACTCTGATGCTGGGAGGGATTGGGGGCAGGAGGAGAAGGGGACGACAGAGGATGAGATGGCTGGATGGCATCACTGACTCGATGGACGTGAGCCTGAGTGAACTCCGGGAGTTGGTGATGGACAGGGAGGCCTGGCGTGCTGCGATTCATGGGGTCACAGAGTCGGACACGACTGAGCGACTGAACTGAACTGAAGTCTATGTATCCAGTTCAGAATTATGCTGAAAGGATACCCCCCCCCCAAAAAAAATGTAAGCTGTATATTATACGATTCCATTTATCTAACATTATTTAAAAAAAAACAAAATTACAGAAAGGGGGCACAGATCAGCGGTTGAGGAGTCAGGGACTGGGGAAGAAGGGTGTGAGTACAAAGGGGCGGCACCAGGAAGCACTAAGGTGACGAACTGTCTGGATCTGCGGCATTCACTTCAGTGCAAGTACACACGCACAACTGCACCGGACCACACGCACACACATGTGTGTGTACATGTATAACTAGCAGAGTCCGAACACGCTCTGTGGACTGTAGCAATACCAATGGCCAGACTTCGTTATTGTGCCAGTTACACAAAATGTCAGCACTGAAGGTTGCATAAGGCCCATTTGTTTACAGCTTCCTGTGGGTTTATAATTATTTCAATTAAAAAGTTTTTTAAGGGATGTCAAAAGGAAAAACCTTTCGTAATGTGTTCAGGGTTATTTACTGATAAAGTCACCAGCTGTACAGGCATCAGAGACTTGGGGGAACTCTAGCTTAAAATTTTGCAACCTCTCCCAAACCCATCCTAAAAACCTATAAAGATGCAGATAAGGAAAGGCCCCCAACAATGCTTCAACCTAATGCCAGAGGTGGAAGGACATTCACCACATGTGAGTGCAATGGAGACAATTGAGAAAAAAATGGAGATGACCAAAAGAAGGGCAGGAAAACCCTTCAACCCTCCTGCATGCCTCTATTCGTGAAACCCAGGGTCTGCAGCAACTAGAAAATCGGACACCTATCTCTAAAGCCCAGACGTGGCTTTCTGAGGTGGCCAAGTGCTCACCTCGCCCCCTAGCCAAGTTTCCACAACTGTTGGATCAGAAATCCTTAAAACACAACTGGACAGGATGCAGGGGCAGGTGTGACGGTCTGACAGTGTGGGGACAAGAACAACACTGATAACAGCATATGGAGGTGACTGTAATTCCCCGTGAATTCCATCGGGTCAGACTGTCTATGAAGCAGCGGTGAAGGAAGAAGCTGGCGCCACAGAAGAGCAAAAGTATGTGAAAGAGAAAAGGCTGCTAGAAAGAGGAAACTGTACTGGGAGTCTGCACGCTGACTTGGCCAACGTCTCCAGATCTGAGGAAAGGCTTAGACTGTCTCCAGGGAAGGAAATCCGACTGGATACTGCTTCATTTGAAGCTGACTGAAGAGCAAATACTAACTTTTAGTCTGTGAAGAATAAAAATTCCACACGAAGAACATTAAAAGAAGTACACCATCCAAGAAACTCCAAAAGAAATAATGTGATTTGATGTAATAACCAGGAAAATGTTTTCCCATAAATTGTTCATCCTACGTATAGTGCAAGAGACAAGGCCTGCATTTGCCAAAAAAAAAAAAAAAGATATGCTAGGGGGAAAAAACATAGAAAACTAAAAATCCAAAGACATAATTAAAACATACAAATAAGGAGCTACTATTTTTGAACTATGGTCTTTGCCAATGCAGTAGGGGGAAAATAAATAAAAACCTTTAAAAATGGAAAAGAGTAAGAAAATTGTCATTATTTAGTATATACTGATTTTTGTACCCAAATCTAAGTTAATATACAAATAAATTTATAGTTAATAAGATTTCAGCAAGGTTACCAGGTATAAAATCAACATTCAAAGATCAATTGTACTCCTGTAACACTATCAATAAAGCATTAGAAAACTGAAATTAAAAGAATCACAGAAGAGCATCTAAGAAGAAATCTATTAAAAATATGGAAGACCCATATATTGAGAGATATTTTAAAAGATCTAAGAAATAAGAAGATATATCATGTTCATGGGTTAGAAAACTCAATGTAAATATGTTAATCCTCTCCAAACTGATTTTCTGGAATTAATGCACCTCGAGTCTAAATTCCAGGGAAGGTTTTAAAGAGCTTGACTGAAAAAGTGAAAGTGTTAGTTGTTCAGTCGTGTCCAACTCTTTGCCATCCCATGGATTATAGCCTGCCAGGTCCCTCTGTCCGTGGGATTTTCCAGGCAAGAATATTGGAGTGGGTAGCCATTCCCTCCTCCAGGGATCTTCCTGACCCAGAGATCGAACCTTAGTATTCCACATTGCAGGCAGATTCTTCCCTGTCTGAGCCACCAGGGAAGCCCAAAGAACTTGACTAGATGGTGCAAATATCTGTGTGCAGACACACATTCAGTGAATCAAGAGTAACCAAAACTATTGAAGAATAACAAAGTTCTGCTCTATCAGTTATCAAGATTTATTATGAAGGTATAATAATGATATTTTTATGAATGAGTATAAAAATGAATTAATGATAAAAAACAGAACTGAGAGCCCAAAACAAAGCCAAGCATATATAGACTCTTGATATCCAGCACATAAGGGTAGCACTGAGAAACAATGGGCAAAGAATGACTATTCCCTGTAGGTACCTACAAGAAAAAAATTAAACTGAACTTCAATCTCATATCACAAACAAACAAAACCCATTCCAAGCATATAAAGACCTAAATGAGAAAGAGAAAAAAGGTATAAGAAAGCATTAGAAAGCAATATAAAGACTAGCAACCATAAAGAAGATTGATACATTTGACTACATCATAGTTAAGAATTTCCATTTATTAGAAGAGTCCATAGGAAGAAAAATTAAGCCAGAAAAGAAAGAATATATTTGGGACAAACAATATAAAGTCAAAACTCATACTTGAATGGATAAATTTATAAGAAAAAATTGAATAGGAGCTTCATCCAAAAAGATATTTAAATGACAAATAAATATATGAAAAGATGCTCAAACTCATTAGTACTTAGGAAATGGAATGAAATCACAATGAATTACCATTATACACCCAGTAGACTGGGCTTCACTGCTGGCTCAGTGGTAAAGAATTTGCCTGCAATGTAGGAGATATGAGTTCGATCCCTGGGTTGGGAAGACGCCCTGGAGAAGGAAATGGCAACCCACTCCAGTATTCTTGCCTGAAGCATTCCAGAAACAGACGAGCCTGGCAAGCTATGTTCCTTGGGGTCAAAGAAGAGTCAGACACAACTTAGTGACTAAAAAACAACAACAGACTGGCAAAATATTAAAGTATGATCACACAATAGTTGTTGGGGATGTGGAACCACGGCGGCCCCACGCCATGCTGATGGAAAACGAGGATGAAATGATCGGTGAGGAAAGCAACTGAGCATTTGTTCAACAGCCAAGTTGAACCCAGTCTTTCCACGACTAACTGTACACACACCAGGAGAAACTCAAGCCCACAGGCATCAGGATGTGTGTGTAAGAGTTTTCACTGGCAACCCTTTTCATAAAAGAGAGAAACGGAAATATGTCAAATGTCCTTCAGCATTAAAATGGATAAAGAAATTGCTGAGTATTTCTATGATGGAATAAAAATGAATAAACCAAAAAAGCTGAACGGTGATAGAAATGTACACAGTATGATTTCACTGAGATAAATTTCAAAAACAGGTCAAACACACCAATTTAGAAATACAAATATAAGCGGGAAAACTATAAAGAAAGCTGAGGAAATGTTAACAAAGTTGGGATGGAGGTAACCTCTAAAGTTGAAGGGTTAAATGTTGGATAGGGAGACTGACAATGGTTTGACTTCTGGAGCCAGGTGATGGTTACATAGGAATTGGTTTTATAAATATTTGTTAATGGAACATATAGTTAGTGGACTTTTTCCATAAGTATGTATTATTTCACAATAAAAGTAGGAAATATTCTACACAAAGTAGTATGAGCAGAAATACCACTGCAGAAAATTATACCAGTGATAGTGATGTGGTAACAAATGTGTAAAGTGCATATTGAATGGACAAAAAAAAACCCTGAAAATACACACAAAAAAGGGAGGGAGATAACACTGATTTTTTTTTTTTTTTTTTTGGTAAACCAGGGTACTATAGAAGGGACAAAACTCATTATAAGACTAAACATACTCTTATCATGTGATCCAGCAGTCACCATCCCTGGTATTTACTCAAATGAGCTGAAAATTTATGCTCAAGCAAAAACCTGCACATGAATATTCATAGCAGTTTTATTTTTAATTGCCAAAATTTGGAAGCAACGGAGATGTCCTTCAACAAATGAATAAGGAAATGTATGTGGTGCAGCCATATAACGGAATATTATTCCATGATCAAAAGAAATAAGCTCTCAAGCAAGCCATGAAAAGACATGGACGAACCTTAAATGTAAATTGCTAAATGAAAGAAACCACTCTTTAAAGGGTACGTACTGTATGAGGCCAACCACATGACATTTTTGAAAACACAAATCTCTGAAGACATGGGTTGCCAGAGGTCTGGAGGAAGGAAGAATGAACGGGATGAACACAGGAGACTTCCAGGGCAGTGAAACTATTCCGTTACACATGGCAGTTACTTGTCATTATGCCTTTGTCCAAACCCACAGAATGTTTAACAAGAAGAGTAAACACTAATGCAAACTACAGACTTTAGCTAATAAGAAGGTGGGTGTGTGCTAAGTTGCTTCAGTCGTGTCTGATTCTGTGCGACCCTCTGGACTGTGGCCCGCCAGGCTCCTCTGTCCATGGGGATTCTCCAGGCAAGAATACTGGAGTGGGTTTCCATGCCCTCTTCCAGAGGATCTTCCCAGCAAAGGGATCAAACCCACGATTCTTAAGTCTCCTGCACTGGCAGGGACATTCTTTACCACTAGTGCCATACTCTACTCAGTTGTAACAAATGTACCACATGAATGCAAGGTGTTACTATAATAGAAGCCAGAGCTGGAGGGGAGGTACATGGGAATTCTTTCCTCTCATTCTTCTCTAAGTGTGAAAAAACTGCTCTAAAATAAATGAACAAATTTCAAAATATATATTAATATAATATATATTAATTTCATATATTAAATTTTATCTTGAAAAATCAAGATATCTTGATTATCTTGAAAAATATCTTGAAAATATACTAAAACTTTCAGTATAAACTCGAATGAAAAACCTGATAGATCAAGAACCATGAAAGAAAATGAAAATTATCAAAGAATTATCAAATTATCAAAGAAAATGAGCATTATCAAAGAATTTTCTCTATGGAAAGTGTCCAGCTCAGATGAATTTACAGCCTAGTTTTTTCATACTTTCAAGGAACAGATCATTTTATGTTCCTACATGGTTCCAGGTCTTTAAAAAGATAATCCAAGTTTAAACAGATTTTTCTAAATTGCTATAAAGTTTCTTTAATGTCACACAAAATAGATTTTTTACCTCAAAAAGTAGTCATTTAAAGAAAGTCAATACACAATAGAAGAAAAAAACAATTCTTCATGAAGACAAAACAATTTTAAATTTGTTCTTATTATTCAGTCGCTCAGTCATGGCCGACTCTTCGCAACCCCATGGACTGCAGCACGCCAAGCTTCCCTGTCCTTCACCATCTCCTGGAGCTTGCTCAAACTCATGTCCATTGAGTCAGTGATACCATCCAACCATCTCATCCTCTGTCGTCCCCTTCTCCTCTTGCCTTTCATCTTTCCCAGGATCAGGGTCTTTTCCAATGAGTCTGTGATACAAAGAAAATCCTCAAGTTTCACACACACACACACACACACAATCTCTAAGCATCGTACCTGGTAGAGGCCTCAAATCTCACCCAACCCAGGCCAACGGCAGAGCGCTGACGGTGCTCCATTCACAACATGTACTGCTTTGCAAAACCTTCCATCATGGTGGGAAATGAGGCTTCTTTCCTACAGATCAAAGAGTACTTCCTGTGCAGGGCCCGTCCTGCTGATGTGGACCATGGACAGTCAGCTTCAGCATACATGGAACACCTGTTCTCTACCCCTGAACACTAGCTGCGACCCAGTGCAGGGTGCTTGATAAACAGGTGTGATCAAAGGGCTTCCCTGGTGGCTCAGACAGTAAAGAATCTGCCTGCAATGCTGGAGATCTGGGTTCGATTCCTGGGTCAGGAAGATCCCCTGGAAGAGGGCATGGCAACCCACTCCAGTATTCTTGCCTGGAGAATCCCATGGACAGAGGAGCCTGGCGGGCCACAGCCTATGGGGTGGCAAAGAGTCAGACACGACTGAGCGACTAAGCACAGCATTCGGATCAACAGTGGCTTCTTCCAGCACTGGGCATAGCCTTAGGTGAATCAGACACAGATCCTGCTCACAAGCATTCACAGCCTCCCAGGACAGAAGAGTCAGGCACAGGAATCACTGTGGTGTGAGAGAGGAGAGGACCAGGAGCATGAGGAAGAGATACAGGAAAGCAAAATACAGGTAACCAGGACAGGCTTCCTGGAGTCAGCATCAGCACAACTGTCAAGTTCTAAGAAGTCCCTTGGACAGCAAGGAGATCAAACCAGTCAGTCCTAAAGGAAATAAACCCTGAATATTCACTGGAAGGAGTGCTGCTCAAGCTCCAATACTTTGGCCACCTGATGCAAAGAGCCAACTCACTGGAAAAGACTCTGATGCTGGAAAAGATTGGAGGCAAAAGGAGAAGGGGGCAGCAGAGGAAGAGATGGTTAGATAGCATCACCGACTCGGTGGACATGAGTTTGAGCAAACTCTGGGAGATGGTGGAGGACAGAGGAGCCTGGCGTGCTACAGTCCATGGGGTCCCAAGGAGTGAGACACAACTGAGCAACTGAACAACAGCAACAAGTTCTGAGGCAGAATCCAGCAAGCTACAGTCCATCAGGGCCAAATTCAGTTCACCATCTGTGTCTATATGGCCCAGGAGATAAGAATGGTTTTTATATTTTTTTAATGGTTATTTAAATACCAACATAATAGTCTCGACTTTGCTTGCTGGCCAATAAAGTGTGTAATATTTACGATCTTTTAAAAATATCTGCCGACTCCTATAACTAAGGCATGAAAAAAATCCCAAGACAGCAAATAAAAATCACAGCTAATGTTTTGTGAGAGCTTACTGTGTATGCTCCACTCTGCACACATTATTTCATCTCCACAAAAACGCTATAAAGGAGATATTATCCCCTCTTTACAGAGAAGGAAACTGGGTCATAGAGATAGTAACTAGCCCAGAGCCTCACAGCCAGTGAGGGTAGAGCCTGACCCCAAAGCTGCTTCTCCATCACCAGCTGAGATGCCTGCCCAATTCCCTTTGGAGGAAACACATGAGTGAGCTTTCAGCACAGAGCATGTCTGAGAAACAAACTCTTATCTGGCTGGGAAAAAGGGAGACAGAGGCCAGAAACAGGTCAAATCATGGTGGGCTCTGAATGTCAGCCAAGGAGCTATTCTGCAGCCAATGCACGGTAAGTTCATTGCAATACTCCTCATTCAGTAGCAATATACTGAAAACAATCTACATGTCCATCACCTAGAGTTCAAATAAATTATGGAACGTCCATTCAATAGAACACGATGCAGCTTTTTTAAAAATGCGGATCTTCCTTACTGTATCTGTCAGCTACTGCTGTGCAGCAAGCCACACAAGCTCCCAGGGGCACATAGGAAACACTTGTTTCTTAGTTCCTTCAGACCAGCTGGGCTCAGCTGGTAGCTCCAGGCTGCAGATTGGACCTGTATCTGCTTCACTCATCTCCTAGGCTCCTTGGACCAGTGGGCTAGATGCGTGTATTCTTCTCATGGAGATGGCTGGGCATAAGGAGAAAATGAAAACGAGCAAAGTCTCTTAAGCACTCAGCCCAGAATTGCACTTTTTCAGTCCACCTTATTCTATTTGCCTCCACAAAGAACATGGACAGCCCACAATCAAGGGGCTTTCAACTTTTACAAAGGAAACTGCAAAGTCAAATGGCAAAGGCTGTAGATTTATAGAGATGTGAAGGCTACACCAGTAATTCAACCACTGCATATGCTATTAAAGAACAACATCCAAGATGTATTTTGGAGACTTGCCACAGATGACGCTAATCCTTAGTCACGGTGACAGCCATGTACGTAATCTCTCCCTTAAAACTAAGACTCTCTCAGGGTGAGTCAGAAACAGGAGGGAAGGGAGCAGGGCACAAGCTTTAAAAGAATGACATAGCCATTGTTGTTGTTCAGTCGCTAAGTCATGCCCAACTCTTTGTGACCCCATGAACTGCAGCACACCAGGCTCCTTTGTCCTCCACTGTCCCCCAGATTTTGATCAAATTCATGTCCATTGAGTTGGTGATGCTACCTAACCATCTCATCCTCTGCTGCCCTCTTCTTCTTTTGCCTTCAATCTTTCTCAGCACTAGGGTCTCTTCCAATAAGTCGGCTCTTCCCATCAGGTGGCCAAATTACTGGAGCTTCAGCTTCAGCGTCAATTCTTCCAATGAATATTCATGGTTCACTTCCTTTAGGACTGACTGGTTTTACCTCCTGGCAGAAGAAGGGACTCTCCGACAAAAATTGGTTAGAACCAACCAGGTACAAGATGGCAGAAGTCAACTTCCAGAGGACCTTGAAACTCATCATACTCTCCTTGTAATTTGTTGTTTCGTTGCTAAGTTGTGTCTGACTCTTTGCGACCCCATGGACTGTAGCCCACCAGGCTCCTCTGTACATGGAACTCTCCAGGCAAGAATACTGGAGTGGGTAGCCTTTCCCCGCTCTAGGAGATCTTCCTGACCCAGGGATCAAACCCATGTCTCCAACATTTGCAGGCAGCTTCTTTACCACTGAGTCACCAGGAAAGCCTGTCCCTGTAACATATTAGTTGCTAAATGACACAACCCAGGAGCCATGACAGTTCTGAGGCGGACCATAAACCTCCAAAAAGTGGGGGCTGGCCCAATTCCTGGAAATCTCAGCCCTCTTCTCCAAAACAATTGGAATAATCCTCCCACTCATTAGCTTATGAAATTACCCAGGCCATAAAAACTAACCACCCCGCATTTTGGGGCTTCTCACCTTCTGAGATGGCCCACACTCTGTCTGTGCAGGGTATTCCTCCCAAAGCCCTTCTCACTTTTTGAGAGAGACCACACTCTGTCTCTGAAATGTGTGTCTCTCTAAATAAATCTACTTCTTACCTATCGCTTTGTCTCTCACTGAATTCTTTCTGTGATGAGACGTAAAGAACCTGAGTTTCAGTAAGCCCTGAGACAGGACCTGAAAGCCAGTGGGTTCAAGCCCCGATCTGGGTTGTGTGGTTTCAAATCCACATCTGACCCGAGCCCTTTGATGCCATCCACTCACATAGCTCAGTGTGCTTAATATCTGCTCTGCCCACCACCCTGAAAATGAAGCAAATGCCATCTGTTCCACCTGCCACCTTGGACATGATGTAGATGACAACCATCCTCCCCACCCCGTCATTCTGCCACATCTCTAGCAAGGCCTCAGCACGACCAGAGGAGATGCTGAGAGAATGATGGACAGGGGGTCCTGAGCCTACCCAGCTGCCCATCTGAGGCCCTGTTCTGCCCAGCTCCACCTCAAGGTGACCCCTCCTGGTCCAGACCCATGTTCCCCAATGGCTGTGCCACCTGCCTCCTGCACACGACCTCCCCTCATCACCATCCTTCTCCCTCCTGTATCTGCACATTAGGGCCCCTGCAGCTTCTCTTCCCTCCAGGGTTTTCCTCAATTTCTCAATTTCATTTTAATAAAAGAACATTATGAATAAAGTCCACAGGCCAAAATCACATCTAGGACACTCAGTGAATCAGAGCCAGAAAGGCTGCCTTTGAGAATGGGGTCCCAACTGTTCAGACAGGGCTCTGAGGTTAAGGTCAGGGGAACAATCCTGTCATCCAGAGTGGGAGACGGGGAATGGGCGTGTGGCAGAACAGGGGACAAGTTCAGACTTCAGTGTGCACGTGTTTGTGTGTGTGTGTGTGTACATGTATTTGTGTACAGAAATGGGCCTTGAAAAGTCTTTGTGATAAACAACAAAGCAAGATTTTTTAAAAATTCTAAGTGATCTTTCTAAACACATGGTCTTTCTGTACAGTATATGGAACTATTTTCAGCATCATGTAATAAACCATAATGGAAAAGAATGTGAAAAAGAATATATATATATTTATGTGTATGTATGTATAAAATCACTTTGCTGTACATGATAAACCAAAACGACATAGCGAATCAGTTATACTTCGACTCAATAAATTGAAAAAGAAAAATCTTTGTGAAAATGCCTTTCGAATTTATAACAACTTCCAACTCTGGTAATGAAGAAATATGATAATTCAAACCAGCCCTTGTGCTAAAGCTACTAAAAAATAAATCTGGAAAAATATTTTTTAAAATACTTTTGAAAGCATCAAAGAATGAACAAGACAAGAAAGAACTCTCTGGTCCCAGATCTGACAGCAACAGAACCCAGAGAGGGAAGGCCAGACCAGAAGCCCCTCTAGCCCCGTGGCTTGTAATCTGGAGAAACAGCTGGTGTTTTATCAGCCTGTTGGGGCCAAGGGACAAAAAGTCATGCCGAGGCCCACCCAATGTGGGAATCTCATTACCACCCACAGAGTGGAAACCCCAAAGGACTCCACTCTCAGGGCAAACCCACAGAAACACAGCCCCAGCACCCCTGAGTCCTCCACACACCCTCCGGTCATGCTGGGTCCTCCCAAGGGCGATGAGCCCAGGGCTCGCCCGCCCACTTTACGACAGAATAGAATTCCCATATATTAAGTGGTTGCAGAAGTTCCCTGCTGTGGAACTTCTGTTTTTATTTTAGGATGTGCTGTTAGTCCTATCTATGATTTCTTTGATGGCAAATTCTTGGTTAGAAACCCAACCCCAAATCATCACAATGTGCCTAAGGGAACATACAATTCCCTCTGTGACAATCAACTCTGTTACACGGTTTATGGGCTCACATGGCAGCCGAAAGCGGATCCTGCCTCTATAAATGTAAATTTGTGAAATGCTCTATATATGTCAAGCAGCTGTGCTGCTAAGCAGAACGCTTAGAATCAGAAAATCGGGAGTTCAAATCCTTGTTTTACAAACTGAAGGCCACATAACGGTAGGCAAATGACCCATATTACTGAGTCTCATTTTCCTCATCTGTGATATGATGACGGTAATAATAACGATAATAAGACCATCCACAAGACTCAGAGGGACATCAGGAGATGTGAAGTAAGAGGCCCAGTGCACAGGAACTACTGAGAGCTCAAGTGCTTAGTACATGTTCAGTATCACTAATGTCAGCAGAAATGTCTTGGGAAATACCACAATTCAGAGTAACATACAACAGTGGTGATAGTTAATAATAATAATATTAGCCAGAGCTTGTCCGTGAGTCTAGAACAAATGGCTTTGACTATCCGGAAGTAAGTAATTGAAGGACTAATATTTTTACATGACTGTAAAACACCAGGCCTAGCATCACGTGCTTTGGGAGTTGAAGACTTGACCTCTGACCCTGGAGGCTCTGGGTTTTGTTGGGTGATAATAAATGTATACACAAGGCTGTGGGCAGCTATGAGGCCCCACAGGAAAGGAAATGAGGTTGTCTTCAAGGGAGAGGAGGTGAGGGAAGAGCAGAGAAGGCAACCGAGAGCTCCAGGAAATTCAGAAATGACCTCAGTCAAGCTGATGAGTTTGAGTTACTCAATGACTGTGTAGTTACTGTACACGCAGAAGAGAAGGGATGTGCATGTCTTCATTCCTCACCCACGAATGGTTCAGAAGAGGCAGAAGACCCCAGACCCATCCCCCTCCACTCAGAATTTGGCTACTGTGTCCGGGCCTGTGTCCTCCCAGGGCCAGAGACTGAGCTGGGGCAGAAGGCACATCAAGGACCTCACTCACCCTCTCGGACAGCGTCACGGGCCAGGGGGACGCCGTGATCATCACTGGCAGCCTTCTCAGAGCTCTTGGTTCTCATGCCTTTTCTGTTGATATTTTTACCTTAAAAAATAAAAGAGAGAGAGAGAGAGCAAGAGAGATGCCTTTACTTTCCCATGTATCAGAGTCATCCCAGGATGGTGAGACTCAACCATCTTCTCCTGCAAAGCAACCATCTCCACCCTCTGCCTCCCCAGCCCCTAGTGATGGCACCTTGAACTCTGAGAGGCTGGTGGTTACAGGGAAGGAAGTGTGTTACGGTGAATGCCCAGGGAAATGAACACAGTAACAAGCAAGGTACATCTGCAGGTGGCTGCTATTCAGAGGCTGCAAAACGTCCTGGGGGGGTACTTTTGACCCTCCCTGGCACTCCAGGAGTAACACTACATTTAACTGATGAAATGGATAAAACGGAGCTGGAACTTCAGGCCCCTGAGCCTGGAGCTAGATTTCCTACCACGCTGGGCTCCTCCCACCTAATTCTCTCCAAGGCCCCAGTTGAGTACCTGGAGGGGCTCGCTCTCTGCTCACAAACACCAGCTTCTTTTCAGCCTTCAGATCATATTTTCTGTCCACCAGAACTCAGTATATGTTGTTTCTCCTCTGCAGCATCCTTCCATTCACTCTCCACCTATTTCACTTCCTCTGATCTTGCAAATCCCAGCTCAACCATGCCCTCCTTGAGATGGCCTTCCTGAACTGCCCACCTAGATCACTGCCTCCTTTGATGGGCTCTGACAGCACGTGTCTCTGGTCAAGTTGCTTCTATGCGGAGCCTGAGGCAGGGGTTCCGTGCATGTAATGTACCAAGGTGGGGTCTAAGGAGAAAACGTGGGAGGAAGCAAGATGAGGCAGAGGCAGGAGCTAAGCTAGGCTGGGCTCCCAGCGAGAATCTGACTCAGCCTGACGCCACGGGGAGCTCTGGAGCTGACACTGCACAGAGTGTTGGTCCCACCATGAGACAAGGGGCCACCTTTCCTATGCTGGCTGGTCTCTGGCTACAGACTGATCTACTGGGGGTAGGAGAAGTCACCTTCCAAGGGTCAAGCTCCAGAGAACGGAGCAGCTGTGAGTCATCACAGCCAAGCCCCAGCAGCTGTGGGAGAGGCATGCCTGGGTGGGAAGAGGACCTGGCGGGGGGGGGGGGGGGGGAGCGGGTGTCAGCAGCCCCCACTACAGCTCTGCTCCCCAGTCTGGGATAACATCATCACACACATACAACACATGTTGTTCTGTGCATGGAGGCAGGACCTGCGTCTGATTTTGCTCATGCTCTCCCTCCAGAGTCTGGTTAAGCCTGTGATGAACAAATGATCATGAATGATTATGAGTCAGTGAATGACCAACGAGGCAAAAATAAAGGGAGGGGAGGGTCTATGGAGAAAGATACTGAGTTTGGACTTTGAGAAACAAGCTGAAATACCAAAAACATCAAGTGGATTGTGCCAATTCATGAAGTCATTTCAGATTAAATTCTAGAGTCACCAAAAAAAAGAAGAGAGATTTATCAAGAAAACATCATCAAAAAAGTCAAGGGTGCATCGTGCCTGGCCAAGGGCAATTCTCTTTCCATCATATTCTTGGGTGATACCTGCTGGGCGTATCTTTCATTTGTAATATAAGCTAAAAAAAAAAATCACAAAATTAAGAGTCCTCCTTGGGTCAGGGAAATTAAAAAACCAAAACACTCAGAAAGGCCAGAGGAGGAAGGCTGCCAACCCGAGTATAGCTGATGACATCAGCCTGATATCACCTGGCGTCTGTCCCATTCTCGTGGGGAGGGATGTCACAGCCAGTGATCTCCAAAGACGACTTCTTCCGAAAGAGCCTGATGGTGAGTCGGTAAAAATCTTGATTGTTTGGAAAATTGGGCGCCATAACTTTTGAGAAGGAAGAGTCTGATCTGGCAGAAAGATAAAATGGTGGTGGCGGGGGCAGGGGAGGGGGCGGCGGGGAAGTTTTACACAATGTAAGAGGAAAAAGCCAAAGTTCTGGGGAACAACATTCCATCCAACATTTCCCAGAAGCCGGACATTCATCGCAGGCCCTCCCTCTGCCAAGTCACCCTCTCTGGGGCCATAGCGGACAACACGGGAGACGGAGTCAGAGAACACGGTCCTGCAGACGCACTCAGCCTCACTCCCCTGGGCTGGACCCTCGCCCTGCACTCAGCTCTGGGAAGCCAAGAACGGCCCAGATGTGGGGCAGATGTCCTGTTACCCCTGAGATCAACATGTGGGAAACAGAGTCCCCACAGGGAGTGGCAAAGAAGCAGAAACAGGCAGGGCCCCTGCCACCTTCTCTAGGAAGATCTACTTCTGGGATAGTTACCTACAGATGTGATTCCAGCCCCAGGCAGACAGGCTCTGCCACTGCACCGACCACATGTGTCCTCAAGGAACCCACCTCTCCCCTCCTGTGCTCCATCCCCTCATCAGTTTGAAATAAGGAGACATGCTACCTGCCTCGCTGGAAGTCATGGGGCGCACACGGACGCCATATATCCAAGCACCGAGGGCAGTGCCTGACCGGCGGTGACCAGTGAATAAAAGACAACCTCCCTCTTCTCATTGTTCACATGAGTCCCGAGTTCCCACGGTCACAGAGCACCATCCCAGTGGCTGGGCAAGTAACAGCCGACACGTGGCCCATGAGTCACAATTTACAAGGCATCCTCTCATAGATTAGGGCTTCCTCTGTGGCTCAACGGTAAAGAATCCGCCTGCTGACGCAGGAGATGTGGGTTGGATCCCTGGATCAGGAAGATGCCCTGGAGGAGGAAAGGGCAACCCACTCTGGTATTCTTGCCAGGATAATCACATGGACAGAGGAGCCTGGTGGGCTACAGTCCATGGGCTCACAAGCAGTCGGACACAACTGAGCAACTGGACACACATATAGGTTCTCATGGATTGAAACGTTCCGTCTTGGCAGATACCCATCGAGGGCAGGAAACTCGCTGTGAACATTACCCTACAGATGGGAACACAGAGGCTCAGAGGAGAAGAGACCCTCTCAAGGTCACTGAGAGAGCCAGGAGGCGGCAGAGTGGGAGCCCTATGCCAGGCCTAGGCCCTTCCCAACCTCTTCTCTTGCAGCGAGAAAGGCAGCATATGGTCTGTAGAGATGAAAGGAGAGAAGTGGAAATAGTGCTCAGAGGAGGAGCCGGAGCCAAATCAACATCTCCATCTGGGCTGTATGACAAAACCGAATTCCTTAAAAGTAGCAAACGGAATTGCCAGTGGGGGCTGCATATTCTATTCTAGTCCATGGTGATAAATATCAAGCTTCTTGGTTGATAGGAAACTATATTCCCCCCTCCCGATATACAAGGAGCTTACAGTAGCAGCCCCAGAAACTGAAAAAATTCTTTGCTGCATATTTGCATTTTCCCCAGGAAATTCCAGCCCGGGAGCATCAGCACTCTCTCTCTGTCCTGAAGGATGCAGCCCTGAGCCCTGAGCCCCTCACCAGCTCTCGGGAAGGACCCCACCAGGGGAGGAAGGTCCTGGCCCCAAGCCACTGAGGGTTTTCGAAGCTCCCCAGAGAGGCCACCTCGCTGCACTGTGACAGACGATAATTTCACTTTCTCAAATACCACAGGACCAAGGAGGATCTTGCAGGAGGACATGAAAAACCCAAACTAAACTTAGAAACTGGAGCTCCCTGTGTTCATTAGCAGGAAAAGGCTCGACACGGGGCGGGGACTGCCCTGTGCCCTCTTCCAGATCCCAAACCTGAGAGAGCCAAGGTCCTGGTGGGAACAGGTTTCCCAGGGATCAGGTAAAAGCCTGGGGACCAAAAGGTTGAGTGGAGGAAGGATGTGCTTGCTTCGGTTAACTAGCAACCTGGAAGGTCTGAGCTGGAGACGGAGGCATCGGGTGTAATTTCTCAAGTTTTTTTTTTTTTTTTTTTAACCAGGACTGGACCAAAGTCTATCGATCAATCAACCAACCAGCCAATCAATCCCTCACAAGCGCTTCTTCCCACCCATACCCCCATCCCCCACTCAGCCTTGTCTTCCCTGGGAAACCTTCGAGTCAGCCCCTGGCCCTCTATGGGCCGGCCTTTTGTTCAGACGACTTGGTCTCCACCAGGGTCCCTGGAGCCGAAGGGACAGCCCATCCCAGCCTCTGGGCAGCGGCAGCTACTTTGCTGACGTACAACCAAGTAAGAAGCCCTCAGCCTTTAAAGAGACACTCCCAGAACAGCAGCAAGGTGGGTGTGCCAGGCCCTGCCAGGGGCACTGCAGGTATCTGCAGTCTCAGTTTGGGTTCTGCCTGGAACCAGCCGGGGACAAGGCTTTGTGCTGCAGAAGTGACCGGGGGAGGTGATTATTTCCTGAATCACAAATGAAGAAGGGAAGACAGTGAGACTCAGAGAAGGAGATGCCAACAACCTGAGCTGCAATGCTGGCAGGAAGCCATCAGGACTCAACGTGGCTGGGGCACCTGGAGGCCCTGGGTCGAAGCTGCCTCTCACCCGTCCCTCAAGAGACTGGGAGGCTGTGCCTTGACCTTCTAACCTCACACCACCTCAGGAAGCTTCTTGTTATTACTCCCCGTCACAGTGATGAATTCAAGACGTGAAGATGTCACCTGTGCCCACGAGTGGCACAGCCAGATTCTGAATCTCTCTGAATCCTGAACAACCTCTGCCAAACCCTTACTCGTGCCTCTCATGAACCAAGTATTCCATAAAAGTCTGACGTAGAGCCTTGAATTAACACCTGAAGGTGTCCTGTGTGGCTCTGACATTCCTATGATGCCCAGATCAGTAGCCAATGGGATGCCAATCAGTTACAGACACGAGCCCTTCCCGTGGCCATTCCAAGGCACCCTGATTTTATGGGTTTCATGATCCCAGGGAAGCAAGAGGAACCTCAGAAGGCCAGAGAGGGCAGAGCCACTGCTGGAGACACCAAGCCTGAGAACTCAGGCTCCCTGACCACCTCGGGGACATCCAGAGAAGACCCCCACCTCAGAATTCCAGGTTCCCAGGGACTTCCCCGGCAGTCCAGTGGTTAAGGCTCTGCGCTTCCAGTACAGCAGGCAAGAGTTCGATCCCTGATTGAGGAACTAAGATCCTGCACGCCATGAAGCAGGGCCAAAAAAGAAAAAAAAATCCGGATTCCAGGGCCCAGGCTGCTGTTGCCATGAGACCTAAGACACTGTCCTCCGTGAGACCCGGCAGTCAGGGATGCTCAGAGCACACAGGAAACACAACGGCTATCTTCAGAAGCCAGGCCTCCAACCCAGCTTCTCCAAACACACAGGTGTCTGCCCCTTCATCACCCACACACAAGCCTGGGTTTCTACAACCACAGGCACGGTGGGGAGATGTGCCAGCATGAAGAGTTGACTTTGGAAAGCATGTTGGAAACAGAGGTGGTGTCTTAAAGCTGTTTGCTGATGTACATGAGAAGAAAGACCTTTTCTATAAAAAGTCCTTTCCCTTGGAATTCTCTAGGAAGTTGATCTGGACAAAAAAAAAAAAAAATGGATTTAACTCTTCCAGAGAGCATATAATACCATGATGCAAAGATTTCTTGCTATTTGTTTAGGTGTGCCTATAGCCTTGTGATTGCTTTTAAAGTATGCAGGGAAACATTTACAAACACATGCTCCTAATCCTCACACTCCAGCTTGGCCCAAGAGATGGCATTTCCAACCGAAGGGCGAAGCGCGCAAGAAGCCCTGAAGGGTGCTGAAGCAAAAGCTTAAAAGTGAAGCTCTTTCCAGCAACTAGCTGGCAATGCATAACAGAAAGGACTTTGTTTACAACCAAATATGCTCATATAACAGCTCTCTGATTATCGCCAGCCCCTCCCCTTCCCGGGCCAGAGTAGAACACAGGACAAAGTACAAACTTGCCAATTCTGGGCACAGACACACCAACAAACGTGGCTTGATGCCCACTCTGTGAATTCCACGGGCTCGAGACAGAGGGTCAGAGCCATGGGTGTGATGCAGGCGAGCGTGTGTTCCAATAGACGTGCATGCTCCCCAGCCCTTGAAGGAAGCAACCAACATGTAGGAACCCAAAAGTTCAAGGCTACTTCCAGCCCAACGGAAGAAGGGGAATAAAACATCTTCAAATCACCTACTGAGTCTTGTTTATGAACTCATCTGTTTTTCACGACCTCTTGGGACGGCGAGCAAAGCGAGTCAGTTATGTAACTATGGTTTACTTCTCTGATGCCTATTTTTTCCCTCTAAGAGGAGTATGGTTCCAAACCAAAGCCATCAATTTGGAGATGACATGGAAAGTACACCCCACATCCACTCGCATGCCCAGACTGTGGTCCCGCATCTCACTCTTCACCCTAGGATGATGAAAACGGGGCCCAGAGACTCATTCTTTGGACCTCCAACTGCAGGGGTCTAGAAAATATTGAATTTGGCGAGAGACAGTTGAATAAATGGAATTAGAGAAAAGCAGCTTGCCAGGTCCTTGTGAGGAAGAACATTCTAGCAATCAGTACTATTTATCCAATGAACAGGTAGCCTTTCAAGGTGGTGAGCACCCGTCAGTGGAAACATAGGCGCCTAGACCAATGTAGAAGCCCAAGATGGAGCTGCTTTTGCCCACGATGCCACATTACCAAATTTAAACTTACATAAACTTCTTGGCACGAACAATCCCTTCCTGACCAGAAGTATCCAGTTAATTCCCAAATGCCAGGTCAACTCTGGGTCTTCTCACCCCAAACAAAGTTGACTGTGTCACCCCAGGCAACCAGATATTTTCTATTTTCTTTTCCTTGCTCTTTGTTCTATAAAAACTTCCTGCCTTCTGCCCCATTTGCCATTCCCCACACGGAGACTGCCTGCCCACTTCATGAACTGCTAAAGTTAGTATCACCTAAATAGTCTTCTTCAACCAATTTTTAACACCAAGTAGCCTGCTGGCAGGATCTTGCAATGAATAAGAATTTGCTTACAATGAACACTTAGGTTCCTTGAAGATCTACAATTCTGGGATTTGCTGATGTTCACAACGAGGGCCTCAGAAACTGTATGAGACTGAGTCCTACTCAATCACAGACAAGGAATTCCACAGTCCTGTATCCTGATGGGGTGGGGGTTGGTTCTGTGAATCTATAGACGTGAAACAGTGCAGAACTACACACACACACACACTCTCATACACACACCCCCGCACACACACAAAAGTGCACACGAAAACTGGGGAATGTCAGGTGATGCTAGTGGTAAAGAACCCGCCTGCCAACGCAAGTTAGACGTAAGAGACACAGGTTCAGTCCCTGGGTGGGAAAGGTCCCCTGGAGAAGGAAGTGGCAACCCACTCCAGTACTCTTGCCTGGAAACCAAGGCATGGGCTGAGGAGCCTGGCAGGCTGCAGTTCTTAGGGTCACACCGAGTGGGACATGACTGAAGCGACAGCACATCCTCTGAAAGTTAAAAGTATTGTACCAATGTCATTTTTCTGTTTTGATACTGTATATAGCAGTGATCCTTAGCCCACTGGTGACATGTGACAATGTCTAGAGATATTTTTAGTTGTCACAACTCGGAGGAGGGTGCTAGTAGCACCTTGTGGGTCAAGGCCAGGCATGTTGCTAAACATCCTACCATGCACAAGACAGCCTTCCCCATACACACACACACACACACACACACGGCAACCCCACAATGTCAATACTCCCAAGGTGGAGAAATCCTGTACTGTAGTTCTAAAAGGTGCTATCATTGGGGGAAGCTGGAAGAAGGGTACACAGGATCTCTCTGCACTATGTTTACAATTTCCTTCCTGTCTATACTTATTTCCAAATAAAAACCTTAAAAAAATGTAAGATTCCACTCCATTCGGTACATAAGGGCTCTACTCTGGAATCCATCAGTCACTCATGGAAAAATGCAATACTCTCAATTAACCAAAAGATTCAGCTATCCAAGCCACTTTCAGGAGAATGTCGGCCCATGAAAGCCATTACACATTGGTGGCATGAAAAAACAGCCAAGAGTCAAAGCCAAACTCACACCAAGATCGAATGCCCAATGCCCTTGGCCCCTTAAGTAAACCTTCCTATGGGATTCAGACAAAACTCCCCCTAGACCCAGAGACACAGAGCATCTACCTCCCATCTTCTCTTGAGCCCAGCCTTTATGTACGATACAAGCTATGTGGCAAATATTTTATCATCTGGGAAGACAAAGCACATGAGAAAATTCTCAATGAGCAGTTATACGTGCTCTTACATTCTTCTTCTCTAAATCTAACCCCTCACTCCCACCTCAGTGCCTAGACAGTGCACCACCCACCCAGTCCAAAAGCTCACAGTAAACATTCCCACTGTGGCCCCTAAGAATACTATAAATGCCGTCCTAAGATATTAGTGCAATCTGCTGATGAAATGGTCCAACACAGAGATGAATGCTTCTGTTACATCACGTGTGTTGTTGTCTAGTTGCTCTGTTGTGTCCAACTCTTTGCAACGCCATGGACTGTAGCCCCCCAGACTCCTCCGTCCATGCGATTTTCCAGGCAAGAGTACTGGAGTAGGTTGCCATTTCCAGCCAAGAATCAGACCCACGCCTCCTGCACTGGCAGGTGGATTTTCTACCACTGAGCCACCATGAAAGGAGCAGTACCTGTATCAAGCCACCCCTTACGGGAGGCAAAATCATTTTCTCTTACTGTAATTTCACTGCACAAAACTATCACTAACTGCCCTCAGCAAAGTGATTCTTAACCAGACTCTCTGACCTCTCTGACTTCAGGTTCAGGATAGAGGGTTCCACTGGTCAAGGGCCAAAAAGATGAGGATGGGGAGGATCAGAGCTAAAAGTATTGGATCAAGGTCACATTTTGCTTGTCAGAGTTGGGCGGGGGGAGTCTAAAAAGCTCCAAACTGTTTATTAGAAACACACCCTGAAATGGTAGCAGGCCTGGAGGTTGAGTCTCTGGAGCTTCCTGTGTTCAGTTTGGGGAATCAACGACACTGCTCTCGACACACCTGCAACTACCCTCTGAGCATCCCATTCCAGAGTGTTCCAGGAGAGTGGGGCGGGGTCTTTTTGCTCTCCCCTCCCCCAGGGCCTCACCCGGCACCTGATGCTGAGCAGGTTCCTGGTAACGACCTGCAGAATAACGAACAGCCCAGAAGGGACCAGAGCAACCGCAAGCTGACACACGACAAGCTTTTGTTGAAAAGCTCCTAGGACAAGCGACAGAGTAAAGCGAGGCAGCCGTCACGTGCGGAGGAAGATGCTGGGGTCAAGAAGCTGAGTACTGAGCCCCAGGACTGGGATGCAGTGCAGTCCTCGGACTCTCAGTCAAGCCTGGGGCTTCCCCCACGTCCGCCTGGCCACCCCCCAGTACATACCAGAACCTAACAGATGTGTCTCCCACCCAACTCGACCCACCATGCCCAGCGCCACACCAACCACATGGCAGATGCTAAAAAACAAAAACACATCCCAGCTTGATTCACACGACCAGACAAAAAAGCCCTTCAGTTAAAAGCACAGGAGAAGGGCCTCCAAAGCTGCCACACCACCTTGCGAGTGACCCTGAGCAGACTGCTGACACGGTCAGAGCCTCAGTTTCCTCATCTGCAAAGTAACAAGAATATCCACCCCTCAGAGCCCGTGAAAGAAATAAGTGAGATGGTTGCCCATAAAACTCCTAGCAGGGTCACAGCGAATGGTCTACAAATATGACTGCCTTGTCCCACTTCCATTCCTATTATTAAACCAGCGTGGTTTTTACAAATCTTAATAGGCATAATTGCCCAGAAAATATGGGGAATGCTGGCTCTGTGCAGGGTGAAACAACTCACAGAAGGGCCTGCAGGTTCACAGTCACCCACAAACTCAAATCCCTGGAGAAGGAAATGGCAACCCACTCCAGTATTCCTGCCTGGAAAATCCCCTGGGCAGAGGAGCCTGGCAGGCTACAGTCCATGGGGTGGCAAAGCGTCAGACGCGACTGAGTGAGCACACAGCACACTAACTCGAATATGGCAGGACCCCTCCCGCTCCAGGTAAGTGCAGAGTTGCTGCTGCGATGGCCCCCAGGACTTAGGAGTTCCTGACCCTCATCTCTGCTCCTTCCCCACGGCCTCCTGCTATCCTCAGTGAAGAGTTTAACCAGACAAAGGTGATGCGCTCCTGCCAGGAGCTGCGTAACGGTGCCACCACCGGCACGAAGCTCCTTTCAAGGGAGGCCGTTCCAAGGCCGGGGAGCTTGGCCACAGTCCTGCTCTCACTCCTCAATCCTGAAATATTAGGACCACAGCCCTTTGCAATTTGAGCCCAGGACACAATTAAGAGAAAGTCCTCTATTCACAAAGAGTGTAAGAAACTGAATGGAAGCTATTTCCCCAAGACTCGGCAGGCAGAACATGGGGGTGCGTTTGAGAGGGGTGGGAGGGGTGGGTGGGTCCAAGGGGGCCTCTGGGCTTCCTGAAGTCCAGCAGCCCGGGCCCTCCTGGGGCTGCAGCCCAAGGCTCCCCAGCAGAACCGCTGCCATCCTAACCGCTTCCTGGGCAGAGGATTCAAGGGACCCACAGAAAACAGGATGGGGGGAGCTTTCGAGGGGACCTTGGCTGGGGAAGGGCTGGCCAGCTGAGTTCTCCCCAGAAGGCCACTATGCCAAAACAGACCCCCACTGGTCACATTACCAAATTGGAAATTCACTCTAAAGAAAACGTCCTGAGAGAAGACTGAAGAAGTAGGCAGTAAGATCCTTTTCCCAGTAAATCTCAAACTTGGCGCTGAGGGACCCGCTCCCCAGGCAGCTGAGAAGGGCAGCCGGTCAGGTTTAAGTTCTGGGGCGCTAGCACGGGCCTCGGGACGCGCGGTCAGTGCCTAAGGAGGTGGGGGCCGCGATGGCGGGAGTTCGCGGGGCTCTCTCATCCCAGACACACGCAGAGGGAAGCCAGCTGTCGCCCCAGACCCGGCAGGCCACCGCCGGGACAGGCACACGGCCACGGGCGCCCCCTCGGGCCGCCCAGCGCCGCGAGTTAACTTACCTGGCCGAGGCGTCTGCGGAGCCAACTTCTCCCTCTTGGGAGCTTTCTTGGGCTTAGTCGTCGCCTTCTTGGGCGGCCTGGGCTGGGGTGGCCGCGGCCCCCGCTCCCCCGCCCCGGGCCCCGCGGGCAGCGGCGGCGAGAAGGGCTCGGGCTCGGGCTCCCGGCGCGCGTAGGAAGGCTCCAGGCTCCAAGTCTCCTGTATGTCGTCGTTGGGGTCCTCGACGGCTGCGCCCCGGGCCCCGACCCTGGCCGGGGCCACCGCCAGGAGCGCGAGGGCCAGCACCAGCGCGGCGGCCCCCCGGCGGGCCATGCCCGCTCCGCCCCGCGCCCCGGGCAGGGTCGCGGGCGCCGGGAGCGCCGGGCGGGCGGCGGGCGCGGACGGCGGCGCGGGGCAGGGGCACCGGGCTCTCAGCAGCACAGGGTGCGGAGGCGGCCGGCCGGCGGCGCGTGTGACCCGCCCGCCGGGTTGGGCTGGGCTGGGCTGGGCCGGGCTGGGCTGGGCCGGGCCGGGCCAGGCGGGCAGGGGCGCGCCAAGGCTCGGGGCGGGCGCAGGGGGGCCGGCCCCGCCCTTCCCTCCTCCCTGCCTTTCCTGCCGACCCCGCGGTGGCTGGCCCTGGGAACCATCCATCCCGTTGCTGCTGCTAAGTCACTTCAGTCGTGTCCGATTCTGTGTGACCCCATAGACATCAGCCCACCAGGCTCTCCTGCCCCTGGGATTCTCCAGGCAAGAACACTGGAGTGGGTTGCCATTTCCTTCTCCAATGCATGAAAGAGAAAAAGTGAAAGTGAAGTCGCTCAGTCGTGTCCGACTCTTAGCGACCCCATGGACTGCAGCCTACCAGGCTCCTCCGCCCATGGGATTTTCCAGGCAAGAGTACTGGAGTGGGGTGCCATGGCCATCCCGTTAACTGTCTCCAAACCGCTTCCCTTCCCCTCACCTCCCTCAGAAGCCGGCCGGTGCTGGGAGCCTGCTTCCCCAGAGATTCCAAGGAGTGTCCATCCGAAGGGGCGCTCCAGCTGCCTTACAGGTTGGGGAACTGTGACCCCCGGTGGCCCAAGGTCCTAAAGCAAATAGAGCCCTGAGCCTAGCCTCCAGCTCTCCTGACACCTGCCTCTTCCCTGGTTCCACACCAGACACGGGTTCCCCACTGGCCAGACAAACCTTTACCCCTCACCTGACCGTGATCTTATTTCAGGCACCGTGGATGGTCCCCAGGTCCCCAGGGTTCCTTGGAGTCAAGTTATTGAGCGCGGGGCCTAGCATCCCTGGAAGTTCCTGTCCTTAAGTGCTAGACTCAGTCGTGTCAGACTTCTTGCGACCCCATGGACTGTAGCCCTCTGGGCTCCTCTGTCCATGAGATTTCCCAGGCAAGGGTACTGGAGTGGGTACCCATTCCCTTCTCCAGGGGATCTTCTCGACCCAGGGATCGAACCCAGGTCTCCCTGGGAGATTCTTCACCCTCTGAGCCACCAGGAGCCCTGATCTGGTCTGAGAAGTGACTCTGCTGGCTGGGGAGAGAGCTGGAACCCTCCTAGGACTGCCGTCCTGGGAGCCACAGGGCACATTTGGGTCATCAGGTGAGCAGATTCCTGCTCCAGGGCCCACCAGGCTGGCAGGGAGCTCACTACCTTTTGAAAAAAGTACCATCCTGCCCCCAGTAAAACTCTGTGTTCATCCTTCAGGCCGGGATATTGGGGAAGTGTGGCCTGCACTGGCTGCCTATTGCGGTTGTAACAAATTACTACAAGTTTAGTGGTTTAAAACAATACATACTTATTATGGGACAGGTCTACAGGTTAGAATCTGAGTGGGCGTCCCCAGGCTAAAATCCAGGCTCCAGTTCACAAGCTGCCTTCTCTAGTGGGGCCTCCAGGGAAGAATCTTCCAGGCTCACACGGGCGCTGGCTGAGGTCAGTTCCCAGAGGTGGTAGCCCTGAGGTCCCATTCACTGGCCGGTCTTCACTCCGGGGAGCTGCCTGTGTGCCTTCTCTTGCCGTCTGCGAGGAGCTCCTTGCAGCCTCTCTCTCTGGTGCTCCCACGTGTGCCCTGCATCTCAGAGCCAGTGCTGGCATGCTGAGTCACTCCAGTGGCCCCAGCTGTCTCCCATTCTGCCACATCTTCCCTCCTCCCAGCTGGGGAAAATTCTCTACTTGAAGTGGTCCTGTGATCAGATGGGTCCACTCATAATCCAGAATAATTCCCCTCTCTTAAGGTGGTGACGTCGTTCACATTTTGCCAGGTAACCTACTCGATTCACAGAGCCCCAGGATTTGGGCAGGAGTGTCTTTGGGGGCTTTTTCTGCTGACCCCAGGGACAGCCTGACCCTCAACCCTTGGTTGGGCTGTCCCCTGCCAGTCCCTGGGACCCTGCCATTCCAGGGTGCCACTGAGCTGGGTCTGGGCAGCCAGGCAAGTCCTCCTCTTTTCTTTGAAGCTATACTTTTGAGCCCACACTGTGGGCAGACTTGGGCTCTCCTCTGCCTCTGGCCTCCCTCATTTACCAGCTCATTTTCTCTCCTTGTCCCCACTTAGAGCAATGACCAGGCTGCCCTTTAAGGCAGGTCTTCTGGGCTCCCAGGCCTAAGCCAAAGCAGAATGGCTGCGGGGTGGGAGATGCAGCTAAAGTGGGCCCTGCCCTATCTCCGAGGGTCGGGAGTCCCTGGACCTGGTTGTCGAACCCCTCAGAACATTCTGGAACCCAGAGCCAGCAGAAGTCTCCAGAGTGAGAGAGGAAGAAGGCCTCCTTCCCCCCTCCACTCTCCAAGTGGCCTGGGCTGAGCTGGTCCATGACCCATTTCTGGATGCTTGCCCACCCTCCTCTGGAATATATCTCCCGGGCTCACTCAAGGGGCTCTTTTATCTACAGCCAGGCACTTCAGACAAAAAATAAGTCCACACAGAGCTTCATTGGCAAAAAGTCAGCAAGTGATACACCCAGAAGTTCCAGCTAGCCGGCTATACAAAGCACAAGCAAGAGAATCGCCTGGAATCCTCCATCTAGGCAGGGTTGCCCCCCTGCACTGCCTCCACCAGGGACCCCAGAGCTGGCTAATATACAAGCCCCACCCCAGACCCACAGGGTCTCCTGGGGTGGGATTGGCCACGGCCATGTCTAGAAACTCCTCACATGATTCTGATACAGTTAAAGCTTGAGACTAACTTTCTCCCTCCCATTCTTCAGGGAAGGAAACTGAGGCCCAGAGTCACCTACATATGCAAAGTAAACTACTGCCAGTCAGGTTAAACCCTGCTTTCCTGCGTTAATCCAACAGCTAACGTCAGACACCCTGCATCTTGATGGACGCAAACCCAAAGGTTTTGAAAATATGTTACTTTCATGGCACCCCTTAGGTAACTAAGATAGCATACACCTACTCTGTGGCATCTGGTAAACTATCAGAGACTGTCCCACTCAAACGTGATTCTCAACACATCCCTCAATCAGGAAATGAATCCCACTAATCGCTGTTCTCTGCGTTATTGCTTGCTTGTTTGTTTTCCATGGAGAAGCACATAATTAAAGCAAGCAGAACAAATAGAACAAGAATTGGCACTGATGCCAGTTCTCCCAACACGTAGCAGCCCGCTGTGCGGTTCCTGGAGCCGCCTTTGTCTTCCTCTGATTCTCCATCACTAGGGCTGACTCGCCTGGAAATGCTCAGGGCACAGCCAGAGTTCATCAAGTTTAGGATGAGGGGTGGCCAAGCTGACCTCATTCTCCTGTTCACCAAGTCTCATCCTGCTTCTCAACCCCAGCCTGTCTGCCAAGGAGGAGTCCTCATGCTTCAGCTTCCCAGATGAAGACTTTGCCCCATCTGTGCTCTACCTGCTAAGACAGCCCACGTGTTTCCTAGTCCTGTTGATTCTTCTGGGACATTAATCTTCTCTTCCTCTCTTCCCACTGGCAGTACCTGGTCCATTGTTCAGCACCCCATCCCAGATTACCGGAGCACTTGCTTAGCAGGTCCCCCTGCTTCTGGTCTCTGTGACTTGCTGTTCACCCCACATGAGAAGCTACCAACTTTCTCCCTGAAACACCCATTTATAATGTTGCTCTCCTATTGAGGAACCCAAACTGCTTACCCAGCCCATAGAAACCCAACCCCTCTGCGCACGACTCACATACTCATCTCAGCTTAGCTCTCCCAGAACACCAGCCGGCAGCAAAGACAGGAGTGCTCTTCATCGTCCCTTGTACAGAGTCTTTAGCTCAGTTCAGTTCAGTCGCTCAGTGGTGTCCAGCTCTTTGCGACCCCATGAATCGCAGCATCCCAGGCCTCCCTGTCCATCACCAACTCCCAGAGTTTACCCAAACTCATGTCCATCGAGTCAGTGATGCCATCCAGCCATCTCATCCTCTGTCATCCCCTTCTCCTCCTGCCCCCAATCACTCCCAGCATCAGGGTCTTTTCCAATGAGTCAACTCTTCACATGAGGTGGCCAAAGTATTGGAGTTTCAGCTTTAGCATCAGTCCCTCCAATGAACACCCAGGACTGATCTCCTTTAGAATGGACTGGTTGGATCTCCTTGCAGTCCAAGGAACTCTCAAGAGTCTTCTCCAACACCACAGTTCAAAAGCATCAATTCTTCGGTGCTCAGCTTTCTTCACAGTCCAACTTTCACATCCATATATGACCAATGGAAAAACCATAGCCTTGACTAGACGGACCTTTGTTGGCAAAGTAATGTCTCTGCTTTTCAATATGCTGTCTAGGTTCGTTATAACTTTCCTTCCAAGAAGTAAGCATCTTTTAATTTCATGGCTGCAATCACCATCTGCAGTGATTTTGGAGCCCCCAAAAATAAAATCTGACACTGTTTCCACTGTTCCCCCATCTATTTCCCATGAAGTGATGGGACCAGATCCTATGATCTTAGTTTTCTGAATGTTGAGCTTTAGGCCAACTTTTTCACTCTCCACTTTCACTTTCATCAAGAAACTCTTTAGTACCTCTTCACTTTCTGCCATAAGGGTGGTGTCATCTGCATATCTGAGGTTATTGATATTTCTCCCGGCAATCTTGATTCCAGTTTGTGTTTCTTCCAGTCCAGCGTTTCTCATGATGTACTCTGCATATAAGTTAAATAAACATGGTGACAATATACAGCCTTGACGAACTCCTTTTCCTATTTGGAACCAGTCTGTTGTTCCATGTCCAGTTCTAACTGTTGCTTCCTGACCTGCATATAGGTTTCCCAAGAGGCAGGTCAGGTGGTCTTCAGAATTTTCACAATTCTGAATCTCTTTCAGAATTTTCCACAATTTATTATGATCCACACAGTCAAAGGCTTTGGCATAGTCAATAAAGCAGAAATAGATGTTTTTTTGGAACTCTCTTGCTTTTTCGATGATCCAGCAGATGTTGGCAATTTGGTCTCTTGTTCCTCTGCCTTTTCTAAAACCAGGTTGAACATCTGAAAGTTCACGGTTCACGTATTGCTGAAGCCTGGCTTGGATAATTTTGAGCATTACTTTACTAGCATGTGAAAGGGATGCAATTGTGCAGTAGTTTGTGCAGAGTCTTTAAACTCTTTATAAACTGGTAATTATTGAAATCTTATTTTGCATATTCCACAGACACAATAGAGTACAAGAAAGACAGAAAATTCTCAATAAGTCTTTGCTGCATGACTTATCCTGGCTGAGGGCCTTTCATGGCATTGGGAAAGAGTGCTTCTTTCTGAGACCTTTCTGTTCTTAACCTAATAAAGCATTTATTTAACTTAAGTCTAAGACCCTAACAAAGGGCTATTATCATCTCCCAATAGTGTAAGCAGAGCTCAGTAAAGTGCTAACTTATCTTGGATATTTGCCAAGCTATAAGAGCAACCCTTCCAGCTGGGTGTAATAGCTGGAGCAAATTTGGAAATCAAAATGGCAGCTCAGGATTCCTTCTGTTCTCTGAATTCTTCAAATGGTATTTTGTTTGATTTTTTAGGTCAACTCATTGCTTGCTTCAGCTGGGAATCTGTTATGTGTATTTCTGTTAAGCAAGGTAAGCCAATGTTTATTCATTCATTCATTCCTGAGACTCAGGATTCTGCTAAGCCAATTTCTGTCCCACAACATAAATCCGTACTTGTCAAATAATCCTCAAACACCTTACAGAGCTAATCATTTTTCAAATATTTATGAACCCCACAGAGAAGATTTATATGTTAAGCTGCTTGACAAGGAACAATAAGAGTATACAGGTCCAGAGAACATTCTGTTGAAGCAAATGTTGTCAACACATCAATACTTTTACAGCATTTTCATAACGAACTTTCACACCTGCTCATTTCCCTAATTATCCCCGAGACGTTTACACTCAGAGAGAACGAAAATGAAATTGTTTTTTTTTTTAAGATCAGTAATTTGAAAAAGTATCTGCTATATAAAGAAAAATACACGTTCAGGCACAGTCATTGCTAAAAATATAGTCTCAAGATAGCTGCTCACAAAGAGAGATACTAAGTTGTTATGGCAACGATGATTATAATTACAAAGCTGGAGGGTTTTTCCTGCTCATTACTCTGTTGAGATGTGGTGGTTTCGATGCCAGTGTCCTTTGTAATGTCCTCAGTCTCATTACTGCATAATTACCCATTTCATATTTAATTTTCAACATGCTTGTTCTCACTCTTAGGCTCTAGATTCGGCGTCTTTTGATAAGCCTTATTCTGAGCTCATGGTTCCTCCTCCCCTCTCTGCTCAGTTTCTCTCTTCAGTACCGCCTTTGCTTTGTGATTTCAGCTTTAGTTTGACCTGGGGTAACTTGCCTTGGCTTGAGATATTCCACTTGTAAGCATTAAGATGCTGTTGTCAAAACTGTTAAGAAATCATGCCAACAGACACCTGGGGAGACATTGAACTCAGATTAGTCAGAGGCTGCTCAGCATTCCTGGAGATTCAGCATTTCTTGGTCAGCTACTACGTACAGGACAATATGTTAGATATGACACCTCTGACCTTTGTGAGGGTTTCACTGTTTGTGTATCCCCTCCCATCTCCATCCCTCTTGGTGAGTCTCTGGTCCGGTGGTCCTTTGTCTGCATCCTGCTGGAGTGAGCTCCTTGCCCTCTGATTTCTGATTGGTTATGGTCAGTGAAAGGTGTCAGCAGGAGATAGGAGGATGGGAGAGAGAGAGATGTAGGTACTTCTCCCCCCACCCTTCCACATCCCTCCCCACTTTGGTCCCAGGGGTGCAATTGGTAGCTGCATCTTTGTGTTGCCTGGAAGCCTCTTCCTCTGCTCCTGTTCTGCAAGCTGATGGGCAGTAATGACTTCCTGTAGATCTAAGCCTGCTCCCACTAGTCTCTGGCCCATCACATGGTCCACAATGCACTTAGGCACAGGCCCCTGGTGCTGGTCACAAAGGATTCTTGGGGTGGCTTCGGCCACTAGCACATCTTTAGCCCCACCTTCCAGTGGAATTGCTTAGGATCTAAATTCCTCAAATTTGGAAATTCTGGAGCTGCTCCTATGGTCACCTAAAGCATGAAACCTTAAAGAGAAAGAGCATTAATCTCTGCGGAATCACTAATTGCATGAAAGGGCGCTCACTGGGGACTGTGGTTAAGATTCTGTGCTTCCACTGCAGGGGGCGCGGGTTTGATCCCTCATTGGGAAACTAAGATCCCGCATACCACACAGCCAGAGAAAAGGAAAGAGAGGGATGCTCAAAGTTGTTAGTAATCAGAGGAACAGAAATTTAAATGATGAGGCATCCACTGGCAGCTATTAGCAGCACAGAAATGAGAAAGCCGGAGAGTGCCAAGTGCTGGTGATGACTCAAGGTTATAAGACCCCCTCCCCAGCTTTGCAGGTGGGCATGGGGGCAGGTGACCTCCATCTGGAAGGCAGACTCATTTTCCCTGATGCATTCCTAATGAACTCGTGCCCACCGGGCCTGTGTTGTTTATTTGTACAAGAGAAGACATTAAAGATTATGGACCCAATGGAAAAGAAAAATTTATCTGGGAAGTATTTTTTTAAATCCCTAAAATGCTTGTACCAACAGAGAATACTGTATTAACCAAGATGCAGATTACAGAAACAATGTCTACCTTGCCATTTGAACACAGAATACCAGCTTAACTGGTTTTTTTCTTTTCCACCAAATTGAATAAACCAATCAATTATATGGCACCATCTTCTAGAGTCAGCCAAAATTAATGATTTGGTAATGCCAATTAATCTTTTATTCTTCCATAACTTTCTAGTGACTTTTAGGGAGTAATAGATATAGGAATAGGGCAATATTCCTATAAAATAATATTCCTAAAAAATAAAAAGTGTTTGTAATATATACCCTTTTGCCATGCAGAGACTGTATTATATAAGTAACCCTGAACAATAAAAAAAAAAAAGTAGATCCTGTTCTCAAGCTACAGTAACCTGATTGAGATCACAACACTGATCATATATCCAAAGAAGAGCAGAGTAGTTTTTTTTTTTATTATTATTATTCAGTTTAATTACATCTACCCTTAAGGGCACAATCAGGAAACACAGTTTTTTAGAAAATCTTAGCGCATTCCTTCACACCTGGGTTTCACTGATGACTCAACCCAAGCTGTAAATCACATGCTGAAAGGCAGAGTGCTTTAGAGGGGCTCAGGCGTAAAGGATGGAGCTCCTGGGAGCCACGAACACTTCTTTCCCTTCCCCTCAGCACGTTTTCTCCTCCATGTGGAAAGGAGGGTAAGTCGTCACATCCAGTTGTAAAGTCTGTAGCTAAGAATCCATTTCTACTTCTAAGAAGGTTGAAAATCCGATGCTTTGTGCATCCAGCCAAAATTGGCAGCCGCTGTAAAGACCTGGATAAAATTCTTAAATCTCTTTTAAAACCAAGCTTCCAAATTCCAGTGGATAAAACAGAAAGCCTGTTTGTTTATTGTTTCCATTCTCCATCCCAGGGGGTGAGGGCTGTTCAGTATTCAAGTGTTTAAATTTCATATGTATAAACAGCCTCCAAACATGATTACCCGTCCAGGAGAGGCCCATCCGAGGACCTGCAGCCCGGAGCACTAATAGGTAACCCATCAGAGGCAGACAAACGTGGGCCTGAGGGCCTGGCTCACCCTGAGTCTACGCCTCACTAGCTGGAGCAGGGGCTGCTGTGCCATCCTGGCCTCAGTTTATGCATCTGTGAAGTGGGAGAATCTGATCCTGACCTAATAGAGAATCGTGGTGAGACTTTAATAATATGATGCACATAACTGCTTAGCTTGAAGCTTGGCACGTAGTAGGTGCTAAGGGAGGGTAAGCTGCTGCTCTTAGTTGCTGTGTTTATCTTGTCGTATTGGACATGGCGCATGCTCATCACTGTCTAATGGAGAAAGGAGACCCCATACCGTACACTCCATCTTTCCTGGTGTGATCCTCCCTCTGACTTTTGCACAGATTTTGCCACCACCTGGATGCTCTCTGGCCCTTCCTTTCCTGGAAAACTGTTTGTACTCCAAGATCCCCTCCTGGGGAAGCCCTCCCTGACTGCAGGTCCTCTCCCCTCCCGCCAGGCTCGCACAGCACCCTCCACGTGGCTCCCACGACCCTCAGGCAGTTGCGAATTACCCACTGCCCAACGAGCTCCTCTAAGGAGAGGGCGCAGAAAGCACTTGGCTTGTCTCCCACACGCAGAAGGTGCCTGGTACTTGCTGGCTGCATGTCTATATGAAAAGCTCTTAGCAGCATAAAAAGCCTGCTTGTCCTCTGGGTCCCCTTCAGTACCTGTCCCAGTGCCTGGCGTACTGGAGGTGCTCAGTAAGCAGTCATGCAATGAAATCGACTCTCGAAATTCATATCATCCGGACTGCATTTTTCTCCGAGTGGCCCATCCAGCCTTCCAGTGCAGCCTGGTACCTGAGACACCCACCTATCCTTTACCATCTTTGCCACCTTTGTGCCACCCAGCCCTCTGGTCCTCCGCTGACGTGGGTGAAGCCCTCCTAGGGATGGGTGCCCATGTGAGGAAGAAAACCCTGATACTTCTGCAAGACCAGAGACCAGGGAACCCTCCTCCCTGTCTCCCAGGGATGGAGCTCAGGAGCTGGGGGAGAGGCTTCGCTGTGTACAGAGAGCACTCCCCAGCTGTCCCGGCCACTTTAAATTTTACAAGGGATCTTGTTCTCGAAGGAGGAAGGGAGGAAAAGCCAGAGCCAAAGCAATAAAATTTTTAAACACCCCAGAGATCCAAATTAAACAAGGTTTGCCAGACACAGCTACAGCTTGACAAAAATAGGAGATTTTAGGCCTCTGACATGGGTTAGCCTGGCCGGACCTGTCCATCGCCCATTGATTCTCACACAGTTAGAGGAGCTTCATGAGTTTGTCCCATCTCAGCTAAAGAGGCTCTCAGCTACTTCTTTGTAAAAAAAAAAAGTTAACAAGGCTTATAAAGTGAAATAAAAATAGCATAGCAATTAAAATCAACGTACAAGCTTTTCTTCTTCAAATGAAACCTTTACAGATATTAGTCGTATAAATGAAATCCCTTTCAGCCTTTAGGTCTTGGTTAAATGTCACTTGCTCAGGGAGCCCGTCCTGGAAAATTCAGTCTCATGGAGGACTTCTCCCCTCATTTCCTTCTTTTCCTTCACGGCACCCAGAACACCTTGTCACTGTTTTCTGATGGCTCTGGTTCTTGAGTCAGTAAGAGAGAGGCTGACTGAGAAAGTGCACCCTGGATCAGTGGACATAGGAGACGTGGGTTCAGTCCCTGGATCAGGAAGGTCCCCTGGAAGAGGAAATGGCAACCCACTCCAGTAATCTTGCCAAGATAATCCCATGGACAGAGGAGCCTGGTGGGCTACAGTCCATGGGCTTGCAAAGAGACAGACATATCTGAGTGACAGAACACACAGACATACACACACACACACACATAACTGAATCTTGTTTCAGCACACCTGAACCATCATGAATCAATTATATACTTCAACTGAAAATGTATAAAGAAATAAGGGTGGTGGGGGAGGGTTGGATTGGGAGTCTGGAATTAGCAGATGCAAACTATTATATATAGAATGGATAAACAACAAGATCCTGCTGTATATATAGCACAGGAGACCATATACAATATTCTGTCATAAACCATAATGGAAAAGAATTTTTAAATTATAAACAAATCAAATTAAATAAAAATAGGGCCCACCTCACAGATCTGTGAGGAGTAAATGAGTTAATTGGTGTAAAGTGCTGAGTTTAGGGTCTCACCGTGGGAAGGATTAGATTATGTCCTTGTCACCCCCACTGTTAGCCTCTCGGTTTCTATTCACTAAGGGAGAGAGGCTTCCAGGCTTCCTGGTTGCCCCCAGGTCTAATCTGCTTCTCGTCTGCCCTGGCCATCGCATCTGGCTCCTCTCTTCCACCCAGCGACCCCCTCCCCCGTACCTGTGAACTCCAGTGTCACCATCACAGCCCCTCCTGCCCAGTGAGCTCCCTGATTTCACCCCCACTCTGCCTCCCACCCTCAGCCTCTCCCCACTCCATCCTCCATCCATCCGGCTTTGAGACTTCTCTCCCTGAAACTCAAATTTCCCCACCTTCTCAGCCAGCAGACAAACTCACACCCTCTGGTACTTCCCGGCCATTCACAGGACAGTGCCCAAACCCCAGGGTCCGCATGCACCCGGCCACCTCCCAACACCCCCCTACTTTCCATCCCACCAGCGATGTCCAGATACAGAAATGAGGTCACATCATCCCCAAGGTTCCCCCCCATTCCTGCTCACCCACGTCCCCAGCCAGGAACCATGTCACCAACTGCAAGAAGTGTCCCCCAGCCAGCCCCTCCACCTGCTCTTGCTCCAGACTCCCACATCCCCACATTTCATTCCAGAAGTCTCTTCAAAAATGTGGAAGAAAAGGGGAACATGGACAAGAGCATGGACTTATCTCATTTAACTCTACTGAGCCTCAGTTTCCTCATCTGTAAAATGGGACAGTCATGCCTACCTAGCTCAGAAGAGAGCTGGAATAAAGATGCTTCATACCCTAGAAATCCCACAGAAATGTCAGGCCGGTGCCAAGACAAGGATCTCATCCCTCCTGCCTGCCCGCAGTAGCCCTCCACACTCCAGCAGATGTAGCAGCTCTTCAACCAAGCAGCTAAGGATCCTGAGGGGTCTGTCAGATTGCCTCTCTCCAAACATTCCCGATATAAATCATGTCAGCCTCCCTCAGCTGTCTCTGAGCCTCTGGGCCCATGTGCATGATTTCAAAATTGTCCAAATTAAATCCAGAAACTCCAATACTTCATAAAAGTCACACTTCAAATACCCCTCCATGGATGCCAAACCCCCCAAAATACTACTAAATAAATACTACATTTTGTGCCACAGGCACTGAATTTCCCCCAGCTTTGTTCCCTCAAAGACTGGGGCTCTTCCAAAGATAAGAAATCTCTGCAGGAAACCTCTCACATTTCCCTCAGAATTCAATCCATTCCCGAGCATTTTCTAGAAGGAGAGTGCGAAGCAGGGTCCCAAACCAGCAAGAGCCAGAATGATGAAAGGAACCCCAAATGCTGCTGGCGGGGGCAGAGCTAACGTGGCAGCCTCCCCTGCAACAACTAGCCCTTGTTTTCTACTGGAAGTTTCCGACTGCCCAGCAGCTGCCGGATGGAAGTCTGCTAACCATCTGGGGCTCACCAGCAGGATTTATGAGTTTCTGCCCCGGCAAGTTCAGCACAGTGAACTTCATGCTGAGAGACACCTGTGAGAAGCCCTAGAAAGGTGTGTGCATGCGTGTGCTTGTGTGTTCCAAACAGCTGGACTTCCAGAGGGGAGGGCTCCCCTCTGTGTTGAGTGTTTACAGGAGGCAGCCCAGACGAGGTCGGATACCTGTTCCCGCTGCCAAAATGATTTGCTAATGTAATTAACATTCGGGCTGAAACTGAAGACGGTGGTTCAAATCACAATGACTATTTTTAGAGGCCTCCTAATGGAAAACTCTTTTCCTTTCAAACCATCAGCTTTTCTATCATTAGCACAGAGGCTATTATTCAAGTCAGATCTTTTCTTTCTCTTCAAATCTCTGTGTTTTATATGATGTTATTATCAAAATGCTCTTACTTGGGATTGACAAGACTCTGAGCAAGTCACGTCACCCAGGCAGGTGTGAGCAGGGTACCTGCAGTGTCCTTGGCCACCGCACGCAGCAGAGGGAGGCCAGTGTCACCACCACAAGCCCCCTGGCCCCACCCCATGGCCCACCCTGACCCTGCCGACGATCACAGGGTGACATGGAGCCATCCCTGTGCTTTTGTCTGTTAGGATCTCCTTGGAAGAAAAGCTATGACCAACTTAGACAGTGTATTAAAAAGCAGAGACCTTACTTTGCTGACAAAGGCCCATATAGTCAAAGCTATGGTGTTTCTACTAGTCAAGTATGGATGTGAGAGTTGGACCATAAAGAAAGCTGAGCGCCGAAGAACTGATGGTTTTGAACTGTGGTGTTGGAGAAGACTCTTGAGAGTCCCTTGGACTGCAAGGAGATCCAACCAGTCAATCCTAAAGGAAATCAGTCCTGAATATTCATTGGAAGGACTAATGCTGAAGCTGAAGCTCCAATACTTTGGCCACCTGATGTGGCCTCATGGGAAAAGACTCTGAAGCTGGGAAAGATTGAAGGCGGGAGGAGAAGCGGACCACAGAGGATGAGATGGTTGGATGGCATCACCAACTCGATGGACATGAGTTTCAGTAGGCTCCAGGAGTTGGTGATGGACCGGGAAGCCTGGCCTGTTGAAGTCCATGGGGTTGCAAAGAGTCAGACAGGACTGAGCAACTGAACTGAATTGAAGCATCCCTGAGAGCACTGACATAACTGGAAAAGGAATTTTTAAACTTTCTTCCACTGTTCCAGTGATCACCCCATAGATACTCTCCCATAGGTTCATTCGTGCACTCAGAAATAGTTCGTGAGTATTGGCTTGGTGCTGAGACGGCTTGGACCCTGGAAGAGTTTAGGGCAAGGGGCACCCCAACCCCTCCTCACTGCCTGAGAATTTATGTTCCAGAGGGGAAAGGGGTAATGTCAGTAAACCAAAACATCAACAGAACACACAGCTTTGGGTAAATACTTTAAAAAGAAAAAGAGGGGAGAGAGGAAATGAAAGGTAGGATGGGTAATGAATAAAGGAAGAAAAGAGGGCGGAGAGGGTAAGGGAAGCCCAGGTGCTCCAACAGGTAGAAAAGGAATGAGTCCAGTCTGGGATGAGACTGGGCGGGGAAGCCCTCACTGAGAAGTCTCAGGCCCACCAAGCGCGTCTGCCCGAGGCGCCAGGGACACTGCAGGGGGACCAGGCAACTGAGTAGAGTCTTCCAGAACAGCTGGAGTCCAGCAAAATCCATCCCACCCAAATTCTGTCTCTATAAATTCAGACTGCAGTCCACACTAGGCTCAACTTTTTTTTTAAAGACCATCTTTTGCTAAAGTACTGAATCTGTGCTGAAGAAAGTGACTCGCTGGTGCCGTGCCCAGAGAGCAGCGGTGTAATTTACGTTCTGTGCTGCTACACTGGATAGAGCGAAGCCTGTGGACCCACCACTTGCTGCCTTTCCCCAGCCATTCACTTGGTTCTAAATGCCTTGGTCCGGGGCTGCTTGGATCTGATGAGGTTTAATTGCTGGGTTATTCAAAGCCCCCAGAATATTTCTCTTCCCAATCGCATGTTATGAAATCTCTGCTGACACATCCCCAAATGCAGAGGTTGACGGTCAGTCTCTGATGTCTACAGCATGACTCAAGTGGAAATCCAGTAAAAGCTCCCCATGGAACAGCTTTCAGCAAAGCATCTAATTTCATTTAGAGTCAGCCAAAAAGGCCAAGCACAAGCCACTGATTTTACCAGTCTTCTCTCCACGCCCCTCCCCCTCCCCCTGCCCCGAGCTATCTGATCATGGCAGGAGTGGGGGTGGGGGGGAGTGGGGAATGTGGACCTTTCTCCTTGTCCAGGGATGGTACCACCCAGGAGGGCCATGGGGAGGTCAGTAGACAGGACCATCTCAGACCCACTCTGCAGACCAGCCTGCAGTGCCTGGTGGGTCTCTGAGAACTGTATCCCATGAGCTGAACCCCGCCACATTGGCCCAACCACACAACTGAGCCCCTGCCTTGGGAGAGTTCTTTGACTCCACTTCCCTCTGTGCATCCATGGCTTTGGATGTGGGGTTCCTCTTAGTGACTGATGAAGACCATGAGCTCTTACCCTCAAAGAGCCCTCCAGCGTCATCTCAGCATTAATCAAAACTGACCCACTCCCCGCCCCGTAGGTTCTGGAGATTGGCCCCCTGGCCCCCAGCTCCTGCCTCACCTCAGAGCCAGGCCCGCAGGTGGGGGCACTCTCGCAGCTCCCTGATTCCACAGGCTCCGGAATTTTGCATCTCAACAGGCCTCCCGGAAGTGCCCACCAGATACAAGCACTGGTTTGGCTCAGGAGAGTCAGTGACGAATATTAGAGGAAATGGCCTAGACTGCGACAGATGCAAGGCTCGGGTACCCACGGCTTCTCATCCACCGAAGCTCGACGCTCTGACTCACCACGGGCCTTGTGTTAGTTTCCTGGGGCTGCCGCTTTGCAGTACCACAAACTGGATGACTTCAAACACGTTGAGTTTACCCTCTCACAGATCCAGAAGCCAGAGTCTGGGACCAGGGTGTCCCTGGGCCACGGCCCCTCCAGGCACTCCAGGGGAGGGCGCCCTCTTGCCTCTTACAGTGTCTGCAGCCCCAGGTGCTCTTGGCTGGGGCTCGGCCCCCCAGCCTCAGCCTCCACTTCACATCACCATCTGTACCTCTGTGCTTTCACATCCCATTCTCCATGAGTCCGTTGCTGCTGCTGCTGCTGCTAAGTCACTTCAGTCGTGTCCAACTCTGTGCGACCCCATAGATGGCAGCCCACCAGGCTCCCCCGTCCCTGGGATTCTCCAGGCAAGAACACTGGAGTGGGTTGCCATTTCCTTCTCCAATGCATGAAAGTGAAAAGTGAAAGTGAAGTCACTCAGTCGTGTCTGACTCTTAGGGACCCCATGGATTACAGCCCGCCAGGCTCCTCTGTCCATGGGATTTTCCAGGCAAGAGTACTGGAGTGGGGTGCCATTGCCTTCTCCACCATGAGTGCGTATCTGTGTCTAAATCCCCCTTTTCTTACAAGGACTGCATTTATTTGTGCTGGGTGGAAGCCCATGCTAATGACCTCCCCTTAACTAGATTAAAGCTGCAGAGACCCTATTTCCAAATAAGGTCGCATTCATAGATACTGGGGGTGAGGCCTTCAGCATACCTTTTGAAGGGACACAATCCAACCCATAAGAGATCTGGATGACTTTTTCCCCTTGATATTTACCTAGCTGGGTGACTTTTTCATGTATTAATGCATTGAACAAGTATCTACTGAGCACCTACTGTGTTCCAGGCATCATGCTACTTGATAGGGCCTCTTGGCTTCCAGGCCTCTCAGTCCAGTGGACAAGGGAGCAGATAATGGAGGTGAAGTGTAACTCAGGGACACTCACTGGGGGCAGGGCAGCTCCTGCGCCAGGCAGGGCTCCTCTCCCAGTCCTGGAGCATCGAAGCCACTTCTCAGGAAGAGATGATGGCTCTGAGAACTGGGGCAGATTCTGGCTCCCCAGTCTGAGAGGTCCAGGAAGGAGGAGTCTCAAGAGCCCAGAAATGGGAGAAGCTTAGAGTCTTTAGCTTATGATTTTTCCAGTAATCATGTATGTGGATCCATCCAGTAGTCATGGATGTGAGAGTTGGACTATAAAGAAAGCTGAGCGCCAAAGAATTGATGCTTTTGAACTGTGGTGTTGGAGAAGACTCTTGAGAGTCCCTTGGACTGGCAAGGAGATCCAACCAGTCTATCCTAAAGGATATCAGTCCTGAATATTCATTGGAAGGACTGATGCTGAAGCTGAAGCTCCAATACTTTGGTTACCTGATGCAAAGAACTGACTCATTTAAAAAGACCCTGATGCTGGGAAAGATTGCAGGTGGAAGAAGGGGACGACAGAGGATGAGATGGTTGGATGGCATCACCAACTCAATGGACATGAGTTTGAGTAGACTCTGGAAGTTGGTGAAGGACAGGGAGGGCTGGCATGCTGCAGTCCATGGGTTAGCAAAGAGTCCGACAGGACTGAGTGACTGAACTGAACTAGCATCTTTAGGAGACTCAGGGCAGATGGGAAGGCTGAAACAGAGGTGGAGAGCAGGGAGGCTGCGGAGATGCTTGGCGAGCAATTCTAATTCTGAGGTGCTCATGTTCACTATAACAGGGCTCCCAGAGCCTCGGATAACAGGGACCACTATCGCCCACTTGCTGTGGGCAAGCTCTGCAGCCACTGCCTCCTGGGCACCCCCTCCCCCCACCAAAGAGCCCTGGAGGGGTTCTCACGGCCACTGCACACGTGAGGAAACAGGCTCATCACTGGAGGTCCCCCAGGGGCAGCGGAGGCTGGACTCTAGGACTCTACTCCAAAGCCCAGGTGACAGTCCCGTGCCTGCAGACATTTCCCCAGGGAAAAGGAGGGCCAGAGTTTGTTTGTTTTCACCTTGACACCCTCTGGGGTTTCCCTCTTTGGGAATCACTGCCTACCAGGGGTCAGGAGCCGCAATTCAACCCAGCCTGCAAGGTGTTAATTCCCTTCATGTCGGGCCCCCCGAAACAACCCGCCCTCGCCATTGCCTCCACTTGGACCTATTGATATATTCTGTGAAAACATCCTTAATCTACTGGACCCCCTAGTCCCTTTTGTCTCTAAAGTCAAATAGCAGGTTCAGTCATTTTCCGGTTGTGGTTTCATCTGGCCCCACAGGTCCTAAAGGGCCCTTGTCTCTTTATCACCTTCTGTAGCTAACCCTCAACTCTGACAAGACCAGTCCACACTCAGCTGCTTGGTGGTCCAGAAATGCCCGCCTGCTGGAAGATTGCTTAGTGATGGAGGTGGTCCCAGGCTCAGCACCGGAGAGAGGAAAAACTAAATCCACGTGCTTCTTAGACTTGTCAGCTGCTGGGCTCTCTGCCCTGAATTGATTAATGAGTATAGCGTTTGGCAGAGCCATTCTTGGAAGAATCTGGATTGGTTGTGTATATACATAAAATAAAAGATGCGCTGTGGGTATTTTTAGCTGAGCATGACGGATTGCCGTGTTTATTAAAATAGGAGCAATCAAACCCTGGCTGGTTTAAGTTATACTCAAATATGCCAAAGAAGTGCTGCCTCATCTAAATGCAGGTCTCAGGATAATCTACACGAAACTCCTTATATTTCAAGTAGCAGTTGTTGAATGACGAGGCTAGAATGCATTTCCCCCACTCTTGATTCTCTTCCTAATAACCGTTTGGGTAGCACTGACTTGGAAGAAGAGCTCTGGAATTACTGCGCTGTGAACGTGTTTATGTGTGTAGGTGGGTATGTGCAGATGTCTAAATGAATATTTGTTTCTACCTTATTCCCACAGGAGACGTTAAAGGTGGCTAACAAAGCTACACAAAATAGAACGAGTAAAAACAGACAAAGAAATCAGGACAAGTGAGATAGATAAATCAGAGATAGAAGGTGGAGAATAAAAATAGAGGGAGGAGAGGGAGTAGGTGTCAGGACAGGAAGGAGAGAAAAATGGGAGGGGGAGGGGGAGAAAAGAGAAGAGGAAGTGGTGAACAGAAAGCTTCTGTTTCCATGGTGACCAGCAGCTTCAGGGCCACAGAGATAAAACTCCGGAAGATGCCATGGACTATTTAACCGGATGCAGTGGGAACACTGCCAAGCGTCGATCCAGCCCAGGAGGCAGCATCCTCCTGACGCTGGAAGCTGGGAGTTGCCTTCAGCCCATCTACTACACCTCTCCCCAGCCCTGGACCACACCCGATGGGCCTGGGGGAACCACTGCACATTCTCTTACTTGGGGGTTTAGAGTTCAGGCAGTCGGTGTCAGCTGGTGGCTGGACCTGTGGATGAAGCATGTAACCCGGGAGGAGCTCTAAGTTTCCCTGCAGGCTAAGAAGCAGGGAAAAACGATTTTGGTCAAACTGAAGGTGGAGGCCATTGACCTTTTGCAAAATCAACCATGGACTCCATGTAGCTAAATTTGATTGTCCTCTTCTTAGTCACTCTCTCAGAAACATTGGACATGGAGAACCATGGCTTGTTTCCCAAAGCCTCTACCACAGTGGATTCCAGAATAACACACTTCTTCAGTTTTCCTCCCACCACCCTGACCAGGGTGCTCTTCTCTGTCTCCTCATCCTTTATGGACACCCTAGGGCTTCCCTGGTGGCTCATATGGTCAAGAATCGGCCTGCAATGCAGGAGCCCCGGGTTCGATCCCTGAGTGGGAAAGATCCCCTGGAGGAGGGCATGGCAATCCACTCCAGAATTCTTGCCTGGAGAATCCCCATGGACAGAGGAGCTTGGTGGGCTACAGTTCATGGGGTTACAAAGAGTCAGACACAACTGAGCAACTAACACTTTCACTTTCAGGGGGTCATGCTCTTAGCCCTGAGTGGCCCCTTCTTCCTCCAGCTCCCCTCCTCTCTCTACGGGATCTCTTCCTCTCCTGTGGGTTCAAATACCACACACGACCCTGCATCCCAGGTCCGTGCTCCAGTTCGGTTTGTCCACAGCCTCCTGGATGTCTCTGCTTAGATGTTGCATCAACATCTTCCGTCCTAAATGAGTTCCCGATTTGCTCCCCCAAACCTGTTTCCTCCTCTCAGTAAATAACACCATTCTGTTGCCAGCTGGTGACTTAAGCCAGCTTTTTTCCCACACCCGCAGGAGAGCATCATCAGTGTGTCTTGTTGATTCAGCTTCCAAGATGAACCATGAGTCTGTTTTATTCTCTTACTCTCTTCCCTGAGAGCTCAGTTGGTAAATAATCCACCTGCAATGGAGGAGACCCTGGTTCTATTCCTGGGTCGGGAAGATCCTCTGGAGAAGGGATAGGCTACCCACTCCGGTGTTCTTGGGCTTCCCTTGTGGCTCAGCTGGTAAAGAATCCACCTGTAATGTGGGAGACCTGGGTTGGGAAGATCCCCTGGAGAAGGGAGAGGCTACCCACTCCAGTATTCTGGCCTGGAGAATTCAGCCCATGGAGTCACAGAAAGTCGGACATGACTGAGGACCATGCTGATCTCTCAAATCGCTACTCCTATCCACGCCACCGCTGTCTCCAGCCAGAGTTTGCTGGATGGCCTCCTAACCGCCCCCACTTCTACTCTTACTCCCTGAAATTTGTTCCCAAGCAGTGGCCAGAGGATCAATTCACAACTGATCAATCACGTCTCTCCCCAGCTTTAACCCCTTTCAGTGACTTCACATATACTTATGGCTGATTCTTGTTGATGTTTGACAGAAAACCACAAAATTCTGTAAAGCAATTATCCTTCAACTTAAAAAATAAATAATCACAAAAGAATAAACTGTGAACCCCTTTCTCGAGCATTTGTAATTGAACCCACCCTGGTCCTTCCCGCCACAACTGCTGCTCTGACTCTTCCGCATCCCTCCCCAACCAGCTTCTTTCCCTTTCTCAAATGCGCAGCAGGCCCTCCTGTGCGCTAACCATTCCTCTGCCTCTGCCCTGCCCATCCTACACCTGCTGCTTCCTCGTCCATCTCAGTCTGCACGTCATCCCCCCAGGGAGACCTCCTCCCGTCTCTCTATCCAAAGTAAGCCCCATCTGCTGCTTTCCATTCGGGCACCTGTCTGTTTCCTTCTTAGCACTTAACACAACTGGGAATTGTTTATAAGCTTGTTGCCTTATATAATGTCAGCTATCCTGGCTAGTCTGTACCTCCCTGAGGGCAGGGCCTGTGTCTGATTCACTGCACTGTCTGTAGGAGACTCTGAATGAGTATGATTCTGAAAGCTAAACAGGAGACAACAGGAGACCGAGAAAGTGTTCTTCAGATGTTCCAGCTCTGGTTCTGATCGCTCTAGAAGCTGCGTGCATCCCTGGTCCTGGAGTTCCACCAAAGACTTCAAGATTCTTCCAGAAAAGTCCTTCCTGGGTTTGAGCAGGTTCCTGCCCCTGAAACCAGAGCCTAACCCCTGGACCAAAGCCTATATCCATGCCCTCTGGGAGACCAGCATCAGCTCTGGAAGCTTGTGGGTTCCAGGGCACTTGGCGTAAGGTTTGCTCTGTCCTTGGGCTTAGAGTTTGACAGGGCCACTTAATGCTTTAGGAGGAAATGAATTACTGCAAGGTGGGAGACCATCTCATCCACTACTCATTTCCAACCCTGGGAGCTGGAATTGCATCCCGGGGGGAAGGGGCAAAGGGCCATTATTTGTGGGACCTGAAATGGGCGGGGTAGGTGAGTGGAGAGGAGGAGATGGAGCCCTTAGGGTCAGGGCAGGGGTCCTGGTGAGCTGTTAGCTGGCTAACGCGCTGGATTCTCCTGGAATCCGGGGTCTAGGTCTAGACTGAGACAGCCAAGGCTTCAAGACAGGGAGTTCAATGCAACCCCCAACACACACACACACACACAAACACACACATATACATGCCAGCCAGGAATCACAGTCACTTCTCCTTCCCAGAGTCCCACAGGAATTTTTACCCACTGAATTTGGCCGTGTATCACGAACTGCCTTAAGCTTTCTCTACCTGTTAAAACTCCAGTGTATGTGGTGTGTGTGTGTGTGTGTGTGTGCAAGGAGGGGTGTCTGATCTCATTAACTCAGAAGCTCCCCAAGGATAGAGACCTTGGGTCTCACACCTCCCTCAGTTCAGAGCCTGGCATACAGTAGGCCTCAAAGTCATTGTGGGTTTGGTCTGGCCAAGTTATCGCAAGGGTCCTTTCCAGCTCGCTGGCTCAATCTGTCTCTTCCTGCCCTTTGATGGTGGAGGGACCTTTAGGGGAACCAGGAGGGGCGAGGGAAATGAAGAGGAAGAAGGATGGAAGGAAAGAGAGGAGGTTGGAGGGAAGCAAGGAGGCTGGGGGTAGGAGGCTGAGCCTGGCTTCCCTGCAGTTGAGTGAGGTTGGGTGGAGGCACAGACATTCAGAAAGAGCTTGAGGCAAAGAGTGAGAGTGGGGGTGGAAACAGCTCCATACATCACCGGATGCCAGAATACTGGGAAGTTCGTGCATCTGCCAGGAACGTCTCCCCAGAGAAACCCATAGAAGAGGGCCTTCATTCCCTTTCTAATTAAGGATCAGCTGTGATGCGCTCAGCCACACAAAGGCAAGTTGCAGTGACGAACATGTTTAATGTCATTAAAATAATGAAATTACACAGTCATTTCTTACACCCAGCCTGGACTTTCTTCAACACTTTCCTTCAAAATGAAACATTACAAAGACATCAGGGAGTTGGAGCGAGCCTGTGGACAGAAACTTCCTTTTAACTGCCACTCTTGGCAGATGGCTGTAATGGGCTTCCCAACCCATTCTAAATTTTCTCGCTGTGTTATATGCATAGTGAAAAGACATAAAGCCTCCGATCTGAATGGGCCCTTCCTTTCTAACAACAGAACGTGCTCTCATTGACATCCTCTTACTGTCCACTGAAGAGGGAAGAATCACTAGCCCCATTTTACATATGTAGTGATTTGTAACACTAGTATTCCTGGAACACTCAGCAGACCCCGGGCACTGAGCTTTTCATACAGTGTCCTTTACACTCCCATCAACCTCTGAGGCTCAGCTGGTAAAGAATCTGCCTACAAATCAGGAGACCTGGGTTCGATCCCTGGGTTGGGAAGATTCCCCTGGAGAAGGGAAAGGCTACCCACTCCAGTACTCTTGCCTGGAAAATTCCATGGACGGAGGAGCCTGGTAGGCTACAGTCCATGGGGCCGCAAAGAGTCGGACACATCTGAGCAACTTCACTTTCACTTTCAACCTCTGAAGTCTTAGCCAGGATCCAAAACCGGACTGACTAAGAACATGTGTTTAAACACCGTGTTATATCATTTTTTCCAGAAGTGTTTGCTGATTACCTACAATGTGCCAGCTACAATGCTGGGTGCTGGGGATACAGTGATGAGTGAGAGAGACAGGACCCGGCACTGGAAGGGACGATGTCATGATGGGAACACAGTCTAAACATTCAACGCACATGACAACCAGATGGAGATCTGAGCCGGGGAGAGATTAAAACAGGGCGATGTGATCAAGAGTATGTTAGTGGGTGGGGTGGGGGGAGTAAATGAGAAAACTGGGATTAACTGATACACTGATACACACTATTATATATAAAGTAAATAAACAACAAGGACCTACTGTAGAGCACAGAGAACTATATTCATTATCTTGTAATAACCTATAATGGAAAAAGATCTGAAGAGGAATATATGTGTGTGTGTATATAACCGAATCACTTTGCTGTATACCCGAAACATTATAAATCAACTATGCTTCAGTTTTGGACTTCCCAGTTGGCACTAGTGGTAAAGAACCCACCTGCCAATCCAGGAGACATAAGAGATTCACATTTGATCTCTGGGTCAGGAAGATCCCCTGGAGAGGGGCATGGAGACCCACTCCAGTATTCTTGCCTGGAGAATCTCATAGACAGAGGAGCCTGGTGGGCTACAGTCCATAGGGTCACAAGAGTTGGACACGACTAGAGTAACTTAACACGCATGCATGCATACTTCATTTAAAAAAAAAAGAACAATGAGAAAAGAAAGCTTATGTAGCAAGTGGTAGAGGAATTAGAGGTCTCCCTGAGGAGGTGACATTTAAACTGAGATAAATGACAAGTAGAACCCAGTTGCAGGAATATAGGGCAGAGCATTCCAGACAGAAGAGAACACAAGGATCTAAAAATGTTCATATTATTTGTAATTCCTGCCTAAATTCTCAGTAATTCCTGCCTAAATATCTATTGTAAGACAATAATTCTTTTTCCCCACTTCTTTAAACTTTGTTTTTACATTAAGTAAGTTTTTCAGAGCTCTTTTATTTATTAGACAATAGTCTTCTAACAAATCAAATGTTGCTTTGGGGCTGGAGGGGCTTCTTTGGTGGCTCAGATGGTAAAGAATCTGCCTGCAATGCAGGAGACCTGGGTTCCATCCTTGGGGTGGGAAGATCTCCTGGAGAAGAGAATGGCAACCCACTACAGTATTCTTGCCTGGAGGATTCCATGGACTGAGGAGGCTTGTGGGCTATAGTCCACAAGGTCACGGAGAATCAGACACGACTGAAGCAATTTTGCAGGCACGCGTGCGTGGAGGGGCTGAGAAGTTTGAATTCTAGAGGGCAGGCCTGGAGGCTGAAAACTCTTGGGTAGGAGCTGATGCTTCAAGAACAGAAATTCTTAATACAGAAAAAGATATTCATGGAGGCTTATTTATAATAATGAAAGCAAACAGAAATGACCTAAAATCCGATAGAAAATATCAAGTGCATGACACATGTGCTTGATGAAACATGATACAGCCTTGAAAAAATAACTTTACAGGCTTCAATTCTGGTGGAGAGGTATACCCGCTCTATCTTTCCCACTAAAAACTCCAATAGAAAAGGTGGAATAGATATCAAAACAAAAACAAATAATAATAAGCAGAGCAGAGACAGAAACCAAAATTTGAAGACACGCAAACGTGGCGGTGGAGGTCCTGGGGCCACCCCTGCCCCTGTGTTTTCCGGTTTAGACACCGAGGCAGCCGAACTGTGCAACAGATGTGAACAGAGTCCAAGTCCCAAGAGAAATCCCCTCTTTCTGGGCAGAGACTCAGCAAGGCTGCCCCTGCCATGCAGAGTATGGGGACAAAGCCCCATTTTGCTCAATTTTTTTTTTCTCCTTTTGTTCCCAGCCCTGCCCTGAACAGGCTCCAGTTGTGAAGCTGCAACCTTTTTTCATCAGAGGGCGTGGCAGCCATTCAGGCGCTTAAATTCTGAGGAAAGTGTTGCTTCTGACTGGTGGAGCGTGCAAAGGGGCCCTGTGGTTCAGAGAGTGTGTGGGGGGATGCCTGCTACTTTGCTTTCCTAGTGGCTTTGCCCTCAGGGTAGACCCAGTCCTGGGGAGTGCCTGAGAACGCAAGGAAGTTACTAAGGTCGCCCCCTGGACCCCATGTTTTCCTACACAGCCCCTTCGATCATTTCCCTTTAAATGAGCCTCAAGCTCCATTCCAGGATTTCTCAACCTGCACCCTGCTGGCATCTGGGGGCAGGTATGCCTTGGTTGTGGGCCTGCCCTTTGCCCTGTAGGGTGTTTGGCAGCATCCCTGGCATGTTGCAGTCCATCGGGTCGCAAAGAGTCAGACACAACTGAGTGACTGAACAACACCTGGCCTCTAACCAGTAGGTAACAGTAGCACTTACCCCCTGACACACATGCAGTTGTGACAACAAACACCTGTCCCCGCGTGTGTGCTGAGTTGTGTCCAACTCTGTGACCCCACGGACTGTAGTCCACCAGGCTCCTCTGTACTTGGGATTCTCCAGGCAAGAATACTGGAGTGGGTTGCCATTTCCTCCTCCAGGGGATTTTCCCGACCCAGGGATTGAACCCACGTCTCCTGTGTCTCCTTCATTGGCAGGTGGATTCTTTACCAGTGAACCACCTGGGAAGCCCTCCAAAATGTTTCCAGGCTTTCTTTGCCAAATGTCCCCGGGGCAGCAGAATTGACCCTGGTTGAGACCCAGTGTTTGGCTCATTTTGCAAACGCTATGGACAATGATTTCTGAAGAGTAAGGGGTGGGTCCAGTTGTCTTAACCACAGGTATGGTTGCTGAGATCTGTAGAGCCCAGGGAACTAAGGTCAAAAAAATGTAAGAGTCAAGATTTTTTGTAATGTAAAATGGGTAACCTTTAATCTGCCTATAATGCAGTTTCCCCGTGTTAATGTGTTGCTGTTTTCCCAGAACACCTGTGTTTTGGGGACTCATCATTCATTGAAACAACACTCATTACATGATGTTTTTCCAATGCTCCTCACTCAATACCAGCCTGATCAGTCTGTAACCATCTCCCCAGTTTGCATAAGCAAATACAGAACTTTCCAGTTGGTAAACTACTTTGGCTCACTGAGGCTCACAATGTTTCTGAGAGCAGAGATAAATCTCCCAGAGAAAAGGTGGCTCAGAGAGGTGAGAGGACTTTCTCAAGTAGGTGGGCTTGGGGGCGGGGAAGCTCTTCCCTAGGAAATATTCCCAGCTCTAGAATGCAATAGGAACAGAAGGGCTCCCTTTCAAAACCCCGGTGCAGTCATCGGTTCAGGCCAGAATCACTGGCAAGAAGTTGTTGGGAACAAGACGGTCACACGATGCTAATGTACCACCGCACTGGTGACCAGTCACTAAGGGGAAGGCGGTCTTAACATGGCGCCATCTCCCTGTTGCCATCTTATCCAAGCGATGCGATCACCACCAGTGACGCAGTCAGAAGCTGTGGGCTTCCTGATGCCAGCCAGGTCCTCTGACGCCTGCAACTGCACCTACGAAGCAGCATTTCGCCAAAGAAACCGAGAAAAGACCCTAGAGCAACCCCTAATGTGGAGGAAACGCAGAAGCTGGGAGAAGACAGGCCACAAGGACACGATTACATGAATCAAGAATGTGGGGTATTCTACAAGAGAATTGGCCGGCACACTTTATAAAGGGAATATCTTAGAAAAGGAAAAGAATGTGGAAAGACCATTCTAGCTTCAGAATGTAATGCATGTGTCTGAACTTCGTTCTGGTTTTTATCTGGACTCTGTTTTTTTTTTTTTTTTTAAAGCTATAAAACACATTCTTAGAAGAGCTGAGAAACTGAGGAACTATGAGCATAGACCGGATATTATACAGTTAAAACAATTGCTATTTTTAATGGAAAAAAATGATCTAGGAAAGTATCTTTGCTCTCAGGAGATTTGTAGTAAAGGTTTAGGATTTAGGTGTGAAATGTCATAATAGAATTTATTTCCACATGCTACATATAGGTGTATTGTGTAAATACAGAGGCCCACATACAGTCTTATAGAAAGAAAGAAATCAAATACAGCAAATGTTGAACTGAATCTAGGTGAAGGGTACAAGTTTTCAACTTTTCTGTTAAGTTTGACAATTTTTTTAAAGGTTAAGGGCTTCAGTTCCCATACTAATGGTTTCCATATAGCTTTGGTTTTTTCCAGTAGTCATGCATGCATGTGAGAGTTGGGCCACAAAGAAAGCTGAACTCCGAAGAATTGATGCTTTTGAACTGTGGTGTTGTTGGAGAAGACTCTTGAGAGTCCCTTGGACTGAAAGGAGATCAAACCAGTGAATCCTAAAAGAAAGCAACCCTAAATATTCATTGGAAGGACTGATGCTGAAGCTGAAGCTCCAAATACTTTGGCCACCTGAAGTGAAGAACTGACTCATTGAAAAAAACCCTGATACTGGGAAAAATTGAAGACAGGAGAAGAAGGGAATGACAGAAGATGAGATGGTTGGATCACATCACTGACTCAATGGACATGAGTTTGAGCAACTCCGGGAGCTGGTGATGGACAGGGAGGCCTGGCGTGCTGTAGTCCATGGGGTCACAAAGAGTCCTACATGACTGAGTGATTGAACAACCAATCACATATCCAATCAACAATGACAATGAGCACCAGCTGTATACAGCCCAGCACTGTACTTGAGCTGGTAACCTCAAGCTCAGCTGGCAGGGCCCCTGACCTGAGGAAGCCCACCACCCACAGAAGGATGGGAGGGAGATGTGGCCCATGGAACCAATTAAACCCCCATCTGGTACTTCCTCTACCCCTTCACCCACAAAGTTTTAGCAGGGAGAGATCTGGGGGTTCATTCACCATTTTTCTCTAGTCAGGATAATCTGTGACAGATAAAAACAGCACCTACTTTTTTAAAATCTGAGAGGAATCAGGCTTGAATGCTTGCCTAGATCTTCGGCAAGTTTCCAGAACTCATTAAGCAGAGATTATTAGAAAGACTCTCACACACTTATTAACTTTGTTTTCCAGTAAATCAGGGATCATCTTTGCCAGCCTTTGCTAAATCTGCGCAACTTGTCGGCATTTTGATTGCTAATTAGTGTACAGAGAGTGGCTGCAACAACAATTTCACATAATAGATTGAATTTAATTGAAATGCATAAATCTAAAAAACACTCTGATTCATAAACATCCTCTTGGAAATCTTCTGCCTGTGCCAAAATATATTTGTAAGTTGAACACAGCTCACAAAATTGGCATCTCCCCAATCTCTCTTACGCATATTTCGAGGTAGAACTCGAAGCTCCTGCAAGACTGTGCCTCTCCACCCTCCACACTTAAGACACCTTGCTTCCATCTTCCATTTTCCTGTCTCACTGTCCTGCTAGAATATAAGAGCTGCTCGTGCATCATTCATCCATTCAGTTATCCAATATTTACTGACAACCTGTTAAGTACCAAGGTTCTGGAAACTAGAGATAGAGTGATGAACAAACCTTGGGGAATTTAGAGATAGAACCACAACAAACTGCAATAAGTTTGACATGGTCGAAATTAGCCTCCAAGATGCGTACATGAGGCAAAAATGCCTTACTTTTGTTGATTCCCAATGAAATTCATTGGGAAACATACATCTGCATAATGTTTTAAAAGTAAGGTAAGATTTCAGGGTTAAAATGGTCTCAGAGATTATATATCCTGAGTTGTCCACTACTTTCTTTTGAGAAGCTACCCAGGACATGCTCTTCTCATGGCAGGTCCCATGTCATGTTCTTAGCGGTCCAATAGCCAGATGAAGTCACCAGTCAATCCCAAACCAAGCACAATAAAGAGATGGGAACGTGAACCCAATCTTCCCATGACTACTCTTACAGTAGGTTCCCTTCCCCCTGCTTCTGCTTTTCTTCTCTGCTCACTCCTGCTGTTCCTAACATTTAGTCAGAGAAGCCCTCCCTGGGTCTGACAGCCCTTCCGGAGCTCCCCTGCACCCTTGACTTACCTCTTCCATAGCATTACTAGAATAATTTGTTCACATGTATATCTCTCGCCTTCAACCTGAACTCCCATGACAGAAAATACTGACTGCCTCCAAGACAGCCATTCCCCACTCCTTCAAAGCTTAGACAGCATCAGTTTTTTTCCAGGGAAGTGGACAAAACTATTCTCTTTCCCAAATTCTTTTGCAGTTCAGCTGGCCTGCAGCATAGTCTGGCTTTCTGCAGGGCTTTCTTAAAGAAGACAGATGCAGCTGGCTCAACTCTCTTCTATTTTTGTCCTTTATTCTCCCCAATTTTTTATGCCTGGATTATAAATGTGATGTCTGGAGGGGCAGCAGCTATTTTGCAACTATGAGAATGGACCCCACAAATTAAATCTGGGGTACCAGAAAGATGGATGGAGATAGAGTACCCAGTGGCTTCTGAGCTGCTGCATCAGCCCTGTACTGCTTGGCTCCAGATTTATTGCTATGTGAGGAAAATCCCTTTACTTCCTTGAGTCATTGTTATTCAGGCCAAATGCACCCTAACTGATAGAGACAGGAGAGACTTGCTAATATATTCTTAAACCTAGTACAAGGCCCAGCACATGATAGGAACCAGTGAATGTTCATCCGTGGATAAGCACATGGGCCTCACCAAGTCCTGCCACCATTTTTTCCTCATTCTCACCACTTTTTCTTGATCTTGAGGTTCCAGCCATGCCGAGGACCAGCTCCGGCTGATCCAGGGTATTCGAAGGAGAGACGGCATAGGCGAGGATCAGGATACAATAGCTTAATTAAATATTAATTAAAGATATAAAGAGTAATAGAATAAGGATAGCTCAGTAGGAAAATTCAGTGGAGAAAAGAGGCTGAGTAGCTTGGTTTATGCGGGAGACCAATAAAACTTCAAGACAAGAAGTTTGCACCACTTACATAGGCCGCAGGCGTCCTTCCGTTCTCCCGAAGGAGAGGAGACACTGAGGCCTCCCCGGTCGGATCTTAGAAGCCCAGGCATAATTAGTAAGCATGGTGGGTTCCGCGCTCCAGATGGAGACTCAACCAGAGTGAGAGAGAGAGCGACATGGGGAGACCAGTATTTCGAGAAACTGATCCCAATTCTTTATTTTCCAGAGTCTGTTTTTATACACTGAGATGTTATACAAAAGTCACGTGGGGACAGCAGTCCTGACTTTTATTAAAGTCAGGTGCTTCACACAAATGTATACAGAGGTCTTAGGGGTGTTACATCATCTTCTGGCCAGGGGGTCCTGCTGACAATTTACGACCCTCTCCTTGTGACAGCGGTCAGTCAATCAGGACACTTATTTCTCCAGGGCTGATTATTCTCAAAACAGACGCCACCCAAATAAAGTTACATTCCTACAGGGTGAGGGTGTAGTGGGTTTTAGTTAAGGAAAGAATTTACTTAGCCTAAGGTCTAACGTGATTAATATCAAAGGTTAATTCTATATATTCATTAATGTGTATAAGGGCAGGGGATATGGAGACTTAGCAACAAACATTGGCTCAACAAATGAAAAACCCTTCACCAACACAATTTCTAATCAGCCCATTATACTTATACTAATAGTTTTCTAACTTTTCTAAGGAACCTGTTTTTAGAAGGTTTAAAGCATCTCGTGCCTCTCACGATTGGGAGGCTGTGAGCAATCACATGTGGCCCGACGAGCCTGTCAGGCAGGCTAGAGAACCTTCAGAGGAGTTTGTAGGTTAAAACACTCTTGTCACACCCAAGAGTTTTTATTGACTGGAGCTCTAGGTTAACTCCTTCTCCGAAAGAGGTGGTGGGGGACAGCCCCCCATAAAGTCAGAGGTGTAGGTAAGAGCACAAAGTAGTAAAGTAGGCAGGCTCTGGTTATGGGGGTAGACGCTCGAGGAGTTCCAGGGGGACTCCTGAGGCTCGATCCCGCCTTTGCGTATGTCGAGCCTCCTTCCTCATGACCTTTGTCACGGGCGGAGTACCTCACTCTGGCCCCCAACACAGCCACACTCCACAGGCAGCTCCACATGTACCCCATGCGCCAACTCAATTCTGGGGCTTGGCAAACGATGCCCCCCTTATAGAAAGAATGTTCTCTCCTGATCTTCCTTGAGGTCTCCTTGAGACTCCTTCTCTAGAGCCTCCTGTGTCCCACCCTCCAAGGGTACCAAGGCAACAAAATGACCCCTGTGTCTCAGTGTCCTCATCCATAGAGTGGGCAGCATAACAGTACCTGCCTCAAAGGATTGCTGTGAGAATTGAATGAAATCATTCTAACCGACCATCAGCAGAGGGTAAGCACTCACTGCAGACACACCCAGAAACCCTTTCACACCGCTGATTCATTTACCCTTTTCCAAGATCCCATAAGTACTAACATCATTCTCGCCACATAGATGAAGGCATTGAGACACAGACTGTAACACGCCTTGCCCAAGGTAACACAACCTTTGAGTCTTCAAGCCAGAAAATAGAGATGAGCCATCCATCCCCACAGGCTTCTTTCCATTCCTGACCCACAGAATCTGCAAGGATTACAAAGTCATTGTTTTATGCCACTAAGTTTGGGGCAGTTTATTACCCAATAGCAGTAACTAGGGCATAGGCGGGCTTCCCTGGTGGCTCAGCAGTAAAGAATTCCCCTGCAATGCAGGAGACTGGGGGTTTGATCCCTGGGTCGGGAAGATCCCCGGGAGAAGGGAATGGCTACCCACTCCAGTATTCTTTCCTGGAGAATCCCATGGACAGAGGAGCCTGGAGGGCCTACAGTCCATAGGGTTGCAAAGAAACAGACACGACTGAGTGACTAAGCACGCTCACTAGCACAGGGCTGTCCCAGTGGGTGCCTGGGAAGCTCTACGAGATCCCAGGTGGAGAGGGGGGCACTCCTACAGGCAGTCTACTGCATTGAGACTGAGCTGGGGAATCCTGGAGAAGCCAGCAGACTGGACACCAGAAGAGTCTTTGTCCCTGAACAAGCGGCTTCACACCCCTGTTGGGTCCTGTTTTGAAGTGAGTGCTCTGGCCAGAGTTCTGGGTGTTGCTCTTTCACCTTCCCCCTCTGCTTCCGGAAGTGTTCCTCTGCCTCCCACAAGACTTATTTGCAAATGGCAACATCCTCACGACCTGCTGCCTAAGAAGATAGCTCTGGACCACATGATAGTCCAGAGAGAGAAGTGGTCTTTCCTGGAACAAGTGTGCACCACACACATGCACAGCCTGCCCCCTGCCAGCTCTCACTCATACCCAATATCCTGTCTTTAAACGCCAAGAAGGGGCAAGACTTTGGGAGAGTTCAGTTCAGTTCAGTCCCTCAGTCGTGTCCAACTCTTTGTGACCCCATGGACTGCAGCACACCAGGCTTCCCTGTCCATCACCTACTCCCAGAGTTTACTCAAACTCACGTCCATCGAGTCAGTGATGCCATCCAAACATCTCATCCTCTGTCGTCCCCTTCTCCCTCTGCCTTCAATCTTTCCCAGCATCAGGGTCTCTTCAAACAAGTCAGCTCTTCACATCAAGTGGCCACAGTATTGGAGTTTCAGCTTCAGCATCAGTCCCTCCAATGAATATTCAAGACTTCTTTCCTTTAGTATGGACTGGTTGGACCTCCTTGCTGTCCAAGGGACTCGCAAGAGTCTTCTCCAACACCACAGTTCAAAAGCATCAATTTTTCGGCACTCAGCTTTCTTTATAGTCCAACTCTTACATTAATACATGACTACTGGAAAAACCATAGCTTTGACTAGACAACCTTTGTTGTCAAAGCAATGTCTCTGCTTTTTAATATGCTGTCTAAGTTGGTCATAGCTTTTCTTCCAAAGAGTAAGCGTCTTCATGGCTGCAGTCATCATCTGCAGTGATTTTGGAGCCCCCAAAAAATAAAGTCTATCACTGTTTCCCCATCTATTTCCCATGAAGTGATGGGACCAGATGCCATGATCTTCGTTTTCTGAATGCTGAGTTTTAAGCCATCTTTTTCACTCTCCTCTTTCACTTTCATTAAGAGGCTCTTTAGTTCTTCTTCACTTTCTGCCATAAGGGTGGTGTCATCTGCATATCTGAGGTTATTGATATTTCTCCCAGCAATCTTGATTCCAGCTTGTGCTTCTTCCACCCCAGAGTTTCTCATGATGTACTCTGCATAGAAGTTAAATAAGCAGGGTGACAATGTACAGCCTTGATGTATTCCTTTTCCTATTTGGAACCAGGCTGTTGTTCCCTGTCCAGTTCTTTCTAACTGTTGCTTCCTGACCTGCATACAGATTTCTCAGGAGGCAGGTCAGGTGCTCTGGTATTCCCATCTCTTTCAGAATTTTCCACACTTTGTTGTGATCCACACAGTCAAAGGCTTTGGCATAGTCAATAAAGCAGAAATAGATGTTTTTCTGGAACTCTCTTGCTTTTTCGATGATCCAGTGGATGTTGGCAATTTGATCTCTGGCTCCTCTTCCTTTTCTAAATCTAGCTTGAACATCTGGAAGTTCATGGTTCACTTACTCTTGAAGCCTGGCTTGAAGAATTTTGAGCATTACTTTACTAGCATGTGAGATGAGCGCAATTGTGAGGTAGTTTGAGCATTCTTTGGCATTGCCTTTCTTTGGAATTGGAATGAAAACTGACCTTTTCCAGTCCTGTGGCCACTGCTGAGTTTTCCAAATTCGCTGGCATATTGAGTGCAGCACTTTCACAGCACCATCTTTCAGGATTTGAAAGAGCTCAACTGAAATTCCATCACCTCCACTAGCTTTGTTTGTAGTGATGCTTTCTAAGGCCCACTTGACTTCACATTCCAGGATGTCTGGCTCTAGATGAGTGATCACACCATCGTGGTTATCTGGGTCATGAGGATCTTTTTTGCATAGTTCTTCTGTGTATTCTTGCCCCCTCTTCTTAATATCTTCTGCTTCTGTTAGGTCCATACCATTTCTGTCCTTTATCGAGCCCATCTTTGCATGAAATGTTCCCTTGGTATCTCTAATTTTCTTGAAGAAATGTCTAGTCTTTCCCGTTCTGTTGTTTTCCTCTATTTCTTTGCACTGATCGCTGAGGAAGGCTTTCTTATCTCTTCTTGCTATTCTTTGGAACTCTGTATTCAGATGCTTTTATCTTTCCTTTTCTCGTTTGCTTTTCGCTTCTCTTCTTTTCACAGCTATTTGTAAGGCCTCCCAGAGAGCTATTTTGCATTTTTGCATTTCTTTTCCATGGGGATGGTCTTGATCCCTGTCTCCTGTATAATGTCATAAACCTCATTCCATAGTTCATCAGGCACTCTATCTATCGGATCTAGGCCCTTAAATCTATTTCTCACTTCCACTGTATAATCATAAGGGATTTGATTTAGGTCATACCTGAATGGTCTAGTGGTTTTCCCTACTAGAGATCAGTGGAGAAATAACTCCAGAAAGAAAGAGGAGATGGAGCCAAAGCAAAAATAACACCCAGTGGATGTGACTGGTGATAGAAGCAAGGTCTGATGTTGTAAAGAGCAATATTGCATAGGAACCTGGAATGTTAGATCCATGAATCAAGGCAAATTGGAAGTGGTCAAACAGGAGATGGCAAGAGTGAATGTTGACATTCTAGGAATCAGTGAACTAAAATGGACTGGAATGGGTGAATTTAACTCAGATGACCACTATATCTACTACTGTGGGCAGGAATCCCTTCGAAGAAATGGAGTAGCCATCATGGTCAACAAAGAAGTCCGAAATGCAATACTTGGATGCAATCTCAAAAATCTCTGTTCATTTCCAAGCAAACCATTCAATATCACAGTAACCCAAGTCTATGCCCCAACCAGTAATGCTGAAGAAGCTGAACAGTTCTTTGAAGACCTACAAGACCTTCTAGAACTAACACCCAAAAAAGATGCCCTTTTCATTATAGAGGACTGGAATGCCAAAGTAAGACCTTGGGGCATACAGCCCCAAATGCCTGTCCTGCTTCCCCATGCCAGGGCCTCCACAGTAGCCTGGAGCTCTGGCTGAAGCAGACTTGACAAATACCTCCGCCTCTACCCTCCACCTGCCATGGTCTGACCCTAGAGGGGACTGCCTTCCCTGGGAAGCCCAGCTCAGCCCCATTCAGCCCTTCTCTCCAGCACAGCTAACACCTTGGCCCCTTCCAACTCTGGATAAATAAAATATGGGCTGACACATGAACACCTTGATGGCTCCATAAACTTCCTTGGAAAAGCCCTGCCCACTTGCACCCAGGGAGCCGATAAAGCAATTCCTAGTTCTTCCTATAAGCCTTTCATGCACCTCCCAGACCTACTTTTGTTGATGTGAAAGCCATCAGCTGGCTCCTGCCATACCATCTGACCTCCAGGCAGAGGTGCTGTCAGTGGAATGAAGACACTGGGGCATGCAGGCTCTGCCAGCAGCCCCATGGCTCCAAGTCGTTTATCTTGGGCCTGAAACATTCCCAAGGAACACAGTCTTCCCTCTGCCAGGGACAGGGCTGGAGGAGCGGCTGGCGGGAAGGCGCTTCCTGCCAGTCTCCTTGCCGGACTCTTGGAGCTCGCTCAGGTTGGCAATTGCGCCTTCAGAGCAGCCTGGCCTTCTAGCGCCGTCCAACCAACTGCACATGACCCAGAGATGACAAGCACTCAAACCTTCAGGGTTGGGATTCAAAAACTCAAAACATGCCTGAGAGTTGCCATGTGCTTTTAATTTCCCTGTTCCTGTAAAAAGCCAGGGGGAAAATAGACATCCAAAGTGTGGCTCCAACGACACTAAAAGAATCCTCCCAAAACAATTCACAATGGCATTTCCTGGCATTAGTTTTAATTGGATAGTTTAATGTTCAGTTATCACTGTCCTCTCACAACTGTGGAGCATAAGCGGCCCAGGAAGTCACCAGAGCTTGGTAATGAGCTAATAAATCTTCCTTCTTCACAACAGCAGGTCTGAGTGTAGGTGGGGGAAGGGGGGACTTACCCACACTGGATTAGCCGTGATGTCTTGGTTTATGGCCCAGGCTTCTGAGGATTCATTCATCCATGGGGACAACAACTGACCCCAAAAGTGAGCATGGACCAATGAGCCAATGAGGCCCTCAGTTATGGCTCAGTGTTTGTGCCCCTAGAAATTCATATATTGAAATCTTACCCCCGCCCCCAGTATGGTGGTATTAGGAGATGGGACCTTAGGAGGTAACTGGCATTAGATGGGGTCATGAGGGTGGGGACTCCCTGAAGGGGTTTAGTGCCCTGATAAGGGCCACAAGAAGAGCCTGCCTCTCTCCCCTGCTCTCCTCCATGTGAGAATGCAGTGAATCTGTAACCTAGAAGAGGGTTCCCACTGGACCACACAGGCACGCTGATCTCAGACAGTCAGCCTCCAACTCTGGGAGAAATAAATTCTGTGGTTTATAAACCATCCAGTCTTGTCGTAACAGCCTGAGCAAACTAAGACATCAGTCAAGGAGGATCCTGAAAACTTGAGGGGAGGAACTGATCACCACCTGGTCTGGCCAAGAGACAAGCAGTGGGAGGGGACTAGGGTGGAAGAGAGCCCCAGGTGTCTATTCGTTACTTAACAAAGGATGGTTGGGGGCAGGGGGGCTTTTGAGAAACGACTCCTTGGACAGCCCAGAATGCATGGGACTTCTGTTCCAAGATCTCTGTGTATAGACTGGCATGTCCATGGACATGTCTGTGCTTAGGTTCTGTGTCATAGGAAATTAACCTCACTCAAAGAGAGATCTGGCTTTGCCCTTGGCTCCTAGGAGGTGACCTCTAAGCCCTTGGAACATCCTGCTAGTAAGTGACTTGGTTTACCTGGGGGTCCTGGGCCACGGTGAATAGTCTAACAGTGTGATTTATGGTGGTTTATTCTTTGGTGGCTCAGACGGTAAAGAATCTGCCCACAATTTGGAGATCCAGGTTCGATCCCTGGGTGGGAAAGATCCCCTGGAGAAGGGTATGGAAACCCACTGCCATATTCTTGCCTGGAAAATCCCTTGGACAGAGGAGCCTGGTGGGCTATAGTTCACGGGTTCACAAAGAGTCGGACACAACTGAGCGACTAACACTTTCACTTTTCTTTGGACCTGCTTTGTCAGCTCAGCCACCAGAGGGGCTCTAAGGTCAGCCATGGGTGATCAACAAGCACACCCTAAATGCTCTGAACCCCAAAGCTCAGGTGAGCTTTCCTGGTCAGCAAAATCTCATGTGTGAAATCCACATCACTGCCCATGACTCCAGTGGGAAAGACCTCAGGGAGCTTCGCGCCTGGAACTCTCCTGCACTCCACCCCAGACGCCTCCTCCCTCGGCTGATTTTAACATATCCTTTCCCTGTTATAAACCACAATCATGAGTTTAACAGCTTTCAGCCTGTTTCAGGGCCCTTCTGGGGAATTATCAAGCTTGAATGAGGATGTAGCTGGTGGGTTTCTGGTATTGTGAGAGAATTCTGGCTTCTTTCCTGCCCCACTACCTGGGGGAGAGCAGCCCCCAATACATAAAGAGGTGATATTTCCAAAAAATGATACATTGGACTTCATCAAAAAGGGGTGATCATGCTTATGAGCTCCCCACTTTGCACTCATTTGAGACAAATTGAAGTAGGCTAATTATAACAGAGTCACCGTCTACTAGTTAAACGAAGAGTAAGACACTTTCTGCAGAAGATTGTCACAAGAGTACCGTTGAGAGGAACACCGCCTTCCTCCAACCAGGTGCCATAGCAGGAAGTCAGGCAGCCACGGGGAATGAAATTCACAAGCATCTGATATCACATGAGAAATACTGAAGCTGAATAGGATTGTATGCAGAGCCTAAGTCTGCATGTGTTTGTTTTAAATAGAAGGACAGGTGTTGATGAAGTTAGAGACTGTGTCAGTCTAGGAAGGCGCAGATATAACTGCCAAAGGATGGTGTCTACCACCTCTTCAGGCAGAGGCAGCAGCCACCTTGAAGCCATTTGTCTTTGTCCAGGGCTTTGTCCAGACTCAGTCCTTGGTTATGCAGCTGCAAGGTCAGGAGACACCGTTGCCCGGCACCCTGTAGTGTGTTGCATGCGAGGAGTATTGTCCTGTCATTGAGCATCCTTCCGGGGGCCTCTCAGCCCACCACTCACTTCACCCACCGAGGCTGCAGCAACCAGCTCTCGGTGGGCTTTGAACTACCAGAGAGCCCCTACTCCCAGCTTGCAAGTGAACATGCCAAGGGACACCCTTGATCAATGCGGTCACGAGTCTCCCCCTTTGTTTGTTGGGTGGACAGTTTGAAGGCACATTCCACACATGTCTCAGGTCTGTGGGACCAGGCCGTCAGGGACCTTGTGCACCGGTCCCCTCAAGGATGCATCTTTGTGCTAGCTCTCCATCCTTCCCTGTGCTTCGCCGGCCACACTCTGCTCCTTGAGGTCTCACCCCCAACTGCACTAAGATGGTGTTCTCTGAGAGTTGCTTCACCCTGGGAACACAGGGCTCTGAGTACAAGGTAGACCAATTTGTACAAAGTACACAAGACCCTTGTACAGTGTATACAAGACAGTGGTCATGTATGGATGTGAGAGTTGGACTGTGAAGAAAGCTGAGTGCTGAAGAATTGATGCTTTTGAACTGTGGTGTTGGAGAAGACTCCTGAGAGTCCCTTGGACTGCAAGGAGATCCAAGCAGTCCATTCTGAAGGACATCAGTCCTGGGTGTTCATTGGAGGGACTGATGCTAAAGCTGAAACTCCAGTACTTTGGCCACCTCATGTGAAGAGTTGACTCATTGGAAAAGACTCGGATGCTGGGAGGGATTGGGGGCAGGAGGAAAATGGGACAACAGAGGATGAGATGGCTGGATGGCATCACTGACTCGATGGATGTGAGTCTGGGTGAACTCTGGGAGTTGGTGATGGACAGGGAGGCCTGGCATGCTGCGATTCATGGGGTTGCAAAGAGTCGGACACGACTGAGCGACTGAATTGAACTGACACAAGACCCTCTGGAGAAGAAAGGACTAGAACTCCAGTGCCTATACCCTAAATTTCAAGTGTGGAAAGTGTGGGAGAAAAAGAGATGCTTTTCTATAATAGTAGGAAAAGAGAAAGTGTTACTCACTCACTCGTGTCCAACTCTTTCCGACCCCATGGAGTATAGCTGCCAGGCTCCTCTGTCCATGGAATTCTCCAGGCCAGAATACTGGAGTGGGTAGCCATTCTCTTCTCCAGGGGATCTTTCCAACCCCGGGTCTCCTGCATTGCAGGCAGATTCTTTACTGTTGAGCCACCAGGGAAGCCCCACTAATAGTATGGCAGGTAGCAAAATATATCAAGGCTCATCCTTGGGAGTGTACAGGAGAGAGTAGGACGCTGAGCTGGTGGCCCAGACTCAACACAGCATGCAGGGCTCACGTAGGGAAGGCTGACTCTGTAAGCATCGTGAGCTATAACCATAGGACCCTGAGAGCACAACTCCACAAGACGATGTATCTGGCATCTGCTGGAGTTGAGACCCATGAAAAAGTCAGGAAGATCACAGGATCAAGCCACCCTGGAGCAGCAATTGTGCATTAGGGAGGAAAACTGAACAAGGAGGTGTAAATTAAAAGTCACCATAGATGTGTCAGGAAGATCCTCTGGAGAAGGAAATGGCAACCCACCATTGAGTACTCTTGCCTGGAAAATCCCATGAATGGAGGAGCCTGGTAGGCTACAGTCCATGGGGTCGCAAAGAGTTGGACACAACTGAGCTACTAAACTAATTAAACTAGATGTGTGTGTTGGGAAGATCCCCTGGAGAAGGGAAAGACTATCCATGCCAGGATTCTGGCCTGGAGAATTCTATGGACAGTCCATGGGGTCGCAAAGAGTCGGACATGACTGAGCGACTTTCACTCACTTCACTAGATGTGACCTTGGAACCCAGCACTGTGGCCTGGACAAGGAAAGATATCACAGTGATGGACAAGCAGGCCCATCCAGCCTCCGTCAGCCACACCACATGGCAGCAGGAGGCAAACTGGTCCACTGACCACCCAGTAAGCAATCCCTCTTAACTAACACTGACCCAGGACTAGCTGCCTTGGGACTAAATAAGCTCCAAGTGTTCTGAGCCTGTGCAGGAGGGGGATGTCCTGAGATGGATGAGTTGTCAGAGGGATCAAGAAGATAACTGAAAACTGATGTCACCGCATTTGTTCTTCAAGAAGCAAATGAAGAAGCCCACTGGCAACTGGGCAGCAGCTATTTGGGGGGTGCTGGCCTGCCAGTGACTTATGCTCCCCTACTTGGCCATAGCATCTGTTCTCACCTGCCTGCTTCTGCACCCAGGCCTGGGGCATCTTAAGCACACCTTGGGCTGCAGGAGAAGGAATTCCCAACTCACACTGGTCTAAGCAGTGATGATTCATGATCGCGTGAATATCTCATCACATTGGAAGCCCAGTCCCGCCTGCATCGGCTCCTCCCTTCCACACTCCCAGGTGGGTCGGGGGTAGGCCAGGGCAGCCTTAATGGGATGCAAAGACCACAGAAGAAGGAGCATCTTCTCCCAAGCCTCCTTTCTGAGAGAGGAAGCCTTCCTGGAAATCTTCCCTCCCAACTCCCTCATCTCTCATTGGCCAGACTGGCTCGTGCCTGCTCCAGAACCAGTCACTGGTGGGGGCATCAGACCTCTGCTTGGGAGTTAGGGTGGTTCCTGGGGTGGGATGAGTCACCTCCAGTTTAGTCCTATTGGGACAGGGAATAGGGGCATTATCTGAGCGAATGGAAGGTCCAGGAAAGGAGCAGGAGGGGACAAGAGGGTGGACAACCGGTGAGATGTGAGAAGGGGGCCCTGCGTCTGCGTCCCAGGGCTGCAGTAACAAAGCGCCATGCGCTGGTCACTGAAAACACTAGAAATTCATTCTCCTGCGGTTCTGGAGGCCAGAGGTCCCAAAGCACAGTGTCAGCAGGCCCGTGCTCCCTCTGGAGGCTCCGGGGGAGGATCCTTCCTGGCCCTTTCCAGCTCCTGGTGGTGACCAGCCATCCTTGGCTTCCAGATGTGTGGCTCCAGGCTTGACCATGGTCTCCACTGGCCTTCTCCCCGCTGTGTCTGTGGCTCTGAATCCCAGCTTCCCTCGCCTTCCACAATCACCAGTCACACCAGAGGTCGGGCCTACACACATGGAGAGTGACCTCATCTTGACTTGATGATACCTGCGAAGACCCTACTTTTAAATAAAGTCACATTCATGGGTTCCAGGTGGGCATGAATTTTGGTGGGAGTTGGGGTGGTGTCACAATTCCATGCACCACAAATCCCAAGTGAAAGAACAGATCCTGTGAGCCACATGCCCAGCAGGCCTGATTTCTAGTCTGGGCTGTCTTGGGGAAACTAAAGAGCAGGCATGGTTCTCCGTTCTCCAGTGGGAGGCCCCTCCTAGGCACGTACCAATGCCAGGATGCACCCAAGCAGAATGGAAATGCACTGCCAACAAGCGTATTGCAAAGGAGCAAAGGTCTGCACTGAATTCCTTGCCTCCAGGGAGAACCACATCTTAAGACCCTTCCCACACTCTCTGAGAAATGAAAGTCTTTCAATCATGTCCAACTCTTTGTGACCCCATGGACTATACAGTCCATGGAATTCTCCAGGCCAGAATACTGGAGTGGGCAGCCTTTCCCTTCTCCAGGGGATCTTCCCAACCCAGGGATCAAACCGGGGTCTCCTGCACTGCAGGTGGATTCTTTACCAACTGAGCTATGCTCTTTCCTCGAGTCTCACACCCAGCTGCATTTGCCCTCTGCTCTGCCCTCCTCTCTGTCTTCCCATGCTCCCTCACTCAGGTCCTGGAGTCCATGGGCACCCTTCTCTCTTCCTCCGTGGGTATTGATCAACTGCTTTCAGCTTATTCAGCAAGGGGTGTGGGGGCAGTCCAGCCGTTCAAGCTCTGTTCTCTAAGAAGACGGCGGCAGGAAGGCGTAAACCTGGCCTCTCTTCTTCTCCCCATCTCAGTTAGATGAGGAAACCGCGATTCAGAGAGGCCAAGGTCAGCTAGAAGGAGCCCCAGTTGGAATCTCTGTCAAAATTCTGAGCTCCGAGCATCGCCCCGTCTTGGAGACCTGGTCTCCCTGACAAGCTGAGGGCAAGTCAGGTGACCCCGAATTTCCTTCCTCTCGGATAACTTGCAGGGGGCGGGGCAGGAGTCGTGCTGACATGTGAAGAGGAGAATCTGAACTTGGGCTCTAGACGTGACTCCGCCCCTGCCGGCCGAGGGAGCGCGGAAAGCCACGGTTCCCCTCAGAGCTTCAGACATCCCTCCTGCGTGGGGGGAGCGAGGCCCAAGCCGAGGTGCCTCCCTGCTGTGACACAGAGAAAACTTCCTCACGGTCTACAACTCTGAGGTCCCTCCACCCCCAAAGTCCTATGAGCTAGCATGGTTCTCCGGTGTTCAGCCCTGTAAAAAAGAAAAAAATAAAAAAAGTAAAGCATTCGAATCCCGGCGTTGTGGAAAGAAGCTGCACTGGAATCCGAGCTCTCTGTGTTCTTCCAAGAACCAAATGCCCTCCTTTAAGAGAGCGCTTCCCCATCCACAAAGCCTCGAAGCTAAAAATGTACAACCTATTCTTCTCTGAGCATCTTCACAGCTTGTCTGAGGAGGGAAACAAGCTTTTGGAAAGAAAGTGCCCCAGGCATTTTTTTTGTTTTTCATGGCGCCCCTGTTTTGAGCAAGCTGGTTTAATCTTTCTAAATGTAAAGCCCAGACTTCAGACAGGATGTTGCTACTGTTCAGTCCCTCAGTCGTGTCCAACTCTTTGCGACCCCGTGGACTGCAGCACACCAGGCTTCTTTGTCTTTCACAGTCTCCCAGAGTTTACTCAAACTCATGTACACTGAGTCGGTGATGCTATCCAGCCATCTCATCCTCTGTCACCCCCTTCTCTTCCTGCCCTCAATCTTTCCCAGCATCAGAGTCTTTTCCAGTGAATCGGTTCTTCACATCCAGTGGCCAAAGTATTGGAGCTTCAGCTTTAGCATCAGTCCTTCCTATGAATATTCAGGACTTCCTTTAGGATTGACTGGTTGGATCTCCTTGCAGTCTAAGGAACTCAGAGAGGATGAGGGACGATTTAGTGCTTAGAGCAGTAAGCCAAGTGTAAATGCCTCCTCCTGCAAATCCTGTAAATCCTCGGCCTGCAAGAACCCCACCATTGATCCGCCCCAGCAGCTGGATGGGGAGAAAGGCTGGAGGGCAGGGAGGAGGGAGGAAGCTTTGTCTTCCTTTTAAATAGAGTTACGATTTCATCGTTTGTAGCTCAGAGAGGCATAAACACAAAATACGAAGAAAACAAATCTCCAAATAATAGTTTCTCCACCGTCCACACCCCATCCCCTCTTCTCTCCCTCCTCATGGTTTCTGTGTCACATTAGTTACTCAGAGATCTTTTTTCACTGTATCTTCTGGATCAGTCCGTCTAGGGCTGGGCCTGAGAGTCTGCATGTCTAACAAGCTCCCAAGTGGTTCCGAAGGTGCTGGTTGGGGATCACACTTGGAGTAGCAGAGGCTCAGACCATGAAAGGTACTCCATTATGTCACAAAGCAAGAAGCCAGGGGGTGACAGATATGGGGCTGCCTCCAGCCCAACCATGTCTACACGCGTGGTCAATGCCTGCCATTCTCCTGGTCTCGAGATGACTGCAAACCCTCCAGGAGTGACTCCTGACAAGAGGCAGAAAGGGGCTCTTGAGAAAGGGAATAATTTCCCCCAGAAGCCTCCAGAAGACATCCCCTAGTTTCCTGCTGGGCTTCCCAGGTGGTGCTAGTGGAAAAGAACCTGCCTTGCCCATGCAAGTTCAATCCCTAGGTCAGGAAGACCCCTGGAGAAGGAAATGGCAACCCACTCCAGTATTCATGCCTGGGAAATTCCATGGACAGAGGAACCTGGCCAGCTATAATTCATGGGGTTGTAGAGTCAGACACGACTGAAACGACTTAGCACAATATTTCACTGGCAAGCACTCTGTCTCACGGCCGCCTGGGCGACAGGGAGCCTGGGAGAGTGAGCACCTGGTGAGGGGAAACAGGTCACCACGGCAGAGGCCTTCAGTACGAGAGAACCAGGAAGGGCCGCTGCTGACCAGAGCCGTCTTTCAAATGCTCCAGGCCACTCCTATATTCTCTGTCTCAGGGGTCAGTGCAAAGGGAGAGGGGTCATGCCAGGCTTCAGCATGAACAGGCAGTAGCACTGGTATGCAGATGGGACACAGCCCAGGTGACCCTCACTGAGGACACAGGTGGGACATAGCCCAGGTGCCCCCACCTCCCAGACAGAGCCCCAGCCCTCCCAGCCCCTCTCATCAGACAGCCGTCTCATCAGACAGCAGATGACACACCCGGGCTCCCCTGCTCCCTCCTTTCCGGGAGCAAACACGTCACGCTTCCCTGGAAACCACAACGGGGACAGAAAGCCGTGAAGTGTGTCCGCTGAGCCAGCTGCCAGCAGTGGTGCCCAGTAAACTCATCCCGCAGGCCCACAGGGCGCTAAGTCTTGGGAACCAAGGTATCATTTTTTCCAGAAGTAACATGCGGCCCCTTGGAAACAAGGGTTACCATGGTGATGTTTTCTACCTGCGCCTTCCTTGGGTGAGGGTGGAAACAAGACCCAGGTGTTTAGCCAAACCACTAAAGCACACAGAGCAGGGCCCGGGGGGAGAGGGCAGGTGGGCTCTGAAGTCTTTCCTCTGGGTGGGTGTCCTGGTGGGTTTGGACCTTCTGGGTCACACAGCAGCTCTCAGAGGTGTCGTGTGGAAGGAGCCCAGCTTTGGAGTCAGGCAGACCTGGATTCAGTTCTGCCCCGACCCCTGACCTGTGGGTGGCCTTGAACTACCTTGGCCTCGATTTCTTCATCTCAGTGATAAGGAGAGGAAAGCAAGGCATTCCTAAGGGCCTGTGCTCACTCTCCCAGGCTCCTTGTCGCCCAGGCGACCACGAGACAGAGTGCTTGCCAGTGAAATATTGTGCTGAGTCGCTTCAGTCATGTCTGACTCTTTGCAACCCCGTGAACTGTAACCCACCAGGTTCCTCTGTCCATGGGATTTTTCCAGGCAAGAATACTGGAGTGGGTTGCCATTTCCTTCTCCAAGGATCTTCCTGACCCAGGGATTAATCTCATAGACCCCGACTTGCAGGATTGTTGGCATGTAAACAAGACTGCGCATGTGACGTGCTGAGCCGGGCACCTGGTGCGGAAACTGGCAGAAGACCAGCGTCTGGAGGGTTGTAGAGGCCACAGGCACAGAAGGGCTGGCATTGCAGCTTCCCTCCAGCCCAGGCAGACAGGAAGGTGAGATGAAGGTAAACACGGAGGATGTTCTCAATCTGCCGTGAGAATCCCTGTGCCGGAGACTAGAAATGGTCTCAGTGTACATGACCCACGCTGCCCGGGAAGCCAGCCTCAGGACTGGGAGCCATGTGACCGGCTCTCTGCGGGAAATGCTCAGAGACGGGGAGCTGATGGATCAGCCGGCTGGCATCACTTCCCTTCCACAGGCAGGGCCGGCTGGGCCCAGGCTTGGGGCTTGGTGGTCGTGGAATCAGAATAAGAGACTTGGAACAGAGGCTGAAGACCCTCACACCCGCAGCAGGCGGGACCTCAGACATCCTTTACCTTCCTCTGCCTTGGGGGACCACTTAGGTCGAAAGAGTTCAAAAGCCAGAGTTTGGGGTCCAAAGACCTCGCTTGGTCACTTATCTTGGACAGAAAGCAGTGACAAGATGTGAACCTGCCATCAGCTGGGATGAGGATTCATAAGCACACACATGGGAGGATTTGAGGGCAGACAAGACAGTGGGTGTCCTTTCTGAGTTGTCGGATTCCTAGGGGCCTGCTCTTCTTATCTTTGAGCTAACTGACAACTCTGGAAGTTGTAGAAAACTTAGAGAATGGAAATGATTTGTCTGTACACCGGCTAGTGAATTTTGTCCAGAGAAATAGCACTGACTCTTGCCCTGTGAATATCAACTGGTTTTGCAACCGGTTTTGCAACAATGTCTAAATTTGTGTCTAGCCTCCCCAAGGCCTCTTTCAGTTCAGTTCAGTTGCTCAGTCGTGTCTGGCTCTATGCAACCCCATGAATCGCAGCACGCCAGGCCTCCCTGTCCATCACCAACTCCCGGAGTTCACTCAAACTCATGTCCATTGAGTCGGTGATGCCATCCAGCCATCTCATCCTCTGTCGTCCCCTTCTCCTCCTGCCTTCAATCTTTCCCAGCATCTGGGTCTTTTCCAATGAGTCAGCTCTTTACATGAGGTGGCCAAAGTATTGGAGTTTCAGCTTCAGCATCAGTCCTTCCAATGAACACCCAGGACTGATCTCCTTTAGGATGGACTGGTTGGATCTCCTTGCAGTCCAAGGGACTCTCAAGAGTCTTCTCCAACACCACAGTTCAAAAGCATCAATTCTTTGGCGCTCAGCTTTCTTCACAGTCCAACTCTCACATCCATACATGACCACTGGAAAAACCATAGCCTTGACTAGACGGACCTTTGTTGGCCTCTTTAGGTGTGCTCTTTTAATTTTTCTTTGAACTGGTTATAACATACTATTGATTTCCTCATTAAATGATGAATTAAATTAATTTGACATGTCCATTTCCTATTTTCTGAGATCTGTGACTTTAACCTTCAAAAAGTAATCTTTTTATGGGGGCCACAGGGTAAAGCATGGAATGCCCAAGTTCCTGGCAAGCTGAGAAATGGGTGGTCACAAATGACAGCAGCCACACCATAATGACCCCATCAGGAAGTGATACCTCCAGGGAACTCTGTCTTCTCCAGCATTGCTCAGAAGGATTTGTCAGCTGCTGAGGCTAAGTGATCAGCAAGGGATAAATCTTCAGATGGCCACAGGCTGCAGGAAAGCCAGACGCCCCCTTGGACCTCCCCAAGGGCAGCACTTCAGCTCTCCGAAGTGCAGAGTGATGAGGTTAGGTCTGAAAAGTAACCAATAGGCTCTTGAGAACATCCCGGCTGGCTGCATGGTCGGGCTTTGTGTGTGCCAATGGGCTGAAGCCAGGTTGCCAGACATTGCTGACAGCCCCGGTGGGTGGAGATACAGGATGAGGCCGTTGGAGAGGCTGTCCAGTGCCACAGAGCCACCTGGCCAGACAGGCACAGCCTTCCTCGAGCCTGGAGGACTTTCACCCTCCTGCTCGTCTGCTCAGATGGAGGAGTCAGAGACCCTGCTGGCCCACAGAGAAGAGTCTGAGCAACTGATGACTGAGAAGGCGTTTCTGCCTTAGGACTGAAGAGGGGGCAGGTCTAATTACAGACACCCAAGGTCTTGGTCACTTGCTGCTGCTTGACCTGAGGCCATCCTGCAAGGCTCCCGAGCTCATGACAGCACATGCCAGGACCACAAGGTTCAAACATCACGATCACTCACTTCATCCACGACTGGGCCCGGGGGCTGTGAAAGTGAAGATGTTAGTCGCTCAGTGAGGGCTGATTCCTTGTGACCCCCATGGACTGTAGTGTCCTTTGTAGGCTCCTTTGTCCACGGGATTTTCCAGGCAAAAATACTGGAGTGGGTTGCCACTTCCTCCTCCAGGGGACCTTCCCAGCCCAGGGATGGAACCAAGTCTCCTGTGTCTCCTGCATGGCAGGTGGATTCTTTACCCACTGAGCCACTGTGGAGCCAGGCTTGGGTGGGAGGCTGACCTGGGCTCAAACTGTAATTCTCTCCCTTCCCTGTGGTGTGACCTCGAGGGGGTTGATCAATCCACCTTACCTGGTTGATAAAGCAGAATCACAGTTGTGTGCCCCTGGCAGGTTGTGCGATGACCTGAGAACATAGGAGATCTTCCTGGTTCACAGCAGACTCTACCTAGATCTTTGATGCCTGCTCCTTCCATAGAATGGAAACGGAAGTCTTAGGTGGGCTCTCAAAGCACTTGATTTTACCACATTTTACTTCTGGCTCTGACACAAACTCACTCATGTCTGCTCTCTGGACTTTTAAAATATGGGGACCTGAACAAGGAATGGAATTCCAGCATCCCACCTTGCCATTGTTCAGGACATGGGAAAGCTGAGTTGTTTTCTAGGGAAGGACTGCAAGATTTCAACAAAATTGGTCCCGACCCTCTTTCCCTCTTGACCCGTGCCCCCCAGATCAACAGAAATGTCTGAGAAGGGCAGAGCTTATTTGAAGATGGCTCCTCAGAGTTATCTGCAGAATTTTCTAAACTCTCCCTGCTGCCGCTTACCTCCGGAAAACAGAGTCCTGGCTGGATTTCCAGCCTTTTGCCTCCAAACGGAGGAAGCGGCAGCACTTTGTTCCCTCATTCGGATGCCTGGCCACTGTCAGGCATCCCAGGCCAGACTGTGGGCTCCCAGAGCAGGTGCTGGGACTCAGCTGTCCTGGAGAAGCCGGCCAACTGTGGGTCTGCGTAGGCGGCTGGGCCTATTATTCAAGGTGATAGAATTCTCTGGCTTGGAAACTCACTGTCTCCATGAAAAGAATCAGCCTCCACATTTCTGCCAGATGATTAAAATATTAAGTGAAAAGCACTGCTGAGGATCGCAGGGAGCCAGGGCAAGACGTGTCCTGAAATAACTCCTGGGCTGCACCTCCGACCACTCTGCACCCTGAACTTCTGGTAGGAGCATCACGTTCAGGAAAGGCCCGGGAGTGCAATTCCTTTCACCCTCCTGCAAAGACCACACTTTTTCTGGAAGACATTTCCCCCTTGACAACTATTCTAAGAATGCAAGGAGAGTTCATATTTTCTTCTAAAAATTACGCCTCCAGACTTGGAGCTCTGTCGATGCGTCTGCATCAACAGTTAAGCAGAATCTACAAGAGGCTGTTGATGTGAAAATCCCAGAGCACAAAAGCGATGGACTTGGAACTACCTACCCTCGGCCCCCAGGTCCCTTTCACGAGCTATTTCAAGTGCATTTCGTTAATTGTAACCCATGCTTCTCCCAGGAACTGGGTGAGATCTGCATTTACCCTCGTCCTCCAGAAGTCCACACCTCTGGGCAGGCAGGAAAGGTGTTACGTTAATGTCCTCAAGGTCACCTCTATTTACGGTCTGTGCCCCCTCCCATCTCCTCCCAAGCACACCCTCTGTTGCTTGTGGAAGGGAACAGAACTGGCAACAGTTCAGATCAGGACTCTGCAGTTTCTGCCCTCCCCCGACAACACACACACATACCACTCATGCATGGCATTTGTGTGTTTATAGATTTTTATCAGGTAACTGGGGTCAAGGAAGGAGTGCTTGGGTGGAGATTACTACCTGTTCACCATAATAGGCTCCCTGCCTCTGGGCACATGGACTACATTTCCCAGCTGCTCTTGCAGTGGAATTTGATCACGTGACTTGAGTTCTAACCAATGGAAAGAGAGCAGAAGTGAACCTGGTTCAGTCTAGGCATACAATAGACTACTCTTTGACATTATAAAGGAACAAACTACCTACCCAAGCTACATCAGGATGAACCTGAAAAACATTATGCTCAGTGAGAGAAGTCAGACACAGAGACTACACCTTGTATCAAGTTATTTACACGAAATGTTCAGAGTAGGCAGGTTTAGAGAGAGGCCAAGTGTATTAGTGATTACGTATGGGGTGGGAACGGGCTTCCCTGGTAGCTCAGTGGTAAAGCATGCACCTGCAACGCAGGAGACACAGTAGACTCGGGTTCAATCCCTGCATTGGAAAGATCCCCTGCAGAAGGAGATGGCAACACAGTCCAGTATTCTTGCCTGGGAAATCCCATGGACAGAGGAGCCTGATGGGCTAGATCGTCCATGGGGGGTCACGAAAGAGTCCGACATGACTTAGCGACTAGACAACAACAGTGAGGTAGAAACATTAAATGGATACAAGAAATCCAATGTGGGGTTAAGGATGGGGCTGTGAAAATGTTCTAAAGTTACTAAAAAACATTCAATGACACAGGCAATGAAATGGGCAGATTTTATGATAAATAAAATATACCTCAATGAAGTTGTGAAAAAATAAATACAAGAATCGAGCATGCCATTTCCGGGACTGTCTGTAAAAGCCACCCACGTGTTCCTCTCCAGACCTTTCCTCTTCATCCTTGGGGATGTGGAGAGTGATGGGGTTGGGACCGAGGAGCCTGGGTCCCTGAGTGACCACGTGGAGGACAGCCACTCCCCACCTCCACGCTGAGCTGAGAGCAGGAAGTGAACTGCTCTGTATTAAACCACTACTTGTTGGATTTTGTTGTGACAGTAACTCGCTTACACAAATTTGTACAGAAAGTCCCAAGGCACCCACACGTATTTCCATCTGAATGGCATTCTGGTTCTTTGGTCACACCAGCACAGGAACTGTGTTTCTTTGCCAGAAGCCCTTCATTTCCCCACATCTCACTGGGTCCTCCCTTCCGCTCCTCCCTTCTCTGATACCTCTTGAATCGCCCTTGGGAACTCCAGTCCCTCCTTCTCCCCGGCTGATCCAGGGTATTCGAAGCGGGGACGGCGTCGGCGAGGGTCAGGATACAATAGCTTCAATTAGATATTAATTAAAGATATAAAGAGTAATAGAATAAGGATAGCTCAGTAGGAAAATTCAGTGGAGAAAAGAGGCTGAGTAGCTCGGTTTACGCGGGAGACCAATAAAACTTCAAGACAATAAGCTTGCACCACTTACGTAGGCCGCAGGTGTCCTTCCGTTCTCCCAAAGGAGAGGAGACACTGAGGCCTCCCTGGTCGGATCTTAGAAGCCCAGGCATAGTTAGTAAGCATGGCGGGTTCCGCGCTCCAGATGGAGACTCAACCAGAGTGAGAGAGAGCGACATGGGGAGACCAGTATTTCGAGAAACTGATCCCAATTCTTTATTTTCCAGAGTCTGTTTTTATACACTGAGATGTTATACAAAAGTCACATGGGGTCAGCAGTCTTGAGTTTTATCAAAGTCAGGTGCTTCATACAAATGTATACAGAGGTCTTAGGGGTGTTACATCATCTTCTGGCCAGGGGGGCCTGCTGACAATTTATGACCCTCTCCTTGTGACAACGGTCAGTCAACCAGGACACTTATTTCTCCAGGGGTGATTATTCTTAAAACAGACACTACCCAAATAAAGTTACATTCCTATAGGGTGAGGGTGTAGTGGGTTTTAGTTAAGGAAAGAATTTACTTAGCCTAAGGTCTAACGTGATTAATATCAAAGGTTAATACTTATTTCTTCTATATATTCATTAATGTGTGTAAGGGCAGGGGATGTGGAGACTTAGCAACAAACATTGGCTCAACAAATGAAAAACCCTTCACCAATACAATTTCTAATCAGCCCATTATACTTATACTAATAGTTTTCTAACTTTTCTAAGGGACCTGTTTTTAGAAGGTTTAAAGCATCTCGTGCCTCTCACGGTTGGGAGGCTGTGAGCAATCACATGTGGCCGGACAAGCCTGTCAGGCAGGCTAGAGAACCTTCAGAGGAGTTTGTAGGTTAAAACACTCTTATCACGCCCAGGAATTATTATTAACTGGAGCTCTAAGTTAACTCCTTTTCCGAAAGAGGTGGTGGGGGACAGCCCCCCGTAAAGTCAGGGGTGTAGGTGAGAGCACAAAGTAGTAAAGTAGGCAGGCTCTGGTTAATGGGGGTAGATGCTCGAGGATTTCCAGGGGGACTCCTGAGGCTCGATCCCGCCTTTGCGTATGTCGAGCCTCCTTCCTCATGAGCTTTGCAGTGGGGGGAGTACCTCACTCTGGCCCCCAACACTTCTCAGCCATGCAGAGCATCCGAGTCCGTAGACAACTAAGCATGGCAGATTGTTTCCAGGGCAGCCTTGGGAGAGAAAAGGAGGTGAGGAAATTATTCCATTGGGTGCTGAAGGTGGGGGACTGAGCCCTGTATGGGGTGAGGGGGGGGTGGAAGATTCATGGTGTCAGACTCTACCAAACTCTGCTGCCTTTTTCCATCTCAAGCATCCATGTTTTCCTGCAGCTCCAGAATCAATATGACATGAGGGTAGTAGGAATCATGAAACACCCTGAGTCACAAAAGAGAAAAGGTATTGAATCTTAGCGTGGAAGAGATATTGAAACAAAGAAATGCCTCCAAGCTACAAAGATATATTGTATAACACAGGGAATATAGCCAATATTTTATAATAATATAAATGAAATATAACCTTTAAATATTGTGAATCATTATATCGTATTGATACAATCTGTAATTTACATGTTATACATCAACAAAAAAAATTTTTAATGCCTCCAAGTGTGCATTTTATCTGCAATAAGCCAAATAAGTTTTTTCAAGCATCATTGAAATTGTGGAGGAGAAAAATCCTGGAAAGTCCCTGGGGCAGAAGCAATGACAAACGGGAGCTAATTTTACAGGCCTGTTGTTCACTGAAGGTTTTCACAAGGGATGGGTGTTTTCTTTATTTGGTGCACTGATGCTGTCAGGCTCCAACAGCAGAACCCACCCCCGCACTTTCTCCAGCGCTGCTGAGAGCACGCCTCACCTGAATTACCAAGGCTCCCAACCCTGCTGCCCCTGCCTCCTCGCGGGCCTCCCCCATCCCACGCTCCACAGCCACACTTACCGCCAGGTCTCTCTCCTGCTTACAGCCCTTCAGGTGGCCACAGTGGTGCAGTGCACAGCCCACACACCTGTCCCTGCAGTCCTGGGCTAACACAGAGAGACCTTCAAGGCATTTGGGCCCCAAATCGCTCTGACTTCACCTGTCGCCATCTTTGACAGGAGTCTTCTGTCTAACAGCTCGGAATTCTGATTGTGTGTCTCCAGACCTCTCCATGCTCTGTCCCTTCCTCCTGGAACTCTTCCCGCCTCCCTTCCTCACTCAGTGCAGTTCAGTCGCTCAGTCGTGTCAGACTCTTTGCGACCCCATGAACCGCAGCACGCCAGGCCTCCCTGTCCATCACCAACTCCCGGACTTTACTCAAACTCATGTCCACTGAGTTGGTGATGCCATCCAGCCATCTCATCCTCTGTCGTCCCCTTCTCCTGCCTTCACTCTTTCCCAGCATCTGGGTCTTTTCCAATGAGTCAGCTCTTTGCATCAGGTGGTCAAAGTATTGGAGTTTCAGCTTCAACATCAGTCCTTCCTATGATTATTCAGGACTGATCTCCTTCAGAATGGACTGGTTGGATCTCCTTGCAGTCCAAGGGACTCTCAAAGAGTCTTCTCCCACACCACAGTTCAAAAGCATCAATTCTTCGGCCCTCAGATTTTTTTAATAGTTCAACTCTTACATCCATACATGACTACTGGAAAAACCATAGCCTTGACTAGATGGACCTTTGTTGGCAAAGTAATGTCTCTGCTTTTTAATATGCTGTCTAGGTTGGTCATAACTTTCCTTCCAAGGAGTAAGCGTCTTTTAATTTCATGGCTGCAGTCACCATCTGCAGTGATTTTGGAGCCCCAAAAAATAAAATTTGCCACTGTTTCCACTGTTTCCCCATTTATTTGCTATGAGATGATGGGACTGGATGCCATGATCTTAGTTTTCTGAATATTGAGCTTTAAACCAACTTTTTCACTCTCCTCTTTCACTTTCATCAAGAGGCTCTTCAGTTCTTCTTTGCTTGCTTCCATAAGGGTGGTGTCATCTGCATATCTGAGGTTATTGATATTTCTCCTGGCAATCTTGATTCCAGCTTGTGCTTCATCCAGCCCAGCATTTCTCATGATGTACTCTGCATAGAAGTTAAATAAGCAGGGTGACAATATACAGCCTTGACGTACTCCTTTTCCTATTTGGAACCAGTCTGTTTTTCCATGTCCAGTTCTAACTTTTGCTTCCTTACCTGCATACAGGTTTCTCAAGAGGCAGGTCAGATGGTCTGGTATTCCCATCTCTTTCAGAATTTTCCACAGTTTATTGTGATCCACACAGTCAAAGGCTTTGGCATAGTCAACAAAGCAGAAATAGATGTTTTTCTGGAACTCTCTTGCTTTTTCGATGATCCAATGGATGTTGGCAATTTGATCTCTGGTTCCTCTGCCTTTTCTAAAACCAGCTTGAATATCTGGAAGTTCATGGTTCACATATTGTTGTAGCCAGGCTTGGAGAATTTTGAGCATTACTTCAATAGTGTGTGAGATGAGTGCAATTGTGCGGTAGTTTGAGCATTCTTTGACATTGCCTTTCTTTGGTATTGGAATGAAAACTGGCCTTTTCCAGTCCTGTGGCCACTGCTGAGTTTTCCAAATCTGATGGTGTATTGAGTGCAGCACTTTCACAGCATCATCTTTTAGGATTTGGAATAACTCAACTGGAATTCCATCACTTCCACTAGCTTTGTTCATAGTGATGCTTTCTAAGGCCCACTTGACTTCACATTCCAGGATGTCTGGCTCTAGGTGAGTGATCACACCATCGTGATTATCTGGGTCATGAAGATCTTATTGTACAGTTCTTGTTCTTCTGTGTATTCTTGCCACCTCTTCTTAATATCTTCTGCTTCTGTTAGGTCCATACCATTTCTTCCTCACTCAGGTGTTTCCCGTTCACCCTTCAAAGCTCAATTCAGCATCTCGTCCTCCAGAAGACCGCCTCTGTCTGCCTCATTCGGTCCTCTGTGCTCCTCGGGGCCCCTGGGGACTGTCCCGTGAGCTCCCTGAGGACAGTCATTGTGCCCAGAGATTTGAGGTGGGGTGGGGGCTGTCCCTTGAGGAGCCAGAGGTGGAGTCACAGATGCTTCCACCTCAGCCAGCAGGAGGGCCACGAGGGAACTGCTGAGGGAAGCCAGAGGGAAACTGAGGTCAGGGCAAGGGCCCTGGATCAGGCAATTTGAAAGGCAGGTCAGCACTGGGGAAGATGGCAGATCCTTGTTGGAAGTGTCCACTGCCCGTCCCCTCCCCACCACACCGCTCATCTCTGCCCAAGCCTTTCCTAAACGATGCCCACCATCCCCTGCTCACCCAGGGCCTACAGGTCACCTGTAGAAGTGCCCTGGGAGGGGTCAAGGGTGGGGAGGGTTAATATGGGCAGGTGGATGCTGGCTGCTCCACTGGCCAGCGGGAAAGAGGGCAGGCTTAAGAGGACCCAGCAAGGTCAGGGTAATACTCAGCAACAAGAACAGAGCTGAAAGAATCAAAGTTGAGTGTTCAGTTCAATCCCTTTGAAGTGAGATGCAGAAACAGCCTCAGCTGGAGCCACACTATCCTCTCCTCGGACCACGGGGCACTGGCTCCCACACTGGCAATGAACAGCTCAGAGATGGCATCCTTGTTCACCTATGAGAGATAATCAAACCGTGTAATCACGGAGATTAAAAAGCTGTCATAGAGATCACCCGAGAGCAATTCTGCCGGAATGATTACGGTTCTCCAGATGGGTCTCTGGTACAAAAGGTCAGATCGTTGGCATCTCTCTAAGGAGAGAGCTCGTTTCTTCTGTATCCACACAGCAAATACCCACTTGAGAGCTCAGGCCAAGAAGGCTCTGTGCGACAAGTAATAACAGCCGGGGGCGGTGGGGGGGAGGTATGGGGAAGGCGGCACACAGAGGGAGCTGGCCAGGACCGTCATAACACCCTCTTCTTTAGGGGACCAGCCGCCTTATTTAATACTTTGATTTTATTTTTTTTTATGGAATTGCTGGGTTAAAAGCTTTTGGTTCTATACTGGGTTTCTAACTTGTTTTTTTCATTTTTTCCTTTAAATGAGAAACAGATTACAATGGAGGCATTTTGTTATGTATATTAAATGCAGGCACATCCAGAGAAAACAAAAGGAAAGGAGACATAACACAAGCTTGTACAAGCAGGGTTTGCATGCATATGCATTAGCTCATGGTCCCTTAAAATAAGCCAGTTTCTCCAGTCTTTCATTATGCAGAGAGGGGAGTATTTTCCAAACACGCTCTCAATTAAGGGGAAATGGCCCTGGCAGAGCTCCCCTCTGACACAGCCCTTCATTACGAGCTCCTTTCCTCCCTGCCGGCTCTCCTTTCTGCATGAATTGACTAGTTCTTCCCCTTTGCTTTGCTGTGCCGTGCTGTGCTCAGTCCTGTCTGACTCTTTGCAGCACCGTGGACTGCAGCCCACCAGGCCTCTCTGTCCGTGGGATTGCCCAGGCAAGAAAACTGGAGTGGGTTGCCATTTCCTTCTCCAGGGGATCTTCCCCAATCGAGGGATGGAACAAGTGTCTCCCGCATTGGCAGGCAGATTCTTCACCATTGAGCCACCTGGGAAGCAGTTCTTCCCCTTTGATACCTTGTTATTCACCAGTTGGAAGGAAAAAATAATTGTTATTTAAACAAGTCACAAAGGAGCAAATGAATATATTGATTAAATCCAAGGGATGTGGAGTTAGAAAGCCCAGGTACAAATGTCTCTGCCACCTACTACTGGGCAAGTGACTTCACTTCTCGAGCTTCAGTTTTCTCATCTACAAAATGGGCATAAGAATATGAGGATGAAACTCAATGATGCTTGTGCAGGAATGTCTAGATAAGCAGCTCATACACTCTTATATCTTTATAGTTTGTATACACTAAATATTGGGGAAGGAAATGGCAACCCACTCCAGTGTTCTTGCCTAGAGAATCCCATGGACAGAGGAGCCTGGCGGGCTGCAGTCTATGAGGCTGCAGAGTCAGACACGACTGAACCAATGTAGCACAGCACATACACTAAATATATCACTTGCCCCAGAGAACTCAGTTTCTTGGCTGGAAATGGTCCTGGAGATCATCTGTCTTTGAGATTGATCTGGGGATGTGGAGGCTCACTAGAACGCAGACCGCAGCTGGCTGGAAGCCAGTTCTTACTGAGCATTTACCGCGTGTCAAGCCCGACACTCAGAATCTGGTCCTGATGTCGCTGCCCTTTCCAGTACTCTGCGCTCCAGGTAAATGGTGTGAGCCCAAACTTGCTCAGCTTTGTTCCTGCCCATTGAACCCTAAAAAGCATCCCACAGCCCACACCCCCTGCACACCCCCACCCTCCGATCTAGGACATCACTGCAAGTGACAGAACTCCACCATCACCATCGCCAAAGAGAGGAACTGATCATAAAAATACAGGTTGGATTATGAACTTCAGGAACTAGAGACAAGTTGAGCTTCTGGAAGAATCAGAACCAGGGCCAGGTGCGCCCTTAGGGACCCAGGACACCTCCAATTCTCCGAATGCACCTGTGCCATCATTTACCAGGCGCCAAGTGTGGTGCCACATGCTTTATCTTACCTAATCCTCCTGAAAGCCAATGTTCATACTGGGAAACTGAGGCACAGAGCAGGTTCTAGCTACCCAAGCTCACCAACCAATCCGTCAGGGAGCTGGAATCTGAACCAGAGTCTGGTGCCATTCCAGTCTGATTGGGCCAAGCAGGTCAGGTGCTCCCAGCACTGGGCCAGTCAGGATGGCCTGGAGGTGGGGAGACACAGGAAGCTGGAAGTGGCCCTAGGGGCACTTCTGCCAGGGAAGAGCCAGGAAAAAACCCAATGTGACACACTCCACTGTCACCCTCTGGGATCCAGCAGAGAAATCCGTCCTCCAGGGAAGCCACCCTCCACCAGCTTGGAGCCACCATCTTGCTCACTTTTAGAACAGTGCCCGGCACACCACCACCACCACCACCACCCCCCACCAACTCCCTCGGGGCCCTGAGTCCCACGGGAAGGCTTCCCTGAGGGTCTCTTCATGCTGGGCAGGGGTGCCATTAGGCCTGAGAGTGTCAGAGCCATCTCAGTCCCCAGAGACTGCAAGGGCTGTACACGAGGCTGCTCAGCGCAGGAATGAAGGAAAGAAGAAAGGAAAGGTTCTTCCCTTCCCTCCCACACACCCCCAGCTTCTCTCTGCACAAGCTCCAGTTTGCAGGTGAAGGGGGGCACAGTTGAAATGGAAGGAAAGGGGGCCAGCAGGCAGGATGGCTGCTCAGGGCAAGTCTGAGGCCCAAGCCACACACCTGGTCCAGAGAGGCAGAGGGCCCACTGATACAGAAATCAGGGAGGAGCAGGAGGAGGGGCCCAGAACTTCCCCCAGAAGGCCTGCAGGCGGCCCTCTCCTTGCCCACCTCCCCAGGTCCTGCCCCACTAAACAGGCCCCATCCCAGCTCAGGAATCTGCCCCCCAGGCCATCGACTCTTTTTCAGACCAGGTGCTCACGGAGCCTCCCAGCCCCTGAGCCCCAGCCAGAAGGAAGCAAGGAGACCCCCATCCACCCTTCACCGGCTCTGATCTGCAGCCCTCAGCTCCTCCCTTGCCCTGGGGATGTTGAATTAGGCCCAGAGCCTTCCAAAGGCATGGAAATTCTTTCTTCTTTTTCCTTGAATGAAGCAAACCAGACGGAAAAGAGAAAACTTGAAATGTTTTAGGAATAATGACTTTTTTGTTACTGCTGTTAAAACATGATCATTTTTTCAAAATCTAAGCAATATATAAAAGAAGAAAAGATCTCTAAGAGAGGAAGGAGTATAAATGGGTAAGAGCTTGAGGTTCTTATATTTTGATATGATAGTATGTTTCCATGCATCATTGTTTACATGGATCAGGTCTCTAACACCTTCATTCTGTTTTACAACATCATTCCAAGAATTGTTGAGTCTTAATTCCAGAGTAGAATGAATCCTATGCTCGCCACCAATCTTTTGAGGATGGTGCCTTGTTTCTGAGATCTGGAGCTTGACTCCTCAGTCGTTGTTCCCATTTAGTCGCTTCAGTTGTGTCCAACTCTTTGCAACCCCATGGACTGTAACCCACCAGGATCCTCTGTCCATGGGAATCCCCCCAGTATTCTTGCTTGGAGAATTCATGAACAGAGGAGCCAGGCAGGCTACAGACCATGGGCTCACAAAAAGTCAGACACAACTGAGTAACTAACACTTTCAGGCAAGAAATCCAGAGTTGGTTACATTTCCTACTCCAGGAGATCTTTCTGACCCAGGAATCAAACCCACATCTCCTGCATTGCAGGCACTTTTTTACCTATGAGCCACCAGGTGATTCCTCAGGGTTCTCTCAAAAAGAAAAAAAGGCTTTTAGGAACACTGTGCTCATACTTTAAAATGTCCTTTGTCTTTACAACCCAGGGAGCCCTGGGTCACATTTCCTTTCCTTGCCAAACCCTAGATCCCGGCCACCGTTCTCAGGCACCGGATGCTGTGGGGGGATTTTTGTATTGTTTTGTCTCATTTGGCTTTTTTGTTTATAGGATTCTGCCTTTGTCGTGGTGTTCAGTAGCTAAACAAGGTTATGATTCAGAATTGATCACTGTGCATTTTTTACTGCCATATAATGACTTTGTTGAATAGAAGATTCGAGTCCTTCTGGTGAGTTTATGTCTCATTTTCCTTTCATTTCGTTCTCTTCTTTGGAAGTACCACAATCCTTTCCCTTCCATGTAAATCACTGCCACTATTATTTTTGCATCTTTGCACAGGTTTGTTTTGCATGATTTTGTCAAACGTGTTTCAGGTTTTTGTTGCCCCGAATGCAGTTTCCTTCTCTGTAGTGTTTTATTATTTTTTTTTCCCCACTTGTTTCCTAAGCTTCATCAACTTGCCTCTCATCTCTTTCTGTCATTATAGAATCTCTTCCTTGAAACGCTCACAGATGTCCTTGGAGCTCAGTTTTTCAGTTCATCGTATCTGTAGTTGCTTTGGATTGTGTGGGATTCATTTGATCTCTCCCCATCCTTTTTTGAGCAACTGCTCTTTGTTGTTGTTCAGCCCCTAAGTTGTGTCTGATTCTTTGCGACCCTATGAACTGCAGACCCTGCGAACTGAAGGCTTCCCCATCCTTCACTGTCTCCTGCAGTTTGCTCAAACTCATGTCCAGTGAGTCGGTGATGCCATCCAACCGTCTCATCCTCTGTCATCCCCTTCTCCTTCTGCCCCAAACTTTTCCTAGGATCAGGGTCTTTTCAAATGAGTCAGCTCTCCGCATTAGGAGGCCAAAGTATTGGAGTTTCACCTTCAGCATCAGTCCTTCCAATGAATATTTAGGATTGATTTCCTGTACGATTGACTGGTTGGATCTCCTCTTCTCCAGCACCACAATTACAATTTGAAGGCATCGAGTCTTCAGCGCTCAGGTTTCTTTATGGCCCAACTTTACATCCCAACATGACACTGGAGAAACCGTAGTGGACTACATGGATCTTTGTTGGCAAAGTGATGTCTCTGTTTTTTAATGTGCTATCTAGCTTTATCATAGCTTTCCTTCCAAGAAAGAGAAGAAAAACCCCTCTTTAGAAGCATATTATTCACCCTACTTTTTCTCATATCCTTTTCCTCCTGTTTGCATTCTTGCTGAATCTGTGCATAAGTTTTATGTGGATTCCTTTCTGATTGTCACTCAGCTTGATGGGCTCAGCTATCTCCTGAAAAAATAGATTTGAGTAGGAAAAAAGGCATAAAAGCATCTAATCAAGTCCAGCCTTTTCCTGGAGCCGTGACTCTACCGATGACTCATGCCAGAGAAGAGTGGCTGTCCACTCCGCCCACCTGCAGCACTTCTCTGAGTTGGGAAGGTGGTCAAGGACCAAAAAACGGTAAGAAGGCGTGGCTTCCCCTTCCTTCTCCATCTCCTGGGCCTGCCCATCTTGCCTCAAGACATCAGAGGGGGCGCACACTGGGCTGGAGGGAATTACCGATGGGAGCAGGATGGGGGCGGTTCAGAGCCCTGCTTTGGCTGCTGTCTTGACATGCTTCCTCTCACCCAAATGCAGGCATCATACTAACAGCTAAATCTGAGAATTATTTCTTTGACACTTTTCTTCTCTCCACTTTCTTTGCTTTTCTCTTTCTGGTTTTCTTCTGTAGACATTAGACTTTCTAATTTGACCTGCTAATTTCCTTTTCTTTTTTCCTTTGTTTCCCCATTTTCCTTTCTTCCTTCATTTTTCTAATTTCTTTGGACTCTTCTATGGATTGTGTACCTGTATTTTTCCCATTTTTTTAAATCTATTTTTTTTAATTGATGGATAATTGCTTTACAGAACTTTGTTGTTTTCTGTCAAATGTCAACATGAATCAGCCATAGGTATTCTAGCATGTTTTTAATCCCCAAGAGTCCTCCTTGGGATGTGCAGTGTGGTCACAGCTGCCCCAGACTCTCATCTCTCTCTCACTCCCCACACCTGGCTTACCCTGGACCACCTCTCATCACATGATCACCACTAAGTTCTTCATCTTCTAAGCAGTCCCCCATCCTGCAAAAAGCCTTCCTTGGCCATGTTGTGCATCTAGAAATGCTCATCCAACCAAAGGCCCACTTGGGGGAGATGGACTCAGGAAGGAGGCCAGTACAAGCCCTGGAAGTGAGCCATTTAGACAGAGAATTCCAGGGTTCTGAGAAATAGAGTCTCACCCAGAGGGAAGGGGACACAAGCTCCAGATGGGCATGTCAACTTGGTTTTTGGACTCTTTGGCCCTCTGGGAATGGACATGGCCAGAGGAAGGCTAGGGAGGGGTAACACAGAAGACTCAGAGCAGACCAGCTCTCAGCCTCTCAGGACACTGTCTGACCTGCCTTGTGTCTGGGACAAGGGAGAGAAAACTCTTCCCCATCCCCAGCTCGAATAAACCAACTTTCACAAAGATTTTGTTGGTTCCAATCTCACAGTTTGTCAAAGCTATGACAAACCTAGACAGCATATTAAAAAGCAGAGAGAGAGATTACTTTGCCAACAAAGGTCCGTCTAGTCAAAGCTATGGTTTTCCCAGTAGTCAAGTCCAGATGTGAGAGTTGGGCCATAAAGAAAGCTGAGCTCCGAAGAACTGATGCTTTTGAACTGTGGTGTTGGAGAAGACTCTTGAGAGTCCCTTGGACTGCAAGGAGATCCAACCAGCCAATCCTAAAGTTCTGAATCTTCATTGGAAGGACTGATGCTGGAGCTGAAGCTCCAATACTTTGGCTACTTCACGCAAAGAGTGAACTCATTGGAAAAGACCCTGATGCTGGGGAAGATTGAAGGCAGGGGGAGAAGGGGATGACAGAGAATGAAATGATTGGATGGCATCACTGACTCAATGGACATGAGTTTGAGCAAACTCTGGGAAATAATGAAGGCCAGGGAAGCCTGGCGTGCTGCAGTCCATGGGCTGACAGAGCAGGACACGACTGAGCGACGGAACAATAACAAGGCAGCATGTTACGTGCTGATCACAAGTCTGATGTGTGATGAGGTGTGACACTCACACGTCTTTAAGCAGGGACACAGCAGAGGACACAAGCTGGGCTCATGTGGAGCGTGTCCTGACCTGATTTCCCAGCCAGTCCAACGAATGGCTCCAACAACAACCATCTTATGGTATCTCTAAACCCCTCACAATGCATCCCCATCTGCCATCACCGTGATAACGCACACCTTCCAGGGGGCAGGACCAAGGAGGCAGGAGGGAAGCTGTGGGGTTCGCCTTTTAGGGACCCACCTTCTATTTGAACATCCCATGTTCTTCAGCACAGCTACTTAATCCTGGTCTCCCATATCCAGACTCTGCTGTTTCCTTGATGCCTACAGCCTGTATGTCAAAATCCCACGTTATATCAACATATACTCCAGCCAGGGAGACAGCTGGCAGTCTAATAAATCATTCCCAGCCTTTAGGATTTCCAGAACCAGTACTTTTCATTTAAAGTTAAGTTGGGGACTGACATTGGGTTGACAGCATAAAACAAGCAAAAAACAAAACAGAGCAACAACAACCACAGAGCCCTTCACCCTTCACCCGTCACCGCGACCCCATTAAAGAACAAAGGGTGTCAGCCAAACGACAAAAGAGGAACAGCGCTCTTTCAGTGCGGAGGGGATCCCTTTAAGCTGAATCGGCTTACCTTTATGAAAAACTCATTATGTTTTCTTTATTTTTCACATTTCGCCTTAGAGCAGGGAACACTTGGTTCTTCATTTTTTCCACATAGTTCAATGTTTGGAAATCACTTCTTTAATGCACATAACAGGAAAAAATTAAAAAGCCGCTATGTTAACAGAGTCATGCCAAGGCCCAGATTCCTCGGGCAGTGGTGGGAACACATAGAAAGAGTGGAGGAGAACTAGGTCTGAAAGGTCTGCCCTTGGACTTGACTCGTTCCAATTCTGTTTGAGTGTGTTGATTGCTCAGCCTCCGTGGGCTTAGGTCACTCCCTGATCCGGGCAGGCACCGCTCCTGCATCTTCTTTCCCAAGTTCCTCTCTCCCAGACGGGTCTGGTCGAAAAGCTCTTCTTGTCCCCTGCTTGCGATGCCCCCCTTTGCACCTTCCCGGATGTTTTGGGGCGCTGCTCAGGTCCTCCCCCCAGGGAGCCTCAGGGACCTCCCTCCACACAGCCAGCCTCCCCTGCCTCTTCATCCCAGCGCACATCCATCACACGAGTGTCTGCTGGTCTAGAGCAAATGTCAACATCACTCATCTTCCTCTAGAGGATAAACACTCAGGGGGCAGGACCTTACTCAGACCTACGCTGCTTCCCCTCCCCAGGTGAACTTGGCAGAGATGGTCATGACCGAGCTCTTAAAAGAGTCAGTGACCTTGAACCTCAGACTAGGTTGTCGCTCAGCCTCCTCCGTACAGTAGGGGGCCAGACTGAGACGCTCTGGTTGACCCGCCTCCCCTGCTTGGAGGTGGTTCTGTCACTTTAATCCACGTCGTTCCTGCTGTGTTTCTGCAGAGTCTCTGGTCACACTCCAGCACTGCCATTGCTGCTGATGCCGTGTCTATAAATATGACGACCCCAGGTCTATATTTGAAGATTTTATGAGCCTCTTTGTAAAAACACATTAAGAGATTCAGTGTGAAATTCTTCTCCCTTTTAAAGTTTCCCCTTCCCCTGGGCTCCCATCAGTCACACCAGTCTAAGGTCCCTGTTGGCTTCCGCTCTGTGATTTGCAAATTAAAGTAAATGCTGCTTTTTTCCGGACAGAGATGGGGTGGGCCTCCCTCTCCTCTCATCCAGTGTTACTACTGGATCGGATTCCCAATCCCATTTTTCTTGGCATGCAGGCATCAAAGAGGCTTTCCAAAGCAAGCGTGGCTCGAAAGATAAGCAGCACCGTGGGAACGTGACAGGATGGCTGGCTCGTCTTACTTGCCTGGGACACCCCGAGTCTCAGCACTGAGAGTCTCGTCCAGGAAACTCTGGGTCACGAAGAAAGCAAGGAAGATCTGGTGTCCTAGAACAAAGGCTTGTCGCAGAATCATCAAATGTTAGAGTCAGGAGAGCCTTCTGAGCTCCAAGGGTTTCCAAAGGATAGAGAAAAGTGCAAGGTCCTTATACAAATGAAAGCTTACAAAAAGAACACTGAGGAGAGAGGCTGGGCACCTCCACTGGACAGAGGATGGGAGCCTGTACCTCGCTTCGCCTCCACTCTGCAGCCCTGGGAGACTAAGGACCAGCTGGGACCCTAGGGCTCCTCTGATGTCATCCACCCACCACCTGGCCCCCAAGAAGCCCGGCAGGCCCCTCTCACCCCAAACCCCAGCCCTGGGAGAGATTCTGCAGCGACGTTGGTTAACAACACAGATGAGAAACCAAACCCTCAAGAGAGAACACTTTCCCAAGGTCACATGGTTGGAGACAGTGGGGCTCAGACGAAGAACTCGTTCTCCTTCAAAAGAGGCCCTGAGATGAACCAGCCCACGCCCTCTCTCAGTGCTCTGGACATCCTCCCACACACCTGCTTTCTAAATCTGGAATAATCCATGTGCTCCAAACCCCACCTCCGAGATACCACCCCCCAAAACCCTCACACACACACTACTCGAGCCATGGCTATTTAAGGGAGGCCAGCCCCACTGCTCAGGATGCTGACTGTCCGTGGCTTGGTTTGATCAGATGGAAGAATGCTCAGTGCACGTGGTGAGGTTCTTGGGTCTCTGCTGGGTGTCCATGCTCTTCTGTGTATCTGCCTTCTTCCCAAGTGGCTCAGTGATAAAGAATTCACCTGCCAATGCAGGAGACCCAGGAGATGAGGGGGTTTATCTCTGGCTTGGGAAGATCCCCAGGAGAAGCAAATGGCAACCCACTCCAATATTCTTGCCTGGAAAATTCCATGGACAGAGGTGCAGGCTACAGCCCATGGGGTCACAAAGAGTCAGACATGACCGAGCAACTGAGCAGGCCAGCATGCTCCCACCTGGCACTCAAGTCCTCGCCACACGAAACCTCAGTCCAATTCTGGGTCTATTCTCCCTGCATTTTAGAAATGGCTCCTAGCCTGTCCCGACCCTGGAAACTTCCACCCTCAGATACTTGGAGTCCACTTCCTGGACAGCCCTGGAGAACTCTATAACAAAACATTGCCTGATCCTCAGATTTCAGAAGGAAGGGACCAGCCAGCCAATCTCCCAGCCTTCACTATGCTGACATTTAACCACAGATCCTCCTGCCCTGAGGGACCCTAGCGTGGGAAGCACCCACGAAGCTTTACCTGCGGCTACTCCGAGGCACCAACAGAATTTCCTGGAAGTGTGTGTCCAGGGCTGAGAACCTCTAGGGCTCTGAGCCTGGGCAGACCCTCCTCGTCTCCCCAGGGAGTCTTGTTGTGCCCAAAGGTGCTCAGTGGTAAGAGATAAATGGAGGCACTTTAGAAATTTCAAAAGATTATTTGAGCATTGTTGCCGTTGTTTTTTAATTGTTAAGTCATGTCCAACTCTTTGTGACATTGACTGTAGCCCACCAGGCTCCTCTGTCCATGGGATTCTCCAGGCAAGATTACTGGAGTGGGTTGCCATGCCCTCCTCCAGGGGATCGTCCCAACCCAGGCATCCAACCCCTGTCTCCTGAAACTCCTGCACTGCAGGCAGACTCTTCACTGCTGAGAAGCCCCCATATGAGTATACATTGATTAAAATCAAAGATGGTTAGGAGCCGGCCACCAACAGGAATAAGGGGAAAGGTTTTCATACAAAAGATGTCGACACAAAACAAAGAAACATCGGGGCCTAGGCCGTTGCGCTACTGGGGACCAGTTAGTTGGCTGTTTGCTCCTATGTGTGTATCTTCCTGGATTCCAGTGCGTTGACCTGGCTGAGGTTTCAGCCAGCTTACCTGGGCTACCAGGCATCAGAGCCACTCAGTCCATGGCCTCCTGGTTTAATTACTTTTACATCAGTGACATAATCCTTTAATTTCTCACTCTAACCACCCAAATGGGCTGGACCTGTGGGTGGATGCTGTGCTAAAACAACTGGGAAGAAACCTCAGCGATCTTATCCTTACAACAGGGTGAAACAAGTTGCAACATGACCCCCCTCTTCTGTTTGTGGATGGGAAACGCGGGTCCTAATTGGCCCAAGGACCACCACCCCCTGCCCCTACATGCTGTGAATGCTGTGATTGGCCCTGCGTACGTGCCGGCCTCCCAATCATGTGCCCCAGCCGCCAGCGTGGGTTCCCTTATGGAATCTGAGGGCAGAACTGCCATTTTAACATCCCCACATCACCCATGACGTGGGAACCTCATCCACGTCACCCATGAGCCCAGGGTGTCCCTGCAATGAATGACTCAAGCAGGGAAGGTGGGAATCTGTGCCTCCCCCTTGTCCCACAGCCATTTCAAACAGTGGCCTCTCTCCACCCCAGACTTCCTCTCCAAGAGGGTCCAGCTCCCCCCGCCCCCCGCCTCCGCCGAGGCTTCCAGATTAACCAGACGCTTCCTGCGGGCATAGGTCATCTTGGTGCTTTGCCACTTGCTGGGAAACCAGTATCACAGATCGGACCAAGTCAGCTGAGAAAAAGAAGGAAGCCCCAGGGACCAAGATGGGGCCCAGGAGGCCCCGGATGAACCAAGTCACTCCCCCCCCCTACCCCAGGCGGGTTTCCTCCTTGTTAAATGGAACAGCCAGGCCAAATCATGTCCACCTCTCTGCATCTAGCCTTCCCCTTGTAATTAATATTTCACCTGATTATATGAGTCAGAGGAAACCAAACGGAATGAAGATGATGAAACCAGAAAGGTTTGGTCCTGAAACTCACATGGTGCACACATCCTGGGATTATTCCACAATAAAAACGTGTTGAAACGTGGTCAGACAGAGCAGAGGCCAGTCTTTGTTGTTTAAGCAGAGAGGGAACAGGAGCTGCTTCCAGGGAACTTTGTTGGAAAGACTGGCCTGCCCAGGACAAGATGGGGTGGGTCGGGGTCCCAGGAATTAATACCAGCCCAGGCGATTAAAGGGGCCTCATGCAGGGTCCAGTTTCCTGTACTATGACCCAAATGGAGGGCGGTGGTGCCCATATCACAGCCTCCTTTGCCTCATCCATGCCCTGCCCACCTCTGGCCACAACCAAGCCCGGAAGACCACCTCTGTGGGTGCCCGGGATGTCAGGGAGGTCAGAGGGGAGGCCTGGCAGCTCCCGGTAGCGCTAAGCAACTTTGCAAACCTCTGGGGCCTTCTGGAATGATCCAGACCTGTATACAGTTTCAGGGTCTCCTTACTTCTCCAGCATCTGGGAGGGAAACTCAACCTCTGAGCTCTGAAAAGCAATAAGAGGAAAGCTCCATCCCCTTTCCTTCCACAGCATACCAGGACAAGAGCTTTGCAGTTTAAAATCTCCTCAAAGGAAACACATCAGCTGCCCTGGACCGAGAAGCCCAGAGATCCAGGAGGGGCCATGGGTCACCTGCTCTGGCCGTGGGCTGGCAAAGCCCAGGCAAAGCAGGGTGCTGGTTGGTGAGTGGGTCAGCCCTGGCTCACAGTGTCAAGTGGAAAGACAGTGTTCTACAGCTTAAGAAAATTTTATATCTATTGTGAATGAAAAGTGTTGCCTCCCTCATCAGTAAACAAAGGATTACTGCTGCCATCAAGCCACAGTAAGCCACCCCCGCCAACAAGGAGCCCCGAGAGGACTCGGGATGAGAAAGCCCCGGATAGTGGCCCCAGATGGCCACAGCGCATATGCAAGGAATGACGTCAACGAGCCCAGCCTCTTGCATCTTCACATACACAGAAAAGTGTTAAATTCATTAGCTTGAGATGTTTGGTTTTCTTTTAATTAACAGTAATCTTCTGATGTTCCGACTACTCGGTCTCTCGTGCAAAAGCCCCTGTATAACCCGGCTCCTCCCTCGCCTCTTTGAAGCAGTCCATCTGAGCAATCTGAGAAGCTGCATCAATTAAGTCCCCAGTTTTGTCCTGCCAAATGAAACATAATTCCCAGCTTTTAGGCTGTGTGTTTTCTTTTCGGTTGACACTATCTGTCCATCTCTCACGCATGACATAACAGGTACTCTCCTGAATGTCTCTCAAATATTAACTGATTTAGTCCTGCTTTACAGATGAGAAAATCAAGGTGTGGGGAGCTGAGGTCCCTCGGCTACTGGTGGAGCCAGGTGGTGAGCCCAGCCTCTGCCCTTTGTGCCTGGCTGTCTATGTAGCCCGGGGCTGGAGCTGAGGTGGGCAACAGGGCTGGCTCAGGGCTGCCAAGTGGACTCAGTGCCTGGAGCTGGCTAAGAGCCGCAGACACGGTGGTGACTAGGTGAGCTGGCCTAGAAGGACAGCAGGGAGGAGGGGGACAGCCCTCTCACCAGCCCCCAGCCCAGTACCCCAGCCCCCAAGGGCCAAGCCAGCCCGGACCAGTGGGTGGACTTGGGCAGGCACTGTAGGACACGGGAGGGAACCTGGCTGAGAACCCTCAGAGACTATCTCCTTGATGAAGAGCAAACCGGGCCCAGGCAGGGGCCAGCGGGCTGGGAGCGGGCCTTTGGAGGGAGTCAGATTCCTGCATCCATGGACTTTGCCCAGAAGCAAGCCACAGCCACTCACTCCCAGCGGCTCCAGCGCATCTCCAGTTGCAGCCTGCCCTCTGCTGGGCCTGTCGGGGGACCAGGAAGCAGTCTGCATCCTCGGGAGCCTTCTCAGAGCCCCGGCCTCGGCCCTGGTTCGGAAACTGAGCGACGATGCACAAAAGCGCAGAGCAGTGCGGCTCACGCGTCCATCGTCATTCTAACTAACCACTTGTTTGGGCTGGAAGTTTCAGTTGATTGCCATTGTCAACGAAACCATTGCTTGAGTTGTATACAATGTGTGAGTGGCACAGCTGGGGGTGGGCAGGGGAGGGCTGAGGAGCAGGGGATAGAGATCTGAGCTCCAGGTAACCCCCGCCACCAGTGTGTCGGGGTCCATTCAAGCTTCCATGGAAAGAAGAGTATTGCTCTGGTTTCAAAGTTAGAGCCACCTGACCCCCTGCTGGCAGATTCTTAGTAAGAGACTTTGTGATGCAAGACGTGGCCCAGGTTCCAAGGCCATTGGCACTCGAGACCTGAGAGCCTAGACTCTTGACTCAGGGCTTAGCCAACAGGGGTGACAGTCTGTTAAGGAAACATCACATTGCTGGTGGAGAGATGTTTTTCCCCCTCTGGTAATTTCATGCTTTAAGTCTGGCTCCATCTTCCCCAAGCTCTACAAACCCTCTCTGATCTCACAGGACAGTTACAGAGGATCAGAAGTGCCTCTCATTCGCATCTTTTCATGACCCAGACTTAATCACCAATGAAACCTCAGCCTCTCAGACTGGTTTCCAATCAGCTGCTACTATCTGAGTAGCTGTGGAAGAAAGTCTAGCTTGGCGTCCCCTCGGCCAGCACCCTGGTTATTAGTTTTCTAAACCTGGACTTACCTGGAGAGTCAAGTCCCTATTTACCTAAAAACAGCAAGCAGAAATCCATCACCTCAAGCTTAGGTCAGGGAGGAGCCATGTCCCAGTTCTGGAGATGTTTCTTCTTCTGTGGCCCCTGATCCCTCCCAGCTCACATCACATCTTAGCTTAAATTCATTCGTCATCTATTCTGGTAACCAGAAAAAAATTCCAGTTCCTTTAGTGACCAGCCAGCCTCCCTGTTCATCCAACATTCACAGCATCTACTGGGTCCCAGCCTGTGCCGGGCACTGACCTGGGAGTTTGGGACAGGAAATAGCAGGGAGTTACAGTCAAAACTCCTCCTCCTATGGTGCTACTTAGCGAAAGTGTTATTTGCTCAGTCTCATCCGGTTCTTTGAGATACCATGGACTGCTATCTGCCAGGCTCCTCTGTCCATGCAATTATCTTGGCAAGAATACTGGAGTGGGTTGCCATTTCCTTCTCCAGGGGATCTTCCTGACGCAGGGATCAAACCCGGGCCTCCTGCATTACAGGCCGATTCTTTACTGTCTGAGCCACCAGGGAAGCCCTGTGGGAAACGGGAAAACAGTAAGCCAAGTTCATCAGTGAGAGATGATCACACGGAAGATGAAAAGTGCATGACACAGAGGCAGAGGGACTGGAATGTAGCCTCCAGGGTGGCCTTGTTGCCAGGTGACCGGAGAGCGCCAGGCAGGGTGATAAACGGTGCAGAGACCCTGGGCACCGAGGACCGGCCAGGGGCTCATGGGCCTGGAGGAAGGAGGGAGGGGATATGGCAGGAACTGAGGTCGCAGAGGATGAGAGCAGGTCACGCAGGGCCTGCGGGACCAGAGGAAGGACTCAGTGGTTGTCCGGGTGAGGGGGTGTCTTGACAGGGTTCCAGCAGAGTGACAGCCCCCAGCTCACACCTGCAAGCCTCCTTCTGGCTGATTGATTGTAAAGAGACCCAGCGTGGATGCTGAGGGCAGGCAGACCACTGCCCAGCCACTGGGGGGCAGCGTGGAGATGATGAGAAGGGGTCTTAACTAAGTCTGGTCTTAGTTAGGGGTTGGGCCGGAGGGGTCCCAGGCCAGAGGAGAATGGGGTGGGAGAGAGCTGAGGACAGCTCCTGGCCTGGGGCCCTGGCTGTGGGGAGGATGGGGGTGTCGGCCCCTGAGGCCGGTTTGTGGTGCTGGGTTGTGGTGACGGTCAGGAGGCAGATGGGTTCTGCAGAGAAGTCTGTGCTGGACACGTGAACTGAGGTTAAAAGTCAGCCCAGGTGCCATCCTGTCCTCTCTCCCCCGCAGTCTGGCCCCCCACACCTCCTTCATCAACACAAATGTCCAGGTAACACCCCTACTCCAGCTCTCCTCCCCCGAGCCACCCGTCTCCCGGCTTCCGTAGCGCCCAGCAGCCCTAGACATGATCGCTGCCGCTTACACAGTGGTGTCCCGTCCCAAGGACAGCATCCCCTCCTCTACGGCAGGTCTCGCCACATCCCCAGCCCTGGTGGGCCTGCGGTGGCTGAACGCAGCCCACAGGCCTCTCTCTGCCCTGTTCCCCTAGGTGCTACTCCTCGGCCAGAGTGTCCCGGAGGTGAACGCAGGTCCCACTGCAGGGCCCAGGGACCCAGGTGGTCACTGCTGCTCTTGGGGACCCTAACAGAAAGGAGCCTCCTTCCTGAAGGCTGCATGCTCTGCCCAGGAGCCTTGAGGGTAGAAGATATCACCACATACTCACACATACACACACACATTCACACAAGCATGCACTCACTCACATACACACTCACACACACACACACACACACACATGCACTCACGCATACACACTCACTCATGCACTCATTTACACTCACACACACATGCATACACTCACACACACACGTGCACTCACATACGCACTCATACACACTCATACACACTCGCTTATGCACTCATATACACTCACACACTCACACACACTCTCTCACACGCACACACTCTCACACACATAGACACTCACACACACATACTCACAAGATTTTCACCATTTTTTGCTCCTCCTCTTCCCTTTCTCAGTCCTGGCCCGAGGGTTTTAGACCAGGAGACTGGAAAGCCTGAAAACCCAGCTCTGCCTGACTGTGTGCATTTTTTAAACACGAGGCAATATACGAAGTATTGGTCATGAGTCTGATGGAGAGTGACACTGACACTGCTTTAAGCGGTGGAACCACCGAGCAGGGTCACAGCAGAAGACACAAGCTGGGCTTGTGGGACGTGTGTCCCGTCCTGGTTCCCCAGCCAGTCCAGCAAATCTCTCAAATAGTCAGGAAAACACTGCAAATGCTGAAAAACACAGTCCAATAGATGCAAATGTACGTAGATGTATTTGGGGAGTGACGGGTGGTAAGGATTTTTCCTTTCGTTCTGAATTTCAGCGTCCCGTAGTCACAGCTAACCAGGGAGAACAGCGCCCACGGGTCTGGGCTCGCGGCAGGAGCGCCCCCTGGAGGACGCGCGGCCGCCGGCTCCCTCCTCGCGGTCGCTTCCCAGGCCCCTGCGGTCCATTCTCTGCGGAAGGGCGACCAGCTTGGCCGCCCAAGCGCTGCTTCATGTTTTCTGCTGCAAAGGACATCAAACTGCTTGGGTGCTATTAAAAATATTTAAATAAATGTCCCCTAATTCCTAGCCTAGGAAGCAGGATAAATTGTGTCGGATTTTTCCAGAAAAAAACTTTTTTTTTTTTTTTGAGAATAAAACAGAAAACGAACAGCAAAAAAACAAACAATGACAACAAAAAGAAACCCTTCCCAATCACATAGACAGCTTTAATTTATACCTCCTATAAAGCAAGGGCATCCCAAGTCCAAAAGTGATTGCAAACTTTGTTTCCAGAGAAGTGACCTTTGGTTTCAGACCAAAGCAAAAATGAAAGCCCTTTCTGCAAGTATCTCCAATCCAAGGGCACATGGGAATCTCCTAGGAGAAAAAAAATGGTGACATACCCCAAGAAAACTCATAATGATTTTTTAAAATAACAAACTACACATGGAAACAATTCACAAGGGAAGCCAGCAGATTAAAAAAAAAAAAAACAGAATGATTAATCCTCCAAGCACTTATAACAACAGAGCAGTTCAAATGAAATGATAAATCATGTTTAGAATGATTAAAGACATAAAGAAGGAACAAAACCCATATTTAAAAAACAAAGTTTTGTGAAAAAAAAATACAGACTTGAAAATGAACCAAATTGAAATTCTACAATTGAAAATGACCCAAAAATGTCATTTAAAAATGAAAATAATTTCGAGACCAGGGTTGGTGATATAGAGAAGTAGAAAGATTTGGTGAACTGAGACATAAATGGGAGGGAATTTCACAGAATGCAGTGCAGGTACAAAGAGGCAGAAAATCCAAAAGTGACTGAGAGGTGGGAAAATGACTAAGAAGGGCCAGACTGGAACCCGTGGGGGTTCTGAGGGAGCTGGGGGCACTGGAGATGACCCTTGACATCAATTCTCCTTCCAGCTCCTGGCAGACTGCCTGTCCCATGGCTGGAGGGGGCACATGATGAGTTCTGGCCACTGAAATGCGAGCAGCCTGGACCAGATCACCTCTCAGCTGATGGGCTCTGGAAGGGGCAGTCTCCAGGTGGCGGGGGAGAAGCCTCCTGAAGCAACTGGGACAGATGAGCAGGAGCTTAAGAAGCCTGAGGGTGACAGCTGTGAGGAAGTGGAGGGAAGATAACAAACTGGACCCTTCAAACGTGTCTTGCAGCAGCTGCTGGTAAAGCGCGGTCATTTTCTTTGCTCGTTAGGCAGTGTGTCTTTGAATGTCCTGGCAGCGTGGGCACAGCGATTCTTCTGGATTGTGCCAAGCTTGGCTTGTCATTGACACCCTAGACACTCCCAGAGCTGCCTTGTGGCCATGTCTCCAGACCTGCCTATTGGAACCCAAGTCCAGCCCAGCCAGCTTTGCTCCATTCAGCACATGCCTCACTGCAGGAGAGAGAGCAAGCAGCAGGGAAGGAAGGTCAGGTCAAGCAGGAGGAGTACCCGCTGCCACGTGGAAGCCCAACACCTCAGTGTGCCTACACTAAGGCAGGACAAGTGTCAGCAAAGGACGCCCTGGGGAAAGGGGCTCCCCCTGGACCCCCGAGCTCTGTCCCCTCACATCTAGGAAGGACAAGGGCAGCAGAGCCTGCCTGGGTGGGGCTAGAGGCCACAGAGCCTGGCTTATGGAGATGGCCCTGGAGCCGGGGGCCTCAAGGTCCATTTTGCAAGGAGACAGGAGAGCCCAGGAAGGATGCTGTGGGGAGTGGAGACGGCAGAACAACGATGGGTGAGGAAGGAGCTCTAGCCTGGTCCTCATCACCTACACTCCCACCTCTGAGGGCCCCCTGGGGGGGTCAGGGCTCCCCCCTGAAGGCCCCCTGGGGGGTCAGGGCTCCCCCAGGCTCTCCTGAGCCTGGGAGGGTGCATGAGACCCAAGTTCAGATCCGCTTAGGACAGGGTACTTGGAAGGGTAGGTGGGCGGTCAAGGTTGAGAAGGGGAGGCATCCACGTGGGAAGGATTGAGATGGGGAGGGGCTGGTGGGGGAGTGTGTGTGTCTGACCACCACCAGTCCCAAAGGACAGAAGGGTCTCAGCTCAGTGTATCAGGCACTGTGTCCTGGTGGCCCCAGATGGAGCGGATGGACCACTGGACTGGGAGTCAGTCTGGCCCTTTCCCAGCCTCCCTTTCTCTAAAGGCATGACAGGCAGGATCCTACATGGCCTGCAGGCCTCTTAGCTGAGACAGGGGTTGGGAAGGGCCTGGAGACCAAGAAGCACGTGTGAGCACCTCTGGAGGCCCCTGTAATCCCTTCTCTGCCACACAGAACAACTCGCCTGGTTGGCTGATCGGAGATCTTAGTCCTTCCACCCTGGGGCGTCCTCATCCTAAGATGATCCTTGGTCGCCAGGAGCTCCCTGGCCCAGGTGAGAGGTGAGCAGGAAGACAGCGGGAGGTTGAGCGGGCCAGCCAGGTTGGTGATGGGCATCTGTCAGGGTAGCCCTCAGAGAGGTTGGTGAGAAAGGCTTTCCTGGTGCAGTGCCCACATAGGTCACACGGGGGCAGCACAGGGCTGCATGTCAGTGACAGCCTCCTACTCCCAGGTCCGGCTTCCTGGAATCCCTGAAGAATGGGGAGGGGGTTGCCACACCCGCCCCAATCCCTTCTCCAGACACTTTGTCTGCAAAACACATTGGGCATGGAAGCAGCTTGGGGAATGTGGCGAGTTCTCAAAAGGCAACAAAGAGAAACGCAGATCTGAAAAGGCCCCTTGCAATCCTCCAGGTACCTCACACTGTTCAGAAGTTGGGGAAAACGGGGTTCGGAGAAGTCAAACCACTTGCTCAGATTCGTCCAGATCACCAAACTCCCAGTTCAGGCACTCTCGGCCTCCCTCTCGGGAACATCACTCCACGGCTGGTATCTAAGGGTGGAGGAAGGAACAGCCTGTGTGTCCCCAGGATCCACTGTCTGGAGGGGAGACAAAAACACATGAGTGACTACTGAGTCACGTAGAAAGCAATCAGGGCCAAGCTAGACAGAGGTGAGACAAGGAAGGAAGAGTCCTCAAGCAGGTCAGGAGGTGGGAGACAGGGTGGAACCCAGGAGGCCGTCATGGAGGAGGAGGTAATGTTTGCACTTGGCCTTGGGGTGAAGGGGGGATGAAGTTGACTCAGTTGAACAATGGGGAGGGTGGGCACTCCTGATGGCACAATGGCTTGAGCAAAGGCAGGGAGACAGACAATGTGGAGCAGAGGTGAGGTGTGTGCCCTCTTAGGGGAAGTTGGCCGGCACCCTAAGGTCCGTGTAGGCTGCCTTTGGAACTGGAGGCTGGCCTGGCTTTGGAATTTGCCTGAATTCCACATCATGTTGAAAGTGTAGAAAAATGGCAGTTTCTCCAGATTATCTCATGTGGAGGTGGGAGTAAACGAACGATCTCCATGGTGACCGTGGGGAGGCCAGCCCCGAGGAGGGAAGCGGCCACTCCCCATTCCTCACCCGTGACTCCAACCCACAGGGCCGCAGGAGCTGTTGCCCACAGGGAACACAGAGGGCCCCTCACTAACCTCAGAACTGGCAGGATGGGGGCAACCCAGGATTCCTGGGCTCTGAGGAAGCTTCAGACCATGAGATGGAAGGGCCCCTGGAGCAGCCGGTCCCTCCTGTTCGATCCCCTAAAAAGTCAGGGGCTCAACACACACAGAGCTCAGCTTCCTCCCTTCCAGATGGGTGCGGGACACAGAGGGGAGGCAGAAAGAGGGGGCAGAGGCCAGGATCAAGGCTCTGCCCAAAGGCCCCTACAAGGCTGGCACCAACTGATGGGGTGCACGGAAGAGGGGGTGGGGCACCGTTCATGTCCGTTCTGCTGCTTCCACAAGGAAATGACTTGAAGAGGCCACCTGGTCCTGACCTCAGTCCCCACTGCCTGTGTCGGCCTCCCGGCCCAGACTGTGCGGAAGGTACGGGTACCCACCTGACTTCACTGCCCGCCCCACCTGCCTCCTTAGAAACTGGGGAGACTTCAGGGACTCAGGGGTGAGGACAGCTGGTTAAGAGGCAGGTCCTGGAGATCAGCAGACCTGAGATCCAGGCCTAACTCTGCTCCTCAGGAGCTGGGCGGCAGGGGGGTGGTCTCGGGCTTATTAGTGTCGGCCCCTCTCAGCCTCAGCTGCCCCACCTGTATAAGCAGAAGCCCTCTCTCAGGGTGGTGGTGAGGCTCCACGGAGACACTGAGCACAGGCCCTGGCGCGCAGCACGTGTTCCGTAACAGCAACGTCGCTGTCACTCCGTCGCCTCGGGTACCGTGGATGCCTCTCGTCTGCCTCCGCGCAGACAGATGCCCATCTCCTCATTCCGCAGCATCCTAGCCGATGCTCAGGGCAGGCTTAGTGCTCTTGGCCTTTCTGCAAAATGCCCTCCAGTCAACTCTGTGTTTATTGCAAGTCAGTTACGCTTATTCCCAAGTCTTTCTTATGCCAATTGTGCTTGATATCAGAAATGTGTGATTTAATAAATATAGAAACTAGCAGTTCTCAAACTGTTTGTAGCCAGACTCCTTTGCACTCTTAAAAATTATTGAATATTCCCAAAGAGCTTTTGTTTATATGGTTCACATCTATCAGTATTTGTTGTTGTTCAGTCGCTCAGTTGTGTCCAACTCTGCGAGCCCATGGCCTGCAGAACACCAGGCTTCCCTACAGGAGAAATTAAGGTTGAAAGACTTTCAAAGCCCATGAATGCACAAGCGTGAGTCCATCAGCTATCAGAGCAGGCTTCAGCCTCTAGAATTCATCATTTGTACTTTCGAGAGGAAATGAGAAGGTAAAGAGTGAACGACGTTGGTATGGTCATGAGTCTTAGTTTTGCCTGGTGGGTCTCTTGAAAGGGTCTTGAGGGTCGCCAGCATCCTCGGACCACAGCTTGAGAACCGCTGATGTAAACAAATGAAATACGAGTGGAAAATATGAGTCACTTTCTGAAAACCAGGTCGGAAGGGTTGGTAAGTCCCAGCACACACGAGGGGAGTAACTACACGTATGACGAAGGACTCTGCCTTCTGACGCTTCACAAGGGCCTTTCAGTTCTCGTACGCCTTTAGAGAACAAAAACCAGAAACCAGTGCTGATTCAGAACGATGTGGTTTCAGCCGCAAAGACGACCGAAACTCCAATCTGCAGACTCATGTTTGGGCAAAAGGCTTTGGCCCTTATATCAGAAGACAGATACATGAATGTACTTTAAATATTTTAAGTAAAAATCAAATGTTTAAGAACGTGTATGTGGTTAAGAAGGATTTACGGATGCTCCGAGAATTCTGACCTCACCCAGCCCATCCCGCCTACCGTGGACACAGCTCCGGGCCTCATCCGGGCCTCTGACCTCTGACCTTTGCCCTCCCCCACCCCCACTTCACACAGTCAGGGCCCCATAAATACGTGGTGAAAGAACCAGTGAAGCAGTCACTGAATGAACAGACGAGCAGCCTCCCCTCTACCCTAATGCCCGGCCCAGAGCCTTGTGCAAAGTAGATGCTCAGAAAACCCTTGCTAAGAAGTTAAATGCAGACTCTGCAGACTTTCTAGCTGGGTGTCCCCTTGGTGCCTTTGAGGCCACTGGGCAGGGCTGAGTCCAGGGACAGCCTGTCCGTTTATGTTGTGACTCCAAAGCCCCCACAGCCAGCCCCCTAAAGTCTTCTTGGTCCTGTGAGTGGGAGGCTTGGCCGACCCAGGACTTGGAGGATTCCTCTGCCGGCCCGAGTCTCAGCGGCAAAACCCTTCTGGCCAAACAAAGCCGTGTCTGCTTCCCTTTGTTTTCCCCTAGAAGCTCTGGTCACCACCTAGACCCCTAGGTGGGCAGGTCTGCAGAAACCTCTGCCCAGAAGACCCAGAAACTGCTGCCCTATGCCTAAGGGTATCAGAGATGGGGCTGACATGTGAAATGCAGACAGGCAGCTGGGGAGGGGGAGGCTGATGAGGAGTGGGGAATGTACGCTACAGCATGGTTAAGAGCTCTGACTTGGAAGATATAAAGGAAAACTTCTGAATTGACATTCTGCTCGTTCTTTCCAGAGATCGGAACTGTGGGACCTCAGGTAGACGGGTAGCTCTCGGATCCTCTATACTTTCATGTACCATTACCGGGGCCTGTGGTGTCCGCAAGGAGACGGGGTGGACACAGCCCCGGCCTTGAACCCAGCTCATCTGGCTCCAGGCCCAGGGCTGGCCCCACACCCCCTCCCCACACTGTCCTCTTCGGGGGCCAAATTTGGTGGGTGCAAGTCAGACTGTGCCTTTCAGGGGAAGAATGGTGAAGAAAGATGGCCCATGACTCCAAGAGAAGAGGCTGGAAACCTTCCAGCCTTATTCCCAGGACCCGGGCTTTCTCTGCTCTGGGAGAAGGGAATTTCTCAGGGAAATGAAGGGCGGGGTCCCCCACTACCTCACAGAGGTCTTGGGAAAGTCCTGAGACTCGGGAGGCCCAGGGTCCAGACAACCTGCTTCTAGATCTGACCTGGGCCTGACCTTAAAGGGCCCGCTCAGAGCTGGAGGTGGACAGAAAGCCCTGGGAGCCCTGGCAGCCCCCCATGCTCACTGCCCTGCTACCCCCAGCTGGGGTTCTCCACTGTGGGGGCTGAGGCCCCCTTCTACTCTCCTCTGTGCCCCAAATTCGAAGCCGGGCACCCACAGAGCAGGGTACTCACACAGGATGGACAGCCCTACTTCTTGCTCTGCCCAAGTGCGCGGGTGATGAACGTAGGTGCAACCGATTGGTCCCGACCCCTGGCGGGAGGACCCAGCTGCTCCAAGTGGCAGACAAGGGGGAACGACTACTATTCCTCCGGTGGGGCCTCTGCAGATGCTGAGGTGCCACCACTTCCGTCTCTGTGGTGTCCTCGTCACCTGCAGGCTCTCAGGGACAGCCACCTGCAGGTCAAAGAGGCCCAGGACTGCCCAGCCTCCGCCCTGCCCACTGGGACCTGCAAGAGCCGTTCTGCAAAGGATGGGCACCACGAGGGGGTGGGGCCAGGCACCATGAGGGGCAGGGGCAGGCAACACGAGGGGGGCGAGGCCATGCTGACAGGGCAGGGCTTCAGCAGCAAGGACGGAGCCAAGGTCACGGAGTGGAGGTCAGCCTGGGGCCACGAGGCCCAGGCGCTGACAGCGAGGTTGGTGGTTGCTTTCCAAAGGCTTCCCTCTTGGAGGCCGGTGGGTCCCCAAGAGCCCCTCGGGGGCCAGAAAACATTCTAACCGTTTGTGTGGTTTTCAAAAGCGACTCCCGTGGAAGCATGACTCACTTCAGAGCAACTGAACTTCAGAAACTCAGAAGTGCCCGTGTGGCTTCTGCAGGTCCCCCTGGGACCACAGCAAGGCTCACTTGGAAGAAACATATGAAGGAACCACTCGCCATTCGCCCTGTCTCCTCCCTCCTCTCACAGGCGCCGTCTCAGAACAGAACATTGGGAAGCTGGGCCTCCCTCTGCTAGGCAGACGCTGCCCACTCAGACCTGCTTGTCCGAAAGGGGCAGGCCAGTGGGCACCCCCTGCATCCTCTGACTGCCAATCTGCTCAGGGGACCACCCCCTGTTGCTGACTGGATAAAGGTTCCCAAAGATGCCTACATCCTAATTCCTGGAACCGAGAGATATGTCTTACCTGGGAAATGGGCTTTGCAGGTGTGACCTGTAGACGGGAAGGAAAGCTGATCCAGCTTTAGCATCCTGTAGCCCAGAGTCCAGGTGGCGCTAGTGGTAAAGAACCAGCATGCCAATGCAGGAGACTTAAGAGATCCCGGTTCGATCCCTAGGTGGGGAAGATCCCCTGGAGGAGGGCATGGTGACCCACTCCAGTATTCTTGCCTGGAGAGTCCACATGGATAGAGAAACCTGGTGGGCTACAGTCCACGGGGTCACAAAGAGTTGGACACGACTGAAGAGACTGAGCACTCAATCTGAGCGAAAGTTTACACTCAGATATAGATGGTCCTCATCAGAATGTTCCCTGAGAGCTGGGTCCCGAGTGGGGGTGGGAGTGGCCTCACAGCAGCGGGGGTTTTGGACAGGCCCCGGGGGAGGGGGTCCTGGGATCCACCTTCCAGACACACCCATCTGCCCCCATCCCCGTCTCCCACCGCCCCTTCTTCTCACAGGCCCAGCACCTTCCTTGCTGAGTGAAACTGTTCCTGGCTTTGCCATCAAGAGCTGGGGATTTCCTCGTTGGCAGGCCCGGCCTTGCTACCACCTCTCGCCTCCGACACACCAGTACTGGGGGCTGTGCTGGGGAGAGGAGAACCCAGAGTGGGTCCTTCCAGAATTCAGGAACTGACTCGGCTTCCCACTGCCTCCAGGATGACCCAGGCTCCCGCAGCCCCAGACCTGAGGTTACCTCATCTCCCTCAGGCTTGCCCTGGCTGCACCTGGGGGCCTTATAGTGTCCAGGGACAATGACATGCACACAGTGACACCAGGAACCTCAAAGTCGCAGCCCCCAGGGGCCAGGCAGGCCTGAGACATGAGGAAAGCAGCCTGTTGGGAGCAGCAGGACCTTTGATCACCCAAGCTTGAAACCTGAATGTCTGAAGATGACATTAGGCCCGTCTTGGACAGGGCTGCACCTCACCGCCCTTACTCACACCATCCGCCGGAGTCCCTGGGGACGTCCACGTCCTCTCTCTCACCGTCACCACGCGTGGCAGGTCCCCTGGGTACAGGGTTCATAGTGCAGCAGGCGAGACGCTGAGCTCCTCCTGTGGCTCCTTCACACGCCTGCACTCAGCGGACACACTTCCATGGGTGCTGTGACGGCTAAGGAGGAAGGGCGTGCCCTCTGGGGTCCACGTTTAATTACGATCAGTATTAACAAAAGGACAGCACAATGATGGTTCATAAACACACCTTAACGCAACGAAGGGGGCATAGTTTAATACAATCGGATGCACAGCTTTGGGGACACACAGTAACCTGGGTAGTGAGAGAGGCTCTGATTCGCTTTGGTTTGGGATGATGGGCTCAAGGACCACCGCTCGAAATGGCAGCTCTGCTGTCACCAGGAGAGGGGCCTCGCACACAAGAGAGCAGAGGAAAGCAAAGGCGACAGCCAGCCAGCCCTTTGGAGAAAGGCCCCTGGAGAAACCGTGTCCGTGCAGACGGTGCTGACTGGCACCCACGGATGGGCCTGCGTCTGTAGAAAGATTTGTATAATAAACCAAATAATATTGGAACTCAGACTTTCGGTTAACACTTCTGTAAGAAGTAGAATTACGCTGCATGTTGCTCACATGCAGGGGGTGCGTGAGCAAAGTCCTCGTGACCACGGTTGGGGCCGAGGAGCAAAACGTGGGCTGAAACTGATGAGCTGTTGAAGAACTGGCAGAGAAATGAACCCATGAATGGGGGTTGAGTCCAGAGCAGAGGGGGCTGACAGGCAACAGAACTGAAGGGAACCCGCTGAGAAACACACGCACACACCCACACACGCACCCCTGTACTGCAAAGAAATACACACGTATGCGCCAGTGATATCTTCCTACAGAACCTCGCGCTCAGGACAGGTCTCCTGTGCGCTGCTGCTCCAAGTGCCACGGGGAGAGAGGAAGAGGGGGCCTGTCCCTGAAAGTGGGTGCTCGGGACCCGGGCTGCTCCACAGCAGAAACAGCCTGGCCGTGCCCGGGCGAGCCTGCCGCGCACCTTCGAGTGGACAGAGCATCCCACCTCCAACGGCAGTAGGGATGGGACAGCTGAGTGAATCCTCAGCCCCATGAGTGGCGGCTGCCCGTGGAGGCGTTTGCACTTTCTGACTGGTGGTGTGCCTGGCACCTCGACCTGGAGACCTCTGACTCGCAGAACCTTCCACTGACAACCGTGTGCAGAGTTTAGCTGGGGGTCCTGCCTGGGGGCTTGTGTGCAAGAACGGTGTTCAATCTTTCCCATCACCTCCAAGAAACAGCAAGACCGTCAGCGCATCTGACAGCAAACCGAGCTGCCAAGTGGCCCAGAAAGTTCTGCCAAGTGGCCCAGAAAGTTCTGTCAAGGATCTGCTCCTGGCTTTCTTGTATGGAATCCCAGCACAGCTCGTCCGGCCCAGGCAGAGCTCACATGTCTATTTCTGGATCCAAAACGGGCATTCTGCAGTTCGCTGGGTGAGGAAGGCCCTCTGGCCACGTACGGAGGAGAAGGTGGTAACAAGCTCACCACAGAGGAAGGCAGAGCAGTGGAGCCTGTTGCCCCCAGAACTAAAACCTCCCAGCGCAGGCAGCTCTCTGAGGCCCTCGGGGGCACAGCCGGGGCCAAGGTGCACAGATTTTTCCATCGATTCCTTCAAGGTGTTCAGTCTGGCATTAACAGTGACCATTTCCCTTCTGATTTTAAACTGAATTTATATCTCCAGTTAGAAATTGAAAAAAAAAAAAAAAAACTCTTGAGAAAACATCTACGTGGACAGAAAAAGAGAGCTCCAGCCAGTGAATGCAGAAAGTGGTTTGTTTTAAATACATTCGCTTTCTTTTTAAACATAAGTAAAGTCCACGAGGACAGAAGGGGAGGAGGTCCGAGACAGGAACATGCTACCCAAAATTGACTTGTGTCTTTTCTCTCGTAAATAGTGAAATTGATGGGGTTTATATCTGAAGAGACAGAAGGGCTGACTTTGGGGTAAAAGGTGAAAAAAAAAAATGAAAGAGCCTCCATTCTCCGCCATCCTGAGGTTTAGTGACCTGAACAGAGGATTGTGAAACTGAATGTGTAGTGTGTATCCTGGCCCTCCCTGGGGTGGGGCCTCCAGTGGATCTCGGAATCGTCAAAACCCAGACTCCACACCCAGCACCCTCCTGCACCCCACCCAGCGCCCGCCTGCCTCGTCCCGGAGCCTGGACACTCTCAGAGCAGAAGGGGACCCCTTTCCAAGTGGAATCTCCAACAGCCTCCATCCAAGGCTTGGCGATGGGTCCTTGCTGGGCTGCGTGACGTCACAAAGGATTCGAAACCGGGTTCCACAAACACGGGCCCAGGGAGGGGGGTCTCCTCCAAGCTCTGAGTGCAAGGGTTCCCCAAGAGAGACCTTCAGACCATGGAAGTCACAGAAACCGCGGCCCTGCCGGCGCCGGGAAGCCGGTTTCACGTCTTCCTCCACAGGAAGGCCTCGTCGGCGAGGACCTGCGCCAGCCGGGCGTTGAAAGGCCCGTAGAAGTCCCGCAGAAGCCTCTGGGTGACCGGCCACATGGGCCCCAGATCCCGGTCCTCAGGACGCCGTGTGTTGGATGCTGGGCTCTTGGTCATCAAGGCCTCTTGCTTCTCACTTAAGGGTCCTAGAACGCAAAGGAAAGAGCCTGTGAGGCCAGTGAGGGGCATAAGAAACCCTAATGAGAGAATCCAGGCCATGCTTCCTGGGAAGACAGGAGGTTCCTGTAAGAATGTGTATGGAGATTCAGATTCTTTGGCTGGATTCATTTCGGAGTTGCTGAGGGAAAGTGAAAAGTGAAAGTGAAGTCGCTCAGTCGTGTCCGACTCTTTGTGACCCCGTGGACTGTAGCCTACCAGGCTCGTCTGTCCATTGGATTTTCCAGGCAAGGGTACTGGAGTGGGTTGCCATTGCCTTCTCCAGGGGATCTTCCTGACCCAGGGATCGAACCCAAGTCTCCTGCGTTGTAAGCAGATGCCTTCTACGTGGTCTGGTGTGTTTGCCACCCTGGAAGCACAGCTGGGTCTCTGGGTGCAGCCTCGCCTCCTGGTTTCACTTCCAAAGCCCCGTAAAGAGGAGCCGGCCTGTGCCTGGAGAGCTGTGGCCTGCCACACGCGGCCTCCGCACGGAGATGCTCTGCAACCGGCCACTCGAATTCTGCCTCCACCATTTCCACTCCAGGCCGCTGCAGAGGGCCTCGTGGTGGAGCCGTATTTCTCCCCGTGTGTCCTGCTGTGCAGTCACCACGGGGGGAGGGGTGGGGGCCACCCGTGCCCAGGGACCCCCCACTGGCTGAACCTCCACCTGCAGCAGGGGTGTCCGTGGGGGGAGGCCCAAGAACAAACCAGCAGGTGCTGCCTCCCAAGAGTGCAGCCTCCACCCCCAGCCCGCAGGACCTGAAGCCTCTCACTGGCTCAACCTCCAGGATCCCCACTCGGCCTCTGCGCCCCAGGGCTCTCAGGGTCAGGCTGAAGTCCTGAGTCCATGCACAGAAACTACACCCCAGTGTCCCTGGGTTACGTGACAGGGAAGGAACGGACTGGCCTTTGCCAGCGTCCATCTTAGGGACCAAAGACGAGTCACTGAAATGTGCCAGAGTCTGCAGGTGGCCCAGTCAAAGGAAAAACGGTTCCAGGCCTTAAAAGGAAAAGGTAATCGCACTCGACTGCATTACCAGGTCTCCGCGAGAAGGAGACAGGAATCAAATGACAAAAGGGCCCTGAGTCCCAGCGGCGGGCAAATGGATCTCAGGAAATATTCAACTGACAAAACTCCCAGGCAAGCTCATCAGACAGGGCTGCGGGGGCGTCTGGGTGGCTGTGGGGGAGGAACGTGCAGGCCGGCCCAGCTTCTCGAGGGGTCCTGGGTGCTGCCCACCGGGGACCCTCTGCACCCGTGTACACGCCTCTACCAGCCGTCACTGGGGCCAGTGAATTAGCCTGCCACCACAAAGTGCCACCAGGGACTCGAGGGGACGGTCTCCTCTGGGTGGGGACAGGGTCCTTCACCCTGGAGGCCCAGGAGCCCAAACCTGGCCACGTGGCTCTGCCTCCAGGGGTCCCAGCAAAGCAGGGACAACCGATGACCTGCCCATCCCCTCCTCCAGGCCCTGTGGCCCCTGAAAGACAGTTCCAGCAGTCAGGACACCCTGTCCATTCTCATGGCGCAGCTCACACCACTCCTTCCAAGATCCCTTCAGCAGCTGGGACCCCCAAGTCACATGTAAGGATTTCACGTGTATGAGGACACTAAATCACTCCTCGCCCATGTCACCATCAGTCACTCGGTGATTCAAGCCTTGCTTCCTCCTCTCCTTCCACTGGACCATAAGCTCCCAGATGAGTGGCTGTCTCTTCCTCCCCGGAGACCCCCTCCCCACACTGCGTACAAGGCCCCATCTGGAGCTGGTGCTTCACCAACAGGCGCTAATCTGTGGCTCTCCCCGCCCAGGCCCACCCTGCCCAGGCTCACGGAGTCTGCCTGGGACCCGGCAGGTCGGTGTCCATGGAACTCCCGCCCTGCTCTGTGGGTGTCCGGCTCAAGATTCATACCAAGGCTGAGGAACTGGAAGACCCTGTGCATGGTGTCCTTGACGTTGGAGGCGTGGTCTTCCAGGCGGAGGATGAGGAACTGCTCCTTGTTAAAGACGGTGAGCCAGTCTAGAAGGTACACGGCGTACAGCCCAACCTGGAGCCTCACCTAGGACCGAGCAAGAAGGCGGGCGTTAGTTCAGGGGTAATTCCTCCAAAACCGTAGATGCTTTTCTATATGCACTACACATTATAAACCAACAGCGGGAGGAATCCCAGCAAACAAGTACCTTCAGAAGCTGGAAATTTTATGTGGACCGAAATGCTGGACTGGATGAAGCATAGCTGGAATCAAGATTGTTGGGAGAAATATCAATAACCTCAGATATGCAGATGACACCACCCTTATGGCAGAAAGTGAAGAACTAAAGAGCCTCTTGATGAAAGTGAAAGAGGAGAGTGAAAAAGTTGGATTAAAGCTCAACATTCAGAAAACTAAGATCATGGCATCTGGTCCCATCACTTCATGGCAAATAGATGGGGAAACAATGGAAACATCACTTCATGGCAAATAGATGGGGAAACAATGGAAACAGTGAGAGACTTTATTTTTGGGGGCTCCAAAATCACTGCCGATGGTGACTGCAGCCATGAAATTAAAAGATGCTTACTCCTTGGAAAAAAGCTATGACCAATCTAGACAGCATATTAAAAAGCAGAGACATTACTTTACCAACAAAGGTCCGTCTAGTCAAGGCTATGGTTTTTCCAGTGGTCATGTATGGATGTGAGAGTTGGACTATAAAGAAAGCTGAGTGTCGAAGAATTGATGCTTTTGAACTGTGGTGTTGGAGAAGACTCTTGAGAGTCCCTTGGACTGCAAAGAGATCCAACCAGTCCATCCTAAACATCAGTCCTGAGTGTTCATTGGAAGAACTGATGCTGAAGCTAAAACTCCAATACTTTGGACATCTGATGTAAAGAACTGACTCATTTGAAAAGACCCTGCTTCTGGGAAAGATTGAAAGCAAGAGGAGAAGGGGACGACAGAGGACAAGAGGTTGGATGGCATCACCGACTCAGTGGACGTGAGTTTGAGTAAGCTCCAGGAGTTGGCGATGGACAGGGAAGCCTGGCGTGTTGAAGACCATGGGATTGCAAAGAGTCGGACATGACTGAGTGACTGAACTGAAGTGTTTTTTTTAAGTCTTTATTGAATTTGTTACAATACCGCTTCTGTTTTTACATTTTGGCCAAGAGACATGTGGGATCTTAGCTCTGTGACCAGGGACTGAACCTCCACCCTCTGCATTGGAAGGCGAAGTCTCAACCACCGGACCACCAGGGACGTCCCCAGAAGCCGGATTTTCAACACCACTCGCGCTTGCTGCCCTGTGCAGGCCTTTGTGTTCCATGCACAAAGGATTCCCACACTCAGGGTCTCGTTTCATCCTTAGAACCACCCTGTAGGTATCTTCACGACATAGAGAGGACCTGAGTGAAGGGAGAGGCCAAGGTTACGCCCACCAGTGGCATGGAATTCCTATACACAGGACCCAGCTGCCTTTGCTTCTATACCCAGCACACAACAGCCGTGAGAAACACCTGCAAATGCCCAGCAACCAGCCACAAGAGGAGCCGCCAAATGCCGGGCACCACATGGAGGTCTATGACCTTCAATGTGTGTGCACATCCCAGTCTGAGCAGCGTTGTGTGAAGCCCTTCCTGTCCACCTGCACTTCGGGGTCCTTGTCCTTCTCCTGTGCCTTCTCCCATGCCAAACTGCAAGCGTTTGTGGTGAAGCATTAACCTGACCCACAGAGATGTCTGGCCTTGGTCCTTGACTCCTGGGAGGCCACCTAAAGCCACCTGGGAAGTCCTGCCTGATGAGAGTATCTCGCTTGCCAGGGGGGCGGGGGGGTGGGTCTGGCCACTGGACAGTCTAACAGCATGACTTAGGATGGGGGCTTTGGGCCTCGAAGGACCAGTCTGACCTCCAAGAGGGACTGGACGGGTAAAGGTCAGCCAGGTGGGCAGTACGTGATGGAGCCTCGAGAAACGCTGCAGACGCCAAAGGCTTGGGTGGCCGTCCCCGGCCGGCAGTATGCTGCGTGTACCATCACACATGCTTCTCCTGGCTGACTTTAATCCGTGTCCCTTCCCTGCTGTAAACCGTAACCACGAGTGTAACAGCCAACCGTGTGCTCTGGGATTGCTTCCAGTGAATTACTGAACATGATGGTACTTTGGGGGACGTCCCCCAGTTTGCAAACAGTGTCAGAAGGGAGAGTGGTCTTGGGGACTGCTCCCTCTGACTTCACAGTTGGCTTTACAAAGCTCCGGAAAAACAGTGAACCCTTCCCCTTCTGCTGAGGCCCCCCCCTTTCTCCAGCACTCCCATCCGTGCCCCCCACTCAGGGACCCCGCTCTGTGTCCGGCCTCTGGTTGTGCCTCGTCTCTTTGTTCAGGCACGGTCCCAGCCCCCTGCCTGGTGCTCCCACCTCGAGTCTCTGAGGGTAAGCTCCCCACACTGATGCCTGGCCTCACCTGGCTCTCCTTGTGTGCAAAGTCCTTGGCCTGGCTAGACCCCCAACCCACCCCCTCCCACGTGGAGCACCTCTCAGTGCGCAATCCTGGTTCCTGACGCAGACTTTCACCTCCTACTTCCGCTCCCTCCCAGCTCGACCTTGACCTCCTTCCTCCAGGGTGGGGACCAGGATCCCAGTCGTCATCTCCTCATCCCGCATGAGGCCAAGCCCCCTGGCACTCCCACGCTGAACACCTTGACGACCATAAGACGGTGAAACCTTGACAAAATACGTACAGACGCTACGTACAGACGCTAAGTGGCTTCATCTCTCGCTATTCTTTTTTTCCATTTCATTGTTCTTCTAATTGTGTGGGAGGTGGTGGAGGAAGAAAAACAACTGGAGGGAGGAAAGCTGTCTTCAGAATTCATTAGCTGCCTGCAGCCCTCAGGTTGCAGCTACCTCAGACACCAGCTCGTAAAAAGACCTCAAGCTGGGCCAGAAATAAAGAGAAAACAGGAACGTGCCAGCCTCAGAAATAAACACATGTGTCGCCTCCAACACAGACAACCACTGTGAGCACGGCTTCTTGCTAAATCATTGAGAGCTTTCTGTTCTCAGCCTGTCTGTCCCTCCAAGGAGGACCAGCCTGACCAAGTTTATCTCTTCCAGAGAACCTGCCTTCGCTCCTGAGAACCTTCTAGAAGGTTCTAGAAGCTCCTGCCTTTGTGGCAGGACGGGGGTGTTTTAAAGTAGCTGCAGTGGTCCCTAGACCCGGCCACAGGGGACAGCATTTCCCTGGAAGTGCGTCTGTGCCTTCATGGACAGAACCCCCCCGCACTGGCCAGGCAGGCCTCCTGCAACTGAGTCTGTCTTCCCAGGAGGGCTGGTCAGCAGCAGAGGGACCGTCTGGGGCAAGCAGGAAACAAACCTGAGAGGGCTCTGCAGGGGCAGAGGGGTGGGCAAGCCCTCCCGGTATCCTGGACACTCCTGTCTCACTCCAACCCCTCAGCCCCCACCCCCACCCCCTTACCAGTCAAAGGAAGTGCTGCTCACCTCGAATGACAGTTTCTGGTTCACGGAGCATCACTGCTAACAACCCAAGATAGGCTCACACCACCCCTCCCCTCATCTTTCCCCAGTACCGATCAGAGAATCAAAGTGGAATGGGGATAAAAAAGAGTCTTTAGGAGAAGTGCCCAGTATGTTTAAAATTTAAAAACATTAGAGCTGAGAGAGGCCTTTGAGTTTATCTGCTTCAGCCGGCTCTGGGTGGAAACACAAGAGGCCCAGGGAAGGCAAGGAGCCTGCCAGGGTCGGTTGGAGAACACCCACCAGAGCCTAGTCCCGAAGCTGGGCCCTCGCCCTGGGGACCTGTGCCCCCATCCCAGGCCGGGAAAGAGCTGAGGAGTGCGGTGCAGGGTCTCCCCTGACAAGAGCACACGAACCCCTCTGCTCCTCATTAGGGAATCAGTTGGAACTCTCCACCCGGCTTCTCCACTAGTTTCACAGACTACCCATTCACTCATTCATTCTGCAAATATTCTAGTGCATCCTGCATGCCAGGTTACATGCTAAGCAACGGGGATGTGCTGCTATGTAACAGACATGGCCCCTGGCCACGTGGAGTTTGCAATCTGGTGGAGGTGGAGCTAAACTGGTGAAGAACAATTATCTGTAATGGCCAACTGTGATCCAGGCTGTGGGGAAATGAAAGGTGTGGAAAGAAAGTGAACTGAAGTCAGGATTAAAGCAGGACCCGAAGGATGAGGAGCACGTATCAGGCAGGGGCGTGGGGTAGGCTCTGGAACCAGGTGTCCCCAAGACGAGTGCCCAAAACAACCCCTGGAGGGCTGCTGCACAGGCAGATGGACCGCCCCCCACCCCTCCCAAAGCTCCTGATTCTGGAGTCTGGGACTCAACCTGAGAGTATGCGTTCCCGACAAGTCCCCAGGGATGCCGATACTCTTGGTCTCGGACCACACCTGTGAATCCCTGCTCTGAGGCAAGAGGACCCAGCAGGGGAGGGTGCGGCTGTAGAGCAGTGATGGAGAGGGAGATGGGACGTGGGGAGCAGGAGGGCAGGCAGGCGGGACCGGCTCCCGGGCTCAGGGGCCAGATTCTGTGTTGATCCTTTGTGTGCGTCTTCCCTGCAAAACTATACACGCCAGCAGGGCGGCCTGGGATCCTACCTGCTCCTCTGTGCAGCCTGCTCTTAGGGGAGACACTGACTGAACCGCCTACCCCGGCCATGCAAGGTAGGAGCCACTTGCATGAGCTATCTTAACAACAGGTCAGGAACACGTGGTGAGGAATATGGAACTAACAAGCTACCACAAACCAGAATAATTCAGGAAGGGTCAAGAAAAGAGGAGATGCCAATCCATATGTTCTACCAACCTGCCAGAATCCTCCTCGCTGAAATCCATCTTGGCTGAGCCATGCACCCACCACCAGCTAGGATGGAGTCAGAGTGATTGGCCAGAGACAACTTGGAAACTAACCCCTTTACCACGAAACCTAAAACTTTGAGCCGCCTGGTGGAGCGGTTCTCCTGGGTTCCCTTACCCTGCTGCTCTCCACAGGGGCTGCTGCTGCTGCTGCTAAGTCGCTTCAGTCCTGTCCGACTCTGTGCGACCCTAGAGATGGCAGCCCACCAGGCTTCCCCGTCCCTGGGATTCTCTAGGCAAGAACACTGGAGTGGGTTGCCATTTCCTTCTCCAATGCATGAAAGTGAAAAGTGAAAGTGAAGTCGATCAGTCATGTCAGACTCCTAGCGACCCCATGGACTGCAGCCCACCAGGCTCCTCCATCCATGGGACTTTCCAGGCAAGAGTGCTGGAGTGGGGTGCCATTGCCTTCTCCGTCCACAGGGGCACCCCTTCCCAATAAAGTCTCTTGCTTTATCTGCATGTGTGTCTCCTTGGACAATTCATTTCCAAGTTAGACAAGAGCCCCCTTCCTGCAACGCTGTCAGATAAAATAGTCTAGACAACAAAGAAAAGGGAGGGAACCCTCTTGACTTCGAACCCCATCACACCTGGGGGTTCCCCGGCCCCCACCTCAAGCAGATCTACCACGTGGAGCAAGCCTGTGGACCACACTCGGGGGCTGAAGGAGACTTACCACTGTGGCAAGCCTGCTGAGAAGGCACTTGGGACAACCCAGGGTGCTGTGCAGTGCGAAACCATCCCTTAGCTACACCATGCTGAAGTCACCAGTAACAGCTTCTTTTACATGGGGAAAAAAAGAGGGGATAAGGAGATCAAACCAGTCAACCTGGAGGGAAATCAACCCTGAATACTCATTAGAAGAACTGATGCTGAAACTGAGGTGCCAATACTTTGGCCACCTGATGCAGCGAGCTGACTCATTGGAAAAGACCCTGATGCTGGGAAAGACTGAAGGCAGGAAGAGAAGAGGGCATCAGAGGATGAGATGGTTGGATGGCATCACTGATGCAATGGACATGAACTTGGACAAACTTCAGGAGATGGTGAAGGATAGGGAGGCCTGATGTGCTGCTGTCCATGGGGTAGCAGAGTTGGACACGACTGGGCGACTGAACAACAGCAGCAACCACAAGAAACATACAGCTATATTCCTGAAGGCAAAGGAGAGCAAAAAAAGAGGGATCGATGGAAAAAAATTTTGCATTAAGACTCAGTCGGAGAAGCACTGAAAGTCACTGGTGGGTAATTTTTTAAACCAACAAAACAATCCAGCATTAGAGAGAACACTCTTAAGACAATCAGAGAGTTGGGTCCTCACGTCTGCCAGTCCTAATTGCAGGGTGTGTTTCCGAGCCTTGCTAAATAATAATCTTCCTAAATGCACCCTCTTTCTTTTGCAGAGGGGGAGGAGTGAGCATTGCAACTGAGCCATCAGCGAGGAAGAAAGCAGGGTGCCAGCTGAAAGGGCCCATCAGCTTTTATAGATTTTACATCCATGAATATTTCTTTGGCATTAGCCACCGCTCAAAGGCATGGGGAGAGGCATTTGCACATTAAAACGCTTCTCTGTTTAAATGCTAAAATCCCCATCCACAATGCCCTGGCACAATAACCGCGGAGCAGCCCTTCCGCATACGCACAGGCATGGCGTTGTTGAGGGTGTTGTTGTAGACGCAGGCACGCAATGAATAATCCAGCATGCAATTTTCAAACAGCTGCAGAGCTTCTGTCACTTTTTCATGGAAGTCATCTGCAGATTTATTCGAACTTGCAAAGTAGAGATAGTCGGAGTACAACCTGTGAATAAAACAGATGGATCTTTTTACCCCCAGGAATGTGAAATCGCGCTATCTGCGTGACAATGGAAATCAGCAAGCAATTATGTTACTTCGTTCAGTTCATTGAGACACCACAGCTCTCTTCTTCCCTAGCCCACGAGCTGCTTCCAACCGCCCCTGCCCCGGCCAATCTCCCCACCCTTCACAGGTCCACCCACGCTCTCCTGGACGCAGGCACGGTCTACACGGCCCCAGGCAAGCCCCATTCATTTTTTCTGTGCTTTCCTCTCTTTTGGTCCTTTCTAGGCACCTTGGGCCAAGGCGGTTTTCACAATGAGTGAACTTTGAAACAACACCAGATTACAAAGACTGTACAAGAGCAGAGAGGCCATGAAAATTTTATGCCCCTTCCGGTTCCTATCTCCCCTGTTCGTGGCAACAATAACAGAACAGCTGTCGCTCTGCCAGTATTACAATTCTGTGTGAGATTCCTAGCCCATTCCAGACTCGGAAAGTTAAAGCAAAATTATGAAATGCATCCTTCTAGGTTGATAGGAATCTATTTTTAACACAATGTAGAAACATCTCCACCCCAGGTCTAACGGCATGCAGACACCAGTAGACCTCCACACGTGTCCACGCACATGGGAGCTGTTCACCCAGATCCCACAGCATGCACACAGGACCTGACAGTGTCTCTGTGTAACCAAACTGTTCTCAGGTTCCTCTGGGCCTTCTTCCCAGCTCAGCCTTGACTCTTAGACTTTCCTTGTCTGTCTCTGCATCCCCCAGTTTTAACAAGAATCCTGCCAGCTCGATTTAGCCATTTAGCCAGACTCTCCCCTTAACCCTGCTGTTTCCTCTTAGTTAGCTTCCCATCCGCCAACCCACATCCTCCTGGGCTACAAATTCCCACCTTTTCTTGCTGTATCTGGAGTTGACCCCGGTCTCCTTCCCCTACTGCAAGATCCCACCTCAGTGGTCCCTACACCTATAGCCCTCAATAGTCACCTTATCATTCTTTAACAGGAGTCAGAATAACGATTCTTTCTTTTCCCACAAATCCTTTGCACCAGGGAGTCCTCTGGTGGCTCAGATGGTAAAGAATCTGCTTGCAGTGTGGGAGATCTGGGTTCGATCTCTGGGTTGGGAAGATCCCCTGGAGGAGGACACGGCAACCAACTCCAGTATTCTTGCCTGGAGAATCCCATGAACAAGGAAGTCTGGCAGGCTACAGTCCATGGGGTCGCAGAGAGTCGGACATGACTGAGTGACTATGCTTTCACTTTCTCCAAATATATTGTATTGTACTTTAACACTACAGATAGATATTTCCTTTGATGATGGGATAATTCTTTTCTTCTATCAAATAAACAAAAGAATGGGCTTCCCTGATGGCTCAGTGGTAAAGAATCCGCCTGCCAATGCAGGAGACACAGGTTCAATTCCTGGTTCGGGAAGATCCCAACATGCCCCGGAGCAACTGGACCATGCGCCACAGCTACTGAGCCTGTGCTCCAGAGCCTGGGAGCCGCATCTACTGAGCCCACGTGTTGCAGCTAGAGAAGCCTGCACACCCTGGAGCCCGAGCTCCACAGGGAGAGAAGCCACTGCAGTGAGAAGCCCGCACACCCCAGCTGGAGAGTAACCCCCACCCGCCGTGATCAGAGAAAAGTCTGAGCGGCAATGAAGACCCAGCACAGCCAAAAATAAATAATAAAATAAAAGTAAAACAAAACAAATTATAACACTATAATGAGCACACCTTTGTTTTAAAGTCCTCAGCCCCAATTTCCCTTGTGGCCTTAACTTTTGATCCCCAGCTCCTATACTCTAAGTCATGGTGGGAAGGATGGGTATAGCATTAAATTCATCTGTAAAACAGGAAAACTCCTTGTGCTTTCCTCACGACAAGGTAATCCATATAAACCTCAAGGGTGAGCCTTGTTATCAGTTTCTCATACATCTGTCCAGAAATTTTCAGTGCACCCTCAAATATATATCTGCATATCTTATATTTTTTAAAAACACAGACGTATCAGGCTATATTGGATGGGATCAGATAATATATCTGTTCTTATGGCACTTCTCTAATTATTTAATTAGGGAGAATTTTGGACATTCATAAAAGTAGGTAAGATAATATATACACTGCAGCCAAACACAAACAGATTCCACTGTTGTAATTTTTTTTTCTTTTTTCTTTTTTCTTTTTTTGCAGTTCCATGCAGCTCAGTTCCTCACCCAGGGTTTGAGCCTGGGCCACGACAGTGAAAGCCCAGAAACCTAACCACTAGGTCACTGGGAAATGACCCAGCAATTTTTTACTTTAATAGAATTTCCAAGTTGAGAGTTTTCTACACCTCTTTTCACCTCTTCTCCTTTTTCTGCTGGCAGAGAGCTTAAGTCTTCCCCCCCTCCCCCCCCCCTTTTTTTTTTGAGTTTTTCAACACTTCCCCTTTTGTTTCTGTCTCATGCCTTTTTCAACACACACCTCCTGCCCCCCTCCCCGCCCCCGCCCCATGCCCAACACCCTTCACACACACTCAGCCCGGGGCTGCCTGGAAACCAAGCAGATGCAGACTGGCTCCCTGCTAGGCAGTGGCATGCCTCTGTCCCTCTCGGCTCCATACTTTCTATCCTCCCAGCATCTCCAACCCGGCTTCCCTCTTTCCAGTGAAGGAAACAGCAGATCTTACTAGGGTCTCACAGGTCTGGGGACTGTAGCTGTGCACCGCTGATTGCACCCAGGGCTTCCTTCTGGCTGTTGGCCACCCTCACCCCCCTACAGAGACAGCAGTGCCCTGGGGGCACAGGTGGGCTGCACACACCCCTTCTCCAGCACCCCTCCCCACTCACTAGTGAAAAGAAAAGAAAGTGAAGTCGTTCAGCCATGTCCAACTCTGCGACCCCATGGACTGTAGCCCACCAAGTTCCTCCGTCCGCTGGAGTCTGTAGCCCACCAGGTTCCTCCGTCTGCTGGAGTGGGTAGCCATCTCCTTCCCCAGGGGATCTTCCCAACCCAGGGATCAAACCCGGGTCTCCCACATTGTAGGCAGATGCTTTACCATCTGAGCCACCAGGGAATCCAAAGATTTCCTGACAACTAGAGCAGTTTCTCAGGGACTGATCGTCTTCTCCTCTGGCATTTGGTACAGTGCCTTCTGCATGGCCCTTTAGAAATCACCCACTGCCAGTGTCCAGAGAGAACACCTTGGAGAAGTAGTGAGGTGTCTGGAATCTGCCCACAGATTGCCTAGAATCCATGCACACACACTGGAAGGAGAGTGCTCGTACGTCTCAGCCTGGTCAGCCACGCCTCCAAAAGGACTTGCTTCAAGACTAGTCCTGAGAGATGCTCAAGCACTGGCAAGTAGATCTTCCCCCAGATCCATGTCCAGCCACGTACATGACCCCATGACACTGTGCTTGTCGATTACAAGCGGCCCCCACATCAGCTGTGCAGCTTTCCCTCTTCAAACACGGGACCTCCATCAAGACTGAGACATGGCACCTGTCACCGCAGGCTCAGTCACAGCATAAGAGCTGATGGATAAATGCCCGAAATCAGATTTGCGTGCAGCTCAAAGTGCAGTTGGGCGGCACACACCTGGGCACCTTGTAGCAGCGAGTCTGTTGGAGGCCCCTCCAGGCTCATGCCGTTTCCTGTGAGTGCTGCCAATTTACAGCTTTGCCCAGGAAAGATGCCGGGGGGGAAGTGACCGATGCCTCTGAGACTGTCATCAGAATCTGGACTCTAATAGGGAGCTCAAGTTTAGAGTCGTTAGCAAGGCCTCCCACACAACCATCTAAATCGGCTGGTAGAGCTGGAATGCTATCACATCGACTGCCACCTAAAATCCCAACCCTGGGCTCAGGCTTTCCACAGTGAGTTTATTTTGTGGTGATGACATTTCTTGTAGACGGGTGGCTCATAAATAAAACAAGAGTCTCTAAAACCTGGCTTAGTTTTAAACACAAAGTAACTTCATGAAAAATCTGCTGACTCCATACAATTCTTTAGAGATCCAGAAGTAACTCCAGCGGACAAACTGGGACATGTCCTCAGGTCCAGCCGCGCCAGTCCAGCCCCGCCCAAGTGAGAAGACTGATTTCCATCTGCCTGGGGTGCAGTGAAATGAGCTCAGGGCCCCACCTGCTGTGAATCAGGTGGGTTCATGGCCCTGAGCACCAGGCCAGGCCCACTTCCTCGGCAGGGTGAGGGGAGACTTCTCCTTCCCCTCAGTCCCCCAGGGACCCTGGATCTGCTCACAGGGTGGGCAGCGGGCTTCCCTGGAGCCCACACACGTGCCGAGATGCATGTCTGTACCAAGTCCTTCACACGCTATTTGAGCCGAGAACCTCCCTGCGCCCGTTTGGAGTCTACAGATGTCCTGAAAGATGCCCAACTCCTGACCACCAGTATCTGCGAATGGGATCTTATTTCAGGAATAAGGTCTCTGCAGATGTCATTATGGTGAAGACCTCCAGGTGAGAATGCCTTGGCCTTATGGTGGGCCCGAAATCCAAGGACTGGCATCCCTGTAAGGGGCAAGGACACAGACACATGGGGAGAAGGCCACATGAAGACAGAGGCAGAAACCGAAGTGTTACCTACAAGATAAGGATGCCAGGACTGCGGAAGACACTGGAAGCTGGAAGACCAGTGGAATGAACCCTCCCTCAGAACCTCCAGGAGGAGCTAAACTCGCCACCACCACCTTAACTTCGACCTCTAGCCTCCAGAACAATGAGAATAAATGTCTGTTTTTTCAAGCCAGCGCATTTGTGATGATTCGTTACGAGAGCCCCCCAAGAAACTAACACAGTCCCGAAACCAAATTCCTGAGGAGTCATTTCTGCCAGGACCTCTCTCACCCTGCGACCCTCGAAGAGTAACCTGCGTGTGCAGGAGGATGATGGCCATGTGGCCAGCTCCTCCACAAAGAAATAAGAAGGAGGACGAGCAACACAAGACCCTTACTTCCCCAGAGGGCACTATCTGAGTACCCATGAAGAATCAGGGGTAAGACTGTCTTGGATAAACAATACTATGATTTTCCCAGGTGGGCTTCCTAGGTGGTGCTAGTGGGTCAAGAATCTGCCTGCCAATGCAGGGGACACAGGAGTCAGACCTTGCATCCATCCTTGGGTCGGAAGATCTCCTGGAGGAGGGTGTGGCAACCCACTCCAGTTGCCGGGAGAATCCCACTGACAGAAGAGCCTGGCGGGCTGCAGTCCACGGGTTCGCACAGAGTCGGGCACGACTGAAGCGACTTACACGAGTGTGTGATTCCCCACAATTACTCTCTGGGGAGAAAGTCAGATAATGATTTTGGAAGAGTGCCAGTCACTTGGATGCATTAAGACCATTCAAAAAACGTTGAGGAGGAGAGCCGATATATCAAGAATAAGGCTCCAAACACACCTCAAAACACCGGAGCAGGACACTATGGATCATGTCCTCCACCTGCCTTTGTCTGTGGGACAACGTTAGCCAAAGAATAAGTTTAATCAGAGAAGTGAGAAAATGCAGAGACAAAGGAAACTAGTTCAACAAGACTAGATAATAGTAATGTAATCGTTAAGTCAAGGACCTTCAGTTCCTCCTCAAGGGCTGTAGATAATATTCTGAGCCGTACCCTGTTAGCTGTCATGTAGATACTGAAACCCCCACCAGGTGGAAGAATTTAACTACATGATGACCAGACCATCACCATGACGTAAGCTGCTGGAATTCTGAACACTGGCCTCAAGAAAATGGAGACAAACTGACCCTGGAACTGAAGATTAACTGTACCTAAAACATTCAAGATGACGCTGGTGAGATCACTGATGGCCAACTTCAAGATGACTGTCAGAGATGACTGTGCTGTTTCTGCTCGTACCTCCCTCCCTCCGTCTATAAAAGCTCTTACCCCTTGATTGGAGGGAGTAGGGGGTGGGGAGTGAGCCTTTGGAGAAGCACCCACTCCCCCCACCCCAGATGCCGGCATCCAAAATAAACTTTCCTTTCCACTAATCTTGCCTCTTTATTGGCTTTTGAGCAGCGAGCAGCCAGAGCCCTCTTTGGGTTACAGGCACACTCAAATAACAAGTGGAAGCATAACAAAATAAACCTAAATATTCATATTTTACTCTTTAAAAACCAACTGTGCAATGATGATGTAGGGGAAAGAGGCCAGCCTGGAAACTGCACGAGGGGTTTAGCTGACGTAAGTGCATAATGAATCATCACAGAACGGCAGGGACGCAAGCACCTCAGGCTGCTTTAATAAAGGCATGGCACTGAGAACGTTGGGAGGGTGTTGCTCTGTGCCACCCGGCCAGGTGAGAGCCCCAGAGGCCACTCGCCTTCAGGGCCGGGTGCCAGACAGCGAAGGGGAAGGAGTCACTTCATCTGGAGAAGCGAGACTCAGCAGGAAGGACGCCAGCTTCAACGGCTAAAAGGCTATTCAGAGCTGGGAGGGGACAGGTCCCAGACTCCTGAAGGACTGACCCCTGGGTAGAAGGTTCAGGAAGAAAGCCGGGTTTGATACGGGGGAACCTTTCTCCATCTGGGGCCGTCTGGCACAACGGGTGTGGTCCAGGCTGCAGGGGTAAGGGCTTCCCAGGCCGAGTGAGGGCCAGCTGACCCTGATCCCTGCCCTCAGCCCTGAGTTTTGGTGCTGCCAAGCCCCCTCCTGCTGAACCACCTCATTTTCTGACTCTAGACCCTCCCAAACAGATGGGTGTTACATTTGGCCAGAACTGTTTCCAACAGCTATTCCAAATATAAGACATTCCGTGCCTTCTGTGCTGCGGTTATTTTAGAAGGCTGCTGGGGCGGCCCTGGGACAACAGGCTTGCTCATGGGTGTGAGGTGTCTTTCCTGGGCAGGACAGGGGTCCTGGGACCCCAGCACTCCTGGAGAGGGGCATAGGAGTGGAGGTGGCAGGGGCTCCCTGAACCTGGTACCTCTGGAAAGAACCACGTCTCTTTCCAGGGGGGACAAAAGAGTGGCCAGCAGTGAGCTCACAGGTCTCACCATGCAAAATCTGGATGGTTACCCCAAGGTCACAGCTGAATTCATCCAACAACGGCAGGGCACTCCTCTGAGCCCAGGTGAGCAGAGTTGGGTGTATTGATAGTCAGGAAAACAAGGGTGGCCACTACCTCTTGGGCCTCTCCTCCAGCCAGGCTCACTCCAGAGCTGTATAGGTTGGCCTCCCAGAATCCTCTTGGTGTCCACCTGCTACGTGGCTGCACCTGGCTACTGAGGCCTGCCCTGTGCTCAGCACTACACGTGCAATCTCCCTCCCTGTTCACAACCAGCCGTTGGGATGTGTTCTGTCCTCTCCAATCGTGCAAAGTGTCCCAAGGTCACGGGGCCCAGGAGGCCCCAGGGCTGGGTCCAAAACAACCCAGACCTGCTCAACTCCAAAGCCCAGTGACCCGACAGGACCTGGCCCCAGGCTCATACTTTAGGGACGGAGCTGCAAATCGGCAGCTGGCCCGAGTTGGGGACTAGCCATCTGATGGTTTGGGGGTTTTGGTTTTGAAGTCTGCTGTTTTAGGTGCAGAGTGATTTGCAAGCAAAAGTCAGTTCTGTCACAGAACTACTTAATAAGTTACAGGAGACTGAAACGCAATCACACCTGTAACACAGCAGCAGACACCCAGGGTGAAACCTGATGACCAGGAAGAGAAAACGTGCTCGGCAACTGGAAATCCCAGCACAGCAGAGGCCCAGGTACCTCACGGCTCCCGTCCCTACTTCCCGATCTCTCATCCCGTGGATGAGCTGATACTCACTGGCCACGGCAAACAGCTCATTTCAGTTTACCACTTAGCTCCGAGACCATGACATGGCCTTCCTCTAGGTGCAGACTCCGCAGGTTCCAGCTCAAACGTCGCTACTACGGTGAGACCACCCCCTGTGGCTGGCTTCTCCTCCTTTTGTGAATTTTTTCATACTATGTTTTAAATTGAGAGATGATCCACACCCCATAAAATGCACCCTTTTAAACAAGCAAACAATGTAGTAGTTTTTGGTAAACGCACAAATTTGTGCAAACACCAGCACCATCTAATTCTACATTTTCATCACCCAAAGGGAGAGCTGGTTTTCACCGGTCAGTCCTCAGAGGGACCCAGGTCCCAAATCACTCAGATCCCCAAGCCTGAAAGGCCCACAGAAGCTGGAGCCTCGGTGTCAGGTCCATCCAGCCAAGTGCAGACCGTCAGAGGCCTGGAGCTCCTCTTCTTTCCAGCTTACTACTGCTCACCCCTCAGCCATCACAGAGAGCCATGCTTGGTGGAAAGACCCCAGGCAGATGCCAAAGCTGCAGACAGCTGACCAACAGCTCCTGGACAGGCCTACCTTGGGCCAAGCACTCCCCAGCCCTTCTGTGCCCCTGAAGTGCGTGCCAGCCAGCAACACACATGTGAAGGGTCACAGTTCATCCCCGGCAGCCCCCAAGAGTGGGCACACTCATGTCTTCCAATCCGCCCCCATAAGAGCACAGGGTTCCGCGGCTCCTGGAGGGTCTCGTGCACGTGGTAACCACAGTGCCAGCCAGAGCAGCCCGTCATTACTGTCCATTTGCTGGCACCCAGACCCAAATTCCTGATCGATAACTTCCCGACCTTTGACACAGTGTCATCAATAACGATAATATGTACTTTTCCTATGAGGAAAAAAACAGCCATTTAATATCGCTGGGACGGAGGCCCTTTGTCCGCTGACTCACGCACCATGAACACCTCATCGTGAGGAACGGTGAAGCGGGACTGGCCAGACCAGCTTATTCGGAGAAAACCTCTGAGTCACCCAGGTTGTGCGATGCTGGTGAAGCTCACTTTCTGCCAGAGAAAAACATACTAGGTTGGGGCCTAAAAAGGGTCCACAGGGAAGCAGGGCTGCCCGGGCTGGGCCTTCTCTTCCCCTTGAACATGAGCAGCGTTCTGGACCCAGCTCTGATTCTCTCTGTGCATCCAGTCGCGGGGCCTCGGTGAACCTCTGTGGGTGGAGGCCATGCCAGCAGCCCTCCACCCACGAGTCCCATGTGGCTCACAAAGCACTTTCACAGGAAATGTGCCCGAGACCCTGAGACCAGGGGAAAAGAGAAAAGGCAGGCGCCAAGAATGGTTGGGCTACCCCAGGTTACAGCAGCAGCAAGGCCAGGCCGGGACCCCCAGGTGGGAGACCCCACCGCGGAGCAATGGCCACCATCCCCACCCAGGCTGGCCGGTCCGGGACATGGGCCACCCTCACTCGTCAGCCCCCACACCCTGGGTGGGAGAGGCCCCCAACTCCTCCTGGCAGCCTAGCGTCGGCACCCCACGCCCCCACCAGCTTCCAATCTCTGCAGACAGACACACAGCAGGCTCTTCTTCCCCATGCTCCCCGGCACACAGAGCCTCCTTCTGCAAACAGTCCATGTGGGAATACTGAGGACTGCCAATGACTTTGTAAAAACTTCCCAAAAAAATAAACAGTGTTAAACACATGGGGGTTTTCAGCACGATGGCTTTTCTCCCACCAGTAACAAGATGAGATCCCTCCCCGGACGGACACTCCCAAACGGCCTTCAGAGGATGGGGCCTGTGGCCCTGACCCAGAGCGGGCCAGCTCCCTCTCCCTTCCCTGGCAGCTCACAGTGCAGCCTGATCAAAGGGACCTGGTGTCACCGTTAGGGCCCATACCAAGGTATGTCGGTGACACCCAGACAGGCAGCTTCTGAGAAGCAGAACGCCCAAATTCACCAGGAAATTAACCCGCGGCTTAGGACACTCCGCTACAGTCTTTCTGAAGACTGCTGCCTGGGATTCCAAAACCTCCAAGGTCTTAAAGAGGGAAAAGGGAGGAGGGCGAGGCCTTAGGTGGCGGGGGTGCGTGATGCTGCGGGTGTCATGACCTGTACATTTCAGCGCCACGCCCACCTCCACCGGATTCCATCTCTTGCCCACAAGGGAGTTCTCCTAATTTCCCTTTGAGCTCGTTTACATTAAAAATTAATCTGTCAGTGCTAGGGAACGGCCTGCTTTTCAGTCTTCATGCAAAATCTGCTATAGAGAAAACATCCCTCAGCCTTGGAATGCTAGAGCTCCTGTTCTGCCTGAGAACACGTCTACCGCACACCAGTCAATGCTTCCAGTGACCTGGAGAAGCTGGGCTGGTGCGAGGTTTTCAGCAGCGGCTGAGTTGCCAGAGAGACGCTCATCAGTAGTATGGGCGCACGACAATTTCAGAAGCGTCAATCCGGCTCATCTCCCTGCTCCACAAGCTGGTCCACGCCCTGGGTCAGGATCCTGCTCTCACCCGTGTGGACACAAGTGAAGGAGCTGAGTCCAGGCTTAGGCATCTACGCAGACTGGCATCCTTACTGATCACAGAACTCTGCCCAAGTGGGGAGCCTCCATCCTGCTCATGGCTCACAGGTTCAGTCCCTTCACCGAAAGACCTGCCCCACCCAAGGTTACACCTCCCCAGGGCAGACACAGCCAATGGCCGGTGGATGGGAGATGCTTCAAGGAAGTGGTTGGCTGAGACCCCTGTTGTGACCTCTCCCTCTGTCGGTCCTGCCCTGTCGCCCCTCACAGGGGCTGGCCCAAAAGCAAGCCCTGTAAACTTCATTTTGCCGGGGGGAGGGGGGGTGCTCCAAAATCACTGCAGATGGTGACTGCAGCCATGAAATAAAAAGACACTTGTTCCTTGGAAGAAAAGTTATGACCCAGATAGACAGCATATTAAAAAGCAGAGACATTACTTTGCCAACAAAGTTCTGTCTAGTCAAGGCAATAGTTTTTTCAGTGGTCATGTATGGATGTCAGAGTTGGACTCTAAAGAGAGCTGAGCACCGAAGAATTGATGCTTTTGAACTATGGTGTTGGATAAGACTCTTGAGAGTCCCTTGGACTGCAAGAAGATCCAACCAGTCCATCCTAAAGGAAATCAGTCCCGAATATTCATTGGAAGGACTGATGCTGAAGCTGAAACTCCAATACTTTGGCCATCTGATGCCAAGAACTGGCTCATTTGAAAAGAACCTGATGCTGGGAAAGACTGAAGGCGGGAGGAGAAGAGGACGACAGAGGATGAGACATGAGTTTAAGCAAGCTCTGGGAGATAGTTAAGGACAGGGCAGCCTGGTGTGCTGCAGTCCATGGGGTCACAAAGAGTCACACACAACTGAGCGTGTCTGATAAACTGATAAACCTCCTGTACCCTCTGCCGTACAGTCGGCCTCCCAATAACTGACCTATGACAGAGATGAAAAGCTTGGCCCCTCAGGCCAAGTGACATGGGATCAAATCCCAGTCCGGCCACTTATTAACCAGGTGACAGCTGATAGGTGACTTAACCCCACTGAGCCCACACACATTAGCTGTGACATGTCAAGACAGCCCTCTCACCTGCTTGCAAAGTTCACAGGAGGCAAAGACTGAAAAGGACTTAGCACTGAACCAGGCTAAAGAAAGTGATCAGTGAGTGCTAGGTTGCCACCTCCCCACTGGAGAAGACTCCAGGAGGGCAGACGGGAAGGACTTGGCTCTCCAGTGTATGCAGTGCATCTAGCATATCAAGAGGGCTGGATAAACATTTCCTTGAGTATTTGAGCGCTTGGTCTGGATATTGTTATTATTACCTGCTACTATTGTGGCTTGATAATAGTAACTAATAAGTATATAATAGTGACCATTTGCCCAGCACTTTTAAACACACTACACATATTAAGTCACTTCATCCTCACAACCCAAGACCCGTGACTGAAAGTGAAAGTGTTACTTGCTCAGTCATGTGCGACTCTAGGCAAACCCACGGACTGTAATCCACCCGACTCCTCTAGTCCATGTAATTCTCCAGGCAGGAATACCAGACTTGGTAGCCATTTCCTTCTCCAGGGCATCTTCTCGACCCAGGGACGGAACCTGGGTCTCCTGCATTGCAGGCAGATTCTTTACCGTCTGAGCCACCCTAGAAGCCCCAGATATAGGACTATTTCCCCTCACTCCATCAATGAGGAAGAAAGAAGACATAGAGAGGTTGAATAACCTGCTGAAGGTCACATAGCCAGAGAGCCGCAGAGATGGGGTTCAAATACAGACCCTCTGGTCCCTGAGGCTGCATCCCTATCACAAAGATCCTGGATCCCTGTTCACCACCCACACACCCCAACGGCCACTCTGGAGATGGAATGACATTCATGAAAGGTTCAAGGTTCCAGTCGAAAGGTTCCCTCCTGCTCATCACTCTCTGTCCGAATGAAAAACTGCACATAAATGGATTCATTTCATTAGCAGCCTCATTCCTTCCATTCCTAGCTGATCGCCATGAAGAGAGTAATTTATTTAACCAGCCCAGTGGGTTGTTAAGAAAATCAGTTCATAAAAGCAGATGAAGAAAATAACTCCCCAGGTTCCACGGCTCTGGGGACAAGACATTGGGTCTCAAGGCACTGGGGTCAAAATCAAGTTCTACCCTTTATGGAGCTGACTTCTCCTTCTGCCTTGACCTCTCTCCATAAAACGTGAAAACCAAAGACTCCTGAGGTGGTTGTTACCATGCACTGTGGGAAGAGCACCCGAAAAGTCAAGCCCAAGATACAGGGATGGTAAAGTCCATGAATAATGGTGCAGGACCACTCTCCAAGCATCCCTGGAACAAAGTATGTTGAAGGGGTGGGCACCTCCCAGCCATTTTCTGCATTTCTTGCGGACTGTAACCACCTCTGCACTGAGTCAAACTCCATCAACTGTCTCACAAATGAACAGGCAGGCGGCCAATGTGGGCAGTGTTGAAAAGAAGTCTTACTTAAGAATTGAACTAAATGAAGGAAAACCCTGCTTGTAATTGTTGGCTTCTTTTTAATTAACTGGGACGATTTAGCCGAGAAACTTGAATTTTAAATTGTCATTATCTCTTACATAGAGAAACTTGCAACAGGAATTCTTGGCTGGCCCTTTGGCCCTAAAGAACCATCCCATCCACATTCCACTATTCTCTCTTCCTCGCCAGAAAGATAAATGGGCTTGCTTCTCCGGAAGCTTTAAAGTGGTTGATTTGATTTTGCTTACAATTCCAACATTTTCAAACTCTCTGCCTTTGATCAATTATAGACATAAAGACTAAATGTGAATTTAAACTAGAAATGAAGGTTTTCCCCACTCCTCTCCGAGCCTATTTGTACAAGGAAAGAAAATTCGGTCCAATCCCACGGGCAGGGAGAAACTCAGGGAATCTCCCACTTGCAGAAGTACAAGGTCACAGAACGGCTTAAGTGGCTGATAGCCCGGGACCCAGTTAAGACTCATGGCTCCAACTATTTGTTTCTTCAAGAGTGACCTAAACACCCAGTATTTATCATCCTTTCTGGTGGCGATGGGAAACGAGCCAGCCATTTCAGACAGGCCGTGAGTCACGGGGCTCAAAAGAGAAGAAATTCCTATTGTTCCATCCTTTATCAACGTTTAATAAGCAATGGAACAGCTGCTGCTGTCAGTAACCCCCACAGAAGATGGACACGCGCACACACTGCCCTGCGCACGTGGCTCGCCGCCCCCACACACGGCGCTGTGCCGGCGCCGCCTCTCTTTCCGGCTGTAAGGGCGTGGTTTCCCAGAGGAGCGAGAGAGCCGCACAGAGAAGTAGGTAACTTCTAAGATGGTCCCGAAGATCCTCTCCTCACCCTGGGATTCTTCCCTGCAGTCCCCTCCCCTTGCCTGTGTCCTGGACCACGTGACTTGTTTCTCATTGAGAATGTGGCAAAGGAGATGGGCTGTCACTCTTGTGCTCAGATGACAAAACATGGAGGCTCCCAACTTGGCAGCAGCTTGTTCCTTTGCAGGCTCTGATGGGGCAAGCAGCTTCTGATGACGGGGTGGCCCAGTGGCAAGGTACTGAGGGCAGCCTCTAGCCAATGGCCAGCAAAGAACTGTGGCCCTCTTCCCACACTTCTTGGGGAACTGAATTCTGCCAACAACTTCATGAGCTCGACAGCAGATCCTTCCCCTACCGAGCCTTCGGATGAGACCCTGCCCTGGTGACACCTTGATGACAGCGTTGGGAGAGCAAAGCTGTGCTGGGTTCTGCCCCATGGAAGACAGTGTGAGATAGTTAAGTGTGCTGTCTTCAGCTGCCAGGTTGCTGGGTGATCTGTGACACCGCAGTTGATGAGAAATACAGTCAGCAGTCCCTCGGCAGGGTCAGCTTCCTGAGGAGGCTGTGTGTTGCCATGGCATCCTGCCCTCCTCCGCACCATCACAGGTGCGTGAGGATCAGTGCCTCTCCTGACAAAGTGCAGCTCCTGGAGGGCAGGCGTCTATATGCGCCTGCTCAGCACCAAGAGGAGTGCCCAGCATGTGACTGGGAATCAGTGAACATTGTAACTGATGAACTCCTTCTGTTGAGTGAGTGGCAGGAAGGCAAGAACTTTCAGTTTCCAGTATAAACAGAGCATTTGTTCTTTAAAAAAAAAAAAAGGAGACAAGACTCCTTGGGATGGCCACCTACTAAAAGAGGAACTATGGGCTGGGGTCTGAGAGGTGAGTCGGGCAGGTCTGGCCCCTGGTTCCATGTCTGAACCTGGGCAGCATGATGGCCCTTGCTGTCCAAAGATTGTCTTCACGGTTCCCATGTCCCCAGAGGTGGAATGAGAACTGTGGGGAGACGGACGCGCCCACAGAAGCTGGCTCCGCTCTCTGAGAGAACACGCAGTCCTTTCCTTTGCGCTCTCCATCCTCCCTGCCCCTTCCCCTTGACTATGTCCCTCGCTCCTTCCTTGGCAAACTTCTACTCAGCCCTCAAAACCCCGCCTGGCCTCAGCTCTTCCAGAAAGGCCTTTCTCTGCACTCTCCACTAGCTGCTCCTTCCCTCTTGGGTGCCACACTTACCCCTTAGCCCTGGCTGAACTGCAGACCGCAACACCCACACCTGTCTGCCTGCAGCTGGCATGAGCAGCCTGTCCCCCAGGCTCCCGTTTCTGTGCCCAGGGGGCGACAGAGCCGAGTCTCACCTTCTCGGCCCTCTGTAGTCGAGGCAGGTGACCTTCTTCAGAATGAGGAACAGGGAGATGTGACGGGAAGACACTGGCCAAGCAGTGTGCTACCCCCCTCTTTCTGAGAGAATGTTCCAGGCTCGTGAGCCGCAGCGGGGGTGGCCTGGGGGAGCAGCTGTGGAAACACCTCTGCGGGCAGTGCAGGGTCACTTAGTCACCGGGCCTTTCAAGGCTGACGGTTATGTAATCACGTACACACGAGAGCACCGCTGGTTTGGGTCAACTGTTCTCAAGCTGGGTGGGGGGCGGTGCGCCAGCCCACTCCCTGAGCAGAAGGGCCGAATTCCTGTCTCCCGATGTGTGGGAAGCGGCAGGCAGGACATGGCGAGCTGCCCCGAGGTCAGGGCAGCCTCGGGACCAGCATGGAGGGACTCCCGAGGCTGGAGGAGGTGCAGCAGGCAGAGTGGAACCATCTGCAGCATCCAGATGGCCGCCACAGGGGGTCTGCAGGGGTGGGGACGGGGCAGGGGCCATCCAGCTCTCTGACCAGATCACTGCAGGGCACAGCGTTCACTCCAAGACCCACATGGGGCCCGCAGAGGTAAGCCAAGAGTTCGAAACGAAAGAAGCAAGATGTGAGACTGTATATTCACACAGCTGTACACACACACACACACACACACACACAACACTTCTCTGCATAGATAAGTATTAGCTTGGAAGAAAACAAACCAAAATAAAAATATCGATTATTTGGGTGGGAGATTATGGGTGTTTTTAAAACGATTATCATTCACAAGGCTACAGGGCCAGCAATGTCTGCCATCTGAGGAAGGAACCAGGGGTGTGTTAGTGTCCTGCTGCTGCTGCTAAGTCGCTTCAGTCGTGTCCGATTCTGCGCGACCCCATAGACAGCAGCCCACCTGGCTCCCCTGTCCCTGGGATTCTCCAGGCAAGAACACTGGAGTGGGTTGCCATTTCCTTCTCCAATGCATGCAAGTGAAAAGTGAAAGTGAAGTCGCTCAGTCGTGTCCGACTCTTCGAGACCCCATGGACTGCAGCCCACCAGGCTCCTCCATCCGTGGGATTTTCCAGGCAAGAGTACTGGAGTGGGGTGCCATTGCCTTCTCCGGTTAGTGTCCTAGGACTGCTAATAATGAATTACCACCGACTTGGTGCTTATTCCAGCAGGAATTTATTCTCTCACGCTTCTGAAAGCCCGAAGTCTGAAGTCCAGGTGTCAGCAGGGCTGGTTCACTCTGGGGCTTCCGAGGAGAGTCTGTTCCGGGCCTCAGTCCCGGCCATCCCTGGCGGTCCTCGGGGGTTTGGGAGCATCACACTTCTGCCTCATTCTCACGCAACTTTCTCCCTGTGTCTGTGGATCCCGGGCCCCACAGTTCCTCTCCCCAAAAGGACACCAGCTCCTGGGTTAGGGCCCACCCTCCTCCAGTGTGACCTCATCTTAACCTGAGTCCATCAGCAAAGATTCTATTTCCCAACAGGGTCAAGTTCACACACATCTTTGGCGTGTGTGGGGGCGTGGGGCATAATAACCCTTGTGCTGTGTGCTAAGTCACTTCAGTCCTGTCCAACTATTTGTGACCCCATGGAATACAGCCCTCCAGGCTCCTCTGTCCATGAGATTCTCCAGACAAGAATACTGGAGTGGGTTGCCATGCCCTCCTCCAGGAGATCTTCCTGACCCAGGGATCAAACCCACATCTCATGTCTCCTGCATTGGCAGGCGTGTTCTTTACCACTAGTGCCAGCTGGGAAGCCCCTATAATAACCCATAACAAGAGGCATTTAGTCCAAAGGAAAGAAGACACAGGGCCCTGACAACATCTTCTATATCTTGCAGGCTTTCCCATTTGAAGGATTAGACCTGATCTATGTAGCTCTATGGGGAAAAAAATGGGTCCAAAGTGTAGACACTCCCAAAAGATAGCCTTGGGGTCAATGTAGGAAGGATGCTCTCACTGGGCTGTCTAAGCGGAACTGGGTTGTCCTGGATGGGAACTCCTGGACCAGAATGGAGCCTCTTGTCTCTGGGGCAGGGGTACTGGTCAGGCCAGAGGGGACGTGATGGACTAAATGATTTTAAGTCCTGGCAGCCCTAAGATTCTGCCACGCACACAGCCATTGTCAATGACATCAGCATGGCCTAGCGCTGGCCCGCCAGCCTCACCCAGTCTGTTCGGGACCACGCTAGCCTGGCCTCATCCACACTGAGCAGCTGCCACACTGCACAACAGAGCAGCTCTGTCGTGTTCTTCCTCTCGGAAAGGTGCAGCTGGCACTTTCAGAGCCGACAGGATAAAGGCATCAATCAAGGCAGAGGACAAAGAACTATAGGAGTTAAACCCTACAGAGAAATCCGACACCCCTGATTCCAAGGGCATTCCTCACGCCTGGACATCACTCAAGGGGCAGTCCCACATCCCCAGGCCAGACCGGCAGAGGCTGAAGGCCCGCAGGCTAGGGTCAGAATGGCTAAGGAAACAATCCACAGTTTGTTTAGAAGCAGTGAAGATTGCCCCAAGAATAACGTTTACATAAGAAATAGCAGTAACATCACATGTTAAGCCTGTTTATTTAAAGAAGAAGCAGCAAAATCTTGCCTGCGATGAGAAGGAAGACTGGCCTTCAAAACTGCCTTTTCTTTTCCCAAAACAAAAAAACCCACGAATACACTGCTCACCTCTCCACAGGGTCCCTGAGCATGACAATCAGCTTTGCGTCTGGCTGGAAGGCGTGGATGAAGTCCTGGGTCAGAAAGGGGGGCTCGCCGTCTGTGCCGTTGTCATAGAAGAGCGTCCAGGCGTTGTTGTCCCACATGGTGGAGGCGCTGGCCTCACCTAGAAACAGAAAACGCTGCAAGTGAGTGGGGCTGAATTACGGGCTCCCACAGAGTGGCCTGAACTAGGGGCCACACCTGGCTGTGATGCCGTCTAAAACAGCTGTGCACGGGTGAGCTGGTCCAGGAAGCGGGCAGACCAGACTCTGGGAAGAGGAGGCTGATGACCGCCCTCTGCCACACCGTCACCCCCTCCCTGCAAGGACCTCCATCTGGAGATGAAGGCGATCTGAGCCACACTGAGCATCCCTCTTCCTCCCAGCTCCTCTCTCCAGGATGTGACAGAAAAACCTCTATGAGCATCTGGCCTCCCAATTTCACGATGTTTAACTTTGCCTACGGCGCACAGCTCCATGGCATTTTAAGGGCCCGCTGGGAATATATTAGATGGTTTCCTTCAAAAGGCATCAGGGGTGAAGGAGGAGTTCGGGCAAGCTGACTCTCATTAGGAAACTGCAGGCAATCCACATCAATCTTCCCTTGAAATCACAAGGGTCAGTCCCCAAGCACACTTGAAGAGGGAGGCTTTGCGGGAAGGCTCATGGGACCTTGGTCCTCCGTGCCCATCCACCCCATGGCCTGGCACACAGCTGGGATTCACTCGGTGCTGGCTGGGTGAACGGGAAGCTGGTTCTAGCCTGTTTGATCACGGTCTGCATGACTGAAGCATGATGAGGTCAGTTAAGCACATTCTAGGCCAGGGGTGAGGCCAACACACAGACCTTTCAGCATTTCTATCTCATAGACTTGAACTGGTTCCTTTTTTTTTTTTTTTTTTTTTAGGAATAGTCTTCAGAGATTCAGAAAGAAAGGCAAATCAATCAATTCATTATACATTTGATTTCCCGACATCGTACACGGGACTATATGACACGTCTCAAAGTCATTTATTCAGGGAAAATCTGAGCTTGAAGACTGAGTCTCTTTGATCACTGATGAGCACATCACAGTTATGCGGAGAGTTAGCAGGCTCCTATTTATTCTGTTGGATGTGCAATCATGTCCAGGTGAGTATTTCTATTCTGATCTTTCTTTCTATTTTTTTTAAGAGGTAATACCGTAGAACACAGAAAAAAACAAGCCAATCTGAAGTCCTTTGAAAATTCTACTCACAATGAATAAGAGAATATTAGGCCAAGGAAAGTACCTAGAACTAAGTTGGCACAAATTTTGTCAATTTCATAAATGAACTGGTTCTATGCTTGTCCATTTATCTGTCTGTCCATCTACCCATCCATCTTTCATTCATCCTCCATCCATCATTCACCCATCCTTCATCCATCCATGCAGAAAGCTCTGATTTGGTGTCTAAAATGTGCCCAGCACTGTGCTTGGCACTATAGATAGATGACAGAAACAAGACAGACAATCCCCTTTAATCTCAAACCTTACAACCTAGGAGAAGATCAATAATTCAATAAACCATCAGAGCTTCACTTGAGCACTTTGACAGGGCAGAGCAGGGGACCTTGAGAGCCCTGAGAGAGGGCAGCAGCCTTTCCACATGTATTGATCCCCAGCCCAGAGAACCCAGCCACTGGAGTCCTTCCTGACTCCAGCCATTAGCCCAGACGACCGAGAAAGGGCTCTCTATGATCCATTGGCCAAGATGAAGAAAGACCAGTAAGCTTCTTCCAGGGATCTAACCAGAAGAAGCTGAAGCAGAGTTTTAGGGTTTGGAGGAACCCAGAACTGATCTGGTCCAACAAACCCATTTTACAGATGAGTAGACTGAGTTCAGGAACACAAAGACCAACTTGTCTCATGGCACAGAGCTCGCTGGTGGCACAGCCCGGGCTAGATGCCAGCTTTCCATCTACCATAAAACTCAACAAACTCTGCTTCAGGTAAACATCAGAGCATGGATATATTCTTTAGTTTTCATTTCTAAATCTAGAAGTAAATAAAATGAGAAAACCAAACTAAAGCCTTCCTTTTTTTATTCATTAGCTTAGGCTCTATTTCCCAACCTTAGGAGGTATAGACTTTTAGCTCTTTCACAAGAACATGAGATTTTCCCAGAGGTATATGGTAAGGGTGGTGGTGGCTTAGTCACTAAGTCGTGTCCAACTCTTGTGACCCCATGGACTGTAGCCTGCCAGACTCCTCTGTCCATAGGATTTTCCAGGCAAGCATACTGAAGTGGGTTGCCATTTCCTTCTCCAGGGGATCTTCCTGACCCAGGGATCAAACCAGGGTCTCCCGCACTGCGCAGATTCTTTACCAACTGAGCCACCAGCGAAGCCCACAGTGTATTTGAGCCGCAGTCAAATATTAGTTACGATTTGTAATTTGGGTGTTAACTCATGGCTGCAAGAAAACAGCTAGTACCCAGTTCGGACTGAGTAAGAGGGTATGCTCTCATCTGGCTTCTAGGACTCGAGTTCTTCGAGTTAAAAATAAATAAATCAGAGCTTCAGCATGTAAGTCTGTCCCCTTGGACATGGGACATATAAGTAAACAGCCGTCTTTCAGATGGTAGATTACAATTCTTCTTAGTCACTGATAGTGTAACCGAATTCAGAGAATCAAAATATAATAGATTTAAAACGAAAAAATAGATCGCTGCCTCAGGTAACCAATTTAAGAAAAATATGTGATTTGATTTCTCTCTCTCAGAGGTGTAAGTGGATAAATGTCTTTTAAGCTGAAGCCAATAGAGAGCGTGAACAGATGTGTTTTTTATAAAACATCCTTGTGAATTAAAAAAAAAAATGATTGCTAATCAAACCACCTCATTTTGAATGTCTAAAGGCATTAGGCTGACAAGACTGAAGCTTTTCCAACAGCAATCAGTCACCCATGATGCACGAGAGATGTGTCTATTTCAGGAGAGGCCACCTCCATCTTCACAGGGTCCCAGAGGCCAGAAGAGGCCACAAGAATTAAACCGATGACTAATTGGTTCATTTTGCATTCATGATCCCCTGTCCAAACTTACTCAGATGGGCGTATCACGAAAAGAAATCCAGCATGCAAGCTTAACTTTAATAAAAGCAAGAAACGGCAACGTTTTTAAAAAGCCATTTCAGGTGCACTTGAGTCTCCACGAACTAGAGAGTCTACTAAACGCTTTTGCTTTATGGAAAATTGCACAAACAATATGAACATTTTACACAGGGGGAGAGACGTGGGGGGAGTCACTGGGGAAATAGGCACTCAGCAGCTGAGGGCAAATGTCATGCAAATGCTTGCAGGTGCAGTGAAGCCCGGCCTGGCCCATGGCAGGAGCTCCACGGAAGCCATACCGATAATGATTCTATTCATCTTGCTCGGCTCCTTCGCAGCGCTGGCCTGCAGTCCTTGATGAATCTGGTGTGCGGCCAGGTCAAAGAGGTCCAGGTAGTCTTCCACAGGATAGCGGTCCCGCAGCCCATCCCTCAGGCGGACGATTCCTACAAGAACCAGGAAGCAGGGGTTACTGAGGACAAAGCTACCACGCTGGGCTGGTGGCCTCCAGGGAGTGACCACAGACGGATGGAAAGGTCTGAGGGCCCCACTGCAGTAGCCAAGGCTTGACCCCATGAGCTACAAGAGATGGAGGAATGTCTGCAAACCGGCCACCCTCTTTTGAGCCGTATGTGCTTTGAGGGATGGAACACACCACCACTCGGGTGCACAGTAGCCCCTGAAAGGATGGCACACCTGTTCAAAGAACTATAATCGGGTCTACTTAGAGGGCCAGAGAGGTCGGGGCTGGTTAACACGGGCACCACGTGAGGTCTCCCAGGGGCGGGGCAGCAATGGCATCAGAATACACACGACGAATCACAAGAAAACACCTTCTATCAGAGGAGCCATAACCTCTGAAGCTCAGATTCGTCTTTTTTTTGTCAGGGCTCCCCAGCACCTTCCAGAGGTTCTTTTCCATCAGGAAGTCTATCCATTTCTCCAAACAATAAGGAGAACTGATGGTCCCTAGATGGACACCTGAGTGATTCTGGCATCAGCCACAAGCAGCCTAAATTGTCCCTTGCCTGAGAGGTGGGTAAATTTTCCTTGAAAATGTATTGACAACACACTGCCCCAAACCACAGCCACCAAGGCTAATGGAAAGTGGAGAGAGAGTATCCACAGGCAAAATAGCAAGAGGTTCAAGGTGATACCAGACACCAGACTCCAGAGGCTGCATGCCCCCATGACTCTCCCCTTGACCAGCGGGAACCTGGTTTTCACAGGGAAAGACAGTGAGTTCTGCAGGGGAGGGCCCCCTAAAGATGAGCACAGAAACTCTGGCTTCCACAGCTGCCGCTGCCAAACCACAAAAGACATATTTACACTTCTGTTCACTTTGGGACGAACATCAAAAGGATTAAGTCAAACGTCTGTCAGAAACACACTAAGGGTTGATCTCAACTTAGGTTGTACTAAGAAAAGCTTTCAAAATTTCTTTCCAAGCAACCTAGGTCCTTTCCATGGAAACCGCCCTCCAGGCTCACCCAGACTTTTGCATTTGTCATCCCTTAGCTCCAGTGACCAAACGTCTCCTGGAAGAAGGGAAAAGGCTGAGGAGAGGAAACAGTGACCCTGGGGGCTGAGGGGGTGGCTCAGGCTGGCTCAGGGCTGGGTGGAGCAGAAACCAGCCTGCAGTAGTCATGGGGTGGTGGCTACTGTCAACCTCCTGGGAAAGGGGTGCTGTGAGCGGGGGGGGGGGGGGGGGGGGGCCAGAATTACCTTCATGGGGCTTTCATTCTGACCCTCTGAGGCCCAAGGGGCAGGCACGTCAGAGAAGAGGCGGGAAGCAGCTCAGTGACAGGCTCAGGTCCTGGGATGCTCCAGCAGGAAGCTGAAACCTGGCCAGACACAGCCGCCTTTCTTTCTCCTGCCTCCTCCTAGTGCAGGGGTGTGGGTGCGGAGGCTCCAGCAGGAACAGCACTGAGCTGGGAGCTGGGAGCGGACAGGCCCCAACAAACGTCCACCTGGATGATGCATGTCCCAAGGCCCTTCAGGACAAGAAGAGTGCCCATCCGGCACCCTTTCACTGGCCTTGCACACTGCCGGCACTGTATAAATGCTCACCAGGTGATCAGAAGCTGGGTACTCAGTCCTGCTGGGTGTCTGCCTGGGGATCTCTAAACCACAGAACTCTCTGATCTCCGCCTCTCAGCGTGTTTTCTCATTTCCCCACCTGCCTTCCTCCTGGAACCTCCCAGAATGCCCCGCTCAGGTCAGTCTCAGGGCTCCCACTCCCCTGACCCCGGAAGGAGTGACAGAGTGAAGGCGCCTGAAGCACCCTTGCCGTGGGGACATGGCGGCACGCACCAAAGCGCTTCCGGGTCCACCAATGCGGTTCCTTGATGGCAGAGAACTTGACTTCCGGGTGCAGCCGCAGGCGGTCGTAGAGGTCGGTGGTGCCGCACTTGGGCTGCCCAATGATGTAGAAGTGCGGCAGGCAGCGGAGGCGGAAGTGCTTGCCGTGTGCGTGGGACAGGTGGCCCCAGAAAGCCTTGCGCAGCGTGTCAAAGGTGGAGCGGAAACGCTTGGAGTAGAGTACGTAGGAGTTGGTCAGGTAGGGGTCGGTGGTGTTCCTGCCTGTGAATTCCTCGTACCAACAGGGGCTCTTACTGTTGGGAAGAAATTTGTGTGGGATGACGGAAAACATCTGCAACAGAAAGAGACCAAAACGGAGAGACACACTGAGAGGGGAAAACACACTCTGTCCTCAATATGATCCTACACTGAGGCTTATTACAACGTTCGCATGGGAAGTATTATTGGATGATGACTAAATACTAAAAGTAAACTTGGTAAACAATGACCATGCTTTTCCCAAAACCCCAATAAAAATAAAATATGAAGAGAATGAAAATACAAGTTCCATCAAAATCCATTCTACCATGATTTATTTTACTCACACACACGACTATATAGTTGTATATTTAAGTGGCCGTTAGAGACAAACACTGTGATTTAGGACAGACTAGAGAGTGATCTACAAAAGTAATTTTAACTGCCAGGACCACCTTTCAAGCAAAACATCCTAGAAAGGAATTATTAGAAAGGGGGGTTCCTTCAACCGTTTTAGCTGTGCCATTTAATACAGAGTTCCCTTGTTGGCATTAACAGCATGGACACAGCCCTCTCAGTGAACCCTCATCCATAAGGCTGTCAAATTACCACTATTACACTTGGGAAATTTTTGGTCACTTTCCTGCCAAAGGTGATGATAGGAAAATCAGTCAACGGAGATGCGCATCGGGCTACTCACGTGCAATTCCTGCTTCTTGAGATCTTCTACGTCTGGGAGCTGTCTGGTGGTGAACTCAATCCTGGATGTGATGCTGTTGATAATTAACTTAATGCTTGGATAGTCCTTCACGTATGAAATATTATTTACAGAGGATTGGTGATGATGCTCTTTTGCGTCACTCGGATTTTCGCCCTCCATCAAGCTGGGATTGCTGGGGAAGGCTCCATAATGGAAAGGCGATGAGATCAGAAGTTCTTGGTGGACCCCAGAAAGGATGTAAGAAGCCATCACCAATGTCATTATTATCAATCCAAAAATGAGGCTGCATCGCTTCCCCTTCTTGAAGCGCAAAAACCCACCCCAGCTCTCATTCCCTTCAGCCCTCACTTCGAGAACAGCCAGCAAGTTCATTTGCTTACCGTCCACTCGAAACACAATTTTGTTTTCTGCTTTGCACACTGGGCACTCCTGGCGACCGTGATGTGAGCCTCCTCGGCAGCTGACCTGCTGTGTCTGTACGTCGTCAGGTGACAGTTGGATGCAGCAATTAATGCAGTGCCTCATGATAATGCCCCTGGATGCTGGCCCACTGAGCCATGAGCAAGCCTCTGAGGAGTCCAGATGCCTGCAAGTCGTGCTGTGAAACTTGAAGGATGGCTCAGTGATCACATAAGATGATCAGAAGGCACAAGCAACAGAAACAAGAGTAAAAATGAGCAGGTGCCAAAACACCAGAGAATGAGGGATCACGTTCTTTGGTTTGCCTCTGAAAGATAACACGAATGATGTCCAACTGTCATGTTCTGTAATCCTGGAAAAAGCCACAAGATCAGGAGCAATTCTTCCTGACCTTCAGGTTTTTCCCATGGCACCAAATGAAGTGGAAGTGTTCTTGCTGGAGAACATGGAAACACCCAAGGGATTAGAAGATCTCATGGCCTCAATGAGAGATGGACAGACGCACCATCCACGCAGAGTCCATGGAGATTTCTTCTTTCACATCCTAAAGTTCCTTTGAAATGTTTCCTCTTCATGGGGAACAAAATCCTCAAGATGTCAGATTACCTAAACAACAAAGAAAAGAGGTTTTATTACATTAGATGATGACAGCAATCACCCTGGGAACATCTTCCAAGGAGAGAAGTTCCCGCTTCTTTTCCACTTCTAAGTTTCAGCCACGTTGGCTAGGTCACAAGCAAGTTACCGAAAATCATATAGGATGAAGGGAGAAGTGTCGGGTCCTTGGTGTTTGGCTTTGGAGTTCAGTCTCTGCCACCAAATGTGACCCCAACACCAGCTCCACCAGCACCTTATTAAACACCTCTTATTTCACACAACCCACATATTCCATAATGTCTGTGCCTGGACATAGCTAAGTGACTAGAACCCTTGCTCCCAACTTGGAATCATTCTTAGATTCATGCACAGTTAGTCATTCTAAATTTGAGGGATGAATTGAAATAACAACTCTTTTAAATCAACAAAAAAAATCTAAAGAGAATAGTTAAGATGGGAGCAGGCAGAGAAAATATTTTGTCCCCTCCCAACAGCACTAATAGTCTTTTAACCTAGAGCTAACATTATCAGTGTAGGATGCAAAAGTTAATGAAAATTTAGAAACACTGAAATGATTCTCTCCTTCAGTAGAATGTATCATATTAAAAAAAATTTGACTTTAAGTTATTAAGCAATTAAATCCAACATGTAGTACTCCCCCAAGTAACAGAAAACTTCAGACCCTGAAACAATTTTTCACTTTCATCATGCTTGGGAAAACATGATTCTTAAAAATCCATTAATAGAAGTCTGCAGTTATAAAATGTATTGTTGCCCAAGTGACACTTCTTTGTAGACATTGTAAAAACAGCAAAAAAAGAGAGAACTATATGGTTTTTAGCAGTGGTAGAACATTGCTAATGAGCTAACCGTGTGACCTCGAGCCAGCAGCATAACCTTTCTAAGCTCTGGTTTCCTCACCAGTAAAATTAGGATGAAAGTATGTCCCTTTCAAGTGTGTAACAGTACTAAGTCAGCTAATGCATGTGAAAACTTTGCAGAATGCCTAAACATGTTTCAGTTCAGTTCAGTTCAGTCGCTCAGTTTGCGACCCCATGAATAGCATGCCAGGCCTCCCTGTCCATCACCAACTCCCGGAGTTCACTCAGACCCACGTCCATCGAGTCAGTGATGCCATCCAGCCATCTCATCCCCTGTCGTCCCCTTCTCCTCCTGCCCCCAATCCCTTCCAGCATCAGAGTCCTTTCCAATGAGTCAACTCTTTGCATGAGGTGGCCAAAGTACTGGAGTTTCAGCTTTAGCATCATTCCTTCCAAAGAAATCCCAGGGCTGATCGCCTTCAGAATGGACTGGTTGGATCTCCTTGCAATCCAAGGGACTCTCAAGAGTCTTCTCCAACACCACAGTTCAAAGGCATCAATTCTTCGGCACTCAGCTTTCTTCACAGTCCAACTCTCACATCCATACATGACCACTGGAAAAACCATAGCCTTGACTAGACGGACATTTGTTGGCAAAGTAATGTCTCTGCTTTTCAATATGCTATCTAGGTTGGTCATAACTTTCCTTCCAAGGAGTAAGCGTATTTCAATTTCATGGCTGCAGTCACCATCTGCAGTGATTTTGGAGCCCAAAAAATAAAGTCTGACACTGTTTCCACTGTTCCCCCATCTATTTCCCATGAAGTTATGGGACCAGATGCCATGATCCTAGTTTTCTGAATGTTGAGTTTTAAGCCAACTTTTTCACTCTCCTCTTTCACCTTCATCAAGAGGCTTTTTAGTTCTTCTTCACTTTCTGCCGTAAGGGTGGTGTCATCTGCATATCTGAGGTTACTGATATTTCTCCCGGCAATCTTGATTCCAGCTTGTGCTTCTTCCAGCCCAGCGTTTCTCATGATGTACTCTGCATAGAAGTTAAATAAGCAGGGTGACAACATACAGCCTTGACGTACTCCTTTTCCTATTTGGAACAAGTCTGTTGTTTCATGTCCAGTTCTAACTGTTGCTTCCTGACCTGCGTACAGATTTCTCAAGAGGCAGGTCAGGTGTTTAAGATCCCATAAAGGAGAGATAACATGAATAATGATAGCATCATCGATGACTCTTACTATTATGTTTTTCATTGTCAGTAAATACCAAGAACGTCTGAAGTGGAATCAAAGATGGGCAATCCCATCACAGTGTCTTTCCTTAGCACCTGAGAATCAGCTACAGGTGGTAGACTCACTTCTACACACACACACACCCTCCAACAATCCTTACTGTCCCCAGGGAAGGTGGTGTTAACTAACCCTGCATAAAGCCCCCCTCGTTTTGGCGGAGAGGCCAAGCAATCAACTTGGCAGCAGCAACATCCCCTTCCCTTGGACAGAAAGGCCTATGTTTTATCAAAACATGATAACCATGAAATAACCATGCAGTATTCCTAAAACGTCCTCCACAAAATGTTCTGCATGTTCGATAGGTCTTCAGGGCTTGAATTACCTGGAGGAATGGTAGAATGGCCCAGGTGACACAGACTTCTTTAGAGCAGACTTCACCTTTTCACTGTGAAGCCATAAGAGAGGACTATAATACACAACATTTCCAAAACATAATTGACCATGGAATTCTAACTGATGTCTCAAGGAAGCAGTTTGAGGAATGCTAGTGAGTAAAGGCTGAGATAGGGGTCAGAGCAGTTCTGAGAAGCACAGAGGAGAGGGAGTCGTGGGAGCAAACAGCCCGGAACCAGGCCAACATCTCAAGCTCCACCACCCCCTCATCCCTGAGAGTTTTTGGAGGGACTCGGCAGAAACCTCAAGGCTCAGGCCTCTGCCTCCAACTTGCTCAACCAGCCCTGAACCATCACTTGCTACAAACAATTCTCCCAAACCAAAGAAACAAAAGGGCAAGCTCCCCTACTCAGAAACCCCGTCACTAAGCCAAGAAAACATTTTTCACACAGCGAAGACAAGGCCAAATGGGGTTAAAATGAGATTCCAGCCAGCATCGCAGGGGGGAGTCAGTTTGCACCCTTCCGTCTCTCTGGCTGTAGGAGGCCTAATTAGATCTTTTCCAAAACATGGTCTCTGAAGCTCCAAGACAAAAATGTACAAAATCTGGACCCACCAGAATGGGCAAAACATTCCTCAACAAGAACAAAGGTTTTCTAAGACAAGCACAATAAATAAATAGACCTGAGTAGTCAGAGAAGCTGACAGTCTCAACAGAGAGGCCTGGGACACAGTAGCCCAGAGGATTTGTCCCCTGGGCCGGCTGCATCCTCCAGCCAGACCTCCCACTCCAAGTCTCACTTTGTAAAATGGGAGCAGAAAACTGGTGACACAATTCCAGAGGCCTGCAGAGCCTAAACACTCAGATCCAATGTTATCTCCTATAATTCACTCCTTCATCCCTTCCCCCTTTAATTCTCCAGATCCCTCCTGAAGGAGGACCCTGCACTGGGCGCCGCCCGAGGTGCACGTCCAGGTCTGAAAGTGTCAGTCGCCCGGTTGTGTTTGGCTCCTTGCGACCCCGTGGACTAGCCCGCCAGGCTCCTCTGTCCATGGGATTCTCCAGGCAAGAATACGGAGTGGGCTGCCATTTCTTTCTCCAGGGGATCTCTTTGCGACCCCATGAGCTGCAGGCCCTCCATAAAAACCCTCTAAATGACAGGATTCCAAGAGCTTTCTGGTTGGAGAGCCCGTGGAGGTGCTGGGAGGGTGGTGTATGCAGAGAGGGCCTGGAAGGTCCATGACCCTCCCCGAGGCTCACTCTGTGCATCTCCTCCATTTGGCTGTTCTTGTATTGTCTCCTTTGTAACGAACCCATAATAGTAAGGAAGGTGCTTTTCTGAGTACCGTGCATCATTCAACTTAAGGAACTTGAGAAAGGACTGTAGGAACCTCTGACCCTGCAGCCGTTAAAACAGAAGTGTGGGTAGCCTGGGGACCCGAGACTTGTGACTCAGGTCTGAAGCAGGGGCTGTCTCAGAGGTGGTAGTGGTGGTTTAGTCACTAGGTTGCATCCGATTCTTGCGACTCCACAAACTGTGGCCCACCAGCCTCCTCTGTCCATGGGATTTCCCAGGCAAGAATACTGGAGTGGCTTGCCATTTCCTTCCCCAGGGAATCTTCCCGACCCAGAGATCGAACCCGAGTCTCCAGCAGTGCAAGAGGATTCTTTACCGCTGAGCCACCAGGGAAGCTCCAGTCTCAGAGGACTGAGCCCTTAACCCGTGAAAGTTGTGCTAATTCCAGGGAGTTACTAGAAGAATTCAACTGAATTGCAGGACACCCAGCTGGTATCTAGAGAGTTGGAGATTTTGCCAGTGTGGCAAAATCCCCCCGGGAGACTCTGTTTGAGAAAAAAAAAATGTTTGTTACATTTACATGTTTTATCGAAACATCTGACCAGCATATAGTATGTAAAATACTTGATTAAAAACAACGACCATATGAGTAGTGAGTGCATTGCTGTGAACAGGGCCTGGAGCTCTGAGGTTTCCAGACCACCCTCGTCCAAGTGGATGGGACTGGTACAGCAGTAACCATAATAGGGAGACCTTTGCCTCACCTGGAACTTATATTCCACCTGGAGTTAGGGGAATAGCAGGACAATAGACAATTTAAAAAGTCACAAATGAGTAACATCGTCTCAGATGCTGGAAGAAAACACAAAGGGAGAAAACAATGACACCCTTAGAACAGGGGCTCCCCGTGCCGCACCAGGGCCAGATGATGGTTTGTTGTGGGGGCCTGTTCCATGCACTGTAGATGTTTAGCAGCATCCCTGACTTTCATCCCCGGGGAGAACTGCTGCCTTAGAAGAAGGGGAAGTAAAGTGGAGAGGATGGCCAGGGAAGACCTATTTCAGGTGGATTCATCTGACTGATGAGAAGGAAGCCAGTCATGTAGGGACCAGGGAAGTAAAGATCCCGCAAAGAAGGGAAGCTGAAGAGCAAAACCATGGGGACCATCAGGAGAGCAGATCTCTGGATTATGGGGCAGGAAGCGGGTGGGAAACAGATGGGAGAAAAGGCAGGGACCAGACTCTGGAAGGCCTGGAAGGCTGGGATCCGTCCACACACAAAGAGGGAGGCACACTGTGGATTCTTTCAAAAGGATCTTTAAAATACATATAGCTGGGAACTCATGCAGCTAGACTGAAAGGAAAATGGATTGCTGTTTTTTTTCCTGTGTTGAGATTTTCTATACACCAAGAACAGTCATTCCGAAACCTAACACTCAGGTTATTCTTTCTTAAGAAATAAGCAATGGATATCCACTTCACCTGTCTGGAATGTCCCCGTTTTGGTGCCAGTGGACTCCGATTAGCCAGGACCCCTGGCTCTCCCATTCGGGTATTAAACCAGAGTCCGCAGGCATGCATTTCAGTGAGATCGCCCTCCAGCCAGGGCTCAATGCTGTGCCCTGTGGGTGCAGGCTGGAATTGTGGGAACCCAGTACCACTGTAAGAGATCAGATAACCGGTCCCAAAATAGAAAGCGTTCAATTACCCAGCCTTGGCTAAGATGGCCCCTATTAACCTATGCACCCCAAGCATCATTAGCAAGCCATTTATAACAAAATTGTAATCGAGAGACCCAGATATAGCACTTCAGATTAAGTAATTGAATGCCCCCTCAGCGTTAAGATCGATAAAGGGCATCCAATTTCACCCTAGGAAAACCTTATTAAATAATTGTAGCTATAAGCTGATATAGCAGAAGAAAGATGTACAAAACTTCCAAAGAAATCGGGATGAATTTAAATAAATGGCTTCATTTTGGTAGAACATTTACATCTGCCCTCTGGGAATAGAGAGGGGAAAAAAATAGCTAATTACATTCTTTTACTTCAAGGTTTTAAAGAAAAAAAATTGATGGGTCTTAATTAACCTTTACTAAAACACAAAGCCTTCTGCTGACTACTTTGTCTAACTGCTGACATTTCTCTTTGGGCTATGTATATGAAAATACATTTTTTTCCCCAAGGAATATTAATCAACAAGTGGCAAAAGGAATATTTTTCACATTTAGCTCAAGGAGAGGGGAGAATTCTGTACAAACAACAGATGCTCAGTCTCAGTCTCATACCTGGATCTCATGCCTTTGGCCACATCACAATCAGTAAATAGAATAAAGAAAGCTACATTCCTCAATTCACGTCGTTGGTCAATAGCACAGTGGGAAGAATACGGTCAGCAGTCATGTGGGCCAGCAGGCTTTAGCTGTGTCCACCTGGTGACCTCGGACAGGTCCCTTAAGTGACCTGGGCCTCTGTATTCTCAGCAGTCCTTGACACATAGATCACATAGTCCCCTGAAGACTGGGTGCTGGAGCGGGGTTCCCCTACCTTGACCTTGAGCAAGCCACTGAACCTCTCTCCTGTTTCCTTGGGTGTGAATTGGAGATAATCTCGTAACACTCATAGAACCCATGTGTGTCCAGCGTGTAGAAGAATTTCTGGCGCACAGTAAGTGCCAAATAAATCTTAGCTATTATTAAACACACACAGCCCTGGCCCACAGGAAGTAATTGGAAAGTAGCAGTTTACTACTGGTTATGGCAGTTTGACCTTTGGTTCCAGCTTATTATTCCTCTCTCTGTTCACCCCCTTCACCACATAAAGGACTCTGCAGTTCTTCTAATCAAATTAGTGTAATACCTTTCTCCACCCTTTGACTTGGGTTTGGAAACTGCTTTGGCCAACAGAATGTGGCCACAGTGACAGCAGGCCAGTCCCAAGCCCAGGCCTCAGACGGGCCGAGTGTGTCCACCTGCCCTTTCTGCCTTTACGGGCGCTGTGGGAAGAACACAGCAGCGTGGCCAAGAGGAGGGCAAGAGACACATGGAGCAGAGCCACCTGGCTGAGTCCCACCTGGAGTAGCCAATACCCTGCTGACCCCCAGCCAATGTCTACAGACACATGAGAAATAATAAGTGGCTGCTGTTTTAAGTCACTGAGTTTAAGGGTATCTTGCTGTGTGATAAAAGCTATCCAATACACCCCTCTACAGGTTACAAACAATAGACTTTACTAAGTTAAGCTGATATGATTCTGCATTGAAGAGTTTCAAAAAGTATGTTTATCTCAGTGAGCAATTCAGGCCAAAGTAATCAATCACCGACTCAATGGACATGAGTTTGGGTAAACTCCGGGAATTGGTGATGGACAGGGAGGCCTGGCGTGCTACGGTTCATGGGGTCGCAAAGAGTCAGACATGACTGAGCTACTGAACAGAACTGAACTGAATTCATCCAAAGAAGACCCAGTGAATCAACTGAATCAATGCTTTTGCCCTGGAGAATTCTTCGGCTAACACCAAAAGTAGATATGCCAAAATAATGCTGAAAACCCAGATGGCAGTTGGTCCCAAATCAAGACAAAACTACCCAAATGTCACACACCAGGTTATTTTCTGGCAAAATGTGTATTTATGACAACCACAGCTACTATGTTCTGGTAATCAAACAACTGACCCCATTCTCCCTACTCCCTGATGAAGAAACTTCCCCCTTGCCTATTTTACAGTCACTATAACTTCTTCCTTGCTTCTCTCCTTGAGCAAGCTCTTCCTGCATCCTGTTCTTCTGGTTTCCTTGCCAGATTTCACCTTTCCCGGTGACCGAGAAATCTCATCTGTGTTTTGTTTGAGACAGGATTCTCTAACTGACCTGCAGAATCTCCCTGGCTCACTCAAAATGTATGTCACATCCACACAGGTAGTTTTTTAAAAGTTATTTTTAAAGCGTACTTGACTCTGTATTAAGCTCATCATCAAAATTTTATTTGTTAATAATGACCACTGCACATGCTTTACAGTATAGAAAACACATTCTAAACTATTCTTTCATTACATAAAATTTATCTATACGAAAGAGACATTTTCTCTGAGATCAAATTTCTGCAAATACACAGCCAGCTCCTCCTCTGCCCAGGGAACCAAATGATGTGCAACTTGGTAGAAAGTTGGGAGGGAGCAAAAATGTTTTCTGAGAAGTCAGAACAAAGCTTCACAGGCTTTGGAGTGAGGCAGACTTGTGTTTCAATCTGACTCAAGTCTGAGCCAGCTTAATGATCTCGGGTAACTAACTTCACTGTCCTGTGACTTTATTTCCTCATCTGTAAAATGGGAATAAAACGATCTCCACCCAGCATGGATGTGAAGAGGAAATGAGACAATCTATATAAAATGCTTAGCCTAGCAACTGGCACACAGCAAGCCTCAATAAGTGATACGCATTCTTTGAGTTACTACAGGAGAAACCCTTAGGCCTTCGTCATTCCAGGCTACTTGCTTCCAGTGTATATATAGTTCTAGGTACAGGTGTCCCATTTTCCCATCTGCAACTAATATGAAGTAATGAGTGAGAAGAGGCAGGTGGCAGCTAGAGGCAGGCACACAGACGACAGAATAACAGCCAAGTTTTACAGCCAAAACAGGATATTAAAAAGCAGAGCTGACTGGGATCATTCAGATGCTTCCATAACCTGGGTGAGGAGCCCTGGAGAGCCTGGGATGACTGGACGTCCGCCCTGGGGAAAGATGAGGCCCCTTGGAGTGAGCATCTGTCTCCAATAAGGCAGCGAGCCACAGGGTGTGGCCCCTGAAAGCTGAGATTTCCCAAGGGGTCACCATTCAGACCTGACACTCACCTGGCCAATAACCCTGGACAAGTCCCCGCATCTCTGAGCCTGTATCTTGTACAGAAAATATGGAGTCAGGAATACCTCTTTCAGCCCTGACACTCCTGAATGGATGATTTGCAATGAACTTCTCCCTAGTAAAAGCCCATTATCATTATACTCATATCATAATCATCTATTATGTTTTCAGGCCACTAAGAAGCCAACCATTTTGCAGCAACGACTGAAAACCTGGTGCAATACTTGCCTTACGCCAGGCAAAAAAGCTGGACAATTAATTCCCAAACACACGAAGTATTCTCTCCTTATTAGTAGTTCCCACTGGGCAGCACATGTTTATCAAGCATCTATGGTGTGCAGACCGCTGTTTGTTGAGGCTACAAGTATGAAAAATGGCCAGTCCACCCCTCTGGAACATCCCAATGAACCCCAGGACAGAGGTTCCAGAAAAACTCCCACACTCAGAATGACAGATCCCCTTTCGAGGGCAGCCGCAAAGCTCACCAGCCCCTGAGTGTCTGCAGAGCCGGGAGAACCAGCATTACTTCAGGGGGCTGAAAAAGCACCCCAACAACAGGGCTGCCCCGCTGACCCATGGGATCTCCAACAGCTGAAGGCAGGAGATCAAACGAGATCTTTCTAACATCCTCCACGACCGCTCACTCTCCCAGAGGGTAACCTGCTCCGGCTCCTTCATGCAACAGCCAGATGTACGGACGATACTGGCCAGATGGCCCCGTCTCTCTGCAAAGCACAGGACAGCCAGGGGCAGGGTGGATAAGAGGCTGTGAGATGTTCACACTGCACCATCGCCTGAGACTCTCAACAGGCTTGAGATGCTAAAGGTCTTCGTGACACAACCCACGATTTTCTTGTTCTGAAACCAAACTTGGGGAGAAACTGTTCCTAAATGCTCAATTTATTATTTCCAGTAGTAATCCAAATCAGTGCTAGATTTAGGTGCTTGATTTTCCACTCAACGCTGCACATCTATGGCGACGGTCTTCTATTAGGGCAGAACCTACTGGAGACAAGCTTAGCAGGGTGCTGTGGGACCCACCCACCTCCACGGTTCTTGGCGAGAAAGCAAGGACAATCCTACAACGCACAGCATGTCAAGGAAGCCGAGTGGAGTCTGTTTGTAGACACTCGACGTTAGAAATGAAATACCACTCCTTGTGCAGACTGAGATGCATGCTTCAAAGCATCGGCCCAGTTTAGGGTTTTAAGTGGCTCCAGGGATGATGAAAAGAGAAGGTAACAAACATTGGTCCAACCCCTGCCACGCAAGGTCCTTTCTTTTTTTTTTTTAATTTTATTTATTTCTTGTTGACTGTGCTGGGTCTCTGTTGCTGCGTGGGCTTTTCTCTAGTTGTGGTGAGTGGGGAGTACTCTCCAGCTGTGGTGCTCAGGCTCAGGAGCTGCAGCTCCCAGGCTCTAGAGCTCAGGCTCAGTAGCTGCAGTGCACCAGCTTAGTTGCCCCAAGGCATGTGGGATCTTCCCAGGTCAGGGATTGAACCCACACTGCCTGCATTGGCAGGCACATTCTTTACCACTGAGCCACCAGCGAAGCCTGCAAGCTCGCTTCCTAATGGCAACTCTCTGAGGTCTGCACTGTGACCCCCAAGTTATATACAAGAAACTGAGGCACAGCGGGGTTAAAAACATTCCCAGAGCCCCACGTGTAGCCACTGGCAGGACCACAATCCAACCATAGGTGTGTTGGCTGCAAAGCCTATGACCTCTCTCTGCACCTCACCATCACATAAGGGAGTAACGCTAGGGGAAACCTGCCCAGAACTCGAGGCTCAAGGAGTGGCAAGGTCAGCTTTCACCCAGCCGCACCAGCCACCCTGGCTCCCAGGCAAAGAGGCGTGGCTACGGTCCAGTGACTGTCTGAGCCATTGTACTGTCAGCGATGCTCAATCCTGAAATCAAATCAGCTTAGGTAGTGGAGTTCCTTGTACATCAACCATGCCTGGCACAGGGGCGGGCATCTTCTGAAGAGTTTTTAAATGAATGAGTGAAGGAGCAAGCTTTTGGCAGAAATCCAGAGCAAGGCTCTGGCCACTTAGTGACAATAATAAAAGTGACACGAGCTAACATCTAGCGAAGGCTTTCTGGTGTCCAGACAGCAGGCTGAGATTTATATGGATAATCCTGTTTACACGTCATGGTGATCTAAGAGGAAAACATCATGTGGTTGTCCAATTTATAGACAAATTTAATGCTATACACTCCACCCTCCACATGACTTAGAAAACAGGAGAGAGAGGGCTTAGGGATCCAAAGACCTGGGACCCCTCTCAACCAGCCACGGGACTGTAAGCAAACCCCAGCACCACTTAGACCCTCAGTCTCTTCTTCTTAAAGTATGATGCATCGTGATTTCAGGAACACAGGTACCTGATAACTGAGGTATGTTTTTGCATGCTTTCAAGGATTCAAACATCTTTAACAACAAACCTTAACTACCGGGGGGGTGAGTGCAGAGCGGGGAGTGCACGTTTTCAGGAAGGGGATCCTTTTGGCTCTTAATCACCTAGACCACAAAGATGACAGGTAGATTCTAGCTTCCAACAATGTTTCTTTACCACAAAGAGGAAAAGGAATGAAAAAGAGAAGTGGCCCCAAGTATAATGTAGAGACTAGGTATTCGGGCCCCAAGGAGCAGGGTGGCTCTGTCCCCCCTCACTTGGGTGTCTGGAACCCTCTCACCTGCTTTGAAGCAGTTTCAGGAAGAGTAAAAAGACTGCCAAGCGTCAGGAGATACCCAACTCAGATGTCCTTCAGGAAGGGTGGAGGAAAGAGGTCTTGCCCAGACAGAGCTCACATATTCAAAACCAACGGCGAATAATGACCCTGCAGATGCGTGGCAGCGCTCTGCAATGAATACATTAGAGGTGGCAACCATTGAATGTGGAGCAGCTGCGTACTCCCCACCAGATGGCCTTGCTGATCTGAATAGTTTTAAACATTGTTTTATTTCCAAAGATAAGCGAAATAAGAATCTGGTTAACCCTTGAACAAGAACTGCCTGACAACAGTTCTTGGGATTTCTTTTGGATGGAAAGAGTGAGCAATCAGACTGAAATGCAATATCCTCTGGTGGGTTCTGGAACAAGATGAGGGTGAAATGGGATTTCTTCAGAACATCCACTGTCTGCTCGAAGACAGGTCTAGCCCTTACTAGGGGTGGCAAGAGACAAGGAGAGCAACTCCTGCACTGCTCCCAGGTGGGATGTGTAGACCCCAGAGCCGTGGGGATGTGTGGGCCAACCTCCCAGGAGTGTGCTAAGGTATGCCAGGAGCTGCAGGAAGCCACAACTGGAAGCTTCTGGGTTTTACATGTTTAAACACTGAAAACATTGTTTATAAATTAAGTTATACTCAGATACATCACTAAGTGATACCAAATCTGCAGAGTTGCAGCTTGTCTTGCCTTCTGCAAGCTGCCTGGGGACAGCCCCTGGCACTCCAGTGAGAATTTATTATCTTCTGCCTTCAGGGTCCCCTAGAGGCGAGCTTGAGGAGCACTGATACAGGGCCTGAGAGGAGAAGTAGCGGGAGCTGAACACCTATTATGGAAGGCACCGAGGTGCTTCTCACGCACCCTGCCTTTGAAACGATAGCAATAGATGCAATCGCTCCATTTTGCAGGTAAGAAAACCGAGGCTCTGGGCAGTGAAGTGGCTTGTCCTAAATCACACAGCAGGTAAGTGGTAGAGCTGGAATTAAACATGAGCTGAAGTCCAAACTGCCCCTCTCACAGGGGGCGTGGGGGCAGGACCCACACATACATTATGGATTCCAATCAACAGCTTGCAATTTTACTCACATAGAGTATTACTTTTACAATCACAAAGATGGGGAAGATGAAACAACAATGACAATTCATGTTGAGGAAACGGGAGTGGCAAATAGAAAGTGGGCTGGGCCAAGGTCCCTGGGACATGAGGTCCCATCTCTGAGCCTCAGTTTCCTCATCTGTTGAAAATGGGTCACTCTTGTCCTCCCCAGATCAGGTGCAACAGCAAAGAGACTTCAGGGCTGTACGAGGCAAGGTGTCACGGCACAGAAGGGGTTTACGCAAAGTGCCAAGTGGGAAGTTACAGTCAAGCTCCACTTTATCCCCTCACTTTTCAAGTTATCTTTTCTCTCCAACAGACATGGTATAACTGCTTTAAAAAAAAGAAAAAAGAAAAACGAAAAACAAAAAACAAATCCGATTGCCATTTAAGCAAGAATGACATGCCTGGGAGTGAGCCTGGGAGGGACATGTCCCTTGCCCTCCCTGCCACAGCCATGGGAATCCCTGAGCCGACCACAGAAGTCCCTAGAGTGGGCATCCACATGCACAATCCAGAAGAGTGCCAAGGGACCACAAGCAGAAAGGGCAGTGAGACCCCAGAGGATGATGTCGCGTGACTGACGGTGTGCAGAGGCCAAATCAGCCTCTGACTCCTTTGACCCCGATCCTGCTTCACACAGCTGCATGGCATGGGAACAGGCACATTGCCCCCGTGGAAGGCAAAGCATGGTGGCTGGGACTAAAGATGAAGTCCACGCCCTAGAAGTATGTGAACACACACACACACACACACACACACGTGCACGCATACCCATCAGGTTACTATGTGCCCTTGGCATGCTAAGTTGCTTCAGTTGTGTCCGACTCTGTGTGACCCCATGGACTATACCCCACCAGGCTCTTCTGTCCATGGGATTCTCCAGGCAAGAATACTGGAGTGGGTTGCCGTTTCCTTCTTCAGGGGAGCGTCCCAACCCAGGGATCGAACCCGCATGTCTTACATTTCCTGCACTGGCAGGCAGGTTCTTTACCACCAGTGCCACCTGCGAAGCTCCGTGTGCCGTTGGGCAGACCGCTTTACATTTCTGTGCCTCAGTTTGCTCATCTATCAAAGGGAGACAGTGGCGCTACGCACCCACCAGAAAATGCTGAGGATCAAGACGACTCGTGCACAATGCCTCCACAGGGCCGCCAACTCCAAGTGCTCTGCAAACAGCAACCAGATCCCCACCACCTCCCCCATGTCCTTCTCTCCCTCCCACCTCTGCAGACAGGATCTCAGCTGAGCAGGATGGACTCTCGCCTAGGGTATGAAGACCCAGCCAGGCCTGGATGCAAGACAGGAAGAAAGAAAGTCGCGAAGGCTGCGTGTCAGCAACATCTGAACAAAACTGACTGACACAGGCCCTCTCCTTCGCTGACACGGCAACAGAGATGCTGGTCCCACCAGGGCACGTGGAGCCAAGACCTAGATTTTGGATGGAAGGAGAGACCCAGAGAAGAAACTAATTTTAAACATGGTAGTTTAAGCCAATATTTTATAACTATAAATGGAATATAACCTTTAAAAAAAAAAGTAAATGGCAACCAAAATACATGTAGTTGTACCAGTTAAAATAATCGCAAAACAAAATTCCTTAGTATTCAATAAATACATAATTTTAAGTGGTAGTCTCAAACTCTCCTTCTAACATCCTTGACACTTTTAGAAAAGAGACCCAGTTTCTAATACCCACTCAAATCTGAAATCTAGATTCCCAACCTCTGTAAGATAAATAGGTCAAGTAAGTATTTATTTATAGACATATGACCCCAGACGCTGAACACAGATCAGCCTATCGAAAAGGAAAAGAATTCTTTTCTCTTCTCCATTAAGTAAAGACATTCTGAAAGTGTTTGGTGGGGTATGACTTCTTTTGAAAAAAATCTTTCCAAGGTTTGATTCTTGACGCTGGAGAGGTAGACCTTCAATAACCATCACAACAAAGACGTGTCCTCCGACCACAGCTTGGGAAGATGCTGTTTCAGTGGGATCCTCCACGCCCACCCTGCTGATGGAGAGGACTAGTCTCCTTTTGCAACGAGTTAAAGCAGAGAGGGGAGCTTCTCTGGTGGCTCAGTGGTAAAGGCCCTGCCTGCCAATGCAGGAGACATGGGTTCGATCCCTGATTCAGGAAGATCCTTGGAGAAGGAAATGACAACCCACTCCAGTATTCTTGCCTGGAGAATCCCATGGACAGAGGAGCCTGGGGAGCTACAGTCCATGGGGTTGCAAAGAGTTGGGCACAACTCAGGGACTGAACATGTACACAAAGCAGAGAGGGGATAGGAGAGGAAGTGATAGGGGTATAAAAGCAGACAGCTGTGCAGCAAGAGCCACCCTGGGAACTCAGTTCTACGTAAACATGTAACATCTTGGAATTAACCGTGGAAGACTGGAATTTTTCCATAAAGATCTGGAAAGTGTTCAGGCGTCATGATGAAGGTTGGCACTTGTTTGCAGACAGCAGACTTCTTCCTGAGCTTAAAAAAATCTCAAACGTTTAAAAAGTTGACCAAAAAAAACCCTTGTTGCTGACTTTCTATCAAGAACTGTTCTGGGTCGGTTCAGAAAAATATCTGGTCAAAGCACATAGATATTCAGACCTTGAATCAGCTCAAAGTCAGTAACAACTTCTCCTGACACAATCCAACGGCCTATGCGATGATTTGTCCACCCATGCAAGGCCCAGCAGAGGCCTTGGAGCACCAAACGGGCACTGGACTTGGTGTCCCCGGGGACACATGGTGAGCTAACCAGGAGCATGCCCGATTCGATGGCTCTTATACCACAAGGCCCTGAAACAACCCCCTGACTAGGTGACCTTGGGCAGGCCCCCTAACCTCCGAGCCGTGGTCAGCAGCCACACTGTGAATGGGGACAGTCTCCAGTCAAGGAAAGGGCAGGACTCTGCCCCAGGCGGGGGCCACCTCTGTTTCTGTCTCCATCTGACTCCCCCAGCCTCCCTGGATGGCTACGATCTCCTTCTACATTGACCCATGGGCTCCTGCTCCCCCTTCCAGTATCAGCCAAGCTCCCTCAACCCAGCCCCCAGACCAAGTCAGCCCCTATATGCTTGCTGGGCTGGCATTTTCCTTGACCAGTGGACTATGAGCTCCAAGGCAGAAGAGTCTCTTCTGCTCACTTTTAAAATATTTCCTCAAGAAGGACATTGGAAAGGCAGGCAGGAAGCAGTCAACATATACAGAAATAGAGTACAGTCACAAACAGAGAATTCCCAACGATGGGAAGGGGAGAGAGCTGATGTTTAACATAGGATTTTAAATTCTGCAGGTTTTCAGAATCTGCTTCTCTAGGGTTAGACCCTATGGCACTGAAAAGCCATTTCTTGGTATCTCTCTGGCCTGCAGCTGACGCTGGTTTCAAGGGCGAGACTGTCCAGTGGGCTGGCCCCAGGCTTGGGCACCCAGGGGGCTGCCCCACCCGTCCTCAGTTCTGCTGGAGCAGATACAAGGGTCTCCAGGGGCCGAGGCTGTATCTTACTCCCCTAACCTCCAGTGTACCTCCCCGCTGCTCCAAATTAGCTTTCGTCCTCAAGAAAACACCAAATGATATGTCTTAGCAAATTACATGATTCTTAGCTGTGGCCGGAAGTTTTGTTTTTTCCATTTTGTTTCGCTTTTCACTCATTTTCAGTTCTTACAACCCCTTCAGGCAAATTTTTCTGAATGCACTCAGCCTACCCGGTTTCTCAGCACAAGCCACAAAACCCCAGGACTGAGTTCAGGACAAAAGAGGGAAAAAAGAAAATTCTTCCTCCTGTTGGATCCTTTTCATTCCTTTCCTGTAAAGGAAATCTGGAAATGTTTCAAAAACATCAAGTATTCAGAGTCAACTGAAAATCCAAATTAGCTTTCTCCTTTCTGTCTTTCTCTTTTCCTTTCTTTCTTTCTTTCTTCTTTTTTTTTGAAGGGGGGGAGTGTGTTCTCCTCAGACACTTTCCCTTCTTCTATACTTAAAAGAGACAAAATACCAATTACTATGTAAATAAATGAGCTCCTTCATTCAATCAGTTTGAAGGATTTACTGGTTTTTATGGGCGGGAGAAACCAGATTTTTAGGTTAAAGTAATTCTTCATGGCATTCCAGAGTGCCAGGGCTGGATGGGTTTAAGTTCCAACCAGTCTGTGCCAGCAGGTTGGGACCGGGGGGAGCCTGGAGCCTCTTTAATGACCCCTCTGCAGGCCTGTCACTACTTCTCCCTTTCTCCAGCCGCACCCACACCTCCTCCTCTAAAATTGGCCACAAGAAAAGCTGACGTTGTCACAAAGCAATATGGGTTGACTTTTTTTTTTTCCTGACTGTTCATACCCTGGGATTATTTTTCACTTTCAGATGACAAAACACAGTTTACAACATTGCTGGGCCGTCTTTGGTTAGTTAACTCAGTGTTTCTGAGGTTTTCACACCCTTTTCTGCAGTTGGAAAAACCCTGAGCAGAAACGAATGATCGTGAACAAACCCCAAAGAAGCTTCTCCCTATGAATGGCCAATAGCATTCACTTTACAATGGAAAAAAGAGATGGAGGCGTTTCAGCTTGGGGAGGACGGAGACCCCTACCTGGACTGCCAGTCACCTCGCTCCCAGAGGGGTGGGGTCCAGTGCCGAGGCCCCCTCCTGGTCCCCTCACAGCTTGCTGAGAACAGGCAGAGCCTTCGGGTAGGATTGTGTGAGCACCTCCCAGAGCTTTGACCTCCTCCTCTTGCCCCGGTCACCCCCACTCCCACTGAGATCTGACCCAAAAGGGGCTTTGCAGCAGGAGCAGAGGAGTTGTTTGCATGCCCCAGAGTCACTAGCTGGGCTTCTCCAAATATCACCGGGCATGCAGACCCTGACCCCTAGTGATATGACGACACTACGATAATGTGCCAGGACTCACAAGCAGCATATTTGAAGTCTCTTTAAAATTCTCTTTGAGATCTCAAAGAAGAAATTAGGGGAAAAAATGTTCAAAGGTAGCAGGAAGCTCTTAGACATTTATCTTCCTTGGATATTTTCTGGCCGGTAATTTGCATTCACATCATTCAGGGAAACCAGGGGCACTTTCACGCTGGTACTGACCCATCTGTTCAATCATCAGTGCTGAGCCTTGAGGAGGGATGAAGGAAAAGGCAGACTTCCATCCCGCCCTCCTGAGACACGTCCGTGATCCAGTTAGGGACAGAAGTCACCAGAACAGAGCCCCAGAACCAACCCCAGGCACCCGAGAGACCTTCTTTTCAGAGTCTTCATTTCCCAGGAAAGGAAAAGTCAGGGAATCTGCCCCCAAATCTAGGTTGATTTTTAAGTCTGACAAACAGGGCATTTGGAGGAGGTCATATGTTGGCAATGAAGCTGATAACTAGAAGCCAAAGCCATCAGCTACTTTGGGCAAACAAAGTTAGAAATAGAAAGTAATACTGCTTCAGGTACAGCTGGGTTTTCAAATTTCATTAAAGGTTGGGTCTAAACATGTAAAATGAAAATGATGTACTGAGGCAATTATCCAGATACTTAATGTCCAAACTCCCAGAACCTTTGCCTCAATTACTAAAATAACTGAGGCAAAAAATGAGCATATGGCTCATTCCAGGAATAGCTGCCTCCAGTGTTCACCCCACCGGTGGCGGGGAGGGGGGGGTCAGAGGCAGAGCCAACAGTGGTGGAGACTAGTCACCACTTAGGAGCAGTTCCTGGGGAGCAGGGTGGTGGCTACCGGCAGAGGGCAACCAGTCGACGAGGGTCCTTGTCCTGGCCCCACAGCCTGACCCCAAGCCCACTCCAGTTCCCCAGCTGAAAAGAGAGGGTGATGATCATGACGTCTAGTCTAAGAATTGCACAAAGGACTGAGATGGCCCATCGAACGCTCTGAGCAAGAAGCCTGGTATCCCCAGGTGCTTGACTGGTTGGTCACTACCTTTATTATATTTATCATCATCATTACTATTATTCCTATTACCACTTGCTCTTAGGACTTGTGTTTAGTAAACATGTCGGTATGTCTCTGGTCTGGTCTGTGTCATGGCATTCCATGTTTCATTCTGGCCTCTTCTGGAAAGCCAGCTCTCTGAAATGCATCAGAAATGAATTACTTCGCTGTCTGTTGCAACAACTGATCCTTCATATTCTAGTACAGAAAGAGAAGATCAAAGCACCTACATTTATTTTAATGTCTTCTAAGCTGGTTGAAAAAGAATCACTATGCTCTTATTAAAAATTCTGCTTTCATATCTCCTGTCTTGATAGCCCTACTCTTACAAAAAAAAAATCAGAGAGGCAGAGGAAATAATTATTCTTTTAAAGAGACCTTATCTTGCAAATAACTGCAGAGCATTCCATTGTAATAAGAAACATAAATTCAAACGATAAAAAAAGGATCATTTTTTTATTTTAAGCCTTAGATCTGATGGTATTTGGGGCCCCAAGCCCACAAAGATGGCAGAGCAAGGAGAAATGCAAGCTGGGAAGAAAGTGTATGCACAGGTCTGAGCACGCCCCTCTCTGGGCTAAGCCACCAGCAGACATGAGTGGGAAACGACCAGTCAGGGTGGGGACTCTGCCTCTCAGAGCCGAAACGTCCCACGTCACTACACAGACATTCAGCTGTGTATCGCACCCCACAGGCCCCTGCCTCGGAGGCAGTGATCTGAAATTTGGGCTCCACCAGGCAAAGGTGCACACTCCCAAACCAACATCTCGCTTGCTTCCCCACATCCCGTAAGACTCCCAAACACAGAGAGAATCGGGCTCATCTGAATTCTGCAAGTTTAGCTCTAGCACCAGTCAAGGCCCCACAGACCATACAGACAGCCAGGAGACGCAAGAGTCTTGTGAAGTTCAGCTTCACCCTTGCAGTTTTCAGACACCATCTGTGGGTGTGAAGGGTGTGACCCTACAGGAGTCAGGAGGGCTGGTCCCACGGGGTTGGGCGGGGGAGCCCAGCGGTTCTGGGGGGCTGAAGGGTGCCTCCTCCACACCCCGTGACAGAAGGGGAAACCCTGACAAGCATAGCACAGGGCTGAGGCCTGGGTTCAGAGGGCGGGGGAGCCAGGTGTTTCCCCAGAGACCACCAAGACCGCAGGACTCCTGAGTGTATGGTTTCAGATTGTAGAAATCTGGGTGACCGACTTTGAACAGGCAAGGCAGAGAAGACCACCAATTACACCAGTGTCCCCTCAGGAGCTCCTGCCAAGGGATACCTGAGCACAGAGCCCAGCTTAGCCCCTCCTGAGCCCACCAGCTCATCCCTGCCTAACCAGGGACCTCCGAGGGGAGGTCTGTTTCTTACCTCCTTCATTCCTCTCCCTACCTGGCCTCCCAACAAAAAGCACTGGGAAATCACTGTTTCCCAAAATGGATGTAAGACTCTGTAGGGCACAAGATAAAACAGCTTTCACCCCAGCCCTAGATCTGCAGAATCCACTGCAGGCAGGGCAAGGCAGGTAGGCACTCTCTCCTACTCACTTTCAAGCCTCAAGCCAATGGCCACGGATATTCCTTCCTTCCAAGCCTCCCTTATGCAGCCACGGCCACTGCTGTGAATTAGGAATTTGATGGAATGAGGGCAGCACTCACACCTTGGCACTCAGCCTGGGCTGGCCCCATAGGACTCTGCATTCAAGGACTTCTAGAATCCTTTCTCCTTGTTTCCTGTCCATACCATGGACAACAACATGCCCATGGTGTCAACACAGGACAACAACATGTCCATGGTGTCAACATGGCCTAGGAAATGCCAGCTGCCTCTTCTCACTGCTTTAGACCCCCCAGTCACCCTGAACATCAGCCTTGGGGGAAGAAAAAGTTCCTTCTCTGCCTTGAACACAGTGGGGGAAAGTCTGGCTGGTCAGGCTACACAAAAGGAGAGAGTGGGCAGAACCGGTTGGTTCTGGGACTGAACCCATTTGCAAATAAAATCTAAGTGGTGGCAGCTCTCCCTTCTTGTCCCTGCTCCAGGAGGAAGGAACCCCAGGCCAGCCACTTCCATCTCAAGGATCAGCCTAGAGGCTCTACTACAGTGAAGACGCCCCAAAGGGCAGTGACTAAATGCTGGGCTCTTCCCCATTCCCAAGTTCAGGCACAAAGATTGGCTCCCAGTGAAATGTGACCATGGGGTGCAGAATCCCAGGAGGTTGGGACAACTCTCTGGGGCATCACAGGGACTCTCTCTATGCAGATCACAGTTTATTCATTCAACGCAAACCTGCAGGACAGTCAGCAGTTATCCCTCAGGGTCCTTTGTGGGGAGAGGACCAAAGGGGCGTCAGTCTCACAGTATGTTTGTTCCAGGCTCTTATTTCATCTTTCAGGAGACTCATATGCTGCTGGTGGGAACCATACTCAGGACAAAAGCTTGGAAGACTAGCCACACGTACGGATACTGAGCACATTATTTCCCAAAGACCAGCGATTCTACTCGCAGGTCCATGCCCAGCAGAAACGCATCCTCACGCTGCTCAAGGCCATGTACTAGAATTAGGATGCTCAGAGCCCCAGCTGTAAGGTCAAAGTAACACTGCAACACCAGGGAAGACTCTCACAAATGCAGTACTGAGCGCAAGAAAGTAGACACAAAAGAGAACATTCCGCATAGTTCCATTTATATTAAGTATAAAGAACAGGCTGAGGCAGTGGCGATGAGGATGGTGATCTTGCCTGACTGGGGGCTGGTGCGGGTGGTCAGTGAGTAGAATGGAACTGGGCAATTCTGGGGTATGGTTTCCACACTTGACCGAGATGCTGGGTACACAGGTGAGTTCTGTTTATGCAAGTCCATCAAGCTGTAAGCCTTTGCAGATGCTCACCAGCTAGGTCTGCTATCCTCCACGGGAGGGAAAAGTTCATAAAAAGAAGAAAGAATGGGTGGTGGTAGGTCTTCTGTCCCCTAAGAAACTAAGAGAGAAGCAGAGGGCACACAGGAATTTGACTCGGGCATGAATGTGCCCATACAATTCAGCTCTCTTGCTTTGACCCTGAAAGACAATGTTCTCAGAGAGATGCCCACTTCCTTTCAGAGGCACCAAACCAAAGTCACCTCTGCTCATAACCACTCAGGGCTGGTTTTACAACCCATGTCTCAGTCTGGAGGCTAATGACCTCCAGTTCCCAGATTCTAAGGGTTTCCAAGGTCTTAAAGGGTTCTTCTCGGGGAGGCAAGGAGGCTGCAAGCCCCAGTCCTCTTGGGCTGTTCGTGGGGCCCTGCAGCCACCTGCAGGCCAGGCAGCCATGAGGTCTAAGTGTCTGTTAGTTGCTCAGTCGTGTCTGACTCTTTGCGACCCCACGGACTTTAGTCCACCAGGCTCCATTGTCCATGGAATTCTTCAGGCAAGAACACTGGAGTGGGTGGCCATTCTCTTCTCCAAGAGGATCTTTCCGACCCAGGGATCAAACCCAGGTCTCCCGCATTGCAGGTGGAGAGAGCCACCAGGGAAGCCCTTGAGTTTTAAAGTGAGCAGGGAACATGCTCTTTGATCCTAGAGAGGGTTGGTCACTATGGAATCCCATCTGGTGCCCAGGGGACAAGAAGCCCACCACATTCTGAACCTTAAAGAGAGAGACCCCAGGTCCTGGTATGTCACTCAAGGTCACCATGACCACCCCTGTCACTGTCCCAACATCACAGACTCTGCCCGTCCAGGAGGCCTGCTAGGCCATCCCTCCCTCCTCTCTGGGCTCAGAGCTTCCTGTGCCTTACTCTTCTCCCAGCTTCCTCCATCACTCCCTGGAACTCTCTGACACCTCCATGGACCCTTGGCCACGCTTGCTCAGCGTACTGACGGGCGCATGCACACACCACCCCTGCCCTTCATCTCCCTTTGGGCACTCATCACTGTTGAAATAAGTCACTTGACTCAGTGTTTGTATCTCGTCCACCCACTAGAAACTGAGCTCCATGCAGGCAGGAACCAGGAATGTCTTAGCCACCACCAGCTCCCCAGTAGCCAATTGTCTATTTCCTTGTCTGTGTCCATCTGTGGGTTAAGGCTCAGAATGGGGACACCGAGGCATTTCCAACACCTGGCTGTCCGTCAGTGTCATTTCCTCCTCTCCCTGACATCTTCTGTAGAAAGAGTGGCGTGCAGCCATGGGGCAAGTCCTAGAACCAAATCTCAGCCCAGCCACAGCCAGCTGGTTGACCCTGGGCAAGTTGCCCAAACCTGTCTGAGTTTTATCAGCCTCTCTATAAACAAGGATCGGTCATCTACCTCTCAGGGCTGGAGGGGAGACTGACTTATGTTAAGCACTGACCACAATCTTTACAGTTTCCTTCCATTTGAGGTCATTGCCCAAGAAAGCCAATTCACAGCCCAAAACAGGGATCTGGACTGCGATTCATTCATTCGTCAGCAGGACCCATGCAGTGTGGCTGGGTGAGGCATGGACACAGTAGGTGGACCCCACAGACAAGATCCTGGCCACTTCAGTGTTTGTGAGGTTTTGCAGAGGTAAGAGGTATTTGTGAGGTTTTGCATGTTCATCTTTCGTGTTTCTCTCTCTCTCTCTCTTTTTTGGTTTATGCATCAAGGTTTTTTCCCCCAATAGTTTTAAACCCAACATTATCATTAAAGGTATCTAAATCTCCCACACCAGCTAATAAAAATATTGTGGGCTTTTCTTCCTGTTATTTTTCTTTTCAAAGTAAAAACAATGACTGCGGATGTCTTCACAAGGAAAATAAGTAAAGCCAGCTTTTGTTTGCAGACCAAGGTGCGATAACGTGTCATTTCCTGAGTGAGTTAAGTCCTGGCTGAGCACAACCTTGAATGGGAGGATGTGATTCCGGACACCCAGGTACCGCAGACTGTCTCGGGCTCAGCAAGAGTAGATGTGGCCTCCAGAACCACTCTGACTGCTGAGCAGCTCTTTCTGAAACCCCAGCCAGGATGGGCAGTAAAGACGGCTTCTTTCTTGGAGCGTCGCAGCCCCATTCAGACCCAGCGGCTTGTGACAATGAAAGGCGAGCACGGCATCCTGGCTCCCTTTGAGCTCACACCCCTGGTGACCTCTGTACAAACTGAGAACAAAAGAGGGGGGAATCCACAGTAGCTCCCCACACACCCTCCCCCAACTCCCGCCCCGAGACACAGCTCTAAAGAGCTGTCCTTAGGGATTCTGAGTGGAGCAACCCCCAGCCTCCTCCCTCAATATAAAATAACTTTAATCCTCATTCAAGATCTCCGGTTCCAATGTAAACCCAGCAAGTCCCAGCTCTCCTCCGCTGGAACCTCCCCTCCCTTTGGCAGCCAGCCCAGGGATGCTACCTTCCGCTTCTCCACTGGCTTCTAAGAGGAAACAGGCACCCACTGAGCCCGTACAAGCCCCAGCTCAACATGCCGGAGAGAACAAAGATTTCACACAAAGAAGAAGTGGGCTTTTCCAAGCCCTGCAGCCACTGGCTCCTGAAGAGAGATGCTTCGGCAGCCGGGGTCCGCTTCCTCGCCCAGATGCCCCGTCCACCCCCTCCCATCTCCACGGCTTCACTCCAGGGCTGGGAAATGACGAGGCTGACCTATGGAGGCCTTGGAATCCTGGACTCTCTCCAGGGGTCTTCCACTCAGCTGGCAGGGCAGAGCCCAAGTCAGGGACAACCAGAGATGAAAGTCCAGAGGGATGGGGCTGGTTCTCTAAGGACCGAGGCCCCGGGGCTGCAAATAGAAACACACATAAACCACTGTGAGATGTCCAGTAGCGCTTTGCATTCTCCTCCAAGTTGAGCTGCAGATGGTAGGAGTTTTGGTCCTCATGCCATCCACTCTGAAGAGCCCAAAGGTGGATTTTTCCAGATTTCTGATGCACGGAATCTGAGAAAGCCACATGTAATCCCACTAGCAGATGAGGACAATCCTTCTGTGTCCTGATTCATCTCAGCAAGTCTTTCCTCAGCATGAACGGGGGTCAGGAACCCCGCCAGAGCCCGCAGAGCAAACCAAGGTGATGCAGCCGCAGCCCAGCCCTCCTGGTGCTCACAAGCTACGGTGCACACAAGCTGCTGTAGGTCAAGGTGGCCTAGGGTGGGCATGACACACCCTAGGGCATGACACACGTGGGTGGTCTCACGCCAGCTCCATGGGCCACCACCTGTGCAGTCACACGGGGCCTGCTGCCCAGAGGGGCACTTGGTTAATGCTCTGCTCTCCCTGGTTTGAGAAAGTGAAAGTCGTTCAGTTATGTCCAACTCTTTGCGACCCCATGGACTCTATAGTCCATGGAATTCTCCAGGCCAGAATACTGGAGTGGGTAGCCTTTCTTTTCTCCAGGGGATCTTCCCAACCCAGGGGTTTAACCCAGGTCTCCCGCATTGCAGGCAGATTGTTTACCAGCTGAGCCACAAAGGAAGCCCAGTTTGAAGTTCTTAATAATTTTTTCATAAAGTGTTAGTTGCTCAGTCATGTCCGACTCTTTGTGACCCCATTGATTTATAGCCAGCTAGGCTCCTGTGGGAAATTCTGAAAGAGATGGGAATACCAGACCACCTGACCTGCCTCTTGAGAAACCTATATGCAGGTCAGGAAGCAACAGTTAGAACTGGACATGGAACAACAGACTGGTTCCAAATAGGAAAAGGAGTACATCAAGGCTGTATATTGTCACCCTGCTTATTTAACTTATATGCGGAGTACATCATGAGAAACGCTGGACTGGATGAAGCACAAGCTGGAATCAAGATTGGCAGGAGAAATATCAATAACTTCAGATATGCAGATGACACCACCCTTATGGCAGAAAGTGAAGAGGAACTAAAAAGCCTCTTGATGAAAGTGAAAGAGGAGAGTGAAAAAGTTGGCTTAAAGCTCAACATTCAGAAAACTAAGATCATGGCATCTGGTCCCATCAGTTCATGGCAGATAGATGGGGAAACAGTGGAAACTGTCAGACTTATTTTGGGGGGCTTCAAAATCACTGCAGATGGTGATTGCAGCCATGAAATTAAAAGATGCTTACTTCTTGGAAGGAAAGTTATGACCAACCTAGATAGCATATTAAAAAGCAGAGACATTACTTTGCCAACAAAGGTCCGTCTAGTCAAGGCTATGGTTTTTCCAGTGGTCATGTATGGATGTGAGAGTTGGACTGTGAAGAAAGCTGAGCGCCGAAGAATTGATGCTTTGGAACTGTGGTGTTGGAGAAGACTCTTGAGAGTCCCTTGGACTGCAAGGAGATCCAACCAGTCCATTCTGAAGGCGATCAGCCCTGGGATTTCTTTGGAAGGAATGATGCTAAAGCTGAAACTCCAGTACTTTGGCCACCTCATGCGAAGAGTTGACTCATTGGAAAAGACTCTGATGCTGGGAGGGATTGGGGGCAGGAGGAGAAGGGGACGACAGAGGATGAGATGGCTAGATGGCATCACTGACTTGATGGACATGAGTTTGAGTGAACTCCGGGAGTTGGTGATGGACAGAGAGGCCTGGCCTGCTGCAGTTCATGGGGTTGCAAAGAGTCAGACACAACTGAGCAACTGAACTGAACTGAACTGAAGCTCCTCTGTCTATGGAATTCTCCAGGCAAGAATACTGGAGTTGGGTAGCCATTCCCTTCTCCAGGGGATCTTCCTGACCAGGGATTGAACCTAGGTCTTCTGCATTGCAGGCAGATCCTTTAGGGGCTTGCATTTTTATGTTGTACTGAGGTCTACAAATTATAGCGCCAGTTCTGGAGTTAATGAAAGAGTAATACAACAGGGAAAGAAATCACATCCAAAGAGCTTCTCTGATTCCTGGTACACGTAACAGCTAAGACTCTGCAACCCCGTGGACTGTAACCTGCCAGACTCCTGTCCATGGAATTCTCCAGGCAAGAATATTGGAGTAGGTTTGCATTCCCATCTCCAGGGGATCTTCCCAACCCAGGGATCGAACCCAGGTCTCCCACATTGCAGGTGAATTCTTTACCAGCTGAACCACCAGGGAAGTCCAAAGTATTAAATATCAATACAAATGGATACTTAGAAAATGGCAAGATGCCTGGGGTTTAATCCCATCATTGGTTTCAGCAGGGACCTTTCCAGGATCACTGCAGACTTAGTACCTTCCATTCTATACCAGGAGTTTCCACAAGCCCATTTATCATAGCTCTGAATCATCGCAGTATCTTCTCTAACACAGCTGGGCCTGATGATTTAAACAATACGGGGACCTTTAATTTATCAAGCTAATGTGATTACACAGCCATCCCACAGTCTAGCCATCTCATAGGCACTCAAGTGGAGGCCCCTCCTATGAAATTTATGATCGGAAGCTTACACGCTTCCAGCCCCTTTAAATAGGAAAATCTTTACCGTAGTTGAGGGATGAGCTCATTCCACAATCTGGGGGAAAAAAAAAAAAAAAATCAAGCCCTTCCACAAGTGCCCTGCTCCGTTAGTTTTTGCCACTCGTCCCCAGACACCAAGGTTTAAACACCATTTACCAACAAGTTTAATTTTAACCTGCCTTTACAGAGGATGCCGAATCAATTACGTATCAGCTGATAACGTCTGCACATCTCGTGCTGGTGGCATCTGGTAACTAATGCTGCCTGTGAGGCTGACCGGGAGCAGCTTCACACAGCACCTTCTGGTTATTACAAGCATCACTCTGACCCAGAGCTGAATATAGGGGCTTCAGACATAGCAGGCTGCATGGGGATTTTGCATCTTGAAGAAATCCATTTGTATGCGGTGTAATTAAAATACACCAGGGCAAGGGACTTCCCCAGCAGTCCAGTGGTTAGGACTCTGTACTTCCACTGCAAGGGGCTTAGGCTTAATCCCTCATTGGGGAACTGAGATCCTGCATGCCATGCAGTGCAGTGAAAAACAATAAAATATAAGGCACTAGAGCATAATTCAATTGGAATGGAGTTTCCCCATCAAACCACATGAGGCTGCAGAGATCTTCCCAACCTTCAAATGACCTACGAGGGGCAGGGTAGAAATTTCCTTCAGATCTTTGGAGTGTTTCCTCCTCTCCTGATATACCTGTTTTCACCATTCAAAGATGGAAGGGACACAACATCTTCTCAGTCAAGTCCCTCATGTTGCAGATAAGGAAAGAGGCTCAAAGAAATCAAGGAAGCAGCCTGAGGACACAGAGCAGTCAGTGAGAACAGGAACTAGATGTGTAAAGGCCTGAAAAAGTGAGGGCAGCCCCACAAGGTAAGAGTCAGCAACCTCTGAAGTCAGACTGCCTGGGTTCAAGCCCCAACTCTTATCATTCATAAGTTACCAAAATTTAGGTAAGGTGACCCTCTCTAACCTCAGTTTTCACATCTGTAAAATGGGGATGTTAATCATGTCTGTCGCAAGGTTGCTGAGAGTAAATGGAATAATGCAAAATCGAGCACATACTAAGTACCCAAATGTAGGTTACTATTATCAGAACTCAAGTTTCTCAATTCCCTGTCCTGGGTTCTATTTCACCAAAGTGAAGTGAAAGTTGCTCAGTAATGTCTGACTGTTTGCAACCCCATAGACTACACAGTCCATGGAAATCTCCAGGCCAGAATACTGGAGTGGGTAGCCTTTCCCTTATCCAGGAGATCTTCCCAACCCAGGGATCAAACCCAGGTCCCTCACATTGCAGGCGGATTCTTTACCAGCTGAACCACAAGGGAAGCCCAAGAATACTGGAGTGGGTAGCCTATCCCTTCTCTAGCAGATCTTCCTGACCCAGGGATTGAACCCAGGTCCCCCATATTGCAGGTGGATTCTTTACCAACTGTGCTACCAGTGAAGCCCATGTCACCAAACTGCTGCTGCTGCTAAGTCGCTTCAGTCGTGTCGGACTCTGTGCGACCACACAGACGGCAGCCCACCAGGCTCCTCCGTCCATGGGATTTTCCAGGCAAGAGTACTGGAGTAGGGTGCCATTGCCTTCTCCATCTCACCAAACTATTCTCTATATACTATAGGTTCCTTGCCAACAAAGGTCCGTCTAGTCAAGGCTATGGTTTTTCCTGTGGTAATGTATGGATGTGAGAGTTGGACTGTGAAGAAGGCTGAGCGCCGAAGAATTGATGCTTTTGAACTGTGGTGTTGGAGAAGACTCTTGAGAGTCCCTTGGACTGCAAGGAGATCCAACCAGTCCATTCTGAAGGAGATCAGCCCTGGGATTTCTTTGGAAGGAATGATGCTAAAGCTGAAACTCCAGTACTTTGGCCACCTCATGCGAAGAGTTGACTCATTGGAAAAGACTCTGATGCTGGGAGGGATTGGGGGCAGGAGGAGAAGGGGACGACAGAGGATGAGATGGCTGGATGGCATCACCAACTCGATGGATGTGAGTCTGGGTGAACTCCGGGAGTTGGTGATGGACAGGGAGGCCTGGTGTGCTGCGATTCATGGGGTCGCAAAGGGTCGGACATGACTGAGCGACTGAACTGAACTGAACTGTCTCTGAGAATTTTTCAGATCTAGAGAAGAAGGCTGTGCGCATACCCAGGGATGAGGCACCTACAAAGCTCCCAGTGGGCACACAGAGGCATGAAATGCATAAACCATGGGTCTTTCAGAATTTGTTAATCTGATAAAAACTAATTTAATTGATGGCCAATTGGGAGGGATCCAAAAACAATCTAAAAGATAAATGACAACACTGAAGTTCATGAAACTCTAAGGTGCTTCCAAAGCGCTGAGGCTCCCTAGGTTTAATGAAATTAGATGGCAGCAAGACAAGGCCTGTAGCATAGTGATGGAATTGTATCTGTGTCAGTTTCCTGGTTTTGATAATGTTCTGTGGTTATGTAAGATGTTATCATTGTGGGAAGCTGGTTGAAGAGTACACAGGAACTCTGTGCTATTTTTGCAACTTCTTATGAGTCTAAAATTACTTCAAATTAAAAAACTAAAATAAAATTATGGGCAGAATCCAGGAGTGCCAAAAGATTAAGGGGACTCCTGGCAAGTTGTCAACATGTCAAGACATCAGGGCCAGGTGTGGGGAGCCATGGGTGGGGTGGGGGAAGAACCTCCCCATGAGGGCACAGAGGACGTCAAGTCCTGAGGTACAGATAGGACTTGGTCAAGGTCAGGGTTAGAAAGCAAGGCTCAAGGCAGGGGCCGCACCAGCTGGGGAGACTGTTATGCCCCGGTCCCTCTCCAAAGGGTGCCCTCTCCCTGAACCAGGCTGTCTGGAGTCAACACCAAACTCAAGTGAACAGCCACATGCTCACCTTTGGGATTTCACGGACTATTTCAGTCCTGTTTTCATGAGTGTGGTTTCAGCTGCCCACCCAAGACTTCTCCCATCAAGCATGTGCTTATATAAAAATAACTTGCTCACAAGCCAAACCCTCAGTGAGAAGACAAAAAGGATGGGGGTTTTGCTTCTCACTAGCCCTACCTTTTGAAACCACAGCAGCTGCAGGCCAGCCCAGCACGGGGCAAGGGTTCTTTACCCAGAGATGAGACAGTGAGAAAGCGAAGCTGTAAAGGAGCTTCCCTGGTGGGCTTCCCTGGTGACTCAAACGGTAAAGAATCTGCCTGCAACGTGGGAGACTCGTGTTTGATTCCTGAGTCGGAAAGATCCCCTGGAGAAGGGAATGGCTACCCACTCCAGTTCTTGCCCGGAAAATCCCATGGACAGAAGATCCTGGGGAGCTACAGTCCATAGGGTTGTAAAGAGTCAGACATGACTGAACAACTAACACTTTCAAAGATCCTGGGGAGCTACAGTCCATAGGGTTGTAAAGAGTCAGACACGACTGAACGACTATCACTTTCAAAGGAAAAATGTACTTTCAAATAGTACACTTGGGTTCATTCAACCCAAGTGTACTATAAACCAAGTTCTCTGACCTGCTCTCCCAGAGCGACTCGATCCCATCCCATCAACTGGTCCCCTCCTGGGATCTTGGCAATGGCTGTTTCCTCCTTCTGGGATGCTCTTTCTGAGCTACATTCCGTGGTGCCTTCCTGTCGTTCGAGAATCAGCTTAAATGTCACCTTTCTGGAAAGGCCTTCTCCAATCACCCAGACAGTCACCCCCTAACATATAGCACTTATTATTGTCTGTTCTCTGATATTTATGAACTTGTCTAAGATGGACCCTGTTCGTCAAGTCACTGCTACAGTCTCAGCTCTTAGCGCTGGGCACACAGTAGGTCCTCCATCACTGAAGGGTGATTCTTAAAGGGGGTGTAGAGCCTGAGTCAGAAGAGTTGAAGATGAAGGATCAGGCTCCCAAATGGTTTTCATGAGTGAAGTTTCAGGATCAAGGGGCAATTCAATGTATTCTTGCCTTTCCTCCTTTCAGCCACTTGTCCGTCCAGCCAACCATTCTTTCCCATGGCCCGCGTCCTGGGGATGTAACCTTGAATAAGACACACCTCCTATCCTAAAGGGACAAATAACCTTCTGAAGGCAGAGACGGAATGGAGGTAATTCCTGCAGTGACATGCTAAAGGCCAAAGGCGACTCCTGGGCCTCTGGCTGGGCCCCTGTGGAGATGAGGGCCATTCATGCAGAAAAGAAAACTAGAGCTAAAATCCCACGGAAGCTGCAGTGAGGAACACGTATGCTAGTTACATCCAGGGAATCTGACCAAAAAACCCAAAGAAAGTCACAGTCAAGGACAGACTGAGGACAAAAGAGGCTCACTCCTGAGATGTCTGCAGATTACCGGCCCCCATCTTTGCCATGGAAGAACTGGAAATCCTTCTCAGAAGAACAGCTGTGATCACTGCTACGTCCCATCTTAAAGAGCTTAACGCTCGCACCCACGTACAAACATGACCACACGCGTGCACACGGGAGCGCACAGGTACACAGACGCCAGGGGCCCACCCCTGAAGAGCTCACACAGAAGTGGAATATGCGTTTTCTTTCAAAAAGCCCCAGAGGGCTTTAGATTTAGAACCTGCATTTAGAACCAACAAGCTTCCGGCAAAGTTCCCTCTGATTGTAGTTATAGAGGTGCCTTGCAGTGTCAACAATAAGAGCGTGAAATGCATCCAGGAGGATCTCAACAGGTGAGCCTTCCTAAGCGCCGAGAACATTCCAGTAACAATACAGAAGCTGGCCTGGGGACTCGGCTCAACACCCGGGAATGCACCCCCAGCCACTGCAGCACCCCTGCCCGGGAGAGCTGCCGGCTGGCCCTGTGCATTTCCTTCCTTGTTATGGCCCAGCCTCTTTAAAAATCAACTTCATAATGTACCCTGGAGTCACAAGCACAGCCCCGTGTTTATGGGCTCAGCCAGATCAGATAAAATTTCATTCTCTGAATTGGTTCCTAATTTAATTACTCCCCGGATAAGCGCTGGCCTCCCACTGCTGCAGGGAAAGAACTCGGGAGGCACTGGCGCCACAAGCCACGAGCTGCAGCTCTCGCTTGGCAGCTGGTGGAGGATGAGCTGTTGCGGGGCCTCTGCAGGTCAGAGGGTGTTAGGACAGCAGGCGAGGGCCAGGCGGTCACCGCCTGTCCGCCCAACCAGCCTGCGTTTACCATCCCCAGCCAATCAAGAGGGTGACCTGCCGCTTAGTAAAAGGGCTCAGGGAGAGTGTTGAGTGTAACTGAGTCGACTCTGAAAACCCAGATTCAATCCTGACTCTGTGTGGCCTCTCTGGGCCTCAGTTTCTCCATCTGCAAAATGGGGCAGGACTATGTTCCCCTGAAGGCCTTTGCAAGCTCTATCATTCAGACAAGCCAAGGGAATCAGAACCTCATCTGAGAATCAGTCCTCCTTTAGGGCCAGGAGAAAAGCATACAAAAAAGTAAATGAATTATGGAAAGCAAGTAAAGATAGCTCAAAAAAATTAATCCTAGAAATGGAAACATGTCCACACAAAGACTCATAAATGAATGTTTATAGCAGCATTATCCCTAAGAGCCAAAAAGTGGAACCACCCTATCAACAGATGAATGGATAAATGTAACGCAGCCTATTCATACAATGGGATATCATGTGGCCATATAAAGGAATGAAGTACTGATATAAGCTACCATATAGATGAACCATGAAACATGGTGTTAAGTGAAAGAAACCAGACACACACAAAAAACATATCCTATGTGATTCCATTCATCTTAGGTCCAGAATAAAGAAATCAATAGAGATAAAGTAGATTCTTGGTTGCTTAGGGTGGGGGTGGTGAATGGGGAGATAGGGGCTAACAGCTAAGAGCTGTATGGTTTCCTTTTAATATGAGGACATGCTCTAAAAGAAAACATGGTTCTGGTTGCGCACATCTGTGAACCTACTAAAAACTACTGAACTGTATGCTTTAAATGGTGAATTTTATGTCATGTGAATTACATCTCATTATCCAGCCAGTCCATTCTGAAGGAGGTCAGCCCTGGGATTTATTTGGAAGGAATGATGCTAAAGCTGAAACTCCAGTACTTTGGCCACCTCATGCGAAGACTTGACTCATTGGAAAAGACTCTGATGCTGGGAGGGATTGGGGGCAGGAGGAGAAGGGGACGACAGAGGATGAGATGGCTGGATGGCATCACCGACTCGATGGACATGAGTCTGAGTGAACTCCGGGAGTTGGTAATGGACAGAGAGGCCTGGCGTGCTGCAATTCATGGGGTCGCAAAGAGTCAGACATGACTGGGCGACTGAACTGAACTGAAAGCTGTTTTATAAAAAGGATAGGTTGAATAAAAAAAAAAAAAACTGTTGCATGATTTTTAAAAATAAATCAGATGAGAACACTGTAAAGTAAATATACATAACATAAATACACATACACACACACACATTCTCCCTAAACAGTTCCACAGCTTCATAACTGATCCAAAGGTACATAAACCACAAAAAAAAAAAAAAACAAAACTGCTGACTTCAAAGTGGGCAGGCTTGCATTTTTCTATTGATTTATTTCAGTTTTAACAGCCAAAAGCAAATTTATTTTCTACCATCGAAATGGCAACTGAGGTTTCATCTACTCTTTAATACATCATTTTTATTCTCAGAAACAAATTGTGAAGAATGCAAAAGATGCGTGGATTTTCAACAGCCAGCCGGTGAGCAAAGGATTTTCTTTCTTTTTGCCTGGAAGCTATTTCCAATGAAGAGGCCACATTTGCTAAGCTCCCTCTTCCCTTTTGTGTATCTTTCTAATTTCTCACAGAAACTGCTACGGAACAAGTATAAATAGCTTTCAAAGTTAGGGCGACACAGATGTCAGGCTGATCCCAATTCCATTATTCTGAGCGTTCTTTCATCCTCTCATTTAGCGCTCCTGACAACTTTCTTCAGCAAATTCAACATGTCCTAAAAGCAGCTATTTCCTCTGACTTTCAAAACAGCGCGGCTGGATTACTGGTCTGATATGGGGTTGGCTGGGGCCTCCTGGAACTATTACCTTGATCGAGAATTGTGAGAGAATAAGGGAAGGTCACAACATGTGGGTCCGGCTACAGATGACCACAGAAAGGGAAATTCTGAGTGTCCCACAGTTCAAGAACATCCAGGTAAACAGGAAGATGGTCCTCTCTAAGGACTCACCATTTCTAAGCCCAGAGGGTATTTCTTTCAGATAAGAAATACTGATGGGTCAAAGTAAGAGGCAACCAGGGGAAGTTGAGTGCTTAACCCTGGATGGTGCACGGGGCATGGTCAGGTTGATGACTCGGCTCGCCTCGCCCCTCCCCTCAGATCACCACCCTGTTTTACTTGCTCCCCTGAGTGTGGCTTGGCATCCTGGGATCCCGAGCAGAGAGATGCCTGAAGCTTCTACAGCCAGGACACGATGCCCCGTACGAGACCGAGAAGGATTCCTGCCATTTCAACCGAGTCCTGGTCCTAAAGCAACAGCGCATGGGGGGAGAGATGGAGTTGGCCCCCACCCCACAGAAGGGTCCTGGGCTGCCTGGGATGCCAGGCAAAGGAGGTGCTGCTACCAGCCAACCAGAGGCTGCAGTGGGGGGACCCCCAGTCCTGCCAAGATCCCCCTGGATCCCCTCTCATTTGTCCTTCATCACCTTGTGATGATAGGGGGTTTCCAGGTGGGGGACAGCCTGGATTCAGAGCTCACTTGTGGACCAGGTCGGCCCGCTCCCACCGACCAGACGACCTTCACTCTGTATTTGTTGAGACACTGGAGAGAGGCTTTCCAGCAAGGGCTGCCCCCTCGAGAATAAACCCGCTCCGTCCCAACACAGACACACACACACACACACACACACAATGCCAGGAGCAGAGGCCCCGGCCCAGCCGGACTGTAGCCCCCAGTCTCTCATTCCAAAGAAGAGCAAATACGTGCTGACATCCTGTCTCCGGCAAACGTCTGACAAGTCTGCGCTGTTCATCATGGAAAATGAAAAAGCTAAACGGCCCCAAGAATCTGCCGGAGGATGACATCCAACGGAGGCCCTCAACCTTGAACCAGAAACGAGACCATGGAAAGAGCACCACCGATCCTGAATTCTTCTCCACATCTTCTTAAAGCAACAGCGATTCTGAAATCGAGTGTCTGGTTACACGACCCAGAGACTAGCCAGCTGCAGCCAACTCCCACCTGGATGTCCAGGAAACTGAAGGCAGGGAAGCCGGCCGGTCCCACGGGACTTGGGCCAAAACTTCGCCCTGCCCAGGGTGGCTGCAGCTTAACAGATGGCATGATCACAAGTGTCTACTGGGAAACCCCACTGGTTGGCCCAGTTCCCCGGGGCCACCGCTTTCTTGTAATCCTGGAGATCCCTGACGTGCACAAAGCAAATGCAGCTTGCGTGTGTACATTTGGAAGGCTCTTTATATAAACAGGTTCACGAATCAGAGGGAACAATCCTCTGTAGACCAATAGTCTGATTTTCGGTTTGGAAATTATGGTCTCTATAAATACACTCCAGGACATACTTTATATTTTTAATGCAAATATTTACATTCCAAACAAAGGAGCATGGAACTTAATGACAAGCTATTTATACCGGCTATAAGAAACACTAACAGCTCCCACATTTCTTGCCTGAGTTAATGGCTCCTGCTTCTATTCCTGAAATACAAATTTCCATAGTATTTTTCCCCAAGACTCTCCAGCCACACAAAAAAAACTGTGTAATAGCCCAAAACCTAATGTCAGGAAAGCCAAGTTTAGCACATTAGGCTCTTGACTCCTTCTGAAATTTACTGATAAGCACTAACTCTCCTGCACCACGCTACCAAACTGGGGTTACTTTTCTGTCTTCTTTGGGTGTACATTCAGAGGCCCACACGAAATCCATCACAGCCCTTTCTCCAGGACAAGCTGGTTCTTGATGTGTTAATTCAACAAACGACAGTCTCTAGCGACTGACCGGACCCCCAGACAGCCTCTCACCCTTGAGAGGCTCACCAGGCTGGGGTGAGTGGACCACACCCAGGAATACTAGAAAGATCATAGTAAAAAGGAGGATGGGGTCAAGGTCAAGGTCAGTAGAGGATCCCTGCAGACACTCAGAGGAGAACAGTGACATCTGGATGGAAGGATGTGGAAAGACTGTTAAGAATTACTCGCAAAACTTCCAGAAGGCAATGAGGAGATGGGGGCAGGGGGCTGGATGAAGATTCAGGCCGAGAGGGGGAATCAAGAGTGGGGGACCGAGAGAAGGCAGAAAGGCTCTCACACTCAGGCTACCAGGCGGTCAGTCTGCCAGTGGTTCTGCCCCTCCTTGTAAATTACCCTTGTGTTACAGTTAGAATGCAGCCTTGAGGTCAAAGGCTGATCATTACCTCAATCTAACTCATCACTGCCATGCTCTGCAGGTAGCAACACAGTCGACAGGCTTACCTCCTAACCTTGATGTCCTTACCGACTGCATATCTAATGCTGTCCTTATCAACTCTGCACCTAACAGGTGCCATGTGTGAGACCCCTCCATGGGTCAGGCCCCGGGCTCAGCACCTATCATTTGCTCTGGGTGGATGGAGGGGTCAGGGGAGGTGGGGGGCCGCGGGGGACTCTTCTTGCCCACTCCTGATGTTTCCTGCCTCATGGAGACAGAGCTGCCTGTGTACCACCACTGTGTCTCCACCTGGTGAGGTCCACACCATCCCAGGAGCGTGCAAGGAAGAGCCTGGCCTCATCTCTTCCCACACAGAGTAGGCACTGCCCCCTGCTGGCTGCACCAGGTTGAGGGGGGCAGTGGCAGCCGCCCCGGAAGAGGCTGCTGCTTTCCCACTGGCCTGCGACTCAGGAGAGGTCAGTGGGCCTCACTGCCCGCTTCTCACTTCAGGTATGCGATGCCCACATGCCCACTGGTTCAATCACATTCTCCAAGATCCACTTCAGTTGGGACCAAATACTGCATTTCTCTTTATGCATCTTTCTCCTCCCCTCTCTCCATTGGTTCAGAACTTGGCCAGGAAAGAGGGGTTTAATTTGGGGGGCTCCCTTGGACCCTAGTTTGTACTGTGAAAAGAAAGTGAAAGTCCCTCAGTCGTATCCCACTCTTTGGGACCCCATGGAGAAGTCTCCAGACCAGAATATGGGAGTGGGTAGCCTTTCCCTTCTCCAGGGGATCTTCCCAACCCAGGAATCAAACCCAGGTCTCCCGCATTGCAGGTGGATTCTTTACCAGCTGAGCCACAAGGGAAACCCAAGAATACTGGAGTGGGTAGCCTATCCCTTCTCTAGCAGATCTTCCCGACCCAGGAATCGATCGGGGTCTCCCACAATGCAGGCGGATTCTTTACCAATTGAGCTATCAGGGAAGCCCATTTGTACTCCTGGTACCCAAACTATGCTACAAAAACAAGATAGAGATTATCAACCCCACTTTACAGATAAGGAAACTGATGACCAAGCAGATGTAACCACTGGCCCAGGGTCACGATAATGGAACACAGAAGCACAGGAGCGACTCAAGCCCAGGTCCACGTGGCGTCCAGGCTCACCCCACCACCTAGGCTGCCTCTCCAAGGGGACAAGGGATTCCACACTCAGGCTAAATCCACATCCGTGTGATGGGCATCAAACCTTTGGTTGATTGGAAAATGAAGGTGCTAGTCAAACTCGCCTCATTCAGCCCGAATCAGCTAACGCATGTCACAAAGGGGAGACACAGCAGTCCAGACCCCTTTCAACAAGGAGTGAGACAATAACACAGCTTTACAGGCCTCTCAGACTCTGAAATGCACCTTCCAACCTCACAGCAAATGCGCTATGGGCCCCCGGCCCCCTCAGGGCAGCTCCCTACAAGGGCAAGCAGAGCAGGTCAGAACTTCCCCGAGATCCAGGGCTACCCTGGAGGAAGGGACCCACCATCTCCCGAGGCCTCTCCCCCTCTGAGGTCACACCAATATCATCTCGATCACAGGGAGCAAAAAGGGTCAGCAGGCACATATTCCATTTCAAGAGAAGATGTGAAACCACCCGTCATAGGAAAAAACAACTGTGCCTGCCCAGGTGGTGAAGGACGGGGAAGCCTGGCGTGCTGCAGTCCATGGGGTTGAAAAGAGTGGGACACGACTGAGCATCTGAACAGAAAGGTGGTGCTAGTGGGTAAAGAACCAGCCTGCCAACACAGGAGATGTAAGAGACGTGGGTTCAATCCCTGGGTCAGGAAGATCCGCTGGAGGAGGGCATGGCAACCCACTCCAGTACTCTTGCCTGGAGAACCCCGTGGACAGAGGAGCCTGATGGGCTACAGTCCGTGGGGTCGCAAAGAGTCAGACACAACCGAGGTGATTGAGCATAGCACAGCCCTGTAATCTAATTATGTGCCCATGTTGGGGTATTTTCCAGGCACCTGGATGATGAGGCGGCCTGTCTCAATATTTTTATCACAAGCACAGTTCTGGAAAGGGTCCAGGTTTCCATTATAATGACACTCTCTGCTTTTGAGGATCTGCCAGCCTTTCTTGCTTCAGAGACCCAGAAGGCCTGGACCCGGACAAATTCTAGAAACATAGCATAGGTGTCAGGATGAGCCTGCCTGGGCAAGAAGGCCCCGGCACACCCACTCAGAACTCTTTGAAGCTTGGAGTGGGGCTCAGGAATGCAACATTAGAAAGCTGGCCTCCCCAGAACATCCCCTGATCTGCCCCCGGCTTAATCACCACTACACAGGAGCACAGCCAAACCGCCCGGCCACCTGTCCACGGCGTCCGCTGGAAACATCTCAGAGGGCAGCTGTGGATGTAGCCCTCTCTTTGCTGGGAGAGATGAAGCAATCAGCCTGACTAGAAGCTAAGGCGTCCTGGGGTGTCAGAGAAGCTCTCTGAGGTAGAATATGCTAAAAGTCATGCTCCCCTCCTCCACCATGAAATATACACAGCTACATTTTAAAAAAAAGAAAGCTGGGCAAGCAATTTCAGGGAGCTCAGAAACATTCTCCCATCCCCAGTAATGAGCTCTAGAGCTGATGTATATTAAGCACTTACTGTATGCTAGGCACCACTCCAAGCAGGTATTAAGTGTCCTGTGTAGGACTTCCCTGGCAGCTCAGATGGTAAAGAATCCACCTGCAATGCAGAAGACTCAGGAGACCTGGGTTCGATCCCTGGGTGGGGAGGATCCCCTGGAGAAGGGAATGGCAACCCACTCCAGATTCTCGCCCGGAGAATCTCTTGGACAGGGGAGCCTGGCGGGCTACAGTCCATGGGGTTGCAAAGAGCAGGACACAACAGAGCGAATAACACCTGGCTCAGCTCTCAGGCCCCAGCTCTCAGGCCACTCCAATCTCAGAGCCGCGCTAACCTAGCAACTGCTACGCTCTGGGCAGTGTTACGTAGTCTGACTCGTGCAAGTTCTGCCTGGCCCACTACTCTAAGCTCTGCCTCGTGGCCCCCTTGCACCTGGCCCTGGGCTTGCACCTGGAGGAAGACATAAATGCCGCGTTTGGCTGGTGCTGATGAAACAGGCTGCTCGCATTTCCTCCACATCCCTTTCGAAATCAACAGAGACCGAAAACCTGCTTTCCTTTGCCACCCCCCCACCCCACTTGCTGATTCATCACCGCCTTCCCCTTTGAGAGCCATGACTGCTTTTCCCCACCCCCACCCCGAGTCCCTCCTTCCTCCACTGCCATTCTGTGATCCGACCTCTTGCACATCCGGAGGGCTAAATGATTGGGCCCTGTGGTCTCCAACAGCCTCCCCGCCCTCTGATTGAGACAAAGGGAGACCTGTCTGACCAGGCTGGCATAGGGCAAGCTGGGAACCCGTAGGGACCCAGCAAAGGACAGCTGTTAGGACCAAATGTCTTCCTCCCCAATGCCCGTACTTAAAAATATTATGTATTGGCCCGAATGAACACAGACCCTTTACTTTTCTTCCTAGATGTGGACACTGGATACACACACTAGATAACAACCACCTCTGCGCTTCATTTCACGCCGTGAAGACCCAGGTCTACACACAAATCTTCCCATCCTAGCACTTCGTTTTAACGGAGGAGCCTCTCAGGAAGGAAATCAGACCCCAGCACCTGAGAACAATAAAGAAACACCCTGTGCAAGTCAGAACAGTCCCCCGATATGCTGTCAGCTAAGTGAGAAGACAGGCTCTGAATCACAGCGAAGCGGCACGGTTAGGGCGGAAGTCAGCCACCGTCCCGAGCAGCCCGGCTTTCGGGTGGTGCACCATCCCCACCAGCTGATGACTGAAAGCATCACTTCCACATCACTTGCGCTCAAGAGACGCCTGGTGAGGGAATGCTCACACAACGACGCTCCCAGGCCAGCTACGTTTCTAAGTACTTTCTGCTTTTACTCATAGATCAAGGAAACTCGTCTCTCATATGAACAGGTTCCAAACAGTACCTCTGTAATCCTGGAACTGCTGATGCCTGGGGATCAGGACAGGGTCTGGATCTGGGGGGCAGGAAGCAAGAGCTGCCCAGCAAAGGGGATGTCCACTCATCTGGGAGATTCCAAGAGGCTCCAGCCTGGCAGGGTGGGATGTAAGAGCCGGCCCAGGAGCCAGAGCATTGGAGATCTGGGCTGATGTTTCACTTCTGGGCTCTGTGACTTGAGACTCACTGCTCCAAGCCTCAATTCTCACAATGGTAAGAAAAGACTCCTCCCAGGCCACCCATCCCTCACTGGCCTTTTTCCTGGCCTTACTCTCCCAGCTGTTAATGCAGCTCACTGCTCAACTATCTACCTGGCACAGACATTTTTGCCTGCGCCCTTCCTAGAAAGGCAGGAACTCTGTCTTCTCCCGGTATCGGTGTATACTATTGAATAATGAAACAATATGAAAAGTTTTATGCAGAGTGCCTCTTTCCATATGGCAAGTGAGAGTGTTAGTCCCTCAGTCGTGTCTAACTCTTTGTGACCCCATGGTCTGTAGTCCACCAAGCTCCTCTGTCCATGGAATTCTCTACACAAGAATACTGGAGTGGGTTGCCATTTCATTTTCCAAGGCATCTTCCTGACCCATGGATCAAACCCGGGTCTCCTACATTGCAGGCAAATTCTTTACCAACTGAGACAGGAGTTCATCAGACAGCTACTGAATGGATGCGTGACACACAGCACATGAAGGCTGGCACTTGGCCACAGGCACAGAGGCGTCCGTCATTCTAGTCCCTTGGCCTGGGGCTGTGGTCTCCATATCCTTATCATGTGTTACACCTCTCTGATGGTGGGACATCCTTCCCAATATGCAAACTCAGGACCAGATGTCAAGCTTCAGACTTCTTGGCAGAGCACCCACTCCCAACCGTCTCCTTTCCCTGTAGAATTTGAGCCCACACTTAAATGTTCAGGCTTGAGAATTTCCTTGAAAATTAACAAGACTTGTCAAGTCAATTTTTCTCCCAGCTGGGTAAAGCTGAATCAAAGCTGCCCTCTTGGGTAGGGCATGTGCTCACCTGCTCAGGGCAGCCCCGGAGTCTCCTCACCTCTCCCCATCCCCTGGAGCTAGCAGGGATTCAACTGGAAGCCAGTGCGCCAGGCAACCTCCAGCCAGGTCATAGGCGGCCTTGGACACCCACGGTCTAATCACAGCCCAGCTCTAACCTGAAGCACCCACTAGAGCAGGTTCCAAGAGCCTGAGATTCCTGTGGACTAGATGGTTAACTTGGGGCTTCTCTTCTGCGCCTTCTCCAGACACCAAATAAGCAAAGTCCACTTCCCAACCTCTCCCAAACTTTCCTGCAAACACTGCCTCTTCCACACACTGGGATTAATCTTCTCTTCTTCGGGCCAGTGGGAAAACCAAACACCTCCCTTCTCCTGGCCACAGGCAACAGCAACAGAAAAGAAGAAAGGTGCAGACACAGAGGCCTCACAGCAACCACCGTGACAGTGCTGGGACCTCTGGCCATCTGATCATCAAAGAACAGCAAGGCAGGCAGGGGATCCACTCTGGACAAATCAGCCTCTCCATCCTGCCTCCAAACACAAGGTCCTGGATGAATTAATGCTGCTCACTGCAGTCATGCAACACCCGAGAAAGAACACAAAAACACTGCTGAATTCCCTTCGGAGGGCCAGGGAGCTGGACCTGGAAGGGGGAGAAGAGCCCCCTGCAGCTCCACTTCTGGCTCACTTGCGCACCTATGCACTGAGAGAGCCTGGCAAGCTGCTTCACCTGCTGGCTCAGTTCCCCCAGCCAGCAGGAGGCAGGACATTCTCCTGGAAATCTTTCAGGAGCGTTAGAGAGAAAAACCTATTTGATTAAACCCATTTGAAAAACCTATTTGATTAAAAACTACCTAGCAGCAGCAGTTAAAAGGCATTTTATTCCCATGCTATTCTAAACAAAATCATATATGATTTGTATGCTAAGACATCCGGATTCAACATGCTGTTGGTAAAATTAACAAGAACCATGTTCTGGAAGGGAGGGCTCCTGATTTTGCCACTGGGGGAAGGGGAGAAGGAAAGCTGGACATGGAAAATGCTGTGTGGGGGAGGAACGGGAGGGGGGCAGTTCTAGAGGAAATTGGGGCAAATCTCCAGGCCTCAGTTTCCCCCCAGGCGCCTCAGGAGGTGCGCCCCCCCACTGCTTTTCTGCTCCGTCACCTGGTGATGTCCTTCTAGAACCGCAGCTGATAAGATCTGGGGCCCTGCAAACCCCTTGGCTCAGCCTCACAAGACGGCGCGCCACATCCCTTCGCGGGGCGTCCTGGGGCTTCCTAGAGATGTAACTTCATTCCCCCAAACTCCGTGCCATCAACTCACCCAACATGAATGTAGCAAGGGCCTCGGGGAATGGGAAAACGGACCGGGGGCGGGGAAGCTGGGCTCAGCCCCAGGCTTTATCGCCTCCTTCTCGAACCTCCCTACTCCAGGCGCGGACTTCAGCTGCCAACAGCCAGCCCCGGAGCCCCAGCCTTCAGTCTGTACCCGCCGCTCCAGCCCCCGCGGGCCGACCCGGGCTGCGGGGCGGACGGGCAACGTGGGGCCAGGACCGCGACGGGGCGGTCAAGCAGCCGCGCCCAGGACCCTGGCGGCTCCGAATCCTAAACACACACGCACACACGCGCGCGCACGCCGGCCAATCCGTTCGCCCGGGGGAGTCGGAAGGCGCTTTCACAGCGCTTCATTCATTCTCCCAAAGGCGAGGTTCGCTTCTCCCGGGCGCCTCCATCCCGTGATCTTAGGAGGACTCCAAGGGGGCCACCTGCGCCACGACCCGTCCCCCATCAGCCCACGGCCGCCGAGTCCTCTACACCCGCACCTATAGCCCAACAGACTCGCGCTCCATCCCAATCGGCGGCGTCGCCCCCTCTCAGGGGCTGATGCCACCCCGGCTCCCCGCAGCTCCGTCGCCCCGCAGCCCCCGCCGCCCCTCAGCGCCGCTCGGCTCAGACCTGCAGCGTTCGGCTCGCCGCGCCCAGGCCGGCTGGGGACGCCGCCGCCGCCTCCGCCACCGCCGGGAAGCGCCGGCTCCTCCCGAGTCACACCGCCTCCGGAGCTGCGGCGGGGCGCTGGGAGGGGACAGGGGGCGGAGGGCCCGGAGGAAGAAGGCGGGGAGCAAAAGTTCAGGCCGCTCCGGGCCTCGCCGCGCCCGGGTCTCCTCCCAGGCCCGCCCACGCGGTCCCCCTCCCGGAACCCGGTCCCACGGGCTTCCGCGCCTGGGATCCCCCACCCCACGCCTCCCCGCCCGGGGCGGCCGCGGGATTGGAGCCTGGGCAGGAAGGTGGCCCCGAACCCGTGTCAGGGAGAGAGTGGCGGATAGCAAACACACCAACCTGCCCCGGGCCGCGCCTGGAAACTTCCCCGAAGTGCGCCGCGGAGCGGAGCGCCTGGCTGGGGAATCCCTACCCCCACCTTCACCCCACGCGCGCTCCTAGGGAGAAAGCACCAATCGGTCGGTCAGTCGGTCCTCCGCCTGCAGAGCGCGCCCCCCGCACCCCCATTCCGACTCCTGGGGCCGTTCTCTTGGACAGCCGGCCTGTGCGTGCCCAGAGGCAGCTGTCCGCAGCGCCACCACCCCGCCGCCGAGTCCCCGGTCCCGGAGCTCCGATCGCATTCTCCCTAGCGGGAGAGGGGGGCGTGCGAGCCATTGGCGCCGCCGCCGCCGCCGAGCATCCCTTCCCGCGGGGTCCCCGGCGCGCGGGGCGCCCAGAGCGCGGCCGGGATCGGCGGCGAGGGGACGCCCTCCGCTGGAGACGCCGATTGCCTCGGTGAGGCTGGGCCGAGGGTCGCGGGGCCCAAACCTGCCTGGGCTCTGCGCGCGCTCGCAAGTTCATTGTCTGCCTGGGCCGTCGTCGCCTCCGCCGCCGCCGCCGCCACCGCGCGGAGAGCGCCGTGGGGAGTGAGGCTGCGCGCAGCCTCGGCCGGCCCGGACTCCCTACGCCCAGCCCGGGCCGACCCCGGCGCTGCCCGGCCGGAACGCGGAGGGGCGCCGGAGCTCGGGGCCAGACACCCACCCGCCGCCTGTGGCCGCCCTCGCGCCGCGCCTGGCACCCAACTTGTACCTGAGAAGCAGGAGTCCAGCCTGGGGGCGGCGGGGGCAGCCCAGCCTCTGCGGCTCCGGCTCCGCGGGAGCGCGCCTAGCCCCGCGCCCGGAGCCCGGCATGCGGGGCGCGTCAACCTGACTCCCCGAGCGCAGGGAGGAAAAGTTTTGGGAGTGACGTGCAGATGGCGAATGAAACATCCGAAGAGAACCCGCCCCCCCGCCCCATGTCGCGCGGACACACATCAGCTTGGGTCTGGAATGTGAGACCAAGGCGTGCGCGCCGAGCGGTGGGTTTGGTTCCCGCCCCCTCCCGTTCCAAGTCAACACGGCATGTGCGCGGCGGTGATTCCGAATAGAGAGCAAACCGAAACCCCTCAAGTCTGCCAGTGACACCCTGCCAGAGACATTTTTTTAACGAACTTGGTGGTCTGGAGGCAGCCCGTGCATTGATATTCAAGGCCACGGCGCTGGTGGGTTCTAAGCCCTCTGTTGTGGTTTTGCATCTGGAGACCGCTCTCTCAGGCTCTTCGGCCCAGCCTGCTTGCTTTCACGGAGAAGGAAGGTTCAGCGGGACCGGAGCCCGCCCCCCAGCCCCCCGCCCCCGCCCCGCACCGAGCAGTGGCCCCGGGCGCGGCTGCTCCAGGAAACCACCGGGCTGCCTGAGGTCAAGGAAGTGCCGCACCCGTGGCCGACCTGGAGACTCTCCACCGAAGATAAACCAGTTGAAGAAAACACTTTGAATTCGGAAAGACTCAAGCCCAGCCTCTCAGAAAACAGGTCTAAGGGGCAGGAAAAAAAAAAAAAATCCTTGTCTTCGGTCACATAGCCTTTTGCCGGCCGAGTCCCCTTGACCACAGTCCAGCATCTTGTCCTAGGAGCGACCAGAAGTGGGGCTGAAAATTCTCCGTGTCAAGTGCTGACACACCGCTAAGGGATGCGTCCTGAGGGTATCTCCCCCCACCCCAACCCTTTCCTCTCTTTCTGGAAAAACATGATTTTTATTGCCTGAGGCTCCTCTCACCCCCAGAAACTGTAGCCCACCCTGAGGTCATAAACTTCTGCTCAGCATCCATGGCAACTAACGCGGGGGTCACAATCAGAGGATTATAACTGCAGATGTGAAGCTGGGATGAGAGGGGAATTCTTCAAAACGGTATCTTGTTTTCCTGCAAATAATGCCTCTTACATAAAATCTACGGAGAGATTAATGCAGCAAAGAGACCAGCCTTAGAATCTCAGACTAGATTGCTTTTTCCATATACACTCCACTTGGTGGGTTTTGTTCATTATTATTATTTTTTTTAACAAAAAGCTTTTTCTGAAAATACAATGAGCTGCTTTTTGCAGGGTTCACAATTCCCAATAGATGATGATGCCATTTTTCAAGGTCTTACACACGTTGTGGCTTTGGGGCTTATTTATTAGCTCCCAAGAAAAGCCTGCCTTTCAGTGAGGTTTATATACTCAAGTAATTGTGTGGGGGGGGGGAGGGGCACAGAGCAGGGTGCTGTTAAAGAAGGTTGGTTGTGCATGCGTCTGCAAGGAAGGCCCTGGGCCAGGCAGCTGTCAGACCAGAGTGTGCAATGGGTTTAAACAAACACAGGGAAGGTTCTGTGGAAACACCCAGAAGGAAATCCCCTCCTGTAAGGGTGTGTGGAACATTATTCCACGGCCACACATACCTCCGTCTGTCCTCTCCTCCTTCCAAGTAAACACATCTCTCTGTTGCGTAGATGGCTCAGGGCCCACCCAGGTCACTTTCAAATTCAGGTGTCAGAAATCACGGTTGACATGGAGCAAATTGTTTCTAAGTATAGTCATGCTGCTGCTTTGATACAGATTCCACCAGGGACTTTCTAAAGGTATTTATACACGTGCCTGAGATTAACTGGAGGGCAGTTTTTCCTCTCAACTTTAATTTCAAAAAAAAAAAAAAAAATCAATCAAGAATTGCCCTTGAGTCTGTTACTCTGGAGAGCTGAGAGAACACCCAAATACCAGACGTGTGTGCATGAGTGGACGGATGGACAGACGGATACATGTCTGTGCGAGAGGCTGGTGCATCACACTGGCAACTAGTGAGTGAAAAAAAAATGTAATTTAAGAAAACAAATGTCTCTTCCCCAGATGCACACTTAGGCCTCCATAATTCTGGAATTAAATTGTCTGAGTTCAACCCCTACTGCTGATACTGACTAGCTGAGGGACACTGGACAAGTCACCTCTTTCTTCACCTCCGTCTGGGGCCTATGACAGCCACTACATGCAGTAAGTTGAATTATTGACCGCATGCAGGTTCTTACACTTCGATATCCTGTCACAGCGTCATAGTTCATGGAACATGCTTCCCTATCCCTTGAGCTTGGACTTAGCCACATGATTTGCTTTAGACAATGAGATTGTGAAGAATGTGGCTGAATCAGAGGCTCGACGTGTGTTGCAGGCCTGGGCTGGCTCTCTTGTGCTTTGAATCCTTAATAAGAACAACACCAACACATCCTGAGAAGCCGCTGCTGCTTCCAGCAAGGCTCTAAACTAAACACACGTGGAGCAGACCCAACTCAACTTGCAGCCTGGAGCCAAGTGATTTCCCCCACACAGCTGGAATTTGCACTGCCTCAGCTGACCTATAAACACATGAACAAGGGGGAAACGCGTGTTGCAAGGTGTATGCTGGAGTTTTGTTACACAGCCTTATCGTGGCAGTAGCTGACTGATGCATGCCCTCAGTGGGCTGGTGTGAAGATTCATGACTCAGTGACTGAGAAACACCAAACACAATTCTTAGACCCTAGTTAGAGCTCAGGGACGTTAGCTATTATCAGTAATCAGTGCTATGGAAAGTGGCTTTGCATGTAACAGTCACATGAGAACTGTTATTCAATTGGTTAATTGAATTCATGAACAAATATTAGTTGAGTAAAGATTCTATGAGACAGTGCACGCACATCAGAAAACTGGAAGACCGAGGACCTGCCATGATCCCCAAGTTACATTCATTCACTCATTCATTCATTCATCTGGCAGACCTTCCCTGAACCCTTGCTGTGGGCCACACACTAGCGTGAAGGTGGGAGCTACTAAGACGGTTAAGTCTCCACGCCCTCCTAAGAATGCGGACCTACAGCACCCTACCATGTGACATACCCCACGAAGCACTCACCCTGTGCTGTATCATTTGACCTTCACAACAGCCTCGTGAGCCACTATTATTGAATCCCCATTTTTCAGGTGAGGAGACCGGGGCTCAGAAACAAAGCCACACAGGCAAAGACCAAAGGCCTCTCTATACCTTCAGTGTGCACTAGTGTCAGTGAATTCAAGCTCACGGCGGGCACACCCATCATGTAAGCGCAGTGAGAGTAGAGGAAAGAGGTGGACACAGCTGTGTCAGTCTCCTGGCCTCGTGCGTGTGAGTTGCTCAGGAAATATTGAGGCTCGGAGACCCAGGTTCTACTTCTGCCATCAGCTGTCTGTAAGACCTTGAGCCCCTCTCTCACTCACTTTCCCCACCTGGAGGGAGGAAGGACCTTGAAAGCTGCAGCTCTGGGATCTTATAACGCTGCTGATACAAGACGCATGGCTGTTGGAAGTTCATTTTAAAGGAATGAAGAGATGGGAATCACAGTTCCAGGAACTGGCCCAACAACTTGAAAACGGAAAGAACAGACCACCTGGGGGGAAAGGAGACAAGGTCAGGCCATGGGCACTGCTCATTACAAGCCCCAACTCAACAGCCACAACGTTGCTTTCGGTCACTGCACTATAGGAGCATTGAGACCAGAGCGTTTGGGGTCTCCCCAGATCCTCCTATCAGAATGGAATGCTCCTTTTATTTTTAAATATTTATTCAATTTTAAATTTGGCTGCAGCGGCTCTTAGTTGCGGCATGTGGGATCTTTGCTCTTCGTTGGAGCATGAGGATCTTAGTCTTGGCACAAGGGATCTGGTTCCCTGAACAGGGATCGAACCCAGCCCCCTGCATTGGGAGCGCAGAGTCTTAGCCACTGGACCACCAGGGAAGTCCCAGGAATGTCCCCTTTTATATGTCAGAGGACTTACTTATCACCTAACCCCTTAATTTTCAGTTAACGCTTTAGCAGAGCCTGGGATACTTGATTCCCAAATGTGAGGCTCTTTCCACAGGGACAGCCTGGAGTGGGGGAGAGTGGGGGTGGGGCGGAAAGCTACTGGAGTCAGAGTTCCTGCGCTGGGGAGGGCCACCCGGGGACGATGGGGGTCCCTGGGCCTCAGTGCACCAGCTCTCAAATTTGTTTCGGTGGACGTGGCTTCAGCTTTCTGCCACCGGCAACGACCTGCCTCCAGCCCTTTGACTTTGACGAATTTAGACTGCTCGGTAACCTGAAGTGCATTTCAATTTCATAAATTTAAAAATACTCCGGTTAGACAGATCCCTTCTGCAGTAATGCATCCATTAAGTGCACTTTAAGCCAATTTTGGTATGCTAATCCATCACAAATCGACGTGAAATTTAGGTTCTTGTGAAAATTTCCTACACTCGATCCAAAACCTCAACCAGATTTAGGATAAGAGCAAATACCTTAAAGCTGTGGACTTGAACTCTGTTTCAAAACTTCAGTGAAGAAAGCAACAGGCCAGTTTTAAACAAACACCAGAACAGGTGTATTTACATAAGAGCTGCCTATTCTAACGGGGTGGCCCAGGGGGTCAGTTCACTTGCTCTCAAGATGCTCCCATAGCTGAAGGCTTTAGAACTCTACTTTGGAGATCCCTCCAGGGAAATCTGAGAGACCGTAAGCCCTTTGAGGGAGAGAACAGGGTCGTGTAAGTCTCCCAACCCCTAGCTCAGAGCCTGAGGCAGGGGACACGCTCAGTCAATTTCCGGTGAATGCCCCAGTTGGAATTTCCTGGCTTGATTAGCAACTTATCCACCAAACTATTTTCTAAAATCAAATGCTTTCCCCACCAATGAAGCCTGGGAATCCTACAAGCATAGGCAGAAACCTCTGAAGGAAAATCGGAAGAGGACTCCAAGCAGTTTTAGTGATGACAATGTCATCACCTCTTTATCCTCCACGAGTCAGCGTATGGCCAGTAATTGGCGATACGAAGAACCTACGGGTGATGAGAGAGACATAATGTCATTGTTATCACCGTCTAAGACTCTGTCGCTACCAGCTGTTGACGGGCATCGCCTATTAACTGGATGTTTTTAGCTGCATAATAGACACTTAGCCAATAAAGTTTACAGCCGATAGCATTTTCACTTACTTGTTTCTGTCATAAGATCTCCAACCCACCCAACACAAAAATTAGCTGTTGATTTGGTAAATTTAAAGCAGCACTGCCTGCCCTAGTTGTGAAATACCTGAGCCTTCTAAATATATTCCACTTTCCCGGTTGAGCATTTAATGCAGGGGAGTGACACAGCCACGCTCAGAGGCTCCTAGCAGGTCGTGGTAATTTGCACCCCCTTCCCTGCCCACCTTTGCTGCTGGGTCCAACCCAGACCAGACCTGCTTCACCCCTCACTACCCCAGTTCTCTGAATTCCCCACACACCCCTGCCCAGAGGCCTGAGGCAGGCACCCCAGTGTCATCCTTAACTCTTGGCCCTTATACCACTACCCTCCCCACCCCGCCATCTCCCATTAGACATCATCTTCTTCTCAAGCCTGCTGATTTTAGAAGCCTGGTTGCTTTTTTTTTTTTTTTTAATGCAGATTCCTAGGCTCCAGAACCAGAGACTCCACTTCAGTAGGTCTAGGGTAAGACTCGAGGATCTGAAACTCTGGGAGTGGTGTGTGGGGATCTGTATATTAAACAACCCTCTTCCCGCTCTTTCCTTGGGCCTCGTTCAGCAGCTTCTAACTATCTACACTCTCTGCCTCCTTTCCTTGCCTTCCACTAACTGGTTCTTTCTACACACACAGTCAGCATCTTTTCCAGCACACAAATCTGAGCATGTCGGCCCCACAGTTAAACACCTACAATGCCTCCCTTGCACCCAAAGGTGAGTCCAGCCCACAGTGCCAGGTAGGGTCCAAGGCCCCTCTCTGTGCTGTCTCCCTTCCCAGCTCCAACGTGCCCATCAGCGCTGCTCACACTGTCCCCCAAAGTGGCCCAGGGACAACAGACATGGTCATGCTGAGATGAGTTCTAGGTCAGTGGCATCACCAGGCGTTCCCAGGGACTATCTGCTCTCGGATGAAGGGTTAACTAGAGAAAAGTCGCTTCCTTACAATTTTCTTCATTGACGTTACAATCCAGTGTGAGTATGGCCCCTTCCCTTCCCCAGGATTCACATCCCTGCCCATGACATGAGGGTGGAACTGGATTCTCTCTTGGGACTGAGCCAAGGTGTCATCAGCATCTTGATTACCCATCACAAGGAGTGATGGAAGGTGGTTCGCTCTCTATCTGTATTAGTCTCCTGCAGCTGCGTAACAAATGACCACAAGCCCAGTGACTTCAAACAGCATCTTCTAACTACCACACGGTAATGTGGGTCAGAAGTCTGGTAGATTCTCTGCTCTAGGTCTCACAAGAATAAAACCAAGGGGACAGCAGGGCTGGGCTCTTACCTGCAGGTCCTGGGGTGAAAGCCCTCCCAAGCCCCTTTCAGGTTGTTGGCAGCATTCATTTCTTTGAGGTTACTGAGACTCCACATCCTCATTGGGTGCTGGTTTGGGTTTGGTCTCTACTCTCAGAGGCCACCGACACCTCTCCTCACATGGCTCCTTCTATTTGCCAAGCAGCAACAGCATGTCAAGTCCTCCTTATGCTTGGGACCCCTGTGCTTTTTCTTTCTGGGCTCCTGTGATGACACAGAGCCCACCAAGGAGAGTCCAAGATTTTAATAATGCAGGATAATCTCCTTATCTTGATAAGGTTGACCGATTAGTAACCTTCACTGCATCTCAAAGGTTCCTTTTGCCATGTAACCTACACATTCATAGACGTGACCCCAGGGACAAAGGTGATGGGGTTCATTTAAAATTCAGCCTACCACACTTCATTGTTAGGAAATCTGAAAGGTTAGCTCCTCTTGCCCGCATCAGTTCTTCAGGGAACATTTCCTGAGCAGGTCCAGAGATACCATGCAAGAGCTCTCAGAACAGCAGCCTTGCCCTCTAGAGGCACACCATCTGAAAGGACATGGACAGGGAGAACCAAGTGCCAAGCCTATGCCAGGGCTAGAGCAGAGGCCTGGCGGGGGCAGGCTTTTCATGCACTCAGTAAGAAGCTGGTCTGCACAAGGGTCCCCAATCCCCAGTCATCCAGGCTGCTCGCAGGTTTTGCTTTATCTGGAACCTTCTGTACAGTGATTCATTTGCCACGTTCTTTCACTATGCTTACATAGAAGCAATTTACATACTGAAATATATCCAGATAAAGTGTAAGGCGGCTGGAAGTTGCTTCGATAATGGAGTGTGGGAAGAGTGGGCTGATGATGGTTGGAGCTAGAGAGTGGGATGTCAGGCACCCATCTCTATTTCTGGGCTGCATTTGGACGTGTCCACAGAATAAAGCTGAGTGCCGAAGAACTGATGCTTTTGAACTGTGGTATTGAAAGACTCTTGAGAGTCCCTTGGACTGCAAGGAGACCCAACCAGTCCATCCTAAAGGAAATCAGTCCTGAATATTCATTGGAAGGACTGATCCTGAAGCTGCAACTCCAATACTTTGGCCACCTGATACGAAGAACTGACTCATTTGAAAAGAGTCTGATGCTAGGGAAGATTGAAGCCAGGAGGAGAAGAGGACGACAGAGGATGAGATGCCTGGATGGCATCACTGACTCGATGGACATGAGTTTGAGTAGGCTCAGAATTGGTGATGGATAGGGAAGGCTGGCATGCTGCAGTCCATGGGGTCGAAAAGAGTCAGACACAACTGAGCAACTGAACTGAACAGCAAAAAGAGATTGGGAAAATGTATTTATAAAAGATCATGTGTTTCATCGTAGATGGGAAAACCACTATCATTCACCATAAAAATTTGTCCAAAAGTACATATAATTAAAAGACAGCAAAGTGGTCATATTTCAGCAAGGTTACTGATAGGTGTTTTCTCCCTGTTAATACTCCCTCTTAGGAAAATTAGCAAGTGTCAGAGTTTTAAGGACTAGTACCCAGAGGGGCTTTCTCACTGAGATGGGTTTAAGAAGACGTAACAGTTTCCTTTGGGCCTTCCCTGGTTCCTCAGACAATAAAGACTCTGCTTGCAATGCAAGAGACCAGGGTTCAGTCCCTGGGTCAGGAAGATCCCCTGGAGAAGGAGCCTTCTGTCCTCTCTTTCCTCAGCCTGGGGGATCCACTACCTTTGTGCCAAGGTGAAGGAGGACCTATTTTTCCCCAGGTGCCCACCGGGGGCTGAGTTGGAGATGAGTCGCCCACTTCACCCACTGCCACTGATATCCTCCAGAGACTGGGTCTCTGTGAGTCCCGGATGCCCTGCCGTGGGGTTCCTCTGAAACCAGCCTCATGCAGGGCTTCCCTCCTGCCTCACAGGGCCCGGGACCAGGAAGTCCATCCCTTCAATGTTCACCTCAAAGGGGCTGAGTGGTGCTTCAGGGACCATGACTCAGACGTTTGTATGACACGTCTTGTCAACCAAACTAAGTCATCCCTTCTCAGGGTGTGATCAGGGTCCATTGGAGTTCTTGCAAAAACAATTACTTCTTCTTTCAATTCAGCCTGAGAGCTGAGTTGATATTTGAAGAGTGGAGGTATCAAATATTCATAAAGTGAATACATAATTCTTATTTGGAATATTAATTATGGGAAGGGAACAACAGAATCAGTTGTTGTTGTTGTTGTTGTTTCTATTAAGCCCTGATGAAGGAGCTGTCCCCAGACTCTACTAAAAGCCTAATACAAATAAACAAGATCCCACATGCGGCTGCCTGACCTCAGTGAGGATGTGCCCCAGGCAGAGGCCACGATAACAACTGGACCTAAGAAAAGGTCATACCTGGTCTCTCTAGGGCTTTACAGTTCACAGACACTTCCACATTCATTCAGTCCTTTGGGTTCCTGTTGTTGTTCGGTCGCCAAGTCGTGTCTGACTCTTGGCAATCCCATGGACTGCAGCACACCAGGCTTCCCTGTCTCGCACCATCGCCCAGAGTTTGCCCAAGTGCATGTTCTTTGAATCGGTGATTCCATCCAACCATCGCACCCTCCGTTGCCGTCGTCTTCTGCTTTCAGTGTGTCCCAGTATCAGGGCCTTTTCCAATGAGTCGCTTGGGTCCCTGCTGTTGCTATTGTTGTTGCTAAGTCGCTTCAGTCATGTCCGACTCTGTGCGACCCTATGGATTGCAGCCTGCCAGGCTCCTCTATCCATGGGGTTTTCCAGGCAAGAATACTGCTGGAGTGGGTTGCCACACCTACCTCTTAAAGGTCCATATTGGATGTGTTAAGACACCTTTATATGAAGAAGCAATAGGCTCAGCAAAGGGCTCCCCAGGTGGCACAGTGGTAAAGAACTCGTCTGCCAATACAGAAGACTCCAGTTTGATCCCTGAGTCAGGAAGATCCCCTAGAGGAGGGAATGACAACCCACTTCAGTACTCTTGCCTGGAAAATTCCATGGACAGAGGAGCCTAGCAGGCTGCAGTCCAGGGGGTCGCAAAGAGTCAGACAAGACTGAGCACACACAGACTCAGAAAGAGAAAGGGTCTTGCCCAAGGATTCAGCTAAGCAGTCCTAACTGTAAAGGAAGGATCCAGTCCAAGGCCAGTGCTTTCCCTACTAAACCCTCTTCACTCGGCAGAAGATCTCAGCCTTATTGCAGCCCTGAGGAAATGCATTCCTACCCGCGTTTTACAGATAAGGGAACTGTAGCTGAGAGGGCTACAGCTGGGCCCCTTCTTCCCAAACGCCCTGTAACATTCACCCACCCATCCTTCTACCCTCGGGAGGCTCCTGGCACCCTAGGACCCTGACTCATTTCTCCAGGATCAGGGGCACACGAGGATCGTGGTGTTCGAGGGTGTTTTCCAGTCCTCATTGCTTTCCAGCTCCGTAGTTCAAAAATATCAACACACCGGCACCACAGAACACAAGGTCTTCTGCACCTTGGCTAACTTCCTGCTGACTCAGCCAGGCTGGGAAAGGGCCAACTGTGGTAACTTCTCTGGCCGTGTGAGAGAAATATTTATTGTTGAATGGTCCTCTGTTTAATAAAATGCGCTCAGACCTCTCTGCTGGGCAGAGAAGATCCCACAAGTGTGGCTGTCATCCCAAGCCTGTCCCTTTCATGCCGGATGATTTGGGGGGGAGTGCCGCCTTCTCTCTGGGTCTAGCAGGGCTTTCGTCTTCTCTCTGCAGAGGCCGGGTGCAGCCACGATTTACAAAGGCTGGAGCAGAACTTCTGGTTCCTGTTTTCACCCTGAGGCGCTTTTCCTTGATGAGCCTGGCCAAGGTCTTGACCCCTCGGCACCTCTGTGTACCCATCTGTGAAATGGCTAGAATACAATGCAGGTGTTGACTGACATGTAAAGAGCCTGCCTCTGATCAGGACCAGGGCGCTCCTCCCTGGAGGCCAAACCGTGGCTCTCTGTAGACTCGAAAAGAGCTTTTGAAATGCCTGAGCGTAGCAGAAAAAACGGCAAAGGACTCTGGGGCTCATGAAGACCACCTCTCCTGTTCAGTTGTGTGCGAGACTTTTGATGATGCTTATGGGAACAACTAATGATGCTAGTGGAGGTGATGGAATTCCAGTTGAGCTATTTCAAATCCTGAAAATGATGCTGTGAAAGTGCTGCACTCAATATGCCAGCACATTTGGAAAACTCAGCAGTGGCCACAGGACTGGAAAAGGTCAGCTTTCATTCCAATCCCAAAGAAAGGCAATGCCAAAGAAGGCTCAAACTACCGCACAATTGCACTCATTTCACATGCTAGTAAAGTAATGCTCAAAATTCTCCAAGCCAGGCTTCAGCAATATGTGAACCGTGAACTTCCTGATATTCAAGCTGGTTTTAGAAAAGGCAGAGGAACCAGAGATCAAATTGCCAACATCCGCTGGATCATGGAAAAAGCAAGAGAGTTCCAGAAAAGCATCTATTTCTGCTTTATTGACTATGCCAAAGCCTTTGACTGTGTGGATCACAAGAAACTGTGGAAAATTCTGAAAGAGATGGGAATACCAGACCACCTGATCTGCCTCTTGAGAAATTTGTATGCAGGTCAGGAAGCAACAGTTAGAACTGGACAGGGAACACAGACTAGTTCCAAATAGGAAAAGGAGTACATCAAGGCTGTATATTGTCACCCTGTTTATTTAACTTATATGCAGAGTACATCATGAGAAACGCTGGACTGGAAGAAACACAAGCTGGAATCAAGATTGCCGGGAGAAATCTCAATAACCTCAGATATGCAGATGACACCACCCTTATGGCAGAAAGTGAAGAGGAACTAAAAAGCCTCTTGATGAAAGTGAAAGTGGAGAGTGAAAAGGTTGGCTTAAAGCTCAACATTCAGAAAACAAAGATCATGGCATCTGGTCTCATCACTTCATGGGAAATAGATGGGGAAACAGAGGAAACAGTGTCAGACTTTATTTTTCTGGGCTCCAAAATCACTACAGATGGTAACTGCAGCCATGAAATTAAAAGACGCTTACTCCTTGGAAGGAAAGTTATGACCAACCTAGATAGCATATTCAAAAGCAGAGACATTACTTTGCCAACAAAGGTTCGTCTAGTCAAGGCTATGGTTTTTCCTGTGGTCATGTATGGATGTGAGAGTTGGACTGTGAAGAAGGCTGAGCACCAAAGAATTGATGCTTTTGAACTGTGGTGTTGGAGAAGACTCTTGAGAGTCTCTTGGACTGCAAGGAGATCCAACCAGTCCATTCTGAAGGAGACCAGTCCTGGGATTTCTTTGGAAGGAACGATGCTAAAGCTGAAACTCCAGTACTTTGGCCACCTCATGCGAAGAGGTGACTCTTTGGATATGTTCAGACTGGGAATTGATCACCAGCTTCAGAACTTCACTGGTGGCTCAGATGGTAAAGAATCTGCCTGCAATGTGGGAGACCCAGGTTCGATCCCTGGGTTGGGAAGATCTCCTGGAGAAGGGACTGGCAACCCACTGCAGTATTCTTCCCTTGGAAATCCCTTGGACAGAGGAGCCTGGTGGGCTACAGTCCATGGGGTCACAAAGAGTCAGATGAGACTGAGTGAATAACACTTTCGCGTTCACACTTCAGAACTTCTGCAGCTGAGATGACGGAGTTGGGGAGTGGGTGCTTGTGCTTTTAATCCATCAACCTCCCCTTTGTTCATCCAGGACTGGCTGGTTTCCTTGTCTTCCCCAAGTGTGCCCAGCAGGGGTCTGCATATGGAGGGTGACTGACAAACAGTGCCCGGCGTGGGACAGGGGAGGCAGACAGGAGGTCTGGGCTCTGTGGACTGATGACTCTTTGGCCCAGGCCTCTCCCCCAAGCCCTGTTACATTCCATGGCCAGGCAGAGGCAGGGAAGTTCATTTTCCCTCAAAGCTACCCCAACCTCCCTGATCCCATCTCAGACCAGAGGACCCAGTGAGGAGTCTGGGAATTGCTTTGCTCTCCTCCCTTCTTTCCAACTTCCAAATGGTCTCTTGATTCTGTTTGTTGACAGCTTGCCCTCTCCTCCCACCCCATTGCTGTGGCCCCAACTCAGGCATCCACTCCTGTTGCCCAGATTCCTGCCTCCCAATGAGTCTCTTTGCCACCAGCCACACAATCTGTAGTAACCAAAACCCTCCAGTGTGACCCACAATCTCAGCCTCGCCACCACCCAGCCCCCAGCCCACACCTTCCTTGCTCTCCTAACTGCAGGGAGAGCAGTTATCTGCTTGAGGTTTCAACACGCCTGGGCCCTCCCTTCACCTGGGAGGCTCTCCCCACCTCTGCCCTCTGCATTTCCCAGCCCTCTCTGTGATTCGATGGGACCATGTGGCAGATACTGGTCAGGGGATTGCCAGTAGGATGGTGCGTGTCATTTCTGGCTGAAGCACAGAAGAGGAGATGGGCGCTTTCCCTGTGCTGTCTGGGGAGGGGTGGACCCCCCAACCCCAGGCCAAAGCAGACTTCAGCACTGAGTCACCGCAAGGCGGACACCTCATGGCCAGTCTTTCAACATACATGGCCTGTGTGAACACAAAATCACATGTGTCAACCCCCTAAGATGTGAGCCTTGCAGTGACTGTAGCAGAGGCCGCACCCACCCAGACTGATGGCCTGGGGAACTCCCTTCTCTCTTCCACCCATTGAAGAGCCACCCGTCTAGAAGGGAAGGAACTTGGTCATCACCATCCTTGCGGTCCCTGTCGCTATCATCATGCTGACTGTCTGAATGCTTTACACACATACCCCATCTCATCCAACCCTCATGATCAGGTATATACTGTTTCTTCCTCCCATTTTTCAGACCAGGAAACTGAGGCTCTGAGAGGTTATGTGGCTTGTTCAGTTGCCCAGGTTCCAAGGGGTGGTCCATCCAAGCCCACAGCTGATGTGCCCCAGCGCTGCTGGATCCCTTCCGTATCCACGTCTCTATCCCCACACCCAGCACACAGTGGATCCTCGGTGAAGTCTGTCGACTGAATCCCTAAATGATGCTGACTTTCTGGCCTTCATTTTATTGTAGGAGACCTCAGGGGACAGGAGCTTCCCTGGTGGCTCAGACAGTAAAGTGTCTGCCTGCAACGCGGGAGACCTGGGTTCGATCTCTGGGTCGGGAAGATCCTCTGGAGAAGGAAATGGTAACCCACTCCAGTACTCTTGTTTGGAAAATACAGTCCATGGGGTCTCAAAGAGTCGGACACTACTGAGCGACTTCACTTTCCTTTCCTCTCCTTTCAGGGGCAGGTGGGGCTGCTCCGGGTGCTGGGGCAAAGTGGCGAGTGTTGCCCAGAAAAATCTCTATTACGCCCTCTCTCCAGGGCAGCTCACGCCAGACATTTTCTCTCAACTCAGTTTGCAGGAGACTCATGTGTGTGTGATGGAGCCTGGGGTTTTGTTTTGTTTTGTTTTTGAAAGGAAACTCTGAAAGGAACAGGATGGACATGATCCTCGTCATGTGCTTCTACCTTGACACTGAGATTCAGAGGCCTTGGCCCCCCAGTTCTAGAATAGCCCCCAAATTTGCATAGCGCTCTGCTGTGTGCAGAGCACTTTTTAAGCATCTTATCTTGTTTGATTCTCAATTGTGGAGTTATTACCCCCATTTCCTAGATGAGAACACTGAGGCCCAGAGATGGTGGCCAGTCACCCCTACTCAGCCAGCTCCCGAGAAGCGCGGCTGTGGCGTGAGCCCAGGTCCTCTGGGTATCAGAGGTCACGTGACCTCCCGGCCTCGTGTTGCCTCTGCTCTGGGGTGGGAGGGGGCAGGGGGGCGGGTAGAAGACTCTCCCTGGGCTGGGCCCTGAGACCCGCTGCCCATGAGCACTGCGGGGAGGGAGCAAGAGGAGCTTGTCTCTGGTGTCACATTTAGCACAACAGAGCCATTATGCTGATTGTCTTCCTTCCTGGGCAAAAAGAAAACCGAACCCAAGGTAACAAGTGAGAAGACTGTTTGAAAGACCTCGGGGAGACCCCTTCCGGGAAGGGGCGTGGAGGAGAGTTGCCAGGTGAGCAGACAGTCTGGATGTTGTGTTTTCCCGGCTGGCTGTGAGATGCCAGGCTCCAGGACAAGAGAGAGACTCAGTGCTGCCCAGCGGGCCGTGCCACCTTGCAACCACTCTGCTCAGCTGCCCAGTCTCTTGGCCTCCAGGGACCAGCAGAAGGTCATTGTTTGATTTTTTTCCACCAGTTAGGCCTTATTTGAGACCCACTGAGACAGTCAGTTGGGTTTGAATTCACTACCTCCCTGCCCCAGTCGCTTCTTGGCCTTTTGTCTGAGACCAAGTGTGAATTCACTCTCCGGATTGGTTTGTGGCCTCTTCAGGAGATGAGAAAATCCATAACGAAAGGCCATTAAGAGAGACAGAAGAAGAGAGGGTCTCTCTTCTTCCCCGGGACCGTGTAGATGCCCAGAGCGGCCATGGCCGTGTGGTCTTGAGCCGGAGGACAAAGCCGTCTTGCAGAACCAATGAGATCGTGAGAACAAGGTCAGAACCTTGACACCCCATCTGGAGCCTGCCCTGCTCTGGTCTTCCGGTTATGAGATGTCTGGGTGACAGTCGAAACCACTTTGAATCAAGGCCTCTTATTCCTTAGAGCAAAATCATCCTAAATCGATGCACCAAGAGTCTGGGCCTTATCCTGGAGGCAATGGAGATCAGATGGAAAATGTGGTGGTGGATGGACGGATGGGTGGGTGGGTGGGTAGACAGATGTGTTAACAGATGGGCAGATAGCCCTGCCTGGTCTAAAAGCATGAGTCTGCCATAAAGAAGACCAGATCTTCCAGAGGGTGTCTTTGGGAGTTTAGAGCAGAAAAGATTGGCATCCGGTAGGGGCAGGAGAGCCACTGGTCCATCACCAGGCAAGGGGAGTTCACCCATCCCGCCACTGGGAATAAGCTACAGCCTAGAAGGACATCAGACCTCCAGTGTGACAGGGTGCCCACCAGAGGGGCAGTGCCCATCACCTCTCCACCCTCGGAGACAGCTCTGTGCCTGACTTATCAACCCACGGTCATTGGAGGGCACTGTCAATCGAAAACACAACCATGTAATCCTGCCGTCACCTCCTGATTCCCTTTACCAGTAAACAGTGGGAGAAATTTCAGGTCAGAAGCCCAGGAAATGCCAGTGTATGGTCTTCAGAGAGCAGAAGGGATCAGATTAGGATATTTATCTTGCATGATGTGCTACTCCCATGAGTCACGTAGCCTGAGACCGTCACCTGCTGGATCCTGGTGTTCATTCAGTGTTTGGTAAGTGGACCACAGGATGCTCAGGCACTCACCAGATGTTTGCGCGGAGTTCACCCCCAATCTCTCCTAGGAGTCTCGGTTGGGAGGCACGTGCGATCACACACGCCTGGGATAACATCTCAACTCTGCCATTTCTTGACAGGGTGGCCACAGAGCTGCCCTTTCACATCTCTGCGCCTCAGTTTCCCCAAACTTCATATGTGTGTGTGTGTGTGTGTGTGTGTGTGTGTGTGTGTGTGTTAGATCTTCTTCAGCGGGGACTGAAGGCAGAGAATTAAGGGGGAGTGGAGGGAGGGGGAACAAGGGGAGGAGCAAGGCTGGAGGAAGGGGATTCTATGGCTTCTAATCAGAAGTAAACTTTTCCCCATCTTCAACCACCTACAGTTTTATTCTCTTCCATGGGTAGCTCAGATGGTAAAGAATCCGCCTGCAATGCCGGAGACCTGGGTTCGATCCCTGGGTTGGGAAGATCCCCTGGAGGAGGGCATGGCAACCCACTTCAGTATTCTGGCCTGGAGAATCCCCATGGACAGAGGAGCCTGGTGGGCTACAGTCCATGGGATCACAAAGAGTCGGACATGACTGAGCGACTAAGCACAGCACCCCACATATATTCACTCTTACACCTTTGAGCTGAGCTTAAGTCAATTGCCTGGAAGGTGCTTTCCATGTTGGCCCTCTTGATTCCACATTATCACCACCGGGAAACAGGAGTGCTCCAGTGGAACCCAGGCTTCCTGGATATCTCCAGCATCGTCATGCTCCGCTGGCCACAGAGACAGCCTGGTGGTTTACCTCTGACTTCAATCCTTTAAGGCTCATAGTTCCCTCTTCTCCTTTCTAGAAAAGGCCCCATGTGGTCATTTTCCCATCATCTTTCAAATCTCCCACAGCATCTTCAAGACCTCAGCCTGTGAGGCCAGCATTACAGACTATAGATGAATCCAAGGAACAGGACTTTCCCATGCTCATGGATGGGAAAGCCTACAACTGCAGAAATTACATCGGTTCCAGTGGAAACAGAATCCTCCTATCCAAGAAGTCAATGCAACAGATGTCTTTGTTCTAGAACATTCTCTACCTTTCTCCCTCTGACTTGATTGCCCTATAGTTTTCCTTCCCTACTGCACATGAATGGTGCTCTGAGATCACTTTTTCTGTTAGTGTAGGAAAACTCTTCCCATTCCATTGATCGTCCCTGTTGGTGACCTCCCTCCCACCTGAAGTCCTGCAGACTTCAGAGCAGAACTTGAAGTGAATCCAGAAAAAGGAGCAGGGGAATAGAGAGCAAGAACCACCTATAAACCTTTATTCCACATCTCCCCTCCTCCACACGCATAGACCCTCCACCCTGGAGAAGGCCAGGCCTGAGCTGGACAGAATGACAGGGACCTCGCCAAGCAGGCAGGACACCATCCCTTGTGACAGCAGGGAGACTGAGAGAGAGGGCAGCCCTGGAATTGCCTGCATCGCAGCATGGGGAGGGAAGATGCCACCGGCCCCTCCAGAGGCGCTTCTGGGAAGATGCCGGGTCCATGGGCTCAGGGGGGCTTCTAGGACATACCACCTGGCGGATGGTTGAGAGTCTCATATCCCATTACACACCCTAGAAAGTTTGGTGGGAAGGCTCAGGGCAAGACAGCAACTCGTGTTCCTAATAACGTGAACATCATTCACCGTCCGCCGCAGAGGGTTTTATGCCTGTACTCTGGAGGGTGACGTGGAGATGGATGGTCAGAAAAAGCCATATAGATGTCAGTGTCTTCTTAAACACTCTACATGAAGGAGCCTTCTGATGAAGATGGAAATAACACTTTGCCCTCCGGTTTTGAAAGTACCAGAAATGAATAGCCTCCTAAAGCTCGAAGAATGTTCTGCTGGGTAATATTGATTATCTTTGGGGCCAGAAATTATTTTGCAGTTGTTCCTGATTGAAAGGTTTCCTATTAATTCCTCCTGGCAGCCAGAATAAGAAATATCGAGTACCTAATTGCCTTTGAAATAATTACACCCCCAAATGTAATATCTTAACGAACGCATAACGCAGTCAATGTTTTGCTTAACTAAGGAGGTTTGGGAGGCAGTGGGAGGTCAGTCCTAGACAAAGGGAGGGAAGCTCTGAGGCAGGAGGCAATGGGGTTAATGCAGGTCCTCTGCAGCTTGGCTTCCATCTGCAGAGCTTGTGGCTCTCATCAGGGCCCTAGAGACACAGAAGGGGGGCCCTTTGCCAGAGGCAGCCGTTGGGAAAAGCACGCATGTGTGAGTGTTAAGTTGCTTCAGTCATGTCCGATTCTTTGCAACCCTACGGGCTGTAGCCCACCAGGCTCCTCTGTCCATGGGATTCTCCAGGCTCTTGCCTGGAGTGAGTTGCCATGCCCTCCTCTAGGTGATCTTCCCAACCCAGGGATCGAACCTGCATCTCCTGCAACTCCTGTGCACTGCAGGTAGATTCTTTACCACTGAGCCACTGTGGAAACCCCATGGGGTAGAGCAGAGAGCACTTAACCAGGTGTTGGAGACCTGAGCTGGACTCAGCTCCGTCCTGACCCCACATCCTGGGGATAGCTAGCCAACCCTTACGTTTCTGTCTCCTCTTCTGCAAAATGAGGCAGACCGAGACCAGCCTCAGGGGATTTATGAAAATCCATGGCGATAACTCACCAATGTACATGGACATGCTTTGTCATCTGTGAATTCCTCCATTCATTTATTTTAAAAAATATTTATCTAGCCCCTGCTCTAGACCAGCACTGCTTTAGATGGTCAGGTGTCACCCATGAATAAAGTAGACCCAATCCCTACCTTCAGGGAGATTAATTCCAGGGAGGAAGCCGGCACCAGAGAAACGAGTAAGGTTCTGTAGCAAGACAGGTATAAGGAGAAAAAATAAGGCAGGGAGGGGAAAAGGAGGGGTTTGGCAGAGAGAAGTTAGAGACAGTGCGAGTAGGCGGTGTTCTCCAGGACCTAGGCTACGAAAGGAAGGAGGAGAAGGGGGTGGCAGGTGGAGGGAAAGTGGGGTCACAAGAGGAGAGAGAAGCAGAGCATGGAAGAATGTGGATGGGGGTGAACCCATAGAGAAAGGAAGACCTGACGTGGGCGAGGAGGATGGGAACTTGCTAGAGTAGAGTCTTCAGAGCAGGAGATGAGACGGGATCCGGTACCCAAGGGCTGGATGTGGGTGGTCGGTCCAGCGTGCGAGGAGAGAAGATGAAGACTGTGACAGCAAACAGGCAGGTGGGCGGGGAGCTTGTGGACAGCCTCCTGGGTTGCTCCGATTCTCTGCTTGAAGCAGGTGCAAGGCCGTCCACGGAGACAGGCGATGGGGTGGCGGTCTGTCCCCCAGTCCATGCGCTGAGCACCTCCGTGATTTTCCTAGGGGTGGAAAGGGTGTGCCTCTCAGACAGCGATCCTGCCTCCCTTCCCAGCTACCCTGCTGCTGCTGCTGCTGCTGCTGCTGCTAAGTCGCTCCAGTCGTGTCTGACTCTGTGCGACCCCAGAGACGGCAGCCCACCAGGCTCCCCCGTCCCTGGGATGCACCAGGCAAGAACACTGGAGTGGGTTGCTATTTCCTTCTCCCCCAGCTACCCTAGGGATGTAAAAGATACCGCATGTTTTGCAACACCTCAGCCGTGTTGCAGGGAGGGGCACCTTCCTGCCCACATTGTTCCTTGAACCCCAGCTCACAGACTGGAGCACAGCGAGGCAGAGGCTGCACCTTTCTCTCTCCTTCTGGTGGGAACCCTGCTCCCATCGCTAATTTGATCACCATTAGCACATCACTTTCAGAGTACTGGGGTGGAGTATTTTAAGTGACTGCTTTAATTGCCCTTAGCTCGGCCCCCTGAATGCTAAAAAAAAAAAAGAAAGAAAGAAAAAACTTATTAGTCATATGTTCCACAGAGAATTTGAAAAAAGAATAGAAAATGAAATAGCATTTTTTAAAAACCGCTCGATGTTATCCTAAAGACACCTTGCATTTGAATTTCCTTTCAGCCTGAAGTCTAGGATGTGGAGGCTTCGGGAAGCGGGATGGAGGGGCCTCTGGTTCCTGAAAGCCCAGTTCAGGCTTGCCTTCGGTTAACAGACTTGGTTCCCATCCACGCTTGATAAAATCAACACTCTTCTGTAAAGATGCTTCAGGACTGAGAGCTGGGGGATGGGAAAGAGGAAGATCCATTTTTCCACTCTGCTCTGCACTGGCGGCTTCAGAAGGAACCCCTGGGATGTAACATCAGCCGGGGGCACTGACTGGCGAGGCTCCGGCTTGGGAACAAGGCCTCGCCCTCGCCTGTCTCAGACCCAGGCCTGCAGAGAAAGAGGCTGCAGTGGAGGCACCTCGTCCAGTAACGGGCATGGTGGGGATGAGGGTCCTTCAGCAGCCGGCCTGTGCCAGCATCTGTGAACTCGGAAGTCCTCTGGACACAGAAGGTCCTGGAAGACAGGATGCAGCCAGGCGCTGACCAAGGTCCAAGCAAACATGGCTGCAAGGAGGCAGCCAATAGCCTTGACCCCACCAGCTCCCGGCCACTGCATGTGCCCCGATATCCCCCTACCCTTTGTCCCTATTTTGGCCCTTCAGCGGCATTAGGAGCCTGTGGTCACCTTCCTCCTGAGGGGTCGGCTGTCCCCCTCTTGGCCTGGTCCTCCCCCAACAGCCCCGGCCCTTCCCCATCATCCTGCCCGCCCCCAACCTGCTTCTTAAAAGATTTCTCCTGCAGCCCCTTCTTTGCTCTCTGCAGGGTTCCAGCCACCTTCCTGATCTTCTTTTATGCAGACAGTAATTATCTGGGCACCTGGTGTGTGCCATGCACTGGCAGAGGAGACCCAACACCAGCATGGCATTTTCGGGGAGTTGGTGGAGAGGGTGGGGCTGGGGTGGAAAGGCAGATAGTGAGAAAGAAAACCTGTGACTCAGGAAAGTTCCAGTCTCCAAAGTCTGAACTCTTTCCTCAGTCCTCCTCGAGTGGAGGATACGGGACAGGATGTTAGCATCCCAGGCCCTGAGCCTCACTCGGCCCCGAGGCCCTCGGCAAGACACGTCACCGCAGCAGGCCCTGGCCTCAGTTTCCCCCTCTGTAGGATGGCAAGGCCCGACTATGGTCTAGTCTCTGCTAGGTCAGCCCATCCAGCAGAATTCTCTGTGATGAGAGATGCGGCCTGTACCCGGGCCGTCCCCCCCCCCCCACCCCCCGTTGTCACTGGTCTCACGGGGGTATTGAACACTGAGGAAGTGAAATTTTGATTTTATTTCATTTTTAACCATTTAAATCACCACGTGTGTCTAGGGGCTGCTGTGTGGGGTAGCATAATTCTCACTGCTCTTACTCTCATCTGTAATTTTATGAAAGCTTCAGCCGGTATCTCAATAAAGTTACCTATAAATTCGTTGATTTGAAGGACAAATAAATAGGAGAATCTGAGGTGAAAACAGTTCTGGCTTTCAAATACCTTGTTTCTCCTTCCTAAGGCCAAGCCCCGACCCCCAGGGGAAACCCAGAAGAGAACCCCCGCACTCAGCTAGGCCTCAGTTATCCAGCTCGCTTGTGACTTCAGATTCGCTGGCAGAGATTTTTTAGGCAGGAATAATCGAGTCATTCAAACAAATTACATCAGAATCTCAGGGCCTGGGGCTGGGCCTTGGATGTGAGAGTTGGACTGTGAAGAAGGCTGAGCGCCGAAGAATTGATGCTTTTGAACTGTGGTGTTGGAGAAGACTCTTGAGAGTCCCTTAGACTGCAGGGAGATCCAACCAGTCCATTCTGAAGGAGATCAGCCCTGGGATTTCTTTGGAAGGAATGATGCTAAAGCTGAAACTCCAGTACTTTGGCTACCTCATGGGAAGAGTTGACTCATTGGAAAAGACTCTGATGCTGGGAGGGATTGGGGGCAAGAGGAGAAGGGGACGACAGAGGATGAGATGGCTGGATGGCATCACTGACTCGATGGACGTGAGTCTGAGTGAACTCCGGGAGTTGGTGATGGACAGGGAGGCCTGGCGTGCTGCGATTCATGGGGTCGCAAAGAGTTGGACATTACTGAGCGACTGAACTGATCTGATCTAGTAGGGAATTCCCTGGCAGACAGTGGTTAGGACTCCGCGCGCTCTCCGCCAAGGGAGTAGGCTTGATCCCAGGTCAGGGGTAATGTTTGGTTGCTGTCTTGTCCCCCAGCCCCGCTGAACAGATAGAGACACCGAGGTCAGGAGGAGGGAGCAGAGCAATTGGTCCAGGGCACACTGAGGGTTCATCTCAGAGTCTGAGCTGAAGCACAGCTCCCCAGGCTGCACGGGACCAGGCAGGCTTTGATGCCGGGCTGGTGGCCTCAGACGCAGGGACCAGCGTGCAGTGCCCGGAGAGGGTTGACATCCTGCCTCCTGGTGACTGAGCTGCGGCTCAAGATGGGGGTCCTGTCCTCCTCTGTCCTCATCCTTTCCCGTCAGTGGGGCGAGACCACCCTGGCGTACAGCTGCTCCAAGGGCAGCATACAGCCATCTCCCTTCCCCAGGGGAGCGCATGATCAAGACGGGGCCCTGCAAAATGGAGAAAGGTGACTTTCTCGATGCCGCATTGTAAAATCAGCAATTTCCTGCTCCTGAGGAAACAGATTCCCATCTCAGCTAGTCCCAGACACAGAGGGACGCAGCCTCACAGGGCACCCCACCCACTTTGCCTGAAGGGAAGGGGGCGGGTGCAGCTGGGGGCGGGAGGGGGCGAGGAGGCGGGGCAGGGAGAGAGGAGAAGCCGTGTGCCAGCGGCAGCGCAGTCCCCAGGGCAGGGCCGGTCCTCCTCGGCCTCCCGGATGCCTGCATGGAGCCTGTCTCCTCGGAGCCCTGGTCGGGATGAGCATCGTAGCCAGCTCGGGCACCCAGGGTCCCTTCTGGAGCACGGGACCAGCCACTTCTCCGTCTGCCGCAGGGCTTCCCTGGCCTGGGAGCCTTGTCTCCTCCACAACTGGCTCCTCCCGGACCCCTTCTGCAAACCCACAGGCCCACCAGCAGGCGCACATGCAGCTCCTGGCCTACGAATATTTCTTTTGCTGGTTTTGTTTATTTCTAAAGGCAGCCTGGCCTGGTGACCCAGCCACAGCAGACCTGGGCCCAGATCTTGGCTTCCCCACTTAATAGCTGTGTCACTTCCTCTTTGAGCTTCGACTTCCTCATCTACAGAATGGAAGCTGCCTCCCGGCTGACAGGGAAGAGAAAGCTTATGTAGGCACAGTCCTAGACAACCCAGCGAGAGCTCCACAGATGACAGCTGCTTTCCCCGCTCCCGCAGACCCCTCACCACCTGCCAATCTTCAGCTTCCCCAGGACGTGGATGCAGGTCTTATTTTTCTTTTTTTTTTTTTACTCCCCAAGCATTGCTCAGTGGCTGGTGAAGGGCTGGGGAGGTGGGCATGCTGCAAACACGCGGTCAGTGCATCAAAATTACCTAAAAGACAAGCCTATAGGAGGGATTCCTCTCCTCGCTTCTGCCCCAGGAATTAGAATTCACATCCATCTCCCCCTTACTGATAAACCTGACCAACAGAGCATTTTGCAGCCATTTCCTCGGTTATGGCTACACACCGAGGCCGTATGGTTACACACGCACGCGCGTGCGCACACACACACACACAAGCATCAAGTGCATCCTCTTTGAACAATAGGAGGAAATGAGTGGGGACTGGAACTCTGCTGGAGAAGTGCGCAATCGTTCGGAAGCCTTGTGTTTAAGATGCTGCTGGTGTGAAGAGGAGGTGGCTCAGGAGCAGGCAGGCTTGACAGCGAAGCAAAACAGGAAATGGGGTGGGGGGCAGGGAGGGTGGGTTTGTGTGGCTGTGTCGGTGTATGTGTGTTTGTGTACTACCTGTGGAATGATCTCCATTCATGGATGCAGATGGAACCAGGTCGTGGCAGCCTGGGGTGCTTTCTGGTGCCTGGGAGTTCTCTAGGCAAAGGGGGCCCCGCCAGAACGGGAAGACAGAGTCCAGGCTAGAAAGATGTTAGAAGACACGAGACACTCAGGAACTCCAGCATGTTCTCTCGGGAAAGCTGGTTTCCGTTTCTCTCCTGGAGGAGACTCGGGTATTGTTTGGTATTTTGTCTGCACCAGGTTTTAGCTTGCGACACACGGGATCTTTAGTTGTGGCATATGGGATCTAGTCCCTTGACTGGGGATCGAACCCTGGCCCCCTGCATGGGGAGGTCAGAGTCTTAGCCACTGGACCCCCAGGGAAGTCCAGAGCCTGGGGTCTGATTGGAAAAAAGATGCAAGAGTCGAGAACTGCTGATCAGGAGAGAAAGTCCTGGGATCCTGAACCCTATCCCTAGCCCTGCCATTGCCGTGGTTAACAGCAGGACCTGCACAGAGAGCTTGGAAAAGGTTTATGCTGAGGGGCTGCGGAATTCAGGAATTCAAAGTCTCTCTGTCTCTGTATGCATCTATCTCTTTCCTCTCCATCTCTGTCTCTGACCCTCTTCCTTGAGCCCCATGGTCTCGCTCCTCTCCACGTCTCTCTCTTCTCGTTTGCCATCTGCCGGAGTACCTGTGACCTTGCAGTTTTAATGGCCACAACACACTGAGTAGCCTCTGGGTTGCTTGGCCTAGTCCTTCGGTTAGTAGATGTCAGGTGCCTGCGTGCGTGCTAAGGCACCTCAGTCACGTCCAACTCTTTGCAGCCCTATGGACGGTAGCCCGCCAGGCTCATCTGTCCATGGCATTCTCCAGGCAAGAACACTGGAGTGGGTTGCCATGTCCTCCAGGGGTCTTCCCGACCCAGGGGTCAAAACTGTGTCTCTTACATCCCCTGCATTGGCAGTGGGTTCTTTACTACTAATACCACCTGGGGAGCCCTACTGGTTGCCAAGAGCTGTGAAGCGCCAGGACACGGGATGGGCAGGGAAGGCTGACCCTCAAGGGCTGACCCTGTCTTTCCATTTCCTTGGGGAAATAATTTGATTAGTCAGTAGCCTTAGTTCACTATCATCCTGGTCCAGTCAGCTACAGTAAGAAGTCACGTGACACCCAAACGACTCAGCTTAAACCTTGCAACCAAGTTGTACAAACATGTTTTGAGAAAAGTGTTACCTCATCTGCAGTCAAAACAGTATGTGCATTTGCCTGTATGTTTCCCACCTCCAATGCCCTAGCCCACCTTGAGCCAGCCACGCTCCCCTTCTCTTTAGAGCACTGTCTGGGTATCTAGCTCCCTTGCTGGCATCTCTTTTCCACTTATTCAGTACACAGAAACACACGCACGCTACACTCCCTCAAACACCAAACACAAACCAGACATGTACACGCAAATTACATACATACATACATACTACACACACACACACACACACACACACACACACACACACACACACACACTCTCTCACACTCTTCCAGCATGGCTGGAGGATGTGCGCCAAACTAAATCAAGTATCCCAGGTCAGTAAGATTCACCCTCAGGACATGAAGTTTTAAAATTTCAACCACTTTGGTCAAAAACCTCAATAAAAGTTTTATGTGCTTCTTGCATTCTGACATCAGTCGTGATTTAAGATCATCACGTGAGCAGAGAGATCTGCTTCATCCGCGGCTGTCTGTGGCTCTCAGGCCCAGGCTTTGGACCTCTGCGGTGTCCTTGCTCTGGTCCTCTGGCTGCCGTCCGACCTGCCGGCTCCGGCTGGGAGACTCACTCCTGCTCCAACCTGGGTGTTACTGGAAGCCCAGGTGAGGGATGAGCCATAGGCATGAAGACCCAGAGCCTCCTCCGCAGGCCTCCCCCATCCGCACTCCCAGCTCAGACATCAGATTCTAGACCCCGATTTCCTCCAAGTCTGATTTCCAGATTGGTGGAGTATTAAAAACACTTCCATGCAGTCCATTCACTTTCTCTGATGGTACACTGAAGTCTTGGTTATATACTAGCTTGACCTTGGAGTATACTAACTAGCTCTTGTCAAAAACTAACTTAACCTGGTTGTACAGTGACGACCTAATTGTACACTGATTTCCCTGACTCTGCAAGAACTTGACCTGGTTGGACAGTAACTTCCCTAGTTGAAGACTAACTAGTCCCCGTTGAACTCTGACTTGCCCTGGTCGACACACACCTTTGCACATTGTTTCCCTCCTGTCTCCAAAACCAGCCCTGAGCTGCAGGGTCTGAGCTGACCTCAGCCACCTGGAAGTCGGCCCCTCCCGCCTCCACGGCCCCAGCTCAGCGCCTGGTGGGTCCTGGCAACTAGTCACTGTCTCCTAACACTTGTGAGTACCGCTCCAAGTCCAGCCCAGGGCAAAGACTGCCAAACTGCCAGAGTTTATGTTAATATTTCTGAAAATATGGTCCTGGCCCCAAGTCAGCAAATGGTTACGGAGCGGCCGCCGCCTCTGGGAGCATTATCCTCGGCCAGGGGATTTAGATTCATTGGATTTCAGCATTTATTAAGGGGAAAAAAAAATCTTACCTTCAGGGGCTCTGAAGAAAATCCCATTCCATATTTTAAAGTCACAGCCTAGATTTTTAATTTCCTAATGGATTTATAACAGATGAAAAATTACCTCTTAATATGGTATTCTTGCCAGATGCTAAATCTATTCCCACTTGGAGTTTGGCTGTGTGGCCTCTTAGCTGCTGAGCCCTGGTCTCCCTTTGGCCTCTGAGCTTCATGCCCTCACAGAAAGCTTCTTCCCCAGAGGGAGCTAGTTGGGCAGTGCCCATACCCCAGACCTCCACCGAGGTCCCTGAGGATGCCGCCTCCATCCTCACACACACAGCCAGCCAGTGCCCCGGATGCCAGTCATCAGGGGCTCAGAGCCTCAGAAGAAGACTGAGACCTCCTCATCTCCCCTCTGGTGAAGAATAAGGAGCCAGGCAAAGGCCCAGAGGCAGCCTGCGAGGGTGAACTGGATGCAAATCCCAGAAGGCACTTCAAAGCTCTTCCCCTCCACCACGTTTTATCTGCCCAGTGCTCGCTGGGCACAGGGTCTAGCCCTGCCTCCGGCCCCAGATCCCTTGTGGTGGTGGACGGGGAGGGAACAGTGGAGAGACGGTGTTCACCCCATGCCTTCTCTATGGCCAACACTGTGCCAAGTGCTCTCAGATGCCATCAGTTCTCATAAGAACAGCATTTGTTCAGCTACACCCTGAGAGCCCCATGACTGGAGAGAAGATTCCCCCAGAGAAAAGGGTGTGGTGTTCTGAGCAGACCCAAACATAAACACATGCTGTATCTTCCTCTCCAAAATATGTTTTCTACAACTCAGAGCAGTTCAGAGATCACCATGTGGCTTGTGCGTTTGTCTGCTCAGGCTATTGTAACAAAATACCACACCCGCCAGGCTCAAACATCTGCTCACAGGCTAGGCTTCTGGTGAGAACTCTTCCTGACTTGCAGATGACCACCTTCTCTCTGCGTCCTCACATGACAGAGAGCGAGCATCTCTCTGGTGTCCCTTCTTATAAGGGCACTAACCCCATTGTGGGGGCCCCACCCTCATCAGACTCTAAGTGCCTCCCAAAGGCCCTATCTCCAAATATTGCATTAGGGAATAAGACTTCAGCATAGGAATTCAGCATGGCGGGGATGGTGGCACAAACCTTCAGTCCATAATAGCTGGCAAGTGGCAGAACCCAGCCCATCCCCTACATTTCCCACTGCTATAGCTTGGTGGTCCTGGGAGAGACCAAAGTTGCCCCCCACAAGTTGCCAAAGAGTCCCCTAACCCTCACTCTCAAGAGAACATATCCAAGCAAGCACAAAGCCCCTCTGCTGCTATATTCCAGGGCTCCTATTTTTAGAAATTTCCATCTTGCTCCCTTTCTAAAGGCTTTGAGCCTTCGTATGCCAGAGCCCTTGAACCTGGCACCTCAGCAGAGGTGAGCTGCAGGTGTCCCAGCGGCCACCCACCTTGGAGCTAAGCACGTTCTTGCCCCACTGTTCTGCTAGGCGGCACACGCTCCCTGTCACAAGCTCACCAGCCTTCCCTGGGGCCCTGACAGAGAAATCTGGGGCACCCTGGCCCCAGGACTCTTTCTCCTCTGCCAGGACAGGCTATCAGAGCTTTCTCTCAGGTAAGTGACCAACTCCCTCACCTTCCCCAGAGCCTCATCCCAGGAAGCCATCCAGCAGCACAGCCGTCTGCAGAGATAATGTTGAGGCTTTGAATGGCTTCTCCAGTGTGCACGGTGTGAATTCAGCAGACCACAGAGGACACTTCCCTGGGCAAACACCACCTCATCCCCACACTGCTCCACCCCTGGAATGACTATCTGCCTCAAGGCCCCCAGCCCCTGTGGGACCCCTGAGAGATTCCCAGCCACCCTGCCCCCTGCATCTCCTCACCCAGCCCTGACAAGCTGTCGGCCCTCCCAGGCCATGTGGTCCTCTTGTCCGTTTGGCTATAGCCACCATCCTGTCCCCTCACCTGGCAGGGCTCTGGTGTCTCTGGATTTGACCAGCAGTAGTTTGAGGCACTCCTAGGCTCGCTGACCCCAGTGGCCCCAGCAAGGGCAGAGAAGAATGGCCCCACAGGGCCAGCCTAAGCACCACAGCTGAGGGGTGGAAGCAGGAGGCAAGCCCTGGGATCCTGGCTGCCATGAAAGGTCTGTCTGGGAGGGGGCAGCAGCTCCCAGCTCTGTGAAGCCACAAAACCCAGAAGGGGCCCTGGTCTCACCCCACGTTTGCCAAGCAGCCGCTCTGGGCACCCCCAAGGGGTTTCACCGCATTTCATCTTCCCCCCACTGTTGTGTGACCCTGGTTCAGTCACATGCCCTTCTCTGCATCCTCGTCAGTCAGTTGAGTTTGTGGGTTAGACTCTCTCCTAGGCTTCTTCAGCATGAGCTTCCCAAACATCCAAACTGCGGGGCCCACACGTGGGAGAAACAGGCACTTCCTCTTCCGCTTTCACATGTTAGCAAGCCCCATCTGGGGGACTTCCCTGGTGGTCCTGGGAGAAATATCAATAACCTCAGATATGCAGATGACACCACCCTTATGGCAGAAAGCAAAGAACTGAAGAGCCTCTTGATGAAAGTGAAAGAGGAGAGTGAAAAAGTTGGCTTAAAACTCAGCTTTCAGAAAACTAAGATCATGGTATCCGGTCCCATCACTTCATGGAAAATAGATGGGGAAACAGTGAGAGACTTTATTTTGGGGGGCTCCAAAATCACTGCAGATGGTGACTGCAGCCATGAAATTAAAAGATGCTTACTCCTTGAAAGGAAAGTTATGACCAACCTAGACAGCATATTGAAAAGCAGAGACATTATTTTGCCAAAAAGGTCCATCTAGTCAAAGCTATGGTTTTTCTAGTAGTCATGTATGGATGTGAGAGTTGGACTATAAAGAAAGCTGAGTGCTGAAGAATTGATGCCTTTGAACTGTGCTGTTGGAGTACTCTTGCCTGGAAAATCCTATGGATGAAGGAGCCTGGTGGGCTGCAGTCCATGGGGTCGCTAGGAGTCAGACATGACTGAGCGACTTCACTTTCACTTTTCACTTTCATGCATTGGAGAAGGAAATGGCAACCCACTCCAGTGTTCTTGCCTGGAGAATCCCAGGGACGGGGGAGCCTGGTGGGCTGCCGTCTATGGGGTAGCACAGAGTCGGACACAACTGAAGCGACTTAGCAGCAGCAGCTTGAGAGTCCCTTGGACTGCAAGGAGATCTAACCAGTCCATCCTAATGGAGATCAGTCCTGAATATTCATTGGAAGGACAGATGCCGAAGCTGAAGCTCCAATACTTTGGCTACCTGATGCAAAGAACTGACTCATTTGAAAAGACCCTGATGCTGGGAAAGATTGCAGGTGGGAGGAGAAGGAGACAAGAGAGAATGAGATGGTTGGATGCCATCACCAACTCAATGGATATGAGTTTGAGTAAACTGCGGGAGTTGGTGATGGACAAGGAGGCCTGGTATGCTGCAGTCCATGGGGTCGCAAAGAGTAGGACACGACTGAACAACTGAACTAACTACTTGGTGATCCAGTGGTTAAGACTTAACCTTCCAATGCAGGGGTGCAGGTTCAATCCCTGGATGGGGAGCTAAGATCTCACATGCCTCATGCCCCAAAAACCAGAACATAAAACAGAAACGATATTGTAACAAATTGAAGACTTTAAATATGGTCCACATAAAAAAAAAGTCTTTAAGAAAAAGTCCCATTTTGCACAAATTTCCCAACGATTATTTTCCCTGTTAGCCTGCATCACTGGAGTGATTTTTCTCTTCAGTTGCACATCACTCCACAGAGGAGGCACAGCCCGGAGGGCAGCCTGGAGATGAGCCACATTCTGCTCGCTCTCCCAGCGGAGCAGATCGTGGTCCAGCCCCACCGCTCCCAGCAGAGCATGCCCCCCGCCTGCCTGCGGGGCCATGTATAATTGACGAGGCCCATGCTCTCCGCACGCAGCCCTGAGACGCCCACGGCCATAATGCAGGATGTTAAAAGCTTCCTGGGAAGCCCTGCTCTGGTCTCCAAGAGGGATAATTAATGTAATAAAGGGGTTTCCAATTATGAATTTTGCTGCAGCTTTGATTTCCGCTGCAAATGCTTCTGAGGTGTTTCCAGAAGCACCCAGGCCTTTCATATCTGCTTCCTCGAAGGAGCTACATCTGCTCTCATCTGTGCCTTTCATCACTAAAGAAAGAAGGGCATCCCACTGGGGTCCAGGCCTTTGTGCCCGGGGACCCCAGGGCACCCCAGGGACGCCTTTGTGCCCGGGGAACACGGAGTAAAGGAGAGAACCATCATAGAGGAACAGACTGCACTCAAGGGCCCTGCCTCTGTTTTCTTGGGTTGGGGTGGGGGGCAGGCAGGCCACATTTCTGGGTCCCTGCTCTCTGCTTTTAAACCATCTTCCTTGCTCTCCAAAGGGAGACCTGTTTGTAACTAGACTGCCTGATTCTGAGGATCCTGGAGGGGAAGTGGGGCTGGTCCTCTCTGTCTGGGAGCTTAACCCAGGGCTGCAGCATCCATCGGGGCCTTCCAGCAGCCTTGACAAGCAGGTTGCCAGCCCCCTGCGGTTTACAGATGTGCCCTCTGAGCCCAGAGAGGTTAGGGACCTGTCACATGCATACACAGGGGTGGCAGGCCCTGGGCTCAAGTTCTGATGCTGTTCCATTCCCCCACCCCAAAGCTGCCAAGGTCGGTAGCAAGCCCACCATGCACTGGGCTCCTCCCTTCTCTGCAGAACTCTTGAGAGGTGTCTGCTCTCTCCTCACATCCTGGGGGGAAGCTGGGGGCACTGGGGAGCTTCTTCCCTTGAAGTAGAAGGATGGAGCAAAAGAGGACTTTACAGCCGCCCCCCACCACCCCTCTCCCTTTACTCCACACCTACAACAGATTGTGTTTGAGATGCCCAGGGACCTCAGAATCCTAGACTGGGCTACTGGGGTCAAAGGGACATTTAAGGGACTTGGGAAAACAGCTCTGCTGAGAAGGGACCGATTGGCCTCAGCAAGTGGGAACCCAGGCTGGGGCCAAGCTAGCCAGGGGCAGTGGGGAAGACCGAAGGGTTGCCAAGACATTGATCAGGTTCCAGCCAAGAAGGCAGCAGCTCAAGGCAGGCTCCAGGCTGGGGCTAAAACCTGGAGCGCTGAGCAGGGAAGCTGAGGCCACCCCTCCCCCTACGCCCCCCGCTGCCCAGGAGGGCAGAGCACGCCTTCACCTTAGGGCGGGGAGAGGCTGTGTGACTCTGTGAGCAGTTACCCAGGGCTCATAGCCAGCACATTACAAGGCAGGCCAGCAACACTCTCCCAAGTGCTGCCATGCTGTCTGGGGGTGGGGGGCTGATACAGCTGCAGGGAGAAACCCCAGGGGACCAGCATCAGGAGGACTGGGGACCGGCAGGGAGAGAGCACCCCTCCCTCTTCTCTTTCCCTTCTTTGGCCTCCTGGTTTCCCTTTCACACCTCTCCCAACCTCCCTGTGCTTCCTGGATTTCAGGTCACAAGCCAAAATCCTCTATGCTGTTTAGTCCCTGGAGGACTGAAACGAACCCATAAACTAGGAAATAAGGAGAAGAGTGGGCAGCCTGGAAGTCAGGAGCAAAGGAAGAAAAACATATGGATGGAAATATAATAGCTTAAAAAATTAAATAAGGAAAAACGTCTTTTCAAATAACATCATTGGTGGCATTTCACTCAGCATCTTGGGACTTCCCTGCAGACTCTCTGGCGGAAGCTAGTCTTTTTTTTTTTTTTTTTTTTCCTGCTGTTACATTGCCAAATCTCTTCAGAGTCACTGATATTTCTAGTTAGCCTCAGGCAGGAACTTGGAAATTCCTAGATATGAAACATTAACATGGGCACATGCCCTTTTCTTACAGCAAGAACAAGCTAAAATGGAGAATTTGAAATTCACCAGCCGTGTGATCTTTTCTCCTGCCCCACGTGGTTCAAGGGGCGGATGGTTCCATTCATCCACTGTACATATGTTGATGGCCACTACTCCCCTGGCTTGGTCTTGAAAAGGAGACACCATTTAAACTTCCTGGAATATTTTTGCATATTTTCAACATTTGTAAACTTCCCACCCCATCAGTCAGTTTAATTCCACCATTTGTCATCTCAGAAGAAAGAACAAAAGCATTGTTCCAGTAAGAATTACCTGGATGGAGCCAGGCTGGGAAGACAGATGACAGAGCCATGATTACCCGCAGGTATCAGCGCTGGATCTCCAGGCAGGGAGTGCAGCTGACTGTTGTTGGAGGTGGGGAGCAAACTGGTGACCCCCCAGCCAGTAGGACTGCAGGCCTGCCACGACTGTTGAAGTCACGAGGGCCCAGGGACCAAGTCCAGGGGTCCCAGGGAGGGTCTGGCTACAGGATAATTTACCTTCCAGGTAGCCGAGTGGGGAGCTTTTCTGTGAGAGGAGAGACTCCCTCAACCCAAACTTGGGCATTTCCTAGGCCCAGCCACAGGTAAAGACAATTCTAAGGTGGGTCCTTGGCCCTTCCCCTGGAACGTCATCATCTCAGCAGTATAGATAGATTTCGACATTGCCCATTCGATTCCAGACCACCATGATAAAGTAAATACCACAAAGAAGAAAGTCGTGTAAATTTTTTTTGATTTCTTATTGCATACAGAAGTTATGTTCGCAATACACTATAGGGTATTAAGTGTGCAATAGCATATGTCTAAAAAATCCCCCAACATACATATCTTAATTTAAAAATACTTTATTGCTAAAGATTGCCAGCCATCATCTGAGCCTTCAGAAAATCCTCATCTTTTTGCTGGTGGGGGATTTGAAATATTTCAAGAATTATAAAAATATGACAAAGAGACACAAACTGAGCAAATGCTGCTAGAAAAATGGCATCAATAGACTTGCTTGACCCAAGGTTGCCACAGCCTTCAATTTGTAAAAAAAAAAAAAAAAAAAGCAATATCTGCGGAGCACAATATAAAGAGGTCTGCCTGCAATCACTTTTTAATACCCTATTGTAAATTGATGAATGCAAAGAAGCATTTGGATCCTACCCCCGGGGCTTTAAAAGCAAAATAAAGAAAGCACATATTTGACAAATACTCTTCCATGAAAGGGCGCAACAGAGAATGAGACAGTTGGATGGCATCACCCAATCAATGGACACGAGTTTGAGCAAATTCTGGGAGGTGGTGAAGGACAGGGAAGCTGGTGTGCGGCAGTCCAAGGGGTTGCCAACAGTCGGACGTGACTTGGTGACTGAACAACAACAACTTCTGTGAAAAGAAAAGCAAGATGGCAGGATTTGAAGACACATCACAAGGAGACAGGAAGGGTCCTGGGGGAGGAACTGGGGACCTGGCCTCTCCCCTCAGCTCTGCTCCCAACCAGCCAGGGAAACCTTAAGAACCTCATTCCATTTTTAGATTTCTCTTTTGCATTTGCTTACATGTAAGTTTGTGCCAGTTACTGAGCCCTTTACTCGATGTGTAGCTGGTGCAGACAACTGAGGCTCCAGGTGCAACTTGAGACCCAGCCTCTGCCTTCTGCCTCCCCAGGCTGGTTACAGCACAGACTTCTCTCTGCTGCTGTGGAGGGCACATGTGCTGTCAGCAGCCTTGCGAACACCCTCCTCGGTTGTCCTGGGCCACAGAGAGACTGAGACAGATAAAGCTGACCGTGCTAAGGCCAGCTATAGGATCCCTGTGGATTCCCAGTGTGGCATAAGAGGGTGGTGTCTGACCTCAGAGCAGTGAGTATGGAAAAGAGAGAGCAGGGCTAGATGTACCCCCAAATTCTCAGGGCCTTGGTTTCCCCATCAGAGCTGTGGAGTAACCGTGTCTTCCTGATCAGGAGACCCAGCTGAAGGACAGGGAAGGTCAAAGATAAGAACTGATTTGGAAGTGATCAGCTATGGATACACAGGCATGTCTAGCCCTTTGAGGGTGTGAAGGTAAATCCTGACTCTGCATAGAAGGACGGAGTTTTGATGTTTGACTCTTGCACATAAAACCTATTTTATAAAGCTCTTTAAGGAATCAAAAGCTCTGACTAAACGCAAGCAGAAAAAAAAGGCAGGTTGCCAGCCTCCTAAAGAGATCAGTTAACAGTGGTTGCAAGGAAAAAACTTAGAAAAAGTAAGAAATAGGGAAGGCATAGGCTCTCTTCCGTAACTTTTCAGGAAAACTGCCTCTTATTATGAATTTGTTGTTCAGCTGCTGCTTCACCAGCCAAGCTCAGGGAGGTGAGAGCCCCAGGGGTCACCCCAGAGCCAGGGTGGAGAGGAACAGTGACCCGCCCGCCACAAGATAAGCAGTGAAGATGCCTCCTCCCAAGGGATGCAAGTGGATTGGTGCACTGACAAAGGCTTTTATCCCAGCATCCCTGTGGCCCCAGATGGTTCCTGCAGCCCTTGAAAGAAACTGTGCACAAAGACCGGCTTTGACTAAGCAGCGACTCTTGATAACTGGAGTATTTGTCAAGGTACCTGCTTGATCCTATACATTTGTAATTCCTTAGCTTCTATTCTAAATTGCCAATTACTTTCTTTGTTTATGGTGGTTGGAGATTCGTTTTTTTTTTTTTTTTTTTAATGCAGCTGGGGTATAGTTGCTTAACAATGTTGTGTTAGTTTCTGCTATACAGCAAAGGGAATTATTAATAGCTGTATGTATACATATATCCCCTCCCTCTTGGATCTCCCCCCAACCCATCTAGGTTATCTCAGAGCACCGAGCTGAGCTCCCTGTGCTGTACAGCAACTTCCCATTGTTCAGTTCAGTTCAATTTCTCAGTCGTGTCCCATGGACTGCAACATGCCAAGCCTCCCTGTCCATCACCAACTCCCGCAGTTTGCTCAAACTCATGCCCATTGAGTCGGTGATGCCATCCAACCATCTCATCCTCTGCAGCCCCCTTCTCCTCCCATCTTCAATCTTTCCCAGCATCAGGGTGTTTTCCAACGAGTCAGTTCTTCACATCAGGTGGCCAAAATATTGGAGTTTCAGCTCAGCATCAGTCCTTCCAATGAATATTCAGGACTGATCTCTTTAGGATGGACTAGTTGGATCTCCCTGCTGTCCAAGGGACTCTCAACTTCCCACTAGCTATCTGTTTTACACATAGCACTGTAAGTATGTCAATCCCAGCCTCCCAATTCATCCCACCCCTCTTCGCCCACCCCACTGCGTGTCCACACAAGATTTCCTTTATCTTTGTTTTAGCAGAGGAGAGTTCTATTATTTTCAAAATATCATATTTACCGAATCGTATCTGGAAGAAATGAGCAAGTTTTACATCTTAGAAACGCATCCTTACAAGGTGTAGGTAAATATTGAAACAAGACATTGTCATTGTTTGTGTATTTAGAAGCTTGCTTTCCTGACTCCTCTAAACGACGGCTTCCCTCATGAAGCATCAGCCAAGCCCCAGCACATCAGCACATTCTGAGCCATCTGAAAAGGGCTGCGCAAAGCCGACTGGCAGAAAATGTCACTCACACACGGCTGGGAAATGAAGAAACATGGACCTGCCCAGTTAATTCCAAATACTGTCACTGTTTTGATGACACATCTTAGGGGAGGACATTTCTCTCCTTCTCAGAGTGCAAATCATCCCATTAGTCCTATCCAACTCCCCGAGACAAGGGAGCAATGCTCCCACATGTTAAATGAGTGGATGGCCCAGGGAACACCCCCAGGGACTTGGAGTGACCTGGAAGCAGGCTTTGGATTCTGAGTGACGTCTGCAGGGGCTGTCTCAACAGGGTTGGCTCGTATCCTACCATCAGTAGGGAACTCAGATGATGAGCCCGTGGGTTAACCTGCCAGGGGAGTCTGGTCACTGCTCGAGTCCATATCCAAGGTCCTGGATCAAGCAGCACCCAGGCCACTCACACCTGTCCATCCCATGGGACACAGCTCTCCCTGACTCTACAGCACTGACTGTTTGGAGGCACAGCCCCCTGGGCTCCTTCTGCTCTACACACCAGCCTCTCTGTGCTGCAGCTGCCAGGGGCCTGGTCTCTGTTTTGAAAGAGGAAAAAAAACCCTGTCTGTCTACCCTTCTAGATCATGACCCCTCAAGGATCATGTCATCCCTCACAAACCGAAGCCTACCAACCTGAATAGAGGTCAGCTACTGGCTTTATAAACTTTGGTCTATACAGCCAGCTAATAATGTTTCCAAAGGTCTTTCAACTCTTATACTTGATTTCCTGTACCTACCAATTAAATCAGTCAATCCTAAAAGAAATCAACCCAACCCTTCAGACTGGAAGAACTGATGCTGAAGCTGAAGTTCCAATATTCTGGCCACGTGATGCAAAGAACCAACTCATTGGGAAAGACCTTGATGCTGGGAAAGATTGAGGGCAGGAGGAGAAGGGAATGACAGAGGATGAGATGGTTGGATGGCATCACTGACTCAATGGACTTGAGTTTGAGCAAACTCTGGGAGTTGGTGATGGACAGGGAGGCCTGGCTTTCTGTAGCCCATGGGGTCACAAAGATTTGGGCACTACTTAGTGACTGAACACTAAGAATGGAGATTTTGCCTGTTTTGTTCACTATTATTTCTTTGCATCTAGAGTAGTATCTGAGTAGTGTCCAACTCTTTGTGGGCTGTAGCTGACCCCATGGACACCGGGCTCCCCTGTCCTCCACTGTTTCCCAGAGTTTTCTCTTAGCGACTGGACAACAAACTTCCACACAGCAGTGACTTCCATTCATTCAAAAAATATTCAGTGAGTTTGTACTACAGATACTGTTCTAGCTTCCCTGTCCTTCACCATCTCCCAGAGTTTGCTCAAACTCGTGTCCATTGAGTCAGTGATATAGTGAAATCTGCTATATTGCCATAGTTTGCTAGTAAATCATCTTCACTCTCTTAGGATAAACCCAACTTGAGGATTATGCATTATTATTTTATAGGTGTTGATAGATTCAAATCGCTAGTGTACTGTTAGGACTTTTAAACATGCAAACTTGTGAGAAACGCTACGCAGTGATTTGCCTTCTCATACTGTCCTCTGGTTTTATTATCAAGGCTAATAATAGCACTATATTAAGAGATTAAAGAAAAACCATATTAGAATCTCATTAAGAGCAGAAAAAGACATTAGATAAAATTTAACACCCATTCATGATAAAAAAAATTCTTAGAAATCTAGAAAAAGATAGTATTACTTATTCTGAGAGAATAAATTAAAAATCTACATAAACATCACATTGGACAGTAGAGCATTTAAAAGTGTTCCTTTTAGAATGATGAATAAGGCAAGTCTATGATCACTGCTTTTTTAAAATTTTATGATTGTTGCTTCTATTCAATGGAAAAAGTTGAATATAAGAGTAAAGGATTGACTCTTAGATAAATGGTGCTAGGAAAATCGATTATGGAAAAAAATGGATCCTCTCTCATTATATGGAGGAAAAAAGACAACAAAAATAAATAACAAAAGGAAAAAAAATAGAAGTTGACTACATTAAAAAAAAAACAAAACTTCTGCTCATCAAAGATACCATAAACAGAAAAAGGCAAACCAGAAACAGGAAAAAGATATTTTATTTACAGTTCATTCATAAACACATATATGCATATAACCAAAAAAGTATTATCCAAAATGAATTTTTTTAATTTATCAAAATATTTTTAAAAACCTTTAGAGGTAAAAATGAAACATGAACAGAAGTTATCATCAAGCGTTTTGCAGAAGAAGGAAGACAGCAGTCCACTTGGAATCAGGGAATGACAAATCAAAACCACAATGGGACTTCATTTCACATTCATTGGTTGTCACAATCTTTCAAATGTGTTATTAGAAAGTTTAGACAGCCTTGTAGACTGGAGGAAATTTTCTTTACATATCATTAATGAGTGCATAAACTTCTCCAACCATTTGGCAAATTATCTGGCAATACTTAGTGAAACTGAAAGTGTGATCACCCTGTGGTTTGTAATTCCTCTTCTGCAGGATGCCCTTGAAGAGCTCTTGCCCATGTGCCCAAGGACATGTGTTCACAGTGTTCATAGCAGTAAGATTTGTACTAGCGAAAAAAAAGAAATCAACTTAAACGTCCGTCAACAAGAAGATAGATGTGAACACACCCGTGTTAGAATACTTGCTAGAATACTGTATCATACTGAACATGAATGACCTATGGCCACCTGCAATAACGTGAAACATGTCAGAATCATGATTCTGGGCACACATTGCAAACTGTGGAAGAACACAGAGATTATGACATTTATATGAAGTTTTAAAACATTCTAAGCCACAATGCATATTGCTTAGGCATGCGTACATACACTCACGGCAAACGTACAAAGATCTTTATAGAAACGATAAAACAGTGAATTCAGAATGATGGTTACCTGGGAGAAGAGCACCAGGATTAGGAAGGGGTGACTTCCCTGGTGGCTCAGATGGGAAAGCGTCTGTCTACAATGCGGGAGACCCGGGTTCGATCCCTGGGTCAGGAAGATCCCTTGGAGAAGGAAATGGCAACCCACTCCAGTACTCTTGCCTGGAAAATTCCATGGATGGAGGAGCCTGGTAGGCTACAGTCCATGGGGTCTCAAAGAGTTGGACACGACTGAGCGACTTCACTTCACTTCACAGAGAGCCTTGTCGTGTTGATTGACTTCATTTCTTAAGCTTAGTAGGATATTCTTTATAACCCTTGAATGCAGACGTTTTGTTTTAAAATTAAGGGAGAAAGCTATGAGCATTAGACGAAGAAGGGAGGAAGAGTATTCTGGGTCCTAGAACCTAGGAGGAGGAAGGAACATGAGCAAAGACGCTGAGCAGGCAGAGCAGGGGAACCAGAAGAAATGTGTGTTTAAAGCACACATGGAGAGGGGACGGTTAAAGTGAGGGCTGCAGATGCTGTGGGAGGAACAGACCGCGCAGTAATCTTGAGTGCCAGGCCAAGGAGCCAGGAAATTATCCTGAAAGCTACAGGGAATTATTTAAGGGTATTAAGTGGGTAAGTGATTCAGTCCTCTGAGCCTTTTGGAAAGGCCATTCTCATGGCAGTGTGGAGGATGGATTGGACGGAAATGGGGCAGGGGGGTGTGTTCTGGCTGCAGAGGACCCAATAGGAGGCTGGGGAGTGGTCTATACCAGAAGCAAGGGGACTCTGGGATAGAGCCAGTGGCAATGGGGAGAGAGAAGCTGTCTAAATACTAATTATCCAATGCCCATTTCAAAAGATTTCTAATGCCTGTGGTGCACCCACCTGGAAATGACTGCTCAGTGTGCAGCTGCCTTAAAGTTCACAAAGGCTCCAGCCTTCTTCCCATGTGTTGCTAGAGACAGCTTAGACTGGCAGGTTCCAATGAGCTTGGCCGAGCTCTGCTGGCCTCCGATGCTGTAATGACGTGCTGATTGGTATTTGGAATGGACGGTGTGAGCTGCTCACGTTGTCAGGTCATTGCTGAATCTGAGTGATGGCCTTTCTGCTCCCTTCTTCCTAATGAGTGCACACACTTGAGAGCTTAACAGAGAGCAGTTGTGTCCCAGGACCAATGGGCTTCCAGCAGAACAAAGCACTCCAAGGAATTAGTGATTTCTGGCTTTTATTAGCCGGGTTGACAACTCTGGAAAAGGAAATTTGAAATTTTGAGTTATTTCCAGATTGGCTGAATTGTAAGAGTAATTGCAAAGCAAAGTCACAGAATCCCAGATGTTTAATCTCAAGCCCATGGAGAAAGCAGATCCTATACCACGGAGTTCAATAGAAGGATTTTAGTATGGAGAACCAGTTATAAGATGCAGGGAGAGCAGAAGAAACAAAGAGGATGGTGAGTCCCCCTGGAGATTAGCAGCAACAGGCAGCTGCTACCAACCCTGGGTCTTCCCAGGTGGCCCCGTGGTAAGGGATCAGCCTGCCAATGCAGGAGACACGGGAGATAGGGTTTGATCTCTGGGTCGGCAAGATCCCCTGGAGAAGGAAATGGCAATGTACGCCAGTAGTACTGCCTGAAAAATCCCATGGACAGAGGAGCCTGGCAGGCTACAGTCCATGGGGCTGTGAAGAGTCAGACACGACTGAGCAACTGAGCACTAATCCTAGAGGAGAGGCCAAGGAGGGAAGGTGGGTGTCCCAGAGCCCAGGAGGGGGTGCCATAGAGGGAAACAGGATCCAGACTACAGGGAGATGGAGCAGCTGCTGGAGATGAGATGGACCCTGAAGCAGAGGAAGCCTGGGGGCTACAGATACCTGGCTTCTCCTTCCTCCCACCTTCCAATCTGCTGCCAGCTCCTGCCAAACGCTGAACATAACCAAGAGCCAATGGCAAGCAAGCCCAGAAACACATTTCCCAGTCCCCTTCCCAGGGCTCTGTGATATATTATAGCAGGGCAGGGGGACAAAGGGACTAGATCGTAGGGCAAACAAGCCAATGGCTGGGGTGGGAAGCAATGTTGAGTCAAGATCCATATGCTGAAAGGGGGAGCCATGCAAAGACCTGGGGGAAGAGAATTCCCACCACAGGAATGCAGAGCGGGCAGTCAGGGATGGCCACACTGGTCTCCTCATCATCATCCAGGCTTGTCACTGGCACTGGTCATCTGGTTGACCCTCCTCGTGATTCCCTTTTGCCACTTTTTCTACTTCTCTTGGGTTTTCAGGATTTCGTCATATGATTTGAATTCTGTTTAGTATTTTGAACTTTTCCCAAAGAGTTAAGTTTGTTTTAACCTTGTTAATGGTGGCTTTTGCTTTGCAAAAGTTTTTTACTGTAATCAAATTTATAAATAAATAAATCTTTTTCAATTGTGGTTTATGTCTAAGTAATTATTTCCTGTCCCAAGGGTACAACGTTATTCTTCAGAGCTATGCTTTTGGAAGTTCATCAGTGTATTCTAGAAATTTATAAATTCAAATAGCAGACCAGTGTTGGCAAACTTTTTCTGTAAAAGGCCAGACTGGTCCTCCAGTCTCTTGTAGCTACTCAATTCTGCCATTATAGCCTGCAGGCAGACCTAGACAATAGGTGAAAGTTTCAATAAAACTTTATTCACAAAACAGGTGGCAAACCAGATCAGACCCAGGGCCATAGGTGGCTCACCCCTGATCTATACCATCCAGTACTGGAACATTGGCAATTCCTTATGGTCTTTGTAGGTACCTCATCAAATTTACATGTTTGGGCATTCGTATTTGGAATTACACATGAGACAGACCTGGTTTTATTTCTCTGAGCCAAAAATAACTCCTCTTTATTTTGTGCTTGGCACTAACCCTGGACAGGTAAGTAGGCTAAGTCATGTGCAAATAAGACCCAAGTTGAACGCTTAGTTCTTCTGAAAGTTAAATGGCTTTAGACCAGATATTAACACACTGCCGTCAGTTCAGTGATTGTCTAGGAAAAGTGAGCTTGGGTTCAGACACTGTGCAAAATTTGCAAGGCCCAGTCCAAAATGAAAACACAGAGCCCCTTGTTCAAAACTTAAGACTTTTAAGATAGTGACAGCTGGACATGAAACCAAGCATGAGACCCTTCTAGGCAAAAAACACCATGCCCACCCATGAAGCCTGCTCATATCACCTGGGGTGGGGGCTGGTTGAGGCAGTGGGGGTCAACCTACACCACAGACTTTGTAGAAATGGTTCAGAGTTCATGCCAGCTGGCTGGTATATTACCAGCGTCGATTTAGCCCAAGGATAGGGAGGGCTGGAGACTGGTCAGTACCACTGAGTCGTCTCACAAAGCTTGCTGCGTGCTTATTGTAAGTTTTAAAATGTAAGTTTCTGAAACATTTAATTTTCCCATTTGCCCTTGGCTGTTTGTGGATTTTGCCTCTGCTGAAATCTGAGGCCCTGAGGAGATCTATTTAAAGCCGCCATCCAAGTTTTGCGGCAGACAAGGGGAGTGTCCGCGTGGAGGTTTACAGAAAAGGGTTTAAAGAGAAGTCTCAGCTCTGATGCCGCCGTCTTGGTTAGCACATATCATCCTTGGAAAGAAACCTCTGGGGGGCTGGGAAGTAAACCTGCTTCTGAGGTTTTTTCCTGAAACCCAGAAAGAAGTAAATAGCATCACCCCCAGAAATCCTCCTGCTCAGAAGTTTGATCTTAGCCCAGCAGCCACACAGCAAGGCTGGCCAGCCCACCCACCCACTGACCCCTTGATGGGGGCCTGTCCTGGGCTCAGTAACTACAGGGTTATTTGTAGCCCTTCAGGGCTGGAGTGGCTATAAACCCAACCAGTGCAACTCCCTCAAATTACAGCAGAGGCCCAGAGAGGGTGAGTGACTTGCCTAAAGGCACACAGCAAGTAAGTTACAGAGCAGAGGGCTGAATAAAGCCAGGCTCCCTGCCGGCCCATCCACGCTCTGCTTTCTCCTGCACGGCCCTGCCTTCCTGGGCCTCCGAACTTGAAAGAATCATCCTTGCTGAAGCAGGTTGGGGAAAGCCAAGGCAGAGGTCACTGGGCTACCAAACCATCCTTTACCCCCTGCCACCGATATGCCCTAATAACACCCCCTGAAGAACCCAGAGGGCGAGGTGTGCAGGAAACCACGAAACTCTTGTTACTTCCTCTTCCTGCTCTGTTTTCTGTGAGAACCAAGTGTGAAATCGAAAACAGCAGCTTTGGAGTCATGGATGGGCAAGATCTCACTGACAGCCTCAGGAACTCTCCCCACCCAGGAGGTGACACCCCAGCCAGCGTCTTGTCACCCGTCTGCTGACACAGACAGGGAGCTGACTCCAGCCAGCCGGGCTCTGCCTGCAGCCCCGCAGATACTCCAGCTTGTCATCCATGTAGATGCCCCGCCCTGGAAGGACGCGACCCTGCGGGTCTGCCCTGCACGGCGTCATCCCAGCGCTGGCCCAGGAGAGGCGTTCCGTTTGTATTTGTCTCGAAACTTCCTCTGCCTGCCCATCTGCTTCTGAGGGGCCTCAGCCTATGTCTGTCCTTCTTCACGTGTGACGGCAAGGAGCCCGCCCAGCCCTTGAGGGTTGTGTCTGGTGTTGCTGTGTGGGTGCATGTGTGTCTCTGTGTTGTATGCATATGTGTGTGTCTGCTTGTGTGAGAGTGTGTCTGTGTGAATGAGTGTGTGTGTGTGTGTGTGTGTATGAGCGTGTCTGTGTATATGTGTCTGTGTCTGAATGTGTGGGTGAATGCAGTACATGTGTGTGTTACGTTACATATGTGTGTGTCTGCAAATGTGAGTGTGTGTATATGTGCGTGTTGTGAGTGTTATGTATTGTGTATGTGTGTGTTGCGCATGCATGTGTCTGCGTCTGTATGAATGAGTGTGAATATATGTGCATGAGCATGTCTGTGTGTGTGTGTGTGCATGTATCTGCACACTAGTGTCTGTGTGGGTCTCTGAGTCCCTCCCCGGACATCCTTCGGAGGAGAGCTGGGTGTGGCCTCCTGGTGACAATCACACACGTGTGGAGACTTTGTCTCTGAATCACCGAGCTCAGGCCTTGGTGCCCAGGAGGTGCCCAGCATGACTCAGCCACTACTGTTAGCACAAGGCCATGGTGACTTGTAACCAAGGTCCTCCCTGCTGGATTAGCCATGTCCTGCCGGAAGGGAGATTGCAAAGAGGGGAGGTGGAAAGTCCTTGCTACAGGCTGAATGTTTGTGTCCCCCCAGCTTCACACGTAGGAATTCTAACCCCCAAAGGTGATGTTCTTAGTAGGTGGACTTGGGGGAGGTGACTAGGTCATGAGGGTGGTGCCCTCATGACGGGATTTGTGCCCTAATAAAAGAGACCTCACTGCTCCCCTGCCCCTTCTAGCAGGTGAGAGGGGACACCCTGAAAAGGCACAGTCGAGAACCAAGAAGAGGACCCTTACCTGAACATCTTGGACTTGCAGTCTTCAGAGCCGTGAGCAATACATTTCTGTGGTTTATAAGCTCCCCCAGTCAATGGTTCTCAGGTGGCCCAGTGGTAAAGAATCTGCCTACCAATGCAGGACACGCGGGTTCAGTCCCTAGGTCAAGAAGGTGCCCTGGAGAAGGAAATGGCAACCCACTCCAGTATTCTTGTCTGGGAAATCCCGTGGACAGAGGAGCCTGGCAGGCTCCAGTCCGTGGGGTCGCAGAGAGTCGGACATGGCTGAGTACGTAACACAGCCAGCCGGTGGTCGTGCCATGCTCCAGCAGCCTGAGAGGCCAAGGCGGCCCCCCTCCTCCACCTTGCAGCAGCAGGGTTCCTGAGGAGCCTCTGACCCAGAGTTCTGTTCAGAGGAAACCCCAACAGCCCAGGGGATGTGGGGCCACAGCCTATACCACCCCATGAAAAACTCTGTTTTATAGAAGGGGCAAGGACATTGAGTCACCACCCACAGAGTCAGGGCCTAAATAAATATTTTCCATACTTCATCTCATAGCTCTGAGGGGTCAAAGGCGAGTCCGTTCAAAGCTTCAGATCACCACCCATGGCCAGGACCATTTTCACACTGGCCAGTCACTATTAGCAGTCCCAACAAGACCACAGACTAAGCATTAGAGCCCCTGTTTCAGGAACAGAAAGCTTGGAGGAGTTCAGTGACCCCTCCCAGAGACGCAGAGCTCAGCTAGTCTGTCCTAGTTCTGTTCCACTCTAAGACCAGGACTTTCGTCACTGGGCCCCAGAGGCCACTGCGGGACTTCCTGACACACCACCCAATGAAACAAAACATCCTCAGCTGTCCTTGTGTGTGAAGCAATGCACGTCCAGCTGCCGAGAATCACCACCAAATCTCTCCAAATTGGGCAATTAGCAGCGTGATTTGTGAAACGAGGAACAGGATACGCTCTGACCCCTTGAACCTCTTCCCCACTGACCCTCTCTGGTTCCAGCTGAGCTCTCATTTTTTAAGATAAGTGAGAGACAATCTCTTAACCCAGAAGTTCGATGGTCACTACTTCCAGGGGAACCATCTCCACCTGGAGGGTCAAGGTCTCAAAACTGAATTCCCACAAAACGAAAACGGGGCAAACAATCGACTGAGAAAAGTAGGTGTGACCTTCATCACAAAGGGCTGAGGTCCTTCATACGCAGAAGTGACCATGAGTTGGATGACCCAGAGAATAGTGAGCAACATCATGTGAGGGCGATTTATAAAAAAAGAGATACAAGTGGTTGACGAGCGCAGGGGGAAAGTTCAGTCTCAACAGTGAACAATAAAAACAAACTAAAATACTAAGATGCTATTTTTAAAAAATAGATTGGCCAAGACAATACCTAGTCCAGATGAGGAAGCAGAGAAATGGGCCCTCCGTACACTGACCCTGGGTGTTTAAATTGGCACATCTTTCTGAAGGGCAATCTGGCAGCCTTTAAGATGTACATACACTTGACCCCGTAATTATTTTAAGGCTTTATCCCAAGGGACTTGGTTGAGATGTAGGCAGAGCTGAATATACAAAGATAGTCATTGTGTTGATACTTAGAATACTGAAAATTCTGGGGGGAAAATACCCCAAATGGCTAGCAATAAATTGCTGCTCATGAAAATTACAGTAAATCCATATGAAGGGATATAATGCCGCTCTTAGAAATGCCATGGCATCAGAGGCTTTGACCCCAAGTCCAGTGTCCTCCCACCAGAGGTAGCTGCCTCTCAGTCTGACCCTGGAGAGCCTCCTCCTTTTGCGGCTGCAAATCTGCTAGGACAGCAGCAGTCGCTAACACCCCTGAAATGATCCAAGACTCCATGGGCTCGGGTCTGGGAAGGAGAGGGAATGTGGGCCGGGATGTTCCACTGGCATCCGATTTGAAGCCACATGTTTTCAAATATGAGGCTAATTAAATAATTGCATCTTGCATATTTCACTCTTGTTTACTCCATCAGCAGTCCCACCCCGGCCACTTGGAAGTACGCATGTGGTCCATATGAGGAAGAGCCCAAAGCGAAGGCCACAAATTCTGCTTTCCAGCACCTGTCAAGTGTGTGCCCTTGGACCTCTAAGAACACCCAATTCCTGCTCTGAGACCACCCCTCCCTTGGCACCTGGCCGATGCAGGGACTCATCAAGTGGCTGATTGGCCGGTGGCTGGTTTTTCCTCTGCAGTTTCCCTTACCAGCCATTTCACTTCCTTGGGCTCCCACCAGTTAGAGCAGTGATAGGATCCCAGAAGAGCCAACTCATTGGAAAAGACGCTGATGCTTGGAAAGATGGAGGGCAGAAGGAGAAGGGGGTGACAGAGGATGAGATGGTTGGATGGCATTACTGATTCAGTGGACATGAGTTTGAACAAACTCCGGGAAGTAGAGAAGGACAGGGAAGCCTGGCGTGTAGCAGTCCATGGGGTCGCAAAGAGTCAGACACAACTGAGCAACTGAACAACAACTGGATCTCAGAAAGCTAAAGAAGAGAAAAAGAGAAAGCCCAAGTAGTCATTGAAATAAGGGGGTGGGGAAGCACTTACCACTGCACACCCCCCTCGTCACTCTGAGTGAAAGTCGAAGGGGAATTTGACCCAATGATGTGGCAATGGGGTTAATTCCCCAAATCACTCCCCAGTTCTAATAGTCAGTCAAGCACAGACCGAGCTTTTCCTCCAGGCTATGGGGCTCCCTGCATGGACCATCCTGAGCACTTCCACACTCTGCTGCAGGGAGGTAGGTGTCATTGGTCTTCCTTCCTGCCTGTGTAGTCAACCCCCAGAAGGGTCTGTGATGACAGCTCACAGCCACCTCCTTCTCCAAAGAACACATCTTTGCCTGGGAGGCTATGCCTTCCCCTACACCAAGGTCAGTGTTGGACGAAGTCCTTGGTCTGAACCATAGACTGGCCTCCTGCCTCAAAGTCACTCCCAACAGTGAGATACAATACCTGCCTTGGAGCTTCAGTTCAGGCAGAAGTAACACTCTAGCAGAGAACGCATCTTGAACTTAGCTCTGTGCCCAGCCCCATCCACTTCCCTCTCTCTTCTCCTGAGAGCCCTTTTCCAATAAAGCCTCTGTTTCAGGTTCTGCTTCACAGAAGCTAAGGCCAGCTTTTTGGATTCAGCTCTCCTGGCAGTTCTTGAACACTTCATCTGACTGATACACTGTGCCAGATATGGGTAGAAGAAGGTCTGCATCCTTCTGGGAAGGTCTGTTCATTAGATACAGCATCTGAGCTGGTCAGAGTAGAAGGAAACCTCAGTTACCACTTAGCTCTGTTTCCCAGAGTGAGTCCTAAGGTACATTAATCCTATTGTTAGGTAGGAAAACAAGAGACTCTGCCTGCTTGTATATATATATGGCATCTTGGCTTAAAAGTTGAAAGGGTCTTTTTACTGCACATAGTCTTTACTATTCAGATAGATTCTGGAAACTTCTGGCAGCATTTGTCAAACTCAGCACTATTGAAATGGGGGCATTAAAGAAAGAAACAACAGGGAACTTCCCTGGGAGTCCAGTGGTAACAACTTTGCCTTCCAATGCAGGGGGTGTGAGTTCGATCCCTGGTCAGGGAGCTAAGGTGACACATATCTTGTGGCCAAAATTACAAAGCATAAAACAGAAGCAATATAGTAACAAATTCAATGAAGACTTTAAAAATGGTCCACGTCTTAAAAAATAGCAATAACAAGCCTAAAATGGAGCACTTGTGCTAAGCCCACATTACCAAACCAAGACTTAGCACCAAACTTAGAGTTTCAATCTCTCCCAAGAGTGGGATCTTAGACCAGTTAATCTGGAATTATCTGGTCGGCACTAGTGAAGTAACCTGCTTGATACAGCCCTGCCATCCCCTTTTAAAGGAAAGCGCTGATGTTGTTCAGTCACTAAGTCGTGTCTGACTCTGCAACCCCAAGGACTGCAGCACGCCAGGCTACTCGGTCCTTCACTGTTTTCTGGAGCTTGCTTAAACTCATGTTCATTGAGTCAGTGGTGCCATCCAACCATCTCATCCTCTGTCGTCCCCTTCTCCTCCTGCCTTCAATCTTTCCCAGCATCAGGGTATTTTCCAATGAGTCAGCTCTTCGTATCAGGTGGCCAAATTATTGGGGCTTCAGCATCAGTCCTTCCAATGAATATTCAGGGTTGATTACCTTTAGGATTGATGGTTGGATCTACTTGCAGTCTAAGTGACTCTCAAGAGTCTTCTCCAACACCGCAGTTCAAAAGTGTCCATTCTTCAGCGCTCAGTCTTCTTTATGGTCCGTCCAGCTCTCACATCCGTATGTGACTACAGAAAAACTATAGCTTTGACTCTACGGACCTTTATCAGCAAAGTGATGTTTCAGCTTTTTAATACCCTGTCTAGGTTTGTCATAGCTCTTCTTCCAAGGAGCAAGCATCCTTTAATTGCATGGCTGCAGTCACTGGTGGCAATGATTTTGGAGCCCAAGAAAATTGCCACAGTCTGCTCTGCTAGTAACCGCCTAGCCCTGCCCCTTTCTGCCTATACAAGACTTCCATTTTGTACAGTTCTTCAGAGCTCCTTTCTGTTTACTAGCTGGGACACTGCCTGATTCATGAACTGTTGAACAAAGCTCATAAAAACTTAAAAATGTTCTTAGATGAAATTTTTTTAAGAGGGACTGGATAAATCTTGGCTGAGGAGACTGTATTGGGTGGTGTTAGCAGTAGTTCTGGCTTCTACCTGCTAGATGCCAGCAGCAAACCCCACTATCTCTCATTTATGACAAGCAAGCAAAAGTCTCCAAACCTTTCCACGTGTCCCCTGGGAATAAAACCTCCCAGACTGAGAACTACTGCCCAGGGGAAAAAGCAGAGTCCACTAGGTCCTCTGTCCTTTGTTTTATTGTTTATTTATTATTTATTTATGTCTTGGAACTACAATTCTGCAGAACACAATTTGGGAAAACATCGATGGAAACCAAGTTCCATTTTACAGTTGAGGGAACCAAGGTCCTGAGGGGACAGGGTTTACAAATGACAAAAGCCAAATGAGTCAGTTCAGTTCAGTCGCTCAGTCACGTCCAACTCTTTGTGATGCCATGGACTGCAGCCCGCCAGGCCTCCCTGTCCATCACCAACTCCCGGAGTTCACTCAAATTCATGTCCATTGAGTCGGTGATGCTATCCAACTATTTTATCCTCTGTCGTCCCCTTCTCCTCCTGCCTTCAATCTTTCCCAGCATCAGGGTCTTTTCAAATGAGTCAGTTCTTCACATCAGGTGGCCAAAGTATTGGAGTTTCAGCTTCAACATCATCTTTCCAATGAACACTCAGGACTGATCTCCTTTAGGATGGACTGGTTGGATTTCCTTGCAGTCCAAGGGACTCTCAAGAGTCTTCTCCAACACCACAGTTCAAAAGCATCAATTCTTCTGTGCTCAGCTTTCTTTATAGTCAGTAGCAAGTCTGATATTCAAGTCCCTGACCCAAGGCCAGGGCATGCTTGTGTTTCCTCAGACAAATGAAACTTCCTGAGGACCCTCCCAGATGGCACAGGATGGAGCTCCCAGAAGGGACCAGTGCAGCATCTGTACACGATGGGTACTGTGCATAAAACAGATGACTAACGAGGACCTACCGTATAGCACAGGGAACAGTATTCAGTGTCCTGTGATGACTTGAATGGGGAGGAAAGCCAAGACAGAGTAGACACACGTGTACACATAGCTGATTCACAAGCTAACACAACATTGTAAAGCAACTCTACTCCAATAACACATTTTTAAAAATTTCTCAGCTCCGTAGAAAGAAAAAGAAAGGACCCAGTGCACCAGGGGACGGTCTTAGCCACGTTTTTTTCCCATTTTCCCTATGATCTGATCCTTTTGATCATTTGTTTCATTTCCAGAAATAAGATTGGCTGGTTTGTTTCACTGAGGACCTTTCTGATGTATCAGTTCAGTTCAGTCACTCAGTCGCGTCCGACTCTTTGCGACCCCATGAATCGCAGCACGCCAGGCCTCCCTGTCCATCACCAACTCTATAATTATGGAGGAATCACGGTGAGCAAATGGGAGAGGCCCCTGGAAAGTTCTGGAACCCAGAGAAAGCAGGGCCGTCCAAAGGTATCTATGCCTTTGTCCAGACCTGTTCCACATGTTCGCCAAACCAAACACACAGCTGTGCTTTTATATTGATATTTCAGTCGAGGAGCATCCCACAAGTTTTCAATTATGAGAAAGCTTTAACTCAAATCCCAGGAGGGAAGAAAAAAAAACTCATTAATGCATTCAATCTGGCATCTCTCGCTTCTTGCTAGATTTTGAAAATTGTCATGCATTGTATGGGTTCCCTCCACCCCACCTGCCCCCCAAACCAAGACTGTTCTTTTCAAAAACAGCAGGTTTTTCCCTAACCTACCTTGGAAATGAAGTCCCCGGAAAAGCCAGCCTTTAATTCATTTCACATGCTGAATTATTACAATCGAAAGGCAAAATCTCCACTGTGCAACTTTAAAAACATCTGTGTTTTTCATCTGACTTTTGGGGATAATTATCCCAGCTCATATTGTGATTGCTAATTACTAAGCTACACTAACCTGCTGAAGGGCTGGGGTAGGGGTGGGGGTTCTTTTCAAAGCATTTCCACCCCACCCCCACCCCCGAGCATTCAATCATCTGAAAATGGAAACGGAAAATGTAGAAACACAGGCAGCTTGCTGCGTGTGCTCCTGGGTTGGGCTGATGTCAGGCCCTGCAAGGACCTCACGCCAGGATCCCCAGATCTGAGGCCAGAGGAGGGGGGTACTGGGCATGTGGTGGGGGACCGTGGGCTTTATTATAACCAGACGCTGGGTGTGGATTTTTATTTTCACAAACAAATAAACAACTGACTTGACTGAGAAGTTTTACTTTTTACAAAAACTAGACCCAACCAGGATTCCAGAAACTCAACAAACCGTATTTTACGCTGAACCAAAAACACAGAGCAATGTGCTTAATATTTTAACATTTTAATTTGAGGCAGTGATATGTCGTTTAACTGACATTTTGGAAAAGTCCCTGATGCTGGGAAAGATTGAGGGCAGAAGGAGAAGAGGGCGTCAGAGGATGAGATGGATGGGTGGCATCACCAACTCAATGGACATGAGCTTGGGCAAACTCGGGGAGTTGGTGAGGGACAGGGAGGCTTGGCGTGCTGCCGTCCATGGGGTCTCAGAGTCGGATATGAGGGGGGTGACTGAACAACAACAACATGTCATTTAGGATGAATATCTAGCAAATCCTTTTGAACCAACACCAAGAATTTCTTTGCTAAAAGTGTGGCATTTGATCACAACGAGAACCTTTCTTCATCTACTCCACTGAGTCTTGTGTGGATCCGCATCACATAGGAGGTACTCGGGACAGGCACCGTCCTTGCCTTCACAGAGCTTGGAGTCTGGGTGGGGGGTCCCTTCAGAAAAGAGAGCAGATGATTGTGAGCCAGGCCAAGACGGGCGCTGATGGGGTAAGACAGGCATCTATGATGCTGGGAGGGACCTCCTGAGCAGAGAGACGTGAGGCTGAGGATGAATAAGCCGAATTGCGAGGGTGGATCAGAGCAAGCCCAGGCAGAGAGAGCTCTGGTAAGAGAGAGAAGCATACAAAAGGCCTTTGGTGAGCTTCCAGGGACAGCTGAGACGGTCCACAGAGCAACGGATGCTGTCTTAACGAGCCGTCTTTGCCCCGACAGTGCTGGGGAGCCAGTGAGTGCTCTGGGCAGAGGGAGGGCCAGAGAGTAGCTCCACTGGACATCAACATGAAATTAACTTGACTGGAAGCCTCTACTTCAAGCACGGTGCACCCTGATTCCCACCAGGCTATTTGGGCGCAAGGAAGAGCCAGCCCCACAGTGAATCCCTGCCTTACAGCAGAGACTCCAGACCCAGAGGGGAGCCCCACAGGCAGAGGACAGCCAGACTCTGAACGCCAGCACCTTCTGAGCAGCCCCCATGCCTCTGTCTCTGGAGGACGCCTCTCTTGAGAGGTCGAAGGGGCCCCTTGTCCTGGGACCAGGAAGCACTATTGATTAACAAGCTGCAAGGGGCTTGTTTAGGAGCTTCACATATGTGACGGCAAATAATTAAAAAAATAAAATTATGGATGCTTCCAAGCAGCCTTGCCTTGTCCAACAAAGAAAATGAATCCTTTGTTTGTATGGCTCAGAAATCAATCTTTTGGAGGAAATGCAAATGGGAGAGGCCAAGAGGAAGCAAGATTACTAACTTCCTAGGCAGGGAGGTGGCTGGAGAAGGAAGATGGGGGAGGGGAGCCAATGCCAGCCTGGGGGTCTCCCAGGAGCACCGAAAGGGGAACTTTGGAGAGAGAACGGCTCGCGTGGGAACCGGGGGAGCATGGCCGTGTCCTGTGAGATGAACTTTCTCTGGTGTGACCCAAGAAGCCTTCACCGATGTCTCCTCCACCCTCTCGGGGCCAATCTTGGGTTCTCGTGTGCTTTCCAGGAGCCAGCGTGCAGGCCCTGGGCCCTGGGCCAGTGGGGTGGGGAGAGATGCATTGGAGTTACGCGGTCATTTCTCATTTAATCCTTACAATAAGGCTGTGAAATAAGTGTCATCAATCCCACAGCTCACAGAGGGTGAGAAACTGGCTATGCTGTTACCCAGCTGCATCTCCAGGTAATGGGAGCCGAGGCGGGCAGAGCTGTTGACCAGGTAAGTAAATGAGGCAATAAACAGGCCCAGGAAGTGGCTGTGGGAAGACCAGCACAGGCCCGGCTGGGCGCTGCTGGCTTCCAGCTGGACAGCAAGCAGTGGAAAGGCAGGTGAAGGCAGGCAGCCCAGACCCATAGTCCAGGGAGAAGGAAAGAGAGCTGCCCACCCCCAACTACCAAGCCTGAGCTCAGGCCCCCAGGGAAGGCTGCACAGACCCCCTCAGACCTGCCCTCCACTCCCGGAGCCTCCGTCTCCTGACCGGTCGGCGCCCCCAGCGGACAACATAGCCAGATTGTGGAACCACAGCCAGCTCCAAGGCACAGGCTGGTAGCACTTTCCAGAGAGCCTGTCGGAGTTTCTGTTGCTTGAGCTCCAGGAGGACTGACCAGCCCCGGGAGGCGCCCTGAGGCCTCAGCAGTGGAACCTCCACCCACCCCCTTGCCAACTTGTGCCCTCACACCTTGAGATGCTCCTGGAGGCTCGGGGGGCAGGGGGACCCTCAGGGGGCCTCTCAGTCCACACCGAGAAGAAAGAGAAGGGGAAGGCAGCAAACGGGGGTGGGCGAGAGCCCTTCCGTGTCCACCCAGAGAGGGGCAGGCGTGACGGGGTGACGCTGTCACTGTGAGGCTGGCCTCGCTGTCCCCAGAGAAGGGCATCAGGACGCCTGTTGCTCAGAGGTGGAGCCATGGTCAAGCTCTGTCCAGACCCTGCTCTGCCTGCTCCCTTGAATAAGCGACACGGGAGAGGCCCCTGACCCTGAGTTAACTCAGCTCAGGGCTGTTCAGAGGGCTTAGTACCCAGCCAGCACTGAGCATCACAGTGCCGCCCTTGTGGTCAGAAGGAGTTGGCAGCCAACGTTCAGAGACCTGCCCCCTAGTGCTGGAGGATTTCTTTCATCTCTCCTCCCAGCAACCTGTGAGGGCAGATTTCTGCCTGATGCTCAGAGTGTTGGTACAATCTGCTGAAGTCGCCCAGCTGGGAGTTGGCAGTGCCAAGATTCAACTCCAAAGGTACCCTCTTGCCACCACCTCCTTCCCAGTGCAGAACAGGTGCCCCCAGTGCACTGAACACAGGAGGACTGTGCTAAGTGAAGTGGCAGTTCAGAAGACGATGAGTCAGCCCATCAGGGAAGGCTTCCTGGAGGAGGCGGCATTGATGGATGCCCAACAGCTGCATGCAGGCAGGGAGTAGGAATTCCAAAAAAAAGGGAAGGAGCTGAGAAAAGCAGCTAGCCAGACCCCAAGTATGGTAGGAACCAGAGGTGGGGCCCAGAGCCCCTGCCCAGGCCATGGGAATTTGAGAAGAAAGGAGGGGTGGGACCTGTAGGGGAGCAGAACTTGCCACCCCAAAACATCTCTCTGGCATGCAGATTATCTCTGATTGAAAGCAAGCAAGGTTCAAAAGACTCAGGAAAAACTGACCTTCCCTGATGGCTCAGAGGGTAAAGCGTCTGCCTGCAATGTGGGAGACCCGGGCTCGATCCCTGGGTCAGAAAAATCCCTGGAGAAAGAAATGGCAACCCACTCCAGTACTCTTGCCTGGAGAATCCCGTGGACGGAGGAGCTTGATAGCCTACAGTCCGTGGGGTCGCAAAGAGTCGGGCACGACTGAACGACTTCACTTTCTTTCTTTTCTTTCTTTCCCCCTAATTGCCTAAAAAAATTTAGATGGAAGGCTTGTTCCTAGAACAGAGTCATCACCAGAGACATCTGCAAAGAACATGGGCTGATGTGGTGGGGAACGGGGCCCAGAGATCAGCGTCCGCTCTGTGTCCATTGTCTCTGCAGGGCCACCAAACATTTATCAAACATTTGTTTTTCTATCTCCAGGTGAATCACCTTTCTCCCCTTTGAAGTCCCCAGCATTATCCGCAACATCTTTTATCTTTAGCTGAAGATGGAATTTAAAGAGATGGTTGCAGCCATCTTAGTGACTTACTCAGTTTTCCTGGGTCTCTTCCATGTTATTAAACTTTTTTGTGATTTTCTCCTCTTAACTCTGGCTCATGTCAATTTCATTCTTAGACCTGCCAGGAGAACCTAGTACAGCAGAGGACCAGCAGGAGCAGCGATGGAAGCCCTACAGAGGGCCTGGAGCGGCTGGGAAGACGCTGAAGGGCTTTGACAGAGCGGGCTGGGCCCGTGCAGTGGGAAGCTGCCTCCATACACCCTTACAGCTCCTGACAGTAGCAAAGGCCCTTCTCCCGAGTGACAGAGGGAGACTCCTCTCGAGGGCTTGTGCCAACACCACCACTCCAGCCAGGGACGCCCACAGGGCCAGCCCCCTGCCTGGCCGGCTGGCCGCAACCCAGCGGTACCTGTGGACAAGGGTACTCAGAGCCAGGCAGTCACTCAGCTCCCACCAGGATCTTCTCCTTCCCCTTCTCTCCTCTTCCTAAAGTCTAGTTTTCCAAAGGAATCACCAAAGATCCAGGCCTGCCTCTGCTCCACATGTGGGTCAGAAGAGAGATAGAGCAAGGGGTCTATCTTTCCCCCGATTGGAGAACCTCTGAAAGCCCTGCAGTCCAGCGACTCTGGCCTGGCTCCTCACCCCAGCCTTGTCCCCTTGGCCCCAAATGTTTGCTTTCCAGAGCAGAGTGTTTTGCTCATTTGCTTCCTGTGGGATTTCTGATACGGGTTAAACAGGAACGTCCAACTCAGCAGCTTGAAAACCTTGAGAGCTGGAAGAGACGTCTGGTCAACAAACTCCATTCAGGCCCCTCTGTCCCCAGGTGTCTGTGCCATAGGACTGGTTTGCAGATGTCTAGAGGCTTTAATGAGCCACTCCCTGCAGGGGATGCTGAGGTTTGAGCCCCCTGTGCTACGACGAAGCACAGCCCCTGGGAGATGCCCGTCCATATTCAGTCTCTCAGAAGTAACATTCACCAATTTTATAGCAGAGGAGACTGAGGCCAAGAGGGATGAAGCAGCAGCTAGAATAACGCAAGGTTCAAAGACTGCTTGTCTGTGGACTTCCCCGTGGTCCAGTGGTTAAGAATCAGGAGATGCAATGCAGGAGATGTGGGTTCAATCCCTGGTCTAAGAACGAAGATCCCACATCCCACGTGTCACAACGAAGACTTGACATAGTGTTGTAAATAAATATATAAGTATTAAAAAAATTTCCACCCCTAAGAATTAAAAAATAAAAAGTCTGCCTATCCGGGTCCTACTCTGCACCCCACCCTCAACCTCCCATCCACCCCACAGACCCTGTGCTGAGTTCCCTTTCTGGGCAGGAACAGTGGCGCCTTAGCCCAGTATTTCTGGCCATGGAGGGCATAGTCTGTGTCCCTGAGGGTCGAAAGTTCACGTTCCATTCATCCCTGAGTGACCGGTCGTGCTCACCTGGGGCCAGGCTGTGATGAGAGCCCAGATGTGGTTCCCACCCCGTGGGTTGACCTGTGAGAGGAACAGTGACAGTTGGGGCGCAGGGACGGAATGGAGAGGAGCTCAGACCTCTTCATCAAAGTAGGAGCATCCCCCTGGGACGACACAGCTCCAGTGAGCGCATGCGGTCCTGTCCCAGAGCCCGCGAGGAGCGTCCTTATCACAGCCCCCCAGAATAGCCATCCTGGCTATTCCATCCCGCCAGGGCACTGACCGCCCAGGCTGAGTCTCCCCAGTCCTCCGATGTAGGTGACTGGGGCCCCCGCTGCCCAGGAAAGGGAGCAGCGGGGTGAACAGAGGGTGGACACCCGTGACACCCCTAACTCTTCATTTCAGAAGCACTTTCCTCCGGGGCTGGGGCAAACCACACTCCCTTCACACCCAGGGAGAAATTACAGAGCTTTCACCACATTGCACAGTTTTAAGTGCCATTTCTAAAAATAGAGCTGGGTTCCTGTTTTTAGCTTTCATATTATAAGTCCCATATTACATGCTGTTTTGCATGCAAGTTGGGAGGGGGCTGTGCCAGAGTCAAGAGAGACCCTGGAGTCCAGGGACCAGGAACACACACTTTGGGAAACTCGGAGGCAAGGCTGGAGTCGTCCACACACCCACAGGATCCAACAGGGCTGACCCCGCTCTGTGAATGGGTCACCTGGGTTGTCCAGGTGGACATGGTTGGGGGTCACGTGGATAAAGTCCTTAATGGCACCCAGAGGAGTCCTTTAACCAGACGCTTATAAAACATTATTATAACTAAGGAGCATTGCTTGATTTGGTACTTACTACAACTGTTGGCACACCCACGATCTCCATTTCTCAGGAGAGGCTTAGAGGATAAGGTTACTTGTCTGGAGTGCAGCAGGCACCCAAACACCAGACCAGTGGTTCCCAAGCCCACCTGGTGATCACCACCCCATTAGACTTGTGTTGACTGAAAAAAAAAGGCACAAGATGAGAGCTGTGGGTTCAGTTTTATTGGGGATTTACTTAGGACTATTGCCTGGGAGACAGCCTCTCAGATAGCTCTGAGGAACTGCTCCAAAGAGGCCAATAAATATATGATTTTTTAAAAAACGTTTCAAGTCTAGTTTTTGATTTGGGGGCTTCCCTGGTAGCTCAGTGGTAAAGAATCTGCCTGTCAATGCAGGAGACATGGGTTCAATCCCTGATCCAGAAAGATCCCCTGGAGAAGAAAATGGCAATCCACTCAGGTATTCTTTTTTTGCTTATTTCTTTGTTTGTTCTGCATTTATTTATTTATTTTTAATCAAAGGATAATTGCTTTATAGTATTGCTTTGGTTTCTACCAAACATCAGCCTGAATCAGCCATAGGTTTGCCCATGTCCCCTCCCACTTAAACTTCCCTCCCACCTTCCTCCCCATGGCACTTCTCTAGGTTGTTATCCAGCCGGGGTTTGAGTTCCCTGAGTCATACAGCAAATTGCCATTGGCTATCTGTTCACGTTTGGTAATGCACGTTTCCATGTTAACCTCTTCACACCTCCCATCCTCTCGCTCTCCCCCGACCCCAGCCGCGTCCGTACGTCTGCTCGCAACGTCTGTGTCTCCATGCTGCTCTACAGATGGTTTCGTCAGTACCATCTTTCTAGATCCCGTCTACATGTGTTAGTATATGATAGTTGCTTTTCTCTTTCTGTATGCTTGCCTGGGAAATCCTCTGGACAAAGCCTGGCAGGTTGCAGTCCACAGAGTCGCAAAAGAGTCAGACACAACTTAGCGACTAAACCACAGCATAATAGTCGATTTACAATGTTGTGTTCATTTCTGCTGTGTACCTAAGTGACACATGTATGTATTCTTTTACAGACTATATGGCTTTGGTGAGGAGGGTACATGGAGTTGAGCACACATCTTGGTAGAGGCTTGCTGCTAGACATGAGGACCAGATGTCTCTGTTAAGGATGTTAGTGCTTTTCTAGGTATGGGAGGATGCAAGAAACTGGGTTTATAAAATTTTCTCCTGAAAATATCTCACCATCTGAAGGCCTGTTCAACCAGTTTTTCCAAGAGCACAGAATGCTTCATTCCTGCTCTCCACCCTGGAGTCCTTTCCAGGATGTGTTGAAGGTCAGCAACTGCAGTGGCTAATGACTTAATCCTTGAAGAACCAGATGGTGAGCGACATTCTTTGGCTGGCACTGGGAACATGATGCATGCATCTCCCAAGGGCACAGAAATACATCGTGACCATCGGATACAGACACAACCCCCACAGCCCTGACCAAGTACCCTCCTGGCCTTAAGCTGGGGCAGACACTTCTCTGTGTCATTTCATGGGTTCTTTTCTGCACTCCATACTTCTGTTTCCTGCATTCCTTGTGTTAGGGTGTTGCAGGAAGGGGGACCCCTTCCCGGGCCTGAGAGTGGGCTCTTGTTTAACACTCAGAGATAAATTGTTCAAGGAGACACAAAGCAAGAGACTTTATTGGGAAGGAGCATCTGGGTGGAGAGCATTAGGGTAAGGAGACCCAGGAGGACTGCTCTGCCACATGGTTCACAGCCTCGGGTTTTACGGTGATGGGGTTAGTTTCCAGGTTGCCCCTGGCCAATCACTCTGACTCAGAGTCCTTCCTGGAGGCATGTGTATCACTCAGCCAAGATGGATTTCAGCGAGAAGGATTCTGGGAGTTTGGTAGGAACATATGAATTGGCATGCCCTCTCTCCTTTTGACCTTTCCTGAATTCTTCCCGTGGGTGGTAGCTTGTTAGTTCCCAGTTCCTTACCAGAACCTCCTGTTGTAAGATAAGTCAAGCAAGTGGTTACTATCAGGTCTGGCCAGGGCAAGCAGTTTTGGTCAGTGTTTCTGCTAACAACTGCAGTAATTTCCTGGCATCCGGTTTGCACACGGATGTCGAAGACTTCCCAGATGATGTGGGTTATCCTCCAGGGCCCTGGTTCTTAGTGTTTCTGTAACTCAGGTTCTCCTGATCTGGTTCCTGCTTCCACTTCCTGGAACCATGTGAGGCTGAGTGGAAGTCTCTGCTTCTGGCTTATTATAAAGGATCTTTTCTGCACCTCTCCTGGGGCATCTCTGCACTTCTCCTCTAAGGTTTCATTGTCCCTCCTGACTGTCTGACAGTTTGTGAACAATGTCTTTAGGAGTCTCCCCTGCACTGACTCCAGGACTTTGAGACATCTGTCTGGATCTCCAGACCTGACCCCCGTCCCTGGGACCCCTGCACTTCTCTCCCCCTGGGTGGGTTCTATGTGTATGTGGGAGAAGGAACCATCTTGTCTTTCAAGAATCCCACTTTCTGCTTGGGGAACAGCCCTAAGATACTTTAACCTTCTAAGAAACCACCTCTGGACACTCGGTGAAAGACGTTTTCAGTTAACCTGATGACATTTAAGCTTGCAAATTCTTGGCACGCTGAGATGCTGTTCCTGGAGGAAGAGCTCTGACAATGTCTCAATCGTCACCTCGCAGCCAGGGGAACCCTGGCGGAGACCTTTCCACGAGGTCTTGAGTTAACTCAGTAGCCTTGAAATTCTCCTTTTTCTGGGAGAAAATGCAATTAGGCAGATGTTGATTACAGATGAAATTCTGCAGTGGTCCGGCAGCCTTTCTGTCTCCCCTTTTCTAATATATAAGCAAATGAGGGCTCCTAGCCCCTGGCAGCAGAACAGGGAGAAAGAAGCCCCAGAATTTTAACGCTGTCCAGGCTCTCCAAGGTCAATGCCACGGGGGGAGGAGTGGGGGAATTGGGATTCCACTGGTGTCCGCCAGTTGGTATCCAAATTTCAATCTGGAAACTGTTGACCTTGAGGTGCCTTTAGGAATAAGGAAGCACCAACACAGAGAAAGGACTCTGTTACCATCACACAGTCTTGCTCTTTGCCTCAGAATGGGAAGACAAGGCTGGAGATTTATGCCCCAAAACCTTGGCCCAGTCATCTCACCTGCTCCCATGCAGACTCCCCCAAACCCTGCCCACCCCACCCCACCCCCTCAGGCTTCCTCCATCCTCCCCGCTCCCAGCTGGAAGGCAGGCCCAGTGATGTGGTGATCTGTGTTTTCTCCCTGCCCCGTTCCTGGGGGACTTGACCTTTGAAAGGAATAGAGCACTCATTGGGCACTGACTCTGTGTTTGATGCCTTCCCTACACCCACCCTAAACGCATCAGGGACAAAACAACTGGGGCTTGACCTGGAGAGGTCCAGCCTGCCAGGAAGCCCCGTGGAGGCAGGTCCTGAAGTCACGTCCTTCGCTGCAATGCCTCTGTCCTTCCTCCACACCTTGCTGCCTGGCCAGCAGAGACTAAGACAAGATTGCAACAAAGGAAGAACTCCCTAATGGTGGAAATTCTGGCACCATGGCTCTTGTATGCGAACAGGCTTGGAGGCAGGAAGGTCACCCTTGGGCTGCTCAGATGAGTTCAGTTGTATCCATGGGGCTGAGCTAGGCCTGACCCCTCTGAGGGGCGTGGCCCAATGCGCCCTATAAAATAAACAACGAACTGCACAGCTTTGCAATCTGCAGAACAGGGCCTCCCACCTCATCCTGCTGAATTCCCACAAGAATATTGAAGGGGGGATGATTATGCCCACTTTGGAGATGAGCAAACTCAAGTGCAGACACACAAAAAAACAGTCGCTTCATCCGAAAAGCTTCATATTCCTCGCCTGCCTCAGCAAACCCCCCCAAATTATTTTTTGACTAGAGTTCTCTCCAGCACAACTTCCGACCTCATCTGATGATTTATGTTTCCAAAAGCATATTTGAATGTTTACAAGACTGACTGATTTTAACTCCCAAGGACTCAGCACCAGACATCAAAAACTGTGTTTTTATAAAATAGGAGGAGGGGGATGGAAGAGATCCACTTACATTTTAAAGGTTTGTTGTGTTTTCTTTTTTTTTTTTTTCCCCCTGCAGCCAAGTGGGAAAAGTTGAAGGAATCTGTTAACATATTGATTGCTTTGAGCACTATTTTAAATTAGCTTTCCGTTCCCCTCCATATGCTTTTCCATTAAATTTAAATAAATTAAAGTTCACGTTTCTGGAAGAGATATGCTGGGGCCTCCTCAGGATTGGAGATGAGTTTATCAGCCAGGTCTGGCTGTCAGAAATCTATCAAAGACCATGCTGATGAGCACGGGTGGGCCCCCAGGGCCACGTGCTCTCTGAGAATACTTTTCGGAACACATTTATCACTATCCACCTTGGGACCAGCCTGGCGGCTGTCTCCACACTCTGACCCAGATAGGGTTCTTCATCCCACTTGTCAGTTGCTGAGCCCACATGGACACAGAGCTGCTGTTTCCATCTACTCTTATCGCCAAGATGCAGAGTGGCTCTGCTTGGGTGCCTGTTCCTCTTTCCAGGCCCCCACCCCAGGCCTGCGGCAACCATAACCTCACCCCTGTAAATGTACACAATCAGGCGAACAGAGACAGTTGAGAAGTTATAATGAATATCACACCCCCCAAGACTCTTAAAAGAATTGATGCTTTCAAATTGTGGTGCTAGAGAAGACTCTGGAGAGTCCCTTGGACAGCAAGGAAATCAAACCAGTCAATCCTAAAGGGAAATGAGCCCCGAATATTCACTGCAAGGACTGATGCTGCAGCTGAAGCTCCAATGCTTTCGCCACCTGATACGAAGAGCCAACTTATTGGAAAACACCCTGATGCTGGGAAAGATTGAAGGCGGGAGGAGAAGGAAGTGGTTAGATACCATCATCGACTAAGTGGACATGAGTTCGAGCAAACTCTGGGAGATAGTGAAGGACAGGGAAATCTGGCATGCTGCAGTCCATGGGCTTGCAAAGAGTTGGACACTCCTGAGGGACTGAACAGCAAGAAAGACTTTGTTGTGTATCGAAAACCCTACTGCGATAAGCTTTGTGTGGGAAGGAAAAATGATTCCCCCTCTCCCCTTCTCTGAGGGGTGTGCTAAGTCATGCTTGACTCTTTGCGACCCCGTGACTGTAGCCTGCCAGGCTCCTCTGTCCATGGAATTTTCCAGGCAATAATACTGGAGTGGGTAGCCATTTCCTACTCCAGGGGATCTTCCCAACCAAGGAATCAAACCTGAGTTTCCTGTGTCTCCTGCACTGACAGGCAGTTTCTTTACCGCTGCGCCACCTGGGATGTGACTCCCCTGTAATAAGAAAGGCCGATTAACAGGAGAAAAGCCATCAGAAGTTTCATAACACGTATACCTCCTAATAACATTTCCTCCTCCCAGGAATACTGAGTGAAACCCCTGAAATGACCCAGGCCATCCACACCAGCTAAAGACACAAGAGGACACCGGGAGTGGGGAGCAAACTGTGGGAGATGTTATCAGGCAAAGCACAGTAACCAAGGTTGTGGTTGTCATGAGGATTTCAGCCCACGCCTTCTCCATTGATAAATTTCTCGATTTGATTGTTCCTCCTCTTTCTGATGCAAACAGGAAGGCACCCTTACAAATGGATATTTCTATGATAAATCTGGGGCTTCCCAGGTGGCACTAGTAATAAAGAACCCACCTGCCAATGCAGGAGACATAAGAGACACGGGTTTGATCCCTGGGTTGGAAAGATCTGCTAGAGGAGGGCGTGAAAATTCACTCCAGCATTCTTGCCTGGAGAATCCCATGGAGAGAGGAGCATGGCAGGCTACGGTCCATAGGGTCGCAAAGAGTCAGACATGACCGAAGCGACCTAGCATGCACGCACATGCACACCCGTATGATAAATCTAAATGTCTCTTGCAAAAGAGTAACTTCTACTCCATTTTCAGTCTTCTCCTGTGTCTGCTGTTTCTTAAAAATCATCAGCCTAAAATAATCCTTATGCTGAAATTCTGCTCCTGTTCAGCTTCCTGAGATAAGTGTCTTGCATAAGACTGGGAGCAGCGTTGACTTCAGGCTTGGCCATATGCAAAGATTCATTCAGGGTCTGTCTGCCCTCTGCCTCACTCTCTCACCAGGTTCTCTTTACATTACCCACGTCCCCCAGGGCAGGTGGGTAATGGGGTTCAAGGATTCAATCAGGTTGCTTTGAGACAAAGGCCACACGTCCTCGAAGGTCCCCTGTCTGCCCTGGACAGACAAGACCTCTGCCTTCCCCAGAATGCCCCCTGGAAACAACCGTCCAGCCACCTCTATTGACCTACGTAGATCCCTGGAGCCTGGGGTGAGAACTTGAACTAAGTCAACAATTTCAGGGACACCTCCGAGGTCCTGGTGGGGAGGAGTCCCTGAAAGGGTCTGATGAGGAGAGGCACACTGGTGACCTGAGAAAACCACCGAAGTGAAGGAGGCTGACCAGGTGGTCGAACTGCACTGACACAGTGTGAGGTCACCTGACTGTCCCCTGACCCAGCACTGCCTCCCCCAGGGCTCGCAGCAGGACCTTGGACCCTAGGAAGACAAAGCTGGAGTGGAGAGAAATGAACCCAACCTCCTCAATAGGACGGCCCTGTTGGAGGAATACCCCCTCCAAGAACTGGTGTCAAGAAGAAGGCAGAGGAGGAGCAGAGGTAGCGATGCAGACGGGGTGGACAGCAGGGATCCAGGGAGAGGGCAGTGGAAGTCTGAGAACAGCAGTGGGCTCTGGACAGCTGGAAGGTGAGGGCCACAGAACCTGGAGAAAGAGGGTCTGCAGAGCAGGACCTCGGAGGTCTAGTTACACACGGGGATCCCACCCCCATCAGTGGCCAGAAGGAAGGGATAGATGGAAGCACCCCGGGAAAGACAAGCTCTCCTGTTAATCCAGAATGTAGAAATCCACACTGAGATTTGTGGTTTTGCTGCAAATGTGACTCATTTTCGCCAGGAGGTGAAATTTTTTTCAGACGTGCTCAAAATAGTTACTTTGGGTTCATCTGGCATTATATGCAGTATAGCTGGCATGCATGATTTTTCTAAATATATGGACTGTGTTTCTAATGGTTCATGCTTTAGAGTCACGCCTAACAAGTGTGTGAGAGTTTGGCAGATGAGACAAGGTCTCCACCTCCTCCCAGTGCGCCCACACCCTGCCCAGTTCCAGCCCTGCTGGACTGACAGTAGTAGAGGCATTCTGTAGACTCTAGAGTGGGCTTCCCTGGTGGCTCAGAAGGTAAAGAATCTGCCTGCAGCGTGGGAGACCTGGGTTCGATCCCTGGGTTGGGAGATCCCCTGGAGAAGGGCATGGCAACCCACGCCAGTGTTCTTGCCTGGAAAATCCCCATGGACAGAGGAGCCTGGTGGGCTACAGTCCATGGGCTCTTAAAGAGTCAGACACGACTGAGTGACTAAGCACAACCCAGAAGGCTGGGGTTCGAGCTCTGGTGTCTCAGTGGGATACATGGTCCATTCTGCTTAGGAGGGAGGAAGGGAAAAAGGAGAGAAGGGAAGATATAAAAACAGGATCTCTCATTCAAAATTATTTAGAGCATTATCTTTAAACCCGTGGCTCTAACACGGTAACTATTTTCACTTCTCTGGTTTGCATTTTGGCCCTTTTCTACCCACATGCTAATTTTACATATATAGCTAAAGAGTTATAATCTTCCCATGCACAAGGTTGTGGTTTTTTTAAATCTTAACATTTCCCTACATTTCCATCCCCTCACCCCACCCCACCCTCACATAGGTTGAATAGCTGAAGCTACTCTTCTGGAGTAGATACGCTACAATATAACTAAAGCTCTTTTCTTATTTGTGAACATTTCAGTCCCTTCTGTTTGTCTGAGTTTTGCTTCACGGTTGAACATAGTATCATAAATGATAAGGGACCCCTTTATGCCTGTAGCTGTTGCTTCCCTTTGATTGTTCCCTTAGACTCAAGTTCCAGATGCCAGAATAGACACTTCAGTTGTAGGGACTTCCCTGGTGGTCCAGTGGTTAAGAATCTGCCTTCCCACGCAGAGGATGTGGGTTCGATCCTGGGCTGGGGAACTAAGCCGGCTAAGATCCCACAGGCCGGGGAGTAACGAAGCCCACAAAACACAAGAGATCCTTCATGCTGTAAGGAAGACCCAACACAGTCAAAGATAAATAAATATTTTTAAAAACACTTAAAAACATTGATTGTACGACTTTTTGTGGTTCTCCCCTCCTCTCCCCATTTTGCTTCCCGAACATCCTGTACTCGATAAATTTGCAGGCACGAGTGTGCCCATTTCACCGCAAACCTCAGTGTCAAGTCAAAACTGTTCAAAAATAAAGAGTTCTTAAACAAGTCCAGAATGATAGCCCCAGGTTCACCTCTTTAGCAATTTGCTCTTCTCCCAAGAAAGATTTTCGTTATCTTTCTGTGAATATCTTTGTCTTGTTGTTTTTACAAATTCTGAATGAGCTCATTAGATGTTATTATACTGTTTTCTTTTTTTTTTCTTAGACATATTTTTGAAAGCATGGTATTTTCACTCTGGGTGTAAGTCTTCTCCCAGTGTGTTATACCCTTAAACTTTCTTATTCTGATATTGTCATGATTTGGAAGTTTATAGACTATTCAACTCAGCCAATCTCCTTCATGCGGCTGCTTCTAGTACTCATGAGATGAGCAATTCATCCACAGTCTGATAAATATTCTATTTTCTGTTCTGCCGGTTTATCTGAAATTTGGTTTTCCATATTTAACACTTGAATCTGCCTTGGCTTTGTTGCGTGTATGATATTCTGTGCATCCAATCTAATCTTTTATTCCAAATGACTCTCCTATTATTCAACATGATTTGACAAGATCGGGTGCGTTTATGGTCGTGTGGCTGTAGACTCAACACAATCTGAAAACACTCCTTCCTTAGTACTTGCTTTGGAAAGTGAACTTTTTCCTGTGTTCACATTTTTCATGCCTGGTTTTCTGGGCCATCCCATCATCTATCTCTTTGTGCAGGAGCCAGCTCGGAGATTTTAATGGCTTTGCTTGATCATATGCTCTTGGGTTCAGCAGCCTTAGTGCATGCACACAGTGCGTGCACACACACACACACACACACACACACACACCCTCACTTTTCTGCTTTTAATTTCAAGAAAATCTTTTGAAATTCTTGCCTACTTTTGTTTTCTACGTGGAACTTCAAAGCATATTGATTTTAAAAGATCTTCTTGGAATTTTGATTGAAATTGTATTTAATCCATATGTTAGCTTCAGGGAGAAGAGACATCTATTCAGTGTTTTATCTGGCTGCCCAAGAACACAGCTTATCTGCCTGTCACATAAACTCCTTTTTAAAATGAGCTGGAATAGTTCAGTTTTAAGGTCTGTGTCCTGGTCCCAACTCTGCCTTGATCTGGTGAAAGAATTCTGGAAAAATTCTGGAAAGTAGATTTCCTCTTCTGGCATTGAGCGGCTTGAACTAGGTCATTGCTTGGAGAAACCACAATTGTCCAGTTTTCTCTGCTTCTCCAGCTCCCCAGGCCAGGGGTAGGTGGACAGCTTTCATGTCCTCCAGGAACACTGTGTTGGTGGTCTCCCTCCCTCTTGGAAGCAGCCTCGCTCGCTGCCCAGCTGGTCCCTCTCCTTCTGTCCCTGGAGACCTCCCTGTCCGCCAGCATCTTCCTCAAACCCCAGTACTGCCATCACTCCAGACTGTTCAATGTCCACTTGGGTGAGCTGCATGGATGCCCTGGCTCACAATTCCTCATCCCCTGTGCCTGTGATGATTTGAATCTCAGCCACTCTCATCACAGCCCTGAAACCGCATGACCTCCAAGCCCACAAATCCACACCACCTTCCACTCTTCAGCCCATCAGCTTACATGGCCCCATCCAAACACTATGACCTTGTTGAGACCCTCAAGCCACTGACCCCTTCCCTGTCTCACTATCCAGTGGTCCCCCGTGTTCACTCTCTTTACTCCAGTTAGATGGCAGGTGGGGTGTGCTTTGGGGGAACTTCATCTAAAATACAATCGTTCTCTCAAACCACAGCAGAAATGCTCTGAACCAACTTCCTCTTAAAGAGGTGATGATGTCACCGATTCTACCCTCCCTCTGTGCCCGTGGTCGCCCGATGTCACACGAGTGCCCTGGGCTCGGGGGCTGCTGGCCAGTGTCCCGTCCACTTCTGCCCCTGTCTGCCCCTCTGCGTGTGTACCAAAAGCCAGATGTGATGGTCCCAAATTGCACGGGTTTTTTTGCTGTTGTAATGATGTAGTTTTCTTAAACACGGGCTACGCCAGGGATTTCCCTGGTGGTCCAGTGGTTAAGACTCTGCACTCCTTACACAGGGGGCCTGAGTTTGATCTCTGATCAGGGAACTATTAATAGATACCACATGCTACAACTAAGGCCCAGGGCAGCCAAACTAAGAATAAATACAAGAAAGTGAAAGTGTTAGTTGCTCAGTTGTGTCCAACTCTTTGTGACCCCATGGACTGTAGCGCACCAGGCTCCTCTGTCCATGGGATTTTCCAGGGAAGAATACTGAAATGGGTTGCTATTTCCTTCTCCAGGAGATCTTCCTGATCCAGGGATCAAACTCAGGTCTCCTGCACTGCAGGCAGACTCTACCGTCTGAGCCACTAGACTCAGACACACACGTATATACAAGTTAAGCCAATGAAATTTTAAAAGGAAAAAACTGCTGTTTCAATGAAAGGTAAGTTGAACACTTGGGTAAGCCTAGGTAAACACAAGTTGCTAAAAAGACTATCAATCAAATGAGATGTACGCTGCCATTTGTAAGAGACTGGAGAAAATGGTGGAAGCCTGGAAGCAGTCTGAGCCACGTTTCCTCAGAGGATTCAAGTTCTTTTTCTGCTTAAGCATCATATGGGACCGGAGGTTGTAGATGGTACTCTGTGAATGTGGTAGCCGTGAGGGCAGGGCTGGGGAAGGAGAGTTAACGTGAAGTGGGGGAGGGGGGGCAGTGCATGAGTCTCCTCTGCTCTTACTTTCCAAACCCCTCAACCTCTCTCCCCAGGATCTGGGTCAGAGGAGGATATTTCCAGACCCCCGCCCGTGTCTAGCTGTAATCCCCCAGCTCCCCTACCTCGGAGAATGCTCACCTCCCTGGAGTTTCAGCAAGTGGTCATCAGGTCTATCACTGGCCTGTGACCTCACAGCTCAAACCTCCAGGCCAGATTCCTCCTCTCATGCTGAGGCTGAGGTCCCTGACGTCTGCTGTCTAAACAGGAGGACGGAGAGAATAAAGGAGAATTTCAAGCAAGCATCCTGTCCACCTTGTAAACTTCTCCCCCTCCTCAGCCGGGCCTTCTCAACGTTCGCCTGAAATGCAGGCTCCCTGGGCTGCCTCTCTCCTTCTCCGGGTCCTTTGCAGCGGAGCCCCAGGTGCCCAGGAGCTATCTTTGGCCACAACCTCCAGTGGGAGGGATGGTGCCTGGGGGGCGACCCACATCTGTCTGGCACAGTCGCGGGCACAGGCACCTCTCCCATAAATACCACCAGGTGAGCCACCAGGTAAGTCAGGAAGGCCCTGCCTGGCTCAGGCCCTCTGTGTTCTCATGATCCCAACACGCTGGCATTTCAGAAGCAGACTTCCTCCTGCCCTTGCCATAACTCATGGGTCCTTTGGCAGCCCCCAAAACTGCAACATATCAGGCACGGAGACAGGAGGCAGGTGCAGGGAGAGAAGGCAGTGGCTGCTGAAGCCTGACTTTCTCAGACTCCTCTGCATTCTCAGCCTCCAGATTCTGGGACGTGGCCAGCAGGAGGGAAGATCGGGGACACAGAGGGCAGGAGCTGGTGGTGACCACGAGCCCCTGGCTCTACAGGGGTTGAAACAGGCCCATGAGTCACCTGGATCTGGACCAAGGTGTGTTCCGAAGCTGGAGATGGGGAGATGCGAGCAGGACCTCGCTGTGGAGGACAGATCTCCAGGGTCAGAGATGAGCTGTGATGAGCATCCACCCTGGACCAGGCTGGGCTAACTCGGCCCCTCTCCTGGCAACCTGGGAGCTGCACGCCTCCCTTCCATCCCAGCAAAGCTGGAGGTACCTGCCTTCAGGGATGGGGCACCGGGCTCCTGCTCCCTCACCCCCATCCCAGGTGAGGTCTTAAGAGGCCGTCAATCATCTGTCACCTCAGCTCCCTGCGGGTTCACACACAGCCTACGTGTTAATTTCCTTCTGGGTCTGTCTGCCCGGGTCCCGGGGTCGGGTGGCAGGCAACCCCCAGTCCAGGGCGGTGTGTCCCTCAGGGCTCCAGGACCCCAGCCACTTCTGAAGGCTGGACAAGCTGACTTTCATTTCCTTTGGGAGGCTTTATTGACCCGTGTGGAAGCCCTGACTGACAGAATACACAGCAAGCTCAAGCCTGCCGTGCAATGCTTTGAAATTTTCCCAATACTGTCATAAAAATTAAAAATTCATCTTGTGAAAAATAAAAGGTAAGTGTAACTAACACGGTTGCTGAGAGCTGGTGGAAACCAGCTCCCCGAGCCACTGGAGAATCCCCCTGCTGCTGCCTCTGGGCGGAGGACCCGCCAAGCCCCCTGCCTGAAGAGCTCGGATCCATACGTTTATTTCTGTCCCACCACCTGCCTTGCTCGGTACAAGCCCCAGCCAAGACCGGGCTTTTTCTTTACCTGTGGGGACGCTTTCAACACAGTTTCCGTGGAGGCAGTCCCTCAAGCATAAATTCTCTTCAACTCCTCCTTGTGAAAGTGTTAGTCATTCAGTCGTGTCCAACTCTTGCAACCCCACGGACTGTAGCCCACCAGGCTCCTCTGTCCATGGGATGCTCCAGGCAAGAATACTGGAGTGGGTAGCCATTCCCTTCTCCAGGAGATCTTCCTGACCCAGGGAAGATCAAACCCAGGTCTCCTACATCACAGGCAGATTCTTTACTGTCTGAGCCACCAGGGAAACCCGAAATAGTATTGGCCTCCAAATAGTAGATTGTGGAGCTTGCTTGCAGAGATGGGAACATTAGGTCTTCTTGGCGGTGCCCTCCCCCCTTAGGAGCTCAAGATAGGACCCCAAATTACATACACTAAAGGTGGTGGTGACAGGGTGGCTTCTTCCAGGTTATAATCTCTACACCAGGGGCAGACTTTTTGAACTCCTGCCCTGAAATTCAAGCAGCACCAAAAACACCACGACTCTCCGCAATTCTTCACGTGAACCCTATCAGTCCTCTCGCTAAAATCGTTTTATGATCCTCATTAGGGAGTGTACCTATCATTGAGCAAACCACACTAGTGCACACACAGAATGGTTCCACACCCACTGAGACACATGACAGTGTACATGAGGGTGAGGCCACGTCACTTAAAGCCCCGCTAACGCGTTCAGTGCAGTCGCTCAGTCGTGTCCGACATTTGCGACCCTACGGACTGCAGCACACCAGGCCTCCCTGTCCATCACCAACTCCCAGAGCCTGCTCAAACTCATGTCCATTGAGTAGGTGATGCCATCCAACCATCTCATCCTCTGTCGTCCCCTTCTCCTCCTGCCTTCAGTCTTTCCCAGCATCAGGGTCTTTTCCAATGAGTCAGTTCTTCACATCAGGTGGCCAAAGTATTGGAGCTTCAGCATCAGTTCTTCCAATGAATATTCAGGACTGATTTCCTTTAGGATGGACTGGTTGGATCTCCTTGCAGTCCAAGGGACTCTTAAGAGTCTTCTCCAACACCATAGTTCAAGAGCATCAATTCTTCAGCACTCAGCTTTCTTTATAGTCCAACTCTCACATCCGTACGTGACTCCTGGACCTGAGAGATGAGTGGTAGATTGAATTACTGGGCCCAGTTCTCGACCATGTGATGGCCTCATGCCAAGCAGGAACACTTCCCTGACCCTTAACTTGAGGCTTGACCATGAGCCTGTGGTGTGCTACCAAGAGGGGTCTTCTCTTTCACTCTGGAGACCCATCAGGAGAAGACCACATTCCAGGAACCACTGCCCCCACAGCCTGGGCCCCAGAATGAGACACACATGGCAGACCACATGCCCTGGTGACCATAGTCCAAGGAGGATGCCTCAGCAGAAGGCACTCCTAGTCCCAGACTGCACCCTGGACCCGAAAGCCCAGAGCCAGGAAGTGAGAGGCCAAGGCAGCCCCGGTGAATTGCTGCTTACCTGAAAACAATGAGTAATTGTCACTTTAACATTTGGAGGGGTTTGTTACACAGCATCGAGATGACAGTTGCTGACTGATACAATATTCAAGTTTCAAAGTCTGCACAGAGACTCAGGTCACACACTCGTGCTCATATGGAACACACACACACACACACACACACACTCCTTTGTGGTGAACACAAAACATCATCATCCCAGGAACTAGGATGATCTCCCCTGCCTGCCTATGGTCCTCTTTCTCTGATGCTTTTAGAGCCACCATCCAGGCACTGCCTGGTCTTCCAGAGGATGGTTTTGTCTGGAGCATCCACGCAGCTCAGAACTCTGCACCCTCTATCTTGTCAAGTTGTTCTCACATCCTTTCTGCCAAGGAAGTGTTGCTTTTGAAGCCCGGACAACTTGTTTTTTCCCGTTCTTACTCCAGTTGTTGAATGCCTGTCAGACTTGTGACATCCCGTTCTCCCGAGGGGAAAAAATTATAGCCAGTTCTATGCAAACGAATTCACAGAACACGTATCTTTCATGTCCTTGTGTTGGCGGCCCCTCTGATGGGGCTTTTCTAACTGTCATCACAACTGCTCAGTCCTTTTATCAGAAGGAAACAGGTGCCCCCCTCTTGGTCCCAGCCAGAGGAAGAAGAGAGGCAGGACTTGGAAAGGCCCAGCCCCTTCCCCCACCTCAGAGCCCAGAGCAGGAAAGCTGGGCCCTTAGGAGCTGGCTGGATGGGCAGGCTTCCCAACCTCCTGGTGCCCCAGCTCAAGCATGCAGAAACAGGGTAGCCTTGGGCAGGACTTGGAGGGCCCTGAGAAAGCCCATCAGACTCAGAGACCCCTTCTCAGGCCCCTCCCTGCCAAGGAGGACTGGACGTTGTCTGCGCTGGGGACCGCAACCCCGTTCTCTCGGGAAGTATTTGTTGATTTGACTTTGTGCCAAACCCAGGCAGGGAGACACCCTTGGAAACCAACCACGACACTCTATGGGCTTGGGGCAGGCTGGCGTACTCCCCACCTCCACCCCCAGGATGTTCAGGGAGGACCACCCTGAGAGATGATTTTTACCTGAGTCTCAGTGATGAGTAAAGATTTCCAGGTGAATCCTAGGGAAAGGCATTCCAGGAGAGGGAATGGCAAATAGCACGGAGGATTTGAGAGTCTGTGGTTTGCGTGGGGAGGGGGCTTGAGAGCAAATGACTAGGGGAGGCTGTTGGGCAAAGGCTTCGGAAGACACATGAGGCTGCATCATTAAAGTTCCTCTGGAGCCAGACTAATGGGTTTGGATGTTTTCCAGTTGGCAAGAGGGAGTCATGGAAAGATTTTAGAGGTGCAGATAGACTTGCTTTCTCTCCAGATCCCCCAGTCACAGGTAGAAACTGGATTAGAGAGAGAGGTGGGCCAGGAAGCTGGAAGTACAGCGAAAACTGTGGGGGAGAGATAGCGGGGACCCGGCCTGACAAGGAGGCCAAGGTGGCAGAAAGCAGGGATGGAACCAGGTTTCTCTCTCTGCCTCTGTCTGACTTGGTTTGCTCACCATCTGTGAACACAAGCGGGTGCCCATTGCCGAATGATAAAAACCAGCTCAATCACATCTCTATTTCTCATCTCCTCTGTCAAGAATTCCTTCAGGCTCAGTTTCTCCATCTTTGAAATGGGCACAGGGCAGCAACAAGTCCCTGTGGAGGGAGATTTCGCTTCTGACCCGCCTGCCTCATCTTCTTCCTTTTCCCCTCCTCTTTCCCCTCTGAACCCCAACTCCTCACTCCCCCAGACCTCACCCCTCGATGCCTGCTTCTGGCTCCAGACCACAGACTCCAGACCCACTAGAATCTAGTCACTTTCATAGTTAGAGATGATTGAATTCAATAGCATAATTATTTTAAAAATAAATACAGACCAACCACAAATATGTGGTAACAGCAATTTATTTCACCTTGCCCCTCATTTCCTGAAAAGCATTCATTACTGTTTCCAAAAATACACACCCAGACTCATTAATGGTCTGAGGGAAAATGGGGCTGGGGTCTCTGGCCCCTGGTTCCTCAGCTGAGCGTGACTGTCATCCTGTCCCAGCACCGCTGTGGTGACAGGGACTCTGCTCCAGCGATCTGTTTACAGACACATGTGCATGGCGGGGTGGGAGACAGGGGTGGGCTTGCTTTGCAGCTCAGGACAGACCACCAGCATTCATAGCAGCTGAGAGATGCTTCCCAGGGGAGACCCTGCCCTCGACCCTCTCATTGCAGCCATCGCTTTGGATTTTATTCCAGTTTCTCTTGTGCTTCCTCCTCTTATGAAAGCCTATCTGGCCCTGGAGAAGCAGAGGGCCCTTTCACTGGTCCCCCGCAACTGAGAATGCCTCTGTGCCTCCCAGCATCCAGGGGACCCCAGAGTCCTCCCCCAGGTGAGGGAAGTCCGTGTCTCGCCTGGATGTCGGGAGGCTGTGCTTTCTCTCCCCTCCCCACCCCACTCATGGTAAAGTCCTTGTCTCAGGTGGCCTGAATTAACCTGAGAATCTTCCAGAGCCTGCCTGGGAGGCCTGGGTGAGTCATTCCCACGGGAGGGGATCCCAGGACTGGAGGATGCTGGCAAGGGCCTCCTCCAGGGTGGTCCAAGGAGGTGTGTCTGCCTTCCCTCCCCTCCCCGTAGACTGAGGGCCAATGCCATGGTGATGCATAACACACATTACACCCCAACCCAGGCCACTGGCTCCTACATCCAGCCTGGCGCCCTCTGCCCCCCTTTCCCCACCATGCCTACCCACCAGGTCTGCTCAGCTGGAACCCCTACTGCCTTGCTCCTACTTTTCCCTCTTTATTTTTTAAAATCTTTCTTTCTTTCCTGCAAGCAGGTCTTGGTTTCAGCTTGTGGCGTCTAGTTCCCTGACCAGGGATTGAACCCAGGCCTGCTGCATTGGGAGCGAGGAGTCTTAGCCACTGGACCACCAAGGAAGTCCCTTCCTCTTAGCATTCATACACAGAGTGTGCTCTCCCAAGTGCCCACCCTTTACCCCAGGGACACCTGTGAATGACCTTCAGCGTCCACTTCCTCTGCATGTGGGCAGAGTCAGCCCCACCTTCCTGGGGGCCTCGCTTGTACCAACACGCACCATCGCCTGATTGTGGCAGCAGCCCTCCCGTGAGTATCATCTCACAATAGCCCTCTGGGTTGGATGCTTTTATCATCCCCATTCTACAGATGAGGAAACTGAGGCCCAGAAAGGTGAATTCAATCAAAAAGCCGCCAGCTAGTCAGCGTTGGGGCTGGGATGCAAACTTCAGACCATCTGCGTACAGAGCTGGTTTCACTTTGTTCCGTCACCCCCGGGAGATCCTGGCCCAAGTGGGCATGTGTGCAGGTGTGTGCCTTCCCCTCAAGTCACCCCCTGATGACCTCAGCTCATGACAGAAGCAGCACCAGGATGCAGCTACACAGCAGGCTGGAAGCAGCACAGTGGCCCACTCGCAGCACACTCGCAGCAGAGTGTGAATCCTTGCCGGCTTCTCTGGCCACACAGAGAGGGCAATGGAGCAGGCCCACCTCCCTACGCCTGGTTCCTGCTTCCTGCTGGTCACCTGGCCTGGGTTTGCTCGTTTCATCAACTCCAAAACCTCAGGGCCAGGAAAAGCAGAGCAAAGATGATCTTGCTCCAGCCAAACACTCTGAGCTGAGCACTCCAACTCCCAGACTGATCAGGAACCTTGCTCTGCAGTGGAAGAAAAGGAGGAAACTGGCCTCCGGTTGATGGGTTAGTCTGCACTGGCTGTCAGAGGAAGTCAAACAGACATCCTGCTACCCAGGGCATGTCCTCTCAGGTAACCCGTGGTTAGGATGTTGCCATTGGCCAGGAGAGTGTAAATCTCGGGCATTGCATTTTTATTCCTGAGTGATAAGCCTGGTTGGAGAAAAGAGGCTTGGGAGGTTCACCCAGAGTCTGCACTCCTGGTCCAGCAGGGTGAGCGGGCTGGGGGAGCCATGCCAACCTGGGAACTGTTCTCCTGGAGCAGAGCTGCTGGGTTGAAGCAGAGAGTGGGGGCCAGAAACATGGTGCCCACAGCTGTGACATCATGATGGGCAACAGGGCAGGATGATCCGACCTGCTCCGGGAGGGGCCATCTGCCACGGATTCTCTATAAACTCCTCACTGGACCTGTGCGTTTTCAGTAACTCAGTCATTCTGACTCTTTTGCGACCCCGGGGACTGTAGCCCACCAGGCTCCTCTGTCCGTGGGATTTCCCAGGCAAGAATGCTGGAGTGGGCTGCCATTTCCTTCTCCAGGGGATCTTCCTGACCCAGGGATCAAACCTGTGTCTCCTGCATAAGGAATGTTTCCTGAGCACCTCCTGTGTGTGCTGAGCTCTTTAGGCATCTGTGTTATTTATCCTCACCATAACCAGGGATCATGTTTCTGTTTTACAAAGAGGAAAGCTGAATTCGGATGGTACCATGACTGGCTCAACGCCCACAGCCAGTAGGCAATGTCACTGGCTCGATGTGAATTCAGCTGTGAGTAAAAGAGAAATTCAACCGACAGTGGCTTAGAAAACAGGGAACAATTTTTCCCACACCCAACGACGTCTGGAGGTAGCCAGATGTGTGTGGCAGGAAGGCTGGAGAAAGAGCTATGGTTGGGGGCTTCTGCGCTTCTAAGCCAGGACCAGACCTTGGGAGGAAGGGACCTCTTTGCGAGACCTAAATAAAGTCAGAGTGTTTCACGAGGCATTGGTGCCCCAGGATGGGTTCCGTGTGAGTCACACTGAAGGACGGGGGGCTCACCAGAGGGGGGCAGCCATTGCAGAGCTGAAAGACTCTCCCTCAGGATTCCCTTGGAAAACACTTACCCACAACCGTGCCTGAAGACCCCGCCCATCAGTCACAGGTGTCTCATACCCAGTGGCCTTGATGTGTCCAGTTCTGCAAGACCCCTTCCCAGTCTGCTTCCCAGACTCCCTGAGCAGAGACCCAGGCTTCCTCCTGGAAGGGTCTGACTCCCTCATTCTGGAGATCAGGCTCCTTGAAGGCAGGCATGGAATCACTCAGTTCACTTCACTCCTTCAAGCCCCGGGAGGGAGATGTGTATCCAGCAGCCCCAGTGACTGGCAATTTCTCAAGGAGTCTCACCAGAGAGGCAGTTCAGATGGGCTTGCCTGTGGAGAAGCACGGAAGTAATCAGGCACATAATTTTCATTACTTTCAAGTGATTAGATGTGTAATACAGTAATAATTGAAATATTAAAATTTTAGGTAAAGAAGCATAGTCCCCACTTTGACATACAGCTTTCCTCTCTTTTTCATACATATCCAGAGAGATTTTAAAAACAAAACTGAGAGACTACTGCCTGTTTAGTTTTTCTCTTTATGGAGATATAAAACACATCGCAAGCATTTTTCCATACCAGTCATTGTTTTCTCGCAAAAACATTTTCAGTGACCGGTTAGGGCTCCAGCGTATGCGTGCTCACCACCTTTACCACCCACTCCCGATTGTTGGCTTTCAGTGTGTTTAAAACTGTCTCATTACTCTAGACAGCTAGTAGGAAGCTGCAGGAGAGCAGAGGGAGCTCAGCTGGTTGCTCTGTGACTACCTAGAGGGGTGGGGTTGGTTGGGGGCAAGGGAGGCTTAAGAGGGAGGGGATATTTGTATACACACAGCTGACTCACACTCTCGTACAACAGAAACTAACACAACATTGTAAAGCAACTGTACTCCAACTCAAATGTTTTTTTAAAAAAAAAACTGTCTCACCATTCTCAAACACACTAAAACAAGTGTCCTCCTAGGTCTATCTTGGAAAACATCTTGAATTCTTTTTTGGGGCAAATTCCTAGAAACTAAATTGTTGGGTTAGAGGGTAAGTGCATTTTCAAGGCTTCAGTGAGTGCTGCCAAATTGCCCTCCAGAAAGATTAGATCAGCGTGTCCTACCAGGAAATGAGAGTGGGAAAGACATCTATTTAGATATTAGCCGTGTTCTTGGCTCTCTCCTATCTTAAAAAAAAAAAAAAATTTTCCCTCCAGGAGTCTTGCAAGGTTAATGAATGTATTCATTTCTTGTGGTAAATCATTTGTGAAATTGAGACATCCCTTGGAATGCAGTGCTATAACATCTGACGCTTGTGACAGGGACCCAGTAAACACTGGGCAGGGGAAGTCAGGCATAAGAAACACATTAATAATACTTCTCCCACAGACCTGGCCACACCCGGGAGGAGATTATAGTTGGATTTTCAGACTTCGTCAGTTTCGGGGCCCCGCTGGGGATCTCCCAGATTTCTAAAATGTTTGTCCCACAAACTAGCGGAGGACGACTCCAGCCCTGCAATGCACCAAGGCTAGGATCCGCTGACCGGATGGGCGTGCCCGAGAGCATGGGGGGTCTACTTTTAGAACCCAAGGAAGGGGCATCTAAAGAGGACAGACAGGGCTGTCCTAGGGTGTGAGTCCCTGGGCTAATGTTGTTTTCAGGCTTCTGTCTATGTAAATAATTTGAGTGGGCCCCAAACTGGTGGCCCAATTGCTTATTACCCTGCCAAAAAAAAGGACCACATCAGAAATGAAAATCAAAACCACTACGAGATATCTCCTCATATTTTTTAGGAGTTTGGGATTAACATATACACGCTACTATATATAAAATAGGTGAGCAACAAGGAACCATGATATATAGCACAGACAACTCTACTCAGTATCTTATAGTAACCTGTAATGGAAAAGAATCTGAAAAATCTTTTTCTGTCATTCATGAGAATTGGTAACAAACCATCGATAAGCCTAAGCTGAGACTATTTTGTTTGTTTGGAGACTGTTGTTTTTAAATATATTTTGTCTTCTCCATTTCCAAAGGGAAAATAACTAGAAAGAGACCTCTTCCAGGCCCTTCACCCCAAATTCCAAAACTATTTGATCCTTGCTCAAAGATGTCCACTTTGGACAAAGACAGCAGATATTGAAAACAGGGACTGGCTCAAAGCTGTAAATTCCCAAGACCCTCGGGCCAGAGAAAGCAATTAGGAGCTACAGTCAAGAAGAAATCAGACCCAACTTCATCAGAGTCACCAACACTTTCTCTGTTTTGACTCCCCTGTTGATGCAGACAGCTTGAAAGCCTCTGATGGGAGGGAGTGGGTTCTGTATATCAGAGGGTCTGTCATCACTGAGGAGTGGGAAAGAGGAGGACACCTGCCAGCAGTGTTTCTGTGGGAAGAGAGGTACACACCCAGTCAACAGCTGCATCTCTGGGGGCTTGCTGAGCAACGAGCCAACTGGTCTACCTGTGACTCTCATCACCATTTCTCTACCATGTGGAGACATTGTCTTCCCATGATCTACTGTCTCAGGTCTTATAAATGCCAGAATCTGAGACTGGGGAGCTGAGAAGGCTATAAGAGATCCACAGGATACAGTCAAACCCCTTTCTACCCACTCCAGTCTACAGATGGAAAGGCTTTGTGGAAGCTACTTTCTCTCCTCACCTGCAACTAAGTGCCAGGTTCTCACTTCTTGTGGCCAAGGTGCCAGTGGCTACCATGCCCTGCATGCTCCATCCTCAGCTCTGCATGAAGGGCACTGCATGATAACTCTGGAAGGGCTATCAGCTTGCCTTTCACACACTCAAGGAAACTGAAGCTTAATAACTGGAGCCCAGGGAGGTTACCCAAGTTGCCTGAGATTACACAGCTGCTCACTGTCAGCTGGGATCTGAGCTTTACTTGAGTGACATGTGTTTCCACCACATGATACAGGTTGCTGAGGTGATAGACTCAGCACAGCAGGTTTCTAGAAGTCAGTCACTTGCTCTAGGGGCTGACAGCATTACCCTTGTGTCTAGCCCAAATCCCCTGAATCAAGGGAAACCCATCTCTTTTCAGGTCTTTTGCTGACAAAGAAGGCACATAAGTAAATTCCACTGGCCGTGGGATGCTTCCAAGCACACCAGTGCACTCAAGCTTGGCCTCCAAGGTATTGTTGATCCATACCTTCCATGCCATCTACATCTCTTCCAGCTGGGGTCAGAGTCAATGCTGGAGATCAACGGTGACTCATCCTTACACACCCAAGCCTTCAGTCCAAGTCCAGCAGATGAGAGAGCCCATAGTCGTGGGGACACTGGGTTCTGCCTTCCCTCCCCTGGAGCCTGGGGACCCCTCCTCTATCCACAAAAGCTGACCCTCCTGGCCGATGCCTACATTTTCCCTGAGGCAGCAGATTTGCTTGCTCTCCTTCTGTGGGCCCATACCCAGGGGCTTCCCTCCTAACCTGAGCTCCATTCCATCAGCATGGGGGGAACCAAGGCAGGACAGAGGTTTGACAGCACGGATTTTAGAGGCAGCAACCTGGGAGCTGCCAGACATTGGCTCTGGGGACTTGACCTCCCTGAGTCTGAGTGTGTGTCCCTGACCCCAGGAGGCTGTTGTGATGGAGAAACGAAATAACACGTATGACTGTGCACTGGTCCAGGATAGGGACCCATCACTTCAGATTCGTTTCCTTTACTGCGTGTCCCAGAGAACCCAGAGACACCGAATGAAATTATAACCCAGCACAGTTCCCTGCACCAGCAGACACTCAGCACACAGCGTCTCCCTCCTCCTGCCGTGCCTCGTTCTCCACTTGGGTTTCCAGTTGAGGAAGATGTGGTGGAACCTTGTGCCCATGAACACAGCCTGTCTCAGAAGCTACAGTGGGAGAGGGGGTAACAGTTGAGATCAGGTAGGTCAAGGCCAGACCCCTGACAGCTTCCTCAGGCCCCTTGCCAGCTGGGATTCGGGGTTCAATGAGGACCTGGCTCAAAGCATCTGAGCCGATGCTGTCAGTGCTTAGCGTCTGCCCACCCGTCTCCGTCCCCGTCAGTCCCCTGAGGAGCCTCCCAAATCTCCCTCCACTCCTCGGGCTGTGCTTTAACTAGCATCCATTCCATCCATTCCATAATCTGCTCCTGTTACTAAAAATAACACCCGGGCAGCAGGGTCCTTGAGAAAGAGGACTTCTGTGTTAGAGTTCCCAGCTCTGGGTTAGAACATCCTTCTCTGGTTGGGTCTGGGGCTCCCATGGGAGATGGCAGGGCTGGGAGCCCCAGCAAATCTCCCATGTCCAGGAGGGTTGGAGGGGTGGGCCGTGCCACTAAGGGGGCTCCCCGGTGGGATGACAGCAGGGTTTCAGCCCCTTCCATGGTGCCAGCTCTCTATTATGGCTCGTTTCCATCTCCCGGCAGACAGCTCTGACAAAAGGTCTTTTTGCTTTCACCCAGTCCCCCCACAGCATAAAACCATTGACTGATATCAAAATGGTCATCTCACTTGGGCCTTCATCATTTTTCAATTTTCCGAGTGGCTGCCTCCAGCAAGTTGTATTACAGAGGAGGACAGAGCTGCATGAGGCGTCCAAGCAGCTTTCTGCTCAGCCCCGAGCTTTGTCAGGGTCCCGCCCAGCCAGGTCCACTTTAGCTGTTAACAGGCTTCTTCTGGAACGCAGATGACCAAAGGAGTTCAGTGTACAGGTCTGGGAGTGGAAAGGACCCGGGTTTGCATGCTGGCTCTGGCGTTAGGGGAACCTCACCTCTTTTTTTGTCATCTGTTTTGGCCTCAATTTTGCCATCTGTAAAATGGGGTTTATAAAGTAGGGAGATGGGACACCTACCTCACAGGCTCATGTGAGATACTCCATACACAGTGCTCAGCCCAGAGGGACCATGTCAGTGTGTTTTCATTATAATCATTAACATATTCACCATGAGTATTTTTTTGAACAGGACTTGGGGGAAATTATTCTTTTCATACTTGGCCTCTGTTGTTGTTTTCCATTTGCTAAGTCATGTCCAACTGTTTGCAACGCCAGGGACCGCAGCATGCCAGGCTACCCTGTCCTTTACTGTCTCCTGGAGCTTGTTCAAATTCATGTCCATTGAGTCGATGATGCCATCCAACCATCTCATCCTCTGCTGCTCCCTACTCCTTTTGCCTTAGATCTTTCCCAGCATCAGGAATGGACTCTAAACAGGAAGCTACTCTTTGGGCTAAAGGGGGATCAGCCCTTGAATCCCACTCAATCCTCCCGTCTCTCACTGACTTTACCTGGGCTCCTGCAGGAAGGAAAGCATAGAAGACTGGTGGGCACCAGGCAGTGGGTAACGGGGGAACACAGCACCAGGCACATCAGTGAACAGCCACCGGGCAGGACCAGGCAGAGTTAAGTCACCACTCAAGTCTCTCTCTTCTTTGATGCCAACCTCCTCCCTCTAAGGAAAGGACCTCGAGAGTAAGGGAAGCGTGGGCAGAGTCACATCTTCCCAAGCCAAGCAGGCCTGGGAAGTTAATGAACTTGGCTGTGGGCCTCAGGAGTCCATGAAGATGGTCAGTGGACTAGGAATGGGATCCATCCGATTGTACTGAGAAAGAACTCTGAGTGCAAGAGGAGAGCTCCCAGGGAGCACCCGTGGTAGCTGGGGAGGAGATGGAGTGACTGCCTGCCATGGTCCAGGAGCGACCAGAGCCATGGCCAGGGGAAAGGAGGAGAGGCAGCACCAAGGGACACGCAGTGGGAAGCAGCACAGGCCACACTCAGCCCTGGAGGAGATTGACTCCAGCTCACCAGTCAGGCCACCAGACCAAGGGTCATTGCTGCTGCAGAGACAGGCCTCCACCTTTGCTCTCCAATTCCCAGTAGAGGCTGCCCCCGCACCACCCTGCAGATGGGCCTGGAGCTGCCCTCGGGGACAGTGCTGGGATCTCTCCATCCCCTAATTCCAGCACTGCTTCCAAGGTCCTCCTGATGGAGCTGGCAATTTTAATGGAAAGGATTAGAGGTTGTACTGTAAGCCGTGGAGGCCCAAACAGCTCTGGGCACTGTTGACGTTACATTCTGGAACCCTTTGGAAAAGGAGCCAACAGATCCAGGCCTAGTAACTAACAGAGTTTCCGCTTTGTTTCCTATGCAGCAGACCAGATGCCATTCCTGCTGGAGCGGGGGTCCATGGAGTCGGTCCTGGCTTTAAACGCTCTGGGCTCTGGTATGAACCTCAGCATACTTATCTATAAAATGGGATCTCTGGAGACCCTTCCAGTGTTAATGATCCTGCAATTCTCACCAAGTGGCTCCTGGACTCCACACCCCCATCCCATGCCAAGCTTCCCCGGGGCAGAGAGAGCTCCAAGGGGGCAGCAGGACTGCTCCAAACCCCAGCCACGTCTCCCGCATCCCAGCGTGATCTCTGGCTCTGGGGAATTGGAGCGTGGCTGGCAAAATGCTGCAGTCCCAGACCTGCTGCCACACTCCACACACCCAGGAAATGGACGATGATACACGCAATATCACATTTTAATGGTCTGCGGCATCGACGGCGGAAGGAAGAATCACTGCTGTGGTGGCCACGGACTAACTCCTTCTTTCCTGGTGAGATCCAGTCTTCCAGTTGGATGAACTGGGGGAAGCTGTGCACACTGGAGGGCCCCAAAGAGACTGTAGAGACAGTCGTGTTCTGAAGTTAGTCCTTGATTTCCATGAAAGCTTTAGGGGTTTTCATTTTTCTACGGTATCTGTCAATATGCAGGAATGTCTTGGCCTTTTGATCAAATTCAGCTCACTTTCCTTTCCTGGACTCCTTCAAAGTCTACCAAGAGACATCTTCACACCATCACTGCTGCCTGGGCCCAGAACTAATAACCCTCCATGGAACAGACAATGTCTGATGACTGACATCTTCAGTATGTTAAGGGGCGCCATTAAGTCTCTTAAAATTACAGCACTTGGGTAGTCTTCTAAAGCTAGAAAGGAACCCAGAGTCCTCCTACTCCTCCTGAGGTCCAGAGAGAAGATGACACTCACTCATCACCTGAGGGTCAGGGTGACAGGGGCCAGAGCCCAAGACATGTTACTGCCTCACAAGTTCCCTCTTTCCTGGACCACCCTCAGGACCAGACAACCGTTTCAGGTCAGGTCCTTCCTGGTGGAGTGCTGAAAAGTGCTTAACAACCCACTGGCTGAGGAGTCATTGACTGTAGCATTAGCCAACTTCTGTGGTGGAAGTATTCCCACCATGGCCAATTTCAAGGAACCACCATGAGGTCCCTGGAGCAGGGCTGGGGAGAGATGCTAGAAGCTCACCATTATATAGTATCTTCACCACACAGACACGAGATGTAAATAACCTCAAAAGCATAGATCAGAGTAAATAAATTGACAAGTGATGTTTTGACTACGTATTACCTTTGGTTTTAGTAGGATCTAATTATTTTACAGGCTTCCCTAGTGGCTCAGCGGTAAAGAATCTGCCTGTCAATGCAGGCAACATGGGTTTGATCCCTGGGTCAGGAAGATCCCTTGGAGAAAGAAATAGCAACCCACTCTAGTATTCTTGCCTGGGAAATCTCATGGACAGCAGAGCCTGGCTGGTCCATAGGGTCGCAAAAGAGTCAGACATCAGTTAGTGACTAAACAACAATTATTTCACACAGTTTAATTCTTAACAATGACTGTGTTTAATAATCAGCTCTCAAAATTCCTGAGATTTGACACCGGTTCTGATGAGGCAGTGTGGTTTTGCTACAGCATACCACTAATCCCACAGCTGAAGGTTAATGACTATATGGCACCTTCATTAGTCTGAACATATCTAGTAAAGTTCTGCTGTATTGCCCTTGATGTGCTCAGCTGCAGAGAGCCACTGACCAGTAGGAAATCTCTTTCTCCAGCCCAGTTGTTGGCAGAATCTTTTTTTTTTCTCCTCTCATTAATCAGCTTAAGCAATTGCTCAGCTCAAATGCTATTATCTTTTTTGCTCCCTCCTCCAGTGAGATCTGGTCCCTGAACTCTGCTCAGTTCCCTGCAGGAAAGGAGATTTGAGCTCAAATCATTCATCTTTGAGGCATAAGTGGCCCCTTCCATCTGATAAGGTGGTCTTCTGTTGAATAATATCTCCACCCCACTGACCCAGGAGATCATGAGGCCTCTGGGTGGCACCTTCCACTTAGACTCTCTCTGTGTGTGTGTTAGTCACTTGGTTGCATCCGATTCTTTGTGACACCTTGGACTGTAGCCCGCCAGGCTCCTCTGTCCATGAGATTCTCCAGGCAAGAATACTGGAGTGGATTGCCATTTCCTTCTCTAGGGGATCTTCCTGACCCAGGGATCGAACCCAGATCTCCTGCATCAAGCAGATTCTTTACCATCAGAGCTATCGTCCAAAGACTCTCTTTTTGCTCGAGGGTAAAAGAGGAACCATGAAATACCCTCCCTGAGCATGGGGGAGGGTCTGAAGGCTGGACTGCGACAGCATCCAAGTGGCTTCCAATGATTCCATCCTCCTGGTAGTAATGCTGTGCCATTCCCTCCGCTTCTGAATAGCACAGTTTCATAGGTATTATGAAAATGGCAGAGGATAACCTCTGAGACCACATCAAAGAAGACATTGTGTTTCTGCCTTGCTTTTTCTCAGATCCCTCTCTGTGGGAGAAGCCAGCCTCCATGTCATGAGGGCGTTCAACCAGTCCTATGGAGACATCCATACAGTGAAGGACTGAGGCCTCCTGCCAACAGCTGGCACCAGCTTGCCAGCAATCTGAGTGACCCACCTTAAAAGTGGATCCCGCATCAGCCTCCATGCAGTGTCCCTGCATGGAGTGTTCCCACATGATGCTTTGGGGAGGTAAATACAAAATAAGTCAGTCCCTGCCCTCAAGAGGATACCTCCACAGGGCTGTTGTCAGAAGTATAATAGCTTAAACAGGATAGACATCTACATCTAAATAAATAAGGTCAGAGATGGACAATTAGATCTATCATGACATTCTACCGGGTCAGTGGCCCAATCTCCTTCTCTCTTGTTACTCAGCCATCATCAGCATGACCCTTCTACCTCTTGGTCCAAGATGGCTGCTTGAGCTCCAGCCATTATGTCTCCTTTTATCCAGAATGAAGGAAGAGGGGATAAAGGATACATCCTCTTTCATTAGAGATAGCGAGCAGATGTTGTACACACCCCTTCTGCTTCTCTCCCACAGGCCAGAAATTAGTCATAGGGCCAGTTTTCACCTAGGCAGTCTTGTGCCCACGTAAGACTTGGAGATTCAAGTATTAAGAGAGGACAGAATGGGTACTGATCGACAATGAACAATTTCTTTCCTGGGGCCTGGTGGAGGCCTCACAGTTCTTCAACAAAGAGATACTCTTACCTGATAGGTTTCTTTGCTCCTCTTGACAGTTGGCTAAAGAGCCAGTGTTCTTTTCAAACCCTTCTGAAGTATAAACCACTCTTATTCTCTGCCTAACACCCTGTTTATGGGTTACTTTTTTTGCCACACCAAGAGATATATGGAATCTCAGTTCCTCAGCTTCAGCCCCCTGCATTGGAAGCACAGAGTCCTAACCACTGGACCTCCCTGGGTTATTTCTTAAATATCTGCCTTTTACACTGAACCTTAGAGTGTATAACACCAGGGGCCTTGCCTTTCTGGTCTTGCTTTGAATTTCAAGCTACCGAACATTTGCTGAGTGAATGGATGAGACAAGTACAGACCCTTTGACATGTCCCCGAGGGCAGCACAAGTTCACACACGTGTCCCTGACTAGGAAACCACTATTCAAACATTTGCATACCAAGGGCCCAAGATGAGACCATTTCTGAGGCACCTGCCAACCCCTCACCCAGAGATGTGCGCAAAAATGCAGCACCCACTTAACATCTGCTTTGGCATAAACACATTCCCTGATTCCAAGGAACCACTCTGTCTTGCCAGCCACATAAAATTAATAGTAAGCCAGACATTCTTATGAAGAAAGGGAAACAGGGAAGAAAAGGTAACTGATTTGAGAGCTCTTTAACTTTCCCAGAAAGTCCAAGTCTCTGCCTGCACAGCACCAAAGCCCCAGGTGAGACATGCAAAATGCAATCAATCATGTCGAACAACCTGTCTGGGGTTTTTTTGTTTTGTTTTTTGCCAAACTGATTTAGAGGTCACGCAGGTGCTGAGAAATCAGTGGTGTCTAAAGGGTTGTGAACACAAACCACAGCTGAAACCAGAGTAGAGGAATCACTGCTAGGTGTCTGAGCAAAGTGCCTGTGGCGAGCAGGGAGATCAGAAGCTTAGCATCACCAATGGGAAAGCCAGTGATTCTCATAGAAATATGTAGGATGAGCTCTTAATTATAAAGGACAATGAGCAAAGGAAAAAATAAAATTCATGGAAACAGAAAATGTGAAGGAAAAAAAACATTCAACTCCATTAGTCATCAAAGAGACTATTTTCATCTTTAAAAACTGGCAAATATTTAAAAAATAATACTCAGTGCTGGCAAGTGTGTGAGGAGATGGTCAAAGCACTCTCTGCTAATAGAGTACAAATTCAGACACTTTTTTTCCCCAAACATTGCTTTTTTCCAAAGCAGTTTGGAAATGTGCATCAAAAACCTCCAAACCATGTACAGTCCATTGATAGACTAATTCTACTTTTAATGATTTATCCTAAAAATACTAATTCACTTATTCAAAAAATAATTTCTGATTGTCCACTATCTGTCACTGCTAGATACTAAATATTTGTGGGTGAATAAAAAAGACAAATTTCCCCATCCCTTGGAGTTTATAATTTATTGAGCAAACAGATAATAAACAAGTAAACAAACCAGTAAATAAATCAGTATAAATTATCATTGCTAAGACGAATGTTGTATTCAGTGGTGCCATAACAGAGTTCCTGATGAGAGGCTCACTAAAGTTGTCTCTGAGAGGGTGATATTTTAAGCCAGCCAAGGTCTGAAGGATAAAGAGTCAGCCATGGAAAAAGAGGGGAAGATATGTGAACATTCTGAGTTTGGGAAAGCCTTGCAGGACTCAAGGATCCTGGAGAAGGGAATGGCAACCCACTCCAGAATTCCTGCATGAAGAATTCCATGGACTGAGGAGCCTGGCAGGCTACATACAGTCCATGAGGTCGCAAAGAGTCAAACACTACTGAGCGACTCACACTTACAGGACTCAAGGAACCCAAGGGGCCAGATTGGTTGGATTCTGGGGATCTAGAGGCAACAGGACAGGAGTGAGACCCGGGAAGGGAAGCTTGAATGTCAGCTGGACTTCATGCTGCAGACAATGGGGAGTGTTTGAAAGTTCTCGAGCAGAGGACTAACAGAATCACAGGCATATTCGGAAAGCTCGATTTAGGCCTTTTACAAAATTGAAAAGGCAGAGTGGACCAGACTGGGAGGCAGAGACTTCCACTGGATGCTCACTGGCATCCATGGCCAGAGGTCTATGAAAGGCAAACGAAAGAGGCATTCTGACGATGGAACCATACGATGTGGCCACTGGCGGCAATGGGTGGCCAAGGAATGGGAGGAGCTGGTGCTGTCACCGGGTCGGCAGCCTGGATTCCCAAGAGAATGGCGGGTCAATGAAGAGCGAGAGAAAACAGCAGGGTGAGGAGGTTTGCGGAGAAAGAGGAGAATCACCATTTGGACCTCTTGAGTCCCAGCTCAAGTCCTACCTTCCTGAGGCCCACACTCTCTGTGGCTCTGCAAACACATGGGGCCTTCGTCCCCGCAGCCCCCAGCCCACCACTCGCTCTGAGCCTTCATGATTCAGTCCAACAGAAAGACCAGGAATAAAGTAGGAGACCAAGTTTTCTTTCCCTCCCCACCCATCCCTTCGTGTTCATGATCTCAGTGACAAACTTCATCAAGGTCACATATTTTCCCGAGGATATTTTTTTCTGGTAAATATTCATATTGAGAGCCTTCCTCCTATTTTTTTTCCCCCAGATCAGGAAGAACAACTTCTAGAAGTTTACATCAAAACGTTCTTTTCCTGAGACACCACAGAGTCTCTCAAGGCCTTTTCTGGGAAACTCAGCTTGACGTGGCACTTCTTGCAAAGGCTCTCCTCACACTAGCTCGCAGTCCTTCCTCGGAATTAACGCCCTCACCAGCAGCGAAGGCATCTTTTTTTGAAAAGATGCTGGTGGGGACTTTCCCCTGGGAAGAGCTGAGCCAGGAGGAGGGGTCCTGGAGGCAGAGGGAGCTTCCCCCTGGGCACCCCGCCCCACATCCCTCCTTTTCCCTCTCGAGTCTGGAGATGAAGCTCTGCTGCCAGGCCTAATTGCCTGTCTCTGCTTCTCCTCACATAGAACAGAGTGTTTTCAAGCAATGCTCACCTTTCTGGAAATCTTGTGTGGGCCCGAGGAGGCGATTGTAATATATGCAAGCCCACTGCCGAGAATAGCAACGAAGGGATTGTGTTCCATGGCCAGGCTCCCATTAAGCACGCCTCGGAAAACAAACACCTCTCCTCGGAATGGAGACACAGGTGGCAACCAAACACAGGCTCCTCAAGTGCCTTCGCCGTGAGGTGACGGATTCTGGAAAACACGACTGCGTCGATTTGGGCCACTTTCAGTAATGAAAACTTTTCCTCATAGAGGAAAATTGTTCTGAATGAGCCAACTCAATAACTCAATTTTGAAACTACTTTTCTTAAGTCCTATTGAAACGGGAGGTATGAAGACTGCACAATAAATCCATTTATGAGAATACAATTTCCTGTCAGCTGTTCTAAACAAGGGTCTTTTAAGACCATTGCAGAGTCAGGAGGAGAAATGATTCTTCCTTCCATTTGGGACTTGCTGGGCTTTTTTTTTTCTTTCTCCCCGGTGGTTTTAAATCTTGAGGATGGATAGAGAGGAAGAAAATGAGATGTTTACAACATATTGGGGAACAGGTTTTTAATACAGTGAAACCCTTCCTGTCAGAAACCCAGACGACTGCAGGAAGATTTCATTAACTCCAGATTTCACACTGCTTTGTGTCTGCTTCAGAGCTGCTACGGATGCCCACTTAGAGAAAGGAAATCTTCCCACTCCAGCTGCTGAGGGAGCTGACAAGTCTTTAATAGAATTCTTTTCCACAGAAAGAGCTACAGGCTTCCCCTGACAGAGGCCTAGCAGTGGACACCACTCCAGAACCACATGAAAAGAGATCGAAATGTGCTGTTTTCTGGGGAGCACCCTCGAGCAGTGGAGACAGGTCTGTTTTCCTTTTGTTTTTAATTATGAAATCTTTCAAACATATAGAAAAGCATAGAAAAATAATATAACAGCTACTTCATCTCCACCAAGATCAAACGTTTGCCATAATTCAAACCTCTTTTGCTCTCCCTCTCTCTCTTTCTCTCTCTCCCTTTCTATCTACCAACCTCCCTCCTATTCTGTCCTGATAGCTCAGTCAGTAAAGAACCCGCCTGCAATGTGGGAGACCTGAGTTCGGTCCCTGGGTCGGGAAGATTCCCTGGAGGAAGGAGGGCATGGCAACCCACTCCATATTCTGGCCTGGAGAAGCCCCACAAAGGAGCCTGGTGGGCTTCAGTCCATGGGGTCACAAAGGGTCAGACACGACTGAGCAACTAAGCACAGCACATCACATTAATATGAATCCATAAACCAGACAGACTGTTCTGTGTGTTTTTTAAAAAAATTCATTTGAATACTAACCATTCTGTAAGTATCCTCTTTACATTTTTTTCCCTCAAAATGCTATTTCGGATGAAGAGATATGGTCTTGACTGAAAAGACTCATCGCCATAAAGACGTCTATTCTGCCTCCGTTCATTTAACAGATTTAATGAACTTCCAATTTTAAAAATACCACCAGGCTTCTTTTTCCTCCGGAGCGAACAACTTGTTTAAAAAGTTTATGCTTAAGAACAAAAAAGCAAAGCAAGCCAGAAGAACCCAAAAGAAGAAGAGCCATATGGTGGCAGAGTTCCTCACCACCAACATACACTATAATGCCTGTAATTAGGAGTTTGGTGTTGGCACAGGAATAAACAGATAGACCGACTGGACCAAAAGAAAATTCAGAAATAGACCCAACTGCGTCTGGAAAGTTATTCCATGAGAAAGGCAGCTTCACAAATCTGTGTGGAAATTTGATTTTTTTTTTTTTTCCAAATGAGTGGTCTGGAGATAATTGGATGGCCATATGGAAAAAGTCAAACCCGGAGCTTATACCACACATCGGGATAAAATCCAAAAGGGATCAGACACTTAAATAGAAAAGCTGAAGCCTTAAGGTAGTAGAGGGAAACACGGGTGTGAAGGGTCTATACAACCTGGGTATAGAAAAGAGTTGCTTAACCAGAAGCAATCAGGAAAAAAGACTATGATGTTTGAGCACATTAAAATAAAACCTTTTGCATAGCCAGACCACCACAAGTAAAGTCGGTGGAGAGCCCTGGGCCCCAGGTTCAGGGTGAGCCTGGATCACCTCTGGGTCAATGGGCAGCTGGATTCACTTTCAACCCTGGAGGCCATGAAAGTGACATAGCTGAGCCCATGGCTCCAGGGGTCCAGCCACCTGTGTTTGAATCTGGCTCTGCCAGTTGTCATGTGACCTTGGGGGAATTGTATTCTCATGTATAATGAAAGGATTATGAAAGTGAAGTGAAAGTGTTAGTCACTCAGTCGTGTCCGGCTCTCTGAGACCCCAGGGACTGTAAACCGCCAGGTTCATGCATCCATGGACTTCTCCAGGCAAGAATAATGGAGTGGGTAGCCGTTCCCTTCTCCAAGGGATCTTCCTGACTCAGTGATTGAACCTGGGTCTCCTGCATTGCAGGCAGATTCTTTACTGTCTGAGCCACTGGGGAAGCCCAGAGGGATAATACCTGAACCTAGTTTTGGAGTCATGAGGAGGAACAAATTAGTTTCTACATTTAAAATGCTTACACAGTGCTCAGAACATTCTAGAGCCTCAATAAACGTTAGCTCTCACTTCCTGAGGCCCAGGGCTTCTTACAAAATCCAAGCCCAGGCAGGAAGCTTTGCTGTTGTTCAGTCACTAAGTCCTGTCCGACTCTTGTGACCCCATGGACTGCAGCATGCCAGGCTTCCCTGTCCTTCTGAATCTCCCAGAGTTTCCTCAAATCCATGTCCATTGAGGCAGTGATGCCATCCAACCATCTCATCCTCTGTTGCCCCCTTCTCCTCTTGCCCTCAATCTTTCCCAGCATCAGGGTCTTTTCAAATGAGTCAGCTCTTTGCATCAGGTAGCCAAAGTACTGGAGCTTCATCTTCAGCATTCCTTCCAATGAATATTCAGGGTTGATTTCCTTTAGGATTGACTGGTTTGACCTCCTTGCCATCCAAGGGATTCTCAAGAGGCTTCTCCAGCACCACAATTTGAAAGCATCAGTTCTTCAGCACTCAATCTTCTTTATAGGCAGCAAGCTGGCTGCAGGGTTTTCCCCCTAGCCTTCCCTTACATGCTGGGAAACCCAGCCCGTTCCCCATCTTTAGCAGCAAGCCAAGTTCTGCCTTGTCCACCTCACAAAGACCTCTTGTGTTTCTTTTTGACCCACAGGAAACAAACTCTCGGCTGCCACTACCATCAGGCTGAAGCTTTCTGACACTTTGACAAGTCCTGCTGTTGTTTATTGGTGTTTTCTTTTACCTTTTTAATGACTATATCTTGCCATACATTGCTCTATTTTGCTAGGCTGTTGTTTTTGGTTTTGTTTTTGCTTTTCTAATGACTCACCTTTGGCTTTGCTGGTCCATTGTATTATTTATTATTTCTTTGTTTCATTCATTTCTGTGCATCATTTCATCTTTTCTTCCTACATTCGTTGGAGTTGCTCTGCTTTGTTAGTCTTCTACTCTCTTAAGTTGGACTCCTAGATCATTTATTTTTAGTCATTCTGCATTTAAAGCCATATATTCCTCTTAAACCATTGCTTTAGTCAAATCCCATGTTCTGATGAGTTGTGACATCCATTACTACCACTTGCTGGTAACTAGCACCTCCCCAGAGAAGGCAATGGCAACCCACTCCAGTATTCTTGCCTGGAGAATCCCAGGGACGGCAGAGCCTGGTGGGCTGCCATCTATGGGGTCGCACAGAGTCAGACACGACTGAAGCGACTTAGCAGCAGCAGCAGCAGCACCTCCCATTCACAAGAGGAGTATATTTCTTCTCTCCCTTCAAATTCAGCCTGGCTGTGTAGAAATGTGAGTGTAAGTGACCAGCGCTACTTATTCTTAGGTGGAAGAATTTATTGTTGATTCAAAACTCCCCAGAGCATGACTTCCCTGGCAATCCAGTGGTTAAGAATCTACCTTGGAATGCAGGGGATGCAGATTCAATCCCTGGCTGGAGAACTAAGATCCCACATGCTGTGGAGCAATCAAGCTCTCACACCACAGCTAGAAGGAAGCCCCAGTGACTCAGCAGTAAAGAACATGCCTGCAATGCAGGAGACGAAGGAGATGATCCCTGGATCAGGAAGGTCCCTTGGAGGAGAAAATGGCAACCCACTCCAATATTCTTGCCTGGGAAATCCCACAGACAGAAGAGCCTGGCGGGCTAGAGTCCAAAGGGCCGCATACAGCTGGACACAGCTGAGCATGCACACAGGCCACTAGAGAGTCCAAGAGCCATGATAAAAGATCTACATGATGCAACTAAGACCCGATGGAGCCAAATAAATAAAGACCCTCCAGGGCTCCCCTCCTTGAGCCACAGGAACTGGTGATGTGCCAGATGGTTGAGGCTCCATGAGCCTCAGCTCTGAGTGAAGAGGATGTGGAACAGAACGTCTTTCTGGCCAAGGACAGACATGTTACAGCAAAGAGAAATGAGCCTTAGGTGTGTAAACCACTAAGACCTGGGGCATGTTTGTTATCTCAGCGTAACCTAGCCTAGACTGACTGCTAACACATCACATCAGATCAGTCGCTCAGTCGTGTCCGACTCTTTTCGAACCCATGAATCACAGCACGCCAGGCCTCCCTGTCCATCACCAACTCCCGGAGTTCACTCAGACTCAAGTCCATCGAGTCGGTGATGCCATCCAGCCATCTCATCCTCTGTCGTCCCCTTCTCCTCCTGCCCCCAATCCCTCCCAGCATCAGAGTCTTTTCCAATGAGTCAACTCTTTGCATGAGGTGGCCAAAGTACTGGAGTTTCAGCTTTAGCATCATTCCTTCCAAAGAAATCCCAGGGCTGATCTCCTTCAGAATGGACTGGTTGGACCTCCTTGCAGTCCAAGGGACTCTCAAGAGTCTTCTCCAACACCACAGTTCAAAAGCATCAATTCTTCGGTGCTCAGCCTTCTTCACAGTCCAAATCTCACATCCATATATGACCACTGGAAAAACCATAGCCTTGACTAGATGGACCTTTGTTGGCAAAGTAATGTCTCTGCTTTTGAATATGCTATCTAGGTTGGTCATAACTTTCCTCCCAAGAAGTAAGCGTCTTTTAATTTCATGGCTGCAGTCACCATCTGTAGTGATTTTGGAGCCCAGAAAAATAAAGTCTGACACTGTTTCCACTGTTTCCCCATCTATTTCACATGAAGTGATGGGACCGGATGCCATAATCTTTGTTTTCTGAATGTTGAGCTTTAAAGCCAACTTTTTCACTCTCCACTTTCACCTTCATCAAGAGGCTTTTTAGTTCCTCTTCACTTTCTGCCATAAGGGAGGTGTCATCTGCATATCTGAGGTTATTGAGATTTCTCCCGGCAATCTTGATTCCAGCTTGTGCTTCTTCCAGCCCAGCGTTTCTCATGATGTACTCTGCATAGAAGTTAAATAAACAGGGTGACAATATACAGCCTTGATGTACTCCTTTTCCTATTTGGAACCAGTCTGTTGTTCCATGTCCAGTTCTAACTGTTGCTTCCTGACCTGCATACAAATTTCTCAAGAGGCAGATCAGGTGGTCTGGTATTCCCATCTCTTTCAGAATTTTCCACAGTTTCTTGTGATCCACACAGTCAAAGGCTTTGGCATAGTCAATAAAGCAGAAATAGATGCTTTTCTGGAACTCTCTTGCTTTTTCCATGATCCAGCGGATGTTGGCAATTTGATCTCTGGTTCCTCTGTCTTTTCTAAAACCAGCTTGAACATCAGGAAGTTCACGGTTCACATATTGCTGAAGCCTGGCTTGGAGAATTTTGAGCATTACTTTACTAGCGTGTGAGAAGAGTGCAATTGTGCAGTAGTTTGAGCATTCTTTGGCGTTGCCTTTCTTTGGGATTGGAATGAAGACTGACCTTTCCAGTCCTGTGGCCACTGCTGCGTTTTCCAAATTTGCTGGCATATTGAGTGCAGCACACAGTGTTTTTATTATTGTTCAGTTTTTAAATTTCCATTATAATTTCTTCCGTGATAGTGAATTATCCACTTAATATTTTTTATTTCAAAGTATATGGAAAGTTTTGATCTTTAATTTTATCATATGTGGTCAGAGAATATAATTTCTCTATGATATAATGATTCAGTACCTGTTGAGATGTATTCTACAGCCCAGTATAATCAGTTTGGGTAAATATTAATCATGTGTTTGGGAAAACGCATATTTTTTAATTGGCAGATTCTGGTGTTCTGTGTTTTTTATTAGACCCATCTGTTCACTGTAGGTTCAACTTTTCCACAATCCTGTTACTTTTTTGTTTGCTTGATCTACCTGTTGCTGAGAGAAACGAGTTAAAATCTGCTGCGATTGTGGGCTTGTCAATTCTTCTTTGCTCTTCAGTTAAGGCATGCTTACTATCTACTTGCGCTCCCTCTGGCCTCCAATCTCAGAATTCTGGAGAAGGGTAACTGGGGATCACACAGTCTCACTCTCTAGCAGCTCCAGTAACCGAGGGATGTCTTGTTGAGTCATGGACTTCTAACAGTATTTATGAAAGCCTGGAGCCCTCTACCTACATGTCTATCTGTAATTTCAGAGGTTTCTTTCCCTGAGTGAAACCTTGACATTCCAGAGTGGAAATTTGGTGCTCATCACTTTTGAACCAAAAATGCAACTGAAAAGAAAAGGCTTTCAGCCTGGACCACATGGTCACCACTTTGAACTGGGAGGACAGATCCATGCACAGCAAGTTTACCCTCTCTCCTATCCAGACTGTCTGGGCCTTCCTGGACACAGACAGGGGTCAGTGTGCATTTGAGCAACCCTGATATTGAAGATGGGAAGAGGTTTAAGGATCCCTTCTTGGGAGTGGGAACCGGCAAAAACAGGGGAGCTTTCCTGGGTATCTAATGCTGAGGATGCTGGTGGGGGTAGTAAGGAGCGGAGTGTTTGTTGTCATGGTCATGGGGAGGCCAATGACCAATGACGGAGGCCGAGGAGGAGGTGGGGGGATCTAAGTGGGCCATGGGCACGTGCAGAGAAGAGTACCCTGGAGACAGATTGGGTAGGAGGGCTCAATGGCTGCTCTAAGAAGGCCATTCTTAATCCTAAAGGAAATGGGGTACCACTGGAAGCTTTGGAAGAGGAGACCCACAGACAGAATGTAGAAAACTCGTCTATAGACCAAAGGTGGTGTGAATAGGAAGTGAGTATATGGACACAGGATGCTATCAAGAATGACTGGGCAGGACTCAGTGCATCCAAGGACTTGGGAAGGGAGGGGTAGAGATGGGTGTTTGCAGTTGGCACACAGGTGCCTTCATGTGAATGTATGTTGTAATTATCAGATCACAGTTACTTTCAGGCTTTCGGCTCCCTGGATAACAGCTTGCCAAGCAACTTACTCCTGAAATTGTATGTGGAGCACATTATTATTCATATTTTATAGATGAGATGGCTAGGGTAGTAAGAATTTACCATCAATTTCCTGCATCCAGCAGCTCAAAGTAACACTGTACTTGCTGCTGCTGCTACTAAGTCACTTCAGTCGTGTCCGACTCTGTGCGACCCCATAAACGGCAGCCCATCAGGCTCCCCCGTCCCTGGGATTCTCCAGGCAAGAACACTGGAGTGGGTTGCCATTTCCTTCTCCAATGCATGCAAGTGAAAAGTGAAAGTGAAGTCGCTCAGTCGGGTCCGACTCTTAGCGACCCCATGGACTGCAGCCTACCAGGCTCCTCCATCCATGGGATTTTCCAGGCAAGAGTACTGGAGTGGGGTGCCATTGCCTTCTCCAAACACTGTACTTAGGAGATCTGTACCAGGATCTGGCTTTGAAGATCAGCCCTGTACGAGCTTGCTGTGTGACCTTGAGTAACTTACTCAACCTCTCAGCTTCTATCTGTGAAGACCAAATTGAAATAACATGTGTAAAATGCTCAGCAAGCACCAGGCACACAGTAAGCTCTCAAAAACTATTAGCTGCTGTTGTTCCTATTATTGTTTTATCAATATTATTTGTGTTGATGTACACACTGCTATGTTTAAAATGTATAACCAACAAGGACCTACTGTACAGCAGAGGGAACTCTGCTCAATGTTAAGTGGCAGCCTGGATGATAGAGGAGTTTGGGAGAGAAGGGATACATATATATGTAAGATTGAGTATGTATGTATATATGTATATATATTTGTTGTCCACCTGAAACAAAAGATGCTTTACTCCTTGGAAGGAAAGTTATGACCAACCTAGACAGCATATTATAAAGCAGAGACATTACTTTGCCAACAAAGGTCCATCTAGTCAAGGCTATGGTTTTTCCAGTGGTCATGTATGGATGTGAGAGTTGGACTATAAAGAAAGTTGAGCCCTGAAGAATTGATGCTTTTGAACTGTAGTGTTGGAGAAGACTCTTGGGAGTCCCTTGGACTGCAACGAGATCCAACCAGTCCATCTTAAAGAAGATCAGTCCTGGGTGTTCATTGGTAGGACTGATGTTGAAGCTGAAACTCCAATACTTTGGCCACCTGATGCGAAGAGCTGACTGATTTGAAAAGACTCTGATGCTGGCAAAGATTGAGGGCAGGAGGAAAAGGTGATGACAGAGGATGAGATGGCTGGATGGCATCACCGACTCAATGGACATGGGTTTGAGTGAACTCCAGGAGTTGGTGATGGACAGGGAGGACTGGCGTGCTGCAGTTCATGGGGTCACAAAGAGTTGGACACGACTGAGCAGCTGAACTGAACTGAAACTATCACACCATTGTTAATCTGCTATGCTCCAATATAAAACACATAGGTAAAAAAATATTATTCCAGCTGAGCAAAGACTACACAACCCAGGTCAGAGCTTTGGGTCTGCTGCTCATTAACTTCAGAAGTACTTGGGCTCCCTGACCAGTGCTCTCCCATCTCACGGTTACTGATGTAATTTGGGGATCACTGAACTATAGGGGCCATTTTCTGATCACAGAGATGAACCTGTAAAGCTAAATCTAGTTTAAAATCTCACTCCCTCTCTCCGTGCAGCCAGCGACACTGAGCGTTTCCACCCCAAAATGGAATCAGGAGCAGATTCTTCAAACAACTTTCCTGTTTGCTCTGCACCAGCAAGAAGCCAGACGCATCTCAAGAGCCAGGGTTCAGGGTTTTGCTGGATGCCAACCTTCCTCCATCAGGGAAGGTTCCTCCTTCTGTTCAAGCTGATGCAGATTCCAGACTTAAATAGAAACGATAAATTATTGACTGTTGTGGTGATTGATTCTCAGACTGTCTGCTGACCACCAGATTGCTCCGATCGTCTCCAGAGCGAAGATCACATAAGTCATTAGCATGAGCCCACCAACATCCGTCATGTTAACTACGCGGCTGCCAGCATTCCTTGACGCTAATTACCTTTCCTGACTAATTCTGAATGTGAAATTTCACTAATGACTGAGACCTACTGTAAAAGGCCCATTTTCTCCACGAGTTCTGTAATCTATGGCACCTTCATGCCCACAATGTAATTATTAACATTACACCCGATTCTGCCTCCTCACCAGCGAGTGTTGTCAGCCTTTAAGTAGAAAACTCTTCATTCTAATGTCCTTGACATAAACATGACTCTATCTCAAGAGTTCCCTGAGAGTGAGCTTCTGGAGAAATGGAGTCTGAGTGGAAAAATATCTAACTCCTAAAGATAATGGTGATTCAGATGGCACAGAATTCACCTGCAATGCAGGTGACCTGGGTTCAATCCCTGGTTTGGGAAGATCTCCTGGAGAAGAAAACGGCAACCCACTTCAGTATTCTTGCCTCATGGACAGAGGAGCCTGACAGGCTACAGTCCATGAGCTCCCAAAAGAGGCAACTTAGCAACTAAGCAGCAACAACAAGTGAGTGGCCCTGCCTGACCTCAGTTCATCAACACGTTAGACTGGATGAGATGGCCTCAGGGTCTCTTTCTGCATGAGTTATAGGTTGGCTTAGTGTCACTTTGAGGAATCTGCCTCCACTGTCACTGTCTGTGGGGCCTTGAGCAGTTCTGTTATCCTCCCAGGCAAGGAGATAAAGTTAAAGCTCCTTTTTAGGTACATGTTTGTTAGGCACCTAAATGAGCCAGGTGGGCTTCCTAGGTAGCACCAGTGGTAAAGAACCTGATTGCCAGTGCCCAAGATGTAAGACATGCAGGTTCGATCCCTGGATTGGGAAGATCAGGAGAAGGACATGGCAACCCACTCCAGTATTCTTGCCTGGAGAATTCTGTGGACAGAGGACCCTGGCGGGCTACAGTCCACGGTGTCGCAAAAAGTCGGACATGACTAAAGCAACTCAGTACACACGCATGCACACAGCGAGCCCAGTACCAGGGCCAGAGATGAGCTAATTCACTCCCCACTCCACAGATGTTCAGAGGCCAGGAAGGGGAGGGAGGCAGGCTCCAGCAGTGGAAGCTTGGAGAATGCTGATGGTCCCCACCAAGGCAAGGGGTGCAGGGCGTGGGGTTGGATGCAAGGGTCATTGAGTGCTATTTTGAACTCTCTGCATCAGCGCACGCCCAGATACAAGGAAGTGTCCTTGTCTCACTCAGTTCCCCAGTGCCTTCCATTTGAATGTGGAATCAGGATTGCATTGACATTGATTCTAGAATAGAATTTCTAGAGTCTACAGAAGGGGACCTTGTTTAATCCACTCAAAATCAACAGCCCAAAAGGAAATGAAGGTCAAGGGAAGATACAGTCCCCTAGAGAAAACTCAGATTTGTTTTCTGTTGTAGGCAAAATGGGGGTGAGATAGTTCCTAATGGAGTTACAAATGCAAAAAGTCTGAATGGTAACAAAATTATGAGCAGTGTTCTACACAATGGAAAATAGAGATCTGTGGTTGAGATTTGCTTAAGCTTGGCAGAAAATGACCTAAATTTGAAGCATAGTAAGTACTCAACCAGTGAACTTGGTGTCTCTAGATTTATCCTGCTCAAGGTGTCGTCTGCAGACCAGTAGCTTCAGCACCTCCTGGAAACTTGTTAGAAATGCAGAGTCTCAGGCCCCACCCCAGACCTACAACATCAACACCTGCCTCTTTAACAAGCTCTCCAGATAATCTGTATTAACATTTAGTCCTGGGTCCTGGTTGACTGGAGTAGGAAGATTTGCATGACTCAATCAGGACTTTGGGACCTTTGGAGAACTAGTGATCTGTGACTTCCTAGCTCATTACTCTTAGAAGTTAGTGACACGTTATGGTCATAATTTTTGGACTCAGCTTGTAGGCATTCTGGAATCATTAGCAAAGACTGGAGGTGGTCTAGAGGCAATGCTGGGAGCTGACCCAGCCACGGAGGTGGACACAGAGGGTCAGTCTACAATATATGATGGGCATGACAAGCTCAGGCTTGGCTGTGCTGGCATTAATTCTTGGGGTGAGTCTCCAGACTCTGGGAGAAGGTTCAGTATTGATCCAGCTGTTGCTGGATCTACTTCTTTCTTCACCCTCAAAGAAGAATGAGGGAGAGAGAACGAGTTGCTGCAAATCGCTAGGCAATGACCGTGTGAAGACCCCTAGGACACCAAAGTAACCAGGAGGGGCTCATTTAATCTCCTCTTCTAAGGTCAGAAAACCTTGAAATCATATTGGCATCAGCTACAACCAGCCGGAAACCTGGCTAGGACTGGACATATAGACCCTCTTGAAGGTGAAATCCCCCTTCCCTTGTCTTTCCTGGGCAAAGACCAACACCCATTCGTCCTCTTCTCTCCTGGCAAATTGATCAAATATGCCACTTACATACCCAACAAGCTCTGAAATAGGAAACACATTTGTGGCTGCAATTGTCACTTATTCATTCAATTCTGCAAATATTTATGGAAAGCTGGAAGAAATCGTCATAATAGAGGTCATGGCTGTAGTCGCTGCCACATGTTGAGCATTTGCTCTGTGCTTCACCCCTGCTCTCTGAGTGGTCTTTCAGAATTGAGGGGGTGCTCTGAACCCTACTACTCACCACCTCGGGTTCCTGCCAAAGGCACAACTCATGGGAGAATGCATTGGCAAGGACTCACATTGCCAAATGAATATTGATTTTTCAACAGCTGGCCAAGCACCTTTCAGCCCCAGGTACAGAGCTCCCTGGGAGGGATGAGCTAATGCCTGGGATTGGGGCCTGGAACGGGATTCCTGCAGGGCACTCCTTCAGGACTAGTGTGACCAGGACCACGGGGCTGACACTGAGCACGCTGACTCGGCAGGCCCAAGGATGAAGATGACTGGCTTGCCACCTCACCTGGCTACAGGTGGACCAGAGTGTGGTTGTGACCTGTACTACCTATCCAGAGAATGACTGTGCCTGCCAGTGAAATCCAAAGGCAGCCAATGGCTTCCAAGCAGACCAGCAACTTCTCGCCTTCAAGGAGAGAGGAGTATGTGGATGGGCAGAGGGGTCAGAATCCTTCCATCGTGTCCCCAGCTCTTTGGGAAAAGATGAAAATATGTTGGGATGAGGGACTTCCATGGCAATCCATTGGTTAAGATTCCGTACTTCCACTGCAGGGGGTAAGGATTCAGTTCCTCATCAGGGAACTAAGAGTCTACATGCCAAGATCTTAGTTCTTAAAAAAAAAAAAAGTCCATGAAAAGTTAAGAGGCTTCAACAGAGTAGGTGGGCCAAGGATGGGGTGATGGTAACTCTTCAAGTTCTGCTGGAAGGAGAAACCCTGGTGATCTGGGGGTCTTTCCCCAAGAGGTCCAGGAGAGGATACCAGGGTTCTGCTTTGCCTGCCAGAAGAAAGACCCTGGGAGTACCAGGGGCTTCCAGAGATGTTGGAAGACCTGGCAGAGCAGGGAGCCAGGGATGAAGTCCAGAAACACTGTGAGTTTCCTGGGGCTGCTGGGAAAAAATTACCCCAGGGTTGGCACTTTAAAACAATAGACGTTTATTTTCTTACAGTTTTGGAGGCCAGAAGGCCAAAATCAGTATCACTGGGTCAAAATCAAGGTGGGGGTAGGGCTGTGGCCCTCGAGGGGCTCCAGGAGTTCCTGCCTCCTCTGGGGCTGCTGCTGCCACATTCCTTCACTCGTGGCCACATCGCTCTGATCCCTGCCTCTGTGGTCACATGATCTTCTCTTCTGGCCTCACATACAACTTGTCTTTCTTAAAATGATGGTGGTGTGGTGGTGGTCTAGTTGATAAGTCATGTCCAACTCTTGGGATCCCATGGACTATAGCCCACCAAGCTCCTCTGTCCATTGGATTCTCTAGGCAAAAATCCTGGAGTGGGTTGCCATGCCCTCCTCCAGAGGATCTTCCTGAGTCTCCTGCATTGCAGGCAGATTCTTTAACAACTGAGCTATGAGGAAAGATCCCTGGGTTGGGAAGATCCCCTGGAGAAGGAAAAGGCTACCCACTCCAGTATTCTGGCCAGGAGAATTCCATGGACTGTGGTGTCCGTGGGGTCACAAAGAGTCAGACACGGCTTAGCTACTTTCACTGTCACTTAGAAGGATACTGTGATGGCAAGTAGGGCCCTCTTCAATAATCCAGAGTAATTTCCCTATCCCTAGATCCTTAACTTAATCACATCTCTAAAGGAACTTTCTCTAGGTAAGGTAACATTTAAATATCCAGGCCTTAGGATCTGGATATTAAGAGATCTTTAGGGACTGTTTTCAGCCTTCACAGCCATCGATCTTGGATCTAGAGAAAGAACTTTCCAGCATCCAGGAGTTCAAGGTCAGAATGACCTGCTACGCAGCAATGAGCCTCTGCGGTGATGCAGAGACCCACCTGAAGCGAGTTTAGTCCATGAGGAGCTAAGAGAATGAAAAGGTGGAGAGTGAAGGCCCCCAGAAGCCATGGCTGATGGGAGTTGGAGGCTAAGTATCCCAGTGCCCACGCCCCTCTGGAATAACTCTGAACTATGTTCTGTGCAGACAGAGTTAAAGGGCTCCAAGCTGGGAACTGGCTTAATAGCCCACCTTTTGTGGGCTCTGTATCTTTTCTCTCTCACCCACTTTGGGCATTCCCTAAGATCACCTCCCAAATAAACCGCTTACTAGGATCTGCTTCTGGGGGGTCCCAGCCCACGAAAAGTTGTGTAAGAAATGGCCTTAGGAAGGAAACTCTTAGGATGGAATTCTGAACTTGGATTATTCCCCAGGCTGATAGCAAAAGGGCACCATTGTGAGGGGTCAGATGAGCCCTGCTGTGCCGTGGGTCACAATTGCAAAGACTCTTGTGCCTGAATGCTTAGTCACTCAGTCGTGTTGGTCTCTTTGTGACCCCATGGACTGTAGCCCACCAGGCTCCCCTGTCCATGGGGATTCTCCAGGCAAAAATACCGGAGTGGATTGCCATGCCCTTCTCCAGGAGATCTTCCCGACCCGGGGATCGAACTCAGGTCTCCCCCAAATTGCAGGTGGATTCTTTACTGTCTGAGCCACCAGGGAAGCCCAAGAATGCTGCAGTGGGTAGCCTATCCCTTCTTCAGGGGATCTTCCCGACCTAGGAATCGGACCAGGGTCTCCTGCATTGCAGGAGAACTCTTTACCAGCTGAGCTACCAGGGAAGTAATTCGGGAGAAGGTATAAGTGAAAGGGGATGCAGTAATAATTGCTAATCATTATTATTGTTATTGATAATTTATCAATAGCAATTATTTATAACCAACTACAACATAATTATTAAATAATTGTATATTAATAATAATGGAATATTATAATAAGTATGTAATTATTATTTGGTGGTTATTATAGTAACATACTTCATTATTTGTTTCTTATTCATTTTCATTATTATTATTCTGATATGTATAACTATATATATATATAATTATATATTTTTATGTTATAATAATTGATGCTTTTGAATTGTGATGTCTCAATGGGCTGGAGCCTCATCATGAGATCTGTTAGTAAGGCCAATAAAGTAGGAGCAGCTGGATATAAAGCGTTGTTTAATCCCCACTTTCCCAGGGGTTGCTATTCAGCTCAAGCCCCTTCAGTCCGAGAGTAAACCACAAGCTGCCATCCCCAGGCCCCGCTCGTCAGGAGACACATGGATCAGCAGCGGCCACCCTGGGGCCAGCCTGGGCACCGTCCCGAGGTCGCTCATGCCAGGGAATCAGCAGGTCAGTTTGGATGAGTTCTTGAGGTTGTTCCGGGTGACGATCTACTCCCACACCCCCAGATCTCAAACATTCTTAGATCTGCCTGCATTTCGGTCCTGAAGGGATGACCCCCAGTCTGAGACTCACCTTCATTAGCTGCCAAAACCTGTTGGAGGTGAGCTGCCAGCTGCGCAATAAAGCCCGTAGTTGGCTGTGAAATTAATGAATTTCCCTCCTAACCCTCCTATGTGCATAATTTACCTGGTCTGGGAAACAATCAGGAGCCCAGAGGAAACATTATTGCAGTAAACACCCAGGGTGGATCTAGAATCCTGCCTTCTATCTGGATGAACACATTTTTTAAAAACCTACATTTTAAAACCAAAACCATGCAGAACAGGACTGTATCTTCCTGGAGAAGCTGAGAGACTGAGATGAACCGCTCAGGGCCTCTCTGATGGAACCAGGGCAGGATGCAGGACTGTGCCATGTGATGACCTGAGGCCAAGTGGATGCTCTGACCTTTGCCCCCTCTCACTCCACCCACCAGGCCAGCTGCAGCCCTGCTTCTGCCCAGGGGCCTCTGTGTGTCTCTCTCTGCGTTCTCCTCCTGCTTTTTCCCCCTTCCCTTCTCCACTGCTCCCCGCCTCCCCATCTCTCTGCCTCATAAAATTCCTCACTATTTCCTCATGGATTAACTCAGAAATAACACCGACTATAACATAGCCCAGGAAAACGATCCTTGATGGAAACCGTGGCCACTTGCAGTGGCAGAAGCCGCAATTAGTCAAGTCTGAGATGGATTTTTTTTTTTTTTGAAACCTGATTTATGAAGCAAATCTCCACTGTGAAATTCTAAATGCAAAAGAATTGATCTCTAAGAAAATAATTCCAGCAAAATGGAAACGGAAACAACGGAAATGGCTTAACTGAGCTGTATAGAAAATTGACATAGGGATTAACTTGGCTTAATGGAGTTCCCTGTGGAATTCTGGTACTTTCTAGATGAACACTCATCACTGTTGGGTAATTCTGATTAAAATGCTTACGTTAGAAATGTCTTTGGGGTCAAAATGTCCACAGGAGCAGAAGACTTGGGTCAAAATGTCCCCTGGCCCTGACCGAGGGGTTGGGGTTTTATCAGCAGCTCCAGCAGAAGTAGGGGGTGGGAAAAACCAGTGTCCCCGAAGGCAGAGCAGTGGGGGTTGGTGATAGTTCTAGAAAAACACTGTGGAGGAGGGAGTGGGAGGGTGCCGCACAGACACATCAAACACAGGTCTTCTCTGCAGGCCCCTCCGGAGGCCGGATCGTGGGCTGGTTCCCGCAGGCCGCCCAGCCCAGGGCCAAGCCCAGATCCCAGCGGAGCCTGACCCCTATGGCCCAGTGCCACCCACTACCACATGGACGCCTGAAGCCCCCCGCAGAAGTCCTTCCAACCTCCCCTTCAGGGCCTCTGAGAGCCCCAGTCAAGATCAGAAAATATAAGTGCTCAGCAAAATCTATTTTTTCCTAAATGGCGTTTATTGTTTCAGCCTTTCTGACCTCAAATACAATGCAGCCCAAGGCAGAACTTTGGGAAAACACAGAAAAGTGAAAGGGAAAGACATGGGCTCCAATGTCACAACTAAAGGCATCCTCTGCGGACCGTCTGGGATGTGGGGCCTGCCAGCCTGAGGGCACATGGGGCCAGAGAGCCCGGCAGGGCAGAGCGGGGCTGCCAGCCAGGCTCCATGCGCTATGTGGGCCTTCGGCACCAGGAGAGGGGGCTTCAGAGGCAGACTGTTTCCTGATTCTTCTGCATCATGACTCTCTGAGCCTCATTGCCCTCGTAGGAGATAGGAGAGTAATCATCTGACTGCTATTACTCCCATTTTACAGATTCAGAAAATGAGGCCTGGGAGGTTGCGTTCCTCATAGCTGCAAAGGTAATCAAACTGAGACTCACTCCTCAGTTTCTGAGACCCTGGAGCTCTCTTAACCAACTGGTTATACAATAGCAGGGAGAGAAGGAGCCTAAAGGGTCAAAAATAAGAAGGCTGTGTGTGTCACTGGTCACTGCCCCCATGGGGCTGTGCGTTGTGGCGGGACACCCGGCAACCACGCCTGGCCCTCGGGGACTTCCGGGAGGAAAGCGAGTGGGACCCTGAGCTCGTGATCCCACCCACCGGGTCCGACCCTCAGGTCTTGCTGACTCCGCTCAGACACTTGCCTTCCCAAATCAGGAAGCCGGGCTCCACTGCCTTTAGGAAGCAAAACAAAAACAGCTGCTATTTTTGAAAGGATATTTTTGTAGAACAATCTCTGGTTTCCTTCAGGAATGTCAGCCCCAAGCCCCCCGGAGATGGGATTTCTGGAGGAGTTTACGAACATCCTCTTGGGCAGCCCCCCGGGGCAGCTGACTCCTTCCTCCCCTCTCCCCAGTTTCTGAAGAGGCTGACATCTCTTCCAGCAACTCCTCAACTCCTCCAACACTGTCAACTGGAGCCATTGTCACCAGCACCGATTCAACGACACAGAGAAGCGAGTGTGTGTCTCCCAGAGCTCAGGGTCCAGGTGGAGAGACCCAGAGGCTCACATCTGTATTCGCTGGTTAACCCGCTGCTGGGTGCCCGCTGAGGGGGTGTCCGCTCAGCCCCACCAGCCCTCAGGCTGTGCACCATCCAGGGGGGCCCAATGCAGGTCCGGTGGCCCAAATCAACAGAACCCCTCCTACAAAGAGCCTCAGAGGAAGCCCAGGAGGGACCCGGGCATTCACACGGAGCCTGAAGGGGCAAGGTCAAGTTCAGCAGGTGTGACTCGTCCAGGCAGGGGACAGCAGGAGCCAGGACAGAAAACGCAGAAGGGCTGGGCATTTGGAGAACTCTGGGTGGTTTCGCTCACCTGGAGGGTGTGGGTGCAGGCTGTGTTGGCCAGAATTGCCCATAACGCCATTTGAAAATGTTCAGGGATGCCCTCCTTCCCAGTTCCTGAACTCCACATTCGGGAAACCTCAAATCCATCCTGTTAGCCAAGAGCTATAACGCTGACTGTACCAAGGACCACAGGCAGCCAGGATTTGCCCACTTTCATAGCTTCATTTTAATAGCTAAACGTGTCAAGGGGTTAATGTATGCAAATCCCTCCTTCAAGCTAGTAAGTAGCAGAGTCCAGGTTCAAGTCCAGGAGTCTGTCATCCTAGCCTACCTGTATTCAAAACCCAGGGTGTGCCTGTATGAGTGTTCAGGTTGTGCACTGCACAAGGGTGCCTTATCTGAGGGGGTCTCACTCACATTGTGGACATCACACACAGAAGGCACAGGTGAGTGTGGAGTTCTGGGCATCCAGGCTAGTCTGGGGGTTGGGGAAGGGGCTGAGGGGCCTTGTCTGTCCCATCCCAGCTACAGCAGGAAACAGCTTCAGACATGACATGACTTGGGGGTACCAGTGATGTTGCAGAAGCCAGTAGCATCCCCGCACTAACACGGATGAGATCATGTGCCCGGCACTATGTGAAACCCTGTACCAGCATTAGCGCATTTGCTCCGTCATCCCATGAGGTGAGGGTTTCCCAGGCGGCTCAGTGGTAAAGAATCTGCCTGTCAATGCAGGAGCCGCAGGAGACGCGGGTTCAATCCCTGAATCAGGAAGATCCCCTGGAGGAGTAAATGGCAACCCATTCCAGCATTGTTGCCAAGATAATCCCATGGACAGAAGAGCCTGACCAACTACAGTCCATGGGGTCGCAGAGTCAGACACAACTGAGTGCCCAAACAGGCCGCCTATGAGGTGAGAACCACTCCATCCCCATTTCACAGATGAGAAAACTGAAGTTGAGAGCCTGAGGTTCCTGTCTTGAGCTGCAAGGCAGGGATGAGCCAGGTTCCAGCCCAGGCAGCAGGGGTCCAGGGCAAGGCTCCCAACATCTGGCCATCCTCCCCAGCTGGAGTCCTGGAGGGCAGAGGAGGAAGCCAGCCAGCCTGGTGTTGATGGGGGAAAGCCAGATTGGGCCTCCTCTCTTGAAGACAACTAGACTTTGGCAGAATTTTTTTCCGGCCTTTCTTGCTTCGCGGAAGTTGGACGCTTGACCTGGGGGATTTTGCAGATGGCAAAAATGATGACACATTTCCGCAAATTCCCATGGTCCTGAGCCAGCCAAGAACACTCTTGAAAAGTTCAAGGAGAGATGCTAACAATAACCCTGTGTACAAGACAGCAAAAGAGACACTGATGTATAGAACAGTCTTATGGACTCTGTTGCAGAGGGAGAGGGTGGGAAGATTTGGGAGCATGGCATTGAAACATGTATAATATCATGTATGAAATGAGTTGCCAGTCCAGGTTCGATGCACGATACTGGATGCTTGGGGCTAGTGCACTGGGACGACCCAGAGGGATGGTATGGGGAGGGAGGAGGGAGGAGGATTCAGGATGGGGAACACATGTATACCTGTGGCAGATTCATTTTGATATTTGGCAAAACTAATACAATTTGTAAAGTTTAAAAATAAAATAAATTTAAAAAAATAAAAATAAATAAAATAAATAAATAATTTTTAAAAAAAAGAAAAGAAAAGTTCAAGGAGTAATTCCAGGGTTTGGCTAAATCTCCTGGCCAGAAAGTTCCAGTATGTATATGGGACGAGGGCTGGTGAGGAGCAGACCTATCTATACAAAGAGCATGGTTGACAGAGCCTCACTCGCTCAGCCCGGGTCAGCTGAGGTACTCGCACCGTGACGGTGAGAGTGCTCCCACCCTCCGTGTGCCTCCACGCACCGGGGCGTGAAGGTGGGAAGTGCAAGACAGGCCCACGGAGCCGTGAAGTCACAGGTGACCCGCCAGGAGGCGTCAGAGCTTCTGACGGGGGACTTAAGTTTCTCCCTCCCTCCTCCTGACGACTGAGAAATCTAGACTATCTCCACAGAGTTTTCACCTCATTTGCCACTGTTCCCCACCCCTACTTTAAATTCTCCTCTGACACACACACACGCACACATGCGCATGTGCACACACACACACTCCCATACTCGTGCTCTGGGCTTCTGGAGCCCTGTCTACATATGTCAAGTTAAACGAGTACTTTTAATGGGAAAACCTGATTTCCTGGAGTAGGGTCCAGCCCTTGGTCCATCAAGAGAGGAGTTTAGTGACTTCCCGAAAGAGCAAGATTCTCCCTGGAGTTTTTGTGCTCCAGGCTGTCGATGAAGGTGGTGTGGGCTACTAACCGGGGCCGGGGTTGAGGGGGAGTGTGCCAGGAGTCAGTCACAGCCTGGCTCTCTCCATACTGCATGGGGCATCTCCCTTCTTCGTGTGGCTGGAATGCTGTCAGAGAGGGGAAGTGCTTATCACACCATGTGACCGGGATCGGCCTCCAGAGTCAATGCTGAGAGAAGACGGGTGGCCCCGGAGGCTCCCCCTGCCTGCATCCCCCAGACTCTGGGCTGGTACCAGCTCCCAGAAAGAGAGGCTGAATGAGCACAGACTAAGGACCAGAAGACACAGCCCCAGAGGGACGCCCAGGCTGAGCAAGAGCCTCTGGGTCTACGTGTCCTCCTCCCAGTGATGGTTGGGATTCCAGCCTCATGCACGTGGACGCATATTTGGAAGAGATGCAGAATGGAATTCTAGGAGGCTTCCCGGAGTCACATCCTGAGGTCAGATGTGGCCAGAATCAGAGTGTCCCCAAAGTTCACAAGCCACCCTGTATCTTTCCTGAACATTGAAACTCATATCTGTATGGGCTGAGGCCGTTTCGTCTGTACTAAAGCACAGCCCAGCAGCTTCATCTAGAGAGAAATGTGCAGATGCACACAGCTCAGAAAATAGGTCAGATCCGACTCCTGCATTCACAGCACTGTCTTTCCTAGCGTTTCCCTCGAAAATTAAATTAGCAATGTATGCAAATGAGTTGCAAGAATTCATTACACTAATTCATCTAATTTTAGAGGCAAACCTGAAGCAAACGGCACCTCATTCCCCAACACTTAAGGCCTCACAGAATATTGATTTCTGAGTTCTAGTAGCCTTGCACCAAAGCCCTTTTTATAGCCCAAGGCACACGATTGTCAATTTCCTCATGAATACAAATGGCCCTACTCCCAGGCCCCGAGATGGTTCTTTCAAGGTCATTTCCAGGGGTAACCCGCATGTCAGACCCCCAAAGCTCAGTCTGGCTTGGGGGGTTGGGCTGTGGCAAGTGCCGGCAGGAGCTGAGCCATCCATCTCAGCAAAATCAATGGCTGCAAAAGTCAGGCAATCCTCGCAAGGTCATCTGTGGTGCTGGGCCGTGGAATGAAGTCACCTACTGAGCATCTCCACAGCCAAGGCAGCCAGTGGCAGAGCGATGCTCTCAGCGGAGGCAACCTTGTTGAGCAGTGACGGCTTCTTCACCTCCTGCCTCTCGGTGGGCCCAAGTGATGTCTTCAGCCTGATCCATTTCACCGTTAAGAGCCACAGTTTAGGGACTTCCCTGGCGCTCCAGTGGTTAAGACCCTGTGCTTCCAGTGCAGGGGTGTGGCTTCAATCCCTGGTTGGGGGCTAAGATCCCACGTGCCATGTGCAGCCAAAAAATTTAAAATAAAAAACTGCAGTTTACCCCCATGCTACTCCAGAGCCAGCCATGTTAGCAGATCCTGGGGAGGTGGCTGAGGATGACTTTCATCCTGCTCTTGAAAGGTTACGACCCCTATTTCTTTTGTGGAACTCAAGGAGCCCTCTCTGCCTCCACATGCCTCTTTGAAGACTTTGAAGCTGGAATCTCCTGCCCCCAAGGGCCCACGCCTTCAAGGTCAGCACCGGGCAGAGCACAGACCTTGGAGCACAACAGTGCTGCCCTGGAATCCTGGCTGATGGGCTGGGAAAACTCAGCAGGTATCTCAAAGACTCAAATCCCTCAACTGGAGACTACAGTGACACTACCACTTGGCAGGGATGATCTGAGGATTGGCAATAATGTCTGTGACCCAGAAAGCAAAACGGGAGTGGTTGTTTGTATGATAGAAACTCTCAGGGCCACAGAGCATGTTGCTGAAGTGAAAGTGAAGTCCTCAGCCATGTCCGACTCTTTGCGATCCCATGGACTGTAGCCTACCCGGCTCCTCCGTCCATGGGATTTTCCAGGCAAGATTACTGGAGTGGGTTGCCATTTCCTTCTCCAGAGGATCTTCCCAATCCAGGGATCGAACCCAAGTCTCCTGCATTGTAGGCAGACACTTTTACTGTCTGAGCCACCAGGGAAGTCATGTTCCTGAAGCTTCGTGGCAAATGTATGCCCAGACTTGTAAAGAGAAGCTCTCTGGTGGGCCCTCACCCTAGTCCCCGCTGCCTGTCCAGGCTGGAGTATGATGCCGAAATGGATTCTGGTTCAGTGATCACTCACTGCCCCCATACCACCCCCTTAGGATCTGTGCACTTTCCCACTCCATTCATATTAGGCTTGGCCCACGGCTTGCATTGGCCATGGGCGTGGAAGTGACAGCCTTAAAGTACACGGCAAGTTTCCACTTCCCGCTTAAGGAAAGCATGTCCTAGCAAGCCACTGCTTTTTCATCCTTGACCCCAGAACAAACCTAACCACTGCCTTATACAGGCACCCCGTTAAGCCGGGCAGCATCCTTTCATCGAGGGATTAAAGACTTGCTATTGGAGGCCACTGAGCTGGGGAAGGGGGTTTTGCAACACTTTGAGATAATAACAGCTCAGTAGACGCTTGAGCGCCCTGGCTGTGTCTTCGGCCCCAGCCACCACCTACATTTTGCCTCCAGTGTCACTCTGCTGGTTGCGCCTCCCCATCTTTGGGCTCTGCTGGCCGTCTCCACTTCAGCTCCTCCGGCAGATCCCAGACCCAATGCACAGCTACTCCCTTTCCCTCCAGCTCTGACCTGACAGCTGCGGGCCACCTTCCTGCTCAACACCTCATGCCAGGGACAACAGAGCCAAAGCAACAGAGCAGAGCCAAGGCCACAGAGCAGGGGCCCTCAGCACAGAGGGCAGGAACACGGCTGGCCAGCCTACAAATGTTCCTTCGTGAATCCTGGGGGTGGTGGGGCCAGGATCTGAACCCAGGGCCTCTGAGCCCAGAATCAGAGCTCTATGGGCTCTGCCTTGCAGTGGCTGAAGTTCTGACTCCCTGGACAGATCTTCATAGGAGTACAAGGCCCTCATGTTGGAAAGAGATTAAGTAGCTCCCTAGTCCAATAAATAATAGGTGAACCATACAAAATGGCCATTTTTGTAGGCCAAAGCAGTCAGATATTGGCAATTTTACAGAGTTACCAGATTTGTGGCTGATGGAGCAACCAAACTCAATCCTACCCTATCTGCCAACATTCAGTTTGAATTTCCATCTGTGGTTCATGGAGTTTTCAAGCGGGGCTCTCAAATGCCCAGACAAATTCTAAAATAGCCTACAAGCAGCATATCTTCCTGGGACACCCATAGTAACCTCACAGCCAAAGGAAAACAGCATCACCCTGGATTGAGGTCAGTTCTCTTACAAACCTGTGGATAGAGCATCAGCCGTCTTCTCAGCTGTGTGAGTAAACAAATAAACAAAGTAATAATCAGCAAATCCGATCTCTTCAGGAGCACCATTTTCTTCTGTGGTTTATAATGTCTCAGACTTTGTGCCAAGGAGGAACTTGATCAAAAATACAACCCATCAGCCTCAGATTTTGAGAACTACCCTTCTTCTTTCTTATGTATCAGGAGATTTGTCAGTCACCACTCCTGCTCTGACCTAATTTGAAAGACCATCCCCACCTAAATTCCTCCCCTTCAGGCCTCCACCTTCAGGCCTGCGGATTTCACACTGACTGGAGGCCCTGAAGATAAATTCTCCAGTCTCATCCCCGTGTTTTCACCCCGAGATGCCCTTATTATGGAAGGAAGAGACAGAGGACGGACTCTGTGCAGAGCCAGGCACTGAGTTGGCCCCGTATGTGCTCAGTCGATTCAGTTGTGTCCGACTCTTTGTGACCCCATGGACTGTAGCCCGCCAGCCTCCTCTGTCCATGGGATTCTCCAGTCAAAAACACTGGAGTGGGTTGCCGCGCCCTCCTCCAGGGGATCTTCCCTATCCGGGAATCAAACCCAGGTCTCTATGTTGCCTGCATTGGCAGGCAGGTTCTTTACCACTAGCAGCATCTGGGAAGCCCCAGACATCTTGTTATTAATATTTCCACAAATCCCCACGTGACCCTGGATAGACAGATCTGGACCCATCAGACTTCAAGCCCATCCCCATCCTTATAGGAGGCCCAAGTCACTCATAACGTGAGGGCTCTTTTGCAAAAGTACAAGAAAGTGCTTTCCATCCCAGCTGGATCTGGCCTCTGCTCAGCCAATCCCCTCCCCTCCTGGCCTGACTGCCTTCAAGTAGATGGGGGCGACACCATCTAGCTGCCAAAAGCAGTTTGTTCTTGACGAGACAGGGTTCAAAAAGTCATGTGGCCATGGTTTCCTCCTCTGGTCCAGCTACCTAAATGCCCTTCCTGCCTGCCTTCCCACACTGGGAGCACAGCATCCAAAATTAAGCTGCCAGAAATAGATGCAGTTGGACCAGAAGTGGCAGGAAGTGCTCTGGGCCTCCTGGAACCTCAGTGCAGCCTGGTTCACCGTGGGGACCTACAGACGGCTAATTACGGGCAGCTCGGACTAAAGGCAGAGAAGGAGACTAGGGAGGTGGCTGCCAGAGGCAAATTCTGTCCTCTGCTTCCCTCCGCTTCCCATTCTTACCCTCCAGACTTCCTGTTGCTTTATAGGGTTGCTCAGCCTTCCAGCTTCCAGTCAATTTAGCAGAACTGGCTGTCAGGGTCCAGCGGTCAGTGCCTGAGCATCCATGCCCCCCAACAGCCTACATCCCACCCCGGGCAGCCAACATCACGATGTGCCTTCTGTAGCCACTTGCCCCAGACCTACAGTCAGAAAGAGACTAGTTCAGGTGGCGATGAGGCTGGAGGGGTGGGAATGCTGGCACCCCAGCCAAGGGTGATCAGCCAAATGGCAGGTCAAGGTTTGGAGCAGGTAAGAGATGGCTGGATGGCATCACCGATTCAGTGGACATGAACTTGGGCAAACTCCAAGAGACACTGAGGGACAGGGAGGCCTGGTGCGCCACAGTCCATGGGGTCGCAAAGAGAGGGACACGACTTAGCAACTGAACAACAACCACACACGTGTGTGCTTTCAGAAGGCTGCCCTGTTCTCAGTTGGAGGCGGCAAGGAGGGACGTGAGAAGGGGAGGCAGGTGGGGGCTGAGTGCAGGGGTGGCAGGGCCGTGCGGGGCTCCCCCGCTCTGGGCAGCCTTGGTCAGCCAGGGGAAAAGAGGAAGAAACACCCCCCCAACTCCTGCAGGGCTTCCCATAAGCCCTTCCCATAAGCCCTTCCCATAAGCCCTCAGCCTGCCAGGCCTGCCTGAGACCTGGGTAGGCAGCAGCTACAGGCGAGGGCTCCATCTGCACAAGCTCACTGGGGGCAGGCCACCTCTCAGGCCTGTCCAGCTGGAATCAGCACCCCCAGAGCATTACCCAGGGGGCCCCCAGAGTTGTGGAACAGCCACGGTGGTAAAGGAGAGGGAGTGATGACAAGTGGACAGGGGTGGTAGGAGCTGGGTACTGGGAGCTCCAAACCCTGTAAATCGCAGAGGGGAACACAGAGCTCGGGCCGGCCCTGGGGCTTCACACAGCGCCTTCCCTGTGCCTGGAAGCTCTCCTCCGCCCGGCTCCCTTCCCCACCCACGGGGCTGCTGGGTGAGCCTATGCCCTGAGCAGTCGCATAGGGTCCCACGCTCAGAGGCCCTCCTGCTCACAAAGGCCACGCACTGGACTTCAGGCTCTCCGTTGTCATCTTGAAATTCTTCACCGTTTTATCTTTGAACTTGTATTTTGTAAGTGATGTCAGATGGGACAATAGTGCATGCGTGTGAGCAGAGAAGGTACACCCGATGTGCGTGTCCACCAGGGTTCTGTGCGTCTCACCCTCCTGTGGCGCTGTTCACGCCCGCTGCCCGGCTTCTGTAATCCCCTCACCCTGTACCTGGACCACGCTCAGGCGGGCTCCAGGCTTCATTTAATATTCTGCCATCAGCCTCTTAAAATTCTCAATAATTTCCTCTCTGAACTTGTGTTTTGTGAATGAAATCTATCGGGACGATGCTCACAAGTGGAGCAGGTATACTCAGTGTGTGTCTGCGTTCCCTGGGCTCCACCTACACGGGATTCCAGAGAACCCATGACGTGTAGAAGGTCAGTGGGACTCAAAGTGAGCTGGAGATGAGCACGTGATGTGTGAGAGTGAGCTCTCCAGTCAACCAGAACTTGCTGCGAACACATGCGCTCATGGCGTTCTGAGACACATGGACCAAGGAACCCTGTCTCTTCCTTCCTAAGACATGTCTGGTCCCTGTGTTGGGCAAAGGATGATGCTGAAAAGTGGCGCAGAAGATACGGGAGAGTCAGGCAACCTCAGTCCATTTCCTTTTGGGTCCCTCTTCGCTCCGCAGTAGGACTAAGGCAGAGAGTTTGCTCAGTGGTAAAGAATCCTGCCCATGCAGGAGCCACAGTAGACAGGTTCCATCTCTGGGTTGGGAAGATCCCCTGGAGGAGGAAAGGACAACCCACTCCAGTATTCTTGCCTGAAAAATCCCATGGACAGAGGAGCCTGGAGGGCTACCATCCATGGGGTCACAAAGAGTCAAGATGGAGTGAGCAACTGAGTACGCACAGACGCATCCCTATGAATTCAATTCTATCAAAAAGCAAAGTAAAAAATAGTTGAGCATTGCCACTTTTCTGGTAAGAATGAAATACATGTGCATGCCAGAGCTATGAAATAAGACTTGTGTCATTTCAGTGGTTCTATGTATGAATTAAATGCTCTTATATTTCCATTTAAAACTGGCATTACACATTACAAACATGAATGATAAACTGCATGCCAACGATTTAAATTTTCAATTTTTTTTAGCGTATCATTAAATATAAAATTTAAAAAAAACATTGTAAGTCAAGAGAGAGACTGGGGAAGAAAGGAAAGAGCTTTATATTTTAGTACTTTCCAATGGCACTTTCCCTGCCTTTTGAACAAGAAGCCCTGCATTTTCATTTTGCACTGAGTCCTGCAAATTATGTAACCATCCCTGCCTGGCCAGTTCCTCCCTGTTCATCCTCCAGGACTCTACGTAGGCATCCCCTCCTCCAGGAAGCCCTCCCTGACTTCTCAAGGAAAGGTGGGCGTCTGCCCTGTGTTCCTCCACCGTGAACAGCACACCTCCCACCCCTGTGCTGTCACTACCTGTTTACCTGATCAGCTCCTCCACTGAATAGAATGGCAAGATTTACAATCCTACAGAGCTTGCTGCCTATCCCAGAGCCAGCCTAGTGCCTAGCACGTAACAGGTGTTCCTTCCTTGTTTGCTGCATGAATGAATCAGTCAATCCATCAACCAAATAACCAGTTAATCAGTGAATGAAGGAATGAAAAGAAAGTGCCCTGTGCCAGGCACCGTCCTCAGCGCTTTGCACGAATTGCCTGGGCAAATGAAGGAATGGTAGCATTGAGAGGGCAGAGAGGCCAGTGCTGCCCTGACCAGTGAGCTTCCCCTGTGAGACCCTGTGTGGTTCAGAGCTTTGGGCTCTTGGCCACAGCACTGCTCCTGACTCTTCTCCTGTCCTTTCCCCCATCACGTGTGGGCATAGATGCTGAGCATTTGGCACGTTACTTGAGGGTGAGAACCCCAATTCATCTGTATCTGAGCCCCACCCAAGTGTGGCCCAGAGTTTTGCACAGCATCAGTACCCATGACTGCAAAAAAAAAAAAAAGCATTTAAGAGAAGACAAGCTGGGACTTCCCTGGTGGTTCGGTGGTTACAAATCCACCTGCCAGTGCAGGGAGTTGCATCCCTGGCCTGGGAAGTGATTTTCTCAACCCAGGGATTACATTCGCATCTCCTGCTTGGCGAGAGGGCTCTTTACCACTGAATCACCAAGGAAGCCCTATGTTTGTTATAGCGGCTAGCACGATTTGTCCTGACTAAAACAGTATGCCAACATACCTCTTTGTAGGATTGCATCCAAACCCAAGTAACTGAAAAGCCAACCAAAGAGGCATAAACTGTCTAAAGTGGTTTTTCTGCATAACAAGAAGTTTGGGGATAGATAGCCCAAGGGTGGATCAGCTGCTCAAACACAGACTCTATCATTGCGCCTGGCCATCCTCGGTGTTGGCTTTTGTCTTCATGCTTATCAACTCATAGTCACAAGAAGGCTGCCATAGCTCTGACCTTTCGTTCACATCCCAGACCAGAAGAAAAGAACAGGGCAAAGGGCTAACGAGTCATGCTAGCCAAATCTGTCCCATCTACCCAACTTTGACTCACATTTCATTCACCATAGCTGCATCACATGCCCACTTCTGACCAATGGCTGGCCAGTGGGAATGATATTATTATGCCTACGTTAGTCCCGTGGTGATTCATTTCCTGGGGCTGAGGTTGCAGCTCACACTTCCTGTGAGCAGTGAATCTACTCAACTGCCTGAACAAACTGCAGCTTCTGTCTATGGGAGAAGGAGAGGAGTGAAATAGACATTAGGTGACCAACAGTGGCCTCTCCGGTGGCTGGTGTCCTCCTATTCTTCCTTCTTGCTATCACATCCTTTTCTTCAAACACGGCTGCTGTTAAGACAGAGCCAAGAGATGCCTGGCTGGATCCTTTGGCCTTTAAATCTCTGATAACAGGCTAGTAGCTGGGCTTCCCTGGTGGCTCAGACAGTGAAGAATCTGCCTGCAATGCAGGAGACCCAGATTCAATCTCTGGGTCAGGAAGATCCCCTGGAGAAGGGCATGGCAACCCACTCCAGTATTCTTGCCTGAAGAATTCCGTGCACAGAGAACCCAGGCTACAGTCCATGAGGTCACAAAGAACAGGACACAACTGAGTGACTAACACATTCACTTTCAACCAATCAGACAGTAACATAATTCACACTGCAGGCTAGAGCTTTCTCAGCCCCTAACACTCTAGGGCATCTCCTTTCTTTTCTAAAATATTACTGATTATTTTAAACTGGTGTCACAAATTAATGGAGCTATTTAAAAATTAGATCACTCAGCATTTGAGAAAGGGCAATGAAGCAGGGTTGATCATAGGCTGCCTGCAGGAAGGTGACTGCCGCCATACGTTTGGAAAGCAATCTGGCGTTAAGTATCGTGAGCCTTAAATATATTCAAACCCTTTAATCTAATAATTCTACTTCTGGGAAATCTCTCCTAAGGAAATAATTTGAATATGGAAAAAGCTTTTTGCACCAAGACATTCCTGGCAGGATTACTTATAATAGTGAAAACCTAGAAACAGCCAAAATAGCCAGCCATTGGAGAACAGCCATTGGAATATATACACAAATTCTGTATAGAATATATTCTACGAAGTGCAGATGCAATAGATGGATGGAGGGATGGATAGGCTCAAAGAATGGATGGATAGATGGATGATAGGGAGAAAAAGGGAGAAAGAAAGGGAGATTCAATTCAATGAACAGATACATTCCTTAAAAATGATGACTGCAGGGACTTCCCGGGCGGTCCAGAGGTTGAGATTGCACTTCCACTGCAGGGGGCAGGGATTCGATCCCTCAGCAGGGAGCTAAGATGCCCTGCAGCACGGCTCAAAAAAGAGATGACTGCAAAGGGTTTATAATGGGAAAAAGTATTTGGATAAAAGACATGACTTAAACAATGGGTACAATATGATTATTCGTATATGAAAAAAGGCTAAAATGAAATACTCCAAAGCACAGATGATTTTTGTTCCTTCTTTCTTTCCTACTTTATGCCTTTTTAAATTCTTCTCTTTTATAAGCTTATACAGTTTTATAATAAAAATTACTTTAGAAAAATGTGAGGGTTGCTAGGTGAACGTGGAAATTGGATGGGGTTAAGGGACAGTTTGTTCAGCTGGGGCAGCATTTGGCAAAGTCTTTGCCCAGCTCTGGGCTCCTCTCTGATGACCGCAATACTTGTTCGGCCAACTTCAGGTTCCTTCTCTCCAGGGCCTCCCTCGGGAGCCGGCTTCTCTCTCTCTAGCTTTGGCAGAGCCCTCCCCACTTCACCCCACCTTCCTCACCTACCAAGGGCTCTCTAGGTGGATTATGACTTTCTACAGGTATTTTCCATTCTGTTCATCTTGACTCAACTTGTCCGTGCCCAAAGCTCCAAAGCCATCCTGAGGTGGTCCTCCTGCAAACAGAGACCCACCCTTTTCTGTTGACTTTTGCTCATGCTGTTCTCGAAGGTGGTGGCCTTTGGCCGAACTTGCCCCTAAATGTTAGGACAACTCTTTGAATTTCCCTGGATACTGACTAGGGGAAAAAAAAATCTCAGACTTTTTATTTTCATTCAAATTCGATTGGTAAGAGTCATCCATCTTTTTGTTTGCCTGTTGTTGTTCAGTTTTACGGCTCTGTAATATCCCCACATGCAAATATACCCACACGCAATGTATTTATTTATCTACTTTTGTTGACAGAATCTGAGCTGCTTCCAATGTTGATATTAGTGTTGCTAAGAATACTTTTGTACATACCTAGGAGAAGAATTGCTGGTATGTAAGATTTGTGAAGGCTCAACTTTCATGAAAATGCCAAACTATTTTCCAAAATAGCAATAAAATTCTGAGAGGGGGAAAAATGTCCAAAACTCTCTGTATTATCCTCTCCATTTTTCTGTAAATCTAAAATGGTTCTTCTTAAAAAAATAGCCCTTTAAAAAATTACAGTGTGTATTACCCTTTCTAAAGTTAAAAATGACTCCAATTTAAAATATTTGGGAGGTACATTTTGATGTGATAAGATGAAAAGCAAAGGAAGGACAGACACAAGATTTATGGAGTTGGTCCCCTTGGGAGGGAGGGCAGAGCTCCTGGAGGAAAAGAGGGTGGCAAACAGCCCTCGGCGTCCAACTTCCTTGTCGGATGACGATGGACTGCTGTTTATTAGCTGAGAATAAAAGAAGGGAGGAAGTGAGGGAGGCAAGAGGAAGAGGATCTTTCGGGGAGAGCTCTAGGGGAGCATCATAAACAAGGATTATGTGCAATTCAGTTCCATACACCTGGGGCCAGTTAAACAACAGGAAGCAATCTGAAAGGCATTCACGCTGACTTAGAGAGAGGAACTGCTTTGTCAGATGGGCTGCTTGGCCTGTGCTAGAAAGCCGAACTTGCTCATAAATGTTAGGACCACTTTTTGAAGTCCCCTGGATACCAACTAGGGAAAAAAGTCTCAGACTATGTTTTATTTTCATTCAAATGTAATTGAGAAGGTTCATCCATCTTTTTGTTGTCTGCTGTTATTCCGTTTTAGGGCTCTGTAATATCCCCACATACAAATATACCCACATGCAATGTATTTATCCATTTATCTATTTCTATTGCCCTGGAGAAGGGAATGGCAACCCTCTCCAGTATTCTTGCCTGGAGCATCGCATGGACAGAGGAACCTGGTGGGCTACAGTCCATGGGGTCACAGAGAGTCAGACACGACTGAAGTGACGTAGCACACACTCTACTTCTTTTGACAGGGTTTGGGCTGTCAGATGCCAGCCCAAATGCCAGCCCTGCTGGCCATGTCACCCAAGGCGACCGTCTGCTCCCTGAGCAGCATGGGCGGGGCTGCAGGTCAGCACTCAGATGCCGGCTTTAGGATCCATCACCAGCCACGCCTATTGTGAGCTCTTTCCAAAGCTCAGCATTCTCATCTGTAAAACGGGGGAAAACAAGTAAGACTGAAGTGCTTACTCAGACAGAAAGTGAAAGTGAATATCACTCAGTCATGTCCAATTCTTTGTAACCTCATGGACTATACAGTCCATGGACTTCTCCAGACCAGAATACTGGAGTGGGTAGCCTTTCCCTTCTCCAGGGGATCTTCCCAACCCAGGGATCAAACCAGGTCTTCCACATTGCAGGTGGATTCTTTACCAGCTGAGCCACCAGGGAAGCCCAAGAATACTGGAGTGGGTAGTCTATCCCTTCTCCAGGGGATCTTCCCAACCCAGAAATCAAACCAGGGTCTCCTGCATTGCAGGAGGATTCTTTACCACCTGAGCCATGATGGAAGCCCTACTTAGACAGAGAAAATAGTCATGCGTCTATCATCTCTCCCTCCCCACCCCCAGGTGTGTGTGTGTCTAGATTCCCAGGTCCTTGCCCTGCTACCTGTCCCATACCCCACTCCTTCTGGCCAGGATGCAGCCCACCCCAGCCAGCTGGCTTGAGCATGGATCCCTGGCCTTGAGCCCCAGTGGGGTCCGAGGCTCTGACTCTGTTCCTCCCATTCATCTCCAGCCACCACCTCTGGGACAAACCGAGCCTCTCCCTCAGTCCTCTCAATCCACAGCTCCTGGAGATACATTGCTCTGACTGAATGAGTATTTCTCAAGCCCTTTCCTCTCCCTGGCCTGGCTTTCTTGGGACTCACATCACCGCTCACTTGGACCATCATCTCTGCCAACCACCTCTCCCTCCAGTCCCCAGCCTCCAGCCCCCCGCCTGCAGCCCCCCACCTGCAGCCCCCCGCCTCCTGTCCACCCTATTTCCGAGGCATGAGTCCAACCACCTCACCTACAACACTGGAGTCCTATAGAGACTCCCATTGCCCCTCTGCTGTGCAACCCTCATGACTCAGCTGATGTTCAAGGCCATCACCTCCCCTGGCTCCACTTCCACCTGGCCCCACTCTGACATGTACACCCAAAGTCCAGTCCCACCTTCTCCCCAACTTACCCCTGTCCCCTGCTCCTGACTCCTCTGCAGACTGATGGAGGCTGCTCCCCTGCAGGGAATGCCCTTCTTACCCTGGAGAGTGCTTAGTCCCCTCTGAGGTTCCAGCTGGGGCAGGAGGAGCCTTGCACCTTCATCCCAGCTGCCTTTAGTTCAGTGTCCACCCCACCTTCATGTGCCCGGGAGACCAATCTGTAGTCAGTATCTCCCTCCACTGGACTCTGAGCATGCTGTGGACAGGACCCCCCCGCCCCCAGCATATCCCAATGCCACACTCAGAAAGTATTCATCGAATAAATGCACAACTTGTTCCCTTTAAAGGGTAAAGATGTTTGACTTCCCACTGCAATTATATTTTCCCTCTCCTGATTCAAAACCTTGCCTTGCCTGGTTGGAGGAAGGACAAGTGGAAAACATCTGTCTGGTGGGTTGATCCGCGTCAGGATGAAGGATGGAAAGAAATCTGGTGTCTCCTGTTTACCATGAACGCTGAGCCTGGAAAGAAAAGCTGCAGCCACAGCAGGACAGATGAGTGGAGACAGCTGCCCCACTGGGGTCATCCCAGGGCTGACCCCCCAGATGGGGACTCCGGGGGACCAGGGGTCTGCGGGCCCCCCACCTTCTCTGGCCACCATGGGGAAGGGCTGGTCCAGACCAGCAGTTTGCTCAGAGACTCTTTTTTCTAAAGGACGTACATAACTTTCCCACCTTTCCAAGAAGGGATGGAAAGAGGACCTGTGTGGGTGAGTCTCTGCTGCCTCCCTGAGTAAGGGAATCTGGGGGCAATGTCCTGTTGGTGGATCACTGTATGCGTAAAAGAATAATAGAGGGTTTGCATAAGGATGGCGCCTGTCCCAAAGTCATCTTACAAAGAGAAAGGTGATCATGAAGAAGCTGGGAGTCCTAGGGGTCTGAGTCTGAACCTGAGATCCCTGGTCGGTGCCCATTAGCACTGGAGCTGCTAACACGGGGCATCTTATTAATGGGGTTATGCTAGTCCTTTGAAATGCTAATTGGAGCCAGGACAGCCCAGGGCAGCCTTAAGTAGTTCCCTGATCGTGTCCTGATTATGTTCCTCCCAAAAAATGCTCAGACCACAAATGTGGTCCCGAGGCCCCAGGGGGAACCTCAGCCTCGCCCAGGACCTGCTGGGTCAGAACCGCGTTTCAAGAAGCTCCAGGTGATTCCTGCTCACAGTCAGGATGGAGAAGCTCTGCTGGAGATGACAGGCCTCCTTGTGGGGTGGGAAGAGGGACATTCAGTCAGTGTGGCTCAGAGAGGGGAAGTGGGCCCATTCTGGGACACAGCAGAACGCCGTATGCTGGAACCAGAACCCTGGTCTTCCGGTCCCAGGTCCACTGCTCTTCTGGGGGAAGTGGCCCCAGAGGAGGAGGAGGCCGCCCGGCCCAGGCTGCTGCCTCCTCCTGGCTGGGACCATCACTGTGAGCTCGGGAAGCCGGGAGCCCGTGTGGGATGGGCCGGGGAGGCGTGCCTGCCTTCTTGCCCGCCTCCCTGGAGGGGAAGGTGGGCAAGCACCCCCTCTCGGCTGTCAGCTGCTCACAGGACCAGAAGATGGATAACTGCGGGGGATGAGGGTGTGGTGATAGGGGGTTTCCGCCTAAATCGCAGGCTCAGCTCCAGAGAATTAACAGGCCATGACCACAGCAGACCCAGGGCCTTTCCAGATAGACATCTCTCGCCTCCATGGAGCCATGTGCCCCTGGAGCTTCCTGCCAGGGGAACCCCCTTAGCCTCGGGGCTGGGATGAGAGGTTTCCAGGCCAAAACAGACCTCCTCGGGCTCAGTGTGGTAGCTTCCTGTGTGTGTCTATCAGGAATGTGTGGGCCTCCTCTGGCAGTCTCGTGGGGACTATATTGGAAAAAAACTCTCCCGTGTTTCTCTGTGACTCACACACTCAAAACGCATCTGACACGAGAAGTATGGGTTTTCCACACATCAAGCAATCATCTGCTACCAGTTTGGTGTGGGGTGGGGGTGGGAGGGTCCCATGATTCAACTCCAGCAGTAACCAGAGTCAGTCCAGACCCCACAGGTAAAGGGCTCTGTTCCACAAGACTGTAACCAGAGTCAGTCCAGACCCCACAGGTAAAGGGCTCTGTTCCACAAGACTGTAACCAGAGTCAGTCCAGACCCCACAGGTAAAGGGCTCTGTTCCACAAGACTGGCCCCACTTCAGAGACCAACTGCCAAGTCCAAGGTTGGCACCCGTCTTAGTTGCCTGGACTAACCAGCTATAAATCGGGGTCCCAACCCCTCCTGGTTTAGACATCTGCTAGAACAGCTCTCAGAACTCAGGGGCACGCTCACACTTACGTTGGCCAGTTTATTATATGATAAAGGATACAGATGAACATCCAGATGGGAGAGATGTGTAAGGCAACATTGGGGAATGGGGCAAGGAGCTCCCATGCCCTCTGGGCACACCAGGCCCCCCATTCTTCCACGATCTCAGCATCCCAGAAGCTCTCCAAACCCCTCCCACTACTAGGAATTTGATGAAGGTTTCATCACATAGACGTGATCGATTGTTAACTCACACTCCAGCATCTCTCCCCTTCCTGGAGAATAGGGGGAGCAGATGGGAGCTGAAAATTCCAAGCGTCACAGCTTGGTCTTTCTGATGAGTAGCTCCCATCCTAAAGCGATCCACCAAGAGTCATCTCATTAGAACAAAAGACACTCCAATCACCCAGCAAATTCTAAGGGTTTTAGAAGCTCTGTGCCAGGAACCAGAGGCAGAGACCAATAAGTATATTTTTCTATTATTTCATAGAAATATCACTCCCTTCCCCCCGACAGAAATCAGGCCACTGTTGGCCCTGGAGTGATCACAGAGATGCCCACCTCCTGTCCTCTGTGGGCCAGAAGAGGCTGTGTGGGGTGGTCCCCACACCCTCCAACCTTCCTACAGGACTCCAAGGAGCTTGCTGGTCTGGGACCTGGTGTAGCCCCAGGCTGAGGGCCCATCCCACCACCACACACCCCTGGGCTGGGGGCTCATAACAGTGCCATCCTCTTAAAGAATTGTGAAAAAATTAAATGAGACTTTCTTTTGATGCTTTGAACAGAGCCTGGCATAGTGTACCCTCCACATTGCTACACTCTTCCATTGTTAGAACTATCTTCCTCAACATCATTTCTCTGCTTCCCAAACCAGAGAAATGGTTTCCCATCCATCATCATGTCCTTCCTCCGGACCCTGCAACAGGAGCCAGGCCACTGTGCTACTCTATGGGGTCACAGCCTCTAAATCAGCCACCAGACACCCTGACCCCGCTGGCCATCACGCCCTGGAGGGTGGACTAATCTTAACAAGTCACTTTCAATGACTAGAACTCAGCAGAAGTGACGGATGTGCCTTTCAGAAAAAAGCAGAGACATTATTTTGCTTGACAAAAGCTATGGTTTTTCCAGTAGTCATGTATGGATGTGAGAGTTGAACCATAAAGAAAGCTAAGTGCTGAAGAATCGATACTTTTGAACTGCAGTGTTGGAGAAGACTCTTGAGAGTCCCTTGGACTGCAAGGAGATCCAACCAGTCAATCCTAAAGGAGATCAGTCCTGAATATTTATTGGAGGGACTGATGATAAAGCTGAAGCTCCAATACTTGGGCCACCTGATGTGAAGAGCCAACTTCATTGGAAAAGACCATGATGCCAGGAAAGATTGAAGGCAGGAGGAGGAGACCACAGGGGATGATGGGGTCACAAAGAGTCGGACATGATTGAGCAACTGAACAACAATTAAAAGGCTGCAACGTCCGTCTCTGTCTCTCTGATCACTCGCTCTAGGGGAAGCCAGCTGCTACGTCCTGAGACAGCTTTAGGGGAGGCCCAGGTGAAATCACCATTAAGTCTTGAGATGACTGCAGCCCCAGCCAACACACTGACTCATCCTTGTGAGGATTCTGGACTCACAGAAACTGAGATACAATAAAGAGATGCAGTCTTGAGTTTGAGGAAACTTTGGTACACAGTACACATTTACAGAGTACTCCTGTATCTCAGTGAACTCCTATTCATCATTCAAGACCCAGGGGAAATGCCACCTCCTCCATGAAGCCTACCAAAAACTTTGAACTCACTCCATTCTCAGTGTCTGCCTTAATGTCAGTTTATAAGACAGGCTTTCTCCCCCAGGGAGATTGTGAGTCCTTAGAGGGAAGGGACAGGACTTAATCCTACCTAGATTTTCTGGGCCCTGTCATTCAGCTAGTCCTCAGAGTTTATTTAAAAAAATAATAACTTAAGCAGCAGCCACCACCCAACAGGCCTCCAACCTGCACACTTAGCCTTTGGTTTCAAGGTCTTCTTGGATGCTCCATCCAAGGTCACATACTAGCCAGCCAGGACTGGAGCCCGATTCTCTCTTCTCTCTCCCAGAGGTATCACAGCACTTCCCAGTGTCACACCAGGGCACACCTCACCCTCCACCCAAGCTAGCACACCCAGCCACCACCCACCACTGGGTGAGACCACCCAGGGCCAGATTCGGGGGGCAGGAAGAAAGGGTTTCTGTTCCTGCATGTTTGCTTCTGACTCAGCCACCTCCCAAAGCCCCCATCTGCCAACACCATTACAGTTTTTTGTCCCGTCACCTTCGCAAGTTAGGTTTCAACAAATGAGGTTTGGAGGTCAGGGTAGCATAGGACACACATCCAGCCCATCCATCGCTCTCAGGATGGACAGGGTCCTGAGGCCACACTCCAGGCTGCTGGACCCCCTTCAGGCTTTTCACAGCACAGCTGTCGTGAGTTGAATGGTGACCCCTCCAAAAAAAAAGATAGTTCCTATTCCAGAACCTGTGATGTAACCTTATTTGGGGAAAGGGTCTTTGCAGATGTAATTTAAGGATCTCACAGTGAGATCATCCTCACCGTGGACGGGCAGGATCTAAATCCAGTGACAAGGGCCCTTGCAAGAGACAGAAGAGGGAGACACAGGAAGATATGGGTGTGATGTGGCCACAAGCCAAGGAACGCCAGCCACCACCAGCAGCTGGAAGAGGAGAAGGAGACTCCACCCCTGAGAGCCTCCAGAGGGACCTAGCCCTGCTGACACCTAGATTTTGGACATCTGGTCTCCAGAACTGTGAGAGAATAAACTTCTCTTTGTTTTTTTAAGTTTGTCGTAATTTATTGCTGCAGCCCCGGTTTGCTAACACAACAACTTGTGTAGAAAAAGATGCTGTTTTGGCAGCTCAGGTTCAGAGGCACTGGGGTCAGCAGTGATCGTGGTTCTGTGGTTTCGGGGACCGTGTCAGTGGTAGGTTGTCTCCTGCTCTTAATGGCTGGTTTTCCCCATTCGCTTAAAGTGATGGTTCCGGGGGAAATGGCAGGCAGGCCACACACCCCACCCCCATCAGAGGGGGCATCTGGATCTGGCTCTGAGGCTCTGCAGAAGTTGGGCAGCAGTGTGTGTGAACAGGCAACACAAGTACCCAGACTGCTGGCCCCCAGGGATCCCTGAGGCGGAAGTCCCCAGCCAAGGCCTCCTCCAGCTGCCCACCGTCCCAGCCACTTCCTGCCGTGTACGGGGCCTGCAAAGTTGGGAAGCTGGGAGAAAGCTCTGCTCAGGCCAAGGGTGGAGGGTGGGTTGGGGGCTGCGAAAACTCTGAGCAGAGGGTGGCCTGCAGAGACCTACAGCTGAGGACCTGATGGATGGGAGGCTATTAAGGGTAAAGGCAGGAGGCTGGAAGACCAGGGCAGACAACAGGCACGGTGAGTGTGAGGCGGAGAGGCAGATTGGCCAGGGAGGGACCCTTCTGGTTGCGGGAGGAACTAGAGCACGTCCCCACCTGGCGCCGGGCAGAGACGGGGATGCCAAAGAGCAGAGCCAGTGAGAATAAACGCATACAGAACTCCCGAGGCTGACAGGGTGATCAGGAAGCTGAAATCAGGATGCCGTGAGCATGACTCCTGAAGTTAAGAGCCTGGGGTGGTGGGTCCTCAGCGTCCCCAGAGCTGTCCCCGCATCTTTGCCTCCAGGAGCTGAAAGAACGTTCCCTCCGCTGCCGCAGAAGTTGACTGGCTCTGACAACACCCTAGCGTCCAGGCTCGGTTTGTATCTCAGAGGCCGAAGAGACGGGGATGGTTTTCCTCTTTCTGCTGAAATCGTGGGCCCTTCCATCCCCTGTGTGTGTCTGAGCAGCTGTTAGAGACACTTTCCGCAGGACCCACTGCAGGCTGGTGATGCTGCCACCATGTGGGGCCACCTTCGTGCCCTCCAAGGTGTAACCCAGGTCCAGATTCACAAACATGTCACGTCAAACATTTCTGTTCATTTTCACTGAAAATGGAAGAAAACAGTGCTGGGTCTGCTGGGGGTGAAAAAAAGGCAAAGCAACCCCCAGCTGCCCCTTCAAAGCCCCTTTTCAGTGTGTGGGAAGCTGAATGCAGCAACTTCAAGGGTCTCAATTTCCAAAGTTTCCAAGTTTGCAGGAACTTGGGGTTGCTAGGAGCACCCCAGTCATTGGCACAGGAGGGCAGAGTCAGTGACAGGCGGCACTCATCCACGCACACGGGTGCATGGGCACCATTCTTTCTGCTGCTTCCCCATCTCTGCCAGGTGCCAGGTGGAGACATCCTTTCCTTCCTCCCGCATCCAGGAGGGTCCCTCCCTGGCCAGGGAAGATCCCCTGGAGGAGGATATGGCAACCCACTCCAGTATTCTTGCCTGAAGAACCCCATGGACAGAGGAGCCTGGCCACTACAGTCCACAGGGTCGCACAGAGTCAGAACTGACTGAAGAGACTTAGCCCGCATGCACACAAACTAGCAGTGATCATTCCTGAACGGTGGAGTTTGGGATGGGTCCTCTCCAAAGGCCTCACAGGGGCCCCCTCTAGCCCATCAGCCCTTTCCAGGCTGATTGCCTAAACACAGTGGGTACAAAATCACTTTCCAGAACCACACTGCCCAGGTCAACCTGCCAGGTGAGGTGACAACATTCCTTCCACCAGGCATCCTCCACCAGGGCAGCCGCTACCCGCCCACACGAGTATCGCCAAGGGCCAACATCAACAACATGCAGGAGTCTGGAGTCGGCTCCAAAGAGCGAGGGTTTGGGAGAGAGGACCACAGTGAGGACCCCGGCCCCTTCCAGAGGACCCAGCAGGGAGCAGAGGGGTGGGGGGACTCCTGTGAACTGCTGGGCTGGGGCAATGTGGCAGGAACAGCCCCGCCATCCCCACAGGGCACACGCTTGGCCTCGTTTTTGTAAAAGGTGGCTCGTATCTTGAGAAAAGTGAGTCATCATCTCACACAGGCTGGGACAGTAAGAATCCAATCTCTTTTCTGGGACTCAGAAACGGAGACTGCCAGACTCAGGCTCCTCCAGGGTTCATAGCAAGTCTCTTAGTGTGGGTGGTGGGTAAGGATATACCAGGTGGAGCCTTACTGAGAAATGAGCCTGGGGCTCCAAAGGCCTTGCAGGTCCTCAGCCACGTGAGGGGGCAGAGGAGCCATGGCCAGGACCCTGTGCAGGGGCCGGGCCTGCATATCTGTGCACGGGGTCTCCAGATGCTTCAGATGATTTGCACTAAAGGTGGGCTGACCAGCCCATTTCAAAGATTAGGAAACTGAGGTCCACAGAGATTAGCAGTGGGTGACACAGAGGTAAGAATCAGAGCCAGGACTGAGTTCCAGTTCTTTAAAGACCTAGGAAGTTATTTCCTACTTTGGAACTGTGTCGTCCACTGCTGATAAAGCACGTTGGCGCTCTCAGAGATCCCTTTCTGCTGGCAACTGTCTGCTTTCAGTTCAAATTCAAATATGAGGAATTCTCTGGTGGTCCAGTGGTTAAGACTCTGCTCTTCCAGGGCAGGGGGTGTGAGTTTGATTCCTGGTTGCAGAACTAAGATCCCACGTGCCGCAACTAAGGCTCAACGCAGCCAAAAAAAAAAAAATTAAAATATAAAGGCCTACACAGCTGCTCACATGGCCCAGGTAGAGGGGAGATCGGTGGTCTGAGAAGTGCCCTTCAGAGTCCAGAGCAGAGCAGACCCCAGTTGTGTGTCTTTCAAGCCTGACTGGGTCCTTCCAGCACTACGTAGGGCCTGGGACCACCTGCCTGCCCCACTTCCCCCCCGGGACCAGTTCCGATGTCTCCAGTGTTTTCTCTGCTGATGAACCAAACAGAGGCCCTGTCCAACCCCCTCCGAGCTCGAGGCTAAACAGCAAGACGAGAGGAAGTAAGCAAATGTCACCTCTGAGAGCAGGTGCCAATTTGAGGCCCTGGGGACTCTCAGGAGACGCCTACACAGACCTGAAGAGGGAGGGTCCGTGCCTGGCACCTGCCAGACAAAAATGTGTGACTGATGAGAAAAACGCCAGACAGAGGGAAAGAAAGCCATTCTCAGGATGCTCTCTAGCCGAGTGCCAAGAATTCTGAAGGAAAGATTCTGAGTGTGGCAAACAACTAAGAATTAATTCGTAAGATAATTCCTAAAATAGAATTCATGTCTTCCAGGAAACAAGGACTTCGTGGTAAACTCAGAGATGATCAGAACCTGGAAACCTCTATGACCATCTGAGCTCCCGCCCCCAACATTTGAGGAGGGGGATTAGGAGCCCCCGATCACTCCATTGCTCAGTCGCTAAGTCGAGTACAACTCTCTGCAACCCCATGCACTGCAGCACTCCAGGCTTCCCTGTCCTTCACTATCTCCCAGAGTTTGCTCAGACTTATGTCCATGGAGTCAGTGATGCCACCCACAGGTGGATCCAAACTCCCAGATGAGAACAGGAAGCACTGGCTAAGCCCCAGCACTGGGGGAGTCGAGGGGTGGGCAGCGTGCAGCTGAGACGTGGCTGCTTAAATGTTCCTGCAGAGGAAGGAAAACAGTGGCATGAATGAACTGAGGTGGTCCCAGGAGGTTGCAGAGAAATGCTGCAAGTGCACTCCAGCCGATTATAACCTACTTACAGCAGGTGTAGACACTACAGTGATATTTTTAAAAAACAATAATATCCAGACTTATCACTGCATTCACAAACCCAGCCAGCTGTTCAGGGCACTGCTCCAAGGGAAGAAGGGAATGTCCTAGGATGTTACAATTTTACTGCCCCCCACCAAAAAAAAAGAAAGAAAAACCATGCCAGAAGTGAATGAGTCTGAACATTAGCTCTGGGCTAAGGTGAGACAGGACTCCAGGGCCCTGGGAATGAGTGCATGGCCTCGGAGGCAGAAGACCCCAGCACTGACCGGACTGCCACGTCTAAGCCCCCATTTCTTCACCTGCAGGACTGGGGTAACAGTGCCATCTTAAACATCACTTGCTGTGAAGATTATATTCGATGAGGCATATAAAAGTGTGCTTTGCCAATTGTAAAGTTCCTGCAAATAAATAAATATATTATATATATATGTATGTGTGTGTGTGTATATATATACATATACATATATATGGCACACAGCATGTGGAATCTTAGCTTCCAGACCAGGGATCTTTGCAGGGAAGGGACCCACATCCCTTGCATTGGAAGCGCAGAGTTTTAACCAATGGACAAGCAGGGAAGTCCTAGAAGGCCTTTTTAAATAAGAAATGGTATCTCCACCAGCTGTCTCAGAGATAACAATGAAAACTGAAACAAAATACAGTGAACCAGACGCAGGGCAAACACAGGGACTTCACATCTTTACCAGAATCCGAGGACCTGAATTTAGATTCCAGCCTCAGCTTGCCAGCTATGCGACCTTGGGCAAGTCATCTTCCTCGTTTATAAATCAAGGAAGTAGGAGCCGGAAAACCTACAGGGTCCATTCTAAGCCAAAAGTTGCATGAATCTGTACCCTGTGCTACCTGGAAAAGCTTCTGAGGAAATGCATCGAGTATTATTTCCACTGAGGGACTTGCCTAGTGGCCCAGTGGTAAAGAAACTGCCTGCCAAGCAGGGGACGTGAGTTCGATCCTGGGTCCGGAAAGACCCCAAGTGCTGCGGGGCAACTGAGCCCGTGCACCACAGCTACTGAGCCCATGCGCCCCAACAACAGAAGCTTGCCTGCCTCAGAGCCCGTGCTCCACAGCAAGAGAAGCAACAAAGACTTAACACAGCCAAAAGCAAATAAATTAATGAACTTTTAAAGTATCGTTTCCATTGAAATCATGATGAGCTAGCTAAAACGGCTTTACGCATTTGCTTTGCAATTTCTTTTACCTTCTACCCCATCTCTATCTGCTGGAATATTGTCCACTATCCACCTAGAGGAATCAAACAATGTAGCTAATAAAGTAAATTAACAGAGGGATGCTGTATGTTGTGTCTTAGAAGAGACTATACCTTTTCCTCACAGGTGTACAAATGATAGAGCATTTGTAAAAAACTTATACTTACTTATCCAGAAAGATAACTCCTCTAAATTACAAAGAGCAGAAACTGTACAAGCCATTCTCCAAACCACAAAATCCAATAAAAGCTAGGCTGGAATGCTGAAAGTCTGAAAAGCAAAATAGATGGATAGATACATGGATAGACAGACAACCCAGTTGAAAACTAGAAGAGCCTTTCTTTTGGGTTGAGAAAATGAATTATAAATACAACAGAGAATTAGAATATGACTTGTCAAAATTTATCCCATACCACTGGAGGCAAATTCATAGTATAAAGAGGCCTTCATTATTAAAACAGCACAGTTTCCACTTCTGGGATGACTGAGAGAGTAACTTCATGGAAGAAGTGAAGCTGGCAAAAACTATTTTTTAAAAAAAGACAATTTAAAGTCTCTGGGAGCTGCCTTAAGGGCATATGACAAACAAAGAAACATTTACTCGAGAAAATCTACTAAAATTCAGTAAGAACAGCAAGTCTGTGGCATTTCAACCGCAACCTGCACTCTCCCTCTCCACTCCAGCTCAGCCTCACAGAAGCTTCGCTCCACATGTGTGTGGCCTAGAAATCAGGGCTCCCCGACCCCTCAAATCCTAATCAAGGCTTATATATCTCATCAGGAGGGACCAACCACCAGCATTTCTCATTCTGTCAACTCCAAGATGAAAAGGCTAAATTCCCAGTGAGTGTGTTGCAGAAACCAGTACTCAAGAAACCAAGCACCAAGCTCGGAGAGTTGGAGAATCAGGTTTATTAGTCCGGGGACCCAGAGGAGTTAACACTTCAAGCTCTGAGCCCCGAACAAAGGGGTTACAGAGTTTTTATACCTGGACAGGCATGATTAAGAGGGTTTGTGGGTTCACAGGGGCTGGGCGATTGTAACGAGCAGGACAAGGGTGAGTTCCTTGTCCTGCTCCAGTTCCTAGTATTGTGAGTCCCCACTTTCTGAGACCTACGGGATCCAGACTTTGCAAGGAGCAAACTGAGTTACAGAGGCAGAAGGAGCAGGAGGTTATGTAAAATTTTAACTTTTCGTCTTCAAGCGTGTCATGGGACAGAGGCTCAGCCCAAGCAGGGCAGGCTAAGAGGACTGGGGCCCCAACCCCTCTGCCCAGCTCACTCCTGGGTCACAGGTTCCAAGGAAGAGACACGCTGAGGATTGCCTCCAGAACTAGAGGATTTCTCAGGGGAAAAGCGGTCCATGAGAAAAGAAGGTTCTCTGAAGTGCTCCCAAAAGAACTGAATTTATTTAAAACAGAATGTGAGAAAGTTCATGCCTAAGGGCACTCTTGAAAACAACAGCCCCTCTTTATTAAGAACAATAAGCTAAACCCAAGCTAGATAGTTCACCAGAGAGAACCAGAGAAAGAGACAGCCAAGAAGAACCCTCCTGAGCTCCAAACAAACCTTGAAACTGGCCTCAAAATCTACCCCTGCCTGATTTTAACTGGATCAGACTGTGGAGGGATTTAAGTCTCTGGGCATTTTTTAAAACAATAGAGCAATCAGCAGGTGGAGTCTATTACCTCCTGCTGGACTGGGCATTTTACCATTTGAAGCAAACAGCTTAACAGAGAAATCAACAGACAGCACTGCTAAAACCACTGTCATCCCAGAGTCCTGGGCTCAGATTCCTGCCCCAGGCTGCATCCTCTGAAGACAACGAAGCCTCTAAAATTGATTGTGGTGGACGCACAACTCAGAGAATATACTAAAAACCATCAGGCTGTGCACTTAGCTTTTTTTAAAAAAAATTTTATTGGAGTATAGTTGATTTTTAATGTTGTGTTAGTTTCAGATGTTCGGCAAAGGGATTCAGCTACACACACTCATATATTCATTCTTTTTCAGATTCTTCTCCCACATGGGTTTTTACAGAATATTGAGTAGAGTTCCCTGTGCTAGAGCTGTGCACTTTCAATAGATGAACTATATGGTAGATGAATTGCATTAATAAAAAAGGAATACAAAAAGTCAATGACCTCCATATTCATCGCAATATTATTTCAAAGAATCTGGTCTTAAAAAAACAATGCAATGGAAACAAAGCTCAATGACTTGGACAGTTGAAAAGATGATGGAATTAATTTCTGGACATCTTGCCTCTCCTGTTTCTCTTTAAAACAGTCTGGATTTCTGCCAAATGGTTTCAATTGCTCCCTGAAAAAGCCTCGTTTCGAAAGATCTTCTCTTTTTTTTTATTTTAATTTTTTTAACACCAAAAACATGTTGTGTTGGGTATAGCCAGTTAACAATGTCGTGGTAGCTTGAACAGTGAAGGAACTCAGACGTACAAATGCATGTACCCATTTTCCCCCAGACCCTCCTGCCATCCAGGATGGCACACAGCTTGGAGCAGAGTTCCATGTGCTATACAGCAGGTCTTCGAAAGACTTTCTCTAGTTTGACTCTCCACCTCTGAATGGAAGGCCTCTCGATGCTCCCAGGAGAGCATCCATTCCCTCGGGTCCCTGTGACACCTCTGTGCCCTGAGTCATTCCCTATCAGGTGCCCCACGGGTGGGGCCCCCCATCCTGGGTTTTGAAGCTCCACTGTCAGTATGGCTCACATCCTGAAGTGGTACAAGAGCAGGGGCCCAGACAGCCTGAAAGAAGCCAGCAGTCAGCTCCAAAGGTTTCTGATCAGATCCCAGTCCTGGGAAGGAATCTCATTTTCCCAAAGATCCTTTCAACCAAGTCACCACCACCACTCCTGTGTGATCAGAGGGACGTGGAAGCTACCTGTCTGAAGAAGAAATTCTCTCATTCAAGAACCTCGGGTCCATTAGACTCTACCACTTACCAGGCAGGGCCCTTGGCCTCCCTGAGCCTCAGTCTCCTCATCTGTGCAATGGGTGTACTATTGTAAGAATTAAGTCAAATATTGTGCGCGAGAGAACTTTGGGTTTCTTCTTGTCTTCCTCAACTGCCATGGGCCAGGAGCTCACACCAGTCCATCTCTTGTCCATTCCCTCAGCCCCCTTTGCCCCTGATGAGGAGGGGGACATTTCCCTCTACGCGTCTAGGTTCTTCTGACTGGTCTAAGAATTAAATTGACATGAGAAGGATTAACAGGAGAAAATCAAGCAAAATTTAATAACATGTATACATGGGAGAGGCATCCCAGGGGGCACTGGTGGTAAAGAACCCGCTGCAGGAGACATAAGTGACGTGGGTTCGATCCCTGAGTCAGGAAGATCCTCTGGAGGAGGGCATGGCAACCCACTCTAGTACCCTTCCTGGAGAATCCCATGGGCAGAGGAGCCTGGCGGGCTACAGTCTGTTGGGTAGCAAAGAGTCGGACACAACTGAAGCGCACACACACACACATACATGGAAGAGACCCAGGAAAACTGAACAACTCACCAAAATGGCCAAAGTCCTCACTTTAAATGCCACCTTTAGCGAAAGACAGCTGAGGGTTGGGGGTATTGGAGTGAGACTGAAAGGGAGGAGGGCAATTCACATGCAGTTGGGAAATCAAGTGTTTAGTAAATAAATGTTTGCTGGGCCAAGCACAGACAATGGACATAGAGTGGACTCTGATCTCTAAATGTTTCCCCACCACACCCAGTACATATTCTCTGCAGATGTCTCTGGTGATCGCTCTATGCATATAATAGACCTTCTATCTAAATTCTTCAGACACTTAGGGGGAAAGTAAATTTCTTTCCTGATTCTTTTGGGCCCTAATCATTTTCAGCACGAAAAATAATCAACATGCCAGAGACATTTAGGGGTGACCAGTTTTGTTCCCTACTCTCCAAGCAGTCACGTACAGATGTGAGAGTTGGACTATAAAGAAGTGTGAGTGCCCAAGAATTGATGCTTTCAAACTGTGGTGCTGGAGAAGAATCTTGAGAGTCCCTTGGACTGCAAGGAGATCGAGCCAGTCAATTCTAAAAGGAAATCAACCTTGAATATTCATTGGAAGGACTGATGCTGAAACTGAAGCTCCAATACTTTGGCCGCCAGATGTTAAAAGCAAACTCATTGAAAAAGACCTGATGCTGGGAAAGACTGAGGGCAGGAGGAGAAGTGGGCAATGAGGATGAGATGGTTGGATAGCATCATTGACTCAATGTACACGAATTGGAGCAAACTCCAGGAGATGGTGGAGGACAGAGGAGGCTGGCATGCTGTGGTCCATGGGGCTGCAAAGAATCATACATGACTTAGGACTGAACAACGACAGCAACACTCCAAACAGACTCAATTTCATGCTTAGAGGTGGCCTGGGTTCCAGAGAACCCCAGGGCTTCCAATCAAAGGCTGCTTAGTCTGACTTTAACTTAAATTGAACCAAAGGTGAGTGATCCAGAAAGTAACCATCACATCCAATGAGATGGACAGAGACCTTCAGGCCCCTGCCTCTTAGGTCTCCTGTCTGCATTATGGAACCCAACCTGGTAGCCATGGTGGGACTGGTAAGAGGTGATGGATGCCAGGCACTGGATGCCCTCGACTAAACCCATACCCCCTGGTGTTTATAAACCCAGCTTCTAGAGATCTTCTCTGAAAATCAAAGCTCTTGGCCAGGTGGGAGGAAAATCATCCAGGGTCCAGCCTGAGACCCAGCATCACTCCCCACGTGCACCTGCCTCATCCAGCAGGGCCCTGGCACAGTGGACTGTTTCGCTGCCACTCACCAGTACTCTCTGGATTAAGCAGCAAAGCATAGAAGCCTTCCAAAAGCCCAGCCAGAAACGTTACCCTGGCAAAGCCCAAGTGCCACAAGAGAATGTGGGTGGCAGGGTGGGGGTGGGAATTAGGTGTCAAGATAACGTCCAAGTCACAACTCCTACTGTCGACGGCAGGCCGACACTGTGCCCTCAGACCTAGCCACCGGACAAAGTCAAAGGCAGCCACTTTCCCAGGGAGATCCTGCTTCCACCCCAGGGGCATCAGTCGTGCAGTCAGCACGTTCCTTTTCTACACAGCGTGAAAGGACCCACACCAGAGCCTGGCACCTCCGCACAGTCAGGACCAGAGAAGGGCCTTTGGGGCACGAGGACACCGGGGAAGGTGAGGTCCCACCAGGAGGGGAAGTCTTTGACCTTCTGACCCTTTGGCTACTCTGGGGCCTCCTCCCCGTCTCACTGGGGGCTCCTCCCTCCTCTGACTGTCAAGGATTGAATCATGCCTCCCCCACAAGAAAATATGCTGACATATTTTCAGTCATGTGAAGTTGACCTGATTTGGAACTAGGGTCTTTGCAGGTGGCTCCAGTGGAGCTAAGATGAGGACCAGGGAAGGCCCTTCATCCAACATGACTGGTGTCCTTAGAAGAAGAGAAGATTGGATGCAGAGACACACATGGCAGATGCCATGTGACAGTGGGGACCGCAGCTGCAGGCCAGGGACAGCGGACCGTCACTGGGGATGAGGGAGGTGAGAAATGATCCTTCCCAGGGTCTCAAGGGAGCACAGCTATGCTGACATCTTGACTTCTGGCTCCTAGACTCCAGGGTTCAACATGACCCTCTCCCTGGGCCCCAGCACGAACCTCTGAGTCAAGAGACTTCTACTTATTTCTACTTTTCCAGCAACAAGAAGGAAAAAAACAACTTGGATCTGAAAAGCAAAGAGAGAATTAAGAAACCAAGAGGCTGGATTCCTGTTGTCTTAAGCCACCCAGTATGTGGGGCTTTCAACCGTGAATATTCACTGGAAGGACTGATGCTAGAGCTGAATCTCCAATACTTTGGCCAATTCATTAGAAAAGACCCTGATGCTGGGAAAGATTGAGAGCAGGAGGAGAAGGAGGTGACAGAGGATGAGATGATTGGGTGGCATCACCGACTCGATGGAAATGGGTTTGAGCAAACTCTGGGAGACAGTGAAGGACAGGGAAGCCTGGCATGCTATAGTCCATGGGATCACAAAGAGTCAGACACAATTGAGCAACTGAACAAAAATGTGAGGCTTTGCTGCAGCTAATATGGGCCCCCAATTCTGAAGGCTAAACCAAATCACCACCTCCATCCATCTCCCACGGAGGGACAGAGATAGGGGGGCAGGGGAGCTGAGAATCCTCATTGGAGAAGGAGGTCAGCTGGGGTGGGGAGGTGGTCCAGGGGTGTGCAGGACAAGAGAGGGTGGGCACGAGGGAGAAAGACAAGGGGGTGCTGTCTCCAGGCAGAAAGGGGCCCCAGGAGAGTGGAATCAGGTCAACAGAGGAAGCCTCCGATCCTTTCCAGCTGTGGGTCCTGAAATGGCTGGGCCTAGAATTGAATCAAGTCTCCTCTCTGCTTTTTGGAAACTCTAGAGCTCCTGCCAACAGAACAAAAAGAAAGCCCCCAACACACCTATCTCCTGTCTCAACATATATATTTGATTGCCCCAGTGTCCTGCCTAACCCCAAACTATAAATGACTCCCCCACCTCCAGCCAAGCTTACACCGGGCTCAAGGCGACCCTCTCGATGGATCCAGCCTGAATCTCCAGTTCAGGAGAATTCCAGTCATTTCTACTTTTCCAGCAGTGAAAAGGAAAAAAACAACTTGGATCTGAAAAGCAGAGGGAGAATTAAGAAAGTGCCTCAGCTCCAGGCATCTTTTTTTTTTTAACCACTAACCGGGCAATGAATAATTTATAGCCAAGAATGTTTGTGGGGGGGATAAAACTGTTGACAAGTCAAGAAAAACCTCTTAGCAGCCTAACGGAGCAATCCATCTTCAAGAAACACGTTTCAAATGCATAGTTTGTGAAGACGTTGGTTGAGGTTGTTTCCTTTCTCCTTTTTTTTTTTTTTTTCCTTTTTTTATCTATATGGAAATCGGTGGGTGCTGAAATATGTTTCACTTCAGCACGAACTAGGGCTGAATGATAGCCCAGGCAAGAATTAAATCATCACTTCATACTGCAAGAAATAAGCACAGAGCTGGGCAGAGACCCACGGCGCCCACGGGGGGTGGAGAGCAGGAGCTTCTAGGAGCTGAACAGAGGCATCGGGATTCTAGGCAGGACTGCATGGGAGCAAGGGGGTGGTGGATCCTGGAGAAGTTTTCTGGCCGAGGTCCCCCAAGCCAAGTGGTGGTGATTACACATTTGCAAAGAGCAGGCATCCTCCCCAAGTCCTCCTAGATCTGGGCATCACGAGGGTACGGCAAGGACTTTGTGACAACAGTGGCTAGATGGATGACAGTATGCTCAGCAACCTGACGGCTACAGGGTCAAGCCTGTATCAAGCACCCACCACGGCCTAGAGCCAAGCTCCTCCTGGAGATGCTGTTGCTCAGCCCCGATTACTGTGTGGCCCTCTCCCGGCTCCAGCAGGGCCACTTGGGAGCCAAACCTCCAGGAGATCTCAAAATGCTGCTGAATGCCACACAAATACAGATGGTAGAACCTGCCCTTGAACCTAGGTCTCACTCACAGGCTCATTCATCTCCCGTGGTCTTAGGGAGGCTGACTTGGTTTTCCAGAAGTTGGCAGGTATTAGGAGCCCCCCTCATATTCTCAGTGGCCCCCCCTTCCTGCTCTGGGCTCCTGGCTGACCAGGGTTCAAGTGGTCAGCTGAGTGGGTAGGCTGAGACCCAAGTCTAGACCACAGCCAAGCAGCTCCCCTGGGGTCAACACAGGTGAGGCTGGCACCTTTCACGGTAACTGTATTAGTAAGCTACTGCTGGGTAACAAATGACCCCACGCTCAGCAGCTCTAAAGCAACAACATCTGTTGCCTCAAGGTTTCCATGCACCGGGAACCCAGGGACAGCTTGTCTGAGTCCTTTCACTCAGGGCCTCTCACAGGGCTGGAAACCATGTGTCTGCTGGGGGACTGCAGTCACTTCAAGGTTCAACTCAAGCCTCACACCCAAGGTGCCGTTTTTCACAAGGTGTTGGATCCATGGTCTCCTCATTGGCTGTTGCCTGGAGACGGCCCTCAGTTCTTGGTTCTGGGGCCCCTCCATAGGGCACCTCACAGCGTGGCACCCAGCTTCCCTCAGAGCCAGCAAGAGAGTCCTGCCTAGCGGAAGTCAGGGGCTCTCGTAGCGTGCTCTCCAAGTGACGCCCCATCAGATGTGCCGTATAATCTTTCAACCAGGGGCCTTCCCGCTGCCCTGTGGGAAGAACCCCCTTCCTGCTTCTGGGAGATTCAACCTGTTAAATGCACGGTGTGTGCACCGCCCCGCCCCTGCTGGTGTGTCGGTCACCTGAGCAGCCTTGTAATTAGGACAGGGGAGAGGCTTGGTCCCCTCAGTCCTTCCTTCTTCCCCTTCTTCACCTGATGGAGAGAAGGGCTTTCAGCTCCACAACTTGGCATGGTTATCCTGGAGGGCCCCTCCCCATGGGCTTGTCTGGGGTGTGCTCCCCCCAAAGAATGAGGTGTCCCAGCCTGGGACCCAGAGTAGCTCAAGGAGGAGACAAGGCAGAACCAGAACAGGGTAGGGAGGAGCTGGGGAGTGAAAAAGAAGAGAGCCCTGGGGCTGGACCATAGGGACCCCCAAAGACAGCCCCTGCTGGAACCAGGGAGCAGGGCTCAGGCGTTCTTCCCATCAACGGCTCCTTTGTGCCGTCTTTCTGTCCCCCGCCCCTCACTCCAGCTCTCCATGGGACACCCTATAAGGTGACATGATTTGGGACCCGCAGAGGTTTGGAATTGGGTAGATCTGGGGCAATGGTATTTTTGTTTTAGTATCTCACCACTCATTTGGATGCACACCAGGTTTAAAAACCTATACTCTGAAGGCAAAGCAACTATCCAACCTCAATCTTCTGATACAATCCCCATTTCACAGAACTTAGCAATGAAGGTAATTTATAAAAAAAATGGGAATCATTCTGTTTTTCTGCTTGTCAAGCCCTTGTGAAAGTGAAAGTTTTAGTCACTCAGTGGTGTCTGATTCTTTGCAACCCCAAGGGCAGTAGCCCGTCAGGCTCCTCTGTCCGTGGGGATTTCCCAGGCAAGAATACTGGAGTGGGTTACCATTCTCTTCTCCAGGGGATCTTCCCAACCCAGGGATCGAACAGGGTCTCCTGCATTGCAGGCAGATTCTTTACCATCTGAGCTACCAGGGAAGTCCTGTTAAGTCCTTGATGTAAATTAAATCACATATTTTAAAATCTGTCAACAAATCTTGTGATCCAATTTAGGGTCTTGCAATACTTCACCACTCTACACCAAGGGTTTCTTGGTTGTTAAAAAGAAAATGGAGAAGCTCAGCTTCAGAAGGATTTCCAGAATGAACCATTATAATGGCCTCTTCCAAAACAGATTTACATTGATCCTATTCATTCATTTCTTCTCATTTCACTTCATGTATAATGCCTTCAGAGTCTACAGAGCAAGCTAGAGAATTAGGCCTGAATATCTGATCTCCTACTGGACATCAGCAAGGATGATGTCTGGCGTCTGTGCTGGGCTTGGCCCTATTTCAAAGTGTGTTACCATCCTCTCCCCTAGACCAGCCTCTGAGCGACAGCGAAGGCTGCTTCCTGGCTATTGCTGTTTAGTCGCTAAGTTGTGTCCTGCTCTTTGCGACCCCGTGGACTGTAGCCCGCCAGGCTCCTCTGTCCATGAGATTCTCCAGGCAGGAATACTGGAGTGGGTTGTCATTTCCTTCTCCAGGGGATCTTCCCAACGCAGCGATCAAACATGTGTCTCCTGCAACGGCAGGTGGATTCTTTACCGCTGAGCCACAGGGAAGCCCATCAAGGTTTCCTTACTGTTACGTTCCTCCTGCTTGGGGCAACTCCTGGCATGCAGGAGGCACTCAGGGGTCAGTCCACTTGTGACCCCTGCTGGGACTCCTTGGACACCCACTGCCTCCCTACCTTGTGACCGGGCAATGCCTAACCCCTGACCACGCATGAGACCCTCTGAGGAAAGAAGCAGTCACAGTCCCACCCCCTCAGCTTCTGACGGTAAGCCCTGGGGGCTGGTCTGTATGCCATCTGTGCAGCAACTCAGTCCTGGTGAGAACACAGTCCCACCAGGAGGCGGCTCAGAGCACAGAACACCCCACCCCATCATTCCCTCCAAATCCCCTCAGGTGACAGACACCACCCAGACGGGCTGTGTGCTATGCTGAGTCACTTCAGCCATGTCCCACTCTGTGCAACCCCATGGACTGAATCTCGCCAGGCTCCTCTGTCCATGGGATTCTCCAGGAAAGAATACTGGAGTGGGTTGCCCTTCCCTTCTCCAAGGGATCTTCCCAACTCGGGGATCGAAGCAGCGTCTCTTATGTCTAACCTGCGTTGGCAGGCGGGTTCTTTACCCCTAGCACCACTGGCCAGCAAACATTGTACACAACGTTTAGTCGCTAAGAGACCTCATGAGCAGCCATGGTTCCTCCAGCTGGCCCCTGGGAGGAACTCTCCATCCCTAGCAGCGGCCTCCAGACCATAGACCTTCCCCACAGGTCAGGGCCCATCCCATGCTGCAGGGGGCTCATCTTCGTGGTCATGGCCTCCGGCTGCCCTTGAAATGTCCAGAAAGGAAAGGGCAACTTTGGCCAGAGGGGAAGTCAGGGCAGATCCTCTCTGAATGTTTGTCCTTGATTCTTGTCTGACCTTTATCCAAGCGGCCGAGCTCAGCGCACCCTCCAAGGGCAAACAGGACCTCCTTCTGTCTTGCTGCCACACCCAGCCCAGGACCAGGTCAGCCCTTCTGACTGTGTCCAGAACTCTCCAGGCCCTTCCAAGCTGGGCCCTTAGCTTCTTAAGACATGCTCCATGTGAGAAGCTTCTACCTTCCTGTAAAGGACCTGCCATGGTCAGGGCGCCAAGTCACGGAAGACGTGTGACACAGACGTGTAACACAGGCCGCCCATGGGGCCCCACAGTCAAGGGTCTCACCTCCAGCAGACATCGGGGTATGCGTGTCTTCCCGTCCCCAGTGCCTCCCCTCTTGAATGCTCTCCTGGGAGCCCATCAAATGAAAACCCTGGATCTGAGGTAGAAAAGCCTCTTAGGAGGTTAATAGCGAGTGGATAGAGCAATAAAAGTAATGATTTAATTCTTCAAGGATGGCTAAACAGGCTGCTGTTTACCAAAGTCTTAGTAGATAATTACTAACAGATAATTACAAAAAGCTGCTGGATTACAGCTGCCCCAGAAACATCCATAGCCCCAGCCTGCACAAGTCCCTTTCCGGGAAGGACCCAGGCAAGACTCTCCTCTGCTCTCTCCTCCTGCTCCCTCGCTGGCTCTGCCATCCCTGGAAAACTCCCCTGGATGAGTCTCTCCCCAGAGGTGCCCGCGATAGTTTTAACTGGGCTCCTCAAATGGCCCATTTCCCGATTCCTCTGCAGGCAGCAGATAAGAGGCAGTGGGACATGGACTCTAGCTGCACAGCTCTGGGACAAGCTTTGATGGAGGGGCTCGGGGACCCCTGGGGCTCGAGCCCTCCCTGGCAGTCTGGGAAGGTGGCGGGCATGCTGTGGTTGGCCCTTAAGGAACACTGGTCACCTGCCCGGGAAGTTGGTCCCAGAGCCTGAGAAAAGGAAGTAACCCCGACAGAAAGCGGGCCTCCTGGGGCCTCCCCTGTTCTCAGCTCAAAAGGTCACTACACCTCCCCCGCCGTGCCTCTTCCCCACTCAGAATACCCCACCCCTCCTCCCACAGAGAGCCCACCACCACTGTTCCTCCAAATCCCCTCAGCCACACGCACGCCCACCCACCAGCTGTAGGACAACAGCCTCCAAATAACATCATGACCGCTGTGGTTCCTCAAGCTTGTCCCTGGGAGGAGTTCCCCAGCCCTGCCAAGGGTCTCCAGACCAGAGGCCTCACCTGCTTGTCCTGAAGGTCACAGGGCCCAAAGATCCTGCAACACACTCAGGTTCATGGTCATTCCTGGGGCTGTCCCTGCCCTGGCATCAGTGCCATCCACGGGAAGAAGATGTTCTCTGTGGTCACGATCATTGGTCATACTCATCTTCAAGGTCATGGTTAGGGGCTTTTCCTGCCCTGGGACTAGGTCCTACCTGCAAGTAAAGATAGTCTCTGTGGTCATGGCCATTGGTCAAGATCATCTTCAAGGTCACACCTAGAGGCTGTCCTGGACCTGGGTGAAGATGTTTTTTATTGAGGTCCAGTCCAGGCCATCAGCTCCATTCTTCCATGTCCTGTGAGACCCATTCTTTCAGCTCTAGGGACAGGGAGCACCCTGTGCCCAAGTGCCTCCATCCTGTGGTAGGCTGCTCCAGAAGAAGGTTTCCCCCACACCAGGCCAAAAGTGGACCCTTGGCCTTTGGAACCAATGCAACAGCCTTAAACAGCACAGGACAGTCTTTCCTTTTCCTCTCACAAAGCTTCAAACTTCAGAAATGCTTCTTAGGACTTCCCTGGTGATCCAGTGGTTAAGAATCCAGCTGCCAATGCTGGGTTCTCAGGTTTGATCCCTGATCCGGGAACTAAGATCCCACATGCTGCAGGGCAACTGAGCCCTGCAGCAAAAGTACTGAAGGCCACATGCTCAGGAGCCCGCACGTCACAACTAGAGAATCCGTGGGCCACAATAAAAGACCACACATGTTACAACAAAGATCCCACATGCTGCAACTCAAGACCCGACACAGCCAGAGAAATAAATCAGAAATGTTTTATAAATGCCCTTTATGTCCCAGGCTTCCCTTGTGGCTCAGCTGGTAAAGAATCCACTTGCAATGAGGGAGACCTGGGTTCAATCCCTGGGTTGGGAAGATCCCCTGGAGAAGGGAAAGGCTACCCACTCCAGTATTCTGGCCTGGAGAATCCCATGGACTATATAGTCCATGGGGTCGCAAAGAGTCGGATACAACTGAGCGGCTTTCACTTTCACTTCCTCTTTATGTCCCACACAAAGTCTACTCCCATCCAGGCAGAATGTATGACCCTCAGCCATTTCTCCAAGGCCAGGGGTCCAGGTGCCCTTGACGCCAGGGTCATGCTCCATGAACAGACACCAGCCTGGTCTGTCTTCTGTGGGGATGGTGCCCAGATGAACTGATGGGTCTAACATGGAGGGGTCTGACACGGCTGCGGGACCACCCCTCCCAGCCAATTCCTGCCCCACCTGCTCCTCCTCCCAGTGGCTTCTGCCCTGCTGATGACAACCAGGACACTGACTCTCCCAGAGAGAATCAGATGCCAGGGACCAAAGCCTACCAAGTCAGCTCATAAAAGCTGGACTCTAACACGAGGCCTGAGAATGTATCAGGCCTGAGAATGTATAAGGGTGGAAAGCTACGGCAAGGAACGTGGTGACTCAAGGCTGGCTGGGACAAGTCAGTGGCCTCCTCCAGCCCAGCCCAGCCCAGCCCATGGCTGCACGGTTTCTCATCACCCCTCACTGGCCAGCAGGTTCTACGTTCCTCCCTCTCCTCCAGAACCCTCTTCTCTGCACCTGCTCGAACACTCAAACGTGGCTGCCCAGCTCCAGGGCCACTATGCATCTCTGGTCCCGATCCCAGACTCTGGGAGGGATGAAGCTGATGAACTCATCCTGCCACAATATATGATCTCCTTGGATCAAGTCTGGTCCAATCAGCTTAGGAGAAGCCAGCCCCAGTATTTAAATATGCCCTGGGCACCGACCCAGGGGAGGGAGAGGGTGAGCAGACCCGCCTCTCCCCCCAGAAATGTGCTACCTGTGCCACTGACCAGCTCCTTCTGTCTCTGCAGCTGGTACTGTACTCACAACTGGACCTGATGCAGAGCTTGTCCGCTTGTTCCTGACGCCTTTCCTTTTCTAAGACTGTCCCCCCTCATCAACCAATGGGGTCTTGTTTTAATCCAGCTCTGGCTTCTAATATAGATGATCTTCCTCCATCCTTGGGCTGTTCAAAGTTTGATGCCTGTGCCTCCTGGGTCCCCATCTAAGCCAATAACCACCAGACCAACCCAGGCTGAATGGGCATTGGTGGAATGACCTTGGGTTCTTGCCTTGGGCTCTGGTGGCTGGAATCTAACCAACTGGATTACAACAAGTTTCCTGCATCTGCTGCCCCCACCCTAGTCGGGTCCTTCCTGCCCCAACCCTGCCCTCTGATAACCACACACCCCCACACTCAGGGATGCTTGGCCGGCCACGAGGAGACACAGAGAATTCACCAGATTTTGAGGACAGGCTTATCTACACACACCTCCCCCAAGGTGAGGAGCATCTCACAAATGCCCAACCCAGATACACCAAGCAGGAGAAAAAACCTTCCCAGTAACCTGGGAGCCATCTCAGCAGGCTTGGTGGGGCTCATCTTCAGGATTTTGATCAACATTTTCATGACAACCTTTTAAAAACCGGCATTACTGTTTCAATATCTATGGGGGGAAAATATTCCAACTTGAATTTCTAACTTGAGGTTTTTCAGGAAGAATCTGAAGTCAGCGAGTAAATCATTCCTGAGACCCTTCTCAGGAATGTTCTAGTGGTGCAGCTGGCTTCCTGCTCAGGAGGAAGCGTGGGGGGTGCTGCACAGACCACATTTTCCAAAAATGGCCCTTTTAAACTTCTTCTTCCAAGGTAATACATTGTGATGATGGCTATTAGAGGGTAGCTAATGGCCTGCACAGGAAGTTGAGTGGGAATAAGACCACAGGATAGAAGAGTCAGGCTCCCTCTCTTCTCTTCTCCCCGAGCCCAGCTACTTCCTCATGCTCTGGAGACAGGCAGCCACTTCTGACCCAGCCATGCCTTGGGAACAGGGGTCTGGTGACCTCCCACCCCCCGCCCCCCTGCTGCCCTGATATCCCCCACCTCACACCGCATCGTTCACGGCCCGCATCATGCTTGTGTACCCCACCTGGGCCAAGTGAAGCCAGGAGGGCAGGGTCAACCCCCTGGGGCAAACCTCTGCAGTGGGCAGGGAGCCAGCAGGTGGCTTGGCCCTGCACCATCATCCCCTCTGACTGCCCACCCCCAGCCTGCGTTTCCCCGTGGCATCAGGCATCACAGCCTCAGACCTACAGTAGCTCTTCTTCTCTGTTCAAGTCGCTCCCCCCCACCCCGTCATCCTGCTCCCAGGGATCAGCTCTCAGCAAACTTAATGGCACCTGAGTCCTCATCTTGGTCTCACAAGCCTAGAACCCAAACTAGACACTGTCCCTCTCCTCATTCCCAGGCCCCACTTGGAACCACCTGATGTGGAGTAGGCCCCCCATCTGCCACAAACATCCTCCAGGATGAAGTAAGGAAGGGTCTGCTTTGTGCTTGGTGACATGAAATTCCCTCTGGGGCAGTCACACAAGGAAACTGTCACATACGCTGGGTTTCCTGACATCCTGGCCCCTCCCTGCCCATCCTGAGCTGCATCCCAGCTGAGCACAGTTGCCCCCAAGCTGGCAGCACCTACAGAGCCACAGACCCGGTGCCCACCATGGTGCTGTCCACAGGCCTCACCAGGAGGCTCCAAGGGGCCAGAGCCAGCCCTCGTCTCATTACCGCCACCGCCCCCCAGACAGGCATCTTTCCGCCTCACCGGCCTGCAAATGGCTCCTTGGGGAACGTCTGGGCCTTAATTGCTTTCTGTCCGGTGTCTGTCTCGGTGCTCAGACACGGCTCTCTCAGCCGACAGGGAAGGACGCATTCATACAGGTCCACACCAGAGGCCTGGACACAGACGGGGCAAAGCCCAACCCCTAGTCACCCTCTCGGATGCCTTCCAGAAGAGTCTTTTGCAATGAAAGAGCAGGCCCCTCCAAGGACTGGGGAAATTGGAGCACAGGCAGAAAGCCTGCACAGAAGGCAACCTGCCGGGGGTCCTCAGCCCAGAGTCCGCCGCTGGCTCAGCCAGGCAATTCCCTTCTCTCTCCAGACCTCAGTTTGCCCAACAAAAAGAGGAGGGGCTTGGGGAAGACCGCCCCCCCACCCACCCAGAGGCCAGTCTGGCTCTGACCACTATTCCCTGACCCCAGAGTAGCAGGTCTGGGAGATGGAGATTGATGCTCCCTGCAAAAAGTGTCCATCAGTCCAGTATCCTTGGGGCGCCCTGCACACAGAAGCTCCCTCTTAGAGAGTCTTACGGCGCAACTAAAGGTCCTGAGAAGGCCTGCCACCCAGAGACTATTAACATGTGGAGCTCAGAGTTTTCCTAATTCATGCAACCACAGAAAGACTTTTCTCCAAAGACTTTTCTCCTAGTACGTCTAACACACGTGCTGAGAGCTAATGACCGAGCATTTGATGCCGTCATCAGGGTTCCTCCCAGGAGCTATCTCCATGGGATGTGGGTCAGATGAATCCTCTCTGATAACAAAGGCCCTGGTGTAGAAAGACAGGTGCCTCCAGGTGTGTGTCCAGGACAACACGCTAAGGAACAAAGAAAGGAAACACCCGAAACCCTGAACAGCTGCTTGTTCCTGTTTGTGATCGAGGGTGGCCGGAAGTGGGAACAACAGGCGTCTCCACCTGGCCGGCCCTCAGCCAGCAAGTCCCCGAGCCCCCAGCCGCCGTGAGAAAAGATGAAGTCAGGGGCTTGGGAACAGCCTCCACCTGCTACACAACCCTCTAACCCTCCCCCTCCTCTACATACCCTCCGTCATTCAACCGCAAATATTTACAGAGAGCCGCTCACGTGCAGGGCTGGACATCCGCCCGGACGTCTCCTGTACAAAAGCCTCCACAGGCCCTCTTTGCCACGCTGCCCCCAGAGCCTCTTCCCAAAGGCAGACCTCAGTGGTCCCATGGCCCACAAGGTCACACCCAAACATGGTCTAGCCATGGCTGCCTGCCTCTCCTGCCTCTCCGACACACTCTTTCCTCGATGCTAGGATGCTCAGGACAGCATCCATTGCAAAGGGCTCCAGTGAGGACCTGCCAAGGGAATACATGCAAAACAGCACCCGCATCACAGGGTGAAGGGAAGCAGGTAGGACGCCTGGCTTCTGTTTGCATGAAGAGTCTGGCACCCAATTCCCCTACCAGCGAGGCAACACCTCCCTCACCCCATCCTTTCCCATGTAGCCCCCGCCTACCCGATGGGAGAAATTAAGCCACTGAAGCTCTTCACTGCAGGAAGGTGGAAAGTTTGCACCCTGAATTCACCATGCTGACTCTGCTCAGGCCCTCTCCTCAAACAAGGCCCAGTTTGCCTTCCCTGGTGAGACGCAGAGCTGCCTCCAGGGCTGGGGTCTTCTCCACCGGGGACTCTGTTCCCCCAGCCCACGGACTCCAGGACAGGCTGTCACTATAGGATCTCACAGTCCATGCTTTCCCTCCACCCAACAGGTTCCCGGGCCCTGAAGGTTGTAAGCATTGCCCTCATCACAGGTCTCAGCACGAGCCCCCGCTCCCAGAGGTGGCCCCCTCTCCCCTGGGGCGCTGCTCCAACGCATCAGGGATGGGGCTGGGTTGGGGTTGGGGCAGGGCCCAGGCCCCTCTGACCACCAGGGCCTTTCAAGGCCAATACTCGGTCACCCCTGGAAAGTGCAGAAGAGTTTGTTCTTTTGAGAAAACAAAGGTGCAGACTTGCATTTGTGTCCCCTCTGTCGAGACCACGTAGGGGACCCAGACTGCTTTGAGCTGCAAGGGCAATGCCGCAAACCTTGGATGGGGCACACCTCCCCCCTCGGACCCACCGTGGCCTGCATCCTCTTTCTTGCTGGGTGACTCACATGATCCACGAGACTCTCCTACTTATTTCTGGAACCGCAGACTCTGCCCACAGGTGATGGTGAACAAGAGCAGCTCCAGACCTGACTGCCTCGTCCTTAAGCTACTCGCTACCTAACCTGACCCTGACAGGCCACTCCTTGGGGACACTGGTCTCACTGGGACAGGACCAGGGGTCCAGGGTGGATGTGAGAAGGGGCTGACACGGTGACTGAGCAAGCATCCCGCATGGCCTAGAGGAACAGTGTATCTCACCCTGGAGATGGAGGCATCTGGGGACGGGAAGTTAAGGCTCGCATCTGAAAGGCAGTATGTCTGTTAGAAGTGCTTCAGCTGCAGTTAACCAGAAGTCTGACTCCTAGTGGCTGAACGAAGCAGGGGTTTATTGTCTCACATTAACAAGAAATACAAAAGGACGTGGCCCCAGACTCTGGTTTAGTGAATGAATCATCGTGATGTCTTAGCCTCCTGCTCACAGTTACAGAATAGCCCTTCTGGGTCCAGGAACCACCAGCACACCCACAGTGAGAAGAGGAGGAACAACAGCCCAGCCCCAGCTGTGTGCGATATCCAAGAAATCTTTACCTAATCCAAGAGTGCAGAAATCTCCTTGTGTTTTCTTCTCCAGGTTTCATTAACTGTAGCTTTTATACTTAGGATCTACTTTAATATTCTATATGGTATACAGAATGGATTGCAAGGTGGATTCCTCACCACTGAACCACCAGGGAAGTCCTTAAGCAAAGTATTTGAAAGGGCAGCCTGGATTTTCCTTGTTGCTGATATTTAAATGCAAGGGGAAAGGTTGATTGCAGGAAGAAATATGAAGCAAAAGGAACCAGAACTTGAAGATTTGGAAAATCATCAGTCTATTCAGCTTGCAAAAGACACTAAAACTGGGGAGTTTGCTGTCAGGAAAGTCTTGTTCCAGAGAGAAAGGAGGATATAACTGGACAACACTTTGCTAGGACCTTAAAGGAACAAAAAGTCACAGTATCGGGTCACACAGAGTTCTTTTAAGAGACTGAGCCTGTGACTCATGTATCCCTTCAGCCATCTCAGAAGAAGCCAAAAATGGAGATGATGTTATCTAGGGAAGATGATGGGGGAGCCTGGTGGGCTGCCGTCTATGGGGTTGCACAGAGTCGGACACGACTGAAACCACTTAGCAGGAGGGAAGATGCGTGGAAGAGCCAGGTCTATCGGAGTGAGTCCCTGTGATGTGCACAGGAGAACCACAAGGTTGTTAAGAATTTTATACCAACAGAAAGAGCCATCTTAGCCTGAAAGGGGCAGATAAAGGACAGGATGAAAGAAGGATGTCAGGCCCCTAAGATTCTGTAGGCAGGAAACAGACTGATAAAACTCCCCAGTTTTAAACACACGCTACCCTTCATGATAAAGGAAGGATAACTCTGAAGACAGAGCCTTGAGTCCAGAAATTGGAGCCACAAGACCAAAGGGCAGAGCAGAGAGCTACAGAAAATTACTCATAGGTCTTGAAATCTAACAAGGTTTGCCTGGTTGGATTTTGAAATGGCTTGGAACTAGTGATTTCTTTTTCCCCCCCTTTTATTTTCTCCCTTTGGGACAGAAATGTCTATCTGATATCTGTGCTTGTCTCCCCACCTCCTCACTGTATTTGGGGAGCAGATAACATGCTTTCTTATTTCACAGGTCCACAGGTAGACAGGGATGTTTTTCCCCAGGACAGATCATACCCAGAGTCTCATCCACACCTGAGAAGCTCAATTTAGATGACTTAGATCATGAGACTTGGAACTTCTGAACTGGTGATAGTTAGATGAGATTTGGGGCTTGGAGTTGGTGCTATATAATGTTTGGTACTTTGGTGATATTGAGATGGGGTAAACGCATTTTGCATGCAAGATTAACATGAATCTTTGGAAGTCAAAGGGTAGATTGTGGTAGGCAAAATGTTGGCCCCCAAAGATGTCCATGTCCCAATGTCTGAAACCTGCAAACATGTCACTTAACATGAATTACCACGTGCAGTTGTGATTAAGTAAAAGCTCTTCTGATGGGAATTTCATCCCGTTATCCATGTGGGCTCAATGCAACCACAAGGATCCTTATAAGAGGAAAATTGGAAGGTCAGAGTTGGAGATATGTCAAATGAATCAGAGATCAATGTCATGGAAAGCATGAGCCAAGGAATCGGGCAGCCTCTAAAATCCGGAAAGGGAAGGAAATGGATTCTTCTCCAGAGCCTCCAGAAGTTACACAGCCCTGCCGATACCTTGATTTTATCCCTTTGAGACAAATTTTGAACTTCTAACCTCTAGAACGGTAGGATGACCAACGTGTCTTGTTTGTTCTAAGACACTAAGATTGTGTTAATTTATTACAACAGCAATAGGAAGCTAATACAACCCTTAAACATTTCATAGTTTTACCCTATTGTAAATAGAAATTTTACAGTTCAATTTCTACTTGTTTGTGTCTAGTTGGCAGGAAAAAAATGATTTTTATATATTGTTCTTGCATCACGTAACCTAATTAAACTCAACTGTTAGCTCCAGTAGCTCTTTTTTAGATTCCACAAGACTTTCTGCAGACACAAAGATGTTGTTTAAGAACAAACACAGTTTAGCTTTTTCCTTTCCAATCAGGATGCCCTTTATTCTTTTTCTTGTCTTTTGGCACTGACTAGAATTATATAACTGGCTACAAATGTTGAATGGAAGTGGTGAGAGTGAACATCTTGACTCGTTTTTGAACTTAGGAAGGAAAATGTTCTGTCTTTAGCATTGAGTATGACGCTAGCTATAGGTTTTCCACAGATGACTTTATCAGATGAGGAAGTTTTTTTCCTAAGTTTCTGAGAGTTTTAGTCAGGAACAGATACAGGATCTTGAATTCGGCTTTTTTTTTAATCCATTAATATGGTCATGTCTTATGTAACCTACTGGTAGAATGAATTACAATGACAGATTCTCAACTTTTAAAAACCTTGCATTCCTAGGAAAAGCCACTTAAGATTATGATGTATTATTTTTGTTGTTGTTGTCCAGTCGCTCAGTCATGTCCAACTCTTTGAAACCCCATGGACTGACACACACCAGGCTTCCCTGTCCTTCACTATCTGATGGAGTTTGCTCAAACGCATGTCAATTGAGTCAATGATGCCATCCAGCCATCTCATCCTCTGTCACCCTCTTCTCCTCCTTCCCTCAATCCTTCCCAGCATCAGGGTCTTTTCTAATGAGTTGGCTCTTTGTATCAAAGTATTGGAGCTTCAGTTTCAGCATCAGTCCTTCCAATGAGTATTCAGGGTTGATTTCCTTTAGGAAATCTTTTTGGTATATTGTTAAAATCAATTTGATATAATATTGGTAATTTTTGAATATATGAGGATATTGATCTATAGTTTTCTTTTCCTCATTTTTAATCAAGTTCTGCATTGAGATTTCACATTGGTGATGCAAAATGATGGTGGGCAGCCTCCCAAGGTATGACACATTGAGCTTTTACAAGAGGTCCATAGCCATCAGGACTCTTCATTCTGAAAAAAACTTGAAACTGGAAGAATTGTCACAAAAATTTATCTTTTGATCCTCAGTCCAAGTGAAGACAGCAGGTGAACCTTCCCACCAAGGCAGCATCAGGGGCTATTCTAACATTCTTGTAGGCTCATGGAATTTGGAGACTTAGGATTTAGACTGAAATAAGTATATCTTGCTTCATGATAGAAAGAAGTTACTTAAAATACCCTGGGACATCTCCGTGTCTCTTGGTCTCAGAGTGAACTCACATCCCATCAGTGGCTCTTTCATATGGCCAAACACATAACAGCTTGAAAGGATGAGTATGTTCACTACTGTCTCCCCCCATCCTTCATCCCCTGGCTTTACTTAGAAAGGAAAAGAAAACACACATCTGAAAAAGTACAGTTATAGTTACTATTTCCTAAAAAAAACTTACTCTCACTTTAGGGCTATCTCAAAACTTTACAAAAGAGAGATAATCTCCATGGCACATAGTAGGTACTCAATAAATATTTGTTAAGTAAATTAGAAAATAGATACATGAGTAAACGAACAAAAATCACCCACTTGGTGAGGGACCGGTGTCAGTCCATGAATTTTCCAAGGGAGCCATGAATAGGTTCAGAGAATCTGTAACACCCACCCCATGCCTGACAAAAAAAAACAAAAAAAAACCTAGCCTGCAAATGAGGTTACATGCATACGTGCAGTTTTTAAATTCTCAGTGTGGTCTATGACCCAGAAAAGATTAATAATCATTTCCTTAAGGCCTCCAAAAACGCTAATGACTGAAACATAAACAATATGAATTTGCTTCCCATGGCCAAGTTCCTGGCTTTTAAGGATGGTCAGACTCTCAGGACAGCCTTGGTGTCTGCAGAAGGGACCCTCCCCCCATCGCTGAGCCCCACAGCAGAGCTTCATTTATCGCATCTCCAAGTGCACAGTTAACTTCCCAGGCAGCAGACCCCAATGAAGCAAACGATTATGGATCCATTAGAGCCTTGCAGAGGCCATTAGTCCTCCCCACAGCCGGCCGCTGAGAGCACGTGGGGTTTTCCCAAGGAAGGGACTGAGCCTGGAGACAAGCGTTCATTCCCTTCAGAGCACTCCAGCCCCCAGAGGTCTCACCTTCCCAGGGCTGTGGGGGTCAAGCCCCCAGGGGTCTCACGTTCCAGGGCTGCGGGGGCAGGGGGCGGGGCAGGGAAGCTTGCACGTGTCCCTGCAGGATGTCGCAGCCGAAGAAGAGGCCTGAGGAAGCACTCAGCTAAACCTTCCACCATGGGGTCTCCTTGTTAGTCACTCAGTCATGTCTGCCTCTTTGCGATCCCATAGACCGTAGCCTGCCAGGCTCCTCTGTTCATGCAGTTCTCCAGACAAGGATACTGGAGTGAGTTGCCATTTCCTCCTCCAGCGGGTCTTCCTGACCCAAGGACCACACTCACACTTCCTGCACTGCAGGCGGATTCTTTTCCACTGAGCCACCAGAGAATCTCTTAGTGCCCTTGGTGGTGGGGGTTTAGTTGCTCAGTCATCTCCAACTCTTTGCGACCCTATGGACTGCAGCCCTCCAGGTTCCTTTGTTCTTAGGATTCTCCAGGCAAGAATACTGGAGTGGGTTGCCATGCCCTCCTCCAAGGGATCTTGCCAACCAAGGGATCGAACCAGCATTTTTCATGTCTCCTTCATTGGTAGACAGGTTCTTTACCACTAGCGCCACAAGCCCTTCAAGACCCAGAACATCCTTCAAATGACCAGGCCACTCATCTGGTGTCTCCAGCCTTGTGCTGGTCACAGAAAGAGCTTCCAAACTGCCCTGTGCACAGCCCCGGGTAGCTGAGGGGCCCAGGGCCTGGCTGAAGCAGAGGCCCCATTCCTCCCAGGGGGCAGCTCGCAGGTGCTGCAGGGGCTCAGCTCAGAACAGACAACGGAAACGGTCTGGTGATTCAGCATGGAGGGAGGAGGGCCAGCCACCACTCTGCACCGGCTTAGAGACTGTTAGCTCCCAGATGGAGCCTCCATCCTGGTTTCCCAGCATGCTCTGGGTTCCAAAAAAGCAGCCCAGCTTATTGGGATGATAAAGGAAATGCTAGGGAAGGAGAGAGAAGCAGATTTAAGTACCTGCAGCGTGAAGTGTTTGGTTCATATTATTCTATTCGCCTAAAGGAAATCAACCCTGAATATCCACTGGAAGGACTGATGCTGAAGCTGAAGCTCCCATACTGTGGCCACCTGATGTAAAGACCTGACTCATTAGAAAAGACCTTGATGCTGGGAAAGATTGAAGGCAGGAGAAGGGGGCAACAGAAGATGAGATGGTTGGATGGCATCATCGACTCAAGGGACAAGAGTCTGAGCAAACTCTGGGAGATAGTGAAGGACAGGAAAGCCTCGGTGATGTGGTCCATGGGGTGGCAAAGAGTCAGACATGACTGAATGCTTGAACAACAACAATCCTATTCACCTTTCCACAACCCTGGGAAACAGGCGTTAATGTTCTTCCCGTTTTCTAGAAGAGGGGACCACCAGTCTGAGACAGGAAGATGCTTGCTGGTGGGCACATGGCCCGTGGTACCTGTGTTTAGACACAGACCTCCGAGCTAGAACACCTTGGCTCAGAGCATAAGGTGGCCTCTGCAGGGAAAGGTTCTGCCAGCGACTGGCTTCACTGCAGGGAAGCTGAGGATGTGCCAAGCTGCCCGGATCCCTCCTCGACCTGTCTCTTTGCTTTGCCTTTGGGGGAGCTGAGTTCCAGGGCTCCAGTTTCACACAGCCAGTTATGGTGTAGCCACCCCTGTGCTCTAAGGAAGGTGACTGAGGGAAGGTGTGGGGATGGCTGACTCCTTGGCCCTGGTCCCCACTATGGACTCAGAGCAGTCTCCCTCTGCCTCCATTTCCCCAACTGGAAACTGCAGGTTAAAGGAGATATTGCAGCAGCCTGTAGCCTTGGCGTGCCATGATCCTCCTTCAGTCTAAAAGGTTGTTGGCTCTGAACCCAATCAGGATAAATCAATTTCAGATGATGCTCATCTCTCTGCGGCTCTGTTCTGCCCCATCCATGTCCCATTTTCCTGTCATCATCTGAAGGAACCACTCACTGAATTCCCAAGAAGGCCAGTATGTCAAGAAAGGGGAAACAGCAAAAACCAATCTTAACAAAATGTATTGATATCTGAGCTCCCAATAAAATGTCATCTCCTTCCCACTGGCAGACTTTATCATTTTTTATTTAACCCCAGGGCAGTCGAGGATGTGGTTAGGAGCTCACTTCTGCCCCAGGTAGAGAATCACAAGAGCCCTGCCACGGGGAGCCCCCAGGAGGGTGGAGTGCCCTCCACAGGCTAATAATAAGCAACAAGCAAGATACTAAGGGGGCTTCCCAGGTAGCTCAGCCGGTAAAGAATCCGCCTGCAATGCAGGAGACCCAGGTTCGATTCCTGAGTCAGAAAGCTCCCCTAGAGAAGGGATAGGCTACCCACTCCAGTATTCTTGGGCTCCCTTGGTGGCTCAGATGGTAAAGAATCTGCCTGCAATGTAGAAGACCTGGGTTCGATCTCTGGGTTGGGAAGATCCCCTGGAGAAGGGCATGGCAACCCACTCTAGTATTCTAGCCTGGAGAATCCCCATGGAGAGATGAGCCTGATGGGCTACGGTCCATGGGGCCACAAAGAGTCGGACATGACTGAGCAACTATGCACATAGATACTATACTAAGAGCCTTATTTGTATCAGTTCATTTAATCCTTATCAAACAGCACTATGAGGAGAGAATACCATCATAATCCCTGTTCCACAGATGAGAAGACGAAGACACAGAGCTATCGAATGACTTACTCAAATCATTATGCAACTAATAAGTAGCAGATTTGACTTTGTGCCTGGAATCTGGCCTAATTACCATGTTACAATGGTGCCTCTCAGTGGAGATTCTATGACTCAGGACTCCACTGGAAGGAAGTGATAGAGATGCAAACAAGCAAGCTCTAGCATAAAGGATAGAATTAAAAATACCTTGGATAATGAAAACTCCAAGGTGTATGTTTCAGGCACAGCTGGATCCAGGTGCTCAGGTGATGTGTGGAATTCACCTCCGTCCATCACCCACTCTGTTTTTCCCCAGGTAGGCTCTGTTCTCAAGCAGACTCCTGCACAAGTAACAAAGAAGGTCCCAGCACTTTAGGCTTGGTGGTTGTTTAATCACTAAGTCATGTCTGACTCTTTGCAACCACATGGGCTCTAGCCCACCGGGCTCCTTTGTCCATGGGATTTTTCAGACAATAATACTGGAGTGGGTTGCCATTTCCTTCTAGGGGGATGTTCCTGACCCAGGGATCGAACCTGTGTCTCCTGTGTCTTCTGCATTGCAGGCAGATTCTTTACCGACTGAGCCACTTGGGGAAGCCTTTAGGCATAGGTTCTCCCAGTCTGGCAACATTCACAGAGCCAGTGATTTCTTTCAGCAAAGCTCCCAGGTTTGAGTCTTCCTGCTCGGGCTTGGACCATGCCTTCATCTCTGAACCAATCCCTGTGATTTGAGGAAGGTCTGAGTCTGAGAGTAGAAGAAGGGGGTTCCCCAAAGGAAAATTCAGAGGCCGTTCCTGAAGAATGAATAATGGTCGCTGGGCAGGTAGAAACAGCAGCAGTCCTTTCACTGTGAAAGTGCTTAGAATTCGGTCAGATAGGGGAATTACTACTACAGGAGACCCCCATGGGTGTGGCATCTGCCACACACCCAGGCTGAGACCCCCGAGTCCACAGAGGGGTGACAGGATGTCACCACTGGCCCAACATCACCACACACTCGGCCGGTCTCAGGAGGAGCCGGGGGCAGCGTGTGTCTGTGACCCTGGGGTCTGAGTTCCCTCCCCGGTCTGCAGTCCCTGGTCGTGTGCCTTAGGGGAAAAGTGGCCTAACTGTGCTCAGCCTCAGTTTCCTCATCTGGAAAATGGGAACAACAGAACCTCGAGTATAGGATCACAGCAAGGATCGCAAGAGAAGAGGGTCTCGGTGCCTGGTGCTATCCCAGCAGACTTCAGGGGCTCGATCAATGACTTTTATTTTTTTAATGTAGGTAATCATTTTAAGATAAATCTTGGTAATTACTGTAATACTCTGCAATTTTTATATAAAGTTTTATTTTGGAATACATTTAGATTTGCCGAAAGGCTGTTTGTCAATACTGAAAACTCAACACTGGTATATTATTATGAGCTAAACTACAGACTCTATTCATATTTCACCATTTCTTTGTTTTAATTTAATTTTTTATTTTATATTGGAGTATAATTGATTTACAGTGTTGTGTAGTTTCGGGTGTACGGCAGAGTGATTCAGTTATACATATACATGTTTCTGGGGTTTTTTTCAGATTCTTTTCTCATATAGGTTGTTACAGAATATTGAGTAGAGTTCCCTGTGCTACATCCTTGTTGATTATTTTATATATAGCAGTGTGTACGTGCAGATATGCAGATGACACCACCCTTGTGGCAGAAAGCGAAGAGAAACTGAAGAGCCTCTTGATGAAGGTGAAAGAGAAGAGTGAAAAAGCTGGTTTAAAACTCAACATTCAGAAAATTAAGATCATGGCATCTGGTCCCATCACTTCATGGCAAATAGATGGGGAAACAATGAAAGACTTTATTTTCTTGGGCTCCAAAATCACTGTAGATGGTGACTAAAGCCATGAAATTAAAAGACACTTGCTCCTTGGAAGAAAAGCTATGACAAATCTAGACAGTATATTAGAAATCAGAGACATCACTTTGCTGACAAAGGTCCATATAGTCAAAAGCTATGATTTTTCCAGTAGTCTTATATGGATATGAGAGTTGGACCATAAAGAAGGCTGAGCATTGAAGAATTGGTGCTTTTGAACTGTGGTGTTGGAGAAGACTCTTGAGCGTCCCTTGGACTGCAAGGAGATCAAACCACTCAATCCTAAAGGAAATCAATGTTAATATTCATTGGAAGGACTGATGCTGAAGCTGAAGCTCCTATACTTTGGCCACCTGATGCAAAGAGCTGACTCGGAAAAGACCCTGATGCTGGGAAAGATAGAAGGTAGGAGGAAAAGGGGATGACAGAAGATGAGATGGTTAGATGGCATCACCCAGTCAATGGACATATGAGTTTAAGCAAGCTCCAGGAGATGGTGAAGGACAGGGAAGCCTGGCGTGCTACAGTCCATGGGGTTGCAGAGAGTCAGACATGACAGCGACTGAACAACAAGTGTATATACATTAATCCCAAACTCCTAATTATCCCTCTCCCTACATGTTTCCCCTTTGGTAACCATAAATTTGTTTCTGAATCTGTGAGTCTGTTTCTGTTTTGTATCATTTTTTTTAGATTCCATGTACAAGTGATATCAATTAACAATTAAGAGCTCACCTGCCAGCCGGTACCCTCGCTCTTGGAAGGCCCTTTGGGTGTCTGGACTTCTGAGGACCAGAAGACTTCAGGAAAGCAATTCCTCTTTGCTTTAGCTGTTGGCAGACTTTAATGGAAAAAAAATTAAATAAAAGCCAATACTGGGACTTTCTTACATCTTTTCCAAGGCACTTGACTCAGCAGGGTTGCACAGGCAAAGAGAGCCATTCCTGCCAAAGGCAGTGGATAGCAAAGGTTAGTTCGAGGGTCCCAGAGACCCGGGGCCTGGGATGTACCCCTGCTTCCAGGTCCCCCTGAGACCCTTCTGAGAGGGGGTGGGGGAGACTCCGCTGCGACTGCAGAAGTACTTTGTCACCTGTAACGCCGTCAGGGAGGTGTGGCTCCCAAAGAGGGCACCACAGAACCCACAGCCCTTGGGGACTCACAGGAGTGCGGTGCCTCCTGGGGGACTTGAGCTCTGGAGAAAATGTGGCACCAAAATGTGAAGAAAGCCTCCCTCTGTGCAAAATGTGAACTAATGCAAATTTCCCCTTTCAAATGTTGCAAATGTGTCACGAATTGCATAATTGCCAATCTGCTACTGAATGAGTCATAAACTGGGCTTTCTGTCCTGCCTGCGTCCACACCACCAGAGCTCACACATAGTCACGCCCGCCCTCCGTCCATGCTGCAGGAAGTCAGCCCTGAAATATTAAGGTTGTGGGTGTCACAGTAGCTTAGAGTGGACCCTGTGCATGAAAGCTAATCTCCTGACTTGGGAACAAGTGGCTGTGCTCAAGCCTATTCTCAGCCTGTACCAGGTACCCCATAAAACATTGTGGGGAGGAGCAGAGGGGGATGATGGTTTAAATCGGGGATCCCAGGCCAAAGCCTACCCACTTCCTGTCCGTAAATAAAACATTATTGGAACATTGATTTAGATATTGTCTATGGTTTCTTCAGGGTTTCCCTGGTGGCCCATCAGTAAAGAATCCGCCTGCCAATGTAGGAGACACAAGTTCAAACCCTGGGTCAGGAAGATCCTCTGGAGGAGGAAATGGCAACCCACTCCAGTATTCTTGCCTGGGGAATCCCATGGACAGAGGAGCCTGGCGGGTACAGTCCATGGGGTCGCAAAAGAGTCGGACACGACTGAGCGTATGACAGCAACATTAGTGGCTTCTTCAACACGACAGTAGTTGGGTGGAGTCGTGGTGACAGAAGCAGAGAGCCTGCAAGAAGTCTCAAATATTTACTACCTGGATCCCTCCAAAAAACTTGGCTGAGCCGTGGTTTAAATAAAGTTAAGCATGCTTTGTTCTTGCAGGCCTTCTCAGGGTCTTAAAAGTGTTGTTAGACAATGTGAATTGCTGCACAGGGGATTTCCTGGATTCATTGAATGGAGACCTTCTCCTGGGGTCCATAACCACACTGGCCCCACGGGCCCCACCGTGGCCTAAGAACAGCGTCCTGGACTAGGGTTAGGAGGATATCACCATGCGTCCCCCCAGTGTCCAAGGGACCAAGAGGAGGCTTCTGAGATTCCTGAACTTGCATATCTATCCATCCTGCCTCCCCCGACCATGAACTCAAGGACACCTCTGTCTGTGTACCCCCAAATGTCAGCTCCACTCATGGCAGCCAGGAGGAGAGTGAAACTCAAGGCAGGAGAGGAAGGCAGTTGGCTTGGAATGCCCGCAGCAGCGCCCTGGGAAGGAATCCTTACCCGGTGCGTGCCGTGTGTGCTTAGCCACTCAGTCGTGTCCGACTCTTGTGACCCCATAGACTGTACCCACCAGGCTCCTCTGTCCATGGGATTCTCCAGGCAAGAATACTGGAGTGGGTTGCCATTTCCTTCTCCAGGGGATCTTCCCCACCAAGGAATCGAACCCAGGTCTCCTGTATTGCATGCAGACTCTTTACCGACTGAGCTATGGGGGAAGCCCCAGAGGTGTTTGCAAAACTTGAACCATTCGTCGAGAGCATCCTGCAAACCTGAGTCATTAAAGTTAAAAAGTGAAGTCGCTCAGTCATGTCTGACTCTTTGCGACCCCATGGACTGTAACCTACCAGGCTCCTCTGTCCATGGGATTCTCCAGGCAAGAATACTGGAGTGGGTTGCCATTTCCTTCTCCAGGGGATCTTCCCAACCCAGGGATCAAACCCAGGTCTCCCGCATTGCAGGCAGACGCTTTACCCTCTGAGCCACCAGGGAAGCCTCAAACCTGAGTTGCTGCTCCTTCAAATAAGCAAAGGAGGCCAAGAGACTCTGGCCCTCGACCACTGCTTGCCCACCCAGGGCCTTGGCCCTGTCTTTCCCAGCCCTGAGGCCCTGAGCTGGCAGACTTGGCAAGTGGAAGCAGCTGCTCTATCCTCCAGCCTTAGACCTCAGGCACATCCAACCACGCACGCCACACCCTGTGCAACCACTGTTCACATCCCTGCTGCAGGCTGGGGCAGCATGGCAGGAGTGCCCACTTGCACTGGGCACAGGATCAGGAAAATTCAACCTCCAGCCTAGAAGGCTGACTGGCCAAGTTGAAAGGAATCATGGGAAGATCTGGTGAAGAGCTATGAAGGAGGGGCAATCCAGGAAGGCTTCCTGGATGGAGTGGCTCCTGAGATGTCCCTGCATACAGGGTGCTGACCAGGGAGACTCCCAGGGCAGAAAGACCTATCAGAGAGCAGGACAAGCTGCCCAGGGCAGGGAGCAGCAAGCCCAGAGCATTTCGGGAGCATTTTATTCCACATCTGCTTGAAGGCAGCCTTGTGCATGGGCTTCCCAGGTGGCACTGGTGGTAAAGAGCCTGCCTGCAATGCAGGAGACATAAGAGACGCAGGTTGGATCCCTGGGTCAGGAAGAACCCCCGGAGGAGGAAATGGCAACCCACTCCCAGTATTCTTGCCCAGGAAATCCCATGGGCCGGGGAGCCTGGTGGGCTACAGTCCACGGGGTCACGAAGAGTCAACACAACTGCGCGACTTTCACGTTCACACTTCTTTCTCGTGTACGCTGAGAGAGCCTCTGCTGGGCGGCCTGGCTGGGGACGGTGGCTGGAGAGTGGCAAAGGCCCAGAATGGGGGCTACTGGCGGCAGAGAGGGCTGTGACGACACCTGAGCCGGGCAGCGGCGTGACCAGAGCTGGCTGCTCGTGTGAAACTTCCTGATTCAGCCCACAGCGGGTGTGGATAGTCGCGGCAACAGTAAAGTGCCCGCCGCCGTGTGTGTACACACAGTGTCCCAGCGAATGGGAAGTGCTGTGTGTGCCGTTCGGTCCTGGCCTCCCGATGCCTCCGTGAGGCAGGAGTGACATGTCCCCGCTTTCCTAAAGAACAGGCTCAGAGAGGCTAAGTAACTCACCCAAGGCCAGGAAGCAGCAGGTACCAATGTCTGAATCCAGACTCTTGACTGCTTTTTCCTAACCTCTTCCTGGGAGGACACAAAAGACCCAGCACATGGACTGTGAGCTGTGCTCTGATGCTGTTGCTGAATCATTTCCTCCGGACGGCCCCAGCGCATGCCAAATCACACCATCGCAAAGGCCCCAGCCAGCGCCGGCTGCAGTGGTCTTCTGGATGACGCTCCTTGGGCGGACTGGGGGTCTCCAGGGACCCACCAATATCAGCCGGTCTCAATCCCTACGGCATGCTGCAGAGCCCGGCACATAGGAAGCATATCAGCAAATGATTGCTGAATGAACCATTGAAAGGTGTTTGTAAGTGACTAAAAAATACACGCCCTGATCATGAGCTTTCCTCTTTAATCACGTGAAAAGACAAAATGAAGCTCTCCAAATATTTGCACGAGCATAATCCATCTTGAAGTTGAAATATGTTCCCCCAAATGACCCACCCTGTCTGGTGTCAAAGACTTCTGCTTCAAGATGGAGCAAGTCAAATCCTGACAGCCAGAAGAGATAGATGTTCAGAGAGACAGCAGCCAACCCCTGACGGGCCTCCTGGCCCCAGAGAGGAGGCAGGAGGGGAGGACCTGAGTCTCTCCCTGGGGCTCATGGGGCTGGCATGGTGGCACCAGCTGCTTGAGTTTCCCCATGAACTGAAGATTCTTTCTGCTAACCCAGGAATCTGATGCAATAAATCTCACAGTGGTTGATGGTTCTGCTACTCTGAGTGTGGGCTTATTGGTCAAGGATTAAGCATCTTATTTAAGGTGATCTAATGACATTTCTGGAGAGAAAGAAAGAAAGAAGAATGGGGGGGCACACAGCCCCCTGTCCCCCTGGAGGACAGGTTCATGGGGGATTTAGGTTCCAGGAAACAAAAAGGCTGCCAGGGACTGTTGGCTGCCCCTCAATTCACCCCCAAGGTGGGGCCGCTGGTCTAGCTGGGCTAGCAATGGCAGGAAGGAGAGGACAGGTGTACAAGGATGGGCAGGTCAGCTGAGGCCCCAGCTTTCAGGGTGTGGGAGATGCTGGGGGTGGGGTAGACAATACGCCAAGGACAGGAGGCAAGGGGAGGTGTTCCCTTGCTAAAATCTAGCCAGGGGTGGTGGCATCTGTGACCTTCCTTTGGTGCCCACCTGTGGCCCACCATCCATTGCTCGGGTCATACCTGTCAGTCTCCCTTCTTTCCTACAGGTCCCTCTGGGGCAGGAGCTAGGTCTGGAATTCTTTTTCTCTCTCCCACGCCCCTCCCAGAATCTGAATGGAAAGGGTGCTTAGAAAAGGCTTTGAATGGAATAGTCATTGGTTTCGGATTGAAAAGACCTGGTACAAAGCCAGAAAGTGGCTATTTGGGGGGACTGAAGTGGGCTTTACCCTGAGGTGTCTACGAGCACACACTGCAGAGCAAGATGGCCTGGATTCAGATTCTAGATCTGCCACCGGCTGACCTGTGACCTTCACTTAACCTCATGTGCAAAATGAGAATAGTAGCAAAACCCACCTTGCAATGCTGTGGTGAGGCCATTCACATAAATGGCCACTTTTGTGCCTAGTTCACTGTCGTAAGGGCTTCCCTGGTGGCTCAGCTGGTAAAGAATCCGCCTGCAAAGCAAGAGACCTGGGTTCCATCCCTGGGTTGGAAAGATGTCCTGGAGAAGGGATAGGCTACCCACTCCAGTATTCTGGCCTGGAGAATTCCAGGGACTGTATAAGTCCATGGGGTCGCAATGAGTCGGACACGACTGAGTGACCTTCACTTCACTCACACCTCGTAAAGGCTACAGCCCATCTCTCTTTCTGCAATCTCTGCTGATGTTTCCTCTGCTTAAAGCAGAAAAAAAATACACACAAGTGTCCAATAATACCTGGGCCAGGGAACTTGTGTAGTTATCTTGGGCTATCAGAGAAAATTAAATGGAGGTGGCAAGCACTTTCCACGGAGGACACTCACTTCCACCCTCCAGGGCTGTGCTTTGTGCTTGAGTTTATTCTAAGCCATGCAGACTCCTTTAAGACCTCCCATTTTGCCTCCTATTCTGTCAATAAATGTCAGGAGTTCACACAATGGGCAGCCCCAGCTGACCTTCTGACCGGCTCCCCGCCCTGGCGACTCACAGACAGGGTGTGGGTCCCAGACTTCGGGACCTGGTATGACGTCCAAGATCTCAGGGGACTTTAAGTCCACTTGTACCGGTGACGCTGCTTCCTCTGCAGAGATTGCCATCCAGACCTAACAGGACCCCTCCAGACTCAGAATTCTATTAAGCAGATAAACAGGTAGTGTGGAGTTTCTTCTAAAATGCATATAAATAATGTCCCCTGAGCAAAGACGCTATGCATCCCCGGTAAACCTGCACCATCGCTCCCCTGCCCCTGGCAGCCTGGTCTCCTGGTTCAGTGCCCTGCGGGTGTCCCTGATGCCCAGTCAAGAGCATCTCAGATATTGACACATCTGCTCCCCGTGATAACCCGAGAGGGCAGATGCCCAGAGCACCCTTCTTTGCAGATGATGAAAATGAGGCATGGAAAAGCAAAGAGGCTTGCCCAAGGCCAAGCCAGGTCCCCCTCCCCCCACGACTTCTCTCTCCAGAAAGGCTGGGCTATTGATCGCTGGTAAAGGGAGGGTCTACCAGGCTTCGGCCAGAGGGGCTAAGTCCATGTCCACCTGCAGGGCCCTCAGGAAAGGGCATGTGGCTCTCACACCTCCCCTCTGTGACCCTGATCTATCCTGCTTGACAGTGCAGGGGCCGCCCCCCTCAAGAGCTGATCTGGAAAAGAGCTAACCTGGACAGTGAGAGGGGCCGGGGCTTGCAACGGAACAAGGAAGGAGGCCTCCCCCTCACAGGATGCCGGAGTTTGCAAACACCAATACAGGATGCCTGGTGAAATTTGCACTTCAGATAACATATAAATTTTTAACCTAAGTACGTCAATGCAGTATTGGAATTATAGCTCTACCGAGAAAGTATTCATAGCTGACCTGAAATTCACACGTAACCTGGTGTCCTTGATGTTTTCTGGCAGCCCTACCCCGCATCCCCACTACTCCCAGTAGTACTGGTGCAAGTTCAGGGTGGAATCTGGGGCCTAAACTCTGGGGCCTAGACTTTTTCCGACCTTAGGTCATGGTGACTGAATATAATCCCATGGGAGGATGGGCAGGGAAGAAAGTCATGGGTTTCTGAATATTATCATCAGATCGGAGAATGTGTCCTAGATTCGGAGCAGAGCAACCTGGGTCGATGGTGGCTTCTGTCCCCAGCAGTGTGACCCGAGCACATCCCTTAATGTCCAAGCCTTGGTTTCCTTTCCTGCAATTTGGGGCTGATGATGAACCTGCCCTACCTGCTGCCAGACTGCTTGAGGAAGGACCCTACAGTTCATAAAGAAGTGATCCAGCAAAGCTGAAGTCCTGGCGAGTCCTGCTGTGTTACAATTTATTCGTGTCACTTCACTAACAATAAATGAACAGTTTGATTCATTGCTGACTCCGAGGTTCTTCCCTAGCTTTCTCCACCAGCCTCGTTTTCTGCCTGTACAGAGTTCACGGAGACGCTCTGTTCTGGAGGTGGTTAAAGACGAAGCGAAGCCGTCGCAAATGTGATTTACATCCCTAATTCCATTTGAAACGACTTCGGCAGTAAATAAACCACTCTCTTTGATTCTTTTAACTCAGCGAATTTCAGCAGCAAGTGACACGTTGGAATCAGCAGTCTGCTCCCTCTTGCTCGGTTGGCCCAGGTGTGTCCACAGTGAAGGGATGCTGAGGCCTGGCCCAGTGCCAGGCTGCCGGCCTCTGCAAGAATCGGGACTTCCCCCTGCCACCTGCTTCAGTCCCTGGCTCTGTGGAGCAGTGACCCGGACCTGCACGAGGCCTGCCCCTCGTGTCTGCCTCCCTCGGTTCCTCTGTGCTTGCAGGGCGCCAAAGGAGGTTTCACTGTGTTGAGTCTATGAATTGATGTCAGATGTTCAAGAAGGACAGGGAGGTTTGGGCAGAGATGCCAGCCGAGGCAGAATTCCAGGACTGGCATGTGGATCAAGGGTCTTGCCCTTGAGCCTGAAGCAGTTACCAAGGGATCCTTGCTGGGTTGGGGATACTGTGAATTCATGGCGACAAGTAAGCATGGGGCCTTGGAGTCAGCACAGGTCAGCTCCCTGCTAATCAGAGAGGCCAGGGAGCTCCTGAGTTCCTGGAGCTCTGGATAATGGGAATGATACAGGCGTGCAACTCTAAGCTGACATGAAAATGACCTCATGGCATCTGTGTCCATCACCATGTAAAGCACTTAGCAAGGGCCTGGCAGCTGTCAGCTCAATGCAACAGACAGGGAGGACTTCTTACCAGTGGGTAGGACACGGAGTTCAGAGAAGCTACACACTTCCTGACACCCAGAGACCCACACAGCCTGACACCCAGACACACACACACACACACACACACACACACACACACACACACTGACAGAGGGCTTGGGGTGAGGCCCTGACACATAGATGTCACAAGCAGATCAGGTGACTCTAGCCACAGGGAAGGCTGAGGCACCACCCTAAGGGAAACCAGGCTCCCCAGCCCTTGGCAGCATCAGAAACACCTGGAAAGCTGGTTATACCGCAGCTGGGGCCCCAGCATCTGCATTTCTAACAAAAGCCCAGGAGATACCTGAGGCTGCTGGGCAGGGACCAACCCCCGTTGAGTGGGGGGATTGCTGCCACTGTCCAGGGTCATGCAGAGCTCTTTGAAGAGAGGCCAGAGGTGGTGATGTTTGGGGGAGGGAAGCAGACATTGGCCACCAGGAGTTCCTCCACCTCCTGGGCACCTCAAGCCAGTGAGCACAGGTCCCTCCCACCCTGCAGGTGCAAAATGATCGAGAAGCACACATCTTCTCTGATGCCAACTCCAACCAGTTTATGATCATAATTAGGTGCAGATCAATGGTTCTCAGTCTTGGCTGCACACTGGAATCCCTCAGGGACCTGTGACATATACTGATAACTGGCTTCCACCCCCCAGACCTTCTGATTTAGTGAACTGGGTGCAGCCTGAGATTGGAGACTTTTAAAATTCCCCAGAAGATTCTAAGGTACAGCTAAGGTTAAGAACTGATGATATAGAGATTTCCCTGATGGTCCAGTGGTTAAGATCCCATGCTTCCACTACAGGGGACGATTCCTGATTGGAAAACTAAGATCCCACCAGCCCCACATGGTGGTCAAAAATTAATAAAAAAAAAAAAGTGTGTGCTCGATTTACTTTAAAAAAAAAAAAAAAAAACTGCTGGTATAGACCAACGGCTTACAATGTGGCTGCACATGAAAATCACTGGGGATTTTTAAAAACACCTTTTATCCAGTGTCCTGCCTCAAAACCTATCAAATCATAATCCGTGCGGGTGGGGCCCAGATGACAGCATAGATCCTTCTTGACACCTCCCCCAGATGATGGTGTAGCCAGGATAGAGATACAGTGTGCACAGGTCTAGCTCTCACTCAAAACAGGACATCATGGGGCATGCTCAAAATCGTAATCTAATTTTCGGTTTGTAGATGATCTTTGTCCTAGAAATGTACAAATCACATCTGTTGGGTTTTTATAGAATACATCTCAAGGCACTTTCCAATTTTAAAACCAATACGTGAGTGCAAAATATGAATAATTTAAGTATCAATTTCATGCACATAATAGATCCTTAATAAATATTCATTGAATGAACTAATCAGTCAACCAATCAATACAGTCCTAGTTCCAGGGCTGCCCTAAATACTTCTATATCCCCCTAAACTGTGAACTCCCTGAGGGCAGGCCTGGGACCCCCAACCCCTAAGCAAGGGCATTTGATGAATGAAGCCATGAATCTGCAACCAAAGCTAAAGTCCTAAATGTCTCTGGTTGTCTCCCTATTTTCCAGGTGTGCAATGAATTTCCAGATGAATAGGGAATGCAACTATGCCATTTTTGTTGAAAGGATGATGTCACAATTTAATTATGGAGAAATTATTGGTTATTATGCTTTTTGGAGGCCTGGGGAGAAGCCCAGAGGTGGCTTTTGATTTAACAAGAAGCTAAAGGCTCACAGCCCAGACGTGCATGGACTCAGGTCAGGTGTCTAGCACTGATCCCCGCCCTGTCCCGCACAAGGCAGGGGCCCAGCGCTTCCTCAGCAGCCCTCACTGGGGACCCGTTCTCTGTTCCACGGCTGGTGGAGGGTGGATGGTGGAACCATGGCCTGTGCAGCTCCCCGTCTTATGACCTCAGCTGATTTTCCCCCTTAATTGTAAGAATATTCCCTCCCCAGAGCCTCCCACCAGCATGGAGCTGCAGCCCTATACAGAGAAAGGGCTCTCAGTCAGACATCCAGATGTTCCAGCTCCTGAACCATCACCGACTAGCTGTGTGACTAGAGCAAATCACTGAGCCTCTCTGAGCTCCAGTGCCCCCGCCTATAAGATGACATCGATGCAGTACCCACCCTAAAGGTCACTGTGAGATGAAGACGGAATGATGCCTGCAGAGCTTGCCCACCAGGCCTGGCGTGGAAGAGGGATGAGGATGTGACAGGTGACAGCACAGAGGTTGAGCCCTTAGATCCCAGGGCTGCCTCCTAGTCACTGTGCCACTTGGAGCAGGTCACTCACCTTGGCAAGACTCAGTTTTTGCATCTGTAAAATGGGACCAATAGCAGAACTCATCATAAGATCACTGAGATGTGCCAGTGCCGTAAAGGACAAGTCATGGTCACTGGTTTGAACGGAACACTCAGTATTCATTGCCAGAGTTATTTCCACTTCTTAGCATTATGGTGATTAATAAGTGCCATTTTTTATAATAATAAAGAGTTGACTTTTCCCCCAGCAAGGATATGGTCATGGTTTGTGTGCTGACAGCACCCCAGAGATTTACCAACACCTCTCCCCTACCCACGCTGGCCCCACTGAAACTCCAATTTCACTGTTATCTAATCAGGGTAAAGCACTTGCTTCAAACGAGAAGGGCAGAGGTAGGAGTTTCCTGTCACAGGCCTGCGTCCACCCTCAAGCGAACTGCCGCCACCAAGGCTGGAGGAAGGAAAAATTCAGGTCCTCAGGTGGGATGACAGACCCTTTTCCCACTTACAACCTTGGCCACCTCAGCAACCAAACATCTCATTGCTGCAAGTCCAGAGGGGGAGTGAGGGTCCATGCGCAGCCTTCCTCTGGAACCATCCCAGCCCCCGCCTTCTCCTTCCACACCCTGAAAGCAACATGTGGGCCAGGTGGGAACATGTGCCCAGGACAAGGTCTAGGTCAGGGTGACAGAGACCAGACCAGCTCCAGCCCTGGCTGGACACAAGGCTCCTTCCCAAGTGCACACACGAATCCTGCTACAGACAAGAGAGAGGAAGACGAAACAATCCTTGGCAAAGTGTGACACCCTCAGGACTTCCCAGGAGTTCCTGTGGTTAGGACCCTGCACTTCCACTGCAGGGCCGTGGGTTCAATCCCTGGTCAGGGAGCTCAGATCCCAAAGCCCCACTGGTGGTTTAGTCACTAAGTCATGTCCGACTCTTGCGACTCTACAGACTGTAGCCTGCCAGGCTCCTCTGTCCATGGGATTTTCCAGGCCAGGATATTGGAAAGGGTTTCCATTTCCTTCTCCAGGGGATCTTCCAGACCCAGGGATCAAACCTGAGTCTCCTTAATTGCAGGCGGATTCTTTACCAACTAAGCCACCAGGGAAGTCTTTATCAGAAGCCCCATGGTGTGGCCAAAAAAAAGTGTGACATCCTCCAGCAACCCACGTGCACCCAGGTGGCAATGTCCTTGAACAAAGGCCAGAGGGCCCCCTTCTCCCAGTCTACTGTGTGGACAGGATCAGCCTTTATCTGCAGTCAGGACGATGGGGCAGTGCAGCTGTTCCACAAATCATGACTTTCCTCAAGCAGCCAAGACCAGCCTCCCTGGGCCCCAGGCGTCCCAGAGCGCACAGCCCAGGAGGATCGCGGGAAGGAGAAAGGTTGGCCGCATGAGTCTGACAGCACGGGCTCTATGGGCTGAGCTTGGCTCAGTGAGGTCTCTGATGACTTCGCCTCTCCATGCCTGTGAGATGCTGATGGGTAATTAATGCTGGACACCTCCATGTGCAGTGAGAATAAATAAGCCTGTGCAAACTCTAGAGTGCCGGCAGGAGCAACAATCATTACCAACCTTCCCGCTGGCCCTGGGGGAGGCCCAGCTGAGGACGATAAACTTGAATTTGGGCTCCTGGGAGCAGTAACTCAAGAGAGGCTCTCCAAAACTGTGAAATGTCTGCAGTATCTCCTGTTTGATCTTCAGAGTTCATGCAGACTCTATGTTTAATTCATAATATTTTAGTTTGTTTTAATCAAGTGGGGTTTGAAATTCGTTACCACCTTGTAGATTCATGTACCTGGTAAATCGGTGCTGAGAAAGTTGTGACTGGGGAGGTGAACCCCCAACCCCACCCCCGTGCTGCCAGCAAAGGCCGCTCGGCCAAGAGAGGTGACACACCAGGGACCTCCCAGCAGGCCCATTTGGGGGTCCTCTCCCTCCCACCCCAGTGCCCTGAGGAGTCAGGGGCTGCCTCTGGCAGGTAATCCCCACGGCCCTACCCTGGCTGCAGGCAGGAGAGATTGAATGCCTTCTAACCTAGATTAACCTGGAAACTTGGCCTCTTGGCAAAGCCTGAGGGAAGGAAACAACTTTGTGAGGGTCATCCAGGCACAGGGTCAGGAGACCATCAAGTCCAGCTCGTAGGGACTTCCCTGGTGGCCCAGTGACTAAGACTCTGTACTCCCAATGCAGGGTCTCTGGGTTCGATCCCTGGTCGGGGAGCTAGATCCCACATGCCACAACTGAGTTGGCACACTGCAACTCAAGACCCCACCTGCCACAGCTAAGACCTGTTGAGGCCAAATAAATAAAGAAATGTAACTTCACCTCGTGTTCTCCAGAAAAGGAAGCCAATTCACTGGGTCTGTGTCATTTCTTGCTCCCCTTGTGGATGATCCCATTAAGTCTAAGCTACTCGTTAAGTCTCCCGCCCTGGCTGGGAGCCCTGGGCGGGGCTGGTCTCATGGGAGGTTATAGAAAAGGGGGGAGGCTGTTTTCACCTTGTGGGAAGGGCTCCCCAGTCCTCGTAGCCCGCGCTCCAGGTCCCAGGTCCCAAATGCACCGTAAGAATTGCTCCGGCCCCCGATGGTACTGGCTGTGGGGCAAAGCCCAACACAGGCCGGGCTGTTGGGAGAAGTCCGAGAAGGCAAGGTCACCCCAAATGTCCCCCTCCCCCAGATGCCACAACGTCTCCTATCTTTCCAGAGCTTAGATTCGGGAGCCAGACAAGCTGCGTTCAGATCCCAGCGTTTGGCCCTGGACTTGGCCCCTGGGTCTCTGTCTGGGAGGAGCTCTGGGGAAATCATCAGCCCCCTGGATTGGACCCCAGTCGCCCTCACCCAGTGAGCACCTTAGAGAGCTGTGGGCAACCTCTTGCCACCAGAGGGTCTTCACAGGGAGGGGAGCATCCCGTGCCCCCTCCAAGAGCTGCTGCCAGGGCTCCCTCCTCACGTTGGAGAATCCCGACCAGACAGCCGTGTGCACCCTTGTGAACGAAGGGGCCAGCCCGCCTCCTGCACGGGGCCCAGGCCACAGACACGGGGTCCTGGGAAAGAGGCACCTTTGGCCTCCACAAGGCAAGAGCTGATCCCAGGTGTGGGTGCCAAGACGCCGGAGCTGGTAGGATTCCGATGAAGATGAATGAGCTTCCCTTCAGCTCCATAATGTTAGTCTATCACCATCATCCTCTTCATCACCACCAGCAACAGCATCACTGCAGATCCGTCGTACGGACTCCATCAGAGACCAGCCCCTACTCCTGGCTCAGCCTCGAACACCTCTGGGATCCTGCTGGGCCTCCCATGTCCTCAGTCCTCTTTTCCTCTCCCAGGGATGTCTTCATAATTGTGGGGCCCCTTGTTCAAAATAAAAATGTGGGACTCCTTGTTCAAAAACCAGAGAGAAAACGTCATTCTATTTACTAAAACACAAATTTTCCTCCTACGTCTCACATATATTTCTCTGTCTCTCTCTCTCGACTTGTCATGATGTTTTTTATTTGCTCTTTAATGCTGTTCTAAGTAGAGAATAATTAAACTTTTTAAATTACCAACATGAATATTACCATTCATCACTATACTGTGCAATGCCAGTTTTAAATGCAAATGTAAGAATGCGTGTGTGGGATCACTGAAATTGCACACTTAGTTATTTTGTACTTTGTGTGTGCCTAGGTAGCTGTGTCCTTAACAGAACAGTGGGGACACTGCACAAAACTCAAGTGGTTTCGTTTCAGTCCTTGACATTCTCCCCACACTCTGTCCTGGGCCTTACCGCTGAGTAAGCAAGGACAGAAAGAAAAGGGTCTGCGGTTGTCCTGTCTCTCCTTCCCCGCTGTGTCGTCACCTTCACAGAAGTGCTGGACTAACACAGGGACCTCATAACCTGGGTAATGCCACTGCAAACTGGCACTTGCCATCTGCCTCTGCAAGGACTAAATCGGGTGCGGCTGCAGCTGCTGACCTTCAACCTCCCTTAAAAAGAGTTCAGGGTGGAAAGCAGAAATGAGGCTCTCTGCACTCTGGGAGAGCTGGCAGGACAGGTCTTCAGAGATTTAGATGTTTTCGGGAGCTGATTTTATGAGCCCAATTCTTGTATCTCCTCATGTCTAGAAAAGCACTAAAATCCTTCATGGTGATGACTGCTCCTCGTGACTAGCAGAAACCTCCTGCAAAAAAAAAAAAAAAAAACATGTGCTTGATTGCATGGACTCGCCCTTCTCCAAAATCACACATATACTGACCTTCCCCCTCCCTCTTTGGAGCAGTTTCTCAGAGCTATCGGAGATGCTGTCTCCCAGGCTATGGACTTCGTTTTGCCCCAAATAAAATCTGACTCACAACTATTATGTTGTGCTTTCCTTTTAAGTCGACAGTGAGAAAGGATAAGACAGGGTCGCTTGGTCGCTCGTGTTCCTGCCTGCCAAGACATTCTGGTTTGAACAGAGAGTGTGGCCTCGTGGGGATGTCAACGCCCTTGCTCACCCGGTCCACGTGTGCTTGCTCATGGGGCTTGGAGACAGCCATCTGCAAGTGGGGACCCAGGAAGGACGACATGAATCCCGCACAGATGTGCTCTGCTCGTGTGCATGCTCCATGGTCCCAACAGATTTCACTTAAAAAACACAAGTTCAAAGACAATAGAACTCAGGTTTCAAGATGGCAGCCGAAGAGCAGCAAGCCAAGCAGAGGCCCTTCTGAGCCTGCCTCTGCAACCGGCAGAAGGCTCCTGGGCTAGCCTACCTGGGGGCTGGGGGAGGACCACGCGCAAGGAAGGTGGTGGAAATGTGATGTCAATGGAGACGACAGCCCACGTAGGGCTGCTAGGCCCCCCGGAGAGAGGGGCAGGCGGGGACCCTGAGCGCAGCCAGGGTCCAGGCTGACCGGCCAGGAGTGAACCACAGGAAACTGATTTTGATTCTGGATGAGCTTGAGTGACACGAGATTCCTCTCCTTCCAGAGTCTGAACTGGCTTTAGTCCCCCGGCCAGCTCAGTATCACGCCACGTTTCTCCAGCGACAGCCATTGGGCTTTAAATCAAACGTCGCTGTTTGCAGCCTGACTGCATATGCTCCAAGGTCAAAGCCAGTTTGCTCTCCGAATCTGTGCTGACAGAAGGTGGGTTTCACTGCATGGGCTCAGACCACTGGCCCTCCTCCTCTGCAGATCTTGGAACCAGCATCCGGCGGGGCATGTCTTTGGTGACAGCTCTTCTGCTCAGCTGCTTGCTCTAAACTTGGTCACCCGTTTCCTCTGAACGAGCCAGTCCCCTCCCATCAGAGCTCAGCTAAGGAGCAAGAACACAGCAGAGAACCTTTTCTTGTGTCTGCTGAATCGGCAGATATTCTCATGTAGGACGCGATTTCATACTCTCTTCTATCCTGGAAGCAGACAGGCCCTGTGGGCACAGGAGCTGTGCTCAGATGGCACAGCACGGGAGTCTAGGCTGTGCCAAGGATCCATCCAGCTCAACAGGCGGGACAGAAGGGGCACCGGACAGAGATCCAGAGGGTCCTCCCCCAGAGCTGTGGAGTCATCCCTCCACGACGGACGCGGCCAGCTACCCAAATTCAGGCACATTTCCTCAGCTGAAACTGGGAGCAACGAGGACCGCACGGACACCTCACAGCCTCGTGGCCCAGGGCAGGGGTGTGTCCTGATCCCACTTCCTGTGGATGTACTTCGGACACCTCACAGCCTCGTGGCCCAGGGCAGGGGTGTGTCCTATCCCCCTTCCTGTGGATGTATTTGAGGCTTAGAAAGGTGAAGTGACAAAAATGTTACTGTCTCAGCTTTCCACAGGAGGAAATTGAGGCTCGGAGAGGTTAAGCCAGCTGAGACCACCTCCACCTCTGAGGAACGCCCGAGTCCACATCCAGCTGGACTAAGTGCCAGGAACCCGTGAACTCACCCGTGCCACGGGGCATCGTGACCTTTACTGCAAAAGAGCAGCTGGGTGGCTGTCACTCGCTCCAGATACAGAGGGTGTCTCACTGGCCACGGTCATGCAGAAAACGGCAACATGGGGTGAGAAGTCCAGCCTGTCCACATGCAGTGCCCCGGTGTCCCGCCAGAATGAGACAGCGGAGCCTTTCAGCCCGTGTGATGGAGGGAGGGAGGAAGGATGGAATGAAGGAAAGAAGAAACAGGCAGATGCTACACACCCAGGGCTCCTCCTCCTTCTCCTCCAGCCCCAGAGCGGCCAGAGCTCAGACCCTGCCCCTCCTTACCCTGTCTCTGCAGGGTGGCTCTCCTCTGTGCTCCCAGCTGGGACATGGTACCCAGGCCTGCATTTCTGCCCTCCCTCCAGCCACACCTCACCTCAGCCTCCTCCATGCATCAGGGAGGTGTTCTCCCCTCTGCCCTGCTCAGCTCTCCCCCATCACACACACACACACACACACACTCACACACAAACACTCACACACACAAACACTCACACACACACACACTCACTCACACACACACACTCACACACACACACATACACACACACTCACACACACACACACACACACACCCCTCTCTGCTTCTATGTCGGCCTCTTTGCCAACTTGATACTTTATTTTCCCACTGATTTTGCCCATCCTCCCATCCCAGACTCTCTCAAGCCTCACGTCCTTCTCTCTCATGATGCTGTAGTCTGACCTTCAGGATCACAAGCATCCTAATCCCAGCTCAGGCCTTCCCCTGCCCCAGCTCCCTGCGCGATGATGGTGCATCCTTCCTACATCAGAGGGTGGTGGGGTGTGTGTGTAAGGGCCTAGCTATTGGGGCCCCACGGGCCTGACTGTTTTGAACCTATTCATACTGATTTAAAACCAATCTGGGGCTTCCCGGGTGGCTCAGTGGTAAAGAATCTGCTTGCCAATGCAAGAGATGTGGGGTCGATCTCTGTGTCGGGAAGATCCCCTGGAGGAGGAAATGGCAACCCACTCCAGTATTCTTGCCTGGGAAATCCCATGGACAGAGGAGCCTGGTGGGCTACAGTCCATGGGGTCACAAAAGAGTCAGACATGACTTAGCAACTGCTACTGCTGCTGCTGCTGCTAAGTGGCTTCAGTCGTGTCCGACTCTGTGCGACCCCATAGACGGCAGCCTACCAGGCTCTGCCATCTATCCTGGGATTCTCCAGGCAAGAACACTGGAGTGGGTTGCCATTTCCTTCTCCAGTGCATGAAAGTGAAAAGTGAAAGTGAAGTCGCTCAGTCGTGTCTGACTCTTAGCGACCCCATGGAGCCTACCAGGCTCCATCCGTGGGATTTCCCAGGCAAGAGCACAGGAATGGGCGCCATCGCCTTCTCCGGACTCAGCAACTAAACAACAAAAACCAACCAGTCAGCATGCGGGCCTCTCAAGTGCACTCCCGTGGTGGAGAGAAGGCTCTAGAGAAATGTTAGAATTTACTAGGAATTCTAGGAAAAAATAAATTAAATGGAGAAAATGTATGAACTACACAAGTACTAGAATATTATCAACATTCCCAAGTGCTGAAGAATATATAAACCTTCATGTTGATAGAGCCCACTGTCCCAGCAGAAATTCGAGCAGAATGACTCAGTCCTAGAAGCAAAGAAATCCCCATGACCTGCAGATATTCACCACCCATCTCCCTTCATAGAGAACACCCGCAGCACAACAGGCAAGAATCTGAATGAGCAAACGGATTCAAAGAATGGAAGGAACTCCTAAAAGATGAATGTCTAGAAAAATTCAAGATAATGTGTCCTTAAAAAAGGAACATGTTGCGCTTAAAATGGTGCAATTAGAGATCAAAAAAGTGTCCTTCAACTTAAGATTCCTAGGGGAGAAGGGTGGAGGGAAGGGATAGGGAGCTTGGAATTGATATGTACACACTGCTATATTTAAAATGGATAACCAACAAGGACCTACTGTATAGCATAGGGAACTCTGCTCAATATTATATAACAACCTAAATGAGAAAATAATTCAAAAAAGTTTCAGTTCACTTCAGTTGCTCAGTCGTGTCCAGCTCTTTGCGACCCCTTGAATCGCAGCACACCAGGCCTCCCTGTCCATCACCAACTCCCGGAGTTCACTCAAACTCATGTGCATCGAGTCGGTGATGCCATCCAGCCATCTCATCCTCTGTCGTCCGCTTCTCCACCTTCCCCAATCTTTCCCAGCATCAGGGTCTTTTCCAGTGAGTCAACTTTTCGCATGAGGTGGCCAAAGTATTGGAGTTTCAGCTTCAGCATCAGTCCTTCCAATGAATATTCAGGACTGATCTCCTTCAGAATGGACTGGTTGGATCTCCTTGCAGTCCAAGGGACTCTCAAGAGTCTTCTCCAACACCACAGTTCAAAAGCATCAATTCTTCAGCACTCAGCTTTCTTCACAGTCCAACTCTCACATCCATACATGACCACTGGAAAAACCATAGCCTTGACTAGACGGACCTTTGTTGGCAAAGTAATATCTCTGCTTTTTAATATGTTGTCTAGGTTGATCATAAGTTTCCTTCCAAGGAGTAAGCGTCTTTTAACTTCATGGCTGCAAGATATATGTATATGTGTGACTGGAATCACTTTGCTGTATACCTGAAACTAATGCAACCTTGTTAATCAATTATGTGTCTGTGTGTGTGTTAGTCGCTCAGTCATGTATGTCCAACTCTTTTCGACCCCACAGACTGTAGCCCGCCGGGCTCCTCTGTCCATGGGATTCTCCAGGCAAGAATACTAGAGTGGGTTGCCATAACCTTCTTCAGAGGATCATCCCAACTCAGGGACCAAACCCTGGTCTCCTGCATTGCAGGCAGATTCTTTACCGTTTGAGCTACAGGGAAGTCCTATATACTCCAATATAAAATAAAAGGTTAAAAAAAGAGTTCTTAGAAATGTCATTGCTAGAACAACAATTCCATAGGAGAAAACTTGAAGTTCAGAAAATCCCTCAGAATGCGCATCAGCAAGATAAAGGACAATATGAAGGAAAAAATACAAGACATTTAAGATCAGCCTAAAAACTCCCGTTAAGAATTCTAGGAAAAAATAAAAGGTAAAAAAATATACAAATTATTCAAAGGCCAGAATAACATCTCCAAGCACTGAAGGAGCATACACATCTTTAGGTCAATGGAATCCACCAGGTACCAAGAAGAAATGAGAGAGAAAAGACCCACCCCCAGACACATTCTGAAAATGGAACTCCAGGAGGAAGATTCTAAAAGCTTTTTTTTTTTTAGAAAAGATTCTAAAAGCTTTCAGACAAGAAAAACAGATTATCTGCAAAGGAATTATGATCACATTGACATGTGACTTCTAATCAGCAATACTGGAAGCTGGAAGACAAGAGAGTGATAACCCAGAGTCTTTTTAAATAAAATTTAATAGAAAAAAGTTCTAAACTTAAAATTCTATCTTTTAAAAACTAATTCATGTAGGGACAACATAAATGTTTTGGGATATTAAAAAATACCAATACAGTATACTAACGCATATATATGGAATTTAGAAAGATGGTAACAATAACCCGGTGTACGAGACAGCAAAAGAGACACTGATGTATAGAACAGTCTTATGGACTCTGTGGGAGAGGGAGAGGGTGGAGAGATTTGGGAGAATGGCATTGAAACATGTAAAATATCATGTAAGAAACGAGTTGCCAATCCAGGTTCGATGCACGATACTGGATGCTTGGGGCTAGTGCACTGGGATGACCCAGAGGGATGGTATGGGGAGGGAGGAGGGAGAAGGGTTAAGGATGGGGAACACATACATACCTGTGGCAGATTAATTTTGGTATTTGGCAAAACTAATACAATTATGTAAAGTTTAAAAATAAAATAAAATTTAAAAAAAAATAATACTTAGAAAACTTGGAAGTTTTCCAAGCATTCTTTTTGGAAATTCCCCTGAGAAAATTTTGATATTCTCCTGAGAAAATGAGCAAATAAAAAAGTAATTCAAATAGGAATATTTTAAGATGGGAATTCTACAACAGAGTAGACTTAGCTTTGCATTTGAAGCTCTTCAAAATTCCAATCACGCAGGCTGGCTTACACAGTAATTAAAAGTTTAGCTTATTATATTCCAGTGAAATAACTTTAAACTCACTCCTCTGCCCACCCATACACTGTCTGGATAACATCTTCCAGGCTTCAAACCAGCCACCGGTCTTCATGCATCTAAACAGAACCGGCTCTCTCCCTGGAATGTTGACTTCTTTGCACCCCCAGGTCTTCCGTAGCTTTTTAACAATATATAATTTTTAATCCAGTGATTTCTTAGTATTTCCTCAGGAGAGACATTCTTTTACCATTCTCTACATCCTGATAAAAGTAAGACTCAAATGTCATTCATTTTTAATTCCAAACTGTATTGATATTCATGCACATGAATATCATATTCAGGTACAGAAAGTGACACTCTCACTGTTTACATGTTGACTTTGTTAGGAAAATTATACAAATAGTAAACTGATGCAAATTTTATTTCAGTGTCATACGATTCCTCAGACAGAAATATCAACTAATTCCAATAATGTTTCTGCTTTTTGCATTCAAATCATGGACCCAGAATAAAGCTTTGGGAAGTTTTCTTTATTAATTGAGCATCATCTGAGACCATTAGGGATATTGTACAATTGACACTGAAGCTTAATGGTACTTGTTTTGCAATGATAATATAAATATAGTTTTTGGTGGAACACAGTATCATGGTAAAAAATCCTTACTAAATTAAGAAACTATGAAGCAGAAATTTAGATGAAATTATTGATGGTGCACATATAATTCATATTGGATCCCAAAAAGCTGGCGCTCTACCAATTTAAGTAAAAGCTGCCATTGCCAACGTTTTGTGACAACACTGACGAAAGGTTAAAAAAAAAAGCTTTGGCATAGCTTACTGTGCTTTCTCTCCACTGCCTGCCCTCTATCAGATTTCCAAATAGTTGGAGCTTTTGAAATCAATCTAAGTGCCCGACCACAACACTGAACTTTTTTGTAAAGGAGTCCTCCAAACGTTCGGTGCATGTGGTTTAAAAAATTTAGAAAACCTTGATTACTTAACACCTGGATTTTTAGTTTCTGAAGCTCTGAACCAATTACATTAATCGAAAACCAAGCTTGCAAATAAAAGGGCACTGGAATTTATCCCTAAAAATTAAGGAGAGGATGGGAACTCATTAATTAACGAGAGCTCAATATTGAAATTCTAAAAGAGTACTTCAGAATATCTTGACTTAATATCTTAAGAAAAATCTTTCTTAATATCTTAAGAAAAATCTTCTGATGGAGCTTCTATTTTTAATTAGAAGAAATTACATTCTCTCCCAGAAGGTCAGGAGATTGAAAAAGCCTACAATTTTGCAGCATCTAAATTTAATGAAGTGTTCAAAAGAATCACAATTTGTTTGATGAGTTTTATCTTGTAAAAATATTTGTTGAAGAAAGGTATTCTGAAAAGAGGTTAAAAAGACAGTACCTGGTCAAATATTTAAGCTGAAAGAGTTTCACATTTTAATGTCAAAAAGTAGCACTGAGAATATCCTTCATTTTCGCTGAGCCAACCAGGTGCCCCAGCACCTATAGAGAAAATATATTCTTGTCCAAGAATATTATCTGTTCTGTTCTGTTCAGTCACGAAGTCATGTCTGACTCATCTGTGACTCCATGGACAGTAACCCACCAGGCTCCTTCTATCCATGGGATTTCCCAGGCAAGAATACTGAAGTGGGTTGCCATTTCCTTCTCCAGAGGATCCTCCAGACCCAGGGATCAAACCCGAGTCTCCTGCTTTGACAGGCGTGTTCTTTACCATCTGAGACACTAGGGAAGCCCTAAGAATCTTCTTCTGCTGCTGCTAAGTCGCTTCAGTAGTGTCCGACTCTGTGCGACCCCACAGATGGCAGCCCACCAGGCTCCCCTGTCCCTGGGATTCTCCAGGCAAGAACTCTGGAGTGGGTTGCCATTTCCTTCTCCAGTGCAGGAAAGTGAAAAGTGAAATCGAAGTTGCTCAGTTGTGTCTGACTCCTAGCGACCCCATGGACTGCAGCCTACCAGGCTCCTCTGTCCATGGGATTTGCCAGGCAAGAATACTGGAAAGAAAGTGAAGTCACTCAGTCATGTCCAACTCTTTGCAACCCCGTGGACTGTGGCTTACCAGGTTCCTCCGTCCATGGCATTTTCCAGGCAAAAATACTGGAGTGGGTTGCCATTTCCTTCTCCAGGAGATCTTCCCAACCCAGGGATTGAACCTGGGTCTCCTGTATTATAGGCAGACATTTTACCGTCTAAGCTACCAGGGAAGTTATGGGTCGCCATTGCCTTCTCCATAAGAATCTTCTAGTCTACAAAAAAGAATAGATTGTAGGCGTCAGTAATTTCAGATTTACTAACTACAAAATGTTTCTTTGAAGAAGACTTGTGGGAAATTTTGTGAAAAAGAAGTAATTTAAATGACGAGGCTATGTTAGGGGAAAAAATTGAATACCATTGAAATTATGTTAGAGACAGACCTGGCTTACAAAGCAGATTAAAGTACACTATTCTGCTTTTTCATTCTATTCAGATAGCCAATATAAAGAACTGTTTTTTAATTTTACTCTATTGTACATGAATACATGTTACTTTTGTTGTAGAAAGAATTTCATGATTGAAAATAGTTTTTAATAGAACCATTTATAATACAATACAATGAAATCAATCTGTCAGTCAAGAAATAAATATCTTCAAGATATAAAAAATTTTAATTATTTTAGAATCTCCTTTCACCCTCAAAAGTGACTTGGCGTGACCAAAAAATAGTCACTCTAGTCATGAAGGATGATGAGGCATATCAGTTCTCTGCTACTGTGTAACAAATTACCACAGACCTAGCAATTGGAAACAGCCAAGGGTTATTGTCCTGGTGGCTCAGTGGTAAAGAATTTGCCCACCAGTGCGAAAGACGCAAGTTTGGTCCCTGGGTCGGGAAGATCCCCTGAAGAAGGAAATGACAACCGACTCCTGTTTTCTTGCCTGGGAAATCCCATGGACAGGAGAGCCTGGCAGGCTACAGTCCATGGGGTCAAAAAAGAGTCTGACACGGCTGAGCGACTGAGCACGCACACACAGGGCCTGTTAGGACAAAACGTGTGTGGAAGGAAAGCAGATGGTGACTCTTGAAAAATTCAAATTAGGTTTCCCTGGTGACCGAGTGGTAAAGAATCCGCCTGCCAATGCAGGAGACTTGGGTTCCACCCCTGGGTTTGGAAGATCCCCTGAAAAAAAGAAACGGTAACCAACTCCAGTATTCTTGCCTGGGAAATTCTATGGACAGAGGAGCCTAGTAAGCTATAGTCCATGGGGTCGAAAAAGAGTCAGACGTGACTTAGCAGCTAAACAAGAGACAGGGTGTGGCTCCAGAATTCAGATGTGGCTCAGCTGTCCACCTCTGGGTCAGGGTCTTCCCTGAGGCAGCACTAGAACCGTCAGTCTAACTTGCAGTTAAATCTCAAGGCTCAACTGAGTCTGGGAAATCCTCTTTCACGCCCAGTTATGTGGCTGTCAGCAGGCTTCAGAAGACGTGCCTCCAGACTCGTGGTGTGGCTGTGGGCCTGTGTAAGTCAGCGCAGGCTGCTGTAACAAGTACCACAGGCTGGCAGTGTACACAGCAGTTCTGGAGGTCGGGAGTGCGGCATCAAGGTGATTGATTAGCAGGGTTGTTTTCTCCTCAGGCCTGTCTCTTTGGTTTGTAGACGGCTGCCTTCTCCCAAGTCCTCACACGGTCCTCCTTCTGTGTTATCAGTTCAGTTGCTCAGTCATGTCCAACTCTTTGCAACCCCATGGGCTGCAGCACGCCAGGCCTCCCTGTCCATCACCAACTCCCGGAGTTTACTCAAGTTCACGTAATCGCGTCGGTGAGACCATCCAACCATCTCATCCTCTGTCATCCCCTTCTCCTCCCACCTTCAATCTTACCCAGCATCAGGGTCTTTTCCAAGGAGTCAGTTCTTCACATCAGATGGCCAAAGTATTGGAGTTTCAGCTTCAGCACCAGTCCTTCCAATGAATATTCAGGACTGATCTCCTTTAGGATGGACTGGTTGGATCTCCTTGCAGTCCAAGGGACTCTCAAGAGTCTTCTCCAACACCACAGTTCAAAAGCATCAATTCTTCAGGGCTCAGCTTTCTTTATAGTCCAACTCTCACATCTATACATGACCACTGGAAAAACCATAGTCTTGACTAGACAGACCTTTGTTGGCAAAGTAACATCTCTGCTTTTTAATATGTTGTCTAGGTTAGTCATAACTTTCCTTCCAAGGAGCAAGCGTCTTTTAATTTCATGGCTGCAGTCACCACACCATCCCTCTGTAAGCCTGTGTCCTAATCTCCTCTTCTTATAACAATGCCTCATACTGAATCAAGACTCACCCCAAGGGCCTCGTGTTAACCTAATTACCTCTTTAAAGACTCTATTTCCAAATACAGTCACATTCTGAGGTCCTGAGGGTTAGGACGTTACACATGCATCCTCACATATACACACCACCACCCACGTGCATGGGCCCACAATACCCAAGTCACATATATTGCACACATGGTCACACACACACCCACCACCCTCACGCACATCCACACTCCCATCTCACTACACATGCATTCACATACGCTCTCGCGCGCTCTCTCTTTCTCTCTCTCTCTCACACACACACACACACACACACCCCACACAGCACCCCCAGCACGCTCCCAGTCCTGGCATGAGGCTGGTGCACAGTCATGGTTGGCCGCACTGATGAAACATTAGATCGGGGGAAATTGTGGTGCGGGATCCTTTTTTCCAAGTAATCTTTCCAGTTGTTTAACATCAGCTCCTGAGGAATTTGCTGTGTGCAGGCAGAGCCCTAACCTCACGCTTCTCAGAATTAGATAAAGGTCATTTCTCTTTCCTGCAATTGCATCGGAACTGATCACACTCTGGTGGATCTTTTCACAAACTATGACTCTTTAAATCAGGCTGAGTCTAAATCTTATAATACTTTATTTACTCAAGCACTTGGTCAAGGAGGAAGCATAAAAGTTCTCTCTAAGCAAATCACCTCTCCACACTTGAGGGTCCTTTAAAGGAAAGGGGAAAGTATTGGGGAAAAGACTCCATGGTCCAACATCCACCAGTCTATGGGCGTCAGCTTCAACCCCTTCTCCAAACAGAGCCCTGAGAATGGCACAGCCCAGGTGTGAAAGCATGGCTGAATTGGTTCAACTATGTTTTCTGAAGAATAAACCCCAAACATGCATTATTTTGTGATAAATCAAAGGTGATTTTTTTAAGGAGGAAAGAAACAATCCTGTTGACATATTTGTTGTTCGGCCGCTTAGTCGTGTCAGACTCTGAGACCCCATGGGCTGCAGCATGCCAGGCTTCCCTGTCCTTCACCATCTCCCTGAGTTTGCTCAAACTCTTGTCCATTGAGTCAGTGATGTCATCATTCAACCATCTCATCCTCTGTCATCCCCTTCTCTGCTTGCCCTCAATCTTCCCCAGCATGAGGGTCTTTTCTAATGAGCCAGCTCTTCGCATCAGGTGGCCAAAGTATTGGATGCAAAGAATTTAGCACCATGCTTGGCAAGAAGAAAGGACTCTTATTAGTTCAGTTCAGTTGCTCAGTCATATCCGACTCTTTGCGACCCCATGGACTGCAGCACGCCAGGCCTCCCTGTCCATCACCAACTCCCGGAGTTTACGGAAACTCATGTCCATTGAGTTAGTGAAGCCATCCAACCATCTCATCCTCTGTCATCCTCTTCTCTTCCTGCCTTCAATCTTTCCCAGCAACAGGGTCTTTTCCAATGAGTCAGTTATTCACATCAGGTGGCCAAAGTATTGGAATTTCAGCTTTAGCATCAGTCCTTCCAATGAATATTCAGGACTGATTTCCTTTAGGATGGACTGCTATCTCCTTGCAGTCCAAGGGACTCTCAAGAGTCTTCTCCAAATGTTATTTTTTGGCTGTTTAGTTGTAAAGAACCCACAGGGATGGAGTCTGCTTCCTGAGAAATTCTGCATCCCTGATAATTTGATGCTCCTCCCTGGACCCCTCAGAATGCTGCTCTGAGACCATCTTTGTAGGCAAAAAGCTCCAGCGGGAGACAATCCCCATGGAAGAGGGAAGCTTTCCCCATACGCCCTTCAGCCATCACCTCAGGACACGAGGAATCCCAAGGAAAACGCAGCAACACCAAGAACACACAGTCCTGGCCTAACATCTGCTTCCCCACAGCCGTCTGGTGTGTTCCCTTTACGATAAGATCCCCCAAGCCTGCTATTTCCTTATAGAATGCTATTCTTTATTTGATTTCTAAATTATTCTTCATGTGTTGCCTTTTACCTTGAGCCATTTCCAACCCCCAGTGAAATCTTGGCACCCAAAGCAGCTCTCAGAACTAAATTAATTATAAAAGCATATTAATGTCATCTGTATAGCAATGAAATTAATTTATTCAGTAGATCCAAGAGGAAGTCATCAATTATGCCCAGTGACTGAGGCATTTTGTGTGACAGCATTTACAGTTCTTACAAATTTTAATAATTCCTCCAGCAAGAATTGCCATAAATATCATGTGCTGTGCAGCCTTGATTTATGAATTAAGTGGACCTTTTAGATGCCGCCTGCATGTGAAGTCGCTGCAGTGGTGTCTGGCTCTTTGCCACCCTATGGACTGTAGCCCACCAGGCCTCTCTGTCTATGGGATTCTCCAGGCAGGAATACTGGAGTGGGTTGCCATGCCCTCCTCCAGGGGATCCTCCCGACCCAGGGATCGAACCTGTGTCTTACACCTCCTGCATTGGCAGTCCGGTTCTTTACCCCTAGCACCAGCTGGGAAGCCCCTCTTAGATGCTGCTGCTGCTGCTAAGTCGCTTCAGTCGTGTCTGACTCTGTGCGACCCCATAGACAGCAGCCCACCAGGCTCCCCCGTCCCTGGGATTCTCCAGGCAAGAACACTGGAGTGGGTTGCCATTTCCTTCTCCAATGCATGAAAGTGAAAAGTGAAAGGGAAGTCGCTCAGTCGTGTCCGACTCTTAATAACCCCATGGACTGCAGCCCACCAGACTTCTCCATCCATGGGATTCTCCAGGCAAGAATACTGGAGTGGGGTGCCATTGCCTTCATGTTCAAATACTGTATACTTTATTCTTACCAAGTGTGTTCTGAGGTGGGAGGTGGGGTTATCTGTCAATGAAAAATAAGAATCTCTGTACTCTTAGAGATGACTCTGCCTCTCAGGATGTGAAAACATTCAATAGTGTCTACCCTGTGACATACACAAATTCCTTAAACGTGCTTCCAACCTTCCCAGGTTAAATTCCCAAGACACCTTATAAACTCTCTACAATGGAATGCAGGATCTCCACCCTTGTGTCAAGATCTGAATACACCTAAGGGTCCCAAGCGGCCCAGTCTCAAAACAAGTAAGGAGTCAAAGAAGCACAGCGTGGGCTTCATGTGCGCTTCTCAAAGGCCACTTGAGAAGATCCAGCTCACTAGCCAGAGCAATTCTTAGCAGACTCCTCCTTCCACGTCGTTCTTCTAAATCACCCACAAGACCCACAGCCAACCCGAAATCCTCTCTCACTGCTTCCTAAAACTCCCAAGGAAAAGATGCGTGCGTGCTCTGTCACTTCAGTTGTATCTGACTCTTTGTGACCCCATGGACTGTAGCCCACCAGGCTCCTTTGTCCACGGGATTCTCCAGGCAAGAGTACTGGAGTGGGTTGCCATGCCCTCCTCCTGGGCATCTTCCCAACCCAGGGATCAAACCCAGGTCTCCTGTGTCTTCTGCATCGCAGACGGATTCTTAACCACTGAGCCACTGGGGAAGCCCCTTGGAAAAGACAGTTGACATAAATCTGACAAATAATTTGTATCTCGGCTCTAGAAGAAATGCCCACAGAGCAATAAGGAAAAGACAGACAGCCCAGCAAAACAAAGGGCCGCATGGTAGCACAGGCAATTCACAGAGGAGGAGCCGGAATAGTCAGGAGGCACGTGAGAAGCAGCCCAGCTTCAGGAGTCCTCAGGGATAACTACAATGAAATTAAAACCAAACACACCCGCTAGAATGACTGCAGTGAAAAAGCCAGAAAATGCCAAGCACTGGCAAGGATGCAGAGCGACTGGAACTTTCACACACTGCTGGTTGGAGTGTCAGTTGGTACCATTTGGATCACCTCTTGGCTGTGTACATCACACTGAGCATATGCATTCTCTATGACCCAGAAATTCTGCTCCTAGGTAAATACCCAACCGAAATGAGTCCATATGTTCACCACAAGTCAGGTTCTAGAATATTCATAGCAGCTGTATTTATAATAGCCCCAAACTGAAAATTTCAAAATGTCCATTAACAGGAGAATGGAACTTTGTTGTTGCTTAGTCACTAAGTCGTGTCTGACTCTTTGCGACCTCATAGATTGTAGCCCACCAGGCTCCTCTGTCCATGGGATATCCCCTAGAGTGGGCTGACATTTCCTTTTGCAGGGGATCTTCCCCACCCAGAGATCAAACCTGCGTCTCCTGCACTGGCAGGCGGATTCTTTACCTCTGAGCCACCAGGGAAGCCCAGGAAATAGAAAAGGGTTGCCCAATAAAATACAGGACACCCAGTGAAATTTGAATTTTAGATAAACAACAAATAATATTTTAGCAGAAGTTTGTCTCATTCGGTAATATTACCCAAAATGCACTACTGCTGTGCATGGATGGTGTCACAGACATAATGATAAACAAAAGAAGCCAGAGAGGATCCAGAGGGGATGTGTCCATCTATATGGTATCCAAAACCAGGTAAACTCACCCCTGATACTAACAGTCAGGACAGTGGGGGGATGGGCAGCTCCTGGATGGGGACAAGAGGGATGTCTGGGATCCTGGATGCTCTGTCTCTTCATCTGGGTGCTGGTTACACAGATGTGTCCACTTTGGGATGATCCATCAGACTGCACACTTACAACATGTGCCCTCCTGGAAGCATGAGACATGCTCACAGCGAAGAGTTTTTGTTGTTTATTGGAGGTTCAAATTCAACAAAGTATTCTATCATTTTCTGACAACCTTATTCCATCCTCCTGCTAGTGGACACTGTGGCCACCAACACATATCATATGTATATTTCATACGTCAGTAAAAGTTATTTTAAAAAACTTCACAGAACACTGTGATCAATACGGATCCCCCCACTTTTTCCCTAAGAAGGGAGGAGGGAAATGTCAGTGGGCAAAGTTGGGATCTTTCGTCAGCTGGGAGAGAGTTGGAGTAGAAAACAGGAATGCAAATATTCACATAGTAATAATTTTTTTTTCTTTTGGTCTGTGGCTTCCTGGATCTCAGTTCCCCGACCAGGGATTGAACTCCAGCCAAGGCAGTGAAAGTCCAGGATCTTAACCACTAGGCCACCAGGGAACTCCTGATAATAATTTTTGTAACATAGAAAATAAATCTTTTAAAATCCAGAGATATGACCCCTATTTCCACCCTCTTAAGATTTAAGTTCAAGTTAAGGCCACCAGGGAACTCCTGATAATGATTTTTGTAACATAGAAAATAAATCTTTTAAAGTCCAGAGATATGACCCCTATTTCCACCCTTTTAAGATTTAAGTTCAAGTTGCCTACTAAGTACCTTCAAACTTCATCTGATTTTGTAGAAGGAGGCCTGATGGTGATCAATCAAGCTTGTAATTTTCATCCTTACCCACCTTCCCCACAATAGATCTCTGGTGTCTAAACAGTCATTGGGGAACTGGTGGGGACCCCCAACAGGGTTGAGGGGGGACATTGAGAAGCACAGCTCCTTGTCAGATGTACCCATTCAGTCCAGCTCAGTTCAGTCGCTCAGTCGTGTCCGACTCTTTGCGACCCCATGAACCACAGCACACCAGGCCTCCCTGTCCATCACCAACTCCCAGAGTTCACGCAAACTCACGTCCATCGAGTCAAGTAGAGACAAAACACAAAGCAGAGAGAGAAGCATGAGAATGTGACTGAGACACTAGATCCAGTCCCAAAAGGCAGCCCAGGAAAGGAAGTGGCTAGACTTGGCTCCGGCATGCCTAACCACGCACCCTTGAGCACATCGCCACACAGCTGAGCCTCGGTTTTCTCATCTGAAAAAGGGGGATGGTGATAACAGGTACCTCACTGGCTTGTTGCAACAACTGAGTGAGATGACAGGCAGCGGATCACATTTTCCCAAAGTGACCACCAGATCTACTGCTCTGGAAACCCATCTAGAAACTTGCCACTCCCCCACCAGAGTGAAAGTGAAAAAGTCACTCAGTCGTGTCTGACAATTTGCGATCCCGTGGACTGTCCATGGAATTCTCCAGGCCAGAATACTGGAGTGGGTAGCCTTTCCCTTCTCCAGAGGATCTTCCCAGGGATCGAACCCAGCTCTCTCGCATTGCAGGCAGATTCTCTACCAGCTGAGCCACTAGGGAAGCCCACAAAGTTGAGTGTAATTCCCTTCTTTTGAATCCAGGGGGAGCAGAGAGCTTGTGACTGGGCTGTGACCAATCGAGGGTAACAGAAGTGATGTTGAGTAAATTCTGAGACAAGATCATACAAGGCAATTCCCTTCCCCCTTCTTGGCTGGCATACTCGCCCTTGGACCCTGAGCCTTCGTCAAAGCCCAGCTACCTGCTAGCCATCATGCTGTGGGGACACTCAGGCCACACGGGGAGGCCAATGGGCAGTCCCTGCTGAGACACCAGCTGACAGACAAAATCAACTACCAGAAGGGAGTGAAGACACCTCCAGGTGACTCCAGCCCACAACTCCATCAGCCCTTAAGTATTCCCGGCTGAGGCCCCAGACCTCAGCAAGAAGAGACTCATCATTCCTGCCACACTCTGTCCAAATCCCCAACTCACATTCATAAGCGGGATAAAGTGGTTGCTTCAGGCATTTGTTTAGGTGGTTTGTTATACAGCAAGAGCAACTAAAACACAACTTCTTGTATCAGTTAGCTCTTGCTGCATAACAAAACACTCTCACATTTAGCGGTTTAAAACAACATTCATGTATTTAGCTCACAAATTCTGTGCGTCAGTTGGGTGGTTCTGGGGCTTCGGGCAGCTTCAGTCACTCTCTCCTGGGATTGCTCCTGCATCTGTGCTGGTGGCTGATGGGTGGCTGAGGATCCCGCCCACCTGGTGGATCTCCCAGGTGGCACTAGGGGCAAAGAATCCACCAGTTAATGCAGGACACGTAAGAGATGTGGCTTCAATCCCTGGAGAAGGGCAAGGCAACCCATTCCAGTATTCTTGCCTGGAGAATGCCATGGACAGACAAGCCTAGCAGGCTACAGTCCATGGGACCGCAAAGAGCTGGACACAACTGAAGCGACTTAGCATGATGATCCAGGATGCCTCACCCACACATCTGGCCATTGGCTGAATGGCAATGAGGCGTCAGGTGCGAATAGGCCATGGGTCTCTCATTATCCAGGAGGTTGGTCCAGGCTTCTTCACAAGGAGGCAAAGTTCCAGGAAGAAGAGAGGACCACTTCAGTGTACAAGCTCCTCAAATTTCTAGTGGTGGCACATTTGCGGATGTTACATTGGCTGAAGCAAGTTCATGGCCAAGAGTGGAGTAGGAATGGGAGGGCTCGCAAAGTAACCAGCGAGGAGGCGTGAACCAGGGGGGAAGGATCCGGGGCCATTTTTGTAGTTCGCATGCTCTGGCACACAGTCAGCCTCTAGCACACGCTGGCTGTCCATGCGACATGAGGGACACAGAGTAGAGGCCACTCTGCACTCCCCGGACACAGGCTCACCTAGAACAAAGGTGTCTGTGAGCAGCGGCTGGGGCTGAGCTGGGCGAGGCAGACAAGGCCTTGGCTCTGAGAGGCGCTCGTCCCTGACTCAGGGACAGACACAGTATCCAAAGGGCAGCGTGTGCAAGTCAGCCATGCTCAGGTTTAATTCCAGCTGTGCCATGAGCCCCCAGAGGGCCCCTGGCTCACTGCTGAGGCCCTCATCTTTTCATAGGGAATCAGAGTATCTCTACCCCTCAGTGCCGCGGGAAGGATGAGATGAGGCCGGGTGCCCGGAGCCTGGCAGCCCCACCAGAAGAGCAGCAGCCTGGCCATCAGCAGGCCCTGGGAATCTGGCTGAGGTGTCTTCTGTGCCCACTGAGTGACAGCAGCTAGCAAAGACAAAGCCAGCTGAAAAAGTTGCCCAGCAAAGCCTTTCCAGAAGCTTGCTCCCCAAACTCCCTGTTATTATGCTACAAAAGACTGCCGCAGCTGCTCACCGAGAAATAAATGGTGCCACGCTTGTCGGAGGGTCGACCTGTGCAAATTGCAATCTGCAAATTGCAATCGCTCAGATTCCTGCACCTGCCAGCCCAGCAGGTCCATAAGCTGTGCTTTTCAATGCATTTCTCAAAGGCTCATATTGGGCGGGGCCCTGGTGTAACTGGGTGTTCTGCAAGGGCCAGAGCCCAGGCTTGGGTCCAGCTTGCAGGTTAGATGCCCAAGGAGGAATGAGGCAATTTCCAGGGGCTGAAGCCCAGACTGGGCTCCAGAGGACACTTGTCCAGCTGCAGGGCACTTCTGGGAGCCAAGCTGGGCATGCCAAGGGATACACATCACACACATTCACACATACTTAACCTACATACAAACCCCTTCCCAATGGCATGCCACTGTCTCACTCACATGCAATGATGCCCTCTACTCTGGCATTGCTGCCCTAATCATTACCAGGCCAGTTGATCCGCCCTCCCAGACAAAGGGGAGACATGAAGCTTTTCCTGGCAGACAAAGGGACAAGTGCAGACACCTAGAGTCGCACATGGCCCTGGGACACCACAAAGGTGTGATATTCCATGAATAAAGTGGGAACAGCAGGATCCAGACCCCCAGAAACATTACAGTCCATCTTGTAGACATTACGGGGTCAAGGGAAGTTTTCAAACAATAGGGTGATGGCCGGGTGTGCAGATGAGTTTCAAGACTATGCCCCTGGGGACAGTGGAGGAAGGAAACTGACCAGCTCCGAAGCCCAAGGATGAGCTGCTGAGGGAGGAGAGGATGGGACAGACGCAGGGAGCATTTCCGGGTTGGCATCAGCAAGTCATGTGACCGCCACAAAAGTTGCCTCCCCCAACTGTGCAGTGCGAGAGGGGAGGGAGGCTTCCCCCACTGCTGGTCACCTCCTCCACTGCCCCTCTCCTGGCTCAGGTCCTGGGATCCCACCCTCTTGAACTTCTCCCCTCCATCCTTCACCTCCCTCCTGGTCTCCCAACTCTAACACCTCCTGCTCCAGGAGGCCTCTGCATGAAGCACAGTGTATCTAACATGCTCTCCCTCATTAACCTTCTGTGGCTCCCATCGCCTAGAACCAAGCCCACACTCTTAAAGCCCACCAAGCCCACAGTCTTGCATGGCCTGACCCCCACCCCAGGTCCTCAGACACATTGCCTGGATTTCAACTCTCATGTCTTTGCTCAGATGAGGATCCCTTCCCAAGCAACCTGTCTTCTCCTCTACAGCCTCGGAAGAGTTCTCCTCCGGGCCGCGTCCTTCCTGAATTTTTCTCTTATCCCGAGGAGCCCTCCCCGCCTTTGGCTCTCCCACATCCTTCCCTGTGCTCTGAAGGTGCACACCCACTGTGGGTTATAGGCTTTATGTTCACCATCTCCTCCATCCTGTAAACACCAGAGGGAGGGGGGGCCTTATGTCTTTCACTCTGAAGCCCCCTTGACTAGTTGAGGCAATGCTAGCTGCTGTCAGAGCAGAGCCCAGAATCTCGGTGATCTCACACAGGAACAATTAACATCTTAACTCATGTCACATCCAGTGCTGCTGTTCCTGGCCCAGCCACCTTCTACGGGCTCCTTCAGGGACTCAGGCTTGGTCCACTCTTGGAGTTCTCGCTACAGAGACAGCACATCTGGTCTGAAGAGTTTGTTCTTATTGTGGCAAAAATACAGGGGCTTCCCAGGTGGCACAATGATAAAGAATCTGCCTGCCAATGCAGGAGATGCAGGAGACTCAGATTCGATCCCTGGGATGAGAAAATCCCCTGGTGGAGGAAATAGCAACACCTTCTAGTATTCTTGCCTGGAAATTTTCCTGGACAGAGGAGGTTCATGAGGTCACAAAGAGTCGGACACGACTGAGCACACATGCACACAAAATGCACCATCTTAACCACGTGCAAGGGCACAGTCCAGGGCGGGCAGGGCAGGCACACCATTGCACAACGGTTCTCTAGGTCTTCATCCTGTGGAACTAACACCCATCGACTCCCTTCCCCGCCCCCAGCACACCCTCTCGTTAACCACATCAGCTAATGAGGTGCAACACTTCCACATTCCAAGAGCTCGCCACGTGGCCACACCCTGCCTCGCTGCAGCCAGGGGCTGGGGATCCACTTCCCGTTTCGGGGCTGCCCTGCGGAGGGGTGCCCAGCTGTGCACACAGGTGAGGCCTCAACAGGTGTGTGCTGACTCCCTGAGCATAGAGGGTGAAGGAAAAGGAGGCTTCGGGGAGGGAAAGAGGGGGAAGATTCCTGCTAACATTTCTGGGCACCGACTGTATGCAAAGCACAGAGCTGGGGTGGTCACACACGCACACACACACACACAAACACATACACACGACAGCCACGTGGTGCTGTGGAAGGAGCCAGACAGAGTCAGTCCAGATCCCTGGTCTCTGGCCTTGGTAAGCTGATGAACTCGATTACAGGAGATGAGATGTGCACAGGGCCTGGCGCCCAGGAAGCACCGTTACCGTTTACCTTACACAGCCCTGCAAGGGGGGAAAGCCGGCCTCAAGTCGCTGGGCCACTAGGCAGCGTTCATAAGTGACAGAGCCAGATCTGCACTCACACAAAACTGCATCCAGCTCCCCAGGGCATCCTGAGATGACCTCTGACCTGAAGAAGATCAGAGAGTCGGGGGCCCCCATTCAGACCTCAGAGCCTCCCTCCACTGACCCCTTGCCGGTAAAGCCCTGTAGAATCTGCCTGATGCTGCCAACTCCCTCCACACCCTTTTAGAGGAGCTCCTCCCGACAGCTCTCGGTACAAACACTGCAGAGCCTGGGCCAATACCTGCTCCTGTCTTCCCGCTCAGCCCTCCTTCCTCCCAGCCCCGCCTGCCAAGCAAACCCCCACCTTCTGCTGCTGACCCCCCAGCCAGGAGGTATCGCCAGCGGCCCCCTCTGCACGTGCTGTCTCCCAGCCCCCAACCTGTAAACGCAGACCCATCACCTCTGCTGTCAAATCCCCCCTCCCTGAGCTGGTGCAGCAGACGGGCTCAGGGAGAAGAGCTCCGAAGCGCCTTAGCAAAGGAAAGCAGATCTGAGCTCATGATGCCAAATGCCAGCCACACACCTGGCCACAGAGGTGCCCAGGGGAAACACATGGGCTGCGCGGCTGACCCAGCATCGAGCCCGGGATCAGCGGGCATCACCAAGTCCCAGGCCTTCCTGCTGGCAGGTCCCTGACTGCTATGGATGATCAATGCTATAGACATTGACGCCTCCTCCCCTCCGCCTGGCACACAGCAGGCCTTGAGCTTCAGAGAGACGTGGAGGAGGGCGAAAATGTAAAAACCACTCCTTCCTGCTTGGCAGAGGACCTGCGCTCATCAGAGGCTTCTTGCCTCACTGGCAGCAGGCAGCTTATCACGGAGAAATATTGACCGGTGGTCAGTTTCTGGCACTCCCAGAGCTCGCTTTCATGTTTGGAGTGGAGGTGGGGGTCACACATGGAGAAGGCCCCGGCCCACCGCTCTGCTTCCCCAGCCACGTCTGCACTATCTGATCCTCAGCCAACGAGGCTGCGAGGCTGGCAGGAGCCGTGGGCAGGGCGCCTGCAGCCCTCACACTCCCTGGCAGGCCGTGCCACTCGTCCATGTTTGATGCCTCATCCTCTTTCATCTGCACCGCAGTGCGCAGCCAAGAGGAGGCAGGTCAGATCATCGGAGCCCCGGCCAAGTGTCAGCAGGGAGCTAAACCTCGTGGCTCTTCTTCTGTAGCCGCTGGCAGGAACAGCCGGCCATGGAGAAGCCGGCGCCCATGTGCATGCCCGGCTGGCATCACCCCTCTCCCCCCACCATCCCGGAATTAAGGCGGGACATCTGCCATCTCTGGGTTCTCAAATGTGAATCCCAGAAACCTGTGGAGATCCCAGCTGCCTTCATCCTTCTAAATGCGCCGTGTTTCTTCCGGGCGGGGCAGGGCTGGGCCGTGTCCAGAGATTGCAGATGCTCTGGCCAAAGCGGCCTCCAGGACACACCAGGGATTTCAGTCCCAGAGTCAGGCCCCCTTGGTTCCCTGATTCTGACACCCCAGGCCCCACAGCACAGCCTCCCCCAGGCCCAAGGCCATCAGCACCAGGAGAGAGGTTGTCAGCTACAGGACCACAGGGAGAGGAAGGATCAATTCCATCTCCTGGGCTGGGAAGTGGGGTCAGGACCCAAAGCTCAGCCTGACCCCGGGCTCCTCCCTGCTCTCCAACAACCTACTCTCCCCTCCCTCCAGGTCTGGCAGATGCTGGCCCCTCTACCTTGGACACCCTCCCCTCCCCCTGCACACGGCTGGTTCCCATCGGCCTTTCAGGTCTCAACTGGGAATCGCTTCTTTCAGGCAGCCCTCCCTGACCACTGTCAGACAGGGACAGATGCTCCTCTTCACTCTCTCAGCTCCTTGCACTCCCTGCCCCTCTATGCTCCCCCTGCCACTCGGTGAGGGAAGGGCCTGTTGGATTTTCTGTCTCCCTCCCCAGGCTATGAAATCCACAGGGCCAGTCAAGGACCTGGCCTGCCCATCACAGCTGCTGACACAGCGCCTTCCTGAATCTCCGCTGCCTGAGTGAAAAGATAAAATGAAAAGAGTGAATGAATGGATGACTGTTGGGCTCAGCAGTCCTTCCCAAGGACCTGTGTTGCCCAAACCCCGGATCGTGTTGCTCCAGAGATGAGCCCTAAAACACCCATGCAGCACAGACAAGCTTCTGTCCTGCTCCAGCTGCCCTGGCAGTGGCTGGGGCCCAGCCTCAGCTGGACTCCTAGGCTTCCGGACCTTCCAGACATGCACCCCACAGAACTGGAGCCTTCCACGACCGCTGGAGCCGCTGAGGCCAGCCTTGCTCAGGCCTGGCCTCCTCTCCAGCTGGAGTTGTCTGAGTGCCTGGTGCCTGGACAGACCGGTCCTGTTTCCCTCGCTGGGGCCTTCCTTATGCGTTTAATCCTTCATTCCCTCATCATTCAAACCAGTGTGAGCTGGGTTTTGGTACTGATTCAGCCTGAATCAGCCTTCGGTGGAGTCAGCCTTCACTCTTTCTGTGGACTTCCAGCTCGAGATCCATTCTCGCATCGGTTTGGATCTCAAGCAAAAGCCCCACTGGGTACCAGGTCTCTGCTCCCAGGTGAGGCTCAGCTGATGCAGAGTGACCTCGGTGTCACGTGTGGGTGGAGGCGTGTCTGCAGCCTACGAGGCCTCGGATGGTCCTGGCCTTGTCCTTCCCTTCCCACTGTCCTTCCACTCACGGCTGGATCACCTCTCAGAGAGCAGTGGGGCCCTCTCCCCCCACATCATGTGTCCTGTCATCTCTGACCCCCTCCTCTCCACCCGCAGAGGGCTCATCCCCACTCACAGATACCTCCCATCACTTTTCTGCACTCTCCATGCCTGCCAGCAAGGCTGCCTCCGCAGAACCCAGGGCCCCTCGATGGGCTCTCTGACTTGGCCTAAACGGAATGCACAGATTCCAAAACAACTGAGTCAAGTCGGCTAAAATGCTGTTGCAAATGGTTCAGTTTGAGATGAAACAGTAGCCAGCACGCAGGGGTTACCGTGAGCACTGTTTCCCTCTCTCCTTATACACAGAGCCAAGCTAGGAGGGACACTGCAGAGCCTCGCCAAGGAGGAAGTTGTCGCTCACTCACGGTCAGGCACAAGAGGGCAGGGCGCTGTTTCTTCCTGGGATTCAGGCTGGAAACGCTCAAGCAGGCTGCACTGCAGCGTCGGATGTCCAGGCCCAAGCCTGCAGAAGTGGGAGAGCTGGAACAGAGACATGCAGACACTTCCCTGGAAGGGCACAGTGACAATCCCATTAGGATGGATTTCAGCAGCATTTTCTCCTGCAAACCAGTAAGCCAGGTAAGGAGCAGCGGGCAGGTGCACCTCACCAGTTAGAAAACCCAAAGGGCCAGACTCTACCCATTGGGGGGCCATCCAGAGCAAGCTATTAGAGTCTCATGTGGCCGAGAACTTGCCAGAACACTTCACTCCACACTCCCAGTTTGCAATTAGTGTTGGCAAATGTTGCCTGGGGTTAATTAAACATATTAATAAGTGTGAGAGAAGGAGTGCCAGTTCCCTCCCGTGGTTTAGTAGAGGGTGGAGAGAGGGAAGCCCTGCCAACTCATGGCAGTTTGAGCAAACTCCGGGTGGGATATCTGAGCTCCTTGAGGACAGGGACCAAGTCCCACCCATCTGGTGTTCCCAGCGCCTTCCAGCGCCAGGCTCACAGTCAGACACACCGAAACGCCTCCCCCCGCCCAGCACTCTCTACAAGTTGAGTGTAAGTCCTTCTGTTACGCCCTGGATTGTCTAGAAGGAAGGATCATACCCACGAAAGGCTTCTTATTAGACTATTCAGCACCCGGGTGCGTGCTTGCTAGTTCACTCCAGTTGTGTCCGACTCTTTGCTACCCCATGGACTGTAGCTCGCCAGGCTTCTCTGTCCATGGGCTTCTCCAGGCAAGAACACTGGAGTGGGTTGCCATGCCCTCCTCCAGGGGATCTTCCCGACCCAGGGATTGAACCCAGGTCTCTTATGCCTCCTGCCCTGGCAGGTGGCCCTGGTGGCTCATATGGTAAAGAATCCGACTGCAATGTGGCAGACCTGGATTCAGCCCCTGGGTTGGGAAGATCCCCTGGAGAAGGGAACAGCTATCCACACCAGTATTCTGGCCTGGAGATATCCATGGACAGAGGAGACTGGCAGGCTGCAGTCCATGGGGGTCGGGAAGTCGGACACGAGTGAGCAAATTTCACACTTTCACTTTCTTTACTACTAACACCACCTGGAGGCCCTTTCAGCACACACAGCCACGTGAACAGAACATGGATAGAACTCATAGGCTAGAAAATATAAAAGCTGATATAAGAAACCAAAGAAGCCTTGAATAAATCTAGAGACTGCATGGTCATGAACTGGAAGACTCACAAAGTGTCAATTTTTCCTAAATAGCTCTATGGATTTAACACAATTCCAATCAAAACCCCAGCATGATTTCTTATAGTTATAGACAAATCGATTATAAAATCTTAATAGAAAGGCCAAGAAACTAGCAAAGCCAAACTTCTGAAAAAGAAAAATACAATCGGAGGAATAACTCTACCTGATTTTTAGATTTTCTAAAAAGCTACATTAATCAAGACAGCATGATACTGGTGAAGGGGTAGACACATATATCAATGGAACAGAACAGAGCATCTGCAAACAGACTCTCAGTAACAGCCAAGAGATTTTTGACAAAAGTGCACAGGCGATTCCAAGGATAAAATATAGTCCTTTCAGAAAATTAGGTTGGACATCATGGGCCAAAAAAAAAAAAATTTTTTTTAAGCTGATCTAAACACACATCTTTGATTCCTGGGTTGGGAAGATTCCCCTGGAGGAGGGCATGGCAACCCACTTAAGTATTCTTGCCTGGAGAATCCCATGGACAGAGGGGCCTGGCGGGCTACAGTCTATGGGGTCGCAAAGAGTCAGACACAAATGAGTGACTCAGCACGGCACAGCAAACATACATCTTATACCAAACAATAAAAAAGGCTATAGATCTGAATATAAAGCACAAAGCTTTTTAAAGAAAACATGAAAGAAAATCTTCATCACCTGGATTAGGCAAAGAGTTTTTAGACACTGCACCAAGCGCAAGATGCATAAAAGAAAATAATGGCAGATTAGACTTCATCAAAACTAAGAACTCTGCTCTTTGACATACGCTGGTAAAAGAATATAAAGACAAGCTGCAGATTAGGAGAAATATGCAAATCTCATATCCAGTAAAGAACTTCTATCCAGAATATATCAAAAAGTTAAAATCCAGCAGTGAGAAAAGCAAAATAAAAGATGGGTAAAAACCCAACCAGCCACTTCACCAAAGAAGACACAGAGAAGGCAAATATTCAGATGAGACGGTGCTCAGCATCATTAACTGTTAGGGAAATGCAAGCTAAAGCCATGATGAGCTGGTTTTACACACCTATCAAAATGGCTAAAATAAAAAACACTGACAACCCCAAACGCCAGTGAGAGAATAAGAACTAGAGGTTTCATGTGTTTCTGGTGAGATTACAGAATGGTGCAGACCCTTTGAAAAATCCTGAGTACCGCAACTAAAAACGATCCCACAGGCCAGAACAAAGACTGAAGATTCCGCGTGCCGCCGCTAAGGCCCAGAGCCAAATAAATAATTTTTTTTTAATTCAAAAACTTTCAAAAAGAAAGAGTGGCTGAAATTTTTTCCAGATTTTATGAAAAATAAACTCACAGATCCCAGAAGTTCAGTTACTCCAAACAGGATAGATATAGAGAAAACCACACCAAGGCAAAACATAAATTGCTGAGAAGAGGTGAGAAGAGTCTTAAAAGTCGTCAGAGAAAAAGACACATGATGTACAGAGGGACAAAACTTAAATGACAGCAGACAATGAAATTTCATATTTAAATACTGAGGGTGGGAGGATCGTCAACCTAAAATTCTATGTCCAGGGAAATGTCTTTCAGAAATGAAGGTGAGGACTTCCCCGGTGGCCCAGAGGTTAGGAGTCCGCCTGCCAGTGCAGGGAACCCGGGTTCAATCCCTGGTCCAGGAAGACCTCACCTGCCACAGAGCAACTAAGCCCAGGTTTCACAACTGCTAAACCCAGCGTGCTCTAGAGCCTGTGCTTGCCAATGAGAGAAGGTGCCTCAATTCGAGGACCAGGTACTGCAGCTAGAGAGCAGACCCTGCTTGCCACAACTAGAGAAAGCCTGTGTGTAGCAATGAAGACCCAGTGCAGCCAAAAAATAAAATATGCATTTGATTACTTTTTTAAGTGAAGGCAAAATAAACAAATACAAATTTCAGACATGCAGAACCCAAGGCCATTCATCATTCCTTACTGGCAGATCTGCACTGTGAGGAATGTTAAAGAAATTTCTTCCTACAGAAACCATAATGAGGGCTGCTGCTGCTGCTGCTGCTGCTGCTAAGTCGCTTCAGCCGTGTCCGACTCTGTGCGACCCCAGAGACGGCAGCTCACCAGGCTCCCCGGTCCCTGGGATTCTTCAGGCAAGAACCCTGGAGTGGGTTGCCATTTCCTTCTCCAAGGCATGAAAGTGAAAAGTGAAAGTGAAGTCACTCAGTCGTGTCCGATTCTTCACGACTCCATGGACTGCAGCCTACCAGGCTCCTCCGCCCATGGGATTTTCCAGGCAAGAGTACTGGAGTGGGGTGCCATTGCCTTCTCCATAATGAGGGCTAACATCAGTGAAAAGGAGAGAGTAAGGACGTCTGAAAGGTAATGAAGACCCTGGCAGAAACTGTCAGACTCAAGCTGATCGGAGCTCTGGAAATCAACCAAAGGCGACCAGCAATCCCAGGAGCATTTATTCCCAAGAATGGATGAATGTCAATAACAGCGGTGTGCATTATCATATTTTAACTTATTCTATACCAATACTCCTCTCCCCAACTCCTTTCCATGTCTAAATATCTCACAGTAAAATGCTAAGTTAAACAACAAATTATTTGCATATTCTCTGTTATTTCTCCAAAAGTCTAAAGTCCCTGCTTAACAGACAAGAAGACAGCTTTCTCCCAGACCCAGCCTACCCACCCTACATGTTCAGGGGTCTTTCGAGATTGGCCCTGTATATTTACCCCCATTTCTCTCTCTGGCCCCCCTGGTCCAGGCCACACTTCCCTTTCCTGATGCTGCCCCTGTCCAGTAACTTGGTCTTCCTGGAGCCTTCCTCCCAGCTGTCACAACCATCATGACACTCCTCTGCTACGCCCCGGGGCACCCCTCACCAAGTTCTCTGCCCTGCCTAGCCCTGACCGAGGACTTCCTGCTGGTGGACACACACCAAGAGCCCCTTGCAGGCTAGTGGGACATTGCCACACACAAGCACCTCTGGCTGCCCAACAGCAGCCGTCTCATGCCTGGTGTGAACAACGACAGGGACAGCGACACACAGGAGGCCCTCGGGGCTGACACGCTGCCCACGGGCAGCTTCACTCTTAGCCTTGGGCCGGCCCTCCAAGGGGCAGTTATCACCCCATTCTGCAGATCAGGAGACTGAGGCTCGGAGGTGTGCTCTTCCTTGGCCTCTGGTAGGTAGGTTGAGATCTGACCTCTTGTCTGAGTCCAGCCCCTAAGGCTCCACGCTTGGCCTCTGAAGCTGTCCCAGCCCCAGCGCCTGAGGACTGCATGAAACACACATGCTCTGTCCCTGTCATTTCCCCATTTCCCATCAGGAATCTTCATTCCTCTGTGACTGCACACTGGATACTTTTCACGGGAGCTCGGGGTCAGAGCTACAGGTCTGCAGAGCTGTGTTTACATCTCGCCCCAACGAGACAATTCTGTGCCATGACCTGCCACTTTCCCAGGTCTTAACCGAGTGTGCTTTCCCCATTGAACTGTTTGCTTTCAAAACATTTCTGTTTCTCTAGACTCATTCATGCCCAGGCCCCCCCAAGACTGCCAGGCTTCCAAGGAGATGCAGGCTGAGGGCCACAGATGCTCTCCTGAGCCTCCCACCTCTCGGGCACGCCCAGTAGAGGCCACTCCTGGTGGAGGCCACGCCTGGTGGAGGCCGAGGCCGCAGCTGCCAACCCAGAGCAGGGGCGCTGGCAGGGCCGCCAGGATGCCCAAAACCCTCGTGAGGGTGTCTGCGAGGGTCCCGCCATGACCATGCCGGCTGTGGTCAGAGGCCATGTGGATGGTCCAGCTTCTCCTGTGTGGATGGTCCAGCCCCCCGAGGAGGCCTACTACGAATGGATCCAGAGCAACAAGAGGGAGAGCCCCCTCCTGCTCCTGCAGGCTTCAAGACACAGCCGAGTCCAGGGAGGGGCCGTGCCGGTGTCCTGCCTCTGCGCCCCAGGGGACAAGCCCTCCCAAGGGGGCAGCCTGGAGAGGCCGCAGGGAGCCCATGCTGGAGACCTCAGCCAGTCACTTGATCTCTGAAGCTCTGGGTCCTCACTGGACAGCTTGGGACAGTACTAACCCCAAGCCCCACACAGCACTGCCAACACGGCCAGTGTCCATTAAATGCCAGGTCCACTTGCCAGGGGCGTTAGAAACGTGTGGGTTGTGCAGGGCTCACCGACCCCTGACCAACCACTGAATTTATGTGCATGCATGCCAAGTCCATTCAGTCACATTCTACTCTTTGTGACCCCATGGGCTGTAGCTTGCCAGGCACCTCTGTCCATGGGCTTCTCCAGGCAAGAGTACGAGAGTGGGTTGCCATGCTCTCCTCCAGGGATCTTCCCGACCCAGGGGTCAAACCTGTGTCTCTTACATCACCTGCACTGGCAGGCAGATTCTTTACCACTAGCACCACCTGGTGGAGAAGGCAATGGCACCCCACTCCAGTACTCTTGCCTGGAGAATCCCATGGACAGAGGAGCCTGGTGAGCTGCAGTCCATGGGTTCGCTAAGCTGAGCGACTTCACTTTGACTTTTCACTTTCATGCATTGGAGAAGGAAATGGCAACCCACTGCAGTGTTCTTGCCAGGAGAATCCCAGGGACGGGGGAGCATGGTGGGCTGCCGTCTATGGGGTCACACAGAGTCGGACACGACTGAAGCGACTTAGCAGCAGCAGCAGCAGCACCACCTGGGAAATCCTGAATTAATGTACTAATAGCTATATATCACTCGATGCTCATTAAGTGTCTTCAAATCCACCTGGAATGACACGGGAATACCCCTCGCTCTGGGTGACAGATTCACCCAGAAACAGTGCTCACCACCCCACGGAGGACACACACACCCCTCCCAATCTGGACCTTTGCGGCTTCAAGCTGATCTCATATCACAGACACATGATAAAGTGCAGGACTCCCCTGGTGGTGCAGAGGCTAAGACTCCATGGTCCCCAGGCAAGGGGGCTAAGCTCGACCCTCAGGGAACTAGATCCCACATGCTGCAACAAAGAACCAGTAAAGCCAAATAAATAAATAAAAATAAATACTAAAAAATAAATAAAGTACATAAGTCTGGACTTGGGGTGAGGACACGGTGCCCGGTGGGTGCTGGGATCAGAGCTCCCCCGACACTGAGAGCCCTCGATCACCTCCCAAGGGCACTGAGGGTGGGCCCAGCAGGTGGACAGGGAAACAGGCAGCCTCTACGGCACCCCTCAGGTAATCAGAGACCCCCCAGGGTGTGGCCCAAGGAAGGTGAGGAAGCTTGCCCTGGACCAGCGGCAGGACAGATGCCCAAATGCTCAGCAGCTTCAAAGCCTGGACTCAAATGACCAGAGCTTGGAACAGACGCTCCGCCTATGGGAGCGCTGGAGGTGACCTGCCCAGGGGGCTGGGGTCAGCCTCCTCGCCCACATCTTCCTTCCTCCACCGTGACCCCAACCAGCCTCTCTCCAAAGGGTAAGTCAGAGAACAAAGGTACAGGGACCCCCTGAAGGCGATACCTCCGCATGATGCCGTGAGAGGTGGTCATTATCAGCAAGAGAAGAGTCTGCTTCCTGCGTGGTCCCCTGGAAGAAGTAAAGAGGAAGAAGACAAGGCAGGACCAAGCATTGCCCTGACCAGGGCTCTGGAAAGCGAGGCATACAGGAGGCTGGCCCAGAGGGCAAGGAGTGCCAGGCACCCAGCGAGGTGAGCTGGACCCGGCCAGGTTAGCAAGTGATGGGGAACGAGACCGAAAGCGAGACTGGCTGGTAAAGACCGGCAGCCAGTCTGTCCTTCTGGCTCGAGCACCCACGCCCACCAGACTTTGCAGGTCTCACTCGGGGGTCACAACCTCCAGGGTCACAGGGTCGCCACATCACAGCATTACCAAGTCACAGCCTCACCACGGGTGACTCTTGAGAGTCTGCTGGCTCCAGGTTGCAGCAGCTGAGAAAACATTTTCAGCAAAGCCATGCCTGCCCCGTGACCCACCAGAATCCCCGTCGCCCACTTACACATCTCCAGGTCCGTGAGACCGGCGTGTGCTTCAGCGGCCGCAGGTCCCTGCAGGCTTCCAGCACGAAAGGTTTACAGGGCTCCCTTGGGCTTCAACTTTCAATGGTGCCCATAAGTTTTTAGAAATCTATTTTTAGAGTCGATTCTTCAAGTTCCTCATCAACAGCTAAGTAAGCACAGCTGGGGCCAAGAGCACGACCTGGAAAGCCTTCTGTCCCTCTGTCTTCCTTCACCGTCCCTCTGGGCAGGACACACGGACCTCTGCTCCCAGGAGTCATCTCCTCAAAAATGAGATAGCCAACAAGACCCAACCTTTGCCCCCAAGGAGGCTAACTCCCCTGCAAGAACCCAAATACTGCATTCTCACCCACCAGCAGGCTCTCAGAAGCACCCGCCTGAGGGTGTGCACAATGTACTTTCCATTGCCAACACCACCAGCCCCAGGGCCCTTAAGGCCCAGAGAAGCAGCTTCTCTGAGTTTCCAGGTGCCCTAGGGGGTCAGGGAGTACAAGAATGATGGCTCTGGGTATCAGGCCTGTGTTGCAGTTTGGCCTCTGCATCTTGCTCTGTGATCACGGGCAAGTTGTTTACCCTCTCTGAGCCTCAACGTCCTCCTCAAAACAGGAGGATAACACACACCCCTCCAGCAAGCTCAGTCCCGCCGCCAGAAGCTTAGAGACACGGCTTGGCCACACCCTCTCCTGGGCCAGGCTACTTGCCTGAAGCCTTGTGCTGCTTGCTTAGTCGCTCAGTCTGTGTCTGACTCTTTGCGATCCCATGAACTGTAGTAGCTCCTCTGCCCATCGGATTCTCCAGGCAAGAACACTGGAGTGGGTTGCCATGTCCTCCTCCAGGGGATCTTCCCAACCCAGGGATCAAACTTGCGTCTCCTGCGTCTCCTACATTGCACAAGGATTCTTTGCCTGCTGAGCCATTGGGGAAGCCATGCCTAAGCCTTAACACCAGAGAAATGTCTACCTCTGTCCTCCTACGCCCCTACACACACACACACAGGCACACACCACCTCAGGGGTGGCTAAAGCAGCACCAAGGCCACGAGGCAGCCGCCCGGAACCAGACCTCAGTCAGCTGCCCCTTGACGCCAAGCTCCTAAGAGCCGGGGCGGAGGGGAGGTCCCAGTCCCAGATGATGACAGAGATAGCCTGCGTGGAACCACCAGCCTCAGCCAGGACAAAGGCCAGGCACAGGGCCCAACTGGCTCTGAGCCCCTGGGCCTGCCAGTCTGTGGCCAGCACGGCCCTGAAGCAGCTGTCAGCAGCTGCGGCCAGGGCATCCCTCCCCCCAGCCCCACTGCCCTGGAACTACCTGCTTCCAGGTGGGCACAGCCCTCACCCGCCTCCCGGCTTTGCCTGCCTCTGGGCCCTGAGGACAGCCCCTCTCCTACCCTCCTCCTGACCTTGAGCTTCCTCTAGAAATGCCTAGAAAAGCTGGGCCAATCCAGGCTTCCTACTGGCGATGCCTGTGTGTGTGGCTGGTCTGCCCTGACTCCTGGCCGGCAGCCAGCTCTCAGGCACTCAGGACAGAAGAAGGGACTGCCTTTGCCACCCCTAATTCAAGCCAAGAAAATACCTCCTTGTCTCTCTCTGAGCAGGTACTGCAGAGCCTAGGAGTGAGGAGCACGCTAGCTGGGCCCCAGCACCCCCGTAAAGCGATCAGAGGAACTTCAATCCGCGGTATGTGGGTCATTCACTGCCCGCCCCCTGCAACCCGGGGAGTTCTTCCGCCCGGGTTTGCAGCCTCCTCCATCTTCCTCCCCTCCAGCCAAGACTTTCCAGTCTCTCTTGTAGCATCCCCAGGACCTGGCCCTTAAGTGTGGGCATTCCCTTGTGGTCCATCCTCGACCCTTTTCAGAGCATGCCCCCTCCCCAGGCATCCTTACCAGCTGCTTCAGGAACCCCCATCTGTCTCCCCAGCCCCCATCTCCGGGCTGCAGGCCCCACTCGCCCTCGGCTGCCAGCTCCCTTCTGGACCGGCCGGACTCGGGAACCAGTGACCTGAAGATCTGCAGAGATGTCTTCCTCTGAGTCCTTGACCTCCACCCCCATCAGTGGGCCAGGAAGGGAGGTGGTGACTTGCCCGAGCCTCAGGGAGGGCTGAGAACATCACGCTGGGCTCCTCCCCCTCGTTAGGTCACCCGGTGTCCCCCCATCGGTGCCAGAGTGACCTTGGAACCTTCCGGTGGCCCTCCCTGGGACTTGTCATTAAGCGGCGATAAATTCCCTAATCGACACCCTCTTGTCCAAATACCCGCCCTGCACACAGCCAGCCCTGAGGCACAGACTGCATAAGCCACTGCTCCCCACTATGTGACAAGGCCTCTAGGTGTGGGTCCGGTTTGGGGTCTGCTGGTGCCCACCATCTGGGACAGATAGGGACAATCCCCTAACCCTCACAACGCACTGCCCAACTGTTATGGCTGCATTCACTGCTATGAATGTTAAGTACATTCACCTTCTGAAAGACCACCCCCCCAGCACCATCAGAGGCTTCTGCATTTTCAAATTCTTTCTGGAATCAACGGATGCCTGAATAAATACATTTTCAATGTATTAAGATTGCATTTGTCATGTAAATAAGATTTCTCAGGCCACTGATCTGGCCATTTACATGCAAAAATTCTGCTTTTACACATCTGTCTATCCACATATTTTTATGTAGAAATAGTTGTAGCTGGCTAGGTAGCTTGCTGTATGGATGGATAGATGAGTCACCAGGTAAACAGATCGAACTTAACCCTCTAGATGTGTTCTGAAAAGGTCATCAATATTTTTTCCTAAATCAAACGACATTTTTAATTCATCTAGAAAGCAAGTGCGTACACGCATGCTAAGTCACTTTAGTCGTGTCCAACTCTGTGCAACCCCATGGACTGTAGCCTGCCAGGCTCCTCTGTTCATGGGATTCTCCAGGCAAGAATACGGGAGTGGGTTGCCAGGCCCTCCTCCAAGGGATCTTCCAGACCCAGGGATCAAACTTTCGTCTCTTATGTCTCCAGCATTGGCAGGTGGGTTCTTTACCACTAGCACCACCTGGGAAGGCCAGAGAGCAAGTACACACGTTTTAATTTAATGTCTCTTTACACCCAGGCTTTTCCAATACTCGAAAGGCTCAGAGTGAGACACATTTAAGAAGGATGTCAGTTCCCTGTCTCCACCCTGCACACCTTCATCCATCAGACTGGCCTTCCGTAGCACTATCTTCTTTGCTGCCCAAACTGAGGTTAAGACAAAATTCAAAGACTCTCTCCTTGGATGAGGTCACTTTTCCACCACACGCCCCTTTGCCACGTGCTCTGACCTTCAGTCCCCAGCTCCACCCTCTCAGAAATCTCACACCATCCTCCACCCCAGTGATGAAAAGGACCAACCTGGCCGCTCAGAGCACGTCTTCCCCAGGTGGGCAGAGCCACCTCCAAGCTGATATTTTCAACAAGAGGGTCATAAGGTCTAACTTTATATTGATGATGGCACCTTCCTGTGTAGGTCTTCACAGCAAATGCTGTCCTGTTTGTTATCTCAGTGAATACCTGAAGCCTCCCCCACCCAGAGATGCGTCTCCACGTTACAGGTGAGAAAGCAGAGACTCAGCAACGGGAAGACACTGACCCACATTCAGGTGACAATCGCTGAACTAGCCTACGATGAGCATAACACCAATACAGGGTCAGACACCCATCCACTCGCTTTTCCCGGACACCCCACATCCTCCTCCCTTGTGGCTAGAGATGGTCCTTCAGCAGAGTCCAGCCCAGACGAGTCTCCCAGTCAGACAAGAGGGAACCCAGCGCCCTCCACGGCAGCCATCTCCTCAGCGACACTTCAGTCAGAAAGTGCCCAGGGGCCCTGGGGCCTCAGAGGATCCAGAGTGGACTGGAGCAGTGAGCTGCAGTGGTCTCACACACACACACTCACACATATACACTCTCAAACACACACTCACACACACTCACAAACACACACACTCACACACATACACTCACACTCACTCACACACTCACACACACACACACACTCTCACACACACACACTCACACACACTGATATACACACACTCACATACTGACACACACACATGCACTCACACACTCACACTCACACACACTCACACACTGACACACACACTCACACAACTCACACACTGACACACACACTCACACAACTCACACACACACACACACACACACACTACTGAAGGAGAGACACAAACATGACAACGAGGAAGCACCTCATGGACCTCATGACAATGAAGAAGCCATTTTCATGCTGTGTGACCTTGAACAAATTACTCAACCTCTCTGAGCCTCAGTTGCTACATTTATAAAAACGGAGGCAGGGAACAGAGAAAAGCATACCAACTTCCTAAGGTTTTATGAGGATTAAATGAGAATTCATGAGAAAGGATTCAGCAAAAGATTAGTTTATGTAAATGAGAGAGAGTTATCATGATCACCATTACGACATCTTTATATTTCAGAATTGTTAATAAGATTACCACTGTCACAAGGACACCAGAGTGCCTTCCTCAAGCAGGTCGGGAAGACCAGGAGATGGTTAAGATGCAATGGAACAGCCAAGATGAATCGTAGATAGGCATGACTGGAAGCAGGTCATCCAATTTGTCCTGAGGCCTGGGATGCCTGTCCTGGGCTGAGAAGGCTTCCCCTCCTCCCAAAAGACCACGGTGGAGGGTTGAGTCCATCTCCAGAGTGGTCTCAGTCCCAGGTCAGCTGTCGTCAGGGTGCTCCCCTGTCAGTTCCCTCCCTCCAGCTCTCGAGTGTGCCCCCCATTCAGCTCCCCTTCTGGGTCACATGGGGCCTAGACCCTGGGGTTCGGACAGCCAGGAACTCAAGAGTCCAGCACCACACCCACCCCTCAGACAGCTGTGGTTAGTTCTCTGAGTCCTGGGGGTGTGGATAGCACTGGCGGGCAGAGGCCACATTCAGTCTGGGGTGATCTTCAGAGGTAAGGTAAAGCATTGCCCCAAAGCCCCACCCCTGCCAGTGCAGCCTACCCAGCTCAGGTACCCTCCAAGCACCCCACATGGCTTTAGAGGTGCAGGAAGGAGACCTTCCCAACACCCCAGACCACAGGGAACACCTCCTCTGGGCTTCACCCCATATACCAGCCCCCAAAGCTCCCTGCACAGCCAGACACCAGCGGAGGCAAAGGGCCAGGAAGAGAGGCAGCCCAGTCCTCACCCAGGGAGACATTGGAGTCCCGCGTGTCCCCCGAGAGCAGGAGAATCCCACCCCCCACTGCATCCCCAGCACGTGGTCCAGGTTCCCTGCAGCCCAGGGAAGCCAGAACAGCCACAGGCCCACCCTGCTCTCTCCATTGCTGCCAACACTCCAGCCCCAGGGAGGAAAATCCTTTTCCCTGTGCTCTGGAGCTTTGCTGAGACAGGCAAATTATCATAGAATTGCTGAAGACAGTGGAAGGAAACCTAATCCCAGGGCTTAGCAAGGGAGCAGGCCTCTGAGATTCCACGAGTGTCCTCCCACCTGGCTCCTGGGGTTCCTGCTATTGTTCTGGGTCTTTCTTAACTCTTTCTTAGCTAAACCAAGCAAAGATGCAAAGATGGAGGGCCCCTGAGCCACTAAAGGGAACACCCCCCACCAACATTGCGATGCCAGCCGCTGGGTGTGCCTGGGGTCACGGCCACAGGCACTGCAAGCCCAGAGCACCCTGGAAACTGGGAGTCCCTGGGGGCGCTGCTCAGTGACCGACAAGGGTGGGCAGTAAAGGCCGGCACCCTCACCCCTCGGGTGGGATATCTCACGCTGAGTCTCCCACGGACTCCCAGGTGCAACCTGCTTCCCAGCTCACGTCTCTACTCTGGTTGGTTTGGTCTGAGATGGTCTCCCAGATACACGACTTCCCTCCAATCCTGGTCTCAGGATCTGCTTCTCAGAGGCAGGACAGGATGGGGATGGGGGAGGACAAGCCAAGACAGAGGTGAAGGCTCAGAGGTTGGAAGAGGAAGGACTCACTCAGAGAAGTGCTGTTCTACAGCAGAGACAGAGAAGGGCACCTGCTTGTGGTTTCATTCTCACCCCAGCCTTCTAGGGGGGGTAGCTGTTATTATGTCCATTTCTCAGATGCAGACACTGAGGCTCAGTCAGGCCCCAGGTCCTCAGTGAAGGATCTGTGCAGCTGGGATTCAAACCTGACTCCCTGAGATAAAGGGTCAGATCCCTACACCAGGGGCTTCCCTGGTGGCTCAGATGGTGCAGAATATGCCGCAATGGGGGAAACCCAGATTCAATCCCTGGGTTGGGAAGATCCCCTGGAGAAGGGAATGGCTACCCACTCCAGTATTCTTGCCTGGAGAACCCCACGGACAGAGGAGCCTGGCGGGCTACAGTTCATGGGGTTGCAAAGGGTCGGACACCACTGAGTGACTAACCCTTTCGCTATGCCTAGACCATGGGGTCTCCAGGCAGAAGGGGCAGAGTTAGAAGAAGCCGTGTATTCCCCGGCAGTGGCACGTGAAGATGATATGGTTCCATCAAGTCTGTGACATTGACAAGAAAGTGGTCAGCAGACAGGACGGCCAGTGTCCTGCCCGCAGCCCCTTCATGGAACAGGCCCCCACGTGCCTCTTCAGCCCAGAAACAAGGAGAGCCCAGCTCATTCCCCATGCTGTACGGCCTCTCTCCTCTCCTCATCTTAAACTGCCCAACACTCAGCTTTGGCTTAAAGAGCCCAGCTAATTAGAAGCATATTTTATTTTCTCAGGGGAGGCAGCTGTGGGATAAAAGTCGGAAGTGTAAACTCTGGTGGTAGATGAATCATCGCACTGCTTTTTATTAATTTTTTTTACTGTCAAGTTGTTCTGGCTTTCCAAAAACCCACAGAAGAATAAGGCTCCTTGCTCTCATTATTGGTGATGACTGGGGTAGAGCTCAAAAGGCGAAGGCATGGCTGAAATAATCTCCAGGGGGTGAAGGGAAGAGTAGGGGAGGCAGATGCTGGTCACCAAATGCCACATCCGCCCAAGGGCCAAGAAAGCATCTGTCCACGGCAAGACTGGGGGAAGGAGAGCAATCTACCCCTGCCAACTTCAAGTTCTTCCATTCACACAATGAGTATCAAGGAGGGATGAATGAGTGAATGAGCTGATTCCCCTAAAACCTTCCATCTGACCGAGGAAATAAAAATAATTGAATTCAATGAAATTTAAAATAACTAAATTATTTCACTCAAAATCATTAAATTATTTTTAGATGATTAAATTAAAATAACATGGCCCTTTAATAAAGTGGAACATGATAGAGTCATACACTTAATGTCTAGGAGAACATTTACTAATAACAACAATAGGAAAGTATCTCTTTCTATTATCAAGTGAAAAGCAAAGAATAAAACAGCATGTAGAGTAGGGTTCAAGCGTAACCTTCAAGATACAGCGTGTACACATACATACATATGTGGAAATGCGACGTAGGACAGGCTTTCCTGGTGGCTCAGCAGTAAAGAATCCACCTGCAATGCAGGAGACTCGGGTTTGCTCCCTGGGTTGGGAGGATCCCCTGAAGGAGGAAATGGCAGCCCACTCCATATTCTTGCCTGGAGAATTCAATGGACAGAGGAGCCTGGTGGGCTACAGTCCATGGGGTTGCAAAGAGTTGGACAAGACTGAGTAACGACAGCAACAACAAACAATGTAAAGGCTTGCAAAAATGGGGGCGTAATACATGGTGTGTGACTTCTTCTTTATCTTTCTCTGTATTTTCCAGTTCTCAATATGACTACAGGTTACTTCAGAAATCAGGGAGAAAAAAGTTTCTAGTAACCATAAGACCAAATATCATAAAGTAATTGAGAGTCTGACTTCTTTGGTGAAACACAGACGGGACTTATTGGAGCCCTTCTGGGGGCAGGGGCTGGGGTGACTCCTGATGTCCTCAAGGACCCCTGGGAGGGAAGGGGAGACGAGAGCTGGGCCGACACAGCGTCATCCCCACAGCCTGCCCCCACCAGACAGCCCTGCGCTACCTGCGCTCAGCGCGGATTTTACTGTACTGATCAATGTGCCAGAAAACTGCACTTGGTCTTTTTTTTAAAGCAAATTAAATCTGACCCTCTGCTCCTGCCCTATGCTCCCACCCTTGGGCTGATGGCAAATTCACTTTGTCATTATATTAGGGCCCCCTCTCAGACGGGGCTTCCCTGGTAGCTCAGTTGGTAAAGAATCCGCCTGCAATGCAGGAGACCCCAGTTTGATTCCTGGGTTGGGAAGATCCCCTGGAGAAGAGAATAGGCTATCCACTCCAGTATTCTTGGGCTTCTCTTATGGCTCAGCTGGTAAAGAATCCACTCGGGAGTAGATTGCAACTCCGGAGACATGGCTTCTATCCCTGGAGAGCCCCTGGAGAAGGAAAAGGCTACCCACTCCAGTATTCTGACCTGGAGAATTCCAGGGACTGTACAGTCCACGGGGTCGCAAAGAGTCGGACATGACTGAGCGACTTGCACTTTTACTTTCTCAAACTAGGTTGATAGATTTGGCAAATAAAAATACAGGATACCCAGATAAATAAGCTAAAAATTAGCATAAGTCTATCCCATGTAATACTTGTGATATACTTATCCTAAAGTATATTCACTTTTTATCTGAAATTCAAATTTACGTGGGTGTCCCATGTTTTTTCTGACAACAGTATCTCTGTTCCCTGAGGGTTCTGCAAAGGCCCAGGGAGGGCTGTAGAGCTGAAGAGACAGGGAGGCCCCAGGCCCCTGAGTTCCGAGTATATCACAGGGAAGGGGCAGGGACCTTTCCTGTCCCCATACTGAGTGAGACAGAGTTGGGTGGGGGGCATCTTTGCCAAGGCTAAGCACCTGGTGAGAGGTGACCCAAAGCCTTGCAACCTCTCAGGACCCTGCTGGCATGGGGCCTCGGTGCCCACTGCTGTCAGGACACCAGGAACCATCCTTTATCAGTCAGGGGTCTGCCAGGAGACCACCAGCCCATCAAACCAAGTGACTTGCGTGAGGTTAATAACGAGACCATTTGCAAAGTCATGGACCAAGTGTACAGAGCCCAGCGCAGCACCCAAATCTACTGAATGATTAAGGGAGGGAGTGGCTTCCAGAATCTGAGCACAGAGGTTGGGAAGGGGCTGCCAAACAGGAGCTAAGACCCTCAGAGACCCCTAAGGGAGAGATCCCAGGAATAACCACCCAGATCTCTCTCCTCCCTCCCACGTTTCCTGCTGGTGCTTCCCGCTGACCAAACCAACTGGAAGCCAGCAACCCCCTGGGGCAGTCCCCGAGGGTCCCCTTGCAGGGGCCCAGAGCAGGTGGGAAGGGCAGTGGAGGGCACCCAGCACAGGGCCCCTCAGTGGGGAGGACACTCTGTCCCAGCCCCTGCTCTCACAGTCGTCACTCCTAATCCTCAGCCTCCTTCTGGGAGAACCCCCCTCCAGTCCCTTCAATGAGCTAAACAAAAGGCCAGAGACAGGCATGGCCTTCAAACAAATGGTCCCAACACAAGAGGACACGGCAGCCTGAGGGCCTCCTAGAACAGGGGAGGGAAAATGCAAGAGCCCAGAGCCCTGACACATATCTCATCTGTCTTGATCCAATCTGCTCTGTGTTGGACTCCCACCTAAATCCTGCTTCGAAAAGGTTTTGCAGCTACATAAAGAAGCAAAAACCAGGGCTATAAGTGAACAAAACAAACAAATGCACCAACTCAAAACTAAAATTCCTACTCCCCTGGAAACACATGTGTAAACTAGAGCGCTGCAGACAACGTGTCTTGAGTACGAACGTTAATGAGCCAGGCTGAGACAGACCCTGCTCCACGGAGGATGCCCCCCTGGTTTTCTGACCCAGGGGTGGGGCTTATTTTTACAAGCTAATCAGCAAATTCCCAGTCTCAATAAATGGTTCAGGAATGTGTATCCAAGCCAATCAAAAACAACGAGGTCCCTTCTTCCATAAGAAAGCAATTAGACTCAACCTTTCCCTGTACATATGAATAAGGAAGGATGTAGCCCCAGGAGCTTTGGCACCCATTCTGTGCCTATGAGGAAAGAATCTGCCTGAAAGTTTACTAACGTGTAGGAAGCAGTGCCAAGAGAGGAAGAGAGAGAAGCCAAGTCCTGGTTACATCATTCGAGCCTGGGATCAAACCACTCCTGACACAGCTGGGTTACAGGCACCAGTAGAAGCCCAGGTTTTGCTGAAGCCAGTCTGGGTTAAGCTTTCTGATACAAGTTAGATTCTAAAAAGCATGCTGCTTATAAAGAACCAGGAGCATCATTCCTGCTTCTCTCAAGGCCAAAGAAATTGAAAACAGCCAGTTTCCTCCGTCCAGCTGGGCGTCAAAGTAAAGGCCTCTGCTAAAGGGAAGGGAACAGACAACCAGAAGCCTGAGCTCATCACAGGGGCTGCAGGGGAGCCGCTGCTTTGCCAAAGGTGTCAAGTCTGCTCAGTCCCTCTTGGAGGAGGCAGGACAGCACAGTGGTTATGAGCAGGGTCCCAGGGCCAACTGGCTCTGCCCCCGGGCTTGATGCCAGCTCTCCCTGGCCAGCTGATCACCTCGGGCAACTTTCTTAACTGCTGTGGGCTTGGGCTCTGTACCTGAGGATAAAAGCAGTGCTCACAACATGGGCTATTGTGAGGACTGAAAAAGTAACAGGTATAAAGTCCTCAGGATAGCGCTTGGAACACAAAACTAGCTTCACCAAGAGATTTTAGCTGCTATCCTTGTTGTTGTTACTTATTATTATTATTATTGGCTGTCCTGTTCTTCATTGCTACGCAGACTTTTTCTCTAGCTGCAGCAATCAGGGGCTACTCGCTAGTTGCTGTGCAAGGATTCCTCATTGCGGTGGCTTTTCTTGTTGCAGAGCACAGACTCTAGAGCTCATGGGCTCAGTAGTTGTGGTTCCCAGACTCTAGATCAAGGGCTCAGTAGTTGTGGCACACAGGATTAATTGCTCCGTGGTATGTGGGATCTTCCTGGATCAGGGATCAAACCCAAGTCTCCTGCAGTGGCCGGCAGATTCTTTACCACTGAGCCACCTGGGAAGCCCCTGCTATTCTTATCAATACTTAAGACCTCCTTGGACTTCCCTGATAGCTCCGTTGGTAAGGAACCTGCCTGCAATGCAGGAGACCCCAGTTCACTTCCTAGGTCAGGAAGTTCCACTGGAGAAGGGATAGGCTACCCACTCCAGTATTCTTGGGCTCCCCCTTGTTGCTCAGCTGGTAAAGAATCCACCTGCAATGCAGGAGACCTGGGTTCGATCCCTGGGTTGGGAAGATCCCCTGGAGAAGCGAAAGGCTGCGCACTCCAGTGTTCTGGCCTGGAGAATTCCATGGACTGTATAGTCCTTGGGGTTGCAAAGAGTCAGACACGACTGAGCGACTTTCACTTTCACTTTCAAGCCCTCCTTGGATGTTTCACTCTGGAGGTTGTCTCCCCCAGACTCCTGCTCACAGGGGGCTGCCCTGCCTGAGCCCCACCCCACCCCCCTGCAGGTTCCACCTGCCTGACCCTGAACGTGACCTGCTGGGCTGCCCTGGCCCCACCTGACCGTCCAGGCTCATACAGCCTCTCCCCAAGGCCAGGCTGTGAAGCTTTTCTGTTGCAAGTGACAGAAAATCCTCCACAAACTGGATAATGAGGGAGGTGATTTCACTGTCAGGATTCGGGATTCCTGAGATGCATAGCCCCCTCCTGCCTCCTCTCCTGGCCTTCCTTACCTTCAGATTGTTCATGCCTTCTGGAAGGTCATTTTCAAATTAAAACAATTAAAAGTTAAAGGTAACTTTTGTAAAAGTCTAAAGTTTTTTGTAAAAGTTTAAAAGGTTTTTTCCTTTTTTAATTGTTTTTAAAATTAACAAGGATGGGGACTTCCCTGGTTGTCCAGTGGTTAAGAATCCACCTTCCAAGGCAGGGGATGAGGGTTCCATCCCTGGATGGGGGCTAATACCCCACATGCCACCAGGCAACTGAGCCCGCACTCACCGCAAGAAAGAGCCCACACACCACAACAAGTGCCCAAGTGCTGCAATTAGGACCTGAGGCAGCCAGACAAATAACATTTTTTATTTTTAAAATAAAATTGACAAGGATAGAGGAAATACTGATCGCTACTATTATTTCCTTCATTATTATAGAATACTGACTAGCTGAAGCCACCCCTACAAATAGAAATAATAATGAACATGGCACATGGAAAGATTCATGGATCATGGCTTTACTATCATTCTTAGAGGAAAAGTCAAAGCTTTCAATAGATCAAATAGAAAACAAGCAAAAAGGGAAGACAAATGAGTGTAACTCAAAGGACTAGAAAAGAGCAACAGTCAATTCAAGGTAACAAGAAGGACCTAAGTGAATAAATACAGGCAAAATTTTATTTTTTAATATTCAGGGAATTCCCCGGTGATTCAGTAGTGAGGACTCCGCACTTTCACTGCAGGGGCCTGGGTTCAATCACTGGTTGGGGAACAACGATCCCACAAGCCACATGGTATAGCCAAAAGTAAAAACTGAGATGATTAACGGAAACATGAAACATCATGGAGACAAAACAGAAATGATGCATATGATCAAAACACAAATGTGCAAAAGAGAAAATGAAAACAGGGAACATCTCAGATATAACAAATATTATATTTGATATTAAATACTTAAGGGATATTATTCACAACCGCAAGCCAATACTTTAAAGCAGATTAAATGGAAATATTTCTGGAAAAAATATGAAGTGCCAAAATCCGCTCAAGAGGAAACAGAAAAGTTGACTAGATCCATAGCCACAAAACAAAGTGAAAACCCAAGAGAAACAGCAGACAGGCTGTTAGAAGGAATGGAAGAGAGCAGTACTGCTGCCAGATACAGGATCTGCACAAAAAGCAACAGTGTTTCTATGTTCCAGCCAAAGCTAACTGGGGAAATGGAGCCAAAAATACATTAGCATTTATCACAGCAATAACAAATAGAAACCACCTGGGAATTAGCCTAGCAGAGACTGCACAAGATTTCTATGGAGAAAATTTCAATCTAGTAAAGTCACCAAAGAACAGGGAGAAATTAGGAAGTTGTGCCCCAATTATGTATCCCACAGCTTCGTGTCACCAAGCCAATTCTCCTCAAACTCATCTGAAAATGGAAAGACAATCCAATTAGGAAAGTTCCAGGAACTTTAACAGCTTGACTTGAAAATTCATCTGAAAACTAAAAAACGCACATGAATGGCTGAAAAAATCAAAGACACGATACTGACAAGGGAACAGATGAGACAATCTAAGAAACAGAAGAGGGATTTCAGAATCACATCAAATGATGTGAACAGCAGAGATGAAAGGACGAATATCTAGGAAAATGATGCTGGAGACATTAACCTGATGTGTGAGCAAGATCTGGGCTCCTACCACATACAGCCTACACTCCACATAGAGAACCCTGGGTCCAACATTCCTTCCATACTTAACTCACTGGCTGTATTTATCACCTAAATTTCATGTTGCCTAATTAACAGTCATTAGTCTGGGTATCGTGGTATGTCTTATAATTTAAACATACATTTGTGATTTTTTTTGGTGGGGGGCTGTACCACGCACAGCATGTGAGATCTTAGTTCCCAGACCAGGGGTTGAACCCACGCCCACTGTGTTGGAGTCTTAACCACTGGACCGCCAGGGAAGTTCCCATTTGCCATACTTTTTAACATTGAATGCATATTAAGCCCTTATGCAATCCAAACATTTCCGGCATGGAAGAATGTTTGAAAGAAGCAAGTTCTACATGAAAAGCAGATTCTTGAAATCCTTACACTGAATCACAGAAGCAAATAATCAGGCTGCTTCAAAGGAAAGATAAGCTACTGGAGCATTCTGCTTCTCAAAATGCAGAGATAAACAACCCAGGATGAACACCTGCCATGCGGTGCCAACACATTAGCATCCAGGAAGTAAGAAACAAAGAAAATAGAAGAAAAGTGTTTGCCCTGGATATTCACTTCCTCTAGAACTAGAGAGAGTTCAGATTCTTACTAAAGCTCTCTAGATGCAGCCATCAATGGTATTTGGAAAGTCTTCATATTACACATAAAGAAAAGAATATAAAAATGAAAAGTATTATATATAATGTAATATCACATGATAATATAATTTCACATAATGTAATATGTACTGCTGCTGCTGCTGCTGCTGCTAAGTCGCTTCAGTCGTGTCCGACTCTGTGCGACCCCATAGACGGCAGGCAGCCCACCAGGCTCCCCCGTCCCTGGGATTCTCCAGGCAAGAACACTGGAGTGGGTTGCCATTTCCTTCTCCAAAGCATGAAAGAGAAAAGTCAAAGTGAAGTCGCTCAGTCATGTCCCACTCTTCGAGACCCCATGGACTGCAGCTCACCAGGCTCCTCCATCCATGGGACTTTCCAGGCAAGAGTACTGGAGTGGGGTACCATTGCCTTCTCCAGTAATATGTACACACATACATATTCCAAGGGCTTCCCAGGGGGCCCTAGTGGTAAAGTATCCACCTACCAAAGCAGGAGATGGAAGAGATGCGGGTTCAGTCCCTGGGTCAGGAAGATTCCCTGGAGAAGGAAATGGCACCCCACTCCAGTATTCTTGCCCAGAAAATTACATGGACAGAGGAGCCTGGCAGGCTACAGTCCATAGGGTTGCAAAGAGTCAGACACGACTGAGTGACTGAGCACACACGCATTCCAAATAGTTTAAGGACTGAAATATGACAGTTAAATTCTAAAGTTAAAAAAAAATAATAAAAAAAAATTTAAAAAAAATAAAAAAAATTCTAAAGTTAATTTTTTAAAAAAGAGAAAAAGCCTAATGGTATCAAAGTTGGAAAGAGTTTAAGATGCCAAAAGAACCAAGTACGTGATGAGAAATGACAGATCCAACTCCATCAAAATTAAAGATTTCTGTTCAATAAAGAATATATTAAAAAAAAAAACCCACAGACAAACTGAACAGATGAGTGGCAGACTGGGAGAACTTTTTCTTCAAAGTCCGTCTGAAATTTATAAAAATCATTATGCAAATTATACAAGTAACTCCTACAAATCAGTGAGTGAGAGAGAATCAGTCCCTCAGGAAAATGAGCACGGCTATAAACAGACGGTTAACAGCGAGGAGACAGCATCTGATGAGGAAGCGAGGAGGCCTCTGCCAGAGATGCGGGAACAGGGAGACGCCGCCTCCAGCCATCCGATTCTCAGCAAACGGAAGGTCGATGAGAGCACAGGTAGCTGTGAGCTTGCAGAACAGGGGTCCCGCTGGCGGGCAGGCCAGGCTCTGCTGCAGGATTGCAGACAGCCAGGCAGCAGGTACCTGCTCGGTACAGCAGCCTGGGACAGGGGGATAGGCGTTGGGGCTCCTGAATATGTGTCCCAGAGTCATGGCCACAGAGCCCCCAGAAGATATGGAGAAGGGTGATGGGCACAGCATTATTCCTGTCACAGGGAGGGGTGAGGCCTGTCGCCCAGAATGGAAAGGGGTGCGGGGGTGTGGATTGTCTCAGGCTGCCCAGGCTGCTAGAACAGGGCACCAAAGACTGGGCAGCTCCTTCACAACTTTGATCTCTCACCATCCTGGAGGGTGGAGAGTCTGAGATCGAGGTATCAGCACATCCAGTGTCAATTCCAAGCCTACCTCCTGCTGTTTTCTGGATGTGACTTCACATGGTAGGAGGCATGAGGGAGCTCTCGGGGTCCCTTTTGCAAGGGCACTAATCCCATTCATCAGGGCTCCACCCTCATGACCGAGTCACCCCCCACCCCAAAGACCCACCTCCAAATACCATCACCTTGGGTGGTGGAATTTTAACATGTGAGTTGAGGGGGGAGGGGTGGGCCTAGCGGGGGTCACAAACATTCAGCCTAGGTTTGTGGACTTCCCTGGTAGCTCAGACAGTAAAGCATCTGCCTACAATGCGGGAGACCCAGGTTCAGTCTCTGGGTCAGGAAGATCTCCTGGAGAAGGAAATGGCAACCCACTCCAGTATTCTTGCCTGGAAAATCCCATGGATGGAGGAGTCTGGTAGGCTATAGCCCACGGGGTCGCAGAGAGTCGGACACGACTGAGCAACTTCACTTTTTTGGGGGGGGTGGGGGCCAGTGGGGTCACAAACATTCAGCCTATAGCATGAGTATACTCACATAATGAAAATTCCACACGGCCAACGAACATACTAAGCCAGACTTACATATGGCAACAAGGACTGATCTCAAAAACTTAATGTCTGGCAAAAAAAAGTAAGCAAGACAATAAGATTTACGGGCCAATGCTATTTATGGAGATTTTAAAACACATGCAAAATGGCACTCTATTTCAAGGAGCCATTTGTATTTAAATAAATAGATAATGTACTGAAAGTAGACTGGGAGGATGTAAATTAAACACATTGAAGTGGGTACTACTGGGAGGAGGGAAACAGGAGTGAGAAGGGAAGGTGAAGGGGAAATAATAAACAAAATAAAACCAAGTGCAGCCTGGCACAGGCCACCCACAAAGCGAGCCAAGACCTCAGCTGGTTCTGGGGCATGTTGGTACTACATGCATGTGCAAGGACAGTGCTGAGGGCCCTTCTCCACCTCAAGAGTGGGGTCTGGATCTTACTCAAAGTCAGGACCTTCCTAGCGCACCCCACCCCCATCCTTCTGCTGTGCACCAGCCCCAGACCAGCACCTCCAGGCTTTCCTCCACAGCCACGGCTCAGACCCCAGGGCCCTGCTTCAGCCCAGAGCACCTGCGTTCTCTACCTGCCTCTGAGGCCTGTGCCCTCTGACCCTGCCACCCACCCCTCCAGCCTCTGGCCAATGCAGGTGAGAAGACAGAGACTGGAAGGTGAGCTCACTTCCAAGATCAGGACAGCGGTCTCTGGACTGGGGGCCGGGTGTTCCAGGCTCTGCCCATGCCGACTCTCAGCACAGTCCTCTAAGAGCCCCGCACACACTGAGAGTGGGCCCTGGACATCCCTGAAGCCACAGAGTCCAAGGAAGACACCCCAGCTGACGCCCTGGTGACCGCCAGGCTCAGCTGCTGTCTGAACACTGCTGAGTGTGCTTTCTTGGTAACTCAATGTCAGCCCTGATGATCGTAGAGAATAGAAAAGAGAATCCTCTATTCCGGGGAGTCCCAAGGACAGGTGGACAGGGAGGGGTTGGACATAGGACCCCTCCCACCGAAGCAGCAAGATGCCAGAACCCCATGGAAGGGGGCACTGCCAGGGGGTGACATTGGTTTACCTCTCCCCGTAATTATTAACTTTTTCAGGATGACAGTCTGAGCAGTGAGGGTCTTGGGACAGGGCTCGTGTACCTCCCAGGGCACATGTACTAAGGAAGTGCCTATGAATCCACAGCAGAAGGAAGGGAATTTTGGATGGAAGGGAGGGTGGGAAGGAAGGACAATAAACGATGGATGGAAGGAAGGAAGGAAGAATGATCACACAGGGGCACAACAAACTCAGTCTCACAGTCACAACCCCCAGAGCGGGGCCTTTGACAACAGAGTATGCTCATGCACACGTCTGGTTATGAAATAAAGTCACTTCATCAGAACATGGAGCAAGCTAAGCACATCTTAGAATCATTCAAGTAAATGAAACTCACCCTTTAAGTGCCGGGCTTTTTATTTAAACCATTTAGGATAAAAACTCCTTGTTCATTGCAAAATGGACTAACACTCCCTGCTTTTAATTACCCACAAACACCAAACATAATACCGTGTTCTCATGGGCGTAATCTGAGCCATGTGTGTCTCGCCTGTTGTAACACCACGAGGACTTGGGGATAATGAGGTCTGAACGTCCACTCTGCCTGACCCCCAGCCCACCAGCTTCATCTCTGCCCACCTCACCCCTACTCTTCCCTTCTCTCTCGGACCCCAGCACTTTCTCTCAGGCTCTTCCTTCTGGCAGGACCATGCTCCCCATGATACTGTAATGGTTTGGTTCATCACCTGGTTCCACACACATTCAGCCAAAATTCTGGGCTTTGTCACCAGGGTAGCCCACACCCAACTACGTGCAGCTCAGTCTGTGGCAAGAGGATGTATTTAGACAAGGGAGGCTGTTTTCTACCTAGCTTGGGGGCCTCCAGTGGGCATGTATGGATGTGAGAGTTGGACTATAAAGAAAGCTGAGCACCAAAGAATTGATGCTTTTGAACTATGGTGTTGGAGAAGACTCTTGAGAGTCCCTTGGACTGCAAGGAGATCCAACCAGTCCATCCTAAAGGAGATCACTCCTGGGTGTTCATTGGAAGGACTGATGTTGAAGCTGAAACTCCAATACTTTGGCCACCTTGATGGGAAGAGCTGACTCATTTGAAAAGACCCTGATGTTGGGAAAGATTGAGGGCAGGAGGAAAAGGGGACGACAGAGGATGAGATAGCTGAATGGCATCACCGACTCGATGGACATGGGTTTGGGTGGACTCCAGGAGTTGGTGATGGACAGGGAGGCCTGGCGTGCTGTGGTTCATGGGCTCGCAAAGAGTCAGACACGACTGAGCGACTGAACTGAACTGAACTGGAGGCCTGGCAACTCTGTCTCCCTGCTGGGGAGCGGGGAGGTCCAGCATGCCCTGACAGGGGACAACTAAGCTGACCACCTCCCTGGAGGCACCCGACTCCTCCCCGCAATGGTGGGGCCTACAGAGGACCAAGAGCTCTGCCTTGGGCTCAGGATACAGAATCCTCGGGAAGCCCTAGGATGAGTGAGGACGATGACAAGGACCTCAGCTCAGAGAAGACAGGAATGGATGCAGCCCAGGACAGTTGGCACTCTCAGCTGAATGAGTCTGTGTTCACAGGAGACAGGAGGAAGGGGAGTCATGTTAGAAAGACCATCACCAGAAAAAAGTAAGGGGGGGGGGGTGGAGCTGGGTGCCTGGAGATGGCCAGCACATGCATGTCCAGCAGCCTCCCCTCTGCTCCCCTTGGCGGGCCCTTTCCCATCTCCCTGACCACTTAAAGCTCCATGTAGCTGAGGACTTAGTCCTTCATCCTCGTCTCCTCTCCCTCCACTCTCAATCTTGTTAATCTCATCCCTTTTCAGGACTACAATGTCATCTGTGTATCAAAAACTCCTGAAATGACACTTCCCAGCCTGAATCTCTTGCCTGAACTTCAGGCTTATGTACCCAGCTGCCTACTCACATTTCCTCTTGGATGTCCAACAGATATCTCTGTCAGTTAGAGACTGCTGCGTAACAAGCAGCCCCAAACTGAGTGGGCCAAAAGAACCGTGTGTTGTTTCTCATGATTCTTTTGTTCCAGAGCTTAGACAGGGCTCATCTGACTGGTTCTTCTGCCCCATGTGATGCTGGCTGGAGTCCCTCCCATGGCTACACTCATCTGAGAATGCAACTGGGGCTGGAATGTACAAGAAGGTCCTTCTCACTGGTCTGGAAGTTGTTGGCCCAGCAGTCCACAAGCTTCTTTCTCCAGCCTCCTTACAGCACAGCAACTGGGTTCCCAGAGAGCAAAAGCAGAAGCTGGGAGGCCTCTTCAAGGTGAGGCCAGGAACAGACACAGCATCGTTTCCCCCCACTCTACTGATCAAAGCAAGCGACAAAACCAGCCCTAATTCAAGGATGGGGGAAGGAGTGGGAAGTGATGGCCATGTGGCATGGGGGACAGAAGGGAAGGAGTTGTCAGTGGCTCTCTTTGGACCACTCAGATGACATCTACTCCATCACAAGTCCTGCTGTTTCTGTCCTAAGAATATATCTGGAATCTCATCCCTTCCCCCCACCACCACTGCTCCCAACCTCACCTGAGTCACCAGCATCTTTACCCTGCTTCCCCACCAGCCTCCTGAGTGGCCTCCCTGGTTCCACCCTTGGAGTCTCTTCCCAGCATAGCAGCCAAGTTGACTATTCTGTACTTTAGGTTGGATAATGTCACTTCTCTGTTCAAACCTTCCTGTGCTTTCCTATTTCATTAAGAGGGGAGCCAAAGCTCTTACCGTGGCCCCCAGAGCCCTACACTGTCTGCAGCCCCCATGCCCACTCTGGCAGCACTGGTCAGACCACCGTGTGCCTCCCTGACTGCCCTCCAGCCAGCCTGGCCTTTCATCTGAAGAGTCCCCTGCAGCCCACAAAGCATTTTCTTAGCAGGAGCAGCTACTTAACTTGCAGGGCTCAGCACAAAATGGAATTACAGGTCCTTGTTCCGAAGGACTAAGAATTTTGAGACAGGCAAGCATTAAACCAAGGGCAAGAAAAAGGGGTAGAAGGTATAAAACAATGTAAATCCCGGCCCTTGGACCCCAGCCCTGGGAGCCCGAAAGTCCTGCCAGGACTCAGGGAGGAGCCCAGCAGGATCAGCGAGGGTGGTGGCAGAGGGGCGCTAATTAGGGGGCTCACACAGAACCTGCAAGTCGGGCCACCACAAGCCCCAGCCCCACGTCAGGACAGACTTAATGACCTGGGTTGGAGTCACCACCAACATAAAGTATCTTGTTCCCAGCAACTTTTACAAGGCGTTTATGGCCCCGGGACACCTCAGGCCAACACTTGGATTATGGGCCAGCTGCCCAGACAATGAGGGCAAAGAGGCGGTCAGCACAGGGTCCTGGAATGACGGACACCAGGGCCAGGGATCTGAGGCCCATTCTCCCTGCACAGGACTGGGCGCCCCTCCTCGTTACCTGGCAGTCTCCCCCCTTGCCCATCCCATCACTCAGTCCTGCAAGGGGCCATCTCCTCCACAGACCGGGGGTGGGGCTCCCAGCATCGTAACCAGAATCCTGGGGTCTGGGAAGCCCATCACCACCCATGTTTACTCGTTGGTTTGTTTTTCTTTTTTGGCCGTGCTGAGTAGCACATGGGATCTTGGTTCCCTGACCAGGGATTGAGCCCGCGCTCCCTGCAGTGGAAGGGCAGAGTCTTAGCCACTGGACTGTCAGGGAAATCCCTGCCACTAGTGTTTAAATGCAGCCCCAGGAAACACAAAAGCCACTGGAGGCAGGACCTGAGTCACTGCCTCCCAACAGCGCCAAGGACCCCAGGAATACCTTGAGTTCCCACAGTCCACTCCATTGCTTTCATCAGCCCACGTGCTTCATAGCAATTGATCTGACGTTACATTTTTGTTAATCAAAGATGGTCATAACAAGAGTCCAAGGTACAGGAGTTAAGCCCTCACTCTGATGTGATTCCAGCCAAAAGCAGGGAGAAGTTTTGCCCTGGGTCCCTCTGTCTCAAGGAAACTGTGAGATTTCCATGCTTTACTTGTATGCAGCCACCATTTACTGAGAACTTAACACATGCAAAGCTAGGGGAAAGGCTTTGCATGAATGGTCTCACCCAGGCCCCACAGCAACTTGGGAAGTAAGCTTGTCATCCTCCACCCCAGGTCACAAATAAGGAATTGGGTTCAGAATGGCCTGAATACATATCCTGGGGTTAGTGATGGGCCTGGAATTCCAACCTATGTCTGCAGAGGGTAACGCTGGGCGACTTCCATCTCCTTATCAAGATTCACCGCTCCTGAGAGGCAACCATGGTGTCCACATGGGGAAGGAGCAGCTAACTCTGCCTGGAACAGTCAAAGAGGGCTTCCTGGAGGTGGTGATATCTAAGTTGGGTTTAGAATGATGAGTAGGGTTTGGCTAAGAGAGGGGAACAAAGAGAAAAAGGAGCACATGCAGGGCTCTGAGCACAGCAGGCAGGAACCAGAGGCGTCCCGGCATCTCAGTGCACGTCCTCAGAGGCTCCGAGATTTGGGGTTCCACCCTACTATTATTAATAATAGTAATAGCTACCACATGTGTACGTGCCTGCTAAGTTGCTTCAGTCATGTCTGCCTCTTTGTGACCCTATAGACTGTAGCCTGCCAGGCTCCATTGTCTGTAGAAATCTCCAAGCAAGAATACTGGAGTGGGTTTCCATGCCCTCCTTCAGGGGCTCATCTTGACCCAGGGATAGAACCCACATCTCTTATGTCTCCTGCATTGGCAGGCGGGTTATTTACCACCAGCACCACTTGGGAAGCCCAGCTACCATACAGCCAACACTTACTATGAGCTTTATAGAAAAACCATTATTTTCCCCCAGAAGACTGAGAGCCAGGGACGTTAAGAAACTGACCATGTGATCTCAGGTGCAGGATGGAGCCAGGTCCACATCATGGCTTCCATTTGCAGCCAGAATCCACACTCCCGGTCTCCACACAGACAGCCTGTTGGTGGGGGGCTCATGGGAGCTGGCAGGAACAGTGCTGGCATTGGTATCAGGGAGACCCTGGTTCCTCTCTCAGCTCTGGCACTCACTTCTCAATCCTGAGTAAGTGACTTCTCCTCTGGGCCCCCAGCCCCCTTTCCTCCTGCTTCACAGGATGTCAGCAGGATTGCAGTGGCCAGGTCATGGAAACATTTTTCTGATTATGGTAGGATAAATAACAGCCCCAAGATTGTTCATGGGACTTACCTGGTGGTCCAGTGGCTAACACTCCACACTTCCAATGCAGAGAGCTCAGGATTGAGTCTTGGTTGGGGAACTGGATCCCACACGCTGCAACTAAGACCCGGTGCAGTCAAATTAATAAATATCAAGGGGGAGAAAAGATTGCTCAATCCTAGTCCCCAGAATGGAGAATATGTCACTTCATATGGTAAAGGGGACTTTATAGATACAATTAGTTAACAGGGAGATGGGAGACTGTTCTGGATTATCCAGTGGGCTCACTGAAATCACAAAGCTCCATATAAGTGAGAGGTAGGAAGGTCGGAGTTGGAGAAACACTCACGATAGCAGAGGTCAGAGTGATGGGTTTCAAAAACAGAAGGAGGAGGGACTTCCTGGTGGTCCAGTTAAGACTCTGCTCATAATACAGGGGACACTGGTTTGATCCCTGGTCAGGGAAGATCCCACATGTCCTGTGGTGCAGAAAAACACACACACACACACACACACACACACACACACAGAATAGAGGAAAGAGTCACCATCAGAGAAACAGGCAGAGAATGCAGGCAGAGAAACTTGCAAAACTGAAACAGGCAGAGAATGCAGGCAGAGAAACTTGCAAAACTGAAACAGGTATGGGATGGGATTCTCCCCTAGAGCCTCCAGCAGGAAGCAGCTGTGCCCACAACTTGACATTAGCCCTGTGAGACTGATTTTGGACTTCTGTCCTCCAGAGTTGTAAGATAAATTTGTGTTAAGTCTCGGAGTTTGTAGTAACTTGTTACCGCAGCAAGAAAAAACTGATACACTTGCTCTCATACCCTATTCACAAGGGAGTGATGCCACCTGGGACTTTGCACCCTGAAAATTTTACACAAGTATCTCCTTTGGTCAAAGCAAAATAAAAATATTTTAAAGGAGCTGAAAAATGTATAACCACATTAAACCGTACCAGTCTCTTCCTGCTGCCCCCAGCTGAGACACATTTTCTTTTCAAAGAGTGATGCTAAGGTGTTTCCTGACAAAATCAGACCTGTTGGGACGGCGTCCGCTGCTTGTCACCAGGTAACCTTGTCTGCCCATGGGTGCCGTGGGACCCATGCTGAAATAACAGCGCTGGGAAAAGGCACACTGCTGACCAAGCAGGGGCTCTAGCGGAGGTGGAGGGTGGATGTTTTGGCAGACGTTTCTAAGAGCTATGAATATAATTTGTCAACTTTGTGGGCAGGAAGGGTGTGGCCATAATTTATTAATAAAACTAATGAAAATGCATGGCAGTCAAGGGAAGGCAGAGCCCTAGAGACGCTGCCCAAACTGCCCACACAACAGAGAACAGTCAGGGGATGGGCCTGGAGCCGGGTGCTCATCAGTGCTCGGCCGTGGAGTCTGCCCCCCTCCACCCTGGTCCCAGCAGAGATGGACTGGGTCAGCAGAGCCCAGACAGGTCTGTCTGACTGCATCCTGCCGGCCACCAACCCTGCCATGGAAGAGAGGCCAAAACAGGAGGGTCAGAGATGGACCTTCTACTCCCTGCCAGGGACCAAGGCGAGTTACTGTCCATCTCTGGGTCTCAGTTTCCCCAGCCAGAGCCAGAGCCGGCTGGACTAGAGGACCCAGCCTGAGGGTCCCGGCTCCCTGGTCTAGGCCCTCAAGCTCAAGTCCAGCTCCACCTCAGCCTCTGTCTCTCCCACCTCCCCAGATGGGCCCAGCTCCAGCCAGAGCATCTACCAAATTCTAACAAAGAGGGTTGCTTTCTGCTTGCTACCCAACGTCCCTCCCCTCCATCTCCCTGAGGTCTCCTTGAATGAGGTCAAATGAACTTGACCTCGTTTCTTGATCTTGGGGCCAATAGATCATTTAGTCTTAACTCTCTCCTCCCATGGGCTTGGCACCCCTTTCTCTTTTCTTTTCAGATCTTTACACTCCATCTTGGTTTAAACCCCCAAAGACAACCCAGAGAGAAGGACTTGGGTGCAGGTGGTGTATTTGGGAGGTGGTCCCAGGAAGCACAGGGAAGATACAGAGAAAACCAAACAGAGTGCTGATCCCCCCAAATGATAAGGGGTTTCCCCGGCGGCTCAGATGGTGAAGAATCTGCCTGCAATGCAGGAGATCGAGGTCCAGTGCCTGGGTCAAGAAGATCTCCTGGAGAAGGGAATGGCCACCCACTCCAGTATTCTCACCTGGAGAATCCCATGGACAGAGGAGTCTGGTGGGCTACAGCCGTGGGGTCCCAAAGTGTCGGACATGACTGAGCAACTAACACTTTCACTTTCAAAATGACAAGTTGGAGTCCTAATCCCTGGTATCTATAAACGTGACTTTATTTGAAAATGGGGTTTTTGCAATGAAGTGATAAGGTCTTTACATTTAATTTAGTTGCAAGTTAAGGTGAGAACACACTGCTGTAAGATGGGCTCCTAATCCAATATGACTGGAGTCCTTATGAGGAGAAGAGCTGCAGAGACAGCCAAAGACGGGAGGAGAATAGCATGTGAAGGCCCACTCATGCAGAGGGAAGACTGTCACGTGAAGACAGAGGCAGAGATTACAATGATGCAGCTGCAAGCCAAGGAACTTCAGTCATATTGGATTAATAGCCCATCTTCTTGAAGAATGGGGGTTTCCCAGGTGGCACTAGCAGTAAAGAACCCGCCTGCCAATGCAAGAGACATAAGAGACACAGGTTCAATCCCTGGGTCAGGGAAGATCCCCTGGAGAAGGAAATGGTAACCCACTCCAGTATTCTTGCCTAGGAAATCTTATGGACAAAGGAGCTGGTGGGTACAGCCCGTGGGGTTGCAGAGAGTCAGACACGACTTAAGTGACAGTGTGCACACACATATTGCAGTGTGTTTTCATCTTGCGAGTAAATTACATGTAAAGACCTTATCCCTTCATTGCAAAGACCCCATTTTCAGATAAAGTCACACTTAGAGATAGCAAGGATTAGAACTTAACATATACATACATGCATAAATATACATGCATATATACATGTATGTATATAAGCTTCCCAGGTGATGCCTGTGGTAAAAAAAAAAAACAACAGCAACCTGCATGCCAGTGCAGGAGACACAGAGGCATGGGCTAAATCCCTGGGTTGGGAAGACCCCCTGAGAGAGGACACGGCAATCCACTCCAGTGGGTTCTTGCCTGAAGAACCCCACGGACAGAAGAGCCTGGCAGGCTACACTTCATGGGGTCACAAAGAGTCAGACGTGACTAAAATGACTTAGCACACTTGCACTCATATATAAACTTTTTGGCCATTTAGCATCTTTGTATGCCCTTCCCCACTTCATGTAGCTTGGAAGAGAGAGGAAGTCTGTTCCATTACAGATGCTGAAGTGCCAGAGACCTGCCTTCCTAGCCTCCTTTGCAGCCAGGGGAACAGGCATTTGATGAGGGTTCTGTCCACTAGGTACCCATGGCAGCCAGTGACAGAAAGAGTCTGAGACTGTGTGGACACCATGCTGGGGAGGTTGGGGGCACCAGAGGTAACCACACATTCTAGAGGCTTCCAGAGTTGGGCTCAAGCAGCAATGGCCAGCTCATTCACTCTGGGATCAGCGCCAGTGGAGGTGTCAGTTCCCATAGAGATCTCAGGTGTCTCCCCAGGGGCAGCCCTGCTGAGTGATTCTAAACATTTTTACTGGCTGCACGGCCTCCAAAACTAGTTGTCTGACCCATACAGAGATCCTGTGAGCTGCTCACACCCTGCAATGCATTTGTTTTGCCTTAATAAGCAGAATTAGCTTCAGCTGCTTGCCTTCAAGCTCCATGACTGATGCAATTTCATGTACACAGCTCTTTCAGCTTTTGCTTGCAACCATTCTGTCTTTGAGATTCTGGTGGGAGGCTTTGGGAGTGGGCCAGCACTGTTCCCTGTGGGCAAGTGGCTCTGGTAAGCATTCTATGTGTTTTTCTTCTTTATAACAACTCTATTGGATAGATAAGTTTATTGCTTGGTTTTTGAAATGAGGAAACTTGAGGCTCAGAGAAGGTTTGCAACTTTCCAGAAGCAGCAGAGCTCAAAAGGATGGAGGCGGGATGTGCTCTGGGTTGGTCTGACTCTAAATCCTAGGCTGTTCTGCCAGGAAACTCTCTTGGGAGGGAGGGGTCACTTCCTGCTGGGAGTCCTACCTGAAAATAATTCCCCTGTTGGTGCCTGGACATTTCCTGTGTAACACCATGAAATATCCTCCCAGAAACACATTCTAAATTACTTTGGACCCTGAATCATGCAGGTTACATTTTAAGATCATCAGGGTTGGCTACGTTGAGGACTCTTTCTAAACAAAGCACAGTTGCAGTACCTATGAGGAAAGCTCCTGTGTGGGACAAGAAGTCCCATGAATGGAGCATCTCTTAATCTGGGGTCTTGGAGAAGCAAATTACCCACCGACTCAACAGAGCAGCAGCCTGGGCAGTGACAGTCCATCCGATGGCCCTGATAGGTTTATTCCTGGGACAAGATCAGGGGAAGACAGGTGCTAAGGATGCTGAGCTTACAAGCTCCCATCAGGACTCAGAGGGCATTGAACCTTTGGGGATTTTGGCAGCTATGTCAGAAGGGGGTGGGGTGGGGGGTGGGTATAGGAAACTCAGACCAGGGCAGTGGCCCCAGGGACTCAGGACAGTTCTGGAACTTTCATTTGGGAGTTGGACTTGTCACTCCTGTTCCTAGAGTGCCCAGCATGAAACTCTTCAATGAAAGGCCTGTGGGGAAATGGGGGCCTGTGCCAGGTGCCACAGTTGGTGCAGCAGAAGGACCCTGAGAGGAAGAAGGCCAGCATACTGAGATGCTAAAGGCACTGGTGAAGAAGGGGGACCCTGGGTGAGTGGAGGTGTTCAGTCATCCAGTCATGTCAAACTCTTTGTGACCCCAGGGACTGCAGCACCTCCAGCCTCCCTGTCCCTTGCCATCTCCCAAAGTTTGCCCAAGTTCATGTCCATTGCATCAATGATGCCATCCAGCCATCTCATCCTCTGACGCCCTCTTCTCCTTCTGCCCTCAATCTTTTCCAGCATCAGGGACTTATCCAACGAGTCAGTTGTTCACATCAGATAACCAAAATCCTGGAGTTTCAGCTTCAGCTTTGGAAGTAGGGAGTCTGAAAAGTCAGATGCTGTGGGGAAGAGTGGGACTTAGCAGCCTGAAGATCTGTATTCCCCTGGGGGGCAGCTCATTTCCTGGGCCAGTTGAAGGCAGGCAGTTCTGAGTGGGGAGAGCCCTGGATAGATCTGAGGCAGATGGCCTTTGCTCCTGCTCTGTCACCCACGACTGGTGAGACCAGGAACTGCCAGCACCCATTCCTGGCTCCTCCCTCCCTCTAACCTGGAACCTGGAGAAGACTGACCCCAAGTGACACCCTGAGTTTCTTAATTTGGGGCAAACACCCTGCATCTCCTAGTGTTAACACTGTCAACAAAACGATTTCCTCGTCCTCCCTAGTGCCCACCTTGCTGAAACAGCTGAGTCCCTTCCTCCTGAATGGGAAACTGAGAGGCTACTTCTTACAAGACGGATGCCACCGTGCCCGTTTCCGAGCTCACATGAGCTAACAGCTAGCGGAAAGTGAGACCCCAGCCTTTCTCCCTCTACCCGTTATCTCGTGTGATGTTACAGACCTGTGAACCTGGGTATAAGGGAACTTTTTTTATTATTCCACATGCTCCAGCTCCCACCCACTTTTGAGAGGTGGGAAGCCAGTGTCTTTCTCAGTCCCCTAAACCCCTGTAGGGATGCTTCACAGAGGTGACACCTGTGTTTTCTCTCAATCACTAACCCCCTAAAGACCCACCCTAGGAGCCTGTAACTCCACGCCCCTCTCTCTGGGATGCCCATGGCTCCACCCCCTCTGTCTGGGATGCCCGTGGCTCCGCCCCCTCTGTCTGGGATGCCTGTGGCTCCGCCCCCTCTGTCTGGGATGCCTGTGGCTCCGCCCCCTCTCTCTGGGATGCCCGTGGCTCCGCCCCCTCTCTCTGGGATGCCCGTGGCTCCGCCCCTCTCTGAGACAGCTCAGGCTCTCTTGGGACAAGCTGTGTGCTTGCAGAGGGCCCAGCGGTGAGCATCAAGTAGTGCACCAATGCTGCGCCCTGTTTTGGAGTGAAGACCACACAGGGGTCCCTTTAGTCTCTAGGACCTCTGCTCCTGATATCCTTTCCTATCTGAGTTCTTTTCTCCTGGTTCTTCCTCCAAGGCGCCCCTTCTCCCTTCTCCTTAATCTGCTGAGTGTTCATAGCAATTGGCCCAAGGTCCAGCTCTGGCTCAGGGAACTGACAGTTTTGAGGAAATGGAGACAGGAGAGCGGGTAAGAAGATGGTGGTGAGGGGCACCCTACCTCCCCTGCTTCTTCCCTGAAGAGACCAGAGACTCCTGGATCGAGGAGGAGGGCATCCTTGTCAGTGGTTTGTGGCCCCTCATACCCAGTGCTGAGTGGGCATCACACAGGCATGAGGGTGGCCTGGTGGATTCCTAGGCCTCTGCTTCTATGTCTTTAAAATGGGCACAAGAATTATATAATAAAAATGAATGTAAGATTTATTATCATAAAGTCACATGGTTTTATATAAATACATATCATACACATATGTATTATACACCTATTATAGGATTTGGCATTGCCCAGTTGCAGGACCTGATTAAACTGTCTCTGGGAGCTGTTGCTTCTACATCTGGTGCCACAGCCTGAAGTCAGCCATGGAGAAGGGAAGGTGGATGTGAGGTGGAGAAGGTCAGGGAAAACAGGATGAGCAGACGTACAGGATGGGCTAGAACGAGCTTAGGTGATGGGGGTGGCCTGCACTCTGATGCCCTTCATCACAGAGCTAAACACCCACCAGCCCGGGAGCTGCAGAAGCTGAATGAAGGAGGAGTCATGGCAGCCCCTGCCAGCCAGATGAGCCCACAGGTGAGCAGTGACATCTGCGAGCTTCCAGGTGCCTTGTGCTCCAGTCTACCAGGGGACAGGAATACAGCTGCTTCTTCACTTCCGCCTTCATTATCTCATGCCAAGCGTCTCCTGCCACCGGCCCACACTAACCTGGACCTATGTAGGGAAGGGAATTCCATACCCTCGGAGACCTCAGGTCACCTGGAACACCACAGCAGTGTTCTGGTGGACAAGAGTGACCAGAGGGGGCCACAGGGACACTCTGCCCCAGCGTGGAGCCCAGCTCTCCAGTTTAGATGTCCCTTTCCTCAAGACAGGTTTTCTGTAGACATAATGAAACTGAAAGTGAAAGCGTTAGTCGCTCAGTCATGTCCAACTTTTGGCAACCCCATGGCCTGTATCCTCTGTCTATGGAATTCTCCAGGCCAGAATACTGGAGTGGGTAGACCGTCCCTTCTCCAGGAAATCTTCCCAACCCAAGGACTGAACCTGGGTATCCGGCATTGCAGGCAGATTCTTTACCATCTGAGTCACCAGAGAAGCCCATAATGAACCTACCCCAAGCCTAAAACCAGACTGAGGCCACATTGGAGCCCCACAGTTCTCCCTAACTTCTAATCGTGGGCACCTGGGATTGGGGACTTGGAGCCCAGCCTCATCCCAGAGGTCCTTCGCTCCCTACATGCCTCCTCTCTGGGAGGCTCAAGATTCATGCCCAGCTGGGTACCAGCCTGCTCTATATCTGCATGTCTAAGGGAGACCACAGAGGGGACTCTTCAGGTAAACACAGTCAGCAGATGAACCTTCCAGAGGCTGTGCTACCTACAATGTTACAATTCTAGAAAGAATAGTTATGTGAGGGTAGAGACAGAAAACCTATATGGAAAGATGCTGACGCATCACTAGGAGTTCCCTCTGAGAGACGGCATTATGGATGATTCTTCGGCCCTCCTGGGTTTTCTTTTCCCTATATTGAATCTCAATGAGCTTTTATAGTAAAACTTTATAATAAAAAAGAACAGATCTACTGTAGTCAGGTTTTCCCTCCCTTGTCCACACAGCAGATCCACTTAGGTAACAGGTGCAACAGCCAGGAGAGCTCGGGGCGGAGCTGAGCCACATGCAAGCCACCTGCCTGGCACTGGAGAAACAGAAATGCTCTGTGGCCAAGAAAGTCCACGTCTCAGCCTTTCAGACACCGAGGGCATAGCTGGGGCATGAAACTGACCAGGTTCGGTCATCTATCCCTGCTGTCCTCGACAGCTTGCCATTGTCAGCAGAAGTCACAGGGCAGGGAGCTGGTGGACGGGTGTCCTCATGCAGGTGAGATGGGCTGAGTCCCTCTCTCCTCACCCCCTGTAAGTATCAAAACACCCCAGGTGGACTTTCCTGGTGGCACAGTGGATAAGAATGTCCCCCACGTGTGGGGGACACAGGTTTGATCCCTGGTCTGGGAAGATTCTGCGTGCCGTGAAGCAGCGAAGCCTGTGTGCCCCAACTATTGAGCCTGTGCTCGAGAGCCCACGAGCCGCAACTACTGAAGCCTGCCCGCCTCAGAGCCTGTGCTCCACAGCAGGAGAAGCCACTGAAGTGAGAAGCCCACGCACAGCATGAAGGGTGGCTCCCAGCTCACTGCAACTAGAGGAAAGCCGAGCAGCAGTGAAGGCCTGGTGCAGCTAAAAATAAAGAGTTTTCTAAAAAAATATCAAGGTGTGTGTGATCAACTCTTTGGCTCTTTCAAGGATGGCAGGAGTCCTAGTCCAACAGAAAGACTGTTTCAAAGGAATGAAAGCTGAAAAGAAAGCCTTGCAGATAGCGATGGGCTTGCCCAAGGAGACAGATACCAGTCAAGAGCATCACAGGTTTGCTCCAGCTTCTCTCCTGGGCAGTCTAACTCCAAACCACCACCTGGGAGAGCAGTGGGGGACCACCTCACCGCATGGATGCAAAGCCACACGCCGCTGGGCACCTGTTGGTCAGAGGTCAGACTTGGTTTTCCTGTAGCTCAGAGCGTGTGCTCACTCTAAGGGCCAGAGAAGCAGAAGGTACCCATGAAGGCTGATGATTTTCAGTCCCTTCTGATTGATACTCTTTTAAAAAATTGTTTCATTTATTTTAATTTTTGTCTGCTCTGGGTCTTCATTGCTGGGCACGGGGTTTCTCTAGTTGAGGCAAGCAAGAGTTACTCTCTGGTTGTGGTGCAGGGGCTTCTCATTGAGGTGGCTTTTCTTGTTACAGGGCACGCAGCTCCAGGGCACGTGGGCTGCAGTCATTGCAACATGTGGGCTCAGCAGTTGTGGCTCTCGGGCTCAGCTGCCCTGAGGCATGTGGGATCTTTCCAGACCAGGGATTGAACCCTTGTCCCCTGCACTGGTAGGCAGACTCTTTACCACTCAGTCACCAGGGAAGTCCTGATATTCTTGGCATATGTGTTCACATTTATTTGTTGAGTGCAGGGAAGGAACCAACACTTCCTACACGGTGTGCAAAATAAAAACGTCACTGAACGTGACTTTGCACCCCCAGGCTCTGCCTTGGAGGCAAGAAGAAGCTGCTCGCTTCTCTCCAACTCCTGAACCCAAGTGTACATTTTGCCAGTTGGGTTTATTTTCTGGAATGCCATCGTGCCCTTTAGATGGGTGACCTGGGCCGCTGTCAGCCAGTGTGCCCTTCAATCAGCTCTTCCCGCTCTGTGCCCAGGAAGCAGCACCCACATCCCGCCACCAAGCCTCCAGGCCAGGCACACTCCTACACAGACTACAGGGTCCTGTTTATCTTTTTAGTATCTTATTTATTTATTTGGCTGCATCGGGTGTTAGTAGCAGCACGCAGGATCTTCGATCTTCGTTGCAGGATATGGGGTCTGTTTCCCCAACCAGGGATCGAACCCAGCCCCCCTGCGTTGGAAGTGCAGAGTCTTGGCCCCTGGACCACCGGGGAAGTTCCTCCAAGACCCCATTTAAATGCCACCTTCCCCACGCACCCGCCCCATGCCCAGCTGCTCTGATCCTCCCTGATGCCCTAGATCCTTGGTGCTCCTCTCCTGACATCACAGCTCCTCCATGGCCCCTTCCCTGATACTCCAGCTAGCTCCTCTTCCTGACTTTCACAGGTTTTATTGCTTTGGTCTCTCTCTTCCCCTGACCTTGAGAGGCCATCTGTCTCCTCTCAGCTCTTGCCCTCTGACCCCTGGCACTGTGCCTGGCACTGTAAGCACCCTACAAACTCTGGTTGAAAAAGAAATTGCTGATCAATGTCTGAAATTAATCCAACTCAAGCTTTTCTCAGCAGTCATCTGTAAATTGATTCAAGGTGCCCAGCTGGGGAGGTGGCAGGTGTGCAGAGGAAATCAAGGAATCCAGCCTCTCTCCTTCCTCTGAAATCCTGCCAGACTCTGATTCTTCTGTTTTTTCCTTCACACGTGTGCATACTGCGGGGGAGCAGATTTCCGAACCGGGATAAATATGCATTTGCTTGTGAACATCAATGTTGTGAGCACAGTAAATCATTAGAAACAAGAGACACCTCTCGCGCTGGAAGGAAGGAGCTGCTTCCGCCAGCTCTATCGGAAAGGCATCGACACCAATAATGCCACTCGTCAGAGCCCCTGGGGAAATCGAAGCTTTTCCTATTGAGGAGACTGTTTAATGGATGTACTGGCATGCATGGGATGAGGGCTGTGATGGATGCAGACTGGAGAGACCTAAAGACACGGCAGGTCACACAGTGGTGTCAGAGCAGACAGGCACCCAAGCGTGGAGAAGACCAGCCCTGCTGAGGTCAGAAGTACAGGCAGCAGCACATGCCCCGCCCTTCCAGCAACCCCCAAGCCTGTCGCTCTCTGTGTGCTGCAAAACACCAGAAGCCTAATCCGCTTTCTGCTCATGCTGGGCACCTCTAAGCAGAACAGACAGACGGTGCAGAGCGAAGGGGAGCATCCTGGCCTCAAGGCTTGCTTTCTGTGGTGCCCGGCTCAGCATCCCCTGCCTCTCTCACAGTAGGTACTCAATAAAATTGGCTGAATTGTGGATTCTAAACTTCAAGTGTTGGCAGTGGGTCAGTCACAGAACACATAATCACAACCGCATGGTCTGATTCCATCCCAGGAAAACAAGTGTGTCAGCAGCTGCTGTGGATGAAATCATCCATTACTCAGGGAGTGGACGACGCTTGTCCACAGCTCATCACTGCCCCAAACTTCTGGGTCTGATCATCGAAATTATGTTCCAACGGATCTCAACCTGATACATCAGAGGCATCTGGTAGACTGTTATAAAGATGCAGGTGGTGGACCCACCCAGACCGGGCGGAGGTGCTGTGAAGGCTTCTCTCACGTTTCTCCAGGGGCCTCCAAAGACAGAGAACCACTGAGTTCCCAGAGGGGCCAGGGGACACTGCCTCAACTCTGCTGCTGGAACCCTCTGAAGTTACTGCCGGGCCCTTCACAGAAACTCTTTTCAGAATCTCAGCTTCCTCATCTGTAAAACAGATGTAATAAAACCCTGTGCCCTATACCCTGAGAAAACCATAACTGCAAAAGACACATGTCCCCCAGTGGTTATTGCAGCTCTATTTACAACAGCTAGGACATGGAAGCAACCTAGATGTCCATTGACAGATGAATGGATAAAGAACCTGTGGTACATATACACAAAGGAATATTACTCAGCCATGTAAAGGAACACATTTGAGTCAGTGCTAATGAGGTGGATGAAACAAGAGCCTATTATACAGAGTGAAGTGAGTCAGGAAGAGAAAAACAAATATTGTATATCAACGCATATACATGGAATCTAGAAAGACGGTACCGATGAATCTATTTGCAGAGCAGCAGTGGACACCCAGACACAGAGAACAGGCTGTGAGCCTGAGGGGAGGGGGGAGGCAGTGAGATGAATGGAGAATGTGCCGTCTTACCATATGTAAGATAGATGGCCAGTGGGCATTTGCTGTATGACTCAGGGAACGCAAACTGGGGCTCTGTGACCACCTAGAGGGGCAGCACAGGGTGGGGGGGAGGTACAGGAGCGAGGGGACAGATGTATACCTATGGCTGATTCATGTTGATTGCAAAGCAATTAAATTGCTTCAATTAAAAATAAATACTTTTTTTTTATAAACCATAATGTGTCCCTCGGACTAGATAGGCCCACCAAGACATAGGAACCCATCTGCAGACCTTATAAAGCAGCTGCCTGCTAGAATATCCTTTTATTTATATAATAAGCATGGCTTTGCTCCACGACACTCAAATTTGAGAACCATCTTATTTGATACTTTTTCTACATAAAATTAAACCTAGCTGAGGCTCATGACAAACCCCGGCCTGGCCCTGGCGCGCCCAGCCCAGGACTGACCTGGCTGAGTGCCACAGTGTTAACTCAGGCACATCCCACGCACTGCTGATCCCAGCCAACACCTCCAACTTGCAGCAAGCCCCCTCAAGCCAGCCCGTGGTATCGACAGCCATCACCCTGAGACCCTGCGATCCTGATAAGGGACAGACCGAGCTCAAGGTCTTTGAGCTTTGAAAAACCTACCTTATCTTTCCTCTTTTGAACTTCATCCCCCCAGCGCCTGGTCTCTGGGCTAGATTGTACTCCCCACTTGGCAGTAAAACATTGCCTCTCAACCTTCAAACTTAGGAGGCTCAGGGCTCTTCCCAGCACCTCACTCACCAGGGTTAATCAGACCAGAAATAGTAACACCAGGCCCTCCCTCTGCCCCCACCAAAGATTCAGCTGTGAATGCACCCAGGCCACAGCAGAGAGGCCCTGTATCAGTCAGCTGTGGATCACTCCCACTGCACCTTTGCTAGGTTGACCATGAGCTTGGCCACAGGGCCTTGAGCTACTATGCCTGGTGTCACAGACCCCGGCGTCCAGCCCCGTGCCCACCCTCAACATTCATGCAGTCACTCTCCCAGTGGACTCCCGAGAGTCTTCCCGAGCACCGCGATTCTGCTCAACCCTGAGCACAGGACCCAGCTAAGCCCTCCCAGCCTCCAGACCCACAGAAATTGTCAGATAATCAATGCATGCATTTTAATCTGCCAAATTTGTTAACAAATCTGGTAATCTGTCACATGGCAATAGAAAACAAATTCAATTTCTTTCCTGTTTCATCATGTTGAGTGGAAGATGTCAGGTAGTACATGAGCGTCTGGGTGTAAAAGGGAGACACAAAACCAGGACACTCTGCTCTGATTCCCGACTCCAGAAAGCTGGAAGTCCAAAGACCTGGGCTCAGGTTCAGCTCCTGCTGCTAGCCCGGTGCGTGTCCCTGAGCAAGTGTCAGCTGCCTGGTGCCCCTCACGGTCTTCCAGCGCTGAAATCCAGAGTCTGTAGTTTCGAGAGTAAGATCTTAGAGTTATGGAGGTCACATTTACTTCCAGATTCTCTCAATTCTATCCTCCCATTGATCCTTCATTCGAAACTGGGAAGCGGGTGGGCGGAACAGACACAGAAGTCAGCTTCCCCAGAGACTCTGGAATGAAAAACCTTTCAGACTTCAAGGGACAGCAACTCGCTTTTCAATCCAGTTGCTCATTGCTCTGGGAACAGCCTGCTAGCTAAGCAAACCTTCCCCATTTTTTTTTACCTTTCTGAGCACATTCTTCTGAGCCTGGAGAGAGAACAATGGAATGGCAGCTCTGCTTTCACTCTGCTTCAGTCGATCAAGGAGGAATTCACATGGGACTTCTCTGAGCCCCTGGCTTCTGTGCAGGGGTCTGCCCAGGAGCATGAGAAGCCTGTACCAGGGGCGTCCCCAGGCCTCCCTCCCCAGTGACCCCCATCAGCAACAGGGCGGTGGGGCGTGGGGGAGGCTGGGGTTTAGGGCGTACCTGTGCAGTCAAGGAACACCAAAGACCAAGTGCTGCCCTGGCCACCTGAGCCAGGAGCCCCAGCCACCGTCTGTCCGTCACTGCCTCCTGCCCGGCCTCTGAACCACCATACCACGGACCCAAAAGTAGGCAGGGGGTCACCCAGGACCCCCTTGCTCAGGACGCCTCGGGCCTGTCTGATCGACTCACTACCTCTAGTGGGACTACAGTGTCCTGTTCAGGCCCCTGCTCACACCCTGCATGGTCTCACCTCTGGGATCCATTAACCCCACTCCTAGCAAGTCCTGAACGAGTGCCCTCAGCACAGACCGGGGGCACAAAGTGACTCCAACTAAGCCACCAGATGCCCACCAAGAGTCACTGAAACCACCTTTAAGCACACAGGTCGGTGGCGTCCCAGGAACAGCAAACGTGCCCGGAAGGGTCTAGAGATGAATCTCAGAGCCGCCACTGCCACACGGACCACAGAAGTGGGCTGTGTGCCTGGGAGGGCCTCCCGGAAGAGAAGAGGGCCCCTTTCCCAGGAAGCCCGGGCCCCCCGGGCCTGTCTTCATGCTGTCCACCAGCACTTACAGGACAGTCTCCCTCACCTCCCCCACCCAGAGCCCTGGACGGCCCTGAAGTGCATCCCACATGCAGTGAGGCCACAGGGAGTGGTATCAAGAGGTTGTGGGGGCTGTGGCTCCAACCTGGCTGCACACTGAAATTGACATCACTTTCCCAGCCTCCATCCACCCCCAGAAGCCAGAACCAGGTGTCACCTTGAGCAAGTCATCAGCCTGGTGGAGCCTCGGTTTTGTCACCTGTGAAGTGGGGATAATACAGCACCATCCTACTATGAGACGAAATGACAGGACTGGAGCTTCCTACCCTCTCTCCCAGCAGAGCATACGGAGAACACGGAAATATTTGCAGAGCCCGCTGAGTAGAGGAACAAGTGTGGGAGTTCTGCCCTGAGCCCCACCAGCCGCCCCAGAGCCGGAGGGGGCACCACCTCCCAGACAGCAGCAGGCAGAGGGGCAGCGTGCCAAAGGCCTGATCCCTGACGAGCACCAGCAGAGGTATGATGAGTGCAAGCCCCCACCCAGTGCAGGAGGGAGGTCTGGGACGGGGCTGGCACATCCCCATTTTTAACAGCACCTCGCACAGTTCTGGGGCAGTGGGTGCACAGGACCAGGCTTGGACTTTCAGCTCTAGCCATTCGGAAACAGCAGCTCTCCCCCAGCAGGGTTACTCATGCCCGCTTACCCATCCCACACTTTTCCTGCAGCCCACCCACTGCTAGGGTCCTCCCCACCTAATTAGCAGGCAAGTCCCGTTCAGGGGGAACTGAATGGGTCCCTTCTGCAGCCGGGCACCCCTCACAGTGTCCCTTTGTAGGCGGCCAGCCTCCTGACCAGGCCAAACTGGGCCCTCAGCTGTTTACCCTCCATGCCATTTGGACTTGGCCTCCTGGCTCCCACCTTCAAAGCTGTGATGGAGCGGTGTGGGGCCTCCTGTGGGGCCGTGCTTTCCTCTGGAAAAGTGGCTGGCCACGGGCGGGGTCTGGTGTCAAAGACGGGCCCTGGACTGGCTGCTTGCAGGGGGCGTGATGACCCAGACGCGCTCTGGAGGTGAGAAGCGCAAACAGCTCAGGCCTGGGAGACAGAGTTCTGGCCAGTGGGGCCGGGCACAGCTCCTGCCACCCCAGTGCTCCCCACATTCCATCTGCCCTCCCCACAAAGATGTAGAGCCCCCCTCCTTGAGGTGGACCTTCCTCCAGACCTCAGGAGAAAGCCCTGGTTATACTAAAGGGCAAACAGGCAGAGCCTCCGCAGAGGGCCAGGCCCCAGTGGGGGACAGGGAGGGGCATGGGAACCTGGGGTAGACACTGCCACTCCCGACCCCCGGCCTCTAGAACAGGCTGAACCCAGGCCCACCCAGACAGCCCCAGATGCTCGGCTGGAGACCTCAGGGTCACCATTGTCGTGAATGGGGTCTGGAGTTTCAGGTCCCTCCCCTGCATGGACGGGGCTGTCTGGGCACCAGGCTCCATGGGGTGAAGCCTCACCTCCCACCTGAGGAGTCTACGAGCTATCTCCCGGGAGTGGGTCTGAGTACTACCAGTTTTGCAGCGCTGCTATAGGGATGAAAGAACTAAAGCATGAACTGGCCCTCAACTGGGAAGGAAAGATGCGATTGTTAAAACCATTCACTCATCAAAGTTAAGACCCATGGGGAGAGGCAGGCACCAGGCAAGTGAACCCAGGTCAGAACCCAGAGCTCAGGCAAGTGAACTCAGGTTAGGACCTGACCCCCCAGGCTATCCAAGTCCAGGAGTATCCTCACATCCTAGGAGCAATGACACCTTCTACGGGAAACATCAGCTCAGGGTCCCGCTCGAACAAAACCACTAAAATCCCTCCCTCTCTGCATAGCCTCGGAGGTTAATGAGTCTGGGATGGATCCTGCCCTGCACCCCGCTACCCTGGCACTCCCCTTCCCAGTGCCAGGGGTCAGTGGGGTCCACAACCAAATCCCAGGACGTGTTCCCAGGAAGGTCCAAGGAACCTTGTGCCAGCCAGACCTATAGCACTTACCTGTCGGCGGAGAGCCCAGGATTCCTGGATGTTTTTCCAGTCTCAGGTCATCCCAGCACCCTTCAGAGTTTGCAAATTCCCAGAGAAGGTTGAGGTGGGTGGTGGGGGGTGCAGAACCAAGGACCTAACGCTGCCCCCACCAGCAGCCGGCTTCCAATTTCTTTTCTTTTCTTTTTTTTAATTTAATTTAATTTTTTAACTTTACAATATTGTATTGGTTTTGCCATATATCAAAATGAATCCGCCACAGGTATACATGTGTTCCCCATTCTGAACTCTCCTCCCACCTCCCTCCCCACCAGCTTCCAATTTCTAAATGAGGAAACTACAACTTGTAGAGATTTCCACCCTGGACTGAAGTTATAGAGCTGGTGACTAGCCTTGAAGGACTCAGAAGCCAAGGGGGTGGGCAGTGGGCAGCGCTTGGCCACAGCCAGGAGTGGGGAGGGAAATCGTCCCTCCCTGATCCCCTCACCACCACCCCCGCCCAGGGAGACTCCAGTGGAGGCCCGTTCTGGGCCCAGGCACTGACCTTGTCCCTTGGCACTCGCACACCCAGGGCTGCCCGATCTCGCTGGTGGGCAGGACTGTCCGATCTCGTTGGTGGGCAGGACTGTCGCGATCTCAGCGACCAGGTGCCAGAGTCATCCTCACTAATTGCACACCAAGCCACCCCCCGACCACCAGGGCAACTATTAGTAACCCCACTGAACAGTGAGGCCCGGCAAAGCCAAAGGACCCGCCTTCCCTCCCCCTTCTCCCCCTCTTTGCACTCCCCCGACTCCAGCCCAACGCCCCTGTCCTTGCAGGACCTCAGGCTGCAAGTCCCTCCAGTCGCAGCCGTCCAAGGAGCTTTCAGGACGGTCCGGGAAGCCCTTCCCATGGGGTCGCAGCGCTCCCTGCCGGGGACGCACAAGCGCCCCTCACTGGTCCTGTTGACCACGATGCTCTTCAGAGCTCCCCATCCCGGGCACGGGAGTTGATTCTCCCTGCACTGAACTGAAAGCGGCTCCAGAGGGGTGCAAGCGATTCACAGAGACCCCCGGGTAGGCGAGAGAGGTCTGAACCGGGGCCCTCAAGCAGCAGCGACCCTCTCTGCAGGGAGTGGCCGTGGGAGATTTGTGTCTACGCTTACAACTTTCCTACAAGGAGCACAGTTAATAATAAAAATGAAACAACTTTTGCCAAAGTTCACTGCATTCGGCGCGCGGTTGAGAGGCTCCGGGCCAGGCCGTGGTCCCCGGGCTTTCTGCACCGCCCGTCCGCTCCCGGCTCTGCAGCGCGAGGTCCCTTGCCCACCCGCCTCTCCCGGCACAAGCCAGCCTCCCGCCTGCGGAACGCCCACATCCCTACCCGGCTACTGCGCACGCGCGGCTGCCGGCTCGGCTTGCCGACCCTGGAACCAAAGCCTTGCGGACAGCGCCCCCTGCCGTCCCCAGGCGCCCTGTGCCCAGGAGCGGATCCCGCCAAACCCGACTCCTCCTTAGGCTGAGATGACTCGGGAATGCTGGATCTTGGAGGTGAGGGAACACCTCTCCAAAGCCCTGTCCTCCACCCAGAGCCCGAAGTCCCTTCTCTGCGCCCCAGGAACTGACTTTGGCGGAAACTAAGTGACTATTGTTGTTGTTCAGTCACTAAGTCATGTCTGACTCTTTGAGACCCCACTGGACGGCTGAAGCTGAAACTCCCAATACTTTGGCCACCACTCATTGAAAAGATCCTGATGCCGGGAAAGATTGAAGGCGGGAGAAGGGGATGACAGAGGATGAGATGGTTGGATGGCATCACCGACTCAATGGGCATGAGTTTGAGTAAACTACAGGAGTTGGTGATTGACAGGGAAGCCTGGCGTGCTGAAGTCCATGGGGTCACAAAGAGTTGGACACAACTGAGCGACTGAATTGAATTGAACTCAAGTGACTGTTGTTGTTCAGTCACTAAGTAGTATCCGACTCTTTGAGACCCCGTGGACTGTGCTATGCCAGGCTTCCCTATCTTTCACTATCTCCCAGTTTGCTCAGATTCATGTCCATTCAGCCGGCGATGCTATTCTAACCATCTCATCTTCTGCCACCCTCTTCTCATTTTGCCTTCAGTCTTTCCCAGCATCAGGGTCTTTCTCACGAGCCAGCTCTTCGCATCAGGTGGCCAAAGTATTGGAGCTTCATCAGTCTTTCCAATGAGTATTCAGGGTTGATTTCCTTTAGGACTGATTAATCTCCTTGCAGTCCAAAGGACTTTCAAGAGTCTTCTTCAGCACCACAGTTTGAAAGCATCCATTCTTTGGCGCTCAGCCTTCTTTCTGGTCCAACTCTCACATCCTTACATGACTACTGGAAAAACCCAATACAGGGAATGCACAAAGTGTGGTGGCTGTCAGACTGACCCTGTTTGAAATCTTCTGCCTGGAGGTCACAAACCTCGGCTCTACAAGGCGGTCTGAGGGACCACTTGAACCCAGAGCTCAATGGTTGAAGGTTCAGGTCACCTGGGGTAGTCCCAGGCCCCACCTCCAGACACCAACTCAGGCAGGACCACTCTAAGAAATACTGGCTTAATTTGACCCCCTCATTTTATGAAGGACAGGCAGGTAGTAATTTGCCTAAGATCACAGCTCCTTGGATGGCTGTGCAAAACGGAAGCTCTGGCAACACAGCTACCACCTGTACCTCCATCCCCCAGTTAGAGAAACCAGGAAGTTGTCACCAGGTTCAGTCCCAGTTCGGCCACCACTGCTGTGTGCACTACAGCAGGTCCCTCCCACTCTCCGCATTGCCCAGCTCTGTGCTGCAGCACAGATCGGCGGGCAAAGTTCCCTCTGTGATTCCAGAATCCTCACAGCAGAAGCACACTTCCATCCAGGTTTGAGCTCCTAGATCACCATGTGAGATCCTGCGGCTTTGTGTGCTCTTTTCATGACTATTTATAAACTACTCCCAGGAGTCATTACTTCCAGATCATTAATAAGTAGTTAGGCCCTTAGCGGGCTTCCCTGAGAGCTCAGTTGGTAAAGAACCCACCTGCAATGCAGGAGACCCTGGTTCAATTGCTGGGTCAGGAAGATCTGCTGGAGAAGGGATAGGCTACCCACTCCAGTACCCTTGGGCTTCCCTTGTGGCTCAGCTGGTAAAGAATCTGCCTGCAATATGGGGGACCTGGGTTCGATCCCTGGGTTGGGAAGATCCCCTGGAGAAGGGGAAGGCTACCCACTCCAGTGTTCTGGCCTGGAGAATTCCATGGACTGTATAGTTCATGGGGTTGCAAAGAGTCAGACACGACTGAGCGACTTTCACTTTCACTTTAGGCCCTTCAGTTCAGTTCAGTTGCTCAGTCGTGTCCAACTCTTTGCGACCCCATGAATCACAGCACGCCAGGCCTCCCTGTCCATCACCAACTCCTGGAGTATACCCAAACTCATGTCCATTGAGTCAGTGATGCCATCTAACCATCTCATCCTCTGTCATCCCCTTCTCCACCTGCCTTCAATCTTTCCCGGCATCAGGGTCTTTTCAAATGAGTCAGCTCTTGGCAGCAGGTGGCCAAAGTACTGGAGTTTCAGCTTCAGCATCAGTTCTTCCAATGAATATTCAGGACTGATCTCCTTTAGGATGGACTGGTTGGATCCATCCTTTAGGCCCTTAGAAACCCCTAAATCAAAGTGCTTTGTGATAAAAAGAAGACAGAAGAGACTGGCAGAACTTACTAGCATCCCTCACTTCCCACTGCAGAGGGGAAGATGTACCCCGATGGTCTGCGGGGAAGCCACCAAGATCAGAAGGCACTCCGGCCAGCCATGGCCCATTTATTCAGGACCCAGAGTCATAAACAGTCCTGCTGAACAGGAGGCTCTGAGCCAGGTTCTGCCTTACTCCCATTCATTTTAGCTGCCATCTGCTCTGCACTTAAGTATTGTGATACAAATTATAAAAACCGTATTAGCTCTGATATTTCATTAACGACTTGAGGGACTGGACCAAGGCATGGGGGAGAAATCTCATTTCCATGGTAATCAAAATAAAGGCTGGGAGCTAATAACACTCCTCTGAACCATTAGACAGGCACTGAACAGTAGAGTAAGGCCTGAAATATATTTTAAAGGGTTTTTCCTAAAGGGACTAAGCTGCTTTTGTGTATCTATTATTTATTTAAATAGCTCCTGCTAGTATTTTTAAGAATCCATCCCCCAAGTTAGAAACTAATTGACATGCTTTCCATACACCTGGGGCCTCTCAGCCATCCTCCAGAGCCAAATGGAGGAGCTGGCCCCTGTGCCCCCAGCCACGCGGGCACCTGGACTATCTCCTGCCTCCCTGCAGAAGTCTGGTCCAGCCCACCCAGGACTCCAGGGCTCCGCGTCTTACTATTCCAATGACCCAAGGCAAGTTTGTCTCTCTAAGCCTGGGTTTTCTCATCCGTAAAATAATGGGGGTGTTAGCACTTGTGATGAAAACTATCACATTTGGAATAGCACCTAGCACATGCTGTCTAATAAATGTTCTTTCTTGGAACCACTGCCTCTCCTCTCCACACTGTACTTAATATTTTTCAAATAACTGTACTTGTAACTTGTTATTTAGTCACTAAGTCGTGTCTGACTCTTTTGTGACCCCATGGCCTGTAGCCCGCCAGGCTCCTCTGTCGGTGGGATTTCCCAGGCAAGACTACTGGAATGGCTTACCATTTTCTACTCCAGGGGATCTTCCCCACCCAAGGATTGAACCCCTGTACTTGTAGCAGGGAAGAACAAATCTGACCCCATACTGGATCTGTTTCTTTTACCTTAAACTCTATATTCTATTGCTTTTGCTGCAAGTTAAGAATGTTGTCTAGAGCCTGAGATATACAGGATAGCTCACTGTCAAGGCTCTGATCTTTAAAAGTCTAAAGGTCAGACTGTAGACAAAACTTTCCATTCATACAGAGATAAAAAGTTGTAGAAAAGAGAAGAACATGTGTCTTGTTGGGGCTTTACAGCAAGAGCAAAGGATTCCGATACCAAGAAGTTTGCAACAACAACCACACTCCCTCCCCTTTTGGTATAGTTCAGTTCAGTTGCTCAGTCCTATCTGACTCTTTGCAACCCCATAGACTACAGCACGCCAGGCCTCTCTGTCCATCACCAACTCCCGGAGGTGGCTCAAACTCATGCCCATCCCATCGGTGATGCCATCCAACCATCTCATCCTATCGTCCCCTTCTCCTCCCACCTTCAATCTTTCCCAGCATCAGGGTCTTTTCAAATGAGTCACTTCTTCGCATCAGGTGGCCAAAGTATTGGAGTTTCAGCTTCAGCATCAGTCCTTCCAATGAATATTCAGGACTGATTTCCTTTAGGATTGACTAGTTTGATCTCCTTGCAGTCCAAGGGACTCTCAAGAGTCTTTTCCAACCCCACAGTTCAAAAGCATCAGTTCTTCAGTGCTCAGCTTTCTTTATGGTCCAGCTCTCACATTCATACATGACAACTGGAAAAAACCATAGCTTTGACTAGATGGACCTTTGTTGACAAAGTAATGTCTCTGCTTTTTAATATGCTGTCTAGGTTGGTCATAGCTTTTCTTCCAAGGAGCAAGTGTCTTAATTTCATGGCTGCAGTCAGCATCTGCAGTGATTTTGGAGTCCAAGAAAATAAAGTCTGTCATTCTTTCCATTGTTTCCCCATCTATCTGCCATGAAGTGATGGGACCAGATGCCATGATCTTCGTTTTTCGAATGTTGAATTTTAAGCCAGCTTTTTTACTTTCCTCTTTCACTTTCATCAAGAGGCTCTTCAGTTCCTCCCCCAGATTCTAGCTTCTTTTATACAAAAAGGGAAGGAGAAGCAAGATGCTTCTTTGGGACTCTACTCCATCATCTTCTTGGTCTGCTGGCTTTCCAAATAAAGTCACCATTCCTGGCCCAACAACTCATCTCTCATTTGTCAGCTTGCAATGCAGTGAGCAGTACAATCTTGGACTAAACATACTAAAAAGCCCCATAAGGTCAAGGATCATGTTCATCTTTTTCACCAGCAGGCTCTAGTGTAGTCCCAGTGCCTGGCATGGTAAGTTGAATGAATGACACCCTGCTTTACAATCAATAATCACTCATGCCTCCACATTCAATACCCATTTTGTAAAGGCTGCACACTAGACTCCACTGGGGAGCATTTAACAGACAGATGTCTAGGCCTTATCCCCAGAGATTGTGATGGAATTGATTTGAGGTGGGGCCTGAACATTGACATCAATTCTTAAGCACTCCAGGTGACCTCAATAGGCAGCCAGTGTGAGAAGCAGAGATCTAACCCTACCGGTGGTCCCCGAAAGGTGGTCCATTCCTGTTGGGAGGAGGCTAGGGTCTTTAAACTCCCAGTGCCTGAAACATACTGTAATTTCACCTTTGTAATTCTGCTTCATCCAGGGGAAATCAGACATCTTGTCCCAATCTCAGTTCGTGTGTGCAATGATTAATTTAGATGCAAGTGAAAGTCGACTATTTGCGACCCCATGGACTATACAGTCCATGGAATTCTCCAGACCAGAATACTGGAGTGGGTAGCCTTCCCCTTCTCCAGGGGATCTTCCCAACCCAGGGATCAAACCCAGGTCTCCCACATTGCAGGCGTATTCTTTACCAGCTGAGCCACAAGGGAAGCCCAAGAATACTGGAGTGGGTAGCCTATCCCTTCTCCAGAGGATGTGCAGGTGGATTCTGAGGTATCAGGGAAGCCCGAATTTAGATGAGGCATCCTAAAAGGTCAGGATCCAAAGAACACTACATTGTCGGGGTTTGGGGCTGAATTATTTCCCCCTTCCCACACACACTCCCATGGTGAAGTACTAATCCCTAGAACCTCAGAATGTGACTGCATTCAGAGATTAAGTCTTTAAAGTGACAATTAAGTTAAAATGAGGTCATTAGGGTGGACCTTAATCCAATGTGAAAATTTAAGTGTCAGTTGCCCAGTCTCATCTGACTCTTTGAGACCCCATGGACTGTGTAGCCCTCCGGGTTCCTCTTTCCATGGAATTCTCTGGTCAGCAACACTGGAGTGGGCAGCCATTCCCTCCTCCAGGGGATCTTCCCAACTCAGGGATCTCCAGCATTGCAAGCAGATTCTTTAACCATCTGAGCCACCGGGGAAACCTTCATCAAACCGTTAAGACTCTCAAAGAATTCAGCAGGAAGTTTGCTGTTTTGTTAAATTCACCTTGCATTTAGGCCTTTTCGATGGGTGAGAACTGCTGAATGCATCTTACTCTTGATCATGATCTTATGCCTCAAGGCAGCATCAGCACCTCCATCTACTGGGAGCTTACAGGAGAGGCAGAATCTCACTGAATCAGAATCTGCAGTTAGGTGAGATTCCTAAAGCAAGTTCTCAGCCCTGAGGGCACACAGAGTCACCTGGGGACCTTTAAAGTTACTGAGGCCTGCGTGCAGCCCGAGATTCCAGCCTGGGGTAAGGCCTGAGAAACTCTGGTGCTTTTGATGTGCACAAGGGGATCTAATTGGAAGCAGGGAAAGTGAAAGTGAAGTCGCTCAAAGTGTCCGACTCTTTGGGCCCCATGGACTGTAGCCTACCAGGCTCCTCTATCCATGGGATTTTCCAGGCAAGAATACTGGAGTGGGTTTCCATTTCCTTCTCCAGGGGATCTTCCAGACCCAGGGATCAAACCCAGGTCTCCCGCATTCCGCATTGTAGGCAGACAATGAGCCACCATCTGACCAACCAGGGAAGTCCGACTGGAAGCAACACCAACCTTAATAACCCCAGTCTTACAATCCCAACCAGGGTTGAGAAGTAGCAGCCTCTGACTGGTTTAGGAGGACCCCTACTTCAGTTTGCTATGTGTCTTATATAGACTGCAGGGGGCCAGGCAGGTCTAAGCCAGAACCTCCCAGGCAGACCAGTAAATACTGCCGTTGGTATGAGCAGACGCTCCAGTAACCCCTGGCTCAGATTTGATCTCTAACTTCCAAGCTGCTAAGAGGTGACTTGTTAGCTTCTTGGGGGGGAGGGAGGGGGTGCAGGGAGCAATGTGTCACTACCAATGACAAGGTGTTCCCTTTGACACAAGGACTCACCCCTAAGGAGCTACTCCACTGAGGCACTCATACACAAGATGCAAAGTGGCCACAGTCAGTTTAAGAGTGAAAAACTCATCACAATGTCACACCATCCTGCTGTACGCCTTAGATCTTTACACAGTGACCTCTGATGTATTAAATAAAACTATTAAAATTACGTTCCACTTCTAAAAGACAAAAAAGTAAACGACTGAAGAATAACCAAGATGTTTTCTGCTACGGAATTCTAACATACCCATTGAAGATAAAATACTATCGTCACAGAGTGTGAACGTAAAATTCATGTTTTCTGATACAAAATTATAATATATCCACTTAAGATAAAATACTATGGTCATAGAGTGTGAAAATAAAAATTCATGCTTTGTGGCAAGACAAGAACAATTTAAACAGATCCTCTCTGCCCTCCTGGCCCCTCTGTCCCCTCTACTGTGCACTGTGTCTCAGTTAAGCAGCAACCAAACCTGCCCATTGGCAGAAGTACCTGCTCAACCACAAAGAGCAACACTTTCCAGCACCAGGAGGACAACTCCTTTAAGACAACATTCCTTCCTTTTTTTTTCTGGTCATGCCACTCGGCTTCCTGGAACCCGTGCCCCTTGCAGTGGAAGGGCAGAGTCTTAAATCACTGGACGGCCAGGAGTCCTACATTCCTTCTTAATCTTGTAAGGGCCAAGATGACCCATGACCGCTAACTCGCCCGATTGTGTAAGCTGTCAATAATGCGTCATCAAGTCTCAAAAAACTTATGCAAAACTGTGTTTTGACTTCTAATGGGAGGAACAGTTCTCGGGGCCTTCTGAGAGGCTGTTCCCAGGTTATAATTCTCAGTTTGGCTCAAATAAATTTTTCCATTTCTTTCTTAGATCAACTCAAAGAGAACAAGATAAACTTAAAACTACCGACATAGAAAAACATCCAAAATACCCCGCACAGGTAAAAAAATAAATAAAGTTACACAACAGCATGCATAGCAAGGATACTTTAATAGAAATGGCAAGGACTAGTTTACACATGGGAAAAGAGCGGTTATTTTGAAAGCAGAGAAGGAGTACTGAAAGAAACTTTCTTTTTATAATTTGTCTTTTTCTAGAGATTACCAAACAAACTGAAATGTTCTTAGAGAACACAAGAAACGAAGCAAATAAAAACATTCTCAGAGAGCTTAAAATGTGAGGTTAACTGATAACACTGCAGTAACCGCACACTGGTCCCTAACATAGACATTTGAGACATGAGATTTAAAGATACACTGAAAACAAACACTTTTTACAAATTATATGGAACACTTAAAACATAATCTAGGAATATTGGACATTAATTCTTAATTCAAAGTAATGACATTCACAGAATACGTCTTGGTGCCAGCCAATATGGAGTTGACTTGTGTCAGCTTAATCATTCACCTTGCTAAAATTCAATGATTATGATTCAGCTTTATAAGGTTAAGCAAGTCTTCCAGGTAATACTAATAAAACTTTCTCAAACACAAACATTTGTACCAGCAAGGAAATTATTAAAAAGTATATAAATTATGTTCAGGGGCTTGATTAAAAGGCTGTCTATATAGAAAGGCACCTCACCTTAGAAAGAATACAAGCACAAAAACACTTAATCGAATATAAGATGCGGGACATTCTCTTAGTTATGTTACACAGCAAACTGCATGTCTATAAAAGTCATTCTGTTATACATGAACTGAAAAACATATATATATATATATTTTTTTTTTTTTTTTAAAGCCCTTGACATGGAGGAGTGAAATATGCCTGCATTAAGCACAGAAACTCAGAGCTTTATGAACTGCATGTCTCCAGCTGGCTCCCAGGCGCCACTGAAAACTGTCACCACCCTCAGAAAGACAGGATGGTCTTGTTAATGATCTCCACCGCCTCTAGAATCTCATCCTCCTTGATCACAAGCGGGGGCGCAAACCTAATGATGTCGCCGTGGGTTGGCTTGGCCAGAAGTCCATTATCTCGCAGTCGCAGACACACCTTCCAAGCATCACAATCTAGTAAAGAAAACCATCCAGAGTATGCTGATCAATGATAAGGAGCCTGCAGGGGTGGGGCCGGCCTGGCAAAAACGGAATTCCCAGTACCCACTCAAGAAAAGCAGCTCTGAGTTACAAGCTTGCTTTTGGCTCCTACTCTTAAAAATGAAGTTACTTTTCAGCAATGGTTTGAATGGTATGATCAGATATGGGTTTTGTTGGGTTTTTGACCTAGCAAAAAAAACATGCTAAGGCAGATGTAATTAATTATACGAGGAAAGTGAAAGTGAAGTCACTCAGTTGTGTCCGACTCTTTGCGACCCCATGGACTGTGGCCTATCAGGCTCCTCCGTCCATGGGATTTTCCAGGCAAGAGTGTGGAGAGGATTGCCATTTCCTTCTCCAGGGGATCTTCCCGACCCAGGAATCGAACCCCGTCTCCCGAATTGCAGGTAGACGCTTTACCGTCTGAGCCACCAGGGAAGCCCATTATATGAGGAACCAATGCATAAAAGAACTAAGGTATGATACAGATAACTAACAGGCACAGAATAAGCAACATTCAAACCCAGTGACCATTACACGTTTCTAACCTGGATTTGCCTCCTAAGCTGGTAGAACTAGACTTTCAGGATCCTCAAAACCCTGATTCCAACAAAAAACACCGAAGGGGCGACGGCCAGTGCCTGAGCCCCGCTCTAGACCCATCAAATCAGAGTCTGTGCAGTGAGGCTAGGCTTGGATTAATTTGTTAAAAAGCTCCCCAGGTGATTCTAAAATGCACTCAAGGTTAAAACCATTGCTTTGAAAAGGAAGGGTTATGGCAAGAAAATCCAACCAGGAACTCTTATGGGTTACAAATGATGTGTTAAACATCAAATGCTCAGTTAAGTGGCAGCTGGGGTTATTTTTATTACCAACATCACCGTTATCATTCTTATTATTACTGCTGCTCCTACTTATCGCTGCTGATCTGCAAAGCGAAGGAGGAAAGGAGAGGAGAGAGGAAACTGCAAAGCGCTCTGTGCTGTCTTCCTAACAGAAACCAAACTGAACTCTCCAAGTACTGTATAAATAACCTAGGGCGGAATAACAAATGACTTGAAGGAATACATAGGTGAAATTAGTCAAATGTGCCTTCTTGTAGGAAACAGCTATATTTCTAAGACCATTAATATAAATCAGGTAATAAGAGTACTGCATGCGTATGTGCTAAGTTGCCTCAGTCATGTCCTGACTCTTTGCGACCCCATGGACTATAGCCCACCAGGCTCCCCCATCTGTGGGATTTTCTAGGCAAGAATACTGGAGTGGGTTGCCATTTCCTTCTCCAGGGGATCTTCCCAACCTGGAGATCAAACCCGGGTCTCCTGCATTGTGGGCAGACGCTTTACCATCTGAGCCACCAAGGAATCCCTCTCCTATAAGAATAGTACCTTGTAAAATATTTTGTCTCCATACCTTTGGTTTCTCTGATAACAATAGCATTTAGTAATCCTTTTCCTCTTACAGTCGTTACAACATCAGAAGGCAGCTTCATGAGTTCATTTCTCAAGATGATACCCATTTTCTCTGCATTTTCAGCAAGGTTTTCTTCTTCCAAAACCTATGTTTCAAGAAAAATTACACATATATTAAAGACTGCCTTTTTCATGTTGCTCTTTGGAAGGGAATGTGAACTACAAGCAAAGGAAGAAGAGGATCAGATAAAGACCAAAGTAACTTAACTTTCACTTCTATTTTTCAAAGCCTATACCAGTTTGATTTCTCATCACGTAACAGACACTTACTCAGACAGAGCCTTGCTTTATTCAAAAACCCATCATTAATCTGATTCTGTGGCAAAATGAAGATTAAATTTGTTTAATGCAACTGATAAATTTTCTTCTTAGGTAAATAAATCAATGGGCTGAACACATTTTTTAACTGCAATAGAATTTCTTTTGGCTTCTTTTTCCTCCTAAAAAGTCCATCCTCGGAGATTACATAACAATTTTATGCCTTTTGTAGGCATTTGAGGAATAAGTCTGAAAGCGTTCAAATCCCCACTTTAACAACAATAAGAAACCACGTGGGCTAAGCCAGAGGCTTCACAGGCCAGCCTGGCCACAAAGGGAAAGCTCTAGGTGGACAGGCCAGGACCTGCGGGCCCAAAGCCCTGGGAGACTGCAAACTTGGAAAGCCTACGCAATCCTTCTCTATACTTCATGTTCTGTAATACACTGCAATCTTGTAACATTTCTTATTACACCAGTGAGCTTGGACTTAAAAGTCACTTCAGCACCACCTCCAGGATACTGGCTACCATATAGTTCAGTTCAGTCGCTCAGTCGTGTCTGACTCTTTGCGACCCCATGGACTGCAGCATGCCTCCCTGTCCATCACCAACTCTCGGAATTCACTCAAACTCATGTTCATTGAGTCAGTGATGCCATCCAACCCTCTCATCCCCTGTTGTCCCCTTCTCCTCCCGCCTTCAATCTTTCCCAGCATCAGGGTCTTTTTCAGTGAGTCAATTCTTCGCATCAGGTGGCCAGAGTACTGAAGTTTCAGCTTCAGCAATGGTCCTTCCAATGAACATTCAGGACTGATTTCCCTTAGGATGGCCTGGTTGGCTCTCCTGAGAGCTGCCATCAGGTTTTACCTCCAGGGCTGCGATAGCCACTCGGCAGCCCAGCGGATTGCCTCCATACGTAGAACCATGTTCCCCTGGCTTAATGGTCAGCATTATTTCATCATCACACAACACTGCGGACACCTAAAAGACAGAAGAGAATTAAGCACGGACCAAGTCTCTTCTCAGATGAACCACTCTTATTCTTATAGAAACAGATATTTATGAAGCAGATATTAAATCTGACATGAAGCTTCAACCAACAAGAGCCACGCATCAGCCTCCTTAAACACTGTGACAGAACGATGACCGCCCTAACTCGTTCCAAGCACGCTGGGCATGGTTCAGTGGTGCAGAGTAATATTCTGGAACTAAAAGAAAGCTATTTCTGCAATGATATAATTTAGAATTCTTTCCACTCTCAGGGTGAAATGTTTTAATTGCTTAGAAAATAATGTTCTGCACTAAACATTCAGAGCCCTTTAATCCATACCAATTGCTGGCTCTGAACGGCAAACCCAAGAAAAGAATTAACAATTAAATGTCAATTTTTTCCAATCTCTGCATTAATCAGTCAATGGTTTTAAACAATTAGTATGTTTCTAAACTATGGGAAAAAAGCACAGACGTCTACAGCAGTACTCTGGAGATAAAATGGTTCCATCCAAAATAAACGCAGTGAAGCAAACCCAAGGTACACTCAATTCTCCAGTTAAACTAAGTGGGGTTAACCATGGAACTCTGAAATGTTTTTATCACACGTATTCCAGGTGACCTATGTATATAAACCACACTGAGTAAAACCAAACTCCCAGAAAGGCACAGTCAGTCATGTAAAAATATCTCAGGGATTCATGAGAAGAGGGAAAATACAGAGAGTGGTTGAGCATTCAACTTACGGGGTATAAACCACCAGAAAGTGCCTTTCCTAGAAGGACAATATCAGGTCGGACATTTTCGTGGTCAATAGCCAGCCATCTCCCAGTTCTGGCCAAGCCTGTCTGGATTTCATCAGCAATAAACAGAACCTATTGGAAAACAACAAAATAACATAAATGAAAATAGCATATGAAAATAATCAATTATTTCCATAGCGAAATACTTATCTTTATTTTACTCTTTCTTGCACAAATCTGTCATTCTGACATCCCCTCAGATTTGCGAAAGCATTCTAATTACCCACATGACTTCAATAGTGCGGGACACACAGTCATCTGTCAGGCCACCCTGCCCCACAGGGCACTGTCCTACATGGTGGAAGGGCGGGTATGCAAAGTGAGGGTTTTGCGGGGGGGTTCTGAATAGAACTACTCTCTGGGAACAGATTTCTAATTTATTTCTCAACCATTTGTTAATATGTACTTCTTATTACTATTTACTAGTTTGGTGAAAGAAGAGGGGGAGAGAGCTTAAATTCTGGAGCAAAGGGATACGACAAAGGCTTTGAGAAGAAGCCAAGCACAGGCTGCTGGGGCAGAGAGGAAGGAGCCGGGCTGAGGGTCCACCAGGGCCCGGCCAGTAAAGTCAGCTTCTCTGCAGCCTGCTGCTAGAAAGTTCTATCAGCCCTAGAAAGTTGGGAGGCTCTTAGAATGAAGCCTCCTTCTAGTCGAAAGGTGATGCAGTCTCTGAGCTTATCCTATCGGCCAAACCCTAAGTGAGGCAGGCAAGTGCGCGGCCTTGACCTGGTGCTGGGTGCAGAGCTCGCGGACGCCCACGAGGTAGCCTGGATCCGGAACAACAACGCCCGCTTCACCCTGGATTGGTTCCACCATGAACGCGGCAACGTTTGGGTCCTGAAGCGCACGCTATGGAAACAGCACGAGTATGTTCTTAGTAACTTCCTTTCAAATCTATGGAAATCTGAAGTCACACAACGCACGTGTTTTCCCGTAAGAGTAAGTGTGCAAATTAAGTTTTCACACTAACTTATATTCTGACTTCCAAGCACAACTTTTCTGACAATCAATTACAATCAAAAAGCTCCAAATACCTCAGCTTTAAGCTACTCCATCCTGTATTTTCTAATACAATACTCAAATGTACTGCAAATAAGAACTAGTGAAAATGGCCTTTTAAAACGCCATTAAATAGATACATTAAAAGTGCATCTTTTTATTTTAGAAGTCTTCCACTTCATAATTTTAAAAAGCTGGCTGAAAACTCACTAATTTTGTGTATTAAAGTAATTAACAGGTAATATTCAAGTTAATACTTATGTAGGAGACAAATCTAACGGTTAGTTGGCAGTTAGGATTAGGCCATGGAACCTGGTTTCCACATGTTAGCAACTAACTGACCATTACAGAGAACCGTGTGAATCCCAGCCCGACTTAAACATAAGTTATGAGATGTATGACTCTCGGTACAATCAGATGTCTGTTTTCAATTCATACACTGCACAAATGCAGGTTCTATGTACTATGAGCTAAAGCACCGTGATACCAGGTGAAGTACCTCAAGGGCAGGCAGATCATTATACGGAATGATTTCAAAACCCGGCATAAATGGTCCAAAACCATCGTAACTGGTTGGGTCAGTGGAGCTGGAGATAGCAGACAATGTCCTACCCCAGAAGTTCCCAGCTAGAAAGAAGAAACAAACAGTCATTTTTTTCAAACAAACCCCCCAATTTAATTTCACAGTTCCCCAAAAATACTCCAGAAAGCTTTCTGTTTTCCTGGCCACAACGCACTACTTGTGGGGTCCGAGTTCCTGGACGGCTCTACTGAGGCTCCCAACTGTAACACATAGCATAGGCCCTGAGGAGAGAGATTTGTCTTTTCTTTCAATAATCCCAAACCCTAAAAACTGAAGCATTCAATACGTGTTTTTCTAGAGACAGTTTTTCTAGACACATTTATGATAGTGACATGAAAAAACAACTATCCTTCATACAGAATCTGTACTTCTCCTTTTAAAAATCCAACACTACAGGCTAACTATTCTACAGAATGAGTTTTATATTTCATTTGGATAAAATATCCTCAGGCAGTCTGAAAACTTTCAATTTGCCTTCCGTGGTGTTATAAGCTATTATGCGCTAGAAGACAAACGTTGACCTTTATTCAGGAACAATTTTTACCCATTAATTTGTTTTAGTAATCTGAAGACTGATTAATAATGTCAGGCACTGCTCTAGGTGTTGGGGACAGAATGATGGCTGGCAAGCTCCCTGCCCTTAAGGAGCTTCTGTGCTCTTAGGGAAGACACACCACGACAGAACCGGTGAAGCAAATGCACAAGGTGACGTCAATGTGGTTAAATTCAAGAAAAGAAACAAACTAGAGTAAGAGAGGCTTGGAGTTTCTCCCGCTTTAAAAAAAAATATCTTCTCACCCTCAATGCCAGCAGCAACTCAATTAACCCAGTGCTGAATTATGCTTTTGAACTGCGGTGTTGGAGAAGACTCTTGAGAATCCCTTGGACTACAAGGAGATCCAACCAGTCCATCCTAACGGAGACCAGTCCTGGGTGTTCACTGGAAGGACTGATGCTGAAGCTGAAACTCCAATACTTTGGCCACCTCATGCGAAGAGGTGACTCATCTGAAAAGACCCTGATGCTGAGAAAGACTGAGGGCAGGAGGAGAAGGAGACGATACGATGAGATGGTTGGATGACATCACTGACTCAATGGACAGGAGTTTGAGTAACTCTGGGAGTTGATGACGGACAGGGAGGCCTGGCATGCTGCGGTCCATGGGGTTACAAAGAGTCAGACATGACTAAGCGACTGAACTGAAGTGAATTATTATTCCAAGTTGGCTTCATAGCATCCTTCAGTACAACCCCTGCAGAGCCTCTTTCAGCTATGAGTAATCCCTGCTTGGCTTGTCCACAAGCAACAGCATTATTGATTCTGCCCAGGCTTGTTTAAGATAAAGTGTGCCAATAGCCTACTTGCTCTCCGCCATGGGCCTCAGCAGGCTCACGCCCTGCAGCTTACCCTGCTGAATAAGGGATTGCAGCTGGGGCACAGTCCTCTGTCTCTTCCTACTGACTTCTCTCAATGCCTGGGAGAAACATCTTTGTGCCCTGTGCTAATATGAGAGAGACCGGACACAGTCTGTAAGGAGGAAAGTCACCAGAAAGGCCATTTTTGTTTGCAAGAGACAGTTATGTTGCCTTACAACTAAAGGCACGAAATTCCAAAATGGCAGATCAGAGAGCTGGGCAGGGACTTTCTTCCTCAGAAACAGGAATTGGTCACTGCCCCCTCCCCAGACACCAAACTTTGGCTGGCCATCAGATGAACTCTAGATTCTACTGTATTATGGGCTTTATAATTTAGCTATGTGTGTTCACAAGCAAAGTATTTCATGATTTCAACCATCACAAGAAAGAATCTCAGCCGTGTGCAGTGACAAATTTCTCCATAGATGTTTTTAAAAATTAAAATCAAAGTTTTAGAAAAGAAAAAGTCAGAACCTATCCCAAAGTCAGACTAAATCAATAATCTAAATTAACTGTTGGTCTCCCTACTCAGTATAAGTCATTCCTCTTAACCATTCGCAGAAATATATCAGGGGCAATGCCAGCCCTCCTCGTCCAACAGCTTTTAACAACACGGCACAATAATATCTCATAGTGTTTGAGATACACTAGGTTCAAACTTCCTATCATGCCTAGGACATGACCCTACATGAACATAACCCAACCTCAAAACCTCACAAAACTGCTGCAACATTTTTGTATGATGCTTGCATCAACAAAACTGTCTCATTAACCAGAAAACTGCTATGGAAAAAATCAGATAAGCAGATGGGAAATAAATCACACGGTCACTCACTCTAGGGAGGGAGGGATAGGGAGTTATAGGAGCATCCAAAAAATACTTGGAAATGAGCCGAAGAAAAGGAAATCTCTCAATTTTTATGCAACATTCAATGTATCATGCATGGCTAAGTCACTTCAGTCATGTCTGACTCTTTGAGACTCTGTGGACTGTAGCCCACCAGGCTCCTGTGCCCATGCCATTTCCTTCTCCAGGGGATCTTCCCAACCCAGGACGGGAAACTGCCGTCTCTTAGGCCTCTTGCATTAGCAGGCGGGTTCTTTACCACTAGTACCACCTGGGAAGCCTCGATATTACATATGTGAGACAAATACATTTGCAATATCTCATCTAAGTTAATAGTAACTAACAATTTTACGTTTCAATCACAGCAGTTAACACTGAATTTTACATACCTGCAAAAACAATCTTTGCTTTGTATTTCGGGATCCCCTTGACAGTATACCCCCATTTACGAGCAAGCTTGCAAGCAGTCTCTCCAGCCTCCACTCCTACCCAAGAGAACATTTTAAAATATCAGTTTCAAAAAATGTTTTAAATTACCAGAAAACAAGATTTTCTTGGCTATTTTAACCAAAAAAAAAAAAAAAGGAAATGTTTTACCTGTATTCATAGGAAGAACTTTGTGGTAGTTGAAAAGTTTAGTAACATACTCTTCATATTCACCAAGCACGTTATTGTAGAAAGCCCTAGATGTTAAGGTCAACTTGTCCACTTGACTTTTCAAAGCATCCACAATCTTTGGATGACAATGCCCCTGGTTGACAGCACTGTAAGCACTCAGAAAGTCAAAATATTTTCTGCCTTCAACATCCCATACGTAAATGCCTAAAACATAAGGAAAATAATTTTAGAAAAATCACTAAATTACATAACCTTCAAAGATTAAGACTGCTAGCCAGCCCTCTGAATACCTACGTATGGACCTCCAGTTAACAGAGAATTGTGGTTAAGGCATATTTTTACTCAAGCATGATAAACTTTGGTTTATATGGAATTATATTTTATCTGTCCAGCATCAATTTACACATTTACTAAAAAACAGCAGTAACATGAAAAGATTTTATAAACTCTAGAGTAAAACCTTTATTCCTAGAAACCTGTTTATCATTTAAGGCTGAATTTTTTTTTTTTTTTCCTTCATTTTTCTTCTTTGCCGTGCCACGAGGTTTGTGGCATTCTCAGTTCCCTGACCAGGGATTAAATCCAGGTCACGTCAGAGAAGCCCAAAATCCTAATCACTAGGCCACCAGAGAACTCCTAAAGTTGGAATTTAAAGGAAGTTACACAAAACATAAAAATTGCGATTAATTGACTGTAAAAACCAACAAAATGAAAACAAATACTTCCAAATCAAGTAAGGATCTACTATCCAGAACTCCTACAACTCAACAAGGTATACAAGCCAATTAGAAACCGGCAAATGGAACTGCCTGGCAGTCCCGTGGTTACGACTCCACACTTCCACTGCCAAGAGCCCCAGGTTCCCTCCCTGGTGGAGGAACTCAGATCCCACACGCTGCGTAGCACGGCCAAAAAAAGAGAAGGTAAAGATCTTGAATGGACATTTCTCCAAACAGGATAAACAAATGACCAACCAGCACATGAAAAGATGCTGTCATGAGTCATTAGAGAAAAACGCAAACCAAAACCGCAGTGGTAGCACTTAGTACCACTGGGGTGGCTATCACTTCTTAAAAAGGAAAACGAGAATTGGCAAGGATGTGTAGAAACTGAAACTCGTATATGTAACTAATTGGAATGTAAAGTGGTGCAAGAGCTGTTGAAAACAGCTTGGGGGTTCCTCACATGTTAAAGTGAAACATAAAATACCGTATGACCCCACAACCGAACGCCTCGAAGCGGAAGACAGGTGTTCAAACAGAAATGTGTTATTTGAAATAGCCAAAAGGAGAAATAACCCAAATGTCCATCAACTGATTAAAGGACACACATGTGCTATCTCCGTAAAATGGAGAACTTAATTCAACCAGAAATAGCAATGCATCCTAACTCGTGCTACAACGTGGAAGAACCTTGAAAACATGGGGCCACGTGAAACAGGGCACATGTTGTCTGTCCCCGTCTACACGAAACATCTAGAACAGGCAAGTCTGTAGCAACAAAAAGCAGATGAGTAGCTGCCAGGTTCTAGGGGAGGAAGCAGTGGGGAGTGTGGCACTTCCTTTGGGGATGATGAAAAATGTTCTAGAACAAGGTAGCGGTGACAGTTGGACAACATTATAAATGTGCTCACTGCCACTGAATTAAACACTGGTTAAAACGGTAAATTTTATGCTACGTACATTTTATAACAATTTTTTAAGCTGACCATAGATATTAAAATGTATTAGGTGCTCACCTAATTTCTGCCATGTACTTAACATACTTAAAGGTGCTTTTGTCCTTTATCTCATCAAAAACCCTCTTCCTTACAAAAACCACCATCCTTACACTACAGAGGTTAAGAAGTAGATGTTTAGATTATAACTAGCCCAAGCTGGCATGCATGCAACCAGGACTTGAACCCAGTCAGATTCTAGAGTGCATGCTCTGCTACTGTAGGTAAAGAACATTTTTACAAATCGGTAAAATATAAACCTAGATTTTCATCTGTTCAGAAGGAGCTCTATTTATTACAGTACTGGTCCCAAATCCAAAAAACATATAGGCAAATGACTATTAGCTTCTGGCCCAGAGCTAAGTAATAAACTTCGGCTCGATTTGATAATGGCTGTTATTTCAAAATATGGATTAAATCACCATTTGGCAACAATCAGTAATCATTTATTCAGACAAGAATCATTAACGGATGCTAAAAGTGGGAGTAAAAGGTTTTTACACCTTACCAGTCATCCCCAAATGGATGTTCATGCTAAAAATTATTGGCCTGTACTCTGCAAAAATATCAAGGTCAAGAAACCAAATACTGAGGAATTATTCTGGATTAGACTAAACAGCCCTGAAAACCGAATGCAACCCATGGTGCGACATTTTCTTTTGCTACACAGGACAAGCGAGACCTGAATCAGGCCTGCAGATTAGAGAGCAGTGCTGTGCCACTGTGAATTTCCTGATTTTGATAATTACACTTTGTTATGTAAGACAGTCTTTGTGTTTCAGAAAAGGCACAAATATTTGGGGGTAAAGACGCACGTCTGCAACTTCCTCTCAAACGGTTCAAGGAAAAAAAATGTATGTGTGTTTCTGGACAAAGATGATTATGCAAGTGCAATTAAAAAAAAAAAAAAAGGACTTGGGAAATCTGGGTGAAGAGCAACAAAAGAGAAATTCTAGTGCCACTGTGGCAGCTTTTTACACCAAAATACAAGTTAAAGGGGAAAAAAGCGATAACAATATTATAGTACTTTACTCGTGTATTATACATTCCCTCCTGGCAAGTCCATCATGACCTTGCATTCCCCACAGCACCTAACACAGCAAGCATCAGAGACTCAATAGATGTTGAATTAATCATGCCTGCAGTACAGAAATTAAATGCCTCTAGAAAAATGTACAGTGAGAAAATATAATAGCAAGTTTTACAAAAAGGTAAAGCAAAGAATCGGGGGTGGTGCAAAGGGTGAAAACATACCCTTCCCTCTCTCCAGGGCTACAGGTAAAGGATGGTAGTTGTGGGCACCATATTTAGATTCCCGTTCAAAAATGTAATCAGAGGACGGAGGGCCTTGAACGGTTTTTTTAGTTGCAACAGATGTAGCAGAAGCCACTGAAGAATGAACTCCACGACCAAGGCCAGCAACAGTCTGCAAACGCGCTAGTTTGGAAAGCATGATGTCCTTCAAGTGGGAATATCACCGACCTGTCCAAAGAAAAGAGAAGGCATAAAGAATAAGACACTTCGCAGGGTGGGTAGATGTCTACTCATCAACTATATACTTGGAGCGCTCACCAAAGAATCAGGAAGGTAAGAGAGAACGGAGGTCTTAACTGCAAAGGGAAAGCAACATTTAAAAATTGTATAAAAAATTTTTAATTGAAAAAATAAAATGAAAAAAACAACAACACACAAAAGAGAACTAACCCCTGACTCCTGCCTTTGGGAACTTGAAGGGCAACGGGGCAAACAGGTGGACACACAAGTAAATCAACTCCAAAGGACGGACGCAAGCACAAAGCGCTCGAGGCTAGACGTCCAGGAGAGCAGGGAAGAACCACGCAAAGTAGACGCTTTTACTTTTCCCCAAACACCCTTCTGCACCACCTGACAAGCTCGAGGCAGTCAGGCAAGGCTGAACAGCACAGGCTGAACCACCATTCGAAAGGTATTTATGCGGGGGTGTGAGAGCCCAAAGGCAGAAACCAAACGAGAGATGCCGGCTGCCCTGGGGTGGGGGCGGGGAGGGCGGGGAGGCCAGGGATCATGGGGGCAGGGACAGAGGCTAAGGCAACTACTTTGCATATCAACTTGGTCCTCCTGCAAGCAGTGAGGAAATCAGGGAAGAATTTGGTTTCCACAAAGGGACCAGAGACCATCCTAAAGTAAAAGTAAGAGCGGTGGGGTGGAAAAGTGATTCCTTAGGGGAAGGCAATGGCACCCCACTCTAGTACTCTTGCCTGGAAAATCCCATGGATGGAGGAGCCTGGTGGGCTGCAGTCCATGGGGTCACTAGGAGTCGGACACGACTGGGCGACTTCACTTTCACTTTTCATTTTCATGCATTGGAGAAGGAAATGGCAACCCACTCCAGTGTTCTTGCCTGGAGAATCCCAGGGACGGGGAGCCTGGTGGGCTGCCGTCTATGGGGTCGCACAGAGTCGGACACGACTGAAGCGACTTAGCAGCAGCAGGGGAAGGGAAGGGCTTTCTAAGTTTAGTGCAGGAAAGACAAGAAACTACAAAAGGTAAAATCTGCGGGACTTCCCAGGCAGTAGAGTGGTTAAAAACACTCCAGTGGTTAAAACCCCACGCTCCCAATACAGGGATTCAGGGGGCGTGGGACTGATCCCTGCTCGGGGAACTAAGATTCCACACGCTTCGTGGCATGACCAAAAAAAAGGTAAAATCTTATTATTTAGCCACAATTATCTAAAACGTCTCTGGGTTAAAATAATCACAAACAAAGATGGGGGCGCAAGTTTTGCAATTTCTAACAAATAGCCTTTGAAGAGCTTTTACATTGAGAGGAACAGACCAAAAACACAGCAGAACAATGTATGAGAGGAAAGGTTACAGCTCCCAGAAGAAACCGGCTACTCTGTTAGGATGATCGCTTCTGTGAAATTAACCCCCCTCACAAAAAGCTTCACCACAAAAGCAGCTGAAGGAGAAAAAGGCAACGAGGAACTAAAGCACCTCAAACTACAAGCTGAGAAGTTGAGTAATAAGTCCTAAATATCACGAGCAAACTGGCATTTACTGAGCATCTATTTATATATTCCAATGTCATCACTGCTCTCACCCCCCAGCACCAGCCCTAAAACCAGCCCCCACCAGCTGCAGCCCACTCTGTAGCCACCTGTATCATTAACACTCACGACAAGTCACGACAAGCCATGACGCACAGACTGAGCGGGAGTACAGACTAAAGTAACTAAGAATAACAACAAGGAAATTGGAGACAATCCAGAACAATCATGGCAGGGGAGGGGGGCATGCTTTTTAAAGATACATTTCAAGATTAATGGAAAGTTGCCAACACTAGGCATACTTTATATGCCTATGCTTTTATAAAATGACCAGTTAACTCACATTTCAAGAGAAGTCTATTAATGACAAGTCAGGCCATGCAAATCTCCAGCATTCAGTTGGAGCTGCCCAATTAGCAAAAGCTAATACTTGGAACTTGGCTTACTTTGCTTTCAACTTGGCACTAGCCATTAAATCCGGTATGTTCAGGAATGTGCTAAAAGAAAATCCAGCACTTTGTGTGCCAAGACTCACCAACTAGCCTGTCCTCCCACAGCTGAGATTACAACAAGGATTTTTAACCCGAGATCCCGGGACGTCTTCAGAAGGTCCAATGACTCCTGAAATAAAATGCAGAATTATAAGCATAAGTGCATCTCTTTTTTTTTTTTTTTTTTTGAAGGAAAATATCCCTAATTTCTAGCAGATCTTATTTCAAAGAAATACATGTTAACAACAATAAAAAAATTATATAAGAATCATTCATGGGAGATAGCCATTAGCAAAAAAAGCAAAAATTCTAGTTATACTAGACAGAAATTCCCTAAAATGCTAAGTCTAAAACATTGATTTTTAGCTCTATTGCTTGAGTAGACACTCAGAATTAGTGCTCTGTTTGACCAACTAAAAAGTTAAAACGAGGTACTTTTCTAGTTTGGTGGTAAGACTGTGCTCCCAATGCAGGAGGCCTGGGTTTGACCCCAGGTCATGTAGCCATAGGCTACAACACGAGTTTGCAGGCCGAAACTAAGAGCAACACGTTGACTTTTGCCTTGATCAAATTAACAAAAAAACAAACAGTGCTACTTAGATATACTTTTAACTGAAACACTTTCTGAAAAGAACTGCAACTAGAATAAAAGCCTTAGAAGTGTTGTGCTCTTAGACCACTAATTTCACTCTCAAGATTAGATCCTAAAGCAACACTCAGGAATGTGGTGAAACATTCATTAATGAAAGACGTTCAACGATACGAGAATAGTTCAACATAATCGCATAATAGCATATTGCTATTTAAAATAATCAGTTTTCGATGACATGGAGATGTTTTATGACATGTTTAAGTGAAAAAAAATACAATCACATACACAGTTTCAACTCTACAAAAAATATACCCAAGGATGTTCAGGATGGTTACCTTTCCACTGTTCTATATTTTCCACGTTTTCTAATGATCAAGAATTACATTTATAAGGACTTCCCTGGTGGTCCGGTGGCTAAGACTTTGCCCTCCCAATGCAGGGGGCATGGGTTCGATCCCTGGTCAGGGAACAAAGATTACTGCATGCTGCACAGATAGGGCCCCCCAAAAAAGGCAGAAAGCACTCCCCCCGCCAAAAAAGAGGTGCTTGCTAAGTCACTTCAGTTGTGTCCAACTCTTTGCCACCCCATGAACTGTAGCCCCACCAGGCTTCTCTGTCCATGGGATTCTCCAGGCAAGAATACTGGAATGGGTTGCCGTGCCCTCCTCCAGGGGATCTTCCCAACCAAGGGATGTTCAGCACATCTCCTGTGTTATCAGGCGGGTTCTCTACCACTAGGACCACCTGAGAAGCCGGGTGTGTGTGTCTGTGTACTGGGCAGGGGGTATTAAAAAAAACACTAAAACCTCTCTAAGCAGGAACACTGTGAGAAAGGAATCTTTGAAATTATATAAATTGAACATTTTCCTTTTATACAAGTCATTTGTTCAGCTCATTCGCAAAAGAAATGGGACAAAACATCCATTTACATGCCAAGTTCATAACTACAACTTACTAACAGTAACATCCAAAACATTACTAATACTCATGCTTGTTTTTAAAGATGAACTCTGAATATTTAATTCAACTGGTAAAAGTCCCGCTGTTCAATGCATTAAATGTACTAGGATCCTGTAAGCACATTTCTATTAAAAAGCCTTCTGTGTTCAAGTTACTGTGCTTGGCACAACATAAGAAATATTAGAGGAGAGTTAAGATGGGCTTAAAAATAGCCAGCATCAACAATTTCCTCTTCCAAAAAGGCTTGGAAAACCAGAAGAGTAGACCATAAGGTCCTCAGAGTTTGAAAATCAGGACTTAAAATTCTAGCTTGGGCTATTAAGAGTAACTTTATTTGGATGATTTTGTCCATTTTTTTTAGCTTCAATGTCCCCACTTGCAAAATGAAGTTGAAGCCACTCAAGACCATTACTGAGGATTACATGAGATAATGTTAAAGCATCAAACTTAGCACAAAATGACCAATTATTAATAGTTCCTTCTTGCCTTAAATTAACAAGGAAATTAGTTAATCTCTGCAACATTAAAAAAAAAAGTCAAATCTTTTTTAAAACTGGAGCTCTTTTCTTCTACAAGTTTGTTTCTATTGACAAAAAATAAGGAACACAAGAAAATTACCTGAAATTCCATACTTCTGTGATAATCACTAACGTTTTTATCTTGTTTCTATGAATAAATACTATACATCTTAGCTCCCTTTCACACTTCCCTACTGAATTTACCACATCAGACCTTCCCTGACTCCCAGGACCTCTGCACAGATTTTTGTCACACATTCTAACACCTCAAGACACTTGTTTTCATGCCTGTCCACCTGAAAAGACAGTACTCCTTTCATGCCTGTACTCCTTAAAAAGACAGTAACTATGTCTTAAAATTCACTCTGCATCCCCAGAACCTAGCCCAGGTTTGGGCATTCCTTATCTGTCAAATGAATGAGGTCATTCCTAAACAGACTTAAGAGGGAATCAAGACAGACAAATAGCAAGGCCCTCCAGGAGACAGTCAAATCACTGACTCCTAGAGGATGGAGCAGAGTCTAAGAGGAGGCTAGTATGACATCACCAAGAAAAATCTTTTCATCAAGAGTTCTCTTCATTAGATCAGCTCACTCCAGGCTGTGCATTTAACCTAGGCTCCTAGAGAAGAGGACAAAGAGTTATTGACAACAAAAATTTTAATACTGAATATTTTCAGTAAAACACGTAATTAACAAGGTCCTTCTTAAAGCTATTATTAGACCAATCCAATCCATCCTATCTACACTAGAACATACCTAAAATAGAATTCCATAAAAGGCTGCATTCTGAAGAGTTCTAGGAGAAGGAAATGGCAACCCACTCCAGCGTTCTTGCCTGGAGACTCCCAGGGACAGGGGAGCCTGGTGGGCTACCGTCTGTGGGGTCGCACTGAGTTGGACATGACTGAAGCGACTTAGCAGCAGCATAAAGTACTATTTTTTAAGATCATTATGAAAGGAAAACCAGCATGAATTCATCAGAAAGCCACTTAAAATATTCCACCTGAGGAAGAGTTTGGTTTTACTACTTTTGTCAAATATTTACTTTTCTTGAGGCAACCATTCACAAATACAGTCCTTTTTGGAAAGTTCAGCCAACAAAAGTTTAGGGTTTTGTTGGTTGTTTTTTTTTTACGTAATCTGGCTCAGAGTCAACTCAAGTGCGTCACTGGCAAACACCTTAAGCTGTTACTACTGAAAATGTACTGGCACAGTTAGGTCACACCCTCCACACACCTCCAAAATCCACTCACCACTAACTTTAAATGTGGATTACACCCATCCCTGGGAACTCAGTAAAGGGCGTAAACTATGCCCACAAGTTACTGTAATAGAGGAGGAGTATGGGTGGAAATAAAAATACAGCCTCTTTGAGGGGGAAAAAAAAAGTCTTTTTCAGAATTTTTACCATTCCAAGTTATACTGGGTCTTTTGGGAAGCAGATGGAAAACTAATCTTGAGCACCACGAAAAACTGCAAACCCAAAACAGTAACCTTTACTATTTAAACCTCACTAAAAGATTTTACTTTCCCACCAGGCTGTTACAGTCAGGAACTAGATTTTCTTAAGACAGAACCAGGATATTCTAATGAAAGAAGCTTATTGTTCCCAGTGGATTAAGATGAAGAGCGCGTATTACATATCTAAAGAACAGTTCCAGGTTCCAATGGAGAAAACAAGTTTCCCTATAGAAACTCTTAGAACTCCGAAGAAGAGACTGAGAACCGAGAAGGAAGTAATTTCTTAAAGCCACTTCATTCCAAAGTCACTTCTCCTTCCACCCGCTTAATTTATCACCTTATCAGAGGTGAAAGCTGAACCTCAAGAAGGTAAGAAATACGGTAACAGAGGGAGGAGACTAGGTCACTGAGTACAGGTGTCCCACTCAATTCAACCAGAATGTATTAAATGCTCAGCACCGTTGACGAATAAACTCGAACGACGACGTCTTCGTGCTCAAAGTCCTGTGGAGCCCAACCCCTTGACATCACGTAGTTAACCTGAACGCTACGGTAAGGCTCTACCTGCCTGATGACTTATTTGAACAAAGGCTGGAGGAGAAAAGGAGATAGCTTATGGGAGGGGAGGAGATGGGCAGGTAGCTACAGGGGCCCCCAGAGCTGCCCGGGTGGGCTCGGACCCCTTCTCAATAAGAGTCGGGGCGCCCCACTCTTGTAGGCAAAACTCCATGGGTTTACCGAGCAGTCCCGCGTATCCAGAATGCGACCCGCCCCGCGCGCCGGCACCCTAAAGGGCCTCCTTCCGGAAACCCCCAAGGCGCCCGAGAGGCTCCAGGCCAAGGCCCAGGGACCCTGGGCCGCCTGGTGCCCCGGCGCGGGCTGGGGGATACTGCAGGCCGGGGAGGGCGGGGGCGGAGCGCCGGCCAGCCCGGCTCCGCCCGCTCTGGCAGGCGGAGGTGCCACATCCACAGCCTCCCTCTCTGTCCTCCTGTCTCCGGGCCGGGATGCGCCGCGCCCTGCCCGCCCGGATTGCGCGCGGGCCGGCGGCTCTCCGGGCCACTCCCCTCCCCGCGCCCCAGATCACCCGGGAGTCCGGGGCCCGCTGCGCAAAGCCGCTGCGCAGGCAGAGCCTGCCCTTCGGGTGGAGGCCCAGCGCGCCCCCTCCGCGCGCTCCCCGCAACCTGGGACCCGAGCCGCTCACGCCCGCCTCGCCCCGCCCCGCCGCGGCCCGGGGCGCCCGGCCCCTGCCCAAGCTCCGGCCCGGGCCCCGCGGCCCCCCGCACGGATACCTGGCGGCACTTCCAAGACCAGCCCGGGGACACGCGGCGTCCAAGGATCAGCTGCGTCGACGGCGACGCGTCACAGAGCTTAAGATGCGCCTGCTGCCCCGCCCCCCGCGGACGCCCTTGCCGCCCATTGGCCGGCGGCGGAGGACTGGCCACCAATCGCCGTGGGCCCGCCCCCCGCCCCGGCGCCGCGCATCCCGTACTCAGACGGGGCACTGGTTCGAGCCGTTCTCCTGCGCCTTCCGCGCCCCGCAATTCCGGGCAGCGGTCGGGGTCGGTACCTGAGTTCAGGCGCCTGCCTGGATCCGTGCCTTTTCATCGATTCCCCTCACCGCCCTCCCTTTGCTGGCGAGAAAACAAGGTCCGAAGGGGTGAAACGCGGGACTGGACCTCCAGACCTGCGTTCTTCCCGGGGTTGCGCTTCCAGGCCTTTGCCTCGCGGAGCCTTCCGTGTGTGCTGGCCGCCCGCCTGTACTAGCTCCGGACAGGAGTTGCGGCCGCCGTGCCCTTGAACTCTGGTGTGCTGCAGCGCTTGTCTCCACTGCAGCGGAGAGCCCATTGCCTCCTCCTCGTGGCTGCTGGTAGATACTGAAATGAGGGCAAAACGCTCTGTAAATTTGCGGCGCCCTGCACAATCCGTTAGAAAACCCAGAAGTGGGAATGCACAGGCCAGGGTAATAGCCGCTGCTGCTGCTGCTAAGCCGCTTCAGTTGTGTCCGACTCTGTGCGACCCCAGGGACGGCAGCCCACCAGGCTCCCCCGTCCCTGGAATTCTCCAGGCAAGAATACTGGAGTGGATTGCCATTTCCTTCTCCAATGCATGAAAGTGAAAAGTGAAAGTGAAGTCGCTCAGTCGTGTCCGACTCTTAGCCACCCCGTGAACTGCAGCCTACCAGCCTCCTCCGTCCATGGGATTTTCCAGGCAAGAGTACTGGAGTGGGTTGCCATTGCTTTCTCCACAGGGTAATAGGCTCGGGGTAAAAGAATATGCCTGCCAATGCGGGAGATGTAGGAGATACAGGTTCCATCCCCGGATGGGGAAGATCCCCAGAGAAGAAAATGGCAACCCACTCCAGTATTCTTGCCTGGGAAATCCCATGGACAGAGGAGTGTGGCGGGTTATAGTCCATGAGGTCCCAAAGAGTCGGATATGAGCACGCAGGCCATCTCATGTTAGAACCGGAAGAGACCATGCCATCGTGTAGTCTACACCATTTTTGTTACATATTGGGAAACAGCTGGGAGTGAAAAAAGCAGCTTACCGAGGGTTATCCCACGCTTCGGCAGACTCCTGCGTGCCGGCCACCCCTCTCTGAGGGCGGTTGCAGAGCGTCCCCAGAAATCCGACTGCACCTCAGCCTGCGTTCCCTTAGACTGCCCTAACCAGGCAGGGTCCCATCTGGAAATGAGTGGCACACTCCAAAATGGAAAATTGAGGTGTATTTGTTAAAGGAATCATTTAAGTGTAAAGGCATAAACCACAGGGGCAGAGGAGCAGCCTGGGGCTAGTGCACCAGGAAGGGCCATGGTCAACCGTAGTCCTAAAGGGACTGTTTCCAGGATCCGAAGACAAAGAAAGGGAACGCCACCTGCCTGGGCAGAGGTCTTCAGTGACCTCCTAGGAAGGGAGCTGGGGTAAGCAGGATCCTGACCTCCCCTCTCCTTCCAGGGCTTTCCATGGACTGAGCCCATTAGGAAGCCAGAGACCTAGGGAGCTGGGCGACGGCAGTCCTTGCAGGGCAGCCTCCTGGCAGGCAGGCTGGGTGGGGAAGGGTGGAGATTACATGGGCAAGAGGACAATTGGAAGTCATTCAACACAGACAGCCAGCTAAGATTAAACCTTAGGTGAGTAGAAAGAAAAGTCAAAGCTATCTGGTAAAGGCTGGAAAATGTGTGGGCACAGAAGCCACACTGTAAACAGCAGAGCCTGTGTCTGCTGATGTCCAGAGCTAGACACCAAAAAGGGATTCAGTCCTCGTGATTCCATCTGTCTTAGACCAAGGTCAGTTATTCTCCTTGTTACGGCTGTGCCCTCCCTAGAGTGCATTGAGAGCAGGACTCTGCCTTTTATTTTTATTTTTTTGATGTGACTTCTTAACACTGAAAACAATGTGATCAATCTCTTGGAAGTTAGGTCATTCAGAGAGGAACTGTTTCTCTGTGGTCCTCCCTTATAAATCTGGGCAGGTGTGTCATGCAGGCCCAGCTCTGGGAACACTTACAGAGCCCAGGAATCTCCAATTCAACATTGGCAACTAGGAACAGGTGTTGCTCAGTTCATGAAGGGGGCATGACACCCAAGATCTGAGTAACATCAAAACTGTGTTGCAATGCCTTTTGGACTTATAGTTAAGGTCCTCTTGAACTAAAACCTTTTCATAGGCCAGAAACTGCTGAGAATGTCTGGGTCTTATCTCTTGTCTCTTATCAGAAAAACGAAACAGGTACAGAGAGCATGAAATATTTTATGGTTTTTCTAGCTAGTTGAAAAATAACTAGCAGTTGTTTTTTTAGCTTAATATGCCCTGGGAGACCTAGATTTGAAAGCAGCTTGTTTTCAAACAAGAAACAGAGCTGCTCTGTTTGTATGCATTTTATTTATAGTCAGCATATAGCATGTAAGGACAGAGCATTCATTGGAAAGATTTTTGAGCCTCTAAAACTACTCATAGACTCAAGTAATTGACTAAATGGGAACCATAAAACTGGATGATATAAAGAGTGGCCCCAGGACTTCACACACACACACACACACACACACACAACTTCCCTGGTGGTCCAGTGGTTAAGAATCGGCCTGCCAATGCAGGGGACGTGGGTTTGATTCCTGGTCCCAGAAGAGCCCATCAGCTGCAGAGCAGCAAAGCCCCATGGGCCACAACTATTGAGCCTGTACCCTGGAGCCCGTGAGCCACAACTACGGAGCCCATATACCGTAACTACTGAAACCCCAGTGCCTGGAGGCCTTGCTTAGCAACAAGAGAAGCCTCCACAACAAGAAGCCTGTGTTCTGCAACTGGAGAGCAGCCCCTGCTGACCACAGCTAGAGAAAAGCCCATTCAGCAAAAAGACCCAGTGCAAGCAAAAAAAAGACTGATCCGATCGCATATATCCAACACCTTCGTTCATTTCTTTAGTTCACTCAACAAATGTCCCTTGAGTCCCTGCGTGCCTGACCCTGCAAAGGTTTTCCCATCAGGCAAGAGCAGGTGGACCTCTCTATTAGAAGGGAGAAGTTCAGGAAATGCTCCTTCAAGAGCTGAACTCTGGCCATCTGAAAAAGCTGCAACTACACAAAAAAAGGAAAAAAGTCTTCATTTTCTTATACAGGCAACTCTCAATGATTCTATGACCAGAGAAGTAGCTGACGGATTATGCCTGCCTCCTGCTTTCCGTTACTTCCTCTATTGCCCAGTTTGTTGTTATTTATTATTAGGATAGCCTACATATATGTGGACTTGAAATGATTGAAAAGGAAAATCCATGCTGACAGTCAAGGAGAAGGTCTTGTAATGAGACTCAGAAAACATTTGGTGAGGTTTACCCAGCAAGAGAAAAAATTTCCCCCGATTATGTTCATCCTAAAAGATACCGTCCAGCAGAAGACTTGGCAATATGCTTACCTCATGCCTCCTGCTGTTCTGCACTAAGCAGGGGCAGGCCTTTATATCTGGAGGAGAGTAAACCTCTTTACAGCCAGATGGCAGGGGTCTGTTAGAGGCAACGTAAGCAGAACAGTAAGGAAGGTTAAAGAAGGATATAGGGGGTAAATGTTCTGAACTTAAATCTGAACTGGAAGGGGAAGGGGAAGGAATAGTTAGGGATTTTGAGATGGACATGTACACACTGCTGTATTTAAAATGGATAACCAACAAAGACCTACTGTATAGCACAGGGAACTCTGCTCAGTGTTACCAGGCAGCCTAGATGGGAGGGGAGTTTGGGGGAGAATGGACACGTGTGTTAATGGCTGACTCCCTCTGCTGTGCACCTGAAAGTATTCCATTTTTGATCAGCTATACTCCAATTAAAAAAAAACTGAACTGGGGACAATAGGTAGAGATTCAGAAATAGTGCAGTTAAAATATTGGTTCTGCTATAAGGATATGCCTACTAGGGGCGCTTCATTTCTCTCCTCCTCAGCTGAATTTCACGTGAAACCTCCAACTACAGCTTCTATCCTTCCCCACATGACACCTTTCCTGACTCCCCAGTCAGAAGAGTCCCCCTTACCTTCAGCACACTGTCCATCTGTCATAGAACTGCCTGCACTCATTGCTTGACTACTGTATATCTCTAGCTCTGTGTATATCTTCCCAACCAGACTATAATTTTTTTTTTTTTTTAGCCATGCCACATGGGACCTGGGATCTTAGTTCCCCAAGCAGGGATAGAAGCTGTGCCCTCTGCCATGGAAGCACGGAGTCCTCACCACTGGATCACCAAGGAAGTCCCCGGACTATACATTCTAAAAGGTAGAGCCTGTCTTGCAGGACCTTTAGAGCCTTCCAGGACCCATCTCTGTATTGCTTTTAGGAGGAATAGTATTCTACACTTGCTCCAACTTATCTTTATTCCCCTGGGCAGGAATTAGAGGCAGAATAAGACATTGGACTATGATCCTGGGATTCTAAACGGCTAGCTGGCCCAAAGCCCTCCCCACTCCTAGAACAGTAAACCCCCAAAAGCTTGGGTTGAAAGAAGAATACTTCAAACCATTGTTGTACAAAAAAAAAAAAAAAGGAATTCCAAGTTAAACAAATGACAACCAAATTATACTTTAAATGTGCCATTAAAACATGATCTGTACAAAAAAAAAATCATGATCCATTAACACCTTGCCAAGTGCTGAAGGGTTGTCACTGGGGCCTGGTAAGTTTATAAAGTTATGTGCTGCAGAAAAGGTGATAAACTACATCTTAAGTCAAGTGAAATGTGAGATCTGGAACGGAGCTGGGTCCAGAGAGGAGGCTGTGAGAGGATCTCTGGGGTCAGTGACCACAGATGAAGAACACTGTGTGCCTCTAAGGCTGAATCAGGAACGGGAACAGAAAATACCAGAAGAGGGATGGAGGTGAACCAGGCCAAGTGATGGCTATTTACATCTGTTCAGTAGCAAATATTTTATAAGACTCAATTCATGGAGCTGAAAAGTCAGCCAAGTCTCAATACTGAAACATAATAAGTATTTTGTTTTGAATATATGAATTAGAGATATAAGTACATACTAGATGTTAGAGCTGAAAAGCCTTAAAGACCTAATCTAGCACTTTAAAGGACAGAGAAATCCAAGATTCCAAGGTAAAGGGCCAAAGCCAGTCACCACATAAGTAACAGGTGATAGGACAGCTGAGAAAACTAGGGGTTCACCTCATCACGGGTTGTATTTCAGACACTTGATCAGAAGTAAGACTTTAAGAATAAAAAAGTTACAAAAATCAGTAAGGAAAGAAGTAACTACAAAAATAAGTAGTGAATTAGCAGCATTTATTTGGAAAATGCACTGCTCATTAATTAAAAAATAATAGAAACCTCAAGTGCTAGTTAAATATTTACATCCTTATCTAGTCTGATACTAAGAGGTTCGGTGCATTTTGCAATGATTTTTTTTTATTATTGATTCCATGAAGGCTAACTGAGTGTGAGCCTTGATAACAGTTATTACTTTTCTTTTGAGAACTTTAATTTTAACTCTTTTTAGCTGGACTATAAAAACAAAAACAATGACAACCCCCATCCCTCCCAGAAAACCTGATACATTCGTTGAAAATAATTCATACTTTTCTGCTAACATTGTTGAGTTAGATGTGATTTTTAAGACTTTTTAAATTTCAAAGTTAAATGTTATTAAATAAACATATTAAAATATATTATAAAATCATTTCATCTTTGTTGAAAACACTGTTTTGCTCTGTATTTTGCCAAGAGTTGTTCACATATAGGAAAGTCAAGTCACAGACAGCAATGCCAGTCTGGTGTTTGAGTCACCAGCACACTCTCTCTTTGTGGCTGTTACATTCCTAATAGTGGTATGTGGTCCTTCTCTTTTCTTTTGACTTGGATTTTCCTCCAAAAGGATTTGAGTGATAAAGATGAATTAAGTCTTTAAATTAGGGATGAGAAATTACACTCTGCCCTGACACCTGAAGTTTGACTCACTTCACTGACTGAACAAACGACTTTTGTGTTCTGACATCTGTATTGATTTCTTTTTTAATGTGTGTTTGTTTGGCTCTGTGGAGCCTCAGTGGTGGCACGCTGGATCTTCACCGTCACGTGGGACGTTTCCTTGTGGCGTGCACGTCCTCTAGTTGCGCACACGGGCTCCGCAGCCGCATCTTGCAGGCTTACTTGCCCCCAGGCATGTGTGACCTTCGTTCCCCTACCAGGGACTGAACCCATGCTCCTGGCATTGCGAGGCAGATTCTTGACTGCTGGACCACCAGGAAAGTCCCATCTGTATTCATTTAAATATAGATTAAAGCACCAAGAGATCTCCACTACCTTGGTCTCTCCATTTTTATGAACAATTCAGCTTGAACTATTTATATAGTGTCTTCTAACTCACAAAAAGGGGCTTCCCAGGTGGCTCAGTGGTAAAGAATCAACCAGCCAATGCAGGAGATTCAGGTTCAATCCCTGGGTCGGGAAGATCCCCTGGAGGAGGAAATGGCAACCCACTCCAGGATTCAGACCTGGGAAATCCCACGGACAGAGGAGCCTGGTGGGCTACAGTTCATGGGGCTGTGAAAGAGTCGAATACAAGTTAGCGAGTATACAACTAAACAACAATACACACAAAAAAAGCTGTGCGAAGCTCTGAGAGAATCAAGGGATGGAATAAATTGCTCCAATGTATTCAATCCTAACCCCTGAACTTCAGGGATGTGAATCTGACTGTGGTCACCGGTCCAGTAAATGTGTTAGAGCATCCAACATCCAGGTCATCACGGTGGCTAAGATGCAGGCTTTGGAATCGGAACACCCAGCAGTCAGTCCTGACTCCACTGATCTTACCTGGATAACCTGAGACCCTGTGGGCCCACTTACCTATCTTGTTAACATGGGTACCCAGAAGATCACCAATAGATGTGACGCTGTAAAACATCCAGTCGCCTCTGAGTCACCCCGCAGCTCAATGTCTCGTGGCATTGTTGTTTTTATTTGCAATGATGAGTAAAGGTTCTTTTCCAAGTCAATGTGATCATCGTCTGGCCTTGAATCTTCCCTCTTCTACAGATTCGTACTGAAATCTAAGTAAATTATTTATTACACTTAGAATGCCAGGAAAGTATTGATTGAAAATGCAAGAATATTTTACCCCTGGGATCTAAAGTAAATTTTATTCTAACTTTTAGTAAAAAAAAATCTTTTTTACTATTACCTGTTCCCAGTCTGGCCCTATGTCTCTCCTTGGGGTTTGGGAAGTCCTACTGGACTGATCCTCACTCTGAACTGGCCTTCTTCTAGTAGATAAACAAGTCTTGGTAATACCTTCCCACATGTGTTAATTTTCTAAAGGAAGCTTGAGATAAATCCAGGGAAGTAGGTAGCCTAGCTTTCCACTGGTCAGATTCTCCCCTTAATTTCCAAAGACTGAGGGAATTCCCTCGTGGTCCAGGGGTTAGGAGTCTGCTTTTCCACTTCAGGGGGCACAGTTTTGATTCCTGGTCAGGGAACTAGGATCCTGCATGCCTCACAGCACTGCCAAAAAAAAAAAAAAATCCAAAGATTGATAATAGAAGGAACTTTAAGTTCAGTTCAGTTCAGTCACTCAGTCATGTCCCACTCTTTGCAACATCATGGACTGCAGCACACTAGGCCTCCTTGTCCATCACCAACTCCCGGAGGTGGCTCAAACTCATGTCCATTGAGTCGGTGATGCCATCTAACCATCTCATCTTCTGTTGTCCCCTTCTCCTCCTGCCTTCAATCTTTCCCAGCATTAGGGTCTTTTCCAATAACTCAGTTCTTGGCATCAGGTGGCCAAAGTATTGCAGCTTCAGCATCAGTCCTTCCAATGAATATTCAGGACTGATTTCCTTTAGGATGGACTGGTTGGATCTCCCTGCAGTCCAAGGGAGACTCAAGAGTCTTCTCCAACACCACAGTTCAAAAGCATCAATTCTTTGGTGCTCAGCTTTCTTTATAGTCCAACTCTCACATCCATACTGACTACTGGAAAAACCATAGCTTAAAACTCAACATTCAGAAAACTAAGATCATGGCATCCAGTCCCATCACTTCATGGCAAATAGATGGGGAAACAGTGGAAACAGTGACAGACTTTATTTTGGGGAGGCTCCAAAATCACTGGAGATGGTGACTGCAGCCATGAAATTAAAAACACTTGCTCCTTGAAAGAAAAGCTTTGACCAACCAAGACAGCATATTAAAAAGCAGAGACATTACCTTGCCAACAAAGGTCCGTCTAGTCAAAGAAGGCAATTTGGAAACTTTCAAATTACACGAAGTATCTATAGAACTACTTGCCTCTGTGACATTTTCTCCCTGAAGCAGCTTATTTTTGTTTTGTAAATAGTTAATACATTTACTTAATTTACTGCTGCTGCTGCTGCTGCTAAGTCGCTTCAGTTGTGTCTGATTCTGTGTGACCCCATAGACGGCAGCCCACCAGGCTCCCCTGTCCCTGGGATTCTCCAGGCAAGAACACTGGAGTGGGTTGCCATTTCCTTCTCCAATGCATGAAAGTGAAAAGTGAAAGTGTGTCGCTCATCGTGCCCTACTCTTAGCAACCCTATGGACAGCAGCCTACCAGACTCCTCCGTCCATGGGATTTTCCAGGCAAGAGTACTGGAGTGGGTTGCCACTGCCTTCTCCGTATTTCATTTACAAATCAAAGCAAATTAAAAAGTACACACTGAGAGGTCTTATCTGCCCCAAGCCCATCTAGCCCTTGTCACCACCTAGGACAGCCCTTCACATTAACATCGTGTTTATCCCTCCAATGGTTCTTCTTGCAATAGAGGTAAATGTAAATACATGTCATTATTTCCACTGCTTTACAACACCTGAGACAGCAGATTATGTGTGCTCTTTGTACCTTGCCTCTTCACATGCCCTGGAGCTCTATCTGTGTCAGTATGGAGAGGCAGTCCTCATTCTTTTGTTTATAGCTGCGTTAATGGCCCTATATTGCTGGACACGTGGATTATTCCAATCTTTTGCTATTACAATGTCACAATAGATAACCTCGTTTCTGACATTTCGTGAAAATATATCTGTAGGATGAAGTCCTAGGAGTGGGTCAAAGGACTGGCCTCCATTTCCAGTTTCAAGGCTAAGATTTCAAATTCCGGGGCTCGGAGGAGAGTGAAGCAGGCCACTCAGTCCGTGTCTTGGACTGGTGCCGGTCTCTGCAATGAGATGGTGCAGAAATTGAGAGCACTGAGAAAACTCAGAGCAATTTTTCATTGCTGTGACATCCAAGCACATGATCATTTTTAGAAATTGTTGATTTTTACTGACTGTATCCATGTAACTCCTGAGAAGAAAAATGACTTCTGTGACTATGCAAAATCACCAACAGCTTTTTTAGTAAAATGAGATTTTCCTTCATATCATTTTAAATTCTGTCAAGTTTGTTATACAGACTTCTGAAAAAAGTTGAAAAATAGCACTATCTCTAAACATGAAAGAGTAAAACAAAATTAGACTAATTCAAAAGTGAAAACAGAGAATTTCCTGGTCTAGTGGTTAAGAACTCGCTTTGCCACTTCCTTGCTAGTACAGTGGATGAGAGTCCTCCTGCCAAGGCAGAGGACAAGGGTTCAGTCCCTGGTCTGGAAAGATTCCACATGCCTCAGGGCAACTGACTCGGTGTCCAGAAACGACTGAGCCCGAGCTCTAGAGCCCATAGGCTGCAACTACTGAAGCCTGTGCACTGAATAAATAAATTTAGATTAATTAACTTCATTACATTTTAAAAAACTCTGACTTGCAATGCAGGGGACTCAGGTTTGATCCTGGTTAGGGAAGTAAGATCCCACATACCACAGGGCAACCAAGCCCTCTCACCACAACTAGAGAAGCCCGTATGCTGCAATGAAAATGCAGTGCAGCCAAATTTTTTTTTTTTAAGTGAAAACATAGTTTAATAATTTAACAGCAGTTCTACCAGAAAATTGGATCACCTCTTGGTGGGTATTGCCCAAAAAGACCTACTAAAGCTGAAGGTTGGAAGAAGGACTTAATACTTGCAGCAAAGAGGAGCAAGGGGGACCTTTCCCAAAGCAGTGTCTCCCTGACAGCAAAATTTGGGAAGTTTTAAGCTAGGGGTACAAGCATATTCAGGAAGGGACTTGGGTAGTGTATGCATATTCATGAAGGGGCTGGAGTAGAGGAAAGTTCAGCATAGAATTGGAACAAAGGCCGGCAGAGTGCAAACTGCAGTCATAAAGGTCAGAAAAGGTCAACATCACCATTGCCTAGCTTCCAGCCAGTCTTGAGTCTTATCGTTCAGTTGCTCAGTCGAGTCCGACTCTTTGTAACCCCATGGACTGCAGCACTCCAGGCTTCCCTGTCCTTCACCATCTCCCAGAGTTTGCTCAAACTCATGTCCATTGAGTCGGTGATGCCATCCAACCATCTCATCTTCTGTTGTTCTCTTCTTCTCCTGCCTTTGATCTTTCCCAGCATCAGGGTCTTTTCTGATGAGTCAGCTCTTCCCATCAGATGGCCAAAGTATTGAAGCTTCAGCTTCAGCATCAGTCTCTCGAATGAATATTCAGGACTGATTTTCTTTAGGATTGACTGGTGTGACCTCCTTACTGTCCAAGGGACTCGCAAGAGTCTTCTCCAACACCACAGTTCAAAGGCATCAATTATTCAGCACTCAAACTTCTTTATGGCCGACCCTCACATCCATACATGACTACTGGAAAAACCATAGCTTTGATTATATGGACCTTTGTAGGCAAAGTAATGTCTCTGGTTTTTAATATGCTATCTAGGTTGGTCATAGTTTTTCTTCCAAGGAATAAACACTTAGTTAATTACTAAGCTTTAATTTCTAAGACCTGTTAAAGCACAAGCATTGTAGCCAGGCTTATATGACAAAATGGCTTATGTCAAGATAGCTTCTCTTTCGTCAAGAGAAGAGCTGTATCTGGCTCTTTTCCTCTGGGAACCAGCTACCGTAACTGCATATAGCAATTGGTGGAATACCAACATATTCCAATGTGAGAAATATAAGATCCACAAAATACAAGGAAGAATTGCCATGGAAAAGGGCAGAAGGTGGGGTGGGGGAAGTGCTCTCCCACGTGAAACAAGTAGATAATGTGTGTGTGGGAAGTGGTTCAGTCGTGTCCGACTCTTTGCAATCCATGGACTACATAGCCTGCCAGGTTCCTCTGTCCGTGGGATTCTCCAGGCAAGAATACTGGAGTGGGTTGCTGTTTCCTTCTCCAGGGGATCTTCCCAACCCAGGAATCGAATCCACGTCTCCTCAGCTTTTGCGTTGCTGGCAGATTCATTACCGCTGAGCACCCAAGAAGGCCCCAAGTAGATAACGATACAGTACAAAATGCAGTAGGTACTAAGTAATATGGGAATGGCTACCCACTCCAGTATTCTTGCCTGAAGAATTCCATGGACAGAGAAGCCTGGCGGGGTACGGGGTCACAAAGTTGGGCACGACTGAGCAACTAACACTTCCACTTTTCACTTTCACCTGTTCACAAAGGGATCTGGGCACTCAGGCAGAAAAGCAGTATGTCCGGACTCACCTTGTCTGCCAGTATACTAATCTCCAAAAAGTGGAAAGAAGGTGAAATACAGATATTCAGGAATAAAGTGTTATAAATTCTATCTAATTCTATTATCTCAGCCTTTTAAATATTCATTACCTTATCCTTTTATTTTTTATTTAAAATATGTACTTATTTATTTGGCTGATCCAAGTCTTAGTTGTGGCACACAGGATCTTCTAGCTTCGTTCTGGCACGTGGGATATTTTTAGTTGTGACGCTCGGAATCTTGATTTGATCCTTTTTTTAAAAATATTTATTTATTTATTATTTGGCTGCTCCAGGCCTTAGTTCCAGCACACAGGATCTTTACTTGCAGCATATAAACTCTCAGTGCAGCATGTGGGATCTTGTTCCCTGACCAGGGATTGAACCCAGTATTCTGGCCTGGAGAATTCCACGGACTGTATAGTTCATGGGGTCGCAAAGAGTCAGAGACGACTGAGTGACTTTTACTTCACTGTAAGTGCCCAGATGCTTCTGCAGGTGTGGTTGCTAAATATTTAAGCTTCCAACGAGAAACAGAGAGAACAAAGCATCTTATACGTGTCCTACCATGAAGGACATATATGTTCAAACATAGTATTTTTGCCCTGTAGAGTTGAAAGAAAAATTAGAAATCAGCTTGCAGATCAAATTACATGGGTATATATTCCATCAACAGATAGAATCTTGCTATTAGGAAGGCATGGATTTCTCTAAACTACTGAAGGTCATTTTACTTCAACTTATTTTAGAAAACCATGATGGAGCCTAACAACTTCATACAGGGGAAAAGCAGTTATGATTCATCTCAGGAAAACAAAGAACTGTGGTCCTTATCTCAGTAATATCATTAACTTTTGTGTTAGTCATGTTTTGCTGAGTTCTGGAAGCTATAAATGCCTGGGAAAACCTTTCAAAAACACAAACCAGATCTGTACAGCACAAGCATGGCAAAGGTGAAATTAGTGACATTTCCAGCCTGAATTCCAAATGACGTCAATGCCAAGACTGTTTCTTTGTACAGAAATTGCTGACGAGAAGGTCATGGCCTTTTTACACTCTATTGCACCAACAGCATACCTGTCTGTGCCTTTCACTCACCTGTTCCTCTCTCCCATGGCCAGTTAGAGCCTTCCTGTTGCATTCCCAGAGTTTAGAGTAGTGCCTGACACATAGCTGGTACCCAGTATGTGTTACAGAGGAAAGGACCATGTGTTTACTCTTTGGAACATGTATTTATTGTAATGTACTATGTAAATAAGAGAGATCCAAGGAGATCCAATGAGTCCATTCTAAAGGAGATCAGTCCTGGGTGTTCTTTGGAAGGAATGATTCTAAAGCTGAAACTCCAGTACTTTGGCCACCTCATGCGAGTTGACTCATTGGAAAAGACTCTGATGCTGGGAGGGATTGGGGGCAGGAGGAGAAGGGGATGACAGAGGATGAGATGGCTGGATGGCATCACCGACTCGATGGACATGAGTTTGAGGGAACTCCAGGAGTTGGTGATGGACAGGGAGGCCTGGCGTGCTGTGATTCATGGGGTTGCAAAGAGTCAGACATGGCTGAGCAACTGAACTGAACTGAACTACGTAAATAAAGGGAGAAGGATAAAAGTGTTTTAAATACATGAAGAATACTTGAAACTCAACAACAAAAAGATAAATATCTGAATTAAAAAGAACAAACTGGGGGCTTCCCTGGAGACTCAGTCGTGAAGAGTCGTCTACCAAGGCAGGAGACACAGGTTCGAACCCTGGTCCAGGAAGATTCCATATGCCACGGAGCAACGAAGCCCGTGTGCCACAACTATTGAGCCTGTGCTCTAGAGCCCAGGAACCACAACTACTGGGGCTTCTCGCTGCAACTATTGAAGCCCGCACACCCAAGAGCCCGTGCTCCACAATGAGAGAAGCCACCCCAGTGAGGATCGCCAGCACCACGAGTAATGATAGAAGGTAGCCCCTGCTCGCCTCAACTAGAGAAAAGCCCGAAAGCAGCAATGAAGATCCAGCACAGCCATAAATAAATAAAAGTATTAAAAAGAATAAACGAGGGACTTCCCAGGTGGTCCGGCAGCTAAGACTCTGAGCTCCCAATGCAGAGGGCCCAGGTTCTATCTGTGATAGGTCCCGCGTGCCCCAGTTAAAGATCCCGCCTGCAACAACTAAGACCCAATGCAGCCAAGTAAATAAGTAATAAACATTTTTTTCAGAAAAAAAAAAAAAAGATTTGAATGGACGCTTCTCCAACACAAATACACAAATGACAGTGTGCTCTTGAAAAGATGCTCAATATCATCAGTTAGTGGTGGTGGTTTCGTCACTAAGTCGTGTCTGACTCTTTTTTTTAAAATTATTTTTAATTGAAAGACAATTGCTTTACAGAATTGTGTTGTTTTCTGCCAAATATCAACATGAATAACCCATAGGTGTATGTATGTCCCCTCCCTCCTGAAACTCCCTCTCATTGCCCCCAAAAAAGGCAATGCCAAAGAATACTCAAACTACTGCACAACTGCACTTATCTCACACACTAGCAGAGTAATGCTCAAAATTCTCCAAGCCAGGCTTCAACAGTACCTGAACCGAGAACTTCCAGATGTTCAAGCTGGATTTAGAAAAGACAGAGGAACCAGAGATCAAATCGTCAGCATCCATTGGATCATTGAAAAAGCAAGGGAGTTCCAGAAAAGCATCTACTTCTGCTTTATTTACTATGTCAAAGCCTTTGACTGTGTGGATCACAACAAACTGGAAAATTCTGAAAGAGATGGGAATACCAGACCACCTGACCTGCCTCCTGAGAAATCTGTATGCAGGTCAGGAAGCAACAGTTAGAACTGGACATGGAATAACAGCCTGGTTCCAAATAGGAAAAGGAGTACATCAGGGCTGTATATTGTCACCCTGCTTATTTAACTTATATGCAGAGTACATCATGAGAAATGCTGAACTGGATGAAGCACAAGCTGGAATCAAGATTGCTAGGAGAAATATCAATAACCTCAGATATGCAGATTACACCACCCTTATGGCAGAAAGTGAAGAAGAACTAAAGAGCCTCTTGATGAAAGTGAAAGAGGAGAGTGAAAAAGTTGGCTTAAAGCTCAACATTCAGAAAACGAAGATCATGGCATCTGGTCCCATCATTTCACGGGAAATAGATAGGGAAAAAGTGGAAACAGTGTCAGACTTTATCTTTTTGGGCTCCAAAATCACTGCAGATGGTGACTGCAGGCATGAAATTAAAAGATGCTTCCTCCTTGGAAGGAAAATTATGACCAACCTAGACCACATATTAAAAAGCAGAGACATTACTTTGCCAACAAAGTTCATCTAGTCAAAGCCATGGTTTTTCCAGTAGTCATGAATGGATGTGAGAGTTGGACTAAAAAAGCTGAGCGCCGAAGAATTGATGCTTTTGAACTGTGGTGTTGGAGAAGACTCTTGAGAGTCCCTTGGACTGCAAGGAGATCCAGCCAGTCCATCCTAAAAGAAATCAGTCCTGAATATTCATTGGAAGGATTGATGCTGGAGCTGAAGCTCCAATACTGTGGCCACCTGATTGGAAGAAGTGACTCATTGGAAAATACCCTGATGCTGGGAAAGATTGAAGGTGGGAGGAGAAGGGGACGACAGAGGATGAGATGGTTGGATGGCATCACCAACTGAATGGACATGAGTTTGATTAAACTCCAGGAGTTGGTGATGGACAGGGAGGCCTGGTGTGCTGCAGTCCATGGGGTGACAAAGAGTCAGACTGGACTGAACTGAACTGAACTGGGGAACTAAGATCCCAGAAGCCTCAGGGTGTGGTCAAAAAAAAAAAAAAAAATCAGGAAACGAACCCCAGGTGGCAGAGCTAGTAAGTCTAGTAAGTGGTAGAGAGAGGAAATAAAGGGCCTTCCTCTTTTGACTCCAGAAACCACTGTAGTCGGAGGAAAGAGAATTCGCTGACTCTAACTGTCCCTGGGCGGAGGACCTCCTTTGCCTGAATAAATTCCCAGCATCCGGAACAGTCGTTGGCCCAGAATGGGTGCTCAGTTTACGGTGTGGCAGGAAGGAAGGAGGCGAGGGAAGGAGGAAGGAACAATGGACAGATACCCTGTCAAGACTGGACTCTTGACCTGTAACTACAAAGTAATGCCAAACAGTTCTCACATCATTTAAAAATACTTTTTTACCAAATATTTTATATACTCAATAGCCCCATGTACAGTTTAAATCACCTTCACTTTATTCAGTTCAGTCGCGCAGTCGTGTTCGACTCTTTGTGACCCCGTGAATCACAGCACGCCAGTCCTCCCTGTCCATCACCAACTCCCAGAGTTCACTCAAACTCATGTCCATCGATTCGGTAATGCCATCCAGCCATCTCATCCTCTGTCATCCCCTTCTCCTCCTGCCCGAAATCCCTCCTAGCATGAGTCTTTTCCAATGAGTCAACTCTTCGCATGAGGTGGCCAAAGTATTGGAGTTTCAGCTTCAGCATCAGTCCTCCCAATGAACATCCAGGATTGATCTCCTTTAGGATGGACTGGTTGGATCTCCTTGCAGTCCAAGGGAGTCTCAAGAGTCTTCTCCAACACCACAGTTATTGCATCCCAGGGACAGAGGAGCCTGGTGGGCTGCCGTCTATGGGGTCGCACAGAGTCGGACACGACTGGAGTGGCTTAGCAGCAGCAGCACATGGTTTCACATGGGAACCTGAAATGGTATAGTTGATTTATAATGTTGTGTTAGACTCTCGTGTACAGCAAAGTGATTCAGCTATATCGAGAGATACATGCTTTTTCATATTCTTTTCCATAATGGTTTATTATAGGATTTTGAATATGGTTCCCTGTGCTATATAATAGGACCTTGTTTATGTTTTTTATATATAGTAGTTTGTATATGCTAATCTCAAGCTCCTAATTTATTCCTCCCCCTTTAGCAACCAAATTTGTTTTCTATGTCTGTGTCTGTTTATGATTTGTAAACAAGATCATTTTTAAATAGTCATTTTTAACATCTGAAATTTATGACCAGTGGATGGCCCAAGTCTGCAAAGTTGCCTCCCAGACTCCTTATGGGTTACTCAGAACTTGTAAAGCAGGCTAGGAAGCTAATGTCCCAGAAATCTGGTATTAATGGTATTAATTTAATTTGTGTAGATTTGTGTATACTGTGTATACCGCCCAAAAGTGGAACCACTATGTACCTAGCAAGAATCTGAAAAGGGTGGCTTAAGAAAATAGTCATGTTAAGGTAGAAATACTTTCTACTGGTGAATGCTAGATGGTGAGGGGTGAGGATGGGAAGATATACAACCTCTGATAGTTATAGAATTATTTAAGAGCTTTGCTAATAAACAAGAAATAATTAGAAATAAATTATTACAAACAAAATTTATTAGACAAACACATCAATAGATTGAGTTTAAGGATTTGGTTGGGAACTCACTGGGCCTTTTAAAGCAGCAGATGTCCAAAGTCACACACTTCGAGCATTACTCTGTTAAAATGCGTAGAAACAAGAAAGGTCAGGAAATACAGCACTCCATGATGGTCCACAAACAGACAAGCCTCCCCGCTTCCTCCCCAGTCCCTCTCTTCAGCTGGAGTCTTCGGTACCTGAGATGAAAGGAATGTTTCCCAGATCTTACAGAAATGCGGTTTCTTTGTTACAGATCTTGCTTCTGTGCATACCTACTCCTGATACATGGAATGTTGCTTTTGAGAAACCCACGAATAGTTACTGAGGGAGTGTTTATCAACAAGTAAAGTGAACAAAACAATATTCTCTATTACAGTAACTGCATTTTTAATCTCATCTGGCACCACTTGTCTTTCAGAAAGTTTAATGCATTGCTTGGGGACACATTTCTTCTTTAGCATAGGAGGGAAAGAGTCTAATTAATAAATCATAATTAAATAATACATACACTCAAATCTGATGAGATTCACATGAATGTGAAAGCTTCATTTAATTTGGAGGAAGGGGGGTATATTTTCTCATTCTTGATAATAGCAGAAATAGATATTTCAAGGTTGTAATCTCATGTATTCATAAAACCAAATAATGTGTTTTATTTTATGAGAAGCCATTGATCTTCAAATTTATTAATGACATAGGCTACCAAGAAATAGCAAGGAATATGGTTTCCATATAGATATTGCCCAGCCTCAAGTCATCCAATAAAGATGAGAGTGAAAGATACATGACCTAGTTGGGGAGGTCTGGTTTTTGGAAATATGGGCTACAAATTATATTACATAAAAAAACTGAAGCGTATTCCAGATAAAGCCAGCAAGAGAATTTTACAGGACTAATTCTTAAGAGAGATAATAAAAGCAGCAGTTAGAATGCATGTCCCTATATTAAGCTCCTGCAGTTGAATCCATCACATATATGCCTTTTGCTTCCATGATATGTCCAATAATTATTTCTTTTACTGCTCTTAACCACCTTTTGCTTGTTCTCCATGCCACCACGGACAGTCTGTGTGGAACAGAATATCTTTCAAGTCAGAATCTTAGATGAAGCTCTAAAAGTGTTGAGTCTGTGCTTTAAAAACTAGTCCAGTTCATAACTGTGGTGTATGCTGGAGGAGAGAACTGTCCTTGATCACTATTGAGAGCTTCGGACTTGCTGGAATACACATATCGGTCAAGACTGGAGTTTTACGATATCAAACACTGCAAATCATAACGGGCAGCCTCAGGCACAGACCTCAAGATTTCAGTTGTGCCACTGATCCCTTTGTTATTTTTATGCCTTTGGGGCCATAGTCATGGTTTGACAAACCTGTTCTCAGAACTGGTCTTCTCCGAAAAGTTAGGTACTCATTTTCTCAGGAATAGCCTGTGGAGCGACAGTCTGGAATACGAGTTGCTCTCAAGTTCTAATCTTAAATGAAAGATCTAAAAAGGTAGAGCGTTACGCGTTTAAAAAATGGTCCATCTCAAGGCGGCAGTGTGCGCTCACAGACCCAGTTCTCGCCAACTTTATGCAGTGTTTGGAAGGAATCGCTGGATTTGGGCCAGTAACCAAGTATGAAATGGGAAACAATCGGCTCTGAAAAGGGAAACAAAAAGAACTGGGCTCTGAGGGAGCCAAAATCTTTGCAGATTCCATCCTCGTGAGCCGCTGGAGGGCGGGTTTTGGCTGTCTCCGAACTCGAAGCCCGCCGCTGGGCTAGTCGCGCGCCTCTGAACACCCAGACCCTCAGAAAGAGCCCTTCAACTGAATGAAGCCTGACCCACCGGGAAGAGCAGGTCCAGAAACGGGGAGATTTAAGGACGGCTTCCGTCTCCGGATACTCTGAAACGTGGCCGGTCCTTGACTCCCCGTAGTGGACCGTGTGGATTCCGGGGTTCCGCGCGGCGGGAAGGCGCGCACCGGGGAGTCGGCAGGCGGCCTCTCCCTGCCCTCTGGCGGCGCCTCCAGGCAGCCGGCAGGGAAGGAGCGCACAGACACCCGCGCACCAGGAGGGGGCGGTCCCTATGCATCGGCGCCCCTCGGTAGGGTGGGGACCAGAAGGCCACGCCAATCACTCGAGTCCAGACGAAGAGGGGCCCAAGGGGCTCGGGGGTTCACAGATGCGGGGCGTAGAAAGGGGTCAGGTAGGAGTGCGCGAGGAAGGGCGTGAAGGAGCCCCCGGCGGCCGTCAGAGGGAAGGAGGCGGCGGCCGGGAAGAGGACATTGGCCGCCGAGTAGGAGGGGAAAGTCTGGAAAGGATGCGCGCCCGGGCCCGGCGGACCTGGGCTGCCCCCCGCGCCGCCGCTCGCCGCCGCAGTCCCGGGCTGGGGCGCGCCACCTCCCGCCTGCGCCGCACCTTCGGCGCCGGGGTTCTGCTTCTTCCACTTGGTCCTGCGGTTCTGGAACCAAATTTTGACCTGCGTCTCAGTGAGGCTGAGCGAGAGCGCGAGGTTCAGGCGCTCGCACACGGACAGGTAGCGCGTGGCCCGGAACTTGTTCTCCAGAGCCACCAGCTGCTCGTAGGTGAAGGCGGTGCGCGCGCGCCGCGGCTTGGAGCTGTTGGGCTCCGCGCGCCGGCGCCTGGGCCGCGGGGAGCCTGGGGAGCCCGCTAGGCCGCCCGCACCGCTCTCCCCCGCCGCCGACGCCGCGGCCCGGGCCTCGGGGGAGAGTGTCAGGCCCGCCTGCAGGTGGGCAGCCCGCTCCCCGCGCCGCCGCCGCGCGTCCTCCACGTCCTCGTCCTCCTCTTCCGCCTCCTCCGCCTCCGACCCCTCCAGGGGGGACGCCAAGCCGGCGCCGTGGCCCGCAGCATCTAGAGGAGAAGGGGACCGTGATCAGAACCCGGGAACCACCCAGCCCGTTCTGGTCCCCGGACCTGCTTCTCGTCCTCTCCAGAGTAGGCGGCAATCTCCCCAACTCAGGGCCCTGCCCTGCCCCTCTCCGTGATTGCGTTGCCTGCCACCACCCCACGGCCCTCCATCCAGAGTGCCCAGCCCGTCCCAGGAGGTGAGAGTTAGGGTTGCGGTGCCTCTTCGCTCTTTACTCATCCACGACCTAGTAGGTGTCCAAGAAGTGTATTTGGAATCAATGGATGACACCCTGCATTAAGAAAAAATAACGAGCTCATTGGACAACCTTATAAGAGCGTTGTATTACACATTAAGACATCGAGATGTCAAGTGCGTTTCAGGCTCTCTCCCGCCGTCCCTAGAAGCCTGTTTGGGTCTGGAACCCCTGGCAATTAAAAAAAGAAGTTATTAGGCGCCCCTCTCCTCCCTTTTAAAGTGAAATTCCCTCTTTCCCATCTTCTCTCTGCTGCCGTGTTAATAGAGTTTCAGATTTGCGCTGGGCCGGATCGATAGATGTCATCTATTAAAGGTAAGTTTTAATCGAACAATATTAGGATCAGACAGGGAAAGGGGGTTTGAAGTCGGTACCTGCAAGCTGCGGGCAGGAGATATGCAGGCTCCAGTAATAGAATATCGATCAGAGAGGTGGGGCAAGGAGAGAGCGGCCCCTGCGAGAGGCGATCGGAACAATTACCCGGCCGGCCGCCCAGGCCCAAGCGCGGCCGCCAGAGGCGCCCAGAGCCCCCAGACCATCACCGCTAAACTTGGGATGGAAAGCGGTGGGGAGCCGTGAGGGGCGGCGGGCGCGGGGGGAGACTGCCAGACTTCAAGCCTCTCTCCCTGCGCTGCGCCCCTGAACTTTGGCGTCCCTCCCAGGCCTCACCCAGCTCTGGTCCTGCTGCCCTTTGTCTTTCATTTCAGACACAAACTTTCCTGGACTCCTCATCAGGTCTACCAGAGTTAGGAGTTAAGTCAAAAAGGGTTTGGAGAGAAAGGACAAAAGAGTCTCCCATCACCCCAAGCCACCCTGACCCCAGTCCAGTCAACGATTGGGTCTAGGGAGACTGAGCGGGTGGGCAGTGGATTCTTTGCTGCTGTCTCTGGAGGGCTGGAAGGGACCCCTGTGTGCTCCACCGGACCTCACTGCCTGCTAAGACTTCAGACACATGATTCATCAGTCTCAGCTCCCTCACCCAGAAAATGAAGGGATGATGCTGTCGACCTCCTTAATGACGCTGTCTACCTCGCAGGTATTGAAGTTTTCCCTGACTTGTACCCCAGTCTCTAGTCCAGGTCCTGGCACATGGCGGGAGCATTAAATGCCCAATAAGTGAATAAGCCTGGCTAAACTGGGTGCTGGGTAAGTATTAGTTTCCACTGCCGGTCAGTCAGAGCTGAGGTGCTTACTGGCTTGGCAGGTGAGCAGAGATAGGCTTCGGTGGCAAATCTCTGACCTGGGAGGTGCGAGGGGGCGGGGCGGGGGGAGGGGGTCGGGTCCCCCTACCCCACTATGTGCCTCTTCCTGCGGCTTCCCTGGTGGCTCAGATCGTAGAGAATCTGCCCGCACTGGGGGAGACCCAGGTTCGATCCCTGGGTCGGGAAGATCCCCTGGAGAAAGGCATGGCAACCCACTCCAGTATTCTTGCCTGGAGAATCCCTTGGACAGAGGAGCCTGGCGGGCTACAGACATGGGGTCGCAGAGTCGGACACGCCTGAGCGCCTAACACTTTCGCCGCTCCTCTGCTTTTTTCAGTCCTCTTCCTGTGTGCCTTCTCCCCTTTGGGGAAGAGGCCGCCAAGGTCTACTCACCCAATCCCGGGCCGTCCCTCCCACCCTCCCATCGCAGCATCTAAGCTGGGGCTTTCTGGGGCCCGAGGCCGCCTCGCTTCCTTACCAGGCGCCTCTCGCTGCGGTATCGGGTCCCGGCTGGCGTCCTTCCTTGCTTCGGCCTCTGCCAAACTTTTCTTGGCTTCCCGGGGAGCCGGACGCACGGCTGGGAGCGCAGCGCGGGTGAATTTCTGCGGGTCCAAGATATCCAGAACCGAGAAGGAGATCTTGTGGTGGGAGGGAGCCGCCTTGGCCCCGCCGTCCTGCCATGCCAGCATGCCCCAGAGGCCGGCGGCGCGGGGTCCGGGGTGGGTAGCGCTCGGGCTTGCTTTAGGCTGTGGCTCGGCAGCAGCTCTCAGCCTGTAGGAGGGTCGAGGCGGCCAAGTGAAGCTGGGGAGGGGGGCGCGGAGGCGGGGCAGGGAGAGAGCGGCCGGAGGTTGCGCGCGGATTGGCACTTGGGCTGCCCCAGGCCCCCGCCACGTGCAGGGCGCGCTAGCAGGAGCCCCCAAGACTACCCTGAGCCTTGCCCGGACCTCCAGCCTCGGCGAGGGGGCGCCTCGGTGCGTCCGGTGCGCGCGCCCGCCTGGACAGCGCCGCGGGCTCAGCGCGCTTCCGCCCAATCTGCTGGGACTGCTGGTGAGCGAGGGAGGGAAGTTAGGAAGCTTTCGTCCCGAAGATCCTCCCAATACACCCACCCCGACTCGGGCTTGGATTTGCACCCTTGCTCCAGGGCACCCGTCTTTGAGTTGGGGTCCAGTTGAGTCCAGCACTGATTATACGAAGGCAACGCTCAGCACATCACCTGCCTCACCAGTGCATCACAGTAATGGCCTCGGACCTGACCACCTCGGATTTAAAAGCCTTCATGTTCTCACAGTTTACAGTTTACAAAGCCCTTCCACGTGCGAGATCTCGTTTGATCTTCCGAGCAGCCCAGTGCGGTGGGCGTGGCCTGGCAAGGCTATTTATCCCGGTTTTAAGATGAGAAACGGTGAGAATGAGGTTCAAAGGTGAGAAGTGATGTTGCCCAGGGCCACTGTTCGTTGGTGACAGAGTCTGGATTTGAACCCGGGTCTTCTTTCCTGAACCACTATTCTTTGCTGTAAGTCCTGTTATTTCTCTAGGAACGTCCAGGTTGTGGACTGGACAAAGCCCAGGTTGTGACAGAGGCTTTCCCTTCCACCCTGGAGCCTAGCCAGGTCAGGGAGTAGCAGGGGTTTCGGAGAGATGTCTGAGCCCCAGCCAAGATGCTCTGGTGAGGACAGGTGAGTTAGGTGGGGGCGGCTGCCCTGTCCTGTGGAGACTCCAAGCATGACCCCTGATACATTTCAGGCATTCTTCACAGTCACAGGTTTGATCATTTGCACAGTTAAATTGCGTCTCTGGGAAGCAGGTTGCATCTTTGACCCCCCATCCTCCCAGTAGTCCCAAGAAGAAAAAGGTTAAAAGATGTTTTGCCTGGTTTGGACTTATGGTCAGAAAACAGACCAAAGGCTTGCATCTAACCCACCACGTCCCATGGGGATGGGGCACAGCAGTCCTTGGGGAAGCTTCCACCAGCCACGCCCTTCTTAAATTCCCCTTCTTTTGTTGCTTGGGGAACTGTCTGAGTGCTGAGTATTTATCTCAGCGGCAATTTCTGAGGCTTCTCCGACCCCTCAGCCCAGAGCTACCTCTAAGGTTGCTGTCCCTTTCTTCTCGGCCCCATGGGGTTTTCAAACAATGACTTGGCAATTAAGATTGTCTGAGCAGGTAGGAGTAGGAAGGGGAGGAGAAGCCTTCCACTAAAGTGCAGTGGGGGCGGGGTGGGGGGGTTGCTGCTAATTCCATCTGTTATTGAAGAGGAGATCTTACAGGCCAGCTTCTTGGAGCTTTTCTCATTCAAAGCTCATGGCCCCTCCCAGAGGCGGTCACTGTATTCCCTGGGGACTTTAAAGCCCTGCCGAAATTCGAACGAGCTCCAGTCCTAAAGCTGAGATGAATTGTGCTTTCAAAGGAAATCAGGGAAGGAAGTGCCCTGGCCAAGCCCAGCGGACCACCTCCCGTCAGAGGGAATGCTCGCCTAGGGAAAACCAAAGAAAGATGGCCAGGGCTCTAAACTGTGGCACCCAGGAACCTGGATTACCAATCACAGAACCTTCCAGGTCTCTGATAGGGTAGTTTGGTTTTTGTTTTGACAACTTTTTCTCACCCAATTCTCACCTGATTAAAAAAAAAAAAATCTTTCTTAAACAACAAGGTCCTACTGTAGAGCAGAGGGAACTATATCCAATACCCTGTGATAAACCATAATAGAAAAGAATATGAAAAAGAATGTAGGTACATGTATAAGTGAATCACTTGGCTGTACAGCTGAAATTAACACATTGTAAATCAGGTGTGTGTGTGTGTGTGTGTGTGTGTGTGTGTTAGTCACTCAGTCTTGTCCAACTCTTTGCAACCCCATGGACTGTAGCTCACCAGGCTCCTCTGTCCATGGAATTCCCCAGGCAAGAATACTGGAGTGGGTAACCATTCCCTTCTCTAGGGGATCTTCCTGACCCAAGGATTGAACCCAGGTCTTCTGCACTGCAGGCAGATTCTTTACCATCTGAGCCATCGGGGACGACCCAAATCAAGTATACTTCAATACAGTTCAATATTGAAATCAAGTATACTTCTATAAAACAAAATTTTCAAAAAATCTTTTCTTTCTTTCTCCTTCCCCACTGATCCCACTCCCGTTTTACGTTTTTTCCACTCACATTTATATTTTTTCATATTTAGGTTCTCCATGGTAGCTAGAAATACCTCTTTTTAAGGGACCTCCAGAATGGACATTTCTGGCTCCGCATGGTCCCTGTCCTTATCTGTTCTCCTCTGAGAAATATTGAGGTCACTTTCAGGGGAACATGGGCTGGCATTCCAGAGGGCATCTCATGTCCCCAACCAGAGGGACCTGGAAGGTGCAGAAGCCAGAGCAGGCCAAACCCAGTCATCTTCTTTTCACTTTATCAACTATCTCCAAAAATTTTTGTTCAAATAATTTGAATCATCTTTCCTTTGAGGTCCGCAGGTGTTAAATATAGAAAAGGATAAGAAAAAGGAGAAGCAACAAACCGGAATGTCAAGAACACATAAAGGCCATGTGCTGTAAGACTGTGAATCTTTAAGAACTCCTAGTAGTTTTTTAGTTATCTTTTTTCCCTTGCCCTTTATTTTTCCTATATTTCTGATATGTGTGTTCAGTGCTGTATAAAGTTATGTGAACTCTTGCATTCAGGACTTGGCTTCTGGAGACAGGTGCCACAAGAAACACCATGATGTGGGATTTCCCTGGTGATTCAGCAGTTAAGGCTCTGCGTTCCCAATGCAGGGGAGCAAGGTTTGACCCCTGGTCGGGGAACTAGATCCCACGCGACACAGTTGAGAATTCACATACCACAGCTAAAAAATCCTGCATGCCACAAGGAAGACTGACTACCCCCAATGCCACGGCTAAGACCCAGCACAGCCGGATAAATAATTAAAAAAAAAGAAACACCACGGTGTCTCCCATCAACATTGCAGGAACAGAAAATGCTCCTTCTTATTCACCCAACTTAAAAAGAGACACCTCACCCATAGAACAGACTAAATTCTTCAATTTGGTGAGGGGTGGGGGTGTCTGGGGGAATTGTTTTTCTGGCCACCTGCTTTGTAAATGACCAGAAAGGCAGTGAGACTTCCTAGAGAAACAATCTGGAGATGTGTTGACTTGCTCACGTCCTCACACGTGTATTTATATGCGAGATGTTCCTATGCAATAAGTACATCGGTCTCCAGCAAGCCACCTTCTCCCTGTGCTCAGAGTTGATTTGTGTTTTCAGCGTGGGCATTAAAATTCTGCCTGAGTGCTGTCTTTAAATTGCTTTGATGCTAGGTGGGTTCCATCCCTGACCTGTCCTGATGGCAAGTGATGGCTGTAACAAGCTCGGGATCAATATTCATAGCGGGTGTCCCGGGCTGATAACACTGGCCAAGACAATGTTCACTATCAGCGCAGACAGCTGAGATATTGCACCATTAGGGATGTTGTGTTAAATAACCTGATCCATTTCTGGGACTATTTAATGAATTTCACAGTTTAGATAGTATCTTTAAGGAGAAGGCAAAGGCTATTCCTGAGGCACTGATGCAAATCAATGATGCCAAGCTTCCCGAGCGATTCCACAAACAAAGTGGCCTATACCTCTCACACAGCCTTGAGAAGCTGCCGCCTGAGCCATGAACAGTGTTAACAATAGAAAGAATCTGCAGTATGTGCAGAGGGAGAGCAATCTTAGGAGCTGTGTCAAAGCACCTGAGATAAAATCTGATGTTCCCGAAATAAAATCCACCTTAAATTCTCTAGGTAAAACCCTGCAGTTTGCACCAGCCCACGGGGTAGGACATTATGCCAAAGAGACAGCTTCATAAGGCACAGCGCGGTAACAAAGGGGGAGAAGTGAACCGCAGACGTCTTCAACTCAAATCGGGCTGCAAAATGGGAGGGGGAGGTGCTGGATTTTAAAAAGAAACTAACCCACGCAGCAGAATCAGTTGTTACTTGTTTACTTGACTCCATAGCCCTTGGTGGTGGAGAGTTCATTTACAATTAAAGGCTAGCATTTCCCATTTCCCACCAGGGCTTTGAACTCTGACAGCCAAGCAGAGCAAGTGCTCCTTTAAAAAAAAAAAAAAGCTTTGATTTGTGAAAGCTCTCAAAGAGTAGCCACCCATCCTCAGACTGCAACCAAAATAAAAATGTTTACTCAGTATCTTTTGCTTTAAGAAATCACTGTTTCTTTTTGGAAATCAACAGGTTTAAAAAACAATCAACTCCTTTATTTCAGAAATGTGGAGGAAGCATCAAAGAAGGTGAGAAGGCAGTGAGAGGAGGGTATTGTCCTGGTAACGACAGTAAGCGTTCACAATAATAGCTCTTCTTCCTTGGGCACTTTCTCTGGACCAGGCACTGGGCTAAGCTTTTTGCTTATTTTTGGCTATTTCATTTAACCCTTGCTATGACCCCACGAAGCAGGCACTTATATTCCCAGTTTACAGTAGAGAAAACCAAGCTTAGAGAGCTTCAGAGTGATTTTTGCCACGACCCCAGAGCTAGGAAGTAGGGAAGCTGAGATTTGAACCAGGGTAGTTGTTAGATTTTTAGAGCCTGGTTCAGTAACATTCTCTTACAGGAAGCCACATTCCTGCCCCAGGGTGAAATCCAATTGCAGACATTTATCAAATGGCTTTCCCTCAAGGTGACACACGATCTGAGATATAGAAGAGGACCTTTGAGAAGTAACTGAGCCCAAGCACCGCCTAGGAGGATACGGTGGTGCAGGTTTGGGATCCAGTCTTGGAAGCTCTTTCAGTCACTGTTTTCTAATGTTTTAAGATATTCCCAGGAGGAGCCCAAGAGAAGGGAACTGCCAGGTCAGCCAAATTGCTCTGGACATCTGGAAAAGTGGAGAGACATGTCACTGGGAGAAAGAGAACGGGGCGGGGGGAGTGTGTGTGGAAATGCCAAGTGATAAGCTGAGAACATATGAGGAGAGAATTGGGGAAGGACAGGGTCAGGGGAGCAGGGACACAGCGCAGGAAGCACTTCCTGGGCTCTTTTGAGCATCACGTGTCGTTGTCCTACTATACGGAAGAGAGGCACCTGCAGAGTACAGACGGGGGAGCAAGGTAGAGTTTGGCAGGTATACGAAGCACCTGCTTCCTGCTTGAATGGAGACACGTGTGATCATTCTTGGTGGTCTCCTGCAAGCCAGGGGACAAAGTCCTCTGTTACCCACACCTGTGCCCAAATTTCATACCTTCAGTCTTTTTTTAAAATTGAAATATAGCTGATTTACAATGTTGTGTTAGTGTCTGGTGGACAACAAAGTGATTCAGATATATGTGTATATGTATACTGTTTTCATATTATTTTCCATTGTGATGTATCATAGGGTATTGAATATAATCCCCTGTGCTGCACAGTAGGACCTTGTTGTTCCTCTATTTTACATATGGTATTAATAGTTTGTACCTCAGTTCAGTTCATTTCAGTCCCTCAGTCATGTCCGACTCTTTGTGACCCCATGGACTGCAGCACACCAGGCCTCCCTGTCCATCACCAACTCCCAGAGTTTGCTCAAACTCATGTCCATTGAATCGGTGATACCATCCAATCATCTCACCCTCTGTCATCCCCTTCTCCTCCTGCCTTCAATCTTTCCCAGCATCAGGGTCTTTTCAAATAAGTCAGTTCTACACATCAGGTGGCCAAAGTACTGGAGTTTCAGCTTCAGCATCAGTCCTTCCAAGGAACATTCAGGACTGATTTCCTTTAGGATGGAATGGTTGGATCTCCTTGCAGTCCAAGGGATTCTCAAGAGTCTTCTCCAACACCACAGTTCAAAAGCATCAATTCTTTGGCGCTCAGCTTTCTTTATAGTCCAACTCTCACATCCATACATGACCACTGGAAAAACCATAGCCCTGACTAGACGGACCTTTGTTGGCAAAGTAATGTCTCTGCTTTTTAGTATGCTGTCTATGTTGGTCATAGCTTTTCTTCCAAGGAGCAAGAGAAGGGGGCAGAGTCAGGAAATGGAGTCAGGGAGCCCAGAATGCCTCCTTTCATGCCTTGGATCCAGACACACCTGAAGCCATCAATGACTAGATCGTTTACATGAGCCAATAGATTCCTCAACTTAAGCCATTTGAAATCGGGTTTCTGTCACTGGCAACCAGAGTCCTAGTTAATACAAGCCAATATGGAAGGATTATACACACATCTGTTCAGCAATAGAAGATTGGAAGTATTCAAATTTCAGCTGAAATTCAGACATGATTTGTAAACTTGTTATTGGAAATGTAAGAGGCCAAGCTCTGTGGATGAAACATGCCTCCCTGGACACTGGAGGCTTAATGTGCCACTTCACTAGCTTTGGCCCAAAACTATATAAACAAGAGTCTATTGGGTCAGGATTCTGGAGCAGCTTTTTTCTCCTGCTATAAAGGCCAAGACTCAGTTGTCACAGGCCCTTTCTCCTTTTCCTTCCCCTTTGCCTGAAATGCAGATGTGATGCCTGGGGCAACAGCAGGCACCTTGAGAGCATGAGGAAGAAGCCATACGCTGAGGACGGTGGAGCAGAAAGATGGAAGTAGCCTATTTCCTGACGATTCTGGGAGCTGCTGTATCTGCCCAGGACTGCCCTCCTCTTGGCTTCTTGATCTATGAGAAAAAAACAACTCAATCTGGTTGAGCAACTGCAGGTGGGTATTTGTTATATGCAGTGAAAACAACTCTAACTTATACAATGCCCAGACAAGAGTTTGAGCAAACTCTGGGAGATCGTGAAGGACAGGGAAGCCTGTCCTGTTGCAGTCCATGGGGTCGCAGAGTCGGACACGACTAAGTGACTGAACAACAACAAAAATCATATCCAAAGAAAGGTCATGGACTTTTGGGTCAGGTCTGAGCCCACACTTAGAGACCTGCTGCTTTGGACAGACATGCCATCCTTCAGGTGAGGGACTTGGGTCCCTGTATTCATTTCCTATCATTGCTGTAACAAATTATCACAAATTTAGGGGCTTAGAAACCACAAATTTGTTCTCTTACAGTTCTAGAGGCAAGTTTTGTCCTAAAATCAAGGTGTTTTGGGGGAAGGAGAGGGTGGGACGAATTAAGAGTAGTACTGACATATATATATTATCATGTGTGAAACAGATATCTAGTGGGGAGCTGCTGCATAACAGAGGGAGCTCAGCTTGCTGCCCTGTGATGAGCTAGAGGGGTGAAATGGTGGGGTGTGGGGAGAAGGCTCAGGAGGTGGGGGATATATGTATACTTACAGTTGATTCACACTGATACACAGCAGAAACCAACATGATATTGTGTTGGTTAAAAGTTAAAAGAACAGATATTAAAAGTTAATTAAAAAGTTAAAAACTTTTTTAAATTAAACTTTTAAAATTAAAAGTTAAAACAGATTAAAAGTTAAAGTATTAAAAAAGTTTTACAATTAAAAGTTAAAACAGATATTTGAGAAGTAGGAGTAGGGTAAATATAAATAAAATATTTTAAAAAACGAGCCTGTAGGGGAGACTCCTTTTCTTCACCTTTTCCAGCTGGCAGAGGCTGCCTGCATTTCTTGGCTCATGGCCCCTTCATATTCAAGCCCATCAGTGCAGCTTTTTCAAATCTCTCTTTCTCACCTCCACTTCTGTGGTCATGTCTTCTCTGACTCTTTTCCTGCCTCCCTCTATCCTTTACAAGGACTCTTGTGGTTAGATCGAGCCCATGTGGGTGATCTAGGGTAATCTCTCATTTTAAGATCTTTGGCTTAATCACATCTAAAAAGTCCCCTTTGCCACGTAAGGAAACACATTCACAGGTCCTGGGCAGTAGGGCGTGGGCATCTTCAAGGAGCCATTATTCTGTCTCCATAATCTTAGATACAGAAAGCAATTTGCCAAGGTCATGCCCAGCCAGTGGGAGAGGGAGAACGATGTGTGGGCTCACCCCCACAGGCAGAGGTACACTTTTCCTGCCTCCTCATTTGGCATGAAGCTAAAGCCCAGTCATGCTTCAGGCTGCCCCACTGCTCAGAAACCACTGCTGCCCTCCACTGTCCGCAGAGTCCATCCTCTTGGCTGTGTCTCTCACTCACTGGTGCTGGACACATGTTTGATTAGTAGCCTTAAAAGTGTTCCTCTTGTTCTCTGCCCAGTCTTAACTCAAAGGTAAAGATCATACTTTAGACCCTTTTGCACCTGTGGAGTGGGGTGGGGGTGGACTTCCAGATGGCACTAAAGACCCCACCTCCCAATGCAGGAGAGGTAAGAGATGTGGGTTCAATCCCTAGGTTAGGAAGATTCCCTGGAAGAGGGCATGGTAACCCTCTCCAGAATTCTTGGCTTGAAGAATCCCATGGACAGAGAAGCCTGGCTGGCTACCGTCCATAGGGTTGCCAAGAGTCAGGACTGAAGTGACTTAGGAGACACACGCAGGCATGCATGTACCCGTGGGACCCACTGAGCCAAGAGAGTTGAAGTTCAACATGTGGATGATGCATTGCTCATGATGGACCTGGTAGATTATCCAGATCATTCAGTTCCTGTACCCCAGAATCAGGAAGGCAAAAACTACATTTCCCAGACTCCCTTGCAGGTTGGACTAGGTTTCACCAAGCCAGACATGGTGGAAGTGAAATGGAGCCAACAGATGAAAAGAGAGAATCTTCTGAGGGAAAAGTGCACAGGTTTGGTTCTTTGGGAGCAGTACTGTCATCTTTTTTTTTTTAAACTTTACAATATTGTATTAGTTTTGCCAAATATCGAAATGAATCTGCCACAGGTATACCTGTGTTCCCCATAGTCCCTGTCATCTTAAGAGCCAAGTGATTGGGCATTTCTCAGAGCTGCATAGCTCTCTGCTGTGCAGTGCTTGAGCTTGGTTCCCCAGTTCCCTTGGAAATCTGTAAGCTCCTTAATGCCCTGTGTGAACACTGTCTGCAACTAAGAACCATGAAAGTGAAAAGTGAAAGTGAAAGTCGCTCAGTCGTGTCCAACTCTCTGTGATCCCATGGACTGTATAGTGCATGGAATTCTCCAGGCCAGAATATGGCAATGGGTAGCCTTTCCCTTCTCCAGGGGATCTTCCCAACCAAGGGATCAAACCCAGGTCTCCTGCATTGCAGGCGGATTCTTTAGCAGCTGAGTTACAATGGAAGCCCAAGAATACTAGAGTGGGTAGCCTATCCCTTCTCCAGTGGATCTTCCCACCCCAGGAATCTAACCGGGGTCTCCTACATCGCAGGCAGATTCCTTACCAACTGAG